>NC_139549.1:33213320-34413320 GCF_965153285.1 Podarcis tiliguerta | reverse complement strand
GGACTGGAGCTCAGGTGTTTGGCATGTAAAGCATGAGCTCTACCTCTAAGCTCTGGCCCCCTCCCCTGTTCTCTTCTTTTAATGTTTTTAAAAATAAATTTCCATTTCAAATTTTCACATTCAAGCCAAAAGATAACCATACGATAGTCATTGACTTCCCTTCCCCACCCCCCTTCCATGGTTCATTTTTGTTACCCATTGCTACTGCATATCCTGATTAATCCCTCTTTCCATTTCTGAGCATATATCATCCAGGCTTGCATAGACAAAAATCCTGCTTTGTCTTCTCCTTCCCTTGCAGTGTACAAATAATTCCCTCCCTCTTTTTATTATTGGGTTATCCCATTGGTTTCCTCACACCAATCCAACCAGTGTCTTACCTCAGAATGGTGCTGGTCTGCCAAAATATGCTAAGCGCAGGCAGTCAAAACATAATTTCACAGGGCAAGTGAACACCTGGCTGTTAAAACATCAGCAATATGATGTCATTTTATGGTAGTCCCCAGGGATGTTTTCATTAATTAAATATGTTTTGACTTTACTGAGAACATTTTTCTTCTGTGTGCAACCACCATCGTCTTAGCCTTCTAGTTATCAGCTGGAGAAAAGTACATCATCTCATTCTTTTGGAGTAATAGAAGCTATAGCTGGACAGTAATTTTCCTGTTGCTGTTGTACAGAGAGAGAAAAAACAGCTGCAGCTGGGGTGTGTTAATTAATTACAGCTTCACACCCTTCAAAATTAATTATAGCCTTCCACCCTTCAAAACAAATAGCAATGTTTTAAAACGTTTTTCACACATGATGTGAAAATTCAGAATCAATCAATTTCACTGTGCTCCAGGGCTCAGTTTTCTTTATATTTTCTCTCGCGCTTTATTTATTTAATTGAAAGTATTCCAGTTCTGTTTTTCTGCATCAATGTGAGGTACTCAAGGCAGCTCAGAAATGATTTTAAAAACAAACAAACAAGCCATCATTGAATGCCTACAAAACACAACCCAACTCAAAACACAGAAAGAGACCGGCAGATAATAAATTCTTCAAATTGTGTGAAGAACCAGACACAGTGCTTGAGATACCTCTGAAATGTCTGATAGTGGTAGGAAGCCTGCCAAACAATATCTGTCTATCTTTTCCCCACCCTCTCTTTTGCTTGGAATGTCATTGGAGGAAGCCATACCGATAGCTCTAGGGCAGGGATAGAGAACTTCACCACAGTTCTCCATGCGCTGGTAACTTCATGGGTGGATACCTGCAATACTCTCCGTGTGGAGCTACCTTGGGGCTGACTCAGAGGGAGCAGGTGGGGCAGGACACCATAGCCAGGCTGCTTGTGAAGGCAAGCTGCCACCAGGATGCAAATCCTCAAAGGCAGGATTTGCACTGATTGCCCGTCCTCTACTGGGCCAAGTTCAAGCATTTTGGTACTAAGACTCTAAACAGCTCAGGATCAGATTTCTTAAGAGACCACCTTATCCATCACTACAGTTGCTTCTCCTGCAACTTCCAAAGAAATTGGAAGCTCACTCTGCAGTAACTTGGAGAAGTGTTTTTAGTGTTGCTGCCCTTGTTCTGTGGAACAACATTCCTGCTGAGATACAACAGATGCCCATTATCTGCCCTTTCTGGAAGCTACCGAAGGCATTTTTTGTTCTAGCAGCTTTCCCAACAGTATGACTAGGTTTCTGCCATGGGTATATTTGGTGTTGTTCAGAAATTTATCTGCTGCTGTTTATTTATTTTTTGGTGGTGTTTAACTGTTTTCAGCTGGTTCTGCTGCATTTGGTGCATTGCCTTGAGGCATGTGTGTAAGATGATCGATAAATTAGAATAAGTTGTGACCCTCCAGATATTGCTGGACTCCAGCTCCCAGTGGTTGGGAACAATGGAGGTTTGAGTCCCAACAAGATCTGGAGGACTCCAGATTATCTGGGTAAGGAATTCCAAAGGGCATTTAGGGAAGGCTCTGTCAAGTGTACTTGACCACTGTCTGCATTATTTCGGACCCTGCGCTTTGGCTCTGAGGACTTTCGGAGTGGCTTCCAATTCAAAACTGCCAACCACATCCTAAAAAATACTCAAAGCAACAACACCGCAAGAATCTGTGTGTGAGGACGGAGAAAGGACTTTTTAAAGAAATATAGTAGACCTGAGTCATGCCACTGTTGCAGTGCTGCAACAAAAAAAGTTGTTTGCGTTCTAGAAGGCAGACAGCAGGTTGGGCCAATCTTGTGCCCTTCAAACATTGTTGGACTGCACTCCCCCCCCCCCCTCTGACCATTGGCCATGCTAGCTGGGGCTGATGGGAGCTGGGAGTCCACCATCTGCATTGACTACCCCTGACAGAGACCAAAGGCATTTAGAAGCCAGAAAACGGCGCCTCAGACTTCAGAATCTGCTGCAGGGTGAAATAAACGACAGCTTCACAGACGGGGGGCAAGCGAAAGAGCACCTGCCACATTCAGTTGCACTGAATGCCAACTTGTTTCTCCCTGCCCCCTTCCCTGCCTCAGTTCAGTGACGTCGCCTGGCACCTGAGGTAAATCCGTTAGCGTGAGGAAGCCAAGAAAGCTGTTCTAATCCCGCTGTTGACAACCTAGAAAGCATGACCTTTCTTTCTTCTCTCCCCTCCCCCTGCCCTCTTTCTTCAGCTGCTTCTGTGCCAATGCCTTCTTATCCGAGCTCTGGGTCTGGGAGTTCGTCCAGCAGCTCTTCCACGTCCCATCTCGCATCTCCTCCCGTAAGTACAATGCACGCCTCTTGAGCGCTGTTGGTTTTCCTCCTCCCTCTTGTTTACCACTGGGTCGTTCTGGAGGCTGCTGACGACGTCCTCCTCCGGGTGCCCACCACACCGCCAGTCCACCGTGCAGGGTGGCATTTTCAAGGGAGAGAACCATCTTAAGCTGTGTGTGGCAGATCCCAAGTCAGCCCACGTAAGAAGCACTCAGATCGAAGGCTTGTCTAGTCTAGCACCCTGCTTCCTCACAATGGCCAGCCCAGATGCCTCTCGAAAGCCCACAAACAGGGTATGAGCACAGCAGCTCTCTGCCCACTTGGTACCCCCAGCAGTCTGTATTCAGATGCAGGCTGCCTCTGGATTCTGGAGGCAGCATATGGGTAGCCTTATCCTCTATGAATGTGTCTAATCCCCTTTTAAAGCCACCTTAGTTTGTGGACTTTATCACATCTTATGGAAGTAGATTCCACAATAAAACTGCGCTGGGGTGGGGTGGGGAGGAAGAGCCCCTCCTTTCTATCTCTTTGGTCTGCCCTGAATCTTGCTCTATTCAGTTTCATTGGGTGAACCTGGGTTCTGGAGAGAGGAAAAACTAGTTCGCTTAATCCATTTTCCCTGTATTGTGCATCAATTTCTAAACCTCTATCATGTCCTCCCTTGCTCACTTCAAAAACAAACCCCAAAACTCCTCCTAGGGGAGTTATTGCACCTCTTCTGTAGCTTTTCCAGCTCTACAGTGTCCTTTGCTTGAGATACAGTGAGCAGAATCATGTGCACTATATTCTAATTGTGGTTGCACCCTCCGCCTGAAGGGGCTTAGTGTGTAGGGAATAAAGGAACAATGAGCGACCCCAACTCAAAATATGGCTCTCATTTCCACCTGCAAATTTGAAGATTTGTTCCTTCAGCCCTCTAAATATCATAAGAAAGCAGAGACTAAAAGCCAGCCCCATAAACGGGACTTCTGTAAGGTAATAATGAGATAACAGCCACCACATACTGGGGGACTTTCTGTGTCAAAGAACCGTTCCAATTCCCTGCCGACTGCATCACTTGATGGTTCTGGGGCCACTGAAATGGCATAGTTTTGTCTTGGGGCCTTTGGAGAACTGCCTTCCATAGACACCATGTGCTGGCAGAACCTCCTTTTCTGGGTGTGCTTTTTGGTGCGGAAGAGCCTGCAGAAGGAGTTTCTTCTGAGGTTTGCATTTTCACTCCTGTTTCTCCTTCCCCTTCCCTTGAACAGTCCCTTGGAGAGATGGCACATCTCCCTGAGAAGGTTTTAGCCTCTCCTACCCAGCCCTGCTTCCTTCATGGGTCGAAGGAGTCGGCTGGCGGCAGCAGCAAGAACTCTTCCTGTGACACCGACGACTTCGTCATGGTGCCAGCCCAGTTTGCAAGTAAGCAGTCTGGTTTCTTTTCGAAGCAGAGGCATGGCTGATGGTGTGGCAGAAGAGGTTGTGGGCATGCCTCAAAGGCAGGGGACAGCAACCATAATCTCACGAGCCCTGTTGGTTGCCAGTTTGCATCTTGGCTGAAATCAATATGCTCACCTTAGTGTTTAAAGCCCTAAGAGACTTGGGCCCCAACTATCTAGAAAACCACCTCCTTGCCCACAGACTGTCTCTGCTGTAGAGATCAGCAATGGTAGCCTTTTGAGTAGTTCCACCGCTATCAGAAGCTCAGGGTGGCAGCAGCCCAGGAGAGGACATTCTCTGTGGCAGCCACAAAGTTGGGGCATTCTCTCCCTACAGAGGGGCACCTGTGCCGTTTTTCTCATATGAGCTTTACCCCGGTGTATGTTTTTAGGACCCATCCTATTCTCGCGGTTGTGATTTGTTCTTAAGCTGTTTTTAATGTTGTCTTTCAAATTGCTGTGACTTGCACTGGGACCTTGGGAGGTGAAGGGCGAGTAATATATCGTTATATTTAGGTACTCCTCTTCCGTGCTACAGCAGCGCATGAGAGACAGGAAGGAGCAGGGATGAGTGCAAGAGCTCTGCCCCTCTCCATGGGTCCTTCCTTCCATTGTTGTGCAGGGAGGGTAACCCAAGCAGAGCAGGCAGCCTGGGACAGGCAGCTGCCCTCTAACTGCAGAGAGTAAAGGGGCCAAACTAGCATGGTTAGCCCCACTCTCCCCTTTGCAAACAGATTTATTTGGGCAGATTAATGTCCAGATAGCGTTGCATGCTTTGAACAGGAGAAGGGGAACAGCTTCCTGGTTCACAAAGCTGCTGAGATTTGAAATCGGTTGTTCTTCAGCTTGGGGTTTTCTGTAGCGAGAAGCCATGGTGGGGAGATAGCTGAGCAGGCAGGCTTGTTGGGAACCAGTGTTTTAGGTCCGTGTTTGGGAGCTCCTGCCATCCAATTACATGTCCAGGAACTGGAAAAAGGCACACTGGCAGGACCCACTATTCGTAGGCAGGTGCTGGGGACCCAGCTAGTAGGTAGCACACTTCATGCTTGTCCAGCCCCCCCACCCCAGTCCTTTTCCTTGTGGTGGGCCTCTATTTAAATTCCTCTCATTGCCCCAGAGTGATGCCGTATTGGGGGTGTTTGGGGGAATGAAAATGGTGCCCCCCATGCCCACACTGATGATTCCCTGTCCCCCCTTGAAGTGCCGCAGTTCTCCTCCATTCAATAAGTTCCCAAGAGGGACCAGAGATGCTGGAGGCCTTCCAGAGAACACTTTGCCCAGGGTCCCCTGAAACCAGTGTTACTGGGAAAAAGGCACTGCAAGTTGGTCCCGTTTTTGATGTTTGAACCCTCAGTAATACTTATCCGCTGGGATGAGCTACAGGCACCAGGCAAAGGGTGCTGTGGTGTGCATATGTGTGTGTTTCAACCTTGATACATTTTCAAAGGGATGTGGCACAAGCACACCATGATGCCTCAGAGTGCTGGAAAATCTCCTGTCTTCTGCAAACAGAAATGAAATCACACATGTATTTTTTTTAAAAACGAGGATTTGCAAAACTGAAATTGTTTCTTTGAAAAATACCCTACAGGCTCCCAATAGGAAGCTCATTCTCTGAACGCCAGTCTTTTATCTAGCCAAAATGAGACCCTCCACACACAAAAGCCGGGAGGTGGCAGTAGGCTTGGGGAAAGTTCAAAATGTCATTGAGGGATTGTGCAGCCCACTGAGGGCTGAATATGCTCAGAGTCATAAGGAATGGGATTGGCTGTAGTATGCAAGAAAGGGACTTGTTTGGTGCCTTGAGCAGGAGCCCTCTGCCCCTGCTGCAGGTCCAACTTTTCAGATATTACAAGCCTTGGGCCAGTGACATCTTTTGTGTTATTTGCGCAATCACGCCTCTTCACATATGAGCAAAGTGTCTTCACTCCCATCCTATCATACAAGTTTGTACAGAAGGTCACACAAGACCTGGTTATTGCATGGCTAAGGTCTATCCAGCCTCCCACTGTGTGAATAATGGGGTCGTCACAGGCATGAACGTCCATACTGAATCTCTACTTGCAGCCTCCAGGTGTTGCCAAACTACAGGTCCCTTTCCCCCCCACCATTGGTCATGCTGGCTTAGGGCTGATGGGAGTTGGAGTCCAGCTATAACTGGAGAGCCACAGGTTCTCCACCCTTTCTTTTTAGCCTAATTGTGGGAAAGGTCACATTAGTGGTGTTGAGAAGAAGCCGTCGTTCCCAAAGAGAGGAAGCAAGAGAGGCCTCCGTGGCTTCAGTCTCTCTTCTAAAAATTCTCTCTTCTAACATTTGAGGGCCTTCAAAGACCTCTCCTTTATGTGCAGTTCTCACATGTCCACACACCAGGGGGGGGGCGATTAATTGTGCGTGCCCATGCTCTCTATGTTATTACTGCAGCATAGGCCTGAAATTAATCTTTTCAGAACTTTTTAAAACTTAGGTGATATCGCTGTGGAGGCTGCAGGAGGAAAAACTATCCAGGACAGCCTGATGTGTAGTGGGTAAGGATCTTTAGTGTGTGTTTTCTTATTTTATATATACTCTTTATTTAGTTATTTATTTAACTGATTTTACTATCATTTTAACATTTTAAAACTTGATTTTCCTTCCCCCTCTTTCTGTGGTTGCTTGAATTTATTTTTAATATCTTCTGCATATCCATATTAACTTAACTTACTCATTTATTTATCTTCTTTTAATATATACTCTTATGTAACTGCAGGTTATTACAACAATCCTGCCAGTGTTTTTATCTGTTTACAATTTATCTGTAAATATTCAATAAACCATTTCCAGTCTTTTATAAAAAGTTTGTTAACTTGATTTCTTATTCTCCCAGTAAGTTTCGCCATTTTTGCATATTCCATAAGTTTTTGTATCCATTCTTCCTTTGCTGGGACTTCTTCTTCTTTCCATTTTGGGGCAAGTAGCATTCTTGCCTCTGTAGTCACATACTTGAATAAGTTTCTATACAATTTAGGTAGTTCTATCCTTATATTTCCCAAGACAAAGGCTTTTGTTTTGTTTTGACAAATGTTATTTTAAACATCCTTTTCATTTCATTGTATATCATTTCCCAGTAAGTCTTAACCTTACTACAAGACCAGCACATATGATAAAAAGAACTTCCTTTCTCTTTACATTTCCAACACTTATTTGATTTAGACTTGTACATTTTTGCCAGCTTACTTGGTGTTAGATACCATCTTGAACAGTTTTATACTGAGGCCATTTGACCAGCTTAACACAGTATTGTCTGCTCCAGGGATGAAAACATGTGGCCTTCTAGATGTCTTTCCCCTCGTCCTTGGGACTCCCATTGGCTATGCTTACTGGAGAGTTGGGAGTCCCAGTAACATGGTCCCTGACCTGGCAACAGCTCTCCAAAGTCTTTCCCCTTGTTGCTCTCTCTAGACTGTGGCTGGAGATACCAGCAACTGAACTCTGCAGCTTCCGTGTATAAATCATGCGCTCTTACCACTGACTTGTGGTCTTTCAGTAAAGAGCCCCTGGATCATAGAATCATAGAGTTGGAATAGACCACAAGGGCCATCGAGTCCAACCCCCTGCCAAGCAGGAAACACCATCAGAGCACTCCTGACATATGGTTGTCAAGCCTCTGCTTAAAGACCTCCAAAGAAGGAGACTCCACCACACTCCTTGGCAGCAAATTCCACTGTCGAACAGCTCTTACTGTCAGGAAGTTCTTCCTAATGTTTAGGTGGAAGGAGAATCCATGGGGCAAGCTATGTACAGTGGATCCTGCCAATTCATTTCCTGGCATGGAAAGGTTGTGAAGAAATCATTTGTTGCAAACAACAAATGTGACTAAGAAGCTTGCAACTTGAGAACACAAGAGCAGCCGTGCTGGATCGAGCCAATGGCCCATCTAGCCCAAAATTCTTATCCCTCATTGGCCAACCAGGGGAAGCCCACATGAAAGATGTGAGTGCAAAAGCTCCTGTTCCCCGGCAACTGTGTTCAGCAGCTTTATGCATGACTAATCACCATTGATAGTCTTATCCTCCACAATTTGTCTGATCATCCTTTCAGGCTGTCGAAGCTGGTAGCTCTCACTACAACTTGTAGTAGGCTTGGCAAGGTTCGCTGAAGCACTGGCATCTCCCTCTACTGCAAATAATGTTGCTGTTGTTTTTTCTCGCCTTTTTACAGGAGTTCCCTGGTGGCTTCAGCAGGCTTGGAAAGCCAAGGAAGAACCCCATCTCCTTCCCCTCCTTACAGCAGCTCTCCGAGCCCATCAGGGTAAGAGGAAAATCGGATGAGAGCGTCGGCACTCCTCATCCCCCCAAAAAAGAGGAGTGTGTGACTGTGTGTGCAGATTTGATTTAACTCTCATGGACTGTCTCTGGGGCTTGGCTATACTTTCATGGAGCTTTTGCTACTGGAGGAAAGGGAGAATTGAATTCCCCTACCAGCAGTAAAGAGCAACCAGGGTTGTTGAGCTTACTGCTGCTTCTGTACTCTTATAGGGGTGGAGAGAGGGCACTGAACAGAAACGAGCTGGAAAGCCAAACCTAGCATTTTTTCCCTAGGGTTGGGTGGAGGAGACTTCATATTTTGATTTGGGGGAACAGTGGGTTCCTTCAAAAAACGTTGGCAGTCCTAATGCACCACTTTCTACAACTTGCCTACCAAAATCCCTTCACTGGCACCACCACACCCTCCAGTTGCCAGCTTTCCTTCTCCCTCTTTGGGCCCAAACAGCAATCCCACTGTGTCAGTTACCATACTGTTCTCCAGTATAACTTCGTTCTCCCAGGTCCAGTATTGGTGGGCATTTGACAAGGCCCACAACCCCCGGTAAGTTAGGAACCTAGGAAGCTGCCTTATACAGAGTCAGACTGTTGATCTGTTGAGCTCAATGGGACCTTCTTCTGCACACGGAACCATTGAGCTGCAGCCTGCAGGGCCACCACCCAGAGCCTCCTGGCTGCTGTTGCCTCCTTCAGTGCCCTCTCTGAGCATGCAAGCAGCGAGGCAGCATTCTCCACTTGCATCAAGGAGAAGAGAGGGCAATTGGTGTCTGTATCAAGGAAGGAGTGAGAAGCCCACTGAACGTAACTTCCCTGTCCAAAACCTGCAGCCGGTGTTTTGTTTGCTAAAACAGTTCCCTGCTCCACAGCTGTAAACATTTTTGTGATCCAATTCTCCACTGCTCCCAGGCTCCTACCACCCATTTCCTACTGTTTCCTCCTTTCAACAGACCCTTCCACTTTTCCGAGTACCCATCCTCCCCTAAAAATGCTCTGTGCTTTTTGTCCTGCAGCCGGCCTGGGCAGTTTTCATCAGGCAGCAAGCATGGGCAGTCGGTCCCCATCCCAGTCCCCACACAGATCCACAACTACCGGCGGATTGAGCAGAACCTTCAGTCTCCTAATCAATACACTTCCCCACGGTGAGTACTGAGGCTTTGATAGCGCTGAGATGTCCGGGAGGCTGTATTCTTGTCTCGCTGCCAATGTTCTTTGGTATAATTGACTCGGCATCAATCAGTGTCGAAAGGTAGCAACCCTGAGGGTTGTTCATGAGCAATCTAGAGAACACCTGGGTGCAGTCTAGAGAATGTCTGGTATGCCCCATGGAAATGAAGGAGGAGCACCAGGCGGCAGGTTGCAGAATTGCATACGTCCAGTGGCATGCAATTAGCCTGTCTCCAACATCCTTTTCACAAGCTTGTCTGAAGGCTCATTATGATCTCACTGGGATTAAGAAATGATCTCGCTCTGAAATAATTTACATGCAGATTAGGGACGCCTTGGGAACCTGTCTTGCCATTTCCTCATCTGTGGGATCTTATTTTGGTGCTAAGTCACAAAAGAACTTTTTAGTAAATGACTATAAACATGCTCTCAAGGCTACTCTCTCTCACCCCAGTGAAAGCTCTTAGGTTGGTATGTACCAGGTCAGAGCCTTTTCTGTGGTGACCCAGGATCTCTGGAGTGTGGCTCATTCTTAGTTGGACTTCGGGAAAGCCTTGAAGATCTTTTTATATCAGCTTGAATTTGGGTGACTTTATGTTGGCTTTGTTTTTAAGAACTGTTTGTTTGGGATTTTCATATTATAGTGTACTAATAGGTTGCATCCTGCCTTCAGAGCATTGATGCACTAAAAGGCTAAAAATGTGTGCAATACAAACATGGGCATTTTGATAGGCTTTTTGTTCTAGTTGATTGAGGACATTTGGCCAGCTAATGGTCCACTCTTGTAAATGACTCTGCACTTTGTTCATTGCTGTTCCTTGTGCTCAGAACTCCATCCCTGAACATCTATGCCTTTCCTTTTTTCAATATGCATAACATGTTAGATAACAATAAATAGTCCTGCTGTGAGGAAAGTGCAAACTAAAATTTGATACAGAGGAGACAACAGGGAAAGGAAAGGGAGTCTAAAGGGGAAAAATGGTTTGTTTCCCTTATTTCCCCCCTTGATGCTTCAAACTTTGTTTCTCAGTCCTCTTCCTCCTCATGCAAAATGAGCCTTACGGTACAATCCTGCCAGGTGAGTTGCATACGGAAGGGGAGCCTTAAGTATTATACTGCATTTGTTTGCATACTTCCTTCATCCTCTGTCTCTTCTATTCCTGCCGTCTCTGTTTCTGTTATCTTCACTCCTCTTTCTCCATTGTCGTCAAAGGAAGCTGTCTTATACCAAAGACAGACTTGGAGTCTGCTACAGACTGAATGGCAGTGGCTCTCCAGGGTTTTGCAAGCAGTGTTTTTTTTTTGAGCCCTAGCTAGAGATGCGAAAGATGGCATGCACAAGGTCCCAGGTTCAAAGCTTGGGCTACTTACCTACCTACCCTGCCAAAAATTGGATTGGGAGATCCTTGAGGCAGGGACTTCTTTTTAAAGTTGGTTTTACTCCTCGTTGCGCCGTTTAACATGGTTCTTTTATCAAAGTTGTTGAGCTTCTTTTTTCAATTTTGACTTGTCTAAGATCCCACCGCCTTTCGGATATTTTGCCTTTGAAATCCCGGCAATGTCCAGGAAGATCCGGACGTATGGCAACCCCTAGATACCATTCAATGAACCATATTGGATTTGGGATGCAATCCTAAACAATCTTATTGCAGAGTAACAACCACGGAGCAATGCTTACTCAGAACAACTTGTTGGTTAATTTAATAGCCAAGTTAAATGGCTTGGAATTTGCATGTTAATGTGGCAATATTTCTGAAGCATACTTTCTTGGGGGATTTCAGATGTTGAATACGTGTGTCACCGTAGGTGCATTCTTAAGAGAAGCCTTCCCTCCCGTGTGTGTGTGTGGTGGATAAAAGAGAGGTCGAAGTGAGGCACAAATACTTGTTTTCAGACTCTTGTTTGTCATTTGCATTTTTTTTTTAATTTGCATCTGTGCATTGGAAAAGTTATAGATATGATTTCCTGATGGAACAGTGGCACTTTCCTAGTCCATCAAAAGGCTTAATGTTTATTTTAACCTCAGTCAGGGGTGAGGATCATCTGGCTTTCCCAATGTTACAGGACTCCAGATTCCATCAACCCCAGCTTGCCTGGTCACAACCGTAAAGGATGCTGGGAGTTGTAGTCCAAAAGCACCTGGAGGGGCACCCACTTACCCACCCCCCTGATCAAAGTGATTTGCCTCATCTTGTGTTTCTGTCCTGTTCACCTTCTGCCAACAGTAGTCAAGTGAAACTTTCCGTAGGCTAGTAACTTTTATGAGCCTATTTACAAGGCTGGATTAGTTGCCTGAACGCTGCGGCTGTAATTATTGCGCAATATCGGCCCTGCCAGAGTGCTCCTTTCTTTAATGTATGTGTTTATTTACATTTGCTTATGTGCTTAGTAAGGCATCTCAGCCGTGCGTCTTAGGCTTCTCTCTGCCACAGTCACATGATCCAGTTGCCGCATGAGCAATCCATGCCTGTGGCTTGGAACTTCAGCTGGGGAACAGTCAAGTAGCACCGGATGTATGGCCCCAGGCTGTGTGACTGACTCCTTCCATCCTGTGCGGGCGGATCTTCCTCCTCTATGAAGTTGCTTGGCTCTCACACTCGCTGTTCTAGCAGCGGTGCTCCGGGATTCCAGGCTTCATTTCCTCCTCCACGGTTCTCCCGAAACACGAACAAGTGGGGATGGGGGAGTCATACGAGAAATACAGCCTCTCTAAAAGAGTGGGACTGAATTATTTGGGGGCCAAGTTCCCACTGATAATTGGAAGCAAAGGAGAAATCAAGGTTCCTCAAGGGTGCAGTCATTTGAAGAGGTGAGTTTCTCTTCAGACTTTCCACAGCGTGTGCCTGCCCGCTAGTATCACGGTCAGCACTGGGTCTTGCTCAGGGGAGATGAGGGGAAGCCAGGAATTAGGCCTTGGCACCAGCAGCCAGAACTGAAACATGCCCAGGCAGATTCCTGGAAACCTTTATAGTTCTTCTAGGTCAGGGACCTCTTGAATAGGCAGAGTCACTGGTGTAGTCTCCTCTAACCTGTTGCCCTCCTGAATTCTTTTTATTGCAGGTCTTAGCCCCAGACTACTGATTGTAGTCTGAAATGTCTGTCCAGATGTCTTTTTAAGAAACCTTGCCCTACAACACAGATCTTTTGATTGGCTAGCCTGTCCTTTATTTCCTTTGTTGTTGTTTTTTCACACCTTTATTTGGTTTTTCAGATTAAAGCTTTACAGTCACATATCGAACATACAACATAAAAAACAGGATTACAAGGAATCTCCCGGACTTCCCTCCTGCCCTTTGTGGGTCCTCTTGTTAATCATTTCCTCCTGCATCTTTTATGATAACCCAAATCTTTTACATCTCCATTGCGTCCAACTATAAGTGATATTCCAATCCTACTAACGATTTTAACTGTTTACAATGGTTTTTAAGATAGGTTATAAAATTTCCCCATTCCTTATTAAAATTTTGGTATTCCTGATTTCTGATTCTTCCATCAACTTGATCTGCCATTCTTCTTTTTTTATTTTTTAAATAATATTTATTAAATGTTTAATAGTTACAAAAAGAAAAAGAAAAAGCCACTGCGCATTATTCCTGTGCTGCAAGCCACCAGTGCCTGGCATCGATTGCCACCTGTGGTCATTTTGATACTGGAGGGGTGCATGTGGCATCAACACAACTCCAGTTCCAAACAACCTCCCCTCCAATCCCCCTCTGCTTCTCGTGTACCTATCTGTGCACTTCCTTGCTGTGTGGATTCCTCCCCCGCTTTCTGGTTCAGCCTCTGAGCTCTGGACAATGGTCTTCTCCTTAGAAGAGGGGGCAAGCAGTTAGACCCCAGTCCATTGCCAGCCAACAGGCTCTAGATGGCCCCTGCTGGTGCAATGCTTCTATCCAAGTTGCCAGTGAAGTTGGGTGGACACAATGCACATCAATCTGAGCCCGAATCGCCAAAGGGACCGCAGTGTGCTAGCTGCATTTGAACAGCAGCTTTCTGAGGCTGTGGTCTGCCTTCTCAGTGCAACCAGAGAGGCTGCCAGCAGCGTGATGCTTTTCTGCTCCGAGAATCTTTCTGTTCCTTTCTTTTGCTGCGGTTGTGTTCCCGCCGCAGCTGTTAAAAAGTGAAGGACTTGGAAAAACAACTGAGGTTCGTGCTGTTCCCTGAAGGATCTTGAGCAAAAGCTGTCAAGAAGTGTAAACAAATAAACCAAAAGATAAACCTGTTGCGAAGAGCATCCTTTGGATTGTTCTTCCTGGTATCCTTTTCTGAGACATCAGCTCAGAGGGCTTCACCTTGATTCTTCTCCAGTCAGGCTGCTGCTGTTGCCAAGGAACCCATCCTGTCAATTCCATCTTAGGTCTTCCACATCAGCCTTTATGAAAACTTTCTCATTCCGAGCAGCCACGAAGTCTGGTATCACACGAGTGTTACAATATTTCAGTGACTGTCTTTCATCTGGAAATAAAGAACTAAGGTGGCATTTCTTGTGTCTGCTGCAAATGTCTCTCCCCCTTTTAAAAGCCTCTCTTGTACCTCTGTCATTGGTCGTGCCGCTTTGTAGTGTTGCAGGTTCAATGGGTCTCAGGCCCATTTTTCCCATTGACTTGTGGATGTTATCGATACAATAGTGTAGGGGCAAAACTCAGAGGTAGAGCACATGCTTTGCATATTACTATTATTATTATTATTATTATTATTACTATTACTATTACTATTATTATTATTACTATTATTAATTATACCGCCCTTCATCTGAAGATCTCAAGGTGATTCACAGTATTAGAAGAGTTACATGGCAAGGTCCCGACCCTCCCCGCTTGGTAGAATAAAGACACATGACTCAAATATTTAAGGTTAATGGGCTAAAAAGGCCACAACTTTATTAGTTACAGATGATGAGCGGTATTGGCTTAGGCATTGGATCTAACCAACTATATCTGACTCCAGCCCGTCTGCAAGGAGTCTGGGAAGGGTTAACCACCAGTAAGGAAAGTCCTGCTGATGCACATCAACTAGGAGCTCCCCTGGGGGTCACCGATAGGGGTCGTGCCTTAGGCCCTAGCCTCCCTAGGCTTCGGACAGGGCCACACCCTCTGGAATCCACGGAATACCCTTCAATATGCGGGGGAGGTGATGGCGCTACCTCCCCTCTTCTCTTCTCCAGAAATATTCCAATGCCTAACCGCCAAACCTTAAAAGTTGTGACAATTTGCTATGAGGTAGGCGAAAACCAAGTGGAAAAATTCCTACCAGGCCCCTCAACGGCGACCAACCGAAGTCCATAGCAAGCTCAAAAGAGATGAAAACCTTAAAGGACGGGAGGGTGGGAAAACCAGAGCAGCTGGAAGCAGGAAAGAGAGAGATCTCCCTGCTGCGTCCTGCATTTATGGGGCAGGCCACACCCCCAGACCAACCGGATTGGTCGGCCTGGCCAGTGATGCAGCTGGGAATCCCCCAGCCTTGCAGGGCTGGCTACCCACCCCCTGCGCACGTGGAGAGGGGGTCATGAGAGCCCGCAACACCACCTCCTCCTTAAGGCGGAAGTGACCTATTCAGAAGCTTTACTGTTTCCGGCCATGGAGGCATGCATCCAATCATGAAAAAGATCTCAGGTTCAGTCCCTGGCATCTCCAGGTAGTCTCCCCTGCCTGAAGCCCAGGAGGGCTGATGCCAGTCAGTACAGAAATGAGTGAGCTAGATGAGTGAACTATTGGCCTGACTCTGTACCTTCCTATGCTTCTGAGCTTGTTCGCCATTTGCTTTTCATAAAATCTTGTTTGCCTACTACGTTCCCCGTGGAATAATAAGAGATCAAATCCTTTCCCATTAGATCCGGAACAGTCAGAAGATCAAGCAGCAGCAACAGCCCACTTGGTTTCATGAAGGCCAGCCCTTCCCCTCCTTTTGCTGCTGGGGAGCATGGAGCTGTCCCAACCTCCAGAAGGTTCTCCTTTGGGGGTGCTAAGCCTTACACGCCATCCCCACAAGGTAAATTATTGGGTTTGCTTATTCCAGATTCTAGAAACCTCAGCAATTTTGTGTGTGTGTGTGTGTTTGCACACTTTCCTTAATTCCAACCAGCATTTTGTGGGTGAATGCAGATATAGTAGCATAATTAGAGCAGTGACTCTGGTCTGGAAGTGTCCTAGCTATATTTGGTCCCAAATGTGCCTGTTCCTCCCCAGGACTGAGAGGGAACCATTTGAAAATGACAATGGTTTAAGGGAGGGACTACCAGTGAGAGGTACCACAATGCTCTCCATGTTGAGGGTCCAAAATTCAATTCCTAGCATCTCAGTTAAAAGGATCTCAGGAGGAGAGCTCAGGAAAAGAAGAAGCCATCACAGCAACTATGCTGAGCTATTATATATGTTTATTTATCCCGGGGTTGTTGGGGGGGGGGGTCTGTTATTCCTCTGTGTATTGCAGGACTCCATCTCCCATCGTCACTGACTGGGGCAGATGGGAGTTGGAGTCCCAACACAAGTGGAGGGCCTCAGCTCCTATACTTTTGTTTTTACTAACACACACACACACACACAGAGAGAGAGAGAGAGAGAGAGAGAGAGAGAGAGAGAGAGAGAAACTTTTCCAGTTACTGAATTGATTGCTGTGAAATATAAAGAGATGAAAATAACACAAAACGCAGCAATATCAAAGTTCCATAATCAAACTAAACAGGTGTAAGAAGTCTTCAACTGAAAGCTTGCTGGAAGAAATAAATCTTTCATTCCTTTCAAAAAGAAACCAAGAGTGTGAGGTTTCTGTCCCAATGATTTGACTTGATATAAACCAGCTTTACTGTTTGCTTCGAACATCTGAAAGCACTCATAACCTAAGCGAGCTTATGAACCTTTGACTAATTGTATCTTGACAAAACCTCATTGTTTCCTATGTCGGTTTCCAGAAGTTTGACTGGTATAGCGGTGCCCCAATTTGATTTAAAAAACAACAGCAATCTTGCTATAAGTAATCTAAACGAAATGTTTGCTATAGGGAGCATTCAATTTATTGTCTGTCAGTGCACTGATGTGCTTTTTAATTTTTCAGTTGGAACAATTCCAGAGCAGCCTGATCAGACCGTTCTCCCTTCTCCTCCCTTTGGAACAGAGATGAGAAGTCGGGTGCCCATACCTGGTAGGTTTGCCCTTGGCACTACCTTGAGATTTCTGTCCTTCCCTTGCCATTCTTTCTTACTGATGCGTAACTCTGGGCATCCTGCTTCCCCTCTCGTCCCTCCAGGTGCCTCAGTGCCTGACCCTTCCCCTCGGGGGATGGGCTCCCGTCTCCACAGTGCTCCCAACCTGTCCGATTTGCATTCCTGCCGGCAGAAGATTACAAAGCAGTACTCTGATCCTCTGGTTCCCCATTTCAACCAGGCCACCGCTGGCCAGCCAGCACAGACACACGGCCTGCAACCTTGCCGCCCACTGAGGTCCTCGCCAAAGTTCTCTGAGTTTATGCAGAGGAGCCCCTTGCCAACCATAATGGGCTCTCCAACAAAGGTATTGTTTTCCCCCTGCCCTCAATGGGCTCTCGCTTGTGGTCTCCTAAAGCTGTAAATCTAGGACAGAGATTTGCAAAGGAACATCAGGTGCAGGCATATTAAGCAGTCACGATTATTTTTAATAGCGCTTTTGTGTCCCATATTTATTGTATTGTGTTTTGTATTCTAAATGATATTCCATGGAATTCAAATTGCATTGCAATATAACGGAATATAAGAATTAAAAGACGCGATTAAAAATGCAGTTAAAAACCGTGTGTTATCTAGCGCAGCTCATGACAGTTGCTACAACAAGCAGGAAAATAAATCCCCAAGTTTTAAAGTGTGTGAGGGGAGAAGTTTGGGTGCCCACTGATCTTAGGAGGTTGTGTAGAGGGCAATGTTATGAAATGGTGGGGGTAGTAGATGCAGCCCCTGTTTGTGATTGCATTTAATGCCTGTTTATGTGCGTATGGAGTGGGTGGGTGCTTTTATTAATAGGCGCAGAGATAAGCCATGGTGCAAACAGCGACTCTCTCACACTGAACGCTAGTGAACCGCCTCTCTCCACTCCCCCCCCTTTTGTTTTTAATTAAAAAAAATAGGTCATGCCTCCTTTTGAGTTCAACAAAACCCCAAGCTCCCAAAACCTGCTCGCCCTCCTGGCGCACCAGGGCGTCATGATCCCGACAAGGAACAAGACTCTGCCAGACTTGAAGGACATGGGTCATTTCCACTGCCAGCAGGCAGGCCTAGGATTGAGGCCTATGGAAGAAGCCAAGGGCAGGTACGAAGCTGACCAGAAAGGCATTCACAATGCACACGACAAGTTTTGCTGTTATGATGGGGTGGGCTGTGGGGGGGACCATAAGACGCACCTAGTTTTTGGAGGAGGAAAACAAGAGAAAAAAATATTCTGAAGCATCTTCAGGGCAGGGGGGGTGTTCTTCCCGCTGCCCTGAAGAGGCTTCTGGGATAGCTGCGCAGCCTGCATTCACTCCATAAGAGGCACACAACATTTCCCCTTACTTTTTAGGAGGGAAAAAGTGAAAAATACGGCAATTTTTTATTTCACATCAAGGAATCTTCAAAGCGCCTCAAAATTTCCTGTGTTGGTTATTTCTCAGGCTAAATAGGATTCCCAGCAAACCATTTTCACAGTCGCTTTCTGGGAGTTCCATTGGCTCCACATGCCAGCAACCCTTTAATCTCCTCACCCCCAAGGTCAGGTATAGCAGGGGCAGGTAGAAAACTGAGTCAGCCCATTGGTCGCCTAGCTTCATAATTGTGTGCATTGACCAGGCAGGGGACTCTCAACCCTGCGTGGTGATGCGGAGCCTTGAACTTGGGACTTCCTGTGTGCCACTGAGTTACAGCCCTGCCGCCTCCATGGCTATAGGCTCCCGTCTCCATGATTCACCTGCTTCAAACCGCCGCCTCCATCTCCATCCTTGTCTCCACCATGGTCCCCTTTTCCTGTGCCTCATGGCTTTTGTGTAACACACCAGCTCCCACAACTGCCTCTGCTTTGCCCATGTGTCAAATAGGGTCCTGTGAAGCAACAGGATGAAGGCTCCTTTTATCAAATAAGGGGGGGGGGGAATGTCTTGTGCTGGACATGTGGAGCAAGGCAAGAGAGTGTGCTTTGGCCCACTGCCCTATATCCAGCAACTGTGGTTGGTGACGAGAAGCTTTGGTAGTGGAGGAAGCCCCTGGTATCACCAGTTACCAGGGATAAGGTGAGGGGAAGGATCCTGATTCAGGCCCCGGAGATCTGCTGGCAATCAGAGTGGGCAGTATGAGCTAGCATGGCCCGGTATAAGGCAGCTTTCCATATTCCTTAGGATGAGGAGCACAAGCTCAGCAGTTAGGCGTGTGAGACACTTCTTGCGCAGCAAGTGCACACAAGAAGTGCTGTCTCAGGCAGGATAAACAGGTCCATAGCTTAGTTTGCCAAAGAGATGCCACACTTTTCCTGCTTTAACTGCTGAGAGGTCCACACTAATGGCTGGCATCCAATGGAATGACTCCATAATTGCTCTCTTCCTCTCCTCCTCCTCCTCCTCCTCCTGTCATTTCCTCTGATGATATCCTGGATTGCCCAACATGGGGAGACTTGGTTCAGTGCCAGATCTAATCTATTTATGATTCTATTCCTTGGTATTCATCTAGGCCAGGCATAGGCAAACTTGGCCCTCCAGATGTTTTGGGACTACAACTCCCACGAACCCTAACTAACAGGATCAGTGGTCAGGGATGATGGGAATTGTAATCCCAAAACATCTGGAGGGCCGAGTTTGCCTATGCCTGATCTAGGCTCTCGATTCTCAGACATTTCAGGAGACGGAAATTCTTTCCCTGAAGCCATGGGAAGTAAAACAAACAAACATGTTGTTGTTTAGTCGTGTCTGACTCTTTGTGACCCCCTGGACCAGAGCACGCCAGGCACTCCTGTCTTCCACTGCCTCCCGCAGTTTGGTCAAACTCATGCTGGTAGCTTCGAGAACACTATCCAACAATCTCGTCCTCTGTTGTCCCCTTCTCCTTGTGCCCTCCATCTTTCCCAACATCAGGGTCTTTTCCAGGGAGTCTTCTCTTCTCATGAGGTGGCCAAAGTATTGGAGCCTCAGCTTCACGATCTGTCCTTCCAGTGAGCACTCAGGGCTGATTTCCTTAAGAATGGATACGTTTGATCTTCTTGCAGTCCATGGGACTCTCAAGAGTCTCCTCCAGCACCATAATTCAAAAGCATCAATTCTTCGGCGATCAGCCTTCTTTATGGTCCAGCTCTCACTTCCATACATCACTACTGGGAAAACCATGGCTTTAACTATACGGACCTTTGTTGGCAAGGTGATGTCTCTGCTTTTTAAGATGCTGTCTAGGTTTGCCATCGCCTTTCTCCCAAGGAGAAACAAACAAACATACATCATTAAAAATAAATAAATCATTAAGTTTTACATAACAAAAATTCACACACATTATTCACCTCCTCATTTCGAATTCTCTGAATCCCTTGACTTTCCTCCTCCCTTCCGTGGTTATCATTATCAATCTTTCTTTTTCATCTGCTTAACTTATTTTCTCTTTATTTATTTTTTTAAAAATTCAGCTCATTTTAAATAATTTCCCAGAATGCTTTAGTTATCTTGCACGTCCACCACATATTTCCAGCAAACATTGGAAGCAGTTCTATACATTTTTGCTAGTTTTACAGGTGTTAAATACCACCAATACATAATTTTCATGTAGTTTTCCTTCAATGCAAAGCACACTGTAAATTGTAAGTCTTCCCTCCATTATTTTCCCCAAGATGAAAATTGAATATTGTGCCCAGTGTCTTGTGCCCATTTTATCATTACTGATTCAACTTCTTCGTCCTTAGTATGCCACTCTAGCAACAATTTATACATTTTAGAAAGTAACTTCACATTATTTTCCAATAAGTCCTTTTCAAACCTTGAAATTTCTGTACTAAATCCATTTTTCTTATCTATTTTCAACACATCGTCTCCTTGGTGGTGTTGCAGCCAGTCTGTCACTAACTGTCTTACATCTTCAAAACTACATACATCAATTTTGTTTACTGTTATCGAAAAACTAAGTGACGAGCTTTCTGCTTCCATTTGTTCTGAAACTACCCAGGAAAAATAGCTGGAGAGCAGTTTTTTTGAAGCCAGGAACCATAGAGAGGAAGGGAGGAACTCTGATAGGACAGGAGAACGGGACGGTTTCAGGAGGACTTTTTGTGGGGGGGGGGGTTGCATAAAAGGAGGCTGCATATTACCCACCTGTGCTCCAAGAAACTGGCTTTTTTAAAAAAACAATTGAGCGGTCTTTTCCAGGCTGGCATCCTTCAGATGTTTTGGACTACAGTTTCCATCTGGCTCAGGCTGATGGATTACCTCGAGTTGGCAACCCAGATCTGCTGCCTCATTGGCAGGTCTGAGGCAACCCTTGCAAATCTACCCTCTTGGGGGCTGAGGCTGAGCTCCATTCCAAACATGCAGTAGAGCTCTCCCCAGCCAGCCAGCCAGCCAGTTTGCATTTGCCAACTAAGGTGGGCTCCATTTTGCCTTAGGTAGAGCCCTCCCGGCCTGCCAGCTTGATGTTCAGGAGCAGGCATCCCCAAACTCGGCCCTCCAGCTGTTTTGGGACTACCAATTCCCACCATCCCTGACCACTGGTCCTGTTAGCTAGGGATGATGGGAGTTGTAGTCCCAAAATAGCTGGAGGGCCAAGTTTGGGGGTGCCTGTTCTAAGAGGGGCCTTTTGTTCCTCCTTAAAGGCCACTGCGCTTTTCACTGCAACCAGCCATTAGGGAGCAGAAATCCACAACACCTGTGCGTCCGTTCATCTGTCCGTCCCCTCACATTCACTTGTCTTGCTTCTCTCCTT
Source organism: Podarcis tiliguerta (assembly GCF_965153285.1). Taxonomy (NCBI): domain Eukaryota; kingdom Metazoa; phylum Chordata; class Lepidosauria; order Squamata; family Lacertidae; genus Podarcis; species Podarcis tiliguerta. Next base: position 34,391,814 of record NC_139549.1, on the reverse strand, counting down.
CCTCCAGGTCGCTCAGCACCGGTCGCCTCACTGATCTCCTCCTCAAAGCTGCTTTTGGGGAAGCTGGAAGCAATGACAGTTTGAACAATGAGAAGCCCATGGAAATCACAGGTACAGGGAGATGGGAAACTCTGGGGTTCCTTTTTTGCTGTGCTCCTTTTTTTAGTTACAGTGGTGCCCCGCAAGACGAATGCCTCGCAAGACAGAAAACCCGCTAGACGAAAGGGTTTTCCGTTTTGGAGGTGCTTTGCAGGACGAATTTCTCTATGGGCTTGCTTCGCAAGACGAAAATGTCTTGCGATTCCTGGGGGGGGGGGTTTCGCTCCCCACCCCCTTTTTCTAAGGCACTAAGCTGCTAATAGCCTTTTAGCAGCTAATCCGCTAATCCCTTAAGCCGTTAATAGCTGCTAATAGCCGCTAAACCGCTAATAGCGCTAATCCGTTAATGGGCTTGCTTCGCAAGACGAAAAAAACGCTAGACGAAGAGACTCACAGAACGGATTCTTTTCGTCTTGCGAGGCACCACTGTACTAGAATTGGAGGAGCTATACACAGCGTTCTCTTCCCTCACCCTCTCCCACAGCCCTGAGAAGTAGGCTAAGCTGAGAGACAGCAAGTGACTGGCTCAAACACCCAGTGAGCTACATGGCTTAGTTGGGAGATTTGAACCTTAGTCCCACCAACACTCTTAACTTCTAGGCGGACTGTGTTTCTATCTTGATATCTTTTACGGCTCTCATAAAATCTTAACTCAAGCCAATTTTTTTGCCGTTCTTTCCTCGTAGCTCCTTCTGCTGTCTGTGGAGGAAACTTACACTCTGGGGCCAGGGATGGCGGGTCTGCAAGTCCTTCCCCAGTGGTCTTTACTGTTGGTTCCCCTCCCAGTGGGACAACCCCACCGCAGACCACCAGGACCAGAATGTTTTCAGGTAATGAGTGCTACCTGCCATCTTGATACTGCTGTCCAGAAGGAAATTGGAATTATCTTCATAGTTACTGTCCTGGCTTTGTGTCCTAACTCAGGGATGTGTGTATTCTAGGAACAAGGAATCTAGTGTCTCACATGCCCATACACACACTCTGAGCCGCCTGACAGACTTGCTTCCCTGTTATGTCACAGATCTTGAGCTAGCAATTATACAGACACCTTCCTTTTTAAAATAAATTGTGAATTTTTTGAGATCTAAGGAAGCTCTGGGGATTTGCCCCACTCAAAAGCTTCACTAAGTTCTGGGTACACCCTGGAGCACAAAAGGAAGCCTGGATGAGCCCTAAATTGGAGCTTAAAAAGGTAAAGGTACCCCTGCCCGTACGGGCCAGTCGTGTCCGACTCTAGGGTTGTGCGCCCATCTCACTTAAGAGGCCGGGGGCCAGCGCTGTCCTGAGACACTTCCGGGTCACATGGCCAGCGTGACGAAGCTGCTCTGGCGAGCCAGCACCAGCGCAGCACACGGAAACGTCGTTTACCTTCCCGCTAGAAAGCGGTACCTATTTATCTACTTGCACTTAAGGGTGCTTTCGAACTGCTAGGTGGGCAGGAGCTGGGACCGAAAGACGGGAGCTCACCCCGCCGCGGGGATTCGAACCGCCAACTATACGATCGGCAAGTCCTAGGCACTGAGGTTTTACCCACAGCGCCACCTGCGTCCCTAAATTGGAGCTTAATCTGAATCAATAAATTAAACTGTGTTTGTTTGTTTTTCTCCTTTGGCCTGAAGAGTCACGTCTAGGTAACTTTTTGCTTCTCTGTTTCAACTCTTTTAGTGGGATCTTCTAGCTCTCACAGTTCGGGAGGGTCTTTCAGCGGGCGGCACTTCATCATGAGCGCTGGCGGGGATGTGCTCGAAGCCCCATCAGGCGTCAGATATACTTTTGCCGACCCCATCACTGCCAACCTGGAGGGAGCAGTCACCTTTGAGGCACCCGAGCTACCGGAGGAGACACTCATGGAAGTGAGTTGAAACCCACCTCCCCACCCACCCCAGAGACCCAAGATTAAAACACGAGGCGGAAATTCATTTGGTCCTCCGCAAGTTCATCAGTGTCCCTCGCATTTCTCACCTTGTCAGGCACAGACACAGTTTGGGTGCCTGGTGTGGAAGTTAACATTCTTGGCCACCCTGGGTTTTATTAAAAGCAAAATACCGGTCCTTGTGACTGTTGGGAGGTAAAAGAACAAAAATACGTTGTCAGTGTCATGGGGGGGTTCAGCAGCGCTGAGGTGGGGCTTCAGTCCCTTAACGTAGCTCAACACAGCAGCTCCCCATCCTGTCCCTGTTTGCTAAGGTAAAGGTAAAGGTACCCCTGACCGTACGGGCCAGTCTTGACAGACTCTAGGGTTGTGCGCTCATCTCACTCTAGAGGCCGGGAGCCAGCGCTGTCCGCAGACACTTCCGGGTCACGTGGCCAGTGTGACGAAGCTGCATCTGGCGAGCCAGCGCAGCACATGGAACACCGTTTACCTTCCCGCTAGTAAGCGGTCCCTATTTATCTACTTGCACCCGGGGGTGCTTTCGAACTGCTAGGTTGGCAGGCGCTGGGACCGAACAACGGGAGCGTACCCCGCCACGGGGATTCGAACCGCCGACCATGCGATCGGCAAGTCCTAGGCGCTGAGGTTTTACCCACAGCGCCACCCGCGTCCCTTCCCTGTTTGCTACTTCTGCACAAATCATGAGATATGGAAACAATTGCTGGAAAAAAGATTCTAGCTACCCCACTTTAAGATGTTGTATTGTAAAGCTCTCCAGTGCCTCCGCCACCATACGGCTTTCCGGTGTTCCTGATCTAGGTGAATATTTAGCATCTTTGCCCTTTGAGGTCTTGTTCAGTCTTTACAACCCTGGCTAGGGGAATTATTTGCCACTTAAAAGAGCTTTGTGTCCAAATGGGGATTTGAACCAAGATCTCCATGGTTCTATTTGATTTGCTATGGCACACTGCCATTTAGGGCATCGTTTTATGGCTGCCAGTTTGTTTGTTAACAATTTATTATTATTATTAATCGACTTGTGCTTCCAAGGACTTGCAGGCAATACTTGTAGCTTAGAAATGTTAAATGAGGTCAAGTGGGAGGGAGTTCCAAAAGTTGTTTAGGCACCACATCTGGGGATAATACTGTGTGTGTGTGTGTGTGTGTGTGTGTGTGTGTGTGTAGTGCAGTGTTAATTATCACTGAATACTATGTATTTGCGGTTTCTTTCCTTCCATTCATCTTTGTGATATATGCTGCTGCCACTTGACTCCCAGCTGCTTCCTTTTCCAAGCAAAAGAGGCCTTTTTAAAACTTCCCTCCTGTATTATTAGAAGGCTCTCCCTTGGCTCATTTGGTTGCTATGGACAGTGAAGGAAAGACAGCATCACATTGGGGCTTGTGTTCCCATGAATGGAGCGGAGGGTTGTTGTTGTTGTTGTTTGGCTATGGGAAGCCTCTCAACTAAGCCAGGAGCTCGCTGAGGGATAAAGCCAGCCTCAGTTTTCCATCTGTATACAGGAAGAAGAGAATGTCTTTAGAGGAAGCCTGCGAATCTGGAAAGGAGAGTAGAATTGAAAGCTCTGAACCGTAAAAGTTGAGACCGTTGCTAGGTAATAAATACCTAGTGAAATGTTAGCGGAGTGTTGTCAGAATGCTGTCTCGTCAGTAGTGAAAGCTTGAATTACACCTGATATTTGGATCGCGCCGCTGCTTTCTGAAGGAGACTGAATGTCAGCTCTTTGAGTCACAGCAGCCTGATTCCCACCCCCACCCCCAAGCGACCAGGGCATTTTACCATTTCCAGTTCTTGAGTCAGGTCTGCTCTTTCGCATTGTCTGCAAAGCTGCACGCGTGTTTAAAAATAACCAGCAATCCTGGCCGAAGAGTTGGTTCTCCATGTTCCAAGCTGCTATCTCCTGAGTGTGCAAAGGAGACAGATGAAAACAAAACCCATGTGGTTGGCTGTGTCGGTGCTCAGAGAGATGGGATTCCAACCCAAAAAAAAACTTGGTTCAGGTTGCTGTTGAGCTCAAAGACTTCAAGCCCTCCCACCCACTCCTTTTATATGTGAATTGAACGAAAACCTCTGGCAAATGTGCACCTAGATGAAAGCGATGGGAGGGAGAAGAGGGGGGAGGGGGCAGTGGAAGGAAAGTAGGTCACTGTTTCATCTCTATTTATAGACTCTCAGCAGTTTCTACAGAGCTGTGCAAACACAGGCTCTGCACAAGTCTGAATCCCAGTTTTTTTAATTTTTAAAGTCATTAATTCCGTGACTGGGCAGGCCAGTAAAGGCAGCTGCTGATTTGGCACCGGCTCCCTCTGAATGAGAACCACAGTGGGAGCCATGGGAATGTTCCTCACCTGTGGCTCCCCTTGAACTACAAGTGAAACTTGAAAAATTAGAATATCATGGAAAAGTTCATATATTTCAGTAATTCAACTTAAAAGGTGAAACTAATATATGAGATAGACTCATGACACGCAAAGCGAGATATGTCAAGCCTTTATTTGTTATAATTGTGATGATTATGGCGTACTGAAATAAATGAACTTTTCCACGATATTCTAATTTTTCGAGTTTCACCTGTAGAGCTGCGTTGGGAGCCCTGGGAGCATACGTTCATGTTTTCCACCCATCCTGCCTCTTCCTTCCACTTTTCTTAACCGTGGCCACGGAGAGTGTTGGCATAGGCCTTACCCCCACAGCCATTCCTTCTCGGAGCTCAAAGGGGCATTCCTAACTCTCTTCCCCCTTCCCCCAGACTTATCTTCCCAATAACCAGTGCTCTTTTTTTTAGGGGGTACTCAGCACTGGCACCTCTTTTTTGTTTGTTAAAAAGTGTGACACTTACCATAACAACTTCATGAGTACCGGCACCTATTTTTCTAGAAAAAGTGCACTGCCAATAACCCTATGAAGCAGCAGAAACAACAAATATGTTTCTGGCATCTTAAATGCAAACCAGTTTATTAAAAGAAGCCTGTGGTCTGTACTGGACTCTGAGTGAGAGAGCAACTGGCTTGGTTAAAGGCCATGCAGCAGGAGGGTTTTTAAGAGTATTTGTATCCCTCTCTTCAGCCAAAAAGGCTCCCAGAGCGGCTTACTATCAGTTAAAGCAGGACAGCCGCTGCTCTCAGGAGTGCAATCTTCAAAAAAAACAAACAAACAGAACTGCACACAAAGGGAAATGCACAGGCAGGGAAGAGGCACGGGAAAGCGGATTATTAAATAATGACCATCTGGCATAGGAACAGTTCAGGGGCAGAGGAAGTACCTGATGGAGCATGTCTTTCAATGGTGCTGATGGAAGGAGGCCCGCTTCCGTGCTGTCCCAGCGAGACAGCCTGATGCCAGGTGGAGGTTGAGGGAGAGAAGGCCTGCTGGAGCCCCCCCCCCCCCCGATGATTCCCAAGGGCATGCAGCCCTCGACAGGGGAAAGGTTGCCCACCCGTAGTGTAAAGCTCACAGCCTAGGACAAGACGTTGGTCTTTCTGTGAATCTGCTGCTTTCTGCATTCTAGAGCTGGCTTGCTAACGAAACCTCACCTCCCTTTGTCTCCCCGATTACAGCAAGAGCACACGGACATCCTTCGCAGCCTGCGGTTCACCCTGGCCTTTGTCCACTACGTGATGGAGATAGCGGCCGTCAAAGGGAACACCAGCGAGATGAGCAGCTCGGTGGCCTCCGAGTACCAGCTCCAGGAAAGCGTCGTGGCTGACCAGATCAGCCTGCTTAGCAAAGAATGGAGGTAAAGGGTGATGTTTGGGGAGGTCCCCGAGAGAACTGCGATGGCCTGGCTTGGGCTCAAAGCAGCTTTGTGCATCTTCCTCTGCAGCTGTGTGGATGGCAGCTCCATTAATCTGCTGGTGCTTCCTTTTTTCAGCTATGCAGAACAGTTGGTGCTGTACTTGAAAGTAGCAGAGTTGCTGTCCGCAGGCCTGCAGATGGCCATAGACCAGATCCGGGCTGGCAAGTTGTGCCTCTCCTCCACCGTCAAACAAAGTAAGCACTCTTCTTCAAATGCACACACACAGGGGGATTCCTGATTGTGGGTTGTATCCCATGGTAGTCCTACTTAGGTTGGACCCACTAAAATTAGTAATAGAATCATAGAATCATAGAGTTGGAAGAGACCACAAGGGCCATCGAGTCCAACCCCCTGCCAAGCAGGAAACACCATCAGAGCGCTCCTGACATATGGTTGTCAATCCTCTGCTTAAAGACCTCCAAAGAAGGAGACTCCACCACACTCCTTGGCAGCAAATTCCACTGTCGAACAGCTATGAGTCGACTCTGATTAAGACTACCATAGGCTGCAACCCACTTCTCTTTTAAATTTTTTTTATTTATTCACTTTCACAGACTTAGTATACACATCTTATGTTTTCATTCTTTAATCACACTTCTGTTAGCTTGCTATGCCCCCATATTTTTAGCATCTATCTCCTGTGATACTGTTAGAATTGTCCCTTTCTCTCACCTTTGGAGCGAGCAATACCTGCTCAGAAAAATAATCCTTGCATCCAGTGATGGCATTGATCCATGTCCAGCCCCCACCCCCTTCTCAGAGGTCCCGAGAGGCCTTGGCCACTTCCGGCTTTTGAAACCCTGAGCTATCATACAAATACAAAATGACAACTTGCCAAAACAAAATAAGGCATAAAACAGACAGGCATCAAGAGAGAGAAAGTGGTTTGTTTGTATTGAGAGGACGTGTTCATCACTGTCAACTCTTGTGCCATCAGAACTGATGCATTTGTTACATATAATAAAACACAAGTGTGTTGTCATGCTGCAGTTTGCTTGGCCGCAGACAGGTGGCGATGTCAACCACAGTGTGACAAGAGGTGGTGTTTAGGTGGTCCAGGCTTTGCGTGCCGAAGGTCCCCGGCACCTGAAATTAAAAGCATCTAGTTGCAGAGGATGACAGACCCTTGCCTGAGACTCCAGAGAGGTACTGCCAGTTTGAGCAGTATTCAGGCAATGCTCAGAGAGGTCCTACTTCTTTCTCCCCCGGCCCCCCTGCTATTACATTCCAGGGTGAAGTGAAAATTGAGTTAGCCAAGCATACAAGATCAATCTGTCCTGTGCGTACTTGTTTTTATCTTCCTCTATCTCTCTCAAATTAGGGACAGCACTGTTTTGCTCTGTGTTTTGCACTCTGTAAAATGTGATCGGTGCTACGGGTCTCCACATGTATTCCAGTTGCCCGTCTGGAAAACACGTCGCCTGATCTGAATGTTTCAGCTCTTAGCTATGTGCAAGGGCTTAACGATAATTGATGTGGGTGCAACTTAATAATTACATGTTGTGCCTCTGCTGTTAAATAACACACAGTCACTCAGCAGGCTGAATCATTCTGTTCCTTGGCAGGAGATCCTCTGCGGGTACTGGAGGCAAAAGCAGAGTCCACAGAAAGGAATGATGTTTACATATACGTAAGCATCGTATTACAGCACCATCTAGGGCACAAGACTAGGGGTATTGGTGAGCTTGGGGAACTCAGTGCTTTGCATACGTATCAGAAGTCTTTGTGGAGGGCAGGCTTCAGCAGTAACCCTGAGTTGGCCCAATGAGGATAGGGCAAGCAAAGAATTTTGGCCACAGAATGCTGACTGGCTGTTGGGAGTGGGCAGGGGGACAAATCTTGGAAGAGTTTATGGCTGAAAAGGCTTATTCCTCGCTGCAACTGTCTGGGTTCTGCCGTGGAAGAAGATTCTGCTTGTGCATACAAATAAAATGATGATGTTGTTGTTGATGATATTTCAAGATTGCACAGCCCCATTCTTAGTTTTAAATTATGCTTCCAAAGCTGCACACAAGAAAGGCTTGTGTTAAGAAACCTCAAATGGGGGGAGGGGGGAACTTAGCAGCATTTTTATTTTTATTAGCAGCTGCAGCAGAGGTAAGGTAATAAACCACAGCAAATAATAAACCACAGATAATAAACCACAGCAAATAAAATGAACATCTGCTGTTGATCATCATCATCATCATCATCTCAAGGCAAGTTGAAAGGTCCCTAGAATTTAAGAGAGGAGACACCTGATGGACCAACCTCTTTATGGAAGGCATCTCATAAATAGGGTATCATTATCATCATCATTGAAGTAGCCCTCTCCCCAGATGTCACATGCTGTACCTGGGACAGTGAGGTCACTCAAAGAAGGGCCTCTGAGAATCTCAGTGCTTAGATAGGCTCAGGCACCTGGGAGTCCTTCAGATGCGCCAATTGGAAGCCAGTTCCCCAATAAGCCAGTTCCCCAAACCTCCATCAAATGTTGGGCAAATGATGGGCAGTCGGTTGACAATGTTGGTGTGGGTCACCCTTTGCAAACACTGTGGCGAGAGACTGTTGATGTGGATAAGGAGTGGCCAGAAGCGGAAGCCGTCCTGTAAAGTAGTGTCATCCACCCCTTCTTCTTCTCCTTCTCCTAGTTGTGAGGAAGCTCAACGATCTGTATAAATCCAGTGTTTCCTCCTGCCATTGCCTGAACATGAGGTTGCAGAGGTGGTTATTGGACAAGCAGAAGCTCATGGATCGCATCAACAGCATCACCGCCGAGAAGCTCATCTTCAGCCACGCCGTGCAGATGGTAGGGCGAAATGCTTCTCATGTATACTGGGTTGCATGTGTGCAGTATTTGGGGGTTAGTATGGTGGCATTTGCTGAGCCCTAGGGATGAGCTAGGGCTTAGCCCAACCCCCTGGCAAGCAGCATTTCCCCTCACCTCTTTGCAGGATACGAAGGGGCCCTAATAAGAGTTTAATACATATGCACCTTAAGTAGCAGTAGCAGCAAGGGCCGTGCAAACCGAAAGAGAACCCCGCAGTTCTCTGGGAGTGCGTTCTTTGCACCTTTTGTGGCTGTGTGTATTCATGGTGGTAGAATGCATGCAGACAGATCAATCCTGGGCACCCACAGGGATAAAAGAGTCTCCAGTAACTTGGGGAAACCTTGGAATGGACACAGTAGATCTAGAACTAGCCTAGATGTACCAGTGACCTGATGAGATATAAGGCAGCATCAGATGGTCACTTTGCATCCCTCTGGCGTATCTTTGGGACTTTTGCACTCCCTCAAACCACAGAGTCCTCTTTGCACAGAGTACCCCAGAGAGACTGGAAGTATAACTAGACGGAAAACCCCCCTGGGTGCTCTGAGTGAAAATGCTCTTCAGGGACTTTTACCAGCCTCTGGGCTTTGGCAGGTGCTCAACTGTACCAATCCCTAGTGCCAGCCGTGTCTCCCTACTCTCATCCCTCTATTGTCTTCAGCATATTTTTAAGCATCCTTTCTGGGTGCCTCTTCTGAATGTCCTGCATCTCCCCCCCCCCCCCCGTGCAGCCAAAACAAGAAGGAACTCCCCACTATTGTCAGTCTCCTGCTTTCTGCCGAGACCTTTTGACGATGCTCTCCTTGGGCAAAATCCACATGAGAGGCACGTTCCTAGTTTGAAATAGTCAGGTGGTGCTCCCCATGATGCCTCAGTGCACAGGATCTTCCTGCAGGAGTGCAGCAGAATCAGCCCCTTTTGCCCATCCCTACTGGCAGCGAACTGGAGTCGGAAAGCCACAGCAGAGAGATGCGAGCTTATTAAGAGGGCAATGTGAAAATGCATACTAAGCTTTTCAGCAGCCATGCAATGCGGGGTGCGTGTGTGTGTGCGTGTGTGTGTGTGTGTGAATCTTTGCTTATGTGCAAATCCAGTCTGTTGAGGCAGAGTTGCACAAGCATTATATTTGCTGGCAGAGTAATCACAGGAGGCATTCTCTTTCCAGGTTCAGGCAGCAGCGCTGGATGAGATGTTTCATCACAGGGAAGATTGTGCACAGCGATACCACAAGGCACTGCTGCTCATGGAGGGGCTCTTGAACATCATTACTGAGCAAGGCGACATTGAGAACATTAATAAATGTAAGGATCATGGTAAAAAAGTATAGATGTGATGGTACAATATGGCCATGCCATCCGTATTATTTTTGTGGGGCGTTCCCTGAAGCTAATTGGTAAAGCACTGCTCAGAAATCATCTTGCTTCTTTTCCTGCATATGGTTTTTTTAAAAAAGAAAAGCAGTGCTTGTGCAGGCGCATCTATAACAGAGGGGAGACTCTGAGGAGCTGAAAAACTAAAAGGCACAGCAAACAATTCTACGTTAAATTCTCCTAGCTTAAATGAGAATGCAGGTGGAGTGAGTGGATCATAGGCAGAGCAAATGGGAAGAACAATAAAAGAGCAGGACAGTAGAAAATCAAATGAACCGTAGAATTGTTGGGAAGGGAACTAAAGGCTCATCTAGTCCAACGTTAAAAAACCCCGGCAGATGGCCAGGCAGCCTCTGCCTAAAAACCACCAATGAAGAAGAATCTGTAATTCCCCAGCTTGGAGGCACATCAGAGTTCAGGTTAGTGTAATGCAAGGAAATTTCATAACCTCGTGACACCTTTACAGTGCAGTCCTCTAGCTACCTGCTCAGAAGGCCCCTTGGACTTCATCCCAGGGCAGTCTTGGTTGTTACATTTCAGCTTCTACTTTATTCTAATCAACTCCACACCAGTGGCGTAGCGTGGGTTGTCAGTGTTACAGTCAGCACCCGGGGCAAGGCAAGTAATTTGGGCCCCCTAACCCTGGGCAAGGCAAGTAATTTGCGCCCCCCCCCCCCCCCGCTGCACTGTCCCTCCCCCAGATAGTCACTCGCTCTCTCTCCGCACCGCACCGCACGCCTGGCACCCTCCCCTCCACAGTGGGCGGCGACCTGGTGGCTCGGATCGGATTCACACAGCCAGCACTGCAGTGAGAGAGAGTGAGTGAGCCAGGTAGGGGCAGAGAGCTGCGAGTGCGAGCGCGCCCCCCCCCAGATGTTGTGCCCGGTGCAGCCGGCCCCCCCTGCACCCCCCACGCTACGCCACTGCTCCACACACCTTAGGGATTGATTTCTTATGTTCCACCTCAATCACTGAGATCATCTGGTGGAGCCCTTCTGATGGTTCCCCGCATCCCTGAGGTTCTGTTGGCTGTCACTAGGGACCAAGCCTTTAACGTGGCAGGTTGTGCACCGTGAAACTCGCTGTCAGCAATGATTCAGCAGGAACCAACCCCTCCTTTCATTAGAACATCAGTTTTTAGCCAATCAGCCATCTGTTGGTGGTTTTATGCTGGTTTTATTGTGTGTTGTACTCAATGTGTTGATGTTGGACACGAGTGGTGTTGTCTAAACCACTGAGCCTTTTGGGCTTGTCAATATTAAGGTTGGCGGTTCGAATCCCCACGATGGGGTGAGCCCCCATTGCTCTATCCCAGCTACTGCCAACCTAGCAGTTCGAAAGCATTCCAGCACGAATAGATAAATAGGTACTGCTGCAACAGGAAGGTAAACGGCGTTTCCGTGCACTTGGTTTCCGTGCGCTCTGGTGTCCTGTTGCGCCAGAAGCAGTTGAGTCATGCTGGTCACATGACCTGGAAAGTTGCCTGTGGACAAACGCCGGCTCCCTCGGCCTGAAAGCGAGATGAGCGCCACACCCCATAGTCATCTTTGAATGGACTTAACCATCCAGGGGTCCTTTACCTTTACATTTTACTCTGTCTTGAAGTATGTTTATAAAAGTGTGGATTGTACATCCATCCATCCATATGCTTGCCTGGTTCACCAATAATGCTAAACTCCCCACCCCCAACATCTGTGCAGCTGAGACAAGGAATAAAGCAATATTCTGTTTCACTTGTCTTGATTCCTGGCTTTATCATTAGATATGAACCAGGATTTCATGATTCCAAATGCATGCAATTGCAAAAGAAGCCACCTTCGAGCTATGAGTTACAAAGCTGTCTAATTCAGCAAACTAGAGTTTACCTTAAACTACAAGTCTTGGTTTGCACATCACGGCAAACCAGTAATTGGGGAAAGTGAAACTGAGAGTGCTCAAGTCCAAACTTTTGCTCAGGCTCCCAAAAGCTCTTGCAGATGATGCTCAAACCAGCCTTCCTCAGTGTGGTGCCCTCCTGATGTTCTACTTCCAGCTCCCGTTACCTCCAGCAAACATGGCTAATGGTCAAGGTAGATGGGGAGAGGACTCCAACCATGTCTGGGGGGCACAGAGATTGAGACAGCTGTGCCAAACCATGGCTTAGTGTTGTGTGTGAACAAGCACGATATTGGTGTTGCTGCAAGGACAGCTGACCCCCCAAAAAATCTCATTTTCCCCATTTCCTTTCTCTTTCCAGGTAAAATGTGTATTGAACGCCGGCTGTCGGCTCTACTATCTGGCATCTGTGCATGAGGAAAATAGCCCTTAACTCTGCAGGTGATCATTTTCCGTCTCTAAGCACCTGCTACCAAGATGGCAAAGCACTGTATGAGCAAGCCCGTCGGCAACGAATTTATCGGACGTCCATGGCTGTTTCCCTGTTTTGGCATCCTTCGAGGAGAACTTCCCCTGGGTCGGACATGGAATTGCTACAATCTTTTTGTGTGTGTGTGTGTGGCCACAATACAAACCGGGGAAAGATGGTTGTTGATACGGAAGGCTCGTTCCCCTTGCCCCAACTCACCATCTGGTGGGAAACAGCTGGGTGAAAAAGAAGGAGGAAAAAGCCCTCCTTTCATGCCTGTTTTCAGAGAGCAGGGTTGCTGCTGAACTGGCCTTGCCTGGAGCATTGAGATCCACTGCTGGCGGTGAATGATCCAGACTTTTCTGCTCTTGGAATGAAAGAGATTTATCCAGAAGGGGGAATGTCCCTGTTGGCCACTTCTGCAATCCAAGCCCTCGTCTGCTGATAGCCAATCATTTGGGAGCACTGTTCCTACTACGCCTCTCATTGCTTGCCGTACGGGAAGAGCAACAGCGGTTATGTGGCCGGCGTGGAAGCCAGAAGCTCACCTTGCTCTGAGAAAATGGGGCTTCTTACGTTATTTTTCCCCCGCTGCAATGCTGGAAATCTTGAGTTCAGAGTCCCTCACCTACATGACAGACAGAAGCAGGGTGGTTTTGGGTTGGGAAGCCGTTCCTCATTTCCTACGTGGACACATGGGCAGAGCTAAAGAGAGCTTGTCTATCCAGACTGGAGCACTGGGACTTGGACTCCAAACTCTCTTGCTTTGGTCTCAAGCAGCCAAAATGTTTTTTCTTCGCCCAAAAGGGAGTCGTTCAATAGATGCATGCCTGCAGCCCTCTCTCCTCCCATGGCCTGCGTCTAAGCATGAGAAAGCATCTGTGCTGCTCTTGGCTGTTGCCCAGATAAGCAATCCCTCCTCCCAGAAGGGTGGGAAGCAATATAAGAAAAACACACATAACACGCATACTAGCTTTGTGAATCAAAGGAGCACTTTACGGACAACATGAACCTGAGCTTTGGATACTTGGCAGCCCCGCAGTGATCCAAAAACGTCGCAACTTCTAGGAATGCTGTTCCCCTGCCTTTCGCCTGCCCTCCCATTGCCTCACGCGTTGTTTTGTTGTTTGTCTGTTGGGTGGTTGTTGTGGTTGTTTTAAAAGAAATTGCACTACAAGTGTGTATGTGTTTTTGTGCGCGTGTGTATACATATTCATATATATTACCACGCTGATATATATTAATATGTATATGGTATATAATATATAATGTCACTCTATGTGTTAACTGTACTGTATTTTATGCTTGTGAGGAGAAAAAGAAAATTAACAATCAAGCAGTCTATGTCCTTTTCATGACCAGCGGCGCTAGCCTGAAAAAAAATTCAGTACCATTTTGTCTTTTCCTTTTTAAAAAAACGGATGTGCTGTTTGGAGGTCCAAGTTTTTTGGAAACTCAAGGATGAGATGCTTCATTCCTGCCCCCTCCATTGTTTATAAAAACAAATCCCCCCTTTTTTTGGGCTGTTGTTGTTAACCTCTTCAAAGTTTTCTCTCTCTTCCCCACCTCGATTTAAGGCGACTAAGCAGCCATAGAGAAAGAGGAGGCACACACTGTGTGTGTGTTTTGTGTAGGGCTGTGCTTTGTGTGTGTTCATTTAGGCTAGGGGGTGTTGTGGCTGCAAGCAAATGCCTGATAGGCTACCTTTTTTGAGTGACGTCCTTCACTCCCTGCCCCCCGGCCCTTGTGCATGGTTTTAATGCAACTGATCCAGTTTGCAGCTGTATTTTGTCTGTGCTGGGCAAGAAAGCATCCTTGGCAAACAAAACCTGGATTTCAGGCTTTTGTTTGGTTTTGTTTTTCAAAGAGTGGGTCAAGTATATCTATTTGCACATGGTTCGCTTTTTATCACTTGTGTGTATCCCCCTGAAAATATGTAAGGGACAGCCGTACTGACTTTGGAAACCCTGTTTCAAAGCGCCTTGCAATAGGTGTCGCCCACTGGGTGGGGAATCATTTCTCACACTCACCCCTGCATGTGTTCAATCAGCACATTTTGATGGAATCTGTCGCTTGCCCCAGCCCTTCAGCATGGCTTCTCTTATCTTCCGCTTCTATGGCAACTCAGCAGTGCCTAGCACAAAGGAAAGATCCTCTGTCCTTCTGATATGAGACCAGTTTCATAAAGGCTTGTCACTTTATTGTTATGGAGCTGGTGGTTGCTTGTGAACGGGGTTCTAGGCTGGTACGATTCACCCTGTAGTATTCCACACACACACACCCCGAGTTGGATTTGAAGTTCCTTAGGGTGTTACTGTGCACCTACAAGTATTTCCTTAGCTTGGCAATGCATGTAGTAGGAATCCTACGCGAAGCATTTCAACGTAGGATGACCCCCCCCCGTCCTCCTTTGCAAGGACTGCCAGGGGCAGAAAGGAGATCAAAGGCCTCGCAAGTTGTCTCCCAACAGCAAATGGGCCACTTGGGCACCATCTTCCCTGTTATTGTGAGACCCGTATTGTATTTCTATTTAAATTAATCATTTCTGGATTTGCATGTATATTACCCCATGCAAATGTTATGTCGTCTATTGCCCTATTGGGTTTGGTACGGTTGGCAGTGCATTTTATCTTTTTGGCAATGCCACAGTCATCACCGTAGCATGCAAATGTGCATGTGCACACACACACACACACACACACACACACACACACACACCTCTCGGGCTCCATTCATTCTGACGCCTGCCTGCCAAACAAAATATTAACAAAACTGGTCACGACGAGTGCCTGCAACAATACCAGAGACAGATTGGGGGAACAGAACCAGTAGATAAAAGCAGAGACTCAAATCACCCCCATGATGTGTTTCTTTCTTCCTTCGTTCCTACTTCTATCATTTGTATCCTTTCCCAGGTTCTCATGTTTCCCCACTGCCTGATAATTCTGTTTTTCTCGCAAAAACATAGGCTGCTAATGCTGGGCATTTCAAGTCGTCCCAAGCTATTGCTTGGTAAATTGAGTTTTAAACCATTCATCTGAATTTGCATCTGTTTCCATATAAATAGGATGGCAGTTGTACGTGTGTGTGTGTGTGTGTGTGTGTGTTGCAATCAGCACCATCTTAGAAAATGCATGCTCTTCAAATTTTTAGAAGAACTTTAAAAATAATAATAATAATAATAATAATAATAATAACCCGTGTTGCCCAGTGAATTTGAGGGTGCTTTTTCCCAGTCGATCAAGAGGTTTTCAAGCCGTGCATCTAGCTGCTTGACTAAACACTGCACCCCTAATCAGCCGACCCTCTTACATACCTTGCGACGAGATCTCTGAGAGCCTTGGAGTTGGTTCTGTAGAAAAAGGTCCACTGGACCCAGGTGAGAGCGAAACAGACAAGCGGAACCATAACAGCATGGCAGCCTTAAGAGAAAGAAATTGGTTCACACCACTGGAGATGCTTGTGAACCAGGCCCAGTGCCAGCATGGAGGATCCTTGAGAAGCTGCTGTGGTCCTCGCCTGCTCAGGCCTGCTCCCATCTTTCCTCCAGTCAGTGCCAGGCACCCAGGCCCTTGTAGGGGCTGCCAAGCTTAATTCCATTGGGCTCACCCTCCTGCATAGGGACCCACAGACCTAGGAGAGGGTCCCATCACCCCAGCCATCGCTTCTTGCTCTTCCGGACTCCCCAGTACTCAAGCCAGTAGCTTTGCTCCAAGGTTGGCTTCGCAAAGACACTTACCTTTTCCTTCCCAGCTGTTTCTGAAAGGCAGTTATTTAGAAGCCAGCTTTCCAAAGCCGTGGGGTTTAACACAGCCACCTATTCTCTGCCAGCTCTGCATTTAACTTTCCAGCTGTACGTAGTTACTTGAATGTATCAAAAGTTGTCCACAACCATCCTTGTTGCTCTCCCCATGTCCTTCACATCACACACAAAAAAAGATTATGTGGTTTACAGAACTTCGATAGATAGATAGATAGATAGATAGATAGATGATAGATATAGATATATTTTCCTCAATACTTGAAATTTAGCCACTGCGCTTGGATTACAAATAGTAAGAGGCAAGTTATCTCTTTTTGCCACCATGTGGGTGATTTTAATATTATTTTTCAATCTTAAAACTGCACGCAAGCATGAAACGTCAGGTGGGTGGGTTTGTGTTTGTGTGCTTTTGTTTTGCTTTTGGTGGGAAAACTAGTATTTATTGCTTTGTTCAAGGAATAGAAGAGAGGTTTGGGAAAGAGAGCAAGGAAACCAAGCAGAAGTGGCTAATCCAGTCTATTCACTCTCATTCATGGATTTGTTACTGTCTCAGCGTCCCGTATGTAGCGTCCTCACTAGATTTCAAGGAACCTCAGCCCTGATAACGTGTATGTGAGAAAGTGTGCTGTATGGGGTTTTTCCCCCCACATGGTTATGCTTGATAACTTTTGTTGGTTGTTATTTTTTAAAATTTCATGTTGTGTGACTCTTTTTTTGTTCGTTCTTGCTTTAAATTGTACAATGCCGACTTAAGAAAATAAACTGATTTTTAATTGTTCGTTCTTTGTGCGAGGACTGCTACTGTACCTTTCCATCTGTTCACAAAAAAGGGATGTTTTCTAAAACACGTGTCCAGCTACACTAGCATGAGGACTTTGAGATGCCCAAAGGAACTAGCTAGCTCCCCTTTAAATCTTTTCTGGGAGGTTACACCAACACCCTGTCAAGTCTGGATCTAGGAAATGCTCATAAGCTAATGTTTCATTTTTATATACAGTGGTGCCTCGCAAGACGAAATTAATTCGTTCTGCGAGTTTTTTCGTTCTACGAGTTTTTTCGTCTTGCGAAGCACCACTGCATTTAAACACTGACAACGGCGGGGAGGGGCGGGGAGAAGCAGGACGTTAATTCATGGGCTGACTGACTTTGCAGCGAGCGTGGCACAGAAGAGGAGACTCCGGAGGAGGAATGCTGCTGGCGGCAGTAGGAGAAAGGCGAGAGGGGCCGGCGCGGCTCCCCCGTTCAATCGGTGCCCCGGGAGCAGGCCTGGTGTCCGCACCAAAAGCGCAGCCGGGTGCCTCAGGGCGCTTTCCTGAGGCAGGGAGGAGGTCTCTGCTGCCGCAGCCGGTACCTCAGACTCACCCGCGTTGTGGCCACCGTGCGACGCGGCTGCTGGAGGGCGGCGGGGCTCAGGAGCGCGACTCGGCGGAACCGCCACCATCCTCTTCACCTGAGGGAGAGAGAGGCGCTGGCAGCAACGGCTCTCTGAGGGGAGCGCGTGAGGGGGGGGGCAGCGGCGCAAGGCACCAACCGTCAGCGGGAAGGTGGGAGGGAGCCAGAGGAGCGGGGAAGCGGGGGGGGGAACAAACCGCTCCTCCGCGAGCTGCCTCGCCGCAGCCGCTTAGTGGGCACGGTCAGCCAGCGACGTCCTGTTCGCTTGATCGCAGGCGCGAGTGTGCGTGCGTGCAGTGCGCGTCGCCATGACACGAGAGGCAGGGCCGTTTCGTCTTGCGAAGCAAGCGCATAGGGAAATCTGTCTTGCGAAGCACCTCAGAAAACGAAAAACTCTTTCGTCTTGCGAGTTTTTCGTCTTCCGAGGCATTCGTCTTGCGAGGTACCACTGTAATTTTGTATAACCCTCACCCCCATTAAAATTCTAAAGTGATCTTCTACATGGGTGTATTATGCCAATAGCTTATCAGAAATTGCCTCTTAATATGGGAGCACCTCTGGTTTAAATGATGTCAATCGGATAACAGCTTTTTGGGTACTCTGGATGCAGCCTGTCATCATTGTTGTCATCTGTAAAAGTGCTTTCCCTTGGCCAAGGCTGAATAAAATCAGTGAGAAATGTGTACAATTCAACCCCACACATTTCTGCAGACCCAAGCTGACGTACAATCTGACCTCTGGGGCAGCTTAGCTGCGATGGAGGAGGCCTGAGAAGTTTGCCGGGAATCTCAGAACGGGAGCCTGTTTGGCTTGAAAACCTAAGCAAACGTTTCCCCTTCAGAAGTGTGGGAAGAAATCTGGAGTAAAGAAGAGGCTTGTCTAAGGTTACCAGATTTTTTTCCCAATGAACCCGGGGACACTTTTCAACTTCAGTAGGAGTGATAGGATTTTGTATGGGGACTGATTTGTAAATCTGAGGACTGTCCCGGGAAACGGGGACATCTGGTAACCTTAGGCTTGTCGTTTTCATGTGCCGTGCGTTTCCTCCACTGTGTGTGTGTGCGCGCGTGCGCACACACATGCATACATGCAATTCAGCCCACCACAAGGTCTGAGGGGTGGTGAACTGGCCCCTTGCTAAAAAAGTTTGCTGACCCCTGTTCTAGTTTCATGAGGGAGGAAAAAAAACCCTCTTTTCTGTCTCTTTCACCATGCCGTGCACAATTTTATACCCTTGTCTCCTCTCACCTTTTAGCCTGTGGCGCAATACGTCAGTGCACCTGCCTTTTAACCAGAAGGTTGGTGGTTCAAGTCCAATCCTGTGGGCAGGATTCCTGCATTGCACAGAGTTGGACAAGAAGACTCTTGGGTCTTGACCCCAGGACCCCTCTTCACCTGCAAGAGGGATTCCCCCCCCCAGCCCCCCAGTTGTTTCTTTGTGTGCAAAAGCTGCATATCAATAGTATGCTTTTATAGCAAGGGGGTGGGGGACCTCAGTTTCAGGGTCCAAAGGTGGCCCCTCAGGCCTCCCAATCTGGCCCTCGAGACTCTCCCCAGGGCACACCCCTCCCCAGTACTGCTTTGCACCCTCCTTGAGTGCTTTGCCAGGCTAGAATGAACCCTGGTAATACCTGACTTGCCTGGATGATGGATAGAGAGGGGTGTGTATAAACTATTGCCAGGGTAGGCAACCTAAGGCTCGGGGGCTGGATGCGACCCAATTGCCTTCTCAATCTGGCCGCAAATGGTCCGGGAATCAGGATGTTTTTACATGACTAGAATGCATCCTTTTATTTAAAATGCGTCTCTGGGTTATTATTGGGGCCTGCCTGGTGTTTTTACATGAGTAGAATGTGTGCTTTTATTTAAAATGCATCTCTGGGTTATTTGTGGGGCATAGGGATTCATTCGTTGTCGTCCTCCCCCCCCCCAAAAAAAAATACTGTGGTACCTTGGGTTACATACACTTCAGGTTACATACGCTTCAGGTTACAGACTCCGCTAACCCAGAAATAGTGCTTCAGGTTAAGAACTTTGCTTCAGGATGAGAACAGAAATCGTGCTCCGGCGGCGCGGCGGTGGCAGGAGGCCCCATTAGCTAAAGTGGTACCTCAGGTTAAGAACAGTTTCAGGTTAAGTACGGGCCTCCGGAACGAATTAAGTACTTAACCCGAGGTACCACTGTACATTCCGGCCCACCACATGGTCTGAGAGATGGTTGACTGGCCCACGGCTGAAAAAGCTTTCTGACCTCTGAACTATCCTACTGTACAAAAGTAAATTTTGCAATCATTGCTTTACCCACGATTGCCCCTGGCATGTGGCGGCTTGTGCAGAAGGGAAGGCACCCCTCAGGCTCAAAGAGGTACCCCAGCCCTGGTTCACAAAACAGGAAATGAGAGGGCATACTATGCACTGAAAGCATATCTCCCTCACCCACCTGCTTTCTGGGAACTGTGGCTTACCCAGAGAGCTACAGTTCCAGCACCCTTAAGCAAACTACAGCTCCTGGGATTCTTGAGGAGACTGGTATGCACTAAACGCATGGCACCCATGGCAGGCTTTGCAATCTCCCCTAAGCTTCCTCCTCCTGCAGTTCCACAGGTCGGTTTGGAGGTGCAGGCTGCCCTCTGCTGCTCAGTCCTAGCACTTCGGGGAAAGAAGGTAAGATTCTTGCAGTAGCAAAAGAAGCTCCATCTGCACCAGTCTCAAAAACGGCCTCCTTTTTCACTTGCTCCTTCAGTCTTTTCAGACGAACCATAGGATGTTTATGCTGATCGGATTACATGCCGATTACATATGAAATCCGCCTTTCTACTAGCTGGCACAGTGAAGGTTTCACAACCAATTAGAATAGGTGGCGATTTGCTTGGCCATATGGCTTTTGGGTTATCCAATTTCCCCCCCCTGTCTCTTAACTGCACTTCTTTGCTGTTTCCTATGCCCCTTCCAGCTAATCTCTGCCCTGCTTTCTTTTCTGACTCGTTTCTTTTATGTTGCTGTTGCCGATCATTTCTGGGTGCAACTTTCCTATCTGAGGGCAATTTACTTGGAAGAAAGTCTCTTTGCACTTCGTGGAGTATGCTTCTGTGTTGGAGTGCCTGAGACTAAGGAACACAGGCTGGAATATCCTTTATTATTCACTTGTAGGATCGCTGATCGTCGAAGCGCATTGTTAGCTGCATTCGGAAGTGAAGTTTAGCTGGAGTGTAGTAGCAATCTAACGATGCCCTGAAACCACAGGCATTTTCCTTATTTTCAATAGGAAACAATGATAGAAGGAAGCGTGAACAGATTTTATGCAATGCTTAAACATTGAACATGGGCTTTTTTTTAAAATGAGCAACATGACTCTAGATCTGAAAAACTAATAGGCAGAATATGTGGCCCTGGTCTAATGATAGGTGAGAACAGTGAACAGACCCTCCGTAGTTCTACGCTTCAGGGTTTCAGCAGGCAAAACGGATTTCAAAAATGTGTATTTTCAGCTTGGCGCAGGTGTGCCTAAATTGATTGTGGGCATTTCCTCCCACTTCTGGTGAGCCACGGCGGCTCAGCAACGCAACTGGTTGCTTCTGGTGGAGGCGAGCTCCTCTTTCACCTTCACAGAGCCGCCATCCCTCCAGGCAATGAGAGTCTGAGTCCAACCCTGGCAGGCATGTCCAAAGTCTGTTTCGGGGCCTAATCCGGCCCACCGGTCGGTTGAATCCAGCCCCTGTAGTTTATTTTGTGGGGTAAAATCCTAAAAAAACCCTCAACTTCAACCCTAAAAAAAGTTCAACAACGTTGGGGTTAAATCTACCACAGCACTGACTGCGACATGATCACTCCCTGGTGGTGAGCAAAGAGGACCTGTAGCCAATCTAAGGTTCTGCACTTTGGCAGGAAGAACCAGCTGCACCAATATAAGTTGAGGGACACTGGTTTGCTGGTAGAGAAAAGGATCTAGGGATCTTAGTGGACCACAAGCTTAAGATGAGTAAACCTGAGAGTGATGCAGCAGCAGCAAAAACTGCTAATTCTATTTCAGGCTGCAACAACACAGGTGTCCAGAGGAATGGAAGACAATAAAATTCAAGATAGTAACAATTTATTGTGCATTTATTCATAATCCATTAAAAATATTTATTTTTATTCCATTCTCTTCCAGTTCTTTTTCTTCTTGACACGTGGAGTTACACAGGGAGTAGATCATATATCCTAAGGAACGGAAAAACCTAAAATTCCGTGAGATCTTTTGAGGCAAAATAATGTTAACACTTTTCGGATCTCTCTCTGTCCCCTGCCCTGTCCTGTCTTTTGCAAAACAAAGGTGTCAACCCTGTGCCCAGACAGCAAGACCCTCCCCCCTCGGCCTCCCTGAGGTGGTCCAGAGGAAAGAAGAGCAAGGCATAAGGCCCCAGCTGGGCTGCAGGAGTTGCCAGAAGGAGGCCTACAAAATGCCACCCAGCCATCTTAGGGACTCCACTCTGCATCTGTGTAGGGTTTACTTGGGAGCCTTGTCTTCCCCTGAAGCCATCCGATGGGATCCCTGTCAGTGTTTGTAAAAAAAAGAAAAAAGGAAAGGGTTCTGACCTCCCTTTGTCTCCTCAGACCCTTGTCGGCATAAAAGAGTCCACAAGAATATCCTTGCAGAGTGCTTTCTGCTTTTATTCTTAAAAGTCTTTGTGCAAAAGCGACTGACCAACTGTACACACCTCAACACTACCAGCTTTCACTAACTAACCAACCAACCCAACACCAAACTAACCTTTCTCTCTATATATACAACCCGGTGCAGACCGCTGACTCATGCTGACCCAGCTTTTTTAAGCATTAAAGAAACAGCAGCCATTTTAGCCGTGACACCCCTTCTGTTTCTTAAATGTGAAAAACCTCAACAGAAACAATACATACATACATACAGTACACTATATACATAAACCCAGTTTTGGCATCAATTAATTATGACATGTTGCTGGCAAAGGCTTGGTAAACAAATCAGCAATATTATCCTATAATTGACAATACTCCAGTTTGATTACCCCATTCTGTACACAATCTTTAACATTTGCATGACGGATAGCAATATGTTTTGATGCGGATTTCATTATTTCCAAGCCCGCTAACACAATGCACAATTGGCTATCTTCATACACTTGGATAGGCAAATCTACTTTACAATCTAGATCTTTTAGTATCTGTATAAACCACATGATTTCATTGCATGCTAGTGACAGGCTCCCATATTCTGCCTCACAGGATGAGGTCGCAACAAATCCTTGTTTCTTTGACCTCCACCCAATTATGGAATTGGCAAACACCATAACCATTCCACTTGTAGATTTTCTAGTAGCTACACAGCTTCCCCAGTCCGCATCAACAAATACTTCTATTTTTTCGTCTTGTGTACTATATATCTTCAAACATACATTTAATGTCCCCTTTAGATATCCGATAAGCCTTTTCAAAGCACACCAATCGGTAGAACTGGGTTTAGATACACGTTGGCTTAGAACATTTGTAGCACATGCAATGTCTGGCCTTGACCACTGGCTTAAATACAGCAGTGATCCTATTTTTTAGTGATACAACTCAGGCTGATCAAATTCATCATCACACACTGTCTTTGGGAAATCTGGTGTCATGGGAGTCTGAACTGGCTTGCAGTTTTCCATGCCAAACTGCTCTATCAAACGAAGAATTTTCTCTTTCTGGCTCAATAGGAAGCTTCCTAACTTACTTCTACTCCCAAGTAATTGCTTACAGGCCCTAAGGCTTTAAGCTTAAACTTCTTTTCCAGTTGACTTGTGAGCTTCTGGATCTCATCTGTGGAACTCCCTGCTACAAGCAAATCATCAACAAAAACTAAGAGCATTAGATATTTGTTGCCTGTCCCCTTGGTGTACAACCAAGTTTTACAAGGGCTTCATTTAAACACTGGTTCCAACACCTTCAACTTTGTTTGAGACCGTAAACAGCCTTTTTTAAAGGCCAGACTGCACCATTCCCCTCTTCAAACCCAGGGGGTTGTCTGATTAACACTTCATGGTCTAAATTTGCATGCAGATATGCAGCATCAGGTAGGGACGCAGGTGGCGCTGTGGGCTAAAGCCTCAGCGCCTAGGGCTTGCCGATCGAAAGGTCGGCGGTTCGAATCCCCACGGCGGGGTGCGCTCCCGTCGTTCGGTCCCAGCGCCTGCCAACCTAGCAGTTCGAAAGCACTCTCGGGTGCAAGTAGATAAATAGGGACCGCTTACTAGCGGGAAGGTAAACGGTGTTTCCGTGTGTGGCTCTGGCTCGCCAGAGCAGCGATGTCACGCTGGCCACGTGACCCGGAAGTGTCTTCGGACAGCACTGGCCCCCGGCCTCTTTGAGTGAGATGGGCGCACAACCCTACAGTCTGTCAAGACTGGCCCGTACGGGCAGGGGTACCTTTACCTTTATGCAGCATCAACATCAAAATGGTGCACTGCTAATTGTCTTGCAGCAGCAATAGAGAGCATTAAACGAAAAGTTTCACTCTTTACAGTTGGAGAAAACACTTCATCATAACTCTCCCCTTTAATCTGAGTGAACCCTCTGGCTACTAATCTGGCTCAAAAACGTGGTTCCCCAGATGCAAGGGTTTTCCTTTTCTAAACCCACTTGCATGACACCAAACACTTTGTTACGTTTAAAAGAGTCCATTTCTTCTTTCATAGCTTGTTCCCACAAAGCACGTTCCCCAGGGGGTAAGTCTAAGACTTCATTATAACTTTGTGGTTCCACACAACTCACATTCCAGATTCTCACTCCTAGGGTCAAATGCTGAGGAAGTACACCCTTGTTTGAACGTTGGGAGCGTCTAGGTGCAACTACTTCTTCTCCCCCCTTGTCTCTGGCTCTTCTTCCTCTTCCTCTAGAGAAGTATTATCTATTGCCACATCTTTTGGAGAAATCTGTGCCTCCTCCTCCTGCTGCTCCTGTGTTGCCAATGGCTGAGAAGAAGCCTCTTCTCTTACTTGCAGAGGCAGCAGGCAATCTGGGTTGGCATGGATCGCAGTCCATCTGTCCTGGTCAGCAAAGTCTGCGCTTTGTGACAGAACCACGCGTTCTGGGCATAAATTGAAACGCCACCCTTTGCCATAGGGCTGATATCCCACAAACCACAGTCTCTGCACTCTAGCCCCCCCTTTCTGGCGCTGAGCTTTGGGGATATTTACATGTGCCCAAGAACCCCAGTTATGGAGCATTGTCCACTCTGGTTCTTTCCCATACAACACAAGATAAGGAATATCTTTTATAGAGCTACACCAGGTTCTATTAATCAAAACGTTTGCTGCAAGGAAAGCCTCACCCCACAGCCTATGGTTGTACCCAATCCTGCATCCACTAGCAGGCAATCCTTTACTGACTGTATTACAGCCCCACTTCTTTCACACAGACCATTTTCAGCAGGGCTATAAGGGTTAGTCAAATGGTGAGTAATCCCCTTACGTCGCAACCATGCTCCAAATTGTTTGTTCAGAAAATCTGCACCCCTATCTGTTTGCAACTGCACAACAGGGCGAGCGAAGAGCTTTTCAGCTTGGGCAACCCATTCTCTGAATGTGGGGAAACACTCCGGTTTCTGCTTTAACAAAAACAACCAACTAAAACGTGATTAATATCTTTTACCAGAAAAGCATATTTGGCGCCCCCTTCAGTCTTCTGTGGAAAAGGGCCTATCACGTCACAATGGACAAGTTCTAAAACCTCTTTAGATACTCTGTCACTTTTAGAAGCCACTGGCTTCCTCTTAGATTTGGCCATTTTACATACATTGCAATCTAGGAAACAGATGCAGCTATTTACTTTTAGGTTCTTGCACACCTTTTGCATCTCTGAAAGCACACGGAAATTGGCATGACCCAGTTTTCTGTGCAGTTCATGTACACACCCCTTATGAGCTGGCAAATCATCCTGAACCACCTGGACTGCTTTAACAGGCTTGTCCTGCATTACATATAACCCATTTTCCAACTTTGCATGGCCACATACCTGAGTTCCATTCTTTATCAGACAACCATCCTGCATGAACTTAACACTATACCCTGCATTACTCAAACAGCTTACAGACAGTAAACAATAGTCCAAACTGCTGACAAACAGAGTCTCTGGTAGAGTAGTGTTGAAGCACTGCAGGAAACCTGTTCCCTGGCGATCAATCTTGCTTCTACGACCATCAGCAAGATAGATTGAGTCTTTTCCATCAGCTGGCTTCCCCAGGGTCTTAAAGTCCTCCCGACTGTTGCAGATAATCCTGCTGCTACCAGAGTCCAGCAACCATGTTCCTCGAGGTATCTTCCTCTCAAGAAAATGCAGACACAAGTTGAGCAGAATGCGTGTTCTTCTTCCCTGAAGAGAACCCCTTCTGCTTACATTTCTGCGTCGATTGCTGTCTCTGCTCGTCTCCTGGAGGTCTTGCCCTGCATTGACGTTGGAGATGCCCGGGTTGGTTGCATCTATAGGACCTCCTCACCGCCATGGCCAAGTCCCAAACTTGGCATTGCCCCATTGGCAGATCCTGCTGCTGGCCCCCTCGGCTGTAACTCCTCTGCTCTTGGAGTTCAGCCTGTCTGTCTGACCTTATTTCTGCTTCTTCGGTCAATCTTCCAACCACATACTCAAGGGTCAGATTTCGGGGACGCATACTCTCCATGCTGTTAAGCACAGGCAACCAGCTTTCAGGCAAACTTGAAAGGATAATGTAGGTTTGATCAGTTTCATCCTAACGCTTACCTCTCTGTTGTAGTTGAAGAAACAGAGATTTCAGCGTTTGAAGATGAGTTGCCAAACTCTCACCTTCTTCCATAACAGTCCTGAACACCCTTTTGGTCAGAGAAATTATAGTTCCAGCAGTTTCTCTGACATGCATTGCCCTTAATAAATTCCAGCACTCAAACGCTGTGCTGGCATTTGCTACATGCAATAACTGAGAGTTGCTCAAACACAGCATAATTTGGGCATGAGCCCTTTAATCCAGCCGTCTTTTCTCAGTAGAGTCCCGTCTCAAAACCTCAGTTTCAACACAGTCCCATAGTCCATCTCTCCTTAACAACTGCTGCATTTTTATTGACCAACTCAGCCAGTTGCTTTCTGAGAGAAGTTCAAAAGGGATGCCTCCCCCAATATTTACAACTTGGGAAGACTGGAAATCTGCCATCTCTGCTGGTGCTTGCTGAGCCCCTTCTGTGGGGTCTCCAGCAATCTCTCCTGACTCTCTCTTTAGAGTCCGACTGGACAGTCCTGGCTGGCACTCACCGGCCTCTAGCTGCTGCCTCTGTTGACCCTCAGGTCCTGCCTGGCTCTGCAACTGGTGTAGCCGCTCTGTGAGTCACCTACTGTGGTCCTCTAGCAGTTCAAACTGTTCCAGTAGCCGACGCTGAGTGCTTTCCTCATCCTCAGATCCTAGCCGCTCCAGCGTCGCTGCAGACAGTTACGGCTATATGTCCTCAATGATGATGTCATCTGGATGGAAGAGAATGAGAAGAGAATGCAAATGCAAATGAAAATAAGATTTTCCCACAGGCCTTTAGTCAAAGGCCGCTGTCTCCAAGGTGTGGGGCTTACCTTCTTTTGGCTTCCGGCGGAAGCATGCCAGTTCCGGCCGAATGACAGTCATCTGCAGAGGAAAGAAAAATCAGGGTCAGATGGGAGCAAGAGAGCACAGAAGCAGCGCCAAGTCAGGAAGGACAAGTCTCCCTCTGTCTTGGGCCCAACCCCTTGTTCCAGAGGACCTCCCTGGGCCCTGCAGCCCCCTGGGCAGAGGTGGAAGGGCAGCAGCAGGAAAGGGGGCAGGAAAAGCCTCTGGCCTCATCCTGGCCCCCAGGGACACACCCCGCAAATTGTGCGCTAAAGATCACTTGGGGATGTGATCATGGGGGGGATGGAAGTAACCAAAGAAATGAATAGAAGAAGGCAAGGTACTTACTCTGAGTTTGGGATACTTCCGGGCAATGGCCAGCAGCAAGGAGATGCTGCTGGCCGCAAGTTGTTGCGCCTCCCCACTTTCGCCCAGGGCGTATCCTCTGAGGTCCTGCAGGAGGAAAGAGCATTTCAGAGTCAGGGGCCAGTCTGGGCCAAAGCGGCCCCCACTGCCCCCACCACAGAGTGCCTGCACTTCTGGACCATGAGGGGATGCCAGCTTTGGTCTTGGACCAAATTGAGGGCCAAATAGGCTCTGTGCCCCAGAAATGGGGCAGTCCATTGGGTAAGGGACGGGGGGGGGGACAACCCTAAAACCACCCCGGATGCCATAGGGACACTTACACTGAGCAGCTGGAGGAGGGTGCCAGGGTTGGGTGACTCCATCAGAAGACTGCCCAGCAGAAGGCGGAAGTGCCTCTTCAGTTCCTGCGGGAAAAGAGAGAAGAGAGTTTGAATGCTGAGTTGGGTTCTGGAAGGGTGTGGCGAAGAGGAAGAAAGAGAATGTGAAGTCAAAACAAAGGACATACTTCTCTCTTCTCCTCCTCCTCCTCCTTCTTGGCCCCAATCAATACAGCCTCCAACATCCTGTGCAGGATGGCACTAAGCATGTCAGAGGTGAATTTCGGCCTCATCGTGCTGCAGAAATGAAAGGGAGAGGGTTAGAGTCTCCCTTGCCCCTTTCTCCCTCCCGCCTGCTCTTTCCCCCTGGAGTTCTGCCCCCCCACCCACAACCCCATCGATGCCAAAGACCCCACTCACCTTAGCTGGAGGAGGGCCTCCAAGGCAAGGGCCAGGGTCAGGGGCCGATCCCTGAAGTGCTCCAAGGGCCCCAAGATGTCCTGGAAGAGAACAGAGGAGGAAAATCAGCTCCCACCCCAAACACCAGGCTTGGCTTTGCAGGGGAATGGCAACCCCATGGCCTAAGCCGGCAGGGTCCTCCTCCCCACAGATGCACAGCCCCTTCCCCCCACCTCCCTGTGGGGGTCCCTCACCCCCCCCATCACTCACCAGAATTTTTTGGGCTGTCTCCTCCTTGGAGCACGTCAGGGATCGGAGCCCCCTGAGCTCCGCTGCCTGGCAGCTCTCAATGACCCCCAGGATGTAGCGCTGTTCGTCCTCCAGCATCTGAAATGCAAAAGTCAGGCTGTCAGTTCCTTGTGAGGGGAGGGCTTCTCCGCACCTGAGAGTGCAGAGTGGGGGGCAAAGAGCCCGGGGGGCAGGGGGGGGCAGGTCTGAGGGATCCAGTCCCTGCTCTTGTTTTCTCCAATACTCACCCCTCGGGCTGGTATTCTGAACCGCAGCAGAACTGCAAACAGAAGGACATGGGAAGAGGTGAGTCCTCTTTTGCATCCTTGGACTAGTTGCCCCCCATGCCCATCCCTGCCCTCCTCTGTCCAAAAAAGGAGGGCCACTGGCTTACCTGGTGCCACGGGCTGCTCTGTGTCTGGCTGGGGGGCCACCCTGTGGCAGCGCCTGAAAAGGCGCCTTATGCACCTGATCCTAGAAGAGAGGAGTGGAAAGAGTGACTCAGATGCTGGCAGCCCCAATTCTTGGGGGGTGTTTGGGGGTGAGGAGGGGAGTCTGGAGAATACAGTGAACCACTGCTGAATTGGCAGAACAGAAATGCGTATGTGGAGCCTACCAAACCAAACCATTGAAATATTACAAACACAGCTCTCAACACTCTTAAATGATGAAATAGAAATATAAAATGGATGAACAAAAATCATTTGAATTTGGAAACAGACCAAGTAAATTACTTGCATGGCAGATAAAGAAAAGACAGGGAAAGACAAATAAAGTAGTATATGAAGGAAAAGCAGTGGAGACGGAATAAATAAATGCTTTGTAAAATACTTCACCAATGTATATAAAAAAGGTGCAGAAACTCGACAACAAATTATAAAGTATCTTCAAGGAAAACAAATCCCAAAAATAGGTGAAAACAGACGGAAGCAGCTAAACGCACCAGTAACAACAATGGAGATACAACAAGCAATTTCCAATCTTAAACTGGGGAAAGCTCCACGTGCAGATGGACTATCCGCGATACACTACCAAAGGTTAGAAGATGCTGTAACAATGCCTTTTAAAAAATTAATGAACGAGATCATGCAAGAAGGAAAAATACCAAAGTCGTGGCAAGAAGCCAATATTGTATTAATTCACAAACAAAGCACAGCTAGAGAATGAGTTAACAATTACAGACCCATATCATTATTAAATAATGATTATAAATTGTTTGCGGGGATATTAGCAAATAGGCTGAAATCGGTCCTAAAGGATGTAATAGACCAAGACCAAGTAGGATTCCTCCCAAATAGGCATATAAAAGCAAATATGAGAATAGTAATTGATCTAATTGAATATTTGGAAATGAGACCCAACAAAAAAAGCGGCGTTTATGCTAACAGATGCCGAGAAGGCTTTCGATAACCTATCAAGATCGTTCCTTCAGGAAGTAGCAGAAGCAGTAGGACTGGGTGAAAACTACTGCAGAGCAATAAACACAATATATGAAAACCAGCAGGGATGTTTAATAAGCAATGGTGAAAAGACGGATCCTTGAAATATAGAGAAAGGTACCAGGCAAGGATGCCCGCTTTCACCGTTCCTTTTTATACTAACTTTGGAAATCCTGATTTTAGAAATAAAGAAAGAAAAAGAGATAAAGGGAATTACATGAGGCTAGGATGTTTTCAAAATTAGAGCTTTTGCGTACAATATTATATTAGCACCTGAGGAGCCAGGAACCAGTCTAATGAAAGCATTGCGGATAATGAATGAGTTCGGGAAAGTAGCAGGCTTCAAGATAAATATGTCAAAAACAAAACTTATGGCAAAAAACATACAGGAATTAGAAAAGAGCGAACTACAGGAGAAATTGGGTTTGGAAATTGTTACAAAAGCAAAATATTTTGGTATAGAATTGATGATGAAAAATATTAATCTATTTGGAAACAATTATGAAAAAGCCTGGAAGGAAATTAGAAGAGATCTAGAAACCTGGAGTAGATTAAAGCTGACATTAATGGGGAGAATATCTATAATTAAGATGAATGTTTTACCCAAAATGATATATTTGTTCCAAACAATACTAATAATAATGAAAGAAAATTGTTTTGATGAGTGGAGAAAAGATCTAACAAAATTCATAAGGGATAACCAAAAAGCTATGCATAAGGTATAAACTATTAACAGATAAAAGGGAGAGAGGAGGACTGGCATTATGAAATCTAAAATTATATTATGAAGCAGAATGTCTCGTGTGGCTAAAAGAGTGGATTACCGTATTTTTCGCTCTATAGGACGCACTTTTTCCCCTTCAGAAATGAAGGGGAAATGTGTGTGCGTCCTATGGAGCGAAGACGCTATAGCCCCGCGACCCTCTCCCGGCTGGAGAGGTCACACGCGCCTATGGAAGGAGCCTCTTTAGCCGCGCGCCACCTCTTCAGCCGGGAGAGCGCTTGCAGGGCTAAAGCAGCCCCCCGCGACCCTCTCCCGGCTGGAGAGGTGACACGCGGCTATGGCAGGAGCCTCCATAGCTGCGCGTCACCTCTCCAGTCGGGAGAGCGCGCGCGAGGCTAAAGCAGCCCCCTGCGACCCTCCCGGCTGGAGAGGTGACGCGCGGCTATGGCAGGAGCCTCTATAGCAGCGCGTCACCTCTCCAGTCGGGAGAGCGCGCGCGGGGCTAAAGCAGGCTTTTGCGAGAGGTGAGGGAATTCCCCCACCTCCCAGGAAAGCCAAGAGAAGCCGTGCAGCCCTTTTAAAGTGTGCGCGGCTTCTGCCGGTTTTGCGGGAGGTGGGGGAATTCCCCCACTTCCCAGGAAAGCCAGGAGAAGCCGAGATCTCTTTAAAGGGGTTGCGCGGCTTCTGCGGGCTGTTGGGAGAGGTGAGGGAATCCCCCCACCTCCCAGTAAAGCCAGGAAAGCCCTGTGCAGCGTCTCCCGGCAAGGAGAGGCTGCACGGGGCTAAAAGGGAAGCCAAAACACCGAGCGAGATCCATCCCGCTCTCTGCCTTGGCTTCCTCCATAGCTGCGCGCAACCCCTCCAGCAAGGAGAGGCTGCATGGGGCTATGGATTCTTTAGCTCTGCGCAGCGTCTCCTGGCAAGGAGAGATTGCGCTGGGCTAAAGAGGAAGCCAAAACACCGAGCGGGATCCATCCCGCTCTCTGCCTTGGCTTCCTCCATAGCTGCGGGGTCCTCCGGCAAGGAGAGGCTGCACGGGGCTATGGATTCTTTAGCCCTGCGCAGCGTCTCCTGGCAAGGAGAGGTTGCGCTGGGCTAAAGAGGAAGCCAAAACACCGAGCGGGATCCATCCCGCTCTCTGTCTTGGCTTCCTCCATAGCTGTGCGCAACCCCTCCGGCAGGGAGAGGTTCTGCGCAGCCTGTATGCTGCTCTTTGGGGCTGGGTGGGGGGTGAAAATATTTTTTTTCTTGATTTCCCCCCCTAAAAACTGGGTGCGCCCTATGGTCCGGTGCGCCCTATGGTGCGAAAAATACGGTATATTGGAAAACACTAGTATTTTAAATCTAGAAAGTTTTGACAATAGGTATGGATGGCACGCCTACCTAGCATACGAGAAGATTAAGGTACATAATGGCTTCAAAAATCATATACTCAGAAATTCATTGTTTAAAGTTTAGAATAAACTTTAAAGTTTTACAGTTTTGGAATAAACAGCTATTAGAGCCACAAATCCCTTTATGGATCTCTCCATTAGAAGCCCATGCAGTTAAACAACACAATATGAATCCGAACTGGGCAACATCTAGACAAATACTGGAAGAAGACCAAGGAAAGTTAAAATTATAAACATATGAAGAATTAAAACAATATGGGATGGATAATTGGCAACCTAACCCTAACCCTAACCCTAACCCCCCCCCCCCCCCGGAGATTAAGAGAAAGGGATGCTACTTACAGTCTGCCCATGTCGTCCACAGAAACTCTAACTATTCCTCTATTAAAAAAATAAAAAAATTAAAACAAAAAAAAAATTAAAACAAAGAAAAATAAAAACATAAAATAAAATAAAATAAAATAAATAAAAGTGTTAAAATAAAAGAATAAAAGAAAATCAAAATAGACCAAATCAAATAAATCAAATCAAAGTAATAAATGAAATCAAAATCAAAATAAGAAAATGAAAAAAGAACAAATCACTAAAACTCCTGACTCTCTACCAACTGCCACCGCCAACTGCCACTACCACCTCTCCAAGCTCTCCTCACTAACCCACAATGGCCGCCTGCAAGTCAGTGGCTTTTAAAGGAGAAGCAAGAGATGTCACAAAGGAGGGCGGGTCCTTGTCACCGTGGCAACCCCCCACCAGGACCTGGCCCCACCTGGCCCTTCCTGAGTGGTGATGCTCCTCTGTCAGAACTCGGAGGCACCTGCTGTTCCGCCTGCAGAATGCTCTGATCCCAAACTCTCTAGCCCTACGGCTGGCTCTGCCACGATAAATCCATTTGTTTCTAAGGTGCTTGGTGGCTCTCTTTTTCTACGGGAGGCTTAATAATATCACTACCCTTCCGCACTCTGTGGATTAAGCAGGGCATGGAATTGCAAGCATTTGTAACTTCTGCCACATAATTTTCAGGTGGAACTCAAATCGGGAGAGAAAAGGGTAAATGCAGCCTGCTCTTTCCATGTGGGGGGCATATTTTGTGGTGCATGCAAGATTAATGGTGGGCCATAACATTAAAGGCAGGCGCGTTGGGGACCTGTCCGGCCTAATTGGGGAAAGGAACCATCAAATTCGCTCATAAAACCTCTCTGGCATGGGAGCACATGAATTCCAGAGCCATGGGCACATGGATGCTTCACAGTCTGTTGTTTTTCTGCGGAATTCACATTTGGAAATATGCCCAGTCGACTGCAAAGAGCACATACCTGCTTCTTCCCAAAGGAGTGCTAAAATCAATTAACAAGTCCTCAAAGAGACAAGCCTGTTCCAGTCCCCACCTCAGATAGTCTCAAAGGGCGAGGAAGCCAGTGCAAATTTATCAGCAATTTCAGCAGAAGTTGTGTCTCAAGAGTGCAGCAGCTAACTTTGGGCTGACCAAAATTCTGGCACCTTGGCTGAGTGTCCTGGAGCATGCACAGAAATCCTTGACCTCCAAGGGGGATGTAGCATTTCAAAGACCGCAGGGCAAATGTGCTCCTGAGCATATGCAGAATCCTTTTCCTCTGGTGAGGTGTGGGGAACCTTTGGCCACCCCAGCTCTTGCTAGACTGCAACTCCCGTCAACTCCAGCAAGCAGGAGTCCAGCAACATCTGGAGGGCCAAAGGTTCCCCACACCTGAGCTAGAGACTGCGCAGGTATCTGTGGATTCTGGAGTCCCAGAATTCGCCTTAGGTATATTTTTTATGTTAGTGACTTCACCTGCCTGATGCTGCATAGGAGGTGACCTAGGATGAGATGGCTGGCAGGAACTCATGCTATGGCCTGGCTGACTTGCTTGCACAGTAAACGGAAGACAAGTTCTCAGTGTGTAATCTGAACAGAGTGAAGAACAGTGGCAACTTCCCCAAATCTCTTGCTAAGCAGCAAAACTCTGTATTGCTGCGTCTGCCTCCTGGCATTCACAGCAGAAAGCCATTCATACTTCTGCCTCTGTTCTGGTCTCTGAATGGAAGCATGGTTCGTATCCCACTACTGACACCAGTTTCTGTTGACCGTTAGCTGTGGATTCCAGAGTTTTGCAGGAATGGGTAACTTAGCAGCATTTTAAACAGCTCTTGTAAAGTTGGAAAGGACCACAAGGGTCATTAGTCCAACCCTCTGAAATGCAGGAATCCTTTTGCCCAACATGGCGCGGCTTCCACCCTGGGATTAAGAGTCTCATGCTCTACAAACTGAGGCGTATGTTCTGGTATAAAATAAAAATAAATTCAGCTGCTCTTAAGAAAGACCCTCAGCTGTGGATTGTTGGTTGACACTGCAGGGGTGTGTGTGAGAGAGTACAGATCCTCCAAGTGTCATTCTGGTTTCTGATTTGATCCCGGAAAGTCCCGCTTTTCCTTAGGATGCCCCTATTTTTCATTGGAGAAATGTTGGAGGATGTGGTATGATGTCCCTGTTTCCATCAGAGAAACGTTGTGAGGGAATGGAGTCGTGTGATCCTGGAGCCAAGAAGATCAAGTAACTATGCAACCTTTAGAAGGCAGCCCTGTATAGGGAAGTGCGTAATGTTTTCTCATGTTTTTATGTATGTTGGAAGCCGCTCAGAGTGGCTCCGGCAGCCTTACTCAGATGGGTGGGGTATAAATAAAATAATAATAATAATAATTATATTATATCATTAATATTATAATATTTTTATCATCCAATATTGTTGTTGTTTAGTCGTTTAGTCGTGTCCGACTCTTCGTGACCCCATGGACCAGAACACGCCAGGCTTCCACTGCCTCCCGCAGTTTGGTCAGACTCATGTTTGTAGCTTCGAGAACACTGTCCAATAATCTTGTCCTCTGTCGTCCCCTTCTCCTTGTGCCCTCCATCTTTCCCAACATCAGGGTCTTTTCCAGGGAGTCTTCTCTTCTCATGAGGTGGCCAAAGTATTGGAGCCTCAGCTTCAGGATCTGTCCTTCTGATGAGCACTCAGGGCTGATTTCCTTAAGAATGGAGAGGTTTGATCTTCTTGCAGTCCATGGGACTCTCAAGAGTCTCCTCCAGCACCATAATTCAAAAGCATCAATTATTCGGCAATCAGCCTTCTTGATGGTCCAGCTCTCACTTCCATACATCACTTCTGGGAAAACCATGGCTTTAACTATACGGGCCTTTGTTGGTAAGGTGATGTCTCTGCTTTTTAAGATGCTGTCTAGGTTTGCCATCGCCTTTCTCCCAAGGAGCAGGCGTCTTTTAATTTCGTGACTGCTGTCACCATCTGCAGTGATCCATCCATTATTATTATTGTTCTAAGAATTTTAAGGTCTTACATATATAAAATAAATGTTCATAAATGTACCAAGCACACCCCCCCATATATATATATATACCACATGTCTGAAGCCCACAGAAAAAGTCCTGAAAGCATTTTGTCCCTTCCAAATTTACCTCAAATATTGTCTCCCCGTTGTCTTTTTGCTCTCAAATCCTGTCTTAAGGGCACATTTAAGATTTCCGAAATTAAGTAGTTATCATCACAAAAGAATAGCCAGGCTCTCCAGGTAAATCCATGCAGGGGTTTCCTGCTGGCCCCTTCTCTGATGTATGAGGTATTGGGGGTGGTCTTGGATTACACCCCTTCTGTGATGTATGTATGGGGCTGGTCTTGAGCTCCAGGGCGGGGAATTTCAAAAGTTTCTTCGTATAGGAGTTTGCCCACCATTGTTCTGGATCCCTCTCCCCCTTTGTGTGTGGGCTGGAGCACCCTCTTGCAACAGTTCAATCAAGATCAGGCTTACGAGCTGCTTTTCTTCTCACCATTCTCTGCTTGGCCTCTGTTATTTCCTCCTCCAGATAGAGAACCTACCAAAGGACTCTAGATGAGCTCTTGGGGACCCCATAAGCGAAAAGGAGTTGCTCTTTTTCTTATAACAATATCATGGGATAGGACGTCCCTATTTTGCGTGGGAGAAACGCTGGAGGGTATCTGAGCGCGCACATTTGCCAACGCTGCTGGACGCATTCCCCCCCCCCCCCGCCCCGCGGCGCGCACGTCCTCCCCGCCGGCTCCGGGCTCCTCCCCTTCGCGAAGCCGGCGCGCTGCTGCGCTCGGCCCCGTTCCGCCCCTCCGCGGCTGCCGTAGTCGGCCGCCGCCGCCGCCGCTCTCCCTTCCCTTCCCTTCGCTCCCACGTGGTTGCCGGGCAGGAGCAGCTGCGGCGGCGGCGGCGGAGTAAGTGGCCGGAGCGGCTCTTGGCGGAGGGCAGGCGCGGGGAGCGAGGGGATCCCTTGGTGGAGGAAGGAAGGAGAGGGAGAGGGACCCCGGCTGCGCCCCGCTCGTATGCCCTTCCTAGCCTGGCTGCGGTCGGGGCGTCTGGCCGCTCATTCCCTCGGGAGAACAGCCAGGGGCTGGCGGCTGAACGGCATGGCTAGCGTAGGTATCGCCTCTTGATCTTCATCCGGGAAATCTTCCTTACAATATGACTTTGATCAGCTGGTGCTTCTTAAGAAAGGTGTTCACTTCAGGGCGCAGGAAACTGCCTTGATGCGGGGCTAACTCAGGACTTGCAGGGCTTGAGAGAGGGGACCTGGAGATGCCACCGGGGGGCGTTCGGCATCATCGGCATCCTTGTTCTTACTATTAATTAAATTTCTATACCGCCCTTCATCCGAAGATCACTGGGCGGTTTAGGAAGACATAAAGATTCATGCGGTAATAACAAACCCAATCCATACAGAAAAAGAGATTCAGTGCAGATAAAAAGATAAGATGCATGCCTTTTCCTATGCAACGTGGTGTTTTTGTTGGTTTATATTCCGTTCTTTTAAAAAAAGTGTAGTTTTACCTCTTTGTCCCCTGAATTGCAGGGATTCTTCTGTTGTTGATGCGTTACCTGATCTTCAGAGATGTGCATTGTGAGCTGCGACGAAGTTGCTCGTTTTAGCTTGGCGTATGGCATTGCGTTGAATGATGATGTCTGTATACGTATCTATATGTAAAGCAGAATTAAAATGCCACCAAAACCCCCAGTAGCTCCTTTTGGACTTACTTGCTTGGTTGCCTTAAGAAAATTGTCTGTTGTCAGTTGATTTTGAGTGATCGATTCAATATCTGTGTAAAGAAGGTTTCTGTGGCTGACGTGCCCTTTAAATGAAGGACTTCATTAGCTTTCGGATGATCTCTTCTAGTGCTTTGCAATGGCGGAGGAGTTGAGAACCGTGGCCGGCAACCAAGCCAAGAGGCTGAAGAGCAGCTGCAGCAACAACGAGGAGGCAGTGGAAGAAGTTGGAAAGCAGGAGGAAAACGGGCATGAAACGAAACGGATCAAGACCAGTGGGGAAGAGGTGGAGGACGGGGTGAAGAGGTTCCCCAAAAGGAAGGTTGTGATGCTGATGGCATATTCAGGGAAAGGCTATCATGGGATGCAGGTGAGTGGTTCAGGTACCTATGCTTGGGGAGTGTTTGTGGAGTTACCAGGCTAATTTGTCATTGGCCTTTGTTTAGGCATGTAGGTATAAGATGAGGATGGGGATTGGTGGTCTTGCTGCTGCTCTGTTTTGTCCACCTATTTATTTATTCAAAGCGGTGGGGAACCACTGGCCCTCCAGATCTTTGAGGCTGGTGGGAATTGTAGTCCAATGACATTTGGAGGGCCAAAGGCCCCCTGCCCTATGATTCACACAGGTGAATACCACTGCTTCCCCCTGTGCTATAGGGAGCCTTCACTGCCTTTGTGACAGTAGAATTTAAACACAAGGCTGCAGAGCGGAAGAAAAGCAGGGTGACTCCCATCTTGCCTCCCTTGAGAGACCATGTGCCTTTGGGTCTCCTCTTAGCCACCACTTTTAAGACTTGGTGTCTGAGTTTGCTTTCCTCCCTTCTTCCTCTCCATTATTTTCCCCGCAAGTGCCATGTCTTCTAGCTTGCAAATCTGAGGGCAGGGACTCGCCCACTACTGATGTTTGCAAGTTCTTCCTTTTAGCTAAAGGGCAGGCTAAAGAAACCAGACCAGTTACCACGTTAACACCTTTCTTTGATCCATCCCAGGCGCTTGTACCTGGTCTGACTTCCTGATCCTTAGCTCATCCTTTGTAGCAGCCAAGAAGCTCCAGCTCTGGCAAGTGAGATGCATTCAATCTTTTCTTCTTTTTCATTCCAGCGCAATGTGGGGAATGCTCAGTTCAAGACGATTGAGGATGACTTGGTGACAGCCCTCATTCGATCAGGCTGCATCCCAGAGAACCACGGTGAAGACATGAAGAAGATGTCTTTCCAGAGATGCGCCCGGACAGACAAGGTGATGCGGTTTTGTGTGTGCCAATGGGAGTTTCAACAGCATGGAGTGTCGGTATTGTGGATTGCAGCTCCTGTCACACAGTGTAGAAAATACTGAGCTTGATGGGCCAATGGTCTGACTCTGTATAAGGCAGCTTCTTATGTTTCTATATGTGGCACCCTAACACATATGTAATATACATGGTCCCCAGGTTATGGTTCGGCATAGAGACCCTTGCATTCTTCAACTCGGTTCCATTTTGTTTGCTTTCAGATTATGCTAACTTCCTGAATCGATGATTAGGACCCTCAGCCCATCACTGTCTGATGGAGACTTTTCTGGTTCCCTCCTCCCTGTTGATTTTAATCCCTACCTGTTGATCCACACAGGGTGTATCTGCAGCTGGGCAGATCGTGTCGCTGAAGGTCTGGTTGATAGACGATATCTTGGAAAAGATAAACCACCATCTTCCTCCTCATATACGAATTCTAGGTAAGGGAGTAAATAACAGGAGCTTTTGGTTGTGGGCCTTGATCTCGGTGATCTCACCTTTCAATCTTTCATAAGCAGAGCAATAGGGATGAGCCCTTCTTGCCAGCTTGT
The DNA here is from genome assembly GCF_965153285.1 of Podarcis tiliguerta. Taxonomy (NCBI): domain Eukaryota; kingdom Metazoa; phylum Chordata; class Lepidosauria; order Squamata; family Lacertidae; genus Podarcis; species Podarcis tiliguerta. The sequence continues at coordinate 34,352,924 of NC_139549.1, read as the reverse complement.
AAATGCATAGGCGAGGTGGGCCTTGGTGTTGAGGGTGCTTTGAGTTAAGCTCTGTGACATCAGAAGACCCCTCGTGTCCCCCAGGTGCAGGAGTAGCCAACCTGGAGCCCTGCAGATGTTGGACTCCAGTGTCTATCAGCCCCAGCCAACATAATCAGGGGTTAGGGATGATGGGAGTTCTCATCCAACCACTTGACTACCCGGCTCTTCTGGATAGACTCCAGAAGGCACCTACAATTAATTAGGAACACCACGTTTCCTCATTGGTATCCACATGAGAACAGAGCATTTTAGAGCTCGTTAGATGACCAAAATCCTTGCCAGCTTTCTTAAGAAATGCCTTTACTGAGTTGCGTTTCCAAGTGATGCCCGCTGCAGTCTTGGATGGCCGCTATAACTAAGGTCCCATACACAGACAAACTTTGTATTTGTGGTCAACCACAGGTGAAAGACATCACTCATTATCTGTTAACCTGCCCCTTATATAGGTTTCTGAAACCTTGGTTCTCAGGGACAGCTCAGTCGGTAGAGCATGAGACTCTTAATGTCAGGGTCGTGCATTTGAGCCCTCTGCCGGGTGAATAATTCCTGCGATAGAGGGGGTTGTACTAGATGGTCCTCGTGATCTTTTCCAACTCTACAATTTTATGATTCTGTAAAAGCATCATAGCAGAAAGGGTTTGGTTTCTTTTGAGTGACAGTAATATCTTTGTAACGCACAAAGTAACATTTTCTGCATTGTTTACCAAAAAAAGCAGGAAAAGGGGGTTAGATAAAATCACTATACATTGTTTCAGTGATTCAGAGGTTTAATCTGAGATATAAGCCTCTCTTACATCATGGAAGTCCGCTTATATTATGTAGGGGTATGTGTATTGCATTATTTTATTAATCCTATTGCTGCAAGTTTGTCATGGCCTTTGGCTAGAACAATAAACTTCTGAACTGGCTCTCCATGGCCCTGGAAGGTTAGCAGAGGCAGGGTCTTTGGCAAGCACAATTTTTTTGCTTTTCCCCACCAGTACCAATGTTTCCCATGACCTGGGGTGAGTTGGCATTTTTTAAGTAGGCCCTTCCACTTAGATGGGAGAAGCTTATGTGCCAGGCCCAAATGATATAATTGCTGATTGTGGAAAGTGAAAGCGCAGCAGTCAAGACAGGCCCCACGTTGTGCCAGACACGATGCACTTCCTTGTGTGGTCAGTTCCACACACACACACACACACACCCTGCCAATGGAATGTGAATAGTTTTGCCACCTGTACATTTTGAAGCCTCGGTGTACTGAGAAATTTGAGAGTTCCATTAAGCCAAAACTGTGGACCCCTGAACCTAAAGCAGGTCTGGGGGAGCCTGATGTTGGGACTCCAGCTCCCATCATCCTCTGCAAGGATGGACAATGGTCAAAGGATGATGGGAGCTGAGCTTCAGTGACATTCGGAGGGTGACAAGTTTTCCCCCCATCCCAGTGGTGAAGTATCCTGGGTCCACGGTTCACCTGAAGCTTACTTGATGGGATTGTACAGATCCAGTTAATAGAACATGCGTGTTTTAATCTAGGACTGAAACGGGTCACAGGAGGCTTCAATTCCAAGAACAAATGCGATGCCCGGACATACTCTTACATGCTGCCAACTTTTGCCTTGGCACACAAAGACTGCGACCTCCAGGATGACACGTACCGCCTGAGCACGAAGACGCTGGAGACCGTCAACAGCCTTCTGGCTTGCTACAAGGGGACGCACAACTTCCACAACTTCACCTCTCAGAAGGGGCCCAAAGACCCCAGCGCCAAACGCTACATCATGGAAATGTACTGCGAGGAGCCCTTTGTGAGGGAAGGCATGGAGTTTGCCGTGATCAAGGTGAAAGGGCAAAGCTTCATGATGCACCAGATCCGGAAGATGATTGGGCTGGTGATCGCCATTGTGAAGGGCTTCGCTTCCGAGGCCATCATGGAGCGTTGCTGGGGGGAGGAGAAGGTGGACGTCCCCAAAGCCCCGGGGCTGGGCCTGGTTTTGGAGAGGGTTCACTTTGAAAAGTACAATAAACGTTTTGGGAACGATGGGCTCCACGAGGCCCTGGAGTGGGTGGAAGAAGAAGAAAAGATTGCTGCTTTTAAAGAGCAACACATCTACCCCACAATCATAAGCACGGAGAAAGAAGAGAAGTCCATGGGGTGCTGGGTGGAGACACTCTCCAACCACGACTTCAATTCCACTGTCTCGAGGGCACCGGTGGACAACAGGGATTCAAAGGTAACCCAATTGGTGGCCATCACTGCATTCCAAAGTTTAACTATGCGCAGTGTGAAGAAGTGTTTCTTCCATCTGTCGTGAGTCTTGTAACGTGTAGCTTCATTGTTTTTCCACTATGCGAGTGGGAGGAAAACCTTCCTGGATCCACTTTCTCCACGCATTCCATAATTTTTAAACCTGTGTTTATGAATGCCACTGACAGTTGTGACCACGCTGTTTCTTTATCTCCTTTTTCCAGAGTGATGATCCTGAGGGCAGCGATGGATGCGGAGATGACTCGGACTGAACTGAAATCCGCTCCAGAGGGCAGAAATATAACAGCACGTGGGTTGCCCCACACCGTTCTGGGAAACTTCTGCTCAATAACCTTGGGGTCATCTCTCAACTGGTGGTGTTTATCTGCTTGGGTGATGAGCATTGCCCACCAGGCCAAGCTGTGGGAGGAGAAGAAAAAGGACCTTTAGAGCAACTTTGTCTACAGTGGGAAATAATGTCAGCTGGAGCCAATAGTGCATTAATTATGCTTTACAAAAGAATTATGTCATTTTTACTGTGTCCAATGCACAATAGAAAGTAATTAATAATCGGACTCTTAAGACAATGGAAAGGTTTTTTAAGTATCATTTCCCCCTCCTTTTTAAAATGAAGGCCAAAGTTTCTTCCTCCTTTCTTTTGGGCTTTTTCTGATTGTACTTCATTCCAGCTCAGCTTGTGGAAGGGGAGACGCCCTCTTCCTTTCCTTAGCTTGCCATGTCTTTGCCTCTGGTGTCCCAAGAGACAAAATAGTTTCTCTGAACAAAATCTGACTGTGGAATATCAAACTTTTCACTTTCTCTCCTTTAAAAAATGAGCTACTTGTGTCAGAGGGCTTTAAAAAGAAAAGTTTGTCTCTGGTTTTTGTTTCCTTTTTTGAGAATAAAATAAAGACTTCTCGTGGCACAATTAGAAAAAAATAAATCATACCTACGTTTTCTGTGTACAAAATAAAAGAGCTTAAGATTGTGAGAAGAGCCATCATCCTGTTTTTCCTGTGGCCAGCCAGACTCTTTTGGGAAGTTTGAAAGTAGGACCTGAATGCAACAACACACTCTCCATTTGTGATTCCTAAAAACTGGTACCCAGCAACACATTGCCTCTGACAAAGGAGAGAGAACATTGCCATGACACGTGTGTGTAATAATAGTAACAATGGGATGCTTTCCTGCCCTGATCCTAGGTCTGAAATCATATAGTGCACGGGTCAGTGATTCTGGGGTCATAGTTCTGTGTGGATCTCCCCCTCCATGGGCAGAGAGGGGCAGTTGCATTTGGAGCGACAGGTGCCTCCATCTTCCTTTACTTCATCAGATGAACACCACATCATCTTTAAAGTGGGGTACACGGTTCTCCTCCCTCCAAGTTAAATCCTTGCAACAATGCTGAGAGACAGTGACTAGCCCAAGGACACAGTGAGCTTCCTGGCTCGAGTGCAGATTTGAACCCTGGTATCCTAGATCCTAGTTCAGCATCCTAACCGCTACACCTCACAGGATCTGGCAATGGGGCAGCTTCCTCCTTGACACCTGAAGGCAGAAGGCTTTGCACACACTTTGTGACTGTATCACTAACTGCTAAGCTGCAGAGGTCATATACACAAAGCACTCTTTAACACAACTTGAACAGTCACCCCAATACTGAGAACCAGTGCTCCCACCCCCCAAAAAATGTTTATGGGTACTCTCATTTTCCTACTCATATTGAAATACTGTTCCGCAATGTGACCAAACTTAGATTCACAAAATGTTTAGGGGTATGCGTCCCCCCCAGAAAAAGAAAACTGCTGAGAACTGTAGTTTACCCTACAGTGCTACAGTTCCCAGGATTCTTTTGTAAGGTGGGGCGTGTGTGCTTTAAGATTGTGCTTTGCATGCAGCCAAAATATGTTTTCTCATTTATATGCGCGACTTTCACTTCGGAGGAGGTAGGGATCTGTGTCTGAAAGTGAGGTGTGGTGTCGTGGTTTAGGCTAGGTTTGCAGAGACCCACGTTTAAATTGTTCTTTGGCCAGCGACTCTACTGAATGGTTTTGGGGTGATTGCTGTTTCTCAGCCTGGCCTTCTCCACTGAGTTGTTGTGGTGGACAGAGTGGATGGTAGTAAAGCGGGGGGTAGGGGTGGGGAGGAATTAATGGCCCACCTTGAAAGTTTGCTTTTCAAAGGTTTCCCAAGCAGCCTCACAATAATTACAACTCCCATGGTTCTCTCTCTGTGAAATAGCCCTGTCAGTTGTTTTTCATCTGAATATATACTACAGCAGGCATTCAGTTGCTGCCAGGTTTGTTTATTATGCATTAAAGAGATTTATATCCTGCCTTTCCTCATAAGGAGCTCAAGACAACTTATACTGTATAGTTTTTAATAATTATAAATATCTATATGGTTTCAATTGTATCAATGTTTGATACTTAAAAAAAAGAGTTTTGTTCTGTGTTTTTAGCAGTTGTTTTTTTTTGTCTGTAAGCAGCCTTGAGTCTGTCAGGGTTTAAACAAACGTATGTATGTATGTATGTATGTAATAATATGGTTCCTATTTCTTCCGTCACCCATTTTATCCTCACAAGAACTCTGCTGGGTAGGCTCAGGCTACACTGACAGAAAGCAGCTGGCTCCAGGTCACCTTAAGCCTCTGCTTTAGCCCAACAGCCTTAAAAGCTGCACCTCAGTAGTGTAAAAGCCAGTTCTGAGAGGAATGGGAATTTAGGGGGGGTGACTTGTGACGTAATATGACGTCCCAAACACCATGGTTCATGGCTTCCGATCCGTCATGCATCTTGGGAAAGAGAACGCGCATCGCATTTGACCTTCCTTATTGCGTCCCTGCTGGGTTACCGTACCCTTACTCGCCCGCCCGCCCGTCCCGCTATTTGCTGAGCTTGTGATAGGCGGGCTGCTCTAACAGTCAGTACAGCTTACCCAATACCGCGAGAGTTCTCGCGCGGCGCCGGCCAATGGCACCTTGAGCTCGCGCAGCCCCTCCTTCACAAGCTCGCAATAGTATCTTGTGGAAGGGGAGAGCTTGCGCGCGCGCCCTCCCCCCTACGGTGTCCTTCAAATGGCATCGCCCACCGTGGATCCTCCGCGAGGCGGTGGCAGGACAGACCAAATGCAATCTTTCGAGAGGGGTGAGCCTGTTTAATGGGTAGGTAGGCTTTGTGCAAGGGCGGGTGAGGTATTTAACGTTAGATACTGAGGTGGTATTAGCATTATTAGCTTGACTGCCTATTCTTTTCTTTTCCCTCGGCAGGAAGGTGGGGGGGGGGGGAGAGACACACACGACTTCTGCAGTTGGTATGGAGCAGGCTGAAGTTCCACCGGGAGAGTTTCCCCCCAGCCTTGCATTCACTACCCAGAGGACACGAAGTGGCACAGAAGCGAAGATGTAACCTGCTGTTGGAGGCCCTCTTCTGTCTTAATCAGGATCTCTGTTGGGGCCTTCTGCGTGCAAAGCAGGTGCACTCCCACTGAGCTGCTGTCCTTTCTGCATGGTGCTTTAAAAATGCAATAAGAGAGGTAAAGTGATTAAAGGAAGCGATCAAAACCACATCTGTGTGCATGTGATGGTGGCCTCAATATCTTTATTCCTTGCAGCATTCCAGTGTGGTGGTTGTATAAACTAACAGCACTGAATTTTGAATTGCATTTTGTTATGTTTCTGTATACGCTGGAAGCTACCCAGAGGGGCTGGGGCGACCCGGTCACATGGGCAGGGTACAAATAATAAAATTATTACTATTATGGTAATATAATCTACCAGTACTGTGGTGGGTAATTAGTCCTGAGCGTCTGTTTTAGCGCTTGTTTTCCTCTACCTTACTCCAGAGGCTCTCTGACCCGTAGAGTGCTTTGGCATTGCCTGAGGATATATTGAAATCATGCTCATATCCCTCCCCAGTAGGATGTTTGGTTCCCATTGGGGTCTACAATTTGAGCAAACATTCATCTGATGGTAGGTACTTACAAGACTCTGGGCGCAGGCGTGAGGCGGCACATGTACAGAATGCATACAGTGGTACCTCGTTTTACGAACTTAATCCGTTCCGGAGGTCCATTCTTACACCGAAGCCGTTCTTAAACTGAGGCGCGCTTTCCCTAATGAGTCCTCCAGCCACCAGTGCCCTTCCACTGTTCGTTGACCGAGGTAAAGTTTGCTAACCGGAACAATACTTCTGGTTTTTCTGGTTTTGCGGAGTTCGTAACCGGAATAGTCAGTTAACAGGACTGTTCGTAGACCGAGGTACCGCTGTATTGGCAAATTACGGTGATGGATTGCAGCTTTACAGCATACCCAACCTCTCTGTGAGCAAAATCGGGGAAAGGGGCATGAGATCTGGGGCTTAGCACAAAAGTACTTGTTAATAATTATCCCACATCTTTGCAGTTGGTGGTGGTGGTAATGGCAGCCATGTTGGCTGACTGCATTTGAGAGTGTGGCGGGTTTAAAAGTTGATTGATTTATTTAATGCAGCTTTGTAAGGAAGCCCATGATAGCTGATTAGCTTAAGGCAGGCATAGGCAAACTCGGCCCTCCATATGTTTTTTGGGACTACAACTCCCATCATCCCTGACCACTGGTCCTTTTAGCTAGGGATCATGGGAATTGTAGTCCCAAAAAAACATGGAGGGCTGAGTTTGCCCATGCCTGGCTTAAAGGCTAGCAGAACAATCTGCAAAGAGGCTACTGTTGTGTGTTTTCATACTGGCTGCAGAGGAAGGTGACATCCAGCTAAGTCATACTTGGATAAGAATAACCATTTAAATAAATGTGCTTAAATGGGTCTACTCTGAGCATGAGTTACATCGTATAATACAAGTGTCCCTGCCCAATCTGGTAGAGATGATATGATAGTGAAAAAGAGAAGAGGAGACCAGACTAGCAGGAAAATTCAGACACTAATTCTTCATAGAGTATTCCCCAGTATCACCCGTATTGGCAGGGGATGCCCTGATGGTGCTGCTGCCACTGGATGTTGCCCAGCTGGTGTTGACCTATGTCAGGGCCTTTTCGGTGGTGGTTTCCCATTTGTGGAATGCCCTCCTTGGTGAAATGCATTTGTATCCCTCACTATTCACTTTCACAAGGAATTTAAAGATATTCTTGTTTACCCAGGCACTTGATGACTGAAATATACTGTTCCTGGCAACCATGAAAATGATTAGTTTCAAGAGTATATGATTGTTTTTAGACAAATTTTTAATTTTACTTTTAGTTGAATTGTTTTATCACTTTTCTGTGTCCTGCTGCCCTAGGTCCCTTGGGAGGTAAATTTAATAAATGAATACATAAAGTTATATATGTTTATTTTATTTATTAAATATCTATTCTGCCCTTTATTTGAGGATCAAACGGCAGTTTACAATAACCCCCCCCAAAAAAAATACATACTGTAGTAACAAAAAGAAACAATACCCCACAGTTTAAAAGGCCATAGATTTATTTTTATATGGAGACAAAAAAGTGATATTTTGATTTTCTATTCATATATAGTTAATACTCCTCTATTGTTTTTTAATTATTATTTCTTTAGGCACTTTGATCACAGCTGCGGTATCCATGCTGAACAGAGATTGTGGCTCAGCATCATGTTCAGCCATAGCAACCCTATTAGTATGAGTGGACTCATTCTGCAGTTAAGCCAAGTTTCCAACACACCTGCTAGAAATGGAACTTCCTGGAGGCGTCTAAACTCTGAAGTTTGTGAAAGGAACTGTTCTTGTAATTAGTGCTGTTCAAGCCAAGCAGCTGTGAATAATTTGTATGCATCTAAGGCATTACCTATAGGGATTGTGTCTAAACCACAGAGCCTAGGGCTTGCTGATCAGAAGGGTGGTGGTTCGAATCCCCACGACGGGGTGAGCTCCTGTTGTTCGGTTCCAGCTCCTGCCCACCTAGCAGTTTGAAAGCACATCAAGTGCAAGTAGATAAATAGGTATTGCTCCGGTGGGAAGGTAAATGGCGTTTCCATGCGCTGCTCTGGTTTGCCAGAAGTGGCTTAGTCATGTTGTCCACATAACCCAGAAGCTGTCTGCGGACAAACGCCAGCTCCCTCGGCCAGTAAAGCAAGATGAGCGCCGCAACCCCAGAGTCGCCCGCGACTGGACCTAATGGTCAGGGATACCTTTACCTTTAAGGCATTACCTATTAATGTTCCTATTTTACATTCATCCACACTTTATTAGATATTTTTATATAGATACATATATAATTTCTGAACTTTGAAGTCCGAGATGGTGCTTTTTAATTTTTTTAATGCTGTGTCTGATGTAATAAAGTAGATCATTATTTGTTAATTGAATACAGTAATAAAAAGTTTGATAGTTATTCATATTGAATATTATATTAATATATTATTAAATAAAGCATACCTTTGCATAATTCTCCTTGAGTCTTTGGTATTGTCCTCATCTCACCCTGTTTATTAATATAATCAATAAAGCAGAACCTGTTTCATAAAATGAATCCATTTCCTGTTTTTGTCTTTATGCCAGGCCTTGATTTAGTTTGTTTTTCTGCTAATATAAAAATGCGAACTTTATTATACCAAGCTTCTAACGATGGATCTTTAGAGTATTTCCAGCATTTTTCAACCAGTAAAAACCATGATACCCTGATAAAAACAAGAAGAAGCATTTCCTTATATAGGATGTGGACATTTTGACAATGAAAGATTTGATAATGATATTAATTTTGGAGCCATCTGTATTTCCTTCTTTACAGTAAGACTATACAGTATTTTTTAAAGATGCCCTGTCAAAACCCATGCACATATTGGCATTCCCAGCATATGTAGGAAATATGCCTCCCATCCCTTGCATCTCCTCGAACAAGTTTTGTGCCCATTATTCTTTTAAACTTTGGGCTGTTCCTATTGTCCCATTGTAAATGTTTGATGCCAGAACTTTCATTGTAGAATAAAGTCAAAAGCATCAATTGCTCAAATCCTGTTAAAGACCTAGTAGCCTGATTCCTGCTCTTTTGGTTTGAGATAAAGAAAAGATTGATGTAACTGGGACCAGTTTACTCATATCGTACCCAAGCTGACCTAATCTGGGAGCTGCCCCTTCAAACAGATCATGTATAAAAACTATGCCCCACATTTGCCACTGGCTTAAGTATTGAATTTTGCTCCTCCAAAAATAAAAAATAAAATAAAATAAAAGGGAGTAACAGAAAAGAAAATGGAGTTTACTCTGTCAGGAGTTTAGCCTACACTTGAGGACCCTCGCAGAGACACATGCCTGACTGGCATGTTCCCTCCCTTCTGGTCTTTCGTTCGGGAGCTTCAAAAGCTTTCTTCAGCCCGGACATCACAACGACCGATGCCAACTGACACCGGCACACTTAGGAATCCGTAGAGTTTGCGCGTGGCTTGCATGACAGACCTCAGCAACTCAGCATTTTGGCTAATCTACTTTATTTACATATAAACACACACACAGCACTGCAACATGGCTCCCTCTCTCTCTAGCATCAGACAGCAAAGAGATAAAGAACAAAGGACAATAGTCCCACTTCACGGAACACAGTAACACAGACATCCTCTCTGTAGTGGTTAAGAGCAGTAGATTCGTAATCTGGTGAACCGGGTTCGCGTCTCCACTCCACATGCAGCTGCTGGGTGACCTTGGGCCAGTCACACTTCTCTGAAGTCTCTCAGCCCCTCACCTCACAGAGTATTTGTTGTGGGGGAGGAAGGGAAAGGAGAATGTTAGCCGCTTTGAGACTCCTTCGGGTAGTGATAAAGCGGGATATCAAATCCAAACTCCTTCTTCTCTGTGGAGTCAAAACATACAGTCATGTGAAAGACAACAATCCTATGACTGCAATCACGGAGCCAGGAATTCTAACATATTCTGCCCCCCTCCCAGGCTATAAGCATGTAACTGAGGGAGGGATTATATGTAGTTTCTGGATACACCCCCTAAATTTGTAAGGTAAACTGTGCACTGCCCTGTACTTAGTCAAACCCTGCAGGGAGACTCACCTGGTACCATAATTGTATACTGTACAGTGTTTTTCTTCTGGAAAAAAGTGCTGGAAATACCTATCCTTCAGTACCCCCAGAAAAAAAGCACTGATTATATACAGATTTAGGTGCCAGACTTTTGGCTCTGAATTCTGTGGCCTCCTTTTGAGTGGCTGGGAAGTTTCAATCTTGCCTTGTTTTTAAAGGATTGCCTTTCAGATTTTTCTTTGTTTTTCTTTGATGCTGGTTTTGAGTTATAATATAATGATGAAAATAATTTTATTATTTATACCCCACCCATCTGGCTGGGTTTCCCCAGCCACTCTGGGCAGCTTTGGGTTATCACAGTAAGAAAGAAAGATGAATAAATCCAATAAATAAAAATAATTGAGAACTTATTATTCTCCCCATTTCTTTTAGTGGATTTATTGATCGGTTTTCAATGTCCTTTCACGTTGGATGATTACTATGGGTGATTATTTATTGTGTTTGACTGAAGTGGTGTACATCGCACTCTTAAAAATTGCTGGCATTTATTGCTTGATTTTACAATCAGGAATTATAGCAGATTTTTTAAAATGGCTATTTAATTTTTAAACCCGAGTCTAAAATTATGCAGAAAACAACTGTACCAATTCAAATTCTTTCTCTCCCTCCTTCCCCCTCCGTTTCTGTCTCACTTTGGCGCATGCGCTGTCAGGGCCGTCCCTTCCCCGCGCCTAGAAAAGGTACTTTACGTTCACGCTGGGCGGAGCCTCTATTCGCATGCGCATTTCTCCAAACCGAAGCCAACTAGTAGAGCTGGGCGGGCGGGCGAGGGTGGGGTGAGGCTGGCGTAAGCGCGCTTACCCGGGTTGACCGGCGCGACGTCCCACGAACTGACCCTCACCGGCGCCCGTACAACCAGCGCATGCGCATGGGTCTCTCTCTATCTTTTTTTTGTTTCCTCCTCCTCTTCCTCCGCCAGTTTCCTGTCAGGAGGCGGATGGCAGAAGCAGGGCCCGGCTCGGAGCGGGAGGGACGAGTTGGGGAGGCGCCTTGACTGGAGCGCAGCGGGTTGACGCCTCGCCGGAGAGACAAGGTAGAGCCGGCCGGTCCCGGGAGGGCTTGGCGGCTTGTGTGTGAGGGCCGAGGTGTCTAGGCCGTTCTAGGCCCGGCCTGAGAAGCGAGCCAGGCCTCGAACTCGGACCTCCCCCCCCCTTTCTCCTCTCGCGCGCGCCTGAGGGAGTTAACGGGCGCCGGGAAGGGCCAAGAAGGGCCGGTCCCGCCGGCAAGAGAACGCAAACGCCACTCCAGGAGCTTTTTCTGCCGGGGCGCTTCCGCGACAGGGTGACGGGACCTTTTTCGCCCTGCCGGATCGGGCCAGCGGCCCCTGTATCCCCAGCATCCTAGTCTCAATAGTGGTAGGGAGGGAAGGGCAGTGCCGGTCCGTGGCTGCGGTTTAGGGTACCCGCTTTGCACGCAGGGTGTCCCAGGATCAGGCCAGGTTGGCTGGGTGGAGAGGAGCCAAACTGAAACCCTGGAGAGCCAGTCATTGCATTTGTTTTTGTTTTACTGCAGGCACCCGCAAACTCGGCCCTTCAAATGTTTTGGGACTACAACTCCCATCATCCCTAGCCATCAAGACCAGTGGTCAGGGATGATGGGAATTGTAGGTTTATTGCATTTACGCCCCACTTTTCTCTCCCCAAGGAGCTCAAGGTGGCACATATGGTTCTCATTTAACCCCCTGCAACAACCCTGCGAGGTAGGCTAAGCCGAGAGACCGCAACTGGCCCCAAGGGCAAGCCCACTGTGTTTCATGACTGGGGATTTGAACCCAGGTTCTTAGTCCACTAACACTAACCACCACACCACACTGTAGAACAGCCTTTTCCCAAGGCTAGGGTGTTATTGGACTACGACACCCATCACCCCTGGTTAGCAGGACCGATAGTCAAGGACGATGGGTATTGTAGTCCAACAGCACCCCAAGTTTGAGAGGTGCTGCTGTAGCTGTACCAAGCTAGATGGAGCCAATTGTCTGAGTTGTTTAGGCATAGAAACACAAGAAAATTCCTTGTTTTTTTTGTATTGTTGTTAATATTGATATGTTATGGGCGTAGAGAGCTGCCGCTTTGGGTGTCATCGATCATTCGCTTCTCACAGCCAAACCCTTATACAATGACTTGGAGAAATAAAAGTAATAGAACCATTCAGACAAGAGTACAGATTTATGTGATTCATTTTAAAAGGATCATGAACTCCTTAATCAAATAGATCTTTTAAGTGCCATGCATAATAAAATTGTCGATAAAATACAACTAAACTCCACCAAAAAAAGTATGCATAGAATAATTTTTAAAATTCAGATTTAATTTGTAAAATGTTTAAAACAAATGTAAGTAATTAAATTACATGTCTGGATAGACTTGTGAAAGTGCTATTGGGTGCAGAGAAAAAGATACTGTACTGGATTAAGATACCAATTCTTTTTTTCCTTAAGGAAAGAAAATTAGCAAAAATAAGGTTTTAACTCCCACAGTGAAATTTATTTTAAGTTTGTTTCAGCAAAAACCTACTGAGAATCTTGTGGCTCCTTAAAGGTGGCCAAATTTATTATGGCACAAGCTTTTGTGGACTACAGTCTTCTGTATCAGAAGCATGAGATTTTTAAGGCTTTCCTGAATGCTAGAACTGAAGGGGCCACACAAATGTTAACTAGAAGGGAGTTCAATAGCTGCAGAGCTACCACCTGGAAATAACTTATTAATTAAATATTTAAGAATTTTTATTTTTATTAGTGCTTTGGGAACCTGCTGCTATTATTCAGAAGCAAGTGAATGTGGTTCTCCCTCTCCCATTTTTTAAAAACACCCACAACAACCCTGTGAAGTAGCAAAACAACAAAACAATAACAGATGTATTATGACATAAGCTTTCAAGGTCTGCTAGAGTCCTGTCCTTCAGATGTGTGAGGCGCTGCCCTGAGTTGAAGCGGGGAAAGATTGTAGAAAGAGGTTAGAGAGAAATAAAATTCTGAATAAGCACGTTAACGGTGGCAGTTCCCACACCCAAGTTATTAGCAACTTGAATAAGACTTTGTGCATCATATCGTCCACAGACGTGAAAGTCATAATAAATGTGTTTGGTTTTAAGATGTCATTTCATTCTTCTATTTATGTTTCACATCATAAAAATGAGACAGTAACTGCAGAAAACAATTTTAATCCTTCTGTTGTGGTTCAGCATAAAACATTTAACAGAGTATGCAGTACTATCCAGGAGAATATTAACCTTTCTTTTCTTGTCTTACACTTGAAAGGTGCAACTAGTGGTAATAGATCTAGTAGCAGTCAGGCGGAGCACATCTGTTTAAATAATTTGGAAAAGTTGGAAAGAAATTAAATACATTTATTTCTATAGTTCCATCAAGGTACATACGTGTATTTTCCAGGGTAACATAAAAAAGCCTGGACTGGAAACTTGGGAAAATCTTTAAAAACCTCTCACAATCATTTAATTTCAAAAGTGGTTGAGGGCACAAAGGGAGTGGAAAGACAAGCCTGACAAAATACTGGAGGAATGCTGTCTTTACTGTGTTGCTTAATGAACTTTTCTAAATTTCCCTTTAGACATTGAGAACATTAAAAAGGTGATAATGCACCATGGCAATGGTCCTCAAAATGCCCAACGCCAGCTCCAAAGGTCCCGCTCCTTCACTGGCAGCGAGGGTGAAGACCAACAGGCGAACCTGCCCCAGTCCCCAGCACCTTCGTTTGCTCCTTCAGCAAGCCCATCAGCACCACAGTCTCCCAGTTACCAAATCCAGCAGTTTATAATGAGCAGAAGCCCAGTCGCTGGGCAGAATGTGAACATTACCCTGCAGAATGTTGGACCGGTTGCGACAGGGAACCAGCAGATCACGCTTACTCCGTTGCCGATCCCGAGTCCGACCTCCCCGAGTTTCCAGTTCAGCCCTCAGCAAAGGAGGTTTGAGCATGGGTCCCCCTCCTACATTCAAGTTACTTCGCCGTTGCCACCACAGGCTCAGTCTCAGAGCCCCACGCAGCCTAGCTCTATGCCAGTGCAGTCCATATCAAATGTTCGGGCGGGCACCCCAGGGCCTGGCTTGGGGATGTGCAGCCAGAGCCCGACACGAGGCTTTGTTGATGCGAGCGTTCTCGTGAGACAGATTAGCTTGAGCCCTTCAAATGGCGGGCACTTTGTGTACCAGGAAGGCTCCGGCATCACCCAGATATCTCAAGGAACCACAGCTCAGGTGCAGCTTTCATCTTCCGGAGCACCTGCTGCGGTTCGAGAACGTAGGCTGTCGCAGCCCCACTCGCAAACCGGTGGCACCATACATCACCTTGGACCACAAAGTCCCGTCGCTAGTGGAGCAAATATCCAACCTTTACCTAGCCCTGGTCACATTGCAACAAATAACCTGCCACCTCATATCAGCAACATTATCCAAGGCATGCAGCAACAGCAGCAGGTTCTCCAAGGTCAGCAGTTGAGCAGATCCCTGGGATATGATCGGACTTCTAGTGGGCTGATAGCTGGAGTTGGAGGAGCTTCTGCTTTTGGAATGACATCGCCGCCACCTCCCACAAGCCCTTCCCGGGCCAGCATGCCACAGGGGCTGACAAGCCTCCCTCTTGCTCCTTCAGTAAGTGCTGTGGTGAAAAAAACAAAGAAACTGGAGGAGATCCCCCCAGCCACTCAAGAAACCGCTCAGCTGAGAAAGCAATGTTTGGACCACCACCTCAAGGAAATGGAGGTGCTGAAAGACGCTTTCAAAGAGTATTTGATTGAGTTGTTTTTCCTGCAACACCTGCATGGAAATATGATGGATTTCTTAGCTTTCAAGAAGAAGCCTTGTGCGGCGTTGCAAGCATACCTCAGGCAGAATGACTTGGATTTGGAGGAAGAGGAGGAAGAGGAACAATCTGAGGTTATCAATGATGAGGTAGGAACTTGCTGTTCCAATAATTTAGAAACCTACTGAAGCCTAGAATTATTTATACCAGTTATTTGATTTCTATTTCTGCAATCTGTAGCGTGCATACTTGGAACTCAGTACATTTGAAATCAGTAAGATTTGTATTGGAGTACGAAGCATGATTGGGTTGCAGGATTTATTAGGCCAGTAGGTAGCGCAGCGTATCCTGCAGCATTCGTCTTTAAGGTTTGGTGTTTTGATGTTGCAAACAGATTTGCTGGACTTAGGTTTAGGATCTTAAATTTAGCTCTTATTTGTAATTCTATTTGATCTTATTTGTGGTTTTGTTCATAGATTGGTTATGGTATAGTTGGTAGAATGTTCCTCTTTGATCAGGAAGATGCGAGTTCAAGTCCTGTTCTTACTTTAGCCATGAAATCCAGTTGGTGACTCCAAGCAAGTAGCCATCTCTCAGCTTAACTTGTCTTGCAGTGTTGTTATGATAAAATTAGAAAGTGTGGGAAATGGAGAAAATTCCTATGCAATGTTGCCCTCAACTTTTTAGAGCAAGCTCAGGGTACGCATATGAAAATGATATGAAGTTATGATGTGCTGGCTTGCAGTGTTACAAAAATAATGGCAAAATCCTTTGGGAACCCCTTAGGGAATTGTCACTTTATGATATAAATATTTTCTAGTTGTAACCAAAGTGTCAGAAAAGCTGGTTTAACATGGAAGCAGAAGGGCATTTTTCTGTTTTCTGTTTGCTTGCTTTCTCACCAGTCATGCTCACACAGGAACCTTAAACTTGAGTATAAATTTGCACAGTAGGTTTACTGGCACTCAGCTAAAATGGCAAACTTAGCTGTCAGTTAAAAGAAGGTTCAGCTATGTAATTTGTGGTTTATTCAGTGTGTGGTTACTCAGAAGCAAGTCCCACTATGTTAATTGGGGCTTACACCCAAGTAAGCGTGCATAGGATTACAGCCATGATTTTGTAATAACATCAAGTGAAAACTTGAAGCAGGCTTAATTTAGGGCTCCACCAGTTTCTCCAAGTATCACCTGTAGTGCAAAATAATGATAAAGGCCTGGATACAAAGAACCCGGTAGCTCATTCCACATTAGCAAATAATACACTCTGGGGCTATGTTTATCAAATAGCTTCCTCCTCTCTTGCTGCATAGCAGAGTTTGAAACAACTTCTCAAGCGGGCTCTGGTGTCTGCTGTTGAAAAATGGTTTGTTTGTTTTTTATAATCAGCCCTGGTGAAAGAAAGCTACTGGGATCCTGCTCCACGTGTTTAATTTTGTTACATTAAAAAAAAGTGCAGTCCAAAATAAATTTAAACTCTTCATTATCTGTAACTATCTGGCGCAGACACCACTTTCTGTTGTTATCTTGCAAAAACTGTCAAGCCTAAAGTCTGTGTCTTTTTTATAAAAAGCAAATTAACAATGCAATCTTATACATTCATACTCGGAAGTCAATTCCATTGAGATTTGCAACTTGAATGGTTTTGCAAGCTTAGCAGTAAATTGTCTAATACTTATACAAATGTTTACTGGTAAAACACAGGTATAAACAGGATTTCTGGAGGTCCCATATTTCAAAGGGGTTCATTCCAATTTATGATACTATTGATTCTAAAGGCGATGTTTACCTACTTTAAACTTCCAAATAATGTGCTTATTTTTTAATTTAAATAATTTATTTACCACTTAACTACAATAGTCTCTAAGTGGTTCGCAAAGATACAATACAAAGAATAAAAATAAGTTAAAATTATAAAATCAAGCTTCAATTAAAATGCCTGCTGGAATAAAAAAAAGCCTTCAGTTCAATAGGTGACTCTTTACTTGTTCAATAGGTGACTCTTTACTTGATGCCAGATCTCCAAAGTGTTTTCTTTTGTGAAGAGTTGGAGGCCTTTGAATCCCTCAGTTTGGAACAAATTGGTCACTCACATAATGGGAGCTTGTAATGTCATGAGTGAGGCATATAGCGCTTATATGCAGGGAGTACCTCTGAAACAATTTCAGGACTGAGACCTTGTAATAGGTGAAGAATGTATAGTTGCTGACTTGCAAACTACCATTTCCAAAGAGCCAGTCTCTTCTGCCAATTCAGTATTGTAAATATGTTGACATTTTCAATACTATCTTGATTACCTATTTAATGGCAGTTGTTAGTACTCTAATGACCTATTTGCTTCCATCAAAATGGTGGGGGCTGTGTGGTCTCACAAAACTATAGAGTGGAAAGCAGGTGAACATCAATTTGAAATTCATTTTAATGAATAGTGACATAATTAACAAAACGAAAAGAACAACAAATAAAAAACAAAACAAAAAGGACAACAGGCACTTGACATAAAACTTCTTATTGCAGCTCAAGGGGTTTCAGAGTAAGACACTCCTCCTTCAGGAGCTTGAAATGCTTGAGAGTTCTTAAAATTCAAGAACTCATTCTTAAATATAACGAGCTCAAGCTTGAAAAAATAGTATGTACAACCAGGGCTTTTTCCAGCCAGAACTCACTCAAACTCAGTTCCAGTTCCAGTACCTCTCAGGTGGGCTCCATTGCGATTCTAACAAAGGAGGTGTGCATGGTGAGCTTCGGCACCTCTTTTTCTAGAAAAATAGTACTGAGTACAACTATGTTTATTTAATTCATAAAATTTATGCACTGCTTGACAGTAGAGGACCTCAACATGGTTGAATCTCTGCAATTTATAATCAAAGTGATACTACTTTGGATCAGTGTTTCTAAGTTTTTCAGAAGTGCTTGTCAGGCATGATGAATACTCAGAACACTAAATGTGGAATCAACTCTTGCTTGTTAAAATCAAAGATGTTTTCCTGCAGAATCAATTCTAATGAAAAATGCAGCAAAAAGCTATCTCGTTGGTGTTGTGCATCCCTTTGGTTTCAAACTTTTGCTCTGAAGACAGATGCTCCTAATTTTCAAAATGGTTATTCTTCAGAAAGTCTTTCCAAAATTCATTATAAAGGTTGAGTAAAGGCATTTAAGTTCATCTGAGTAGGCCTGGTGGCATGGCACATAAAATCAAATGTATCACTTCTTAAATTTTGATAAAGTACATTCCTTTCTATAGACAGTAATTTTTAAGGAGACTGATTTTAACCTATATCCCCCCCCCAACAGTATATCATTTCCCACCCCTTTACTTTTTGAATGGTCAAAATGATTTATACCTGTGTGACATAAATGGATGTTTAAAGCCTTTCACTTAAATTTATAACAGTTTTGCAGATATCCCTATTTAACACTCAATTTAAGAAAACTTTTTCCCCCTTTGTAAAAAATAAAATGGACTTATGGAAGACGTTTGAAGAAACAAGGAATAAACTTCCAGGAACATTGACAATGTTACATTTTCTTTTGAAAAACAAGGCGCTTTGGGGGTACCTCCTTCTCTTTGTATTTTGTGCATTTCCTCACTCTTATTCCCCCCTTCCTTTTATCACCTTCTGCTAAAGCAATGCAACTTCATCCCTTGCCTGGGTGGGCTGAATATTATGGGAGTTTGGGGGAGGCTGCGAGGAGGGGAGAGAATGCAGGCTATGCTCATTGCTTAATAAATGTTGGGGCTCTTCTGAGTGTGAACTGTCTGTCATGCTAATTTTGTTGTCTGTTAGAAAGCCAATATCTCAAGTTAACCCATGTTATTTGCCTATTCTAAATTTCAGTGGAGACTTTAGGTGGCGAGTGGTCGCAAGTAGCCTGTGCCTCGCCCCATTCTGCTGTCTATAAAGACAAAGCAGAACATCTTATTTCTTTTCTTTTTTCTTCTTAAAAAAGTGGGTTCAAGTCCCATCACACCTGTGGGCCTTTTCTTAAAATCCCCTCTTCAGCGAGGAACCATCAATACAATGCAAAATGGAGTGTGTTGATCAGATTTTTTAAAAACGGAAGAAAAGAAAATGATTTCCCTTTTTGTTTCCCCCCAAAATATCTTCTCTCAGGTAAAGGTTGTGACAGGAAAGGATGGGCAGACTGGTACTCCTGTTGCTATAGCAACCCAGCTTCCTCCAAATGTTTCTGCTGCTTTTTCATCCCAGCAGCAACCATTTCAGGTACTTTTTCAATGGTTCTAAACTTGTAGTTTCATCCCAGGTGATTATTACTATTCCTTTTTTCTCATTCAGATTTGATATTTGAAAATAGAACCTGCATTTCCCCACCCCACTCCCTGAGAGCCCATCCCTTTTCATCTAAAAAACAGAAATGAATAGTAAATCCTCTTAAAATTTCAGATGCATGAGTGTTTATGGAGCTTTGAGGAAGTTACTTTTTCCCACCTCTTGTTTCAAAGTTGCTGGCTTATTTCATTAACTTTCAGCTTTTGATGTGTTCCGCTTTGGTTTGCTTGTCTTTGGTTCCCTTGTGCGTTCTGCCTAGTAACAGTGTGGGTCTCTGTGTCTGTGGAATATGACTGTGGATTCTTTCTAAAATTCTGTTCTCTCTCTCCTCCCCCTTTTGTCCTTGATTTTGAAGGTTTTTGAATACAGATACAAAAAAGGGGCAGAACTGCCGCTGCACCTTTTCTCTTTCTGATGCAATTTAAATTACCACACTTTACAAATGCATAATAAAATGCCTTGCTGTTTCATAGTCAAATGTATGCACAACAGACTTTATGAATTGTTGGATTAAATTGTGGGTGCCAGAAAATAGAGTGAAAGAGTTATCATGCCCTGCGCTGAAGGGTTATGCTCAAAATAATGGTCTGGTTCAGATGTAATGTAATCATGTAAAACCATGATTGATTGTAAGGCTAGAGAGCCTAACTCACATACTATTTTTCTCTCTCTTTTTCTCCTGAGAGGAGGACAGCTTCTGCTTTGAACTAAGCACAGTTGTGGGACCTCCTGTGGTCTGCTATAGCTTGTTCTTCACAAACAAGCTGTGGTTTGGTATCTTGGTTTGTTAACTAACTGCAGTTAGAGCAAACCATAGCTCTCTGAGTTCAGAAATAATGGAATTGTGGCTTAGTTCAAAACTGGAAGGTTTTGATCATAGGAACATAGGAAGCTGCTTTATACTGAGTCATGTCACTGGTCCATCTAGCTCAGTATTGTTTACAGTGATGGGCAGCATCTCTCCTGGGTTTCAGGCAGAGAAACGGGGAAGACATAGGACTGACCCTTTGGCCAGCTCATTCTAATAAAGACAAATGAGCTTTTTTTTGTTTCTTAAGCAGGTCATTATGACAGACTAGGGTGCCTCCTAGGCAGAAAGGCATTTCAAAAAATTGTGTACAGAAAATGTCATCTACAATTAGTGTGTGGGACATTACTTTAATGATATTTTAGTTGCATATATTCAAATGTTAAGAACTTGTTTTGTGTTCCACACTTTATTTGGTATTACAATTCCTTTTATTATTTTGTTTTAAACTATATCTTTATGGCAAGCATCAATTCTTTACACAGGGTGAGGTTTCCCCCCATCCTTACCTGATATATCATATGTGCACCAGGTATTACCTCCTTTGTAAACAAAACGAAACAGAAACCTAATGTCTACAAGTATATCTCAATCTGTAAATCTAAATTTATGTAAAGCTAAATTTCATATTTACCTAAAGTGTACATTTTAAAAAATTGCTGCCTCTATTATAGTTATAGTTACAATTCTGAAGCCATTTGGTGGACCTTGATGAAACTCTCCAGCCTTAGGCTGTTATGCCAACACACTAACGCCAACACACACATTCAGAGCAGAATTCAAAGTAGGAGTTGCTTCCAAATAAATGTGCTTAGGTACTGGTGCTAATGGTAATGGTAATACGTACACAGTTTGTAGCAATGATAGATCATATTCTTAGACATAGGCTACAGTCCCACATCCCTTTATTTGTGAGTAAGCCCCTTAATTCAGACTTACCTCTGAGTAGACATGTGTAGTGTTGCACTGTGAGTTGGGTTCTTTCCATTAAACATTTTACACTATATTGACATGTGCATTGAAATCTAGATGAGCTCTCCGACGGCAGCAGTCTAATGACCTGTTTGCTCCCATCAAGACAGTGGTGGCTATGCAGCTTCAGAGAACAAGAGACACTGACTACATGAGCAGATATCTGCCCAGCCTCCTGCCCTCCAAGCGTTTTGTACTACAACTCCCATCAGCCCCAGCCAACATAGGCATGTTCAGGGCTGATGGAAGTTGTAGTCTGAAACATCTGAAGGGCACCAGGTTGGGGGGAACCAATGGGGGAGGCTTCTTCTCCTGCCAGGGGGAACTACAAGCCCTCCCTCCACTCAACAGGCCTATAATAATGATGGACTTTTTGCCCTTGTATGGTGATTGGATTAATGAATCACTTTGCTGGTACCCACTTCGTTTTCAGGTTTCTGCCTCCAGTATCTTGAGGATTGGTCTGTCCTAGCATTGTTGTTTCTTGCATACATTGGCATCTACTGTTTTGGGGAAATTGGATGGTCCCTGTGAACTGGGGGGGTGATGGGAAGGGCACAGAATCTTAGTGGGATTGGTTGTAGCATTGAAAGCACCAAATTCTTGGTGTCTCCATGCGTGAAGCAAAAAAGGTTATGATTTCATTCCAGGATCAAGCAAATGAAGGTTTTCAGCTGTGGGGGATGAAGCCTTTACCTTAACTTTGCTTTGTTAGGAAAGAAAGAGAGAAAGCTGCATAGATTTCCCTTTCTGTAGCGTTACCTGTGTCATATAAAAATGAATATTCTTTGTAAAATAGATTCAAAATCATCTTTAATAACAATCATTGAAAGCTAAGAGGTAAGTATATTGGAGTTGCTTTACATTCCTTCATTATAGAGATGTTTTAAAAAATGGCCAGCAGCTCTTGGACAGATTTTCCCCTAGATTTTCTCATGCACCATTTTTCTTATTTAAAGAAGGGTTCGTGCATATAAGGTTCTGTCAAAGAAGCTGAGGATTTAATTGAATTCTGACTGCTCTGTTTTTGTTTTATAATAGCAGGCGCATGCAGGGACTCCAGTAACAGGAACTGTGAATACCATAGAAATTGAAGCTTTTAAGAGACAACAGGCACTTACATCAGCAGGTATGGTTCCTTTCAGTGGAACTTTGATCATCCCTTTCGGCTATTAACACCAGGACCATCTTAAATCTAGTGCTTACTTTTTAAAAAGCGTGCTTCAGTGTGACCATGTGGCCTGTTCATTGCGATGGGAGTTTTGGCTTATGCCATGTGCTCCTCCCACAGCCAGTAAGCTGGATTTCACATGGGCATGGTGTGCATTTGAGCCAACTACTGCCCTGATGCTGTACTTTTCCACAGTAGAGCTGTAGATAAACAGAAAGCCGAATTTAAAACTCACGGGGCATCTTTTTAAAACACTGTAACCTGAACCCCTTCCACTATACCCTGCCGTAAATGGAATTTGAATATCACCAGATTCGTCTAAGAGACCCCGAATTGAAGTGGGCCGTCATGGGATGGTTTTTCAGCATCCAGGTGTGACTTCAGGAGTCCCTCTTCAACAACTCATGCCAACAGCACAAGGTACTGTGTTGCCACATGCCAACCGCAGATTAATTTAGCAAGGGGGGGCGTTGGCACCAGAAGCAGAAACCTCACAAAACACAGCCTTTCTGATCTCTGGTTCTGCCCTATGCTTTCCCCTTGTAAATTAATATTTGGTGTGAAATGCCTCGTTCCCTTTGAAGGAGCTGAGTGGTAGGCTCCAGTAGTGCATGTGGGCCTGGAAAATGGCCACGCCAGTTGATGCAGAATCATTCACTTGCAAGAAGGGTGGTTCCCTTTTAGACGTTTTTCATTTTAATTCCACATTAGTTCTTGCATTTGTGCGTATTTTGTTTTGTTTTTGCTTACAATTAACCGTGTCAACAACATTTTAAGACCATAGGACATGTAGGTGACCATTTAATAAAGTTGTTCGTGTTGTGTTGTGTTGTGTGTACGTGACTCATGATCAGGAAAAAACCATAAGATTTTGTGCATGGTAGATTGATGTTGACCGAATTTCTTACTGCGGTTCACCAATGCTAATTTTATTTTAAGTGATGCTGTAAGTGTGTCAAAGTAAGTACAGTTGTACCTCTGCTTACGTATCCCTCCGCTTACGTAAACTTCAGGATACGTAAGTGGCAAACCTGGAAGTATATTTCTGAATTTTTGCCGCATGTGCAGAAGCGGTCTCTCCGGTTGCAGAAACCTTAGGATCTGACCGGAGCTCCGGAACGGATCCCGTCCGCAACCGGAGGTACCACTGTGAAGAGTTAACTTTTATCTCCTTGACATGCTCTGGTGTCCTACAAGTCGAAAACCCTTGGCTTGTGTAATTCAGCTCTTTCCATTTTTCTTCTTGCTTGCAGGTGGAATGCCTCCCACCCCTCAAGCGGTACAGCTCACTGGGCAGAAGCAGAGCCAGCAACAGTATGACCCCTCCAAAGGGCCTCCTGTGCAGAATGCGGCAAGTCTCCACACTCCTCCGCCTCAGCTGCCTGGGAGGCTGCAGTCAAGCAATGTCCCCCTCCCGCCTCTGCCAGCGACCCTGCAGCTTACGCAGCCGCCACAGCCGCCGATCACAGACTCTCTGGCGCAACCTCAGATTCACGTGAAGGCCCAGCCGCAAAGCGTATCCGTTGCCGCTGCCGTGCCGCATGGCCAAGTTCAAGTGCCACTTCAGCAGCAGGTTCAGTCAGCGGCACTTGTACAAGGGCAGATAACAGCCCAGGTATCCCAAGCACAAGCTCCAGCACAGCAACAGGTATTTGGGCAGGAGCGTGTGAAAATGTAGCCTTGGTGAAAAGTCTATCCAAAATGTTTATTTATCTTATTTATCTGTCTATCCGTGCAATCTCAGGAACTCCAGCCTGCACTTCTACAGGCACCACACTGTTTCCATTCTGCATTTGCAAGAAGTCATTCCTTTGGTGTGGCAGCATCTGTACTTTGCAACTCCCTGCCTGTTGATATCAGGCAGGCACCATCACTGTATTCCTTTAGACTCACCTGTTGAAAAAACATTCTCTTTCAGCAGGCCAGTTAGACACATGATTTTTTAAAAAATCAGATGTTTTATTGTGTTATTTTTAGACTTTTGTTACAGCTTTAAAATGTTTCAAATGTGTTATCATTTCATTTTTTGCTGCCCTGAACCAAGGGCTGCATATAACTTGAATGAATACATGGAAAAGTAAGGGGCTGGCAGGTCCCGTCTAGAAATACATAACTGGCCAGTCAAATGTGTGTTTTGCAGCTGACCAGCTTGTTCCTTTTTATGGTGGGTAAGCGGTCATGCAAACAGGCTTCAACACAGGGGTACCACTAACAGAATTATTATTATTATTATTATTATTATTATTATTATTATTATTATTTTTAATAATATTTATTAAATGTTTTATAATTATACAAAAAAGAAACATAGAAAAAACAATACATAAATTCAACAGACAATACATCAACAATAAAAAGATACAATACAACAATACAACAAAAAAACCCACAAAAAACCCAAAAACATTTAAACACACATCCAAATTTCATATCCATATCTCTCATTTACTTATTTCTTCGACTTCCTCGCACCTCCCTTTTTTGTATTCTAGTTCAAATTAACTGGTTCAACAAATCCTTTCCCTCTTCTTCAGTTTTCATTCTCTGATTTGTCCTAACACGATTTAACCTTAAATTTTCCACATTGGCACATTGAAAATTAATTTTCATATAATTCTTAATAACACTTCTGCTAAAACCTTGTAACTTCATTCCAATATTCTTCTAACATTCATTAATTTTACAATATTTCTGTAAATATACTCACTAACAGAATTATTTTCTATTCAAGTGTGATACCAGGATACCAGGGTGCACACATGTGGAAATGTGCACATGTGTGATGTCAGCTGCTGGCCTTCTTAAAAATATATGCAAGATGGGCAGCTGATCATTTTCCAGTCACTGCTCACATCAGGAGAGAAGCAGCTAGAATGCACAGGCATTCATTTCGGATACACGACTTGCATACTTTGTTCTTACACATCGTAACCAATGCCTATCTAGGTGCTCATAGGTGGTCTAGATTTGAACATTCCTTGTGGTTTGCTTCCCCCCCGCCAGGTGAAAGCTGAAGTTAGAATGAGGAGATTTATTGGGGGGGGGGGTGTAACTGACATTGTCTCCCAACACTCCCCTGCTTTTCATGTTTTATGGTTACAGTTGCAGATGTTAGAATCCAAACCATGTAGTCTGAACCCCTGAATTGGCAGAGAGTTTCAGTTGGCATGCTTACTGCAACTTAAAAAGCTATAAATGAATAAATTCATGAGAACAAACATATTTAAGGTGAATTGACATTTGATGTTTTATCTTTTATATTCTGCTGGAAACTGCCCAGGGTGGCTGGGGAAACCCAGCCAGATGCGCAGGGTATAAATAAAATGATGATGATGATACTACTACTACTACTACTAATAATAATAATTTGTGTTACTTACATGTGTATATTTGTGCACCCAGAGTGAGGCTAATCAAGATTAAGGATGTCTCAGTTCTCAGTGGCTTCCATTGACTTCCATAGAACAAGGAAAATGGATGTGATGGGTGCTGCTTTTAGGGATGATGAATGCAAAGGCTACCCTCAGTTTCTGACATTGGGTGACATGGCCTTTACTTGTAGGTAAACTGTAGCTCTTCAAGCTTGGGATGGCGCTTGCTTGTTTGCTCATCTTTGCAGTACAAAGGCATCGTACCAGGCACCTCACAGGCTAAAACAGCTGGTGTTTCCTATGTGCTGTTGTAACTGGCTACAGTAGTATTTTCTTTGAAACAGCCTGGTTTGCATAATTAGGCCAATATTTGGTCGGTGTGTCTTTGTATCATACTGTATTACAAATGGCAGCAGTGTCTCACTGCTGAACCCCTTTCACTTGGTCTTTTTAACATGGATGTGTGCCTTTCACAGGCAGTGACCCCAGTGCGACCTTCGTCAGACACCGTCCAAAATTCCCAGCGTCTTCCAGCAAGTGTGCTTCCTCCTACCTCATCCAACCCACCAGCAACCGTTTCCAGCGTGGCACCACAGCCCACTTACGCGACACAAACCAGTCGAACTTCGCCAGCGACAAATAAAGCAACTTCTCCTATTGCTTCCAAGCCCCCAGGCTTGGCTGTGACAGCAGCACCAAAGATTCAGAGTCCGGCTCAAAATACAACAGTTCTAGCACAGGACAGCTCCCAAGAGAAGCTGGCAGAACAAGTTAAGCTGGTAAGAAAACCCACCACACAATCCGATGCCAGAATTCCCAGTATGCACACAGATTATTCATTTTTTTAAAAAAGAGAAGCTTTGAGGTGATGGCTGGATTCTTTTGCTGCTGCATGAGAATATTTGCAATATCTTCTGCCTTACGATTAGCGGTAATGATCAAGGAGACCCTTTGTTAGCGTTGTTGAGTTTCTCAGAACAACCTTCCCTGATTGCAGATCAAAAGCAGAACTTGGGTTTGTCCTCTAGCCGTGATTTGATTACAGACAGTTGCAACGGTTTCTTTTACCATCCCAGTTAGACATAGTTCAGGAAAGATTACTTTAGGTGCCTCTCTTTCCACAGGTTTCCTGATCTTTCAGATAGCGGCTAACCACAGGGCACCCATCTCAATCCTGATAAACTGATAAGTCACCACAGATGCTAGTCTGATGGGATGCCTAGATCTTGCAGTGTGGGAGGTGTGTTCTTTCTAGGTATCCAGACATAGCATCAGCTGACTGGAGGTCAGAGCAATGAACCTTGGCCTATGTGCCTTTAAACCCTTTCTCTACTAATGCCATGTCCTGGTGAGGATAGACAATATAATAACCAAGGCCTGTGTGAACAGACAGCAATACCCAGGCCCAACACCCTAAGCATCCAGACCAAATCCCTTCTCATCTGAACAGAGGCCAACCTGTTGCCCGTCTTGGCACAGCTCATAGGACAAATTTTATTACTTGAATTTCTAAACTATGGATCTGGGAAAGAGGGCCTTGTCTCAAGAGGTACTTCAAGTGTGCTTCTGCCCTCCTCTCTTGAATTTTTTTTTGCATCTCCAGAAAATGCAAAACCACCTTACTTTCCTATGGTACCTTTTCATTTGAGCAGAGAGCATAGATGTGTTTCACTCTACTGGGCTGAGGGGCCTCCTGTATGTCTTTATTCCCATCCTCTCCGCCTGTCCAGAGTGCTGAGAGAAAAAAAGCTGGAAAGGGCTACTCTGTGTTTCTGGTTGCCCCTCAATGACTGAGGAGGCCTTAGATTTCAGAAATCTCTGTGAGTGTGACATCTCCCCCAGTCCCACTTTCCTAGGGTCCAGTACAGCTCCCAGATCCTAGCTGGCTGCATCCTGGTGACTGAATAGTAGGCTCTCCTCAATTTTGGAGGTGTAGCCTGTGGAATATATGAGACAACCTGGAAGGCCTTCATAAGGTGCTTCTGCTGAAAAAGCCTAGACTACTAAGATCTCTTCAGGGTGGCCTGGACCGGGGACTTGATCCCAACAGCCTATACAAGCAGGCTTCATCTCCCTCTTCCGTACTGCGAAATAAAGGAATCCAGCCACATTTACAACCCTCATGTAGTCCATAGGTTATCTTGGAGTCTTGAGAGGATCCTCTGAAGCTCTCGCATTCATTTTCTTTGAACCTGATAAGGAGGTGCCACTTAACTACTTACTTTGAAGGTAGCTTTTCTGGTGGCCAATAATTGCAGCTCACAGAATATCTGAACTGGGGGTCCTATCCGTGAGTAGTCTACACTGATGGAGCCATCCTGTGGATGTATTCCTGAGGTGACCTCAGCCATCCATTTTGTGTAGGAGCTGATTCTTCCATATATTGCACCTGATACGTCATAAAGCTTAACAATACGGTATATTCCCTACTTTTCCTGGGCAGAAGGATTACTTAACCCATTACCTACTGAAAGTGTTCAATCCAAAACAGAAAGGTCATTCATGACAGGTGCCCATTGTGCCTTTTTATTTAAGTGGGCCTTTTAATCCAACTTGTTTCCATTCAGTGAGCTGTAACCCCTCCACCCCCTGAAATATATTACATGACAATGCTTCAGGTAGCTGAATTACCTTTTCACCTGTTGCTGTTGATGTTTTCTTTGGCCTATTGGAAGCACAATTTATTTCCAACAACACCCATTTTTATTGCTTGCTTGCTTCAATAAGGAAAACCAAGTCCATCAACGAATAGCAGAGCTGAGGAAGGAAGGTTTGTGGTCTCTGAGACGGCTGCCCAAACTTCAAGAGGCTCCCCGACCCAAATCTCAGTGGGATTATCTCCTGGAAGAAATGCAGTGGATGGCAACAGACTTTGCTCAAGAAAGGAGGTGGAAGATGGCCACTGCTAAGAAGGTATTGTTGTGTTTCATTTGTACTGTATTGGCAAAACGTTGTTGTTAATTAAATTTATGTACCTCCCATCATCTAAAGATCACAGGGCACATTACAACATAAAAACTCAAAATAAAACCACAAACTACTTAACATTATAACCAAAACAATAAGACCCCCCAGACACATTTAAAAGGCCATAGATCGGGGTCGGCAAGTTTTTCTGGCTTGGGCTGGTTCCCGTTCCCGCAGATGCTGCGGTGGGCCAGAGTGTGTGCATGCGCAAATGCGATTTACGTTGCTCCTTCCGGCACAGAGGAGGTGTGTACAGCTTCCCATTGACTGAAGGAGCTTCCTGCAGCCAATGGGAAGCTGGCAAGCATCACGGAAGGTGGTCTCTGCTCTGCTCCACGCTGGTTTAGTGCAGCGCATGGGAGCCGACCGAGTGCGAATCCATGGGCCGGTTAAACAACCCCCATGGGCCTCTTGTGGCCCATGGGCCTCAGGCTGCCGACCCCTGTCGTAGATTGTTTAATCAACCAAAGGCCTGGTTGAAGAGGAACTTTTTTAAAAAAATAATATTTATTCCAATTTTCACAAATACAAAAAGAAAATTAAAAAAAACCCAAATACAGTAAGATACGAGGAGAAAAAAAGAGAAAAAGTAAAAATTTAAAAATACATAAAAACACCACCCCTCCACCCCACCAACAAAAAAAGAATAAAAAAAGACATTTAAAAAGAAAACACTTCCATTTTTCAAATTCCATCTTTCGATAACTTATTTCCTTGACCTCCTCCCACCTCCCTTTTTGTATTCCAATTATTAATTAGATCAGCAAGTTCTTTCCATCTTTCACTGCTTACTCACTTATTTGTCTTAATCCATTTAAACCCTAATGTCTCAAATCTTTATCTTATTTCCACTAAAGCCAAAGAAATTCATTCCACCATCTCCCAAGAGTCCTTAATCATACAATGTTATACTAAATGCTGTTTGTTTTTTTTTTTAAAAAAAATCCCAATTTTCCCCCACCATCTCTTCCCCCTGGTTTCGGATTCTGCCAGTCTTTTCTACAGAATCAGCCTTTTGTGTCAGCCATTAATTCCATCAACCCGGTTCCCTTATGTCCGAGGAACTTTTTTTGCCTGGTGCCTAAGGAGATGTAATGCAGGCATCAGGCGAGCCTCCCTGGGAAAAGCATTCCACAAATGGGGTCTCCACCACATGTCTTCTCATGGAGTGGGCACACGGAGAAGGATCTTGGGTGATGATCACAGAGTATGGGTTGGTTCATATGGGGAGAGGCGATCCTTGAGGTATTGCAGTCCCGATCAGTTTTAAGGCTTTATAGGTCAAAACCAGCACTTGGAATTAGGCCCGGGAACTGATTGGCAGCCAGTGCAGTCAGGTCAGGATTGGTGTTATTTGCTCAAACTGTCTTGTGCAAGTGAGCATCCTGGCCTCTGGCCTTCTCAGGAGCTGTTTCCAGACTTAGGAACTTTCTCCCTAGAGCAGCTATAGACTGATTCCCTCCTTACTTTTCCTTCTGCTGGCTGGTGAAGACTTACTTGTTTCAACAGGCTTTAGGGAACTGACTGCTTTTAATGAAAGTGCCGGTGCCATGCTGCTTTTTCGTAATTATTGATATGGTTTTCATAGATTTTTAAAGTATGTATATAGTTTTCATTTTATCAGTGTTTAATTGCTTTTTAACTATTGTTTTTTTTTTACTACATTTTTAGAGGTTCTTATTTTTATCTGCAAGCTGCCTCAAGTCCCATCAGGAAAAATAATAATGGTAATAGAAGTAGTAGTAGTAATAATAATAATAATACTAAATTTGCACCAGCGTTGGTTTCCAAACCATCTTCAGAGGCAGCCACATGCATAATATGTTGCAGTAATGTAACCTAGAGGTTACCAGAGCATAGGCAACAGAAGTTAGGCTATCCCTGCCCAGTAGGGGTGCAGCTGGGCCACCAGCTAAAGCTGATGGAAGGTACTCTGTGCCACCAAGGCCACCTGAGCCTCAAGTGACAGCACTGGATCCAACCTCTACAGCTAGAATAGGAATAGGCAAGTTCTGTTCTGAGGGACTGCACTGTTTCCAGACTATAGGCATGGCGGCTCTTTTGCCTCGCAAATTTAGGTTTTCTATTTTTTATTTTCTTAAAATTTCTCCTGTGCTTGAGTATAATGGAGGTTTTCCTTCCTGGTTGTGATATTGAAATTCCTGGTCTCCCCTAACAAATGGTTAATACGATTGTTGTTAATATGGCGTGTAAGCCCCCAAATGGCTTTTGTTAACAAAGAGCAAAGCCTGCAGTAAGCTCTTAATGCTGGGAAAGCTTAAGTGACAAGGAGGGCTCAGTGTCCTCCATGCTAGGGAGTTTCTGTTTCAATTTCAGAAGTAACAGTGAAAACCTAGTTTTGGTTTTTCCGGATCCTCTTATGTTTGACAAAGTCTAATTCTTTTTCCACAAATTCCCTGTTTCTGCCTTCGCTTGACAGTTTGCTTTTCAGTCCCACAAAAGTGGAGCCCATAACCCACCCCCAGTCTACATGAAAGCTCCCAGGTTCAGTCCCTGACATTGCCAGTTTAATTTATTGGGTAGCAGGTGGTGTGAAAACCTTTTGCCTGGGACCCTGGAGAGCCACTGCCAGCCACAGAAAACCAGCTTTCCTCAATTTGGTGCTCTCCCGATGTTATTGCACTCTGCGCTCCCATCAGTCCCAGTCACTGTGGCTAATGGTCAGGAGTGATGAGAGCTGTGACTCAACAACATCTGGAGGGCACCAGATTAGGAAAGTCTGGAGCAGACAGTACTGAAATGGATGAACAAATAGGCTAACCTGCAATACAGCAGTTTTCCTGGAAGCTGGCTACTCGATAATTACATATGCTAAAATGGCCGTACACATAGTTGTAAAAAACAAAAGTGTATTGGCATGGAAGAATCCTTTCTCATTGTCCGGTGATATTATTTTTATTAGATGGTCCGGACTGTGGCTCGATACCATGAAGAAAAGAAGCTTAACGAAGAGAGGGCCAGGAAAGAAGAACAGAACAAGCTGAGGCGCATTGCTGCGACGATCGCAAGAGAAATAGAGTATTTCTGGTCTAATATTGAGCAGGTAGTGCTTTCTTTTTCTTTGCCACTCAGCAGTCAAGCGGTATTGGTTTTTAAAGCCTTATGCCACAATCCTTCAAAATAAAACCTTGCGTGGAAATAAGTCCTGTTGTGAACCCAGTGAAACTTAACTTCTGAGTAGACATGCAGTATATATTGCGTTGCACGTCATGTTTAATTATTTGTTTAAAATATCAAATACTTCATTTAAAGCATTTTAACCTCCTATTTGAAGGCTCTTTGAGTGGCTTCCAGCGATTAGCAGTAAGGCAGTCTCTTTTACCACCTTGGCGCTCTTAAATCTTCTCCACATCTTGTTGTTTTTTCACTGCCTCCTGAAGGGGGGGGGGGCAGAGTGCTGGCAGCTGCTCCATTGCTGATGTGGAGGGTTGCAGTATATAGAGGAGTACAAGTAAAAATCGGATGCCCTGAATTGTAGGATACAACCGCCTTATCTCCACTAAGATAGTTTTAAGGTCTTCAATGTTAGCTGATGGTTCTGTCTGTCACATTTCATACCCACCTTTAGGTTGTGGAAATAAAGCTTCAGATTGAATTTCAAGAGAAAAGGAGAAAAGCGTTAAATTTAAAGCAACGACATTCCAGGAGAGGTAAGAATTTCTACTTTTGGATTGCTTTCTGCAAACAAGGCCGCTGCATAAATTGCAGGATGCGTGTTGTTGCTCAAAGATAGAATGCCCGCTGATAACTACGGTAGTATACTGAGAATGGTGTAAATACCTTTGCATTCTGCAGTACATTTGGAGATGCCTTAGCTAAACAACTACCCTAATCTGTTTGCTCTCCATGCTGTTCCTACTAGTGCTGCCTTAATCTTTGTTTATTAAAGGGTTAAATTTTTTTTTTAATACAAACTTTACAGGACAAGCAATGCTAAGTGTTTCCCTTACATTGCAAGTTATAGACAGTTTTTTATTCTTCTATATTTGTTTTAACATTTTATATTTCTTGTATTTGCATTGAGAATTGCGAAAGGTTCACAATGAACCCTATGGTCTCTCAACGAATAGTCACCTGTTCTTCTTTACTGTGCAAGAGTACGTAGCATTGGGTCCTGTCTGTTTTTATGTATTTATTTTCCCCTTGTTTCTAGGAAATATAAATGTTAGGCTAATAAATGCAGGAAGTGTTTAGTGACTTATAAGAGGCATAACACCTAACAATTTTACAGGTAAAGATGCAAGACATTTAGAAGATATTCTTATGGACAAAGAAACAGACGTGGTAAGATTCTCTATAGGTTAATGGCTTTTGCAAATAGCAAAGTATATCATGGAGTCCCCTAACTAAATCCCATGGGATGTCAGGTGACACAGTTTTTGTACACTGTTTCCCTAGCGCTGACGATCAGCTAGCTGATCGTCAGTGCTAAGGAAGCCCTGCGCACAACCCTTCTCACCCAAACCCGACCTTTACCTGCCCTGCATCTGATCATATATAGTGTCAAGTGTAGGGCAGGTGAAACAGTCTTGCAGGAGTCCTGGTGGGCCTCTTTAGGCCTGCAGGTGAGTGGTTTTCCAACTCTGATTTATAGAGAGAGGCCCATATAGACATGTATCTTTTTCCTGTCCTCTTGACCCATAGAAGCAATGTGTTTCAATAGCTTGGTTAAGATCCTCACAAAGTTTTATTTGGAATAGTGAAATGTAGCAAGAAGCAAGAGCTGTGTCGATGTCTCTCTTAGTTTTCCAGCTGCCAGTCATGACATAAAGTTGGCCCACTTTATGGATGGGGCTTGGATCTTACAAATACAAGGAATTATGCCTGAGTTGTAGGAATCTTTTGTCTTCCCTTTGATGAAATTAGCAGAAAGAAGTAATTGCATTTTGACTTTAAACTTAGGGACCCTTGTTTCAAACAGGAAGTGTTAGGTAGAGATCTCCTCTAGATATTACTGTGTGCGGCATGTATACCAATAATTCCCTTGCTGCTTTTAAAATTTATTGGAAACTTTTATATGTATTTTCAGGGGCCATGGACATCTGGAAGAAAAAGAAAGGCAAGCACTTCATTGACAGATGATGAAGGTTGGTCACTTAATATACAGTGATACCTCGGTATACGAACTTAATCCGTTCCTTAAGTCTGTCCTTAAACCAAATCCATTCTTAAACCGAGGCACGCTTTCCCTAATGAGGCCTCCTGCCGCCGGTGCCCTTCCACCTTTCGGCTTCCATTCATAGACCGAGGTAAAGTTTGCAAACCAGAGCACTACTTCCGGTTTTGTGGAGTTCGTAAACTGAATAGTTTGTAAACAGGGCTGTTCGTAAACTGAGGCACCACTTTGGTAATTTTCAGCTCTACTGTTTTAATCTCAGCTGATCTCACCCATTTCTCTGTAAATCTGATAAAACAGACGGGGCCTGCAGAAAATGGTGAGGTGTGGAAAGCTCCTGTTCCCGATGCTCCATTGCATTCCCCTTATCTCTAGGTTCCCCACCAGGTCAGTCAGAATTCTGTGGCTACTGAGCACGCTCAGTGCTCACTGGGCTCTTATAGGGGGTGGGGACTGTCACCTCAAGGTATTCTTCCTAAAGATTTGTTGGTACTTCTGCAAACCTCGTGAGTTCCCTGACCCTGTCAGTGCCTCCCACTTGTCCATGGATGGTGCCATTTTGACTTTGTAAAGGATTGGAACTCACATAGCTGCCTTTCAGCCATGCAGTTCCCAAGGGTGGCTTAGAATAATTTAAATTGCTATCACAATGGAAAAACCACACCAGAAACCCAAAGGAATTAGTGAATTTTTAGAGTGGAAAGAAAGGGAGAGAAAAGTACAGCTTAAAAATACAGAAATCTGTTAAATGCCACAAAATTACTGGTTTGGAAACTTCAAGCGGTGCAGAATTCAGCGGCTCGTTTGCTCACTGGGGCAAGATGGTTTGACCATATAACTCCAATCCTGGCTCTGCTGCGCTGGCTGCCAATTAGTCTCTGGGCCCAACTCAAAGTGTTGGTTTTGACCTCTAAAGCCTTAAACGGCTCAGGACTGCAATACCTCAAGGACCATCTCTGCCCATATGAATTGACCTGGACCCTGTGATTATACTCTGGTCCTTCTACACGTGCCTTCTCCACGAGACAATGGGTGGTGGCTTCCCATTGTGGAATGCTTTCCTCAAGGAGGCTTGCCTGTCACCTTCATTACATCTCCTTAGGCGCCAGGCGGAAACATTCCACTTCAAACAGGTGGAACAATCTATGGCCTTTTAAACGGTGTGTGTGTGTGTTATTGTTTTGTTTGTTGTTATGGTATGTGGTTTTTGTGTTTTTCTATTTTAAACTGCCCTGAGATCTTTGGCTGAAGGGTGGTGTATAAATTTAATTAGATGATGATGTAGTAGTATGTAGAATATGACCATGAAGAAGGTCATGTCATGTCTGGTAGCTGCCTGCCTCATCTTTGAAGGCACGAAGTCCTGGAACAGGTCCTCGAGTGAAAATCTTGATCCAGGTGTCCTCACCCTTTTTGGGGCCTGGTGGCACATTACGAAATAATGAGAAACTGTTATAGGCACCACATAGTGCCCATTTCACTTAAAGGAATACTGGTCATGCTCAGAGAGACGCCCCTCAGCAGGCAAGATACCACATGTGCTCCCCCACATAAGCACAGGCAACTCCCTTTGCAGCAGCTAGTTCCTCTGAAACAAACCAACAATATATACACTACTGCCGCATTCATAATAAAAATAAATAAAAATAGGCATACACAAAAAGCAGGAAGCATCCCTTCTCAAAAAGCAGCAAACAAAAGGTCAGGGGGAAAGCCACACCCTATTTTTGCCTCCATTTCTCAAACTTACTGGGTAATGGCACCTTTACCAGGAGTTTCAGCAGGAGGGTGGAAAGCTCAGATTCCTCTCCAGCTGCCCCACTCTCTCCCTTTCCTTTTAAATACGTGAAGGGAAGAAGGCAGGGCAGCTTAGAAGAAGAAGAAGAGTTTGGATTTGATATCCCGCTTTATCACTACCCGAAGGAGTCTCAAAGCGGCTAACATTCTCCTTTCCCTTCCTCCCCCACAACAAACACTCTGTGAGGTGAGTGAGGCTGAGAGACGTCAGAGAAGTGTGACTAACCCAAGGTCACCCAGCAGCTGCATGTGGAGGAGCAGAGACGCGAACCCGGTTCCCCAGATTACGAGTCTACCGCTCTTAACCACTACACCACACTGGCTACATATTGTTTTCCAGCCAGTCCAGTTGTTGCCCAAGTTTAAAAATAAAAAAGTTCCAAACTTTAAAAGGTTTCAGACTTAAAGAGAATATCAGCATCTTAGCTGGTGCTAAGGGTAAGTGTGTGTACGTATCTGGGGGTGCCGTGGGGACCCCAGCTCTTGGAGATGCTGGTCCCTGTTAATGGCAGTGCAACTTAGGTGCATGTATTATGAATGGGTGTATCTTTAGCACTATGTTTGATTTTTAGTTCTTTTTACAGGGGCAGGGTGGGAAGGCTATATATTGTAATGCTAAAGGTGACAAGCTGAATCTTTCGCCAGCACCATGCAGCTTCCTACACTCAACTTGATACATTGAATTTGTGTTGTCTTCTAGTTGAAGATGAAGAGGAAACCATCGAAGAGCAGGAAGCTAAAGAAGGCAATGTCAATCATCAAAGTGAGCTATCCACTTTGGCAAAGGAAGGTGAGTCCAAAGACTTCTGAATAGCATTTCCACTCAATGACTGAGAATATATCCCTTTCTCTTTGTATGCTGCTTTCAGCCCTAAGTAAAGGTAAAGGTACCCCTGCCCGTACGGGCCAGTCGTGGCCGACTCTAGGGTTGTGCGCCCATCTCACTTAAGAGGCCGGGGGCCAGCGCTGTCCGGAGACACTTCCGGGTCACGTGGCCAGCGTGACGAAGCTGCTCTGGCGAGCCAGAACCAGTGCAGCACACGGAAACGCCATTTACGCTTTCAGCCTTAGCATCACTGATATTCTTGTTGACTTCTTATATATTTGGAGAGGTGGTAGGCTAGACTCTTGGAGTTCAAAACGCTTTCCAATTCATATGTTGGAACATGGCACAGATAAGAAATGCATGATGGTCTGGTTCACACATAGCGAATGGTTTACTGTGAACACGCTGATCTTTATGTTGTTTCATTCCTCCCTGCTAGTGCACGGGGAAACAAACCACAATCCTTGGCTTAGTCTTCCATCTGTACCAGTGAATTGTGGTTTGTTTTGCTCCAAACAAATCATGGCTGGCAAACCAAGAACAAACCTTGACTTATCACTATGGTTTGTTTTGTGTGAAACAAGCCATAACCTCTGGTTTGGTCATAATGCTAAATTATTGTGTGTGTAACGAAGGAGGTTAGTCCAGATCAGGAGTCTTTCTCTCTACCCTCCCCCTCCGCTTCCCATCATCCATAGATGCTCCTTTGGTTAGACTTGGTCATACTACTCCGTATTGGTTTGAGCACTTATGAGACCAGCTGTGGAAGGAGCATGGAGATCCATTTGGGAAAAACCAAAAACTCAAGAGAGGTGATAGGGAAGGAGTGGCGTGATTTAATGCCCCTGTAGCTGAGAAAAAGAAATCCAGAAGGAGGCTGAACCACCTTCCCCCTGGTCAGACTCTGCATCTGTGAATGAGTCCTCTTTTTCCTCTCCCAGCCCTCCCAATGTCTGTGGGAACTCTGCTCTCTGGTGAGCCTGGGCATTTGACCTCATTTGTGATCTTAATTAAATTGAAGCTTGAGAATGCAGACAAAAAAAAAAGTATTTTCTGCTCTAGAAATGAATACCTTCCAAAATGACACCGCTCCATCCATCTGTGAAACATTTTTTAAAAGCGCTCTGTTGATGTTAACATGAAAGCCTTGCGTGGATGTTAATTAGGAAGTACCCTTTTAAAAATAACATTGTCCTGTCTAAAATGGTTTTCGTCGTGCTCTGCTTTGGTGCTAAGTAACCTCAACGGCATCACACTTTGCTTTTTCAATCTCATTTAGCCGAACTGTCGTTGGATGATTTGGTGAAGATGTATGAAGGTGCCTTTGCCGAGAATTTTCACTGGCCCCAGCCAAAGCTTGAAGAAGAGACGAGTGAAGAAGGTATATTTTGGTGGCGTTTCATTCCAAAATGCCATTGAGCTGCTCTGACCTTTTTAGGGAGAAAGTGTTGCATCCACAGTTCTGCAGATGTGTTTTTTTTTCTTTTAAATTTAAGTAGCCTACCTTCATCCTGTGTCCTTGGGATGGTTACTATAATAATACTTCATATTGATGTAGATCTTTAGAATTTTCAGAGGATTCTGTCTAGGAATCCGTGCAACGGCTCTGTCAGCATTATAATCTTATCGCAGATGATGGGTGGAATTAAAGCTGAGTATGAGAGTTTAAGACCACCTAGTTGCAACCTTGTAAATTTGAACTATAAGGGGATATTCATTCTTAAACTGCTACAATATACCAACAGTGTATTTGCTCATGCTTTAACGTTAGGAAGGTTGCAGGGGAGGAAGACAAAGGAGAGAAGAGAATTCAAAGCATGTGTAAACAATTAGCAACATTTCCTCAGTTATGCATGTTAACAGGTATCGGACGTACTCATGTGCACAGGATCCTTACAGTCAGTGTGCATTTGTCCCATGCATTTTGGTTTGTTTGGTGGCCACCAAGGATCAGGCTGCATTACTTAACAAAGCATGATTTCTTCCTTTTTTCTCAGTGGTGGGGCAGTGCGAATGTGCTGGCCTTTTCCAAAGACCCTTTCACAATTCTGCTGTTTAATTTTTATTTTGTTCTCTTGACTGTTTTGTTTAGAAGTGCAGCAACTTGTAAGAGGTGGGTTAGTCTGAGAAACACTGACTTTCTCAAGGCCACCCAGTGAATCCAAGACCAGCTCTACACTATATTTCCTGACAGTGGAATGGCTTCATGCTGTCTCCTGAAAGCCTGCATGCTGAGATGAAATGCCATCTAAACCAGGCGGGGTAGATAACCTGTGGCTCACTTTTTGGGCTCCCAACTTCCACTAGCCTTGCCTATTGGCTGTGCTAGTTGAGCTGTATATGGAAGTTGGTCTCCAAAACATCTGGAGGGCCACAGGTTACCCTTTCCTGATCTAGGTCACTGGGTTATTGTTTATGATCCCATTCTCATCTGGATCCACTGTCTTGGATTCTAGTATGTGCAGAAATATTTTAATGTCCAGGTGTTACTCTGATGATTCTGCCTGTGCAAAATTGATTATTTGGTATATCGTTTTGGCAGAGATGGAAGACCACACAGCTGAAAGGGAAAGTGTCCAGAAGGAAGTTATCCTGATCGACTCTCTCCTTAGCATTGATCAGTATAAGGGCGCCGAGAGAGCAGTTCCTACCAAGAAACACGGGAGGGACATCGCAGAGGTAGCGGCTGCAGCAGAAGCGCTTTTGCCAAAAGGCAGCGCCCGGATCACAACTTCGGTATGTATTTTCTGTTCCATATGTGGCAAACAGTTGACTGCATGTAGAGATGTCCCCACCGCATTCTTGCAGTGCAATTCTAAACTCATTGGCTCAGAAGTGAGACCTGCTATGTTTAACTACACTTTCCCCCCAGATACGTATGCACAGGATTGCTGTCTTAACTGCTCCCATCTGCTGCCTTCTTCTTGCAACCCCCACCCCCGAATCCATAGTTTTACAAGTGCAAAAGTGATCTTTAGTTTGAGTGCTCAGCAATCTTACAAAACTGTTTCCTCTGTGGAAGCCTAAGAATTGATATGAAGGTGTCATTTTTGTTCAATTGACCATTTGAGTGCCCCTGGAATTCCTTTAACATTTGTATTATGAAAGAATTCTGCAATGGTGGGGTTAATGCTGCTAGATAGAAAGTGGCGGTGGGCTATACAGAATTACCCCATATTTTTAAAAACAAATATCCACCGGCATCCAGGGCAAGTTCTTTGTGAACTGCTCTGAGATCTGAGGATGAAGGGCGGTATACTACTACTAATTCTGTTTGAGAAGGGGAAAACTTGTCTAGATCTTTAGAAACAAACTTTACTACTTTAGTAAAAAGCTGCTGGTTGTCCTGTGAAGGAATCTTGGAAGTTTTTAAAGTGTGGGGCTGCATGTCATTTTGTTGCAGGTTAAATACAACACTCCTCCCCTCCTGTACGGCTCCCTTCGAGAGTACCAGAAGATCGGATTGGACTGGCTTGCCAAGCTGTACAAGAAGAATCTCAATGGCATTTTGGCAGATGAAGCCGGGCTTGGCAAAACGGTGCAAGTTATTGCCTTTTTTGCACATCTGGCGTGTAATGAGGGTAAGCCTGCCCTCTGCTTTGTGGCTACTATTTACTGAAATGGGAAATGGTCCAGGGCTGGCTTTCATGCCAGCGTTGGGCTCCTCAGAAGTGAACAGCTCTCCTACATCCTGCTGCTTCTCTTCCCTTTGCCAGGTGACTGGGGCCCTCACCTCATTGTTGTTCGGAGTTGTAATATACTGAAGTGGGAGCTTGAACTGAAGCGATGGTGCCCTGGGTTGAAAATCCTGCTCTACATTGGCAGCCAGCAAGAACTTCGAACAAAAAGACAGGTACAGCACTCTGTAGATATTTTTAAAAACATAATTCAACACCTGACGGCTGAGCAAAATTCCACCTATATTTCTCATTCACTATAGCTATGCCCCATCTTCCAGCTGAGATTGGCTTAGCAAGCAAGTAGCTTACAAAAATTAAAATCCAAAATATATGTGCAATATATTAGGAATAGTGTATGTACATTTCAGGCTCTTTTGGCCCCTGGCAGTTGGATGTCACACCCCAGGTTCCAGGCTTTTGCCTGTAAAGGAGGAGTGGGGGAGCATCAGACCTGGCAGATAAATGTGTCCCTTCAGGCCTCTAGCCTTTGGAAATCTCCGCAGGTCAGATCTCCTTCCCAGGGCTCAATTTTTAACTGGATCACTGTGTAGTTTTCCTTAGCTGGAATGTCTCCTTGAAATCTGATAATGCCCCTTGCTTGCCTGGATAGAGGATACAGAAGGGTGTGTAAGTATGTGTAGAAACTAGCATGCTGTACAAAGGCAAAAATTCACATTCGTTGCCCACTTTTGCCTCTGGCCATGCCCGCCACATGCAATTTGCCTCCAGAGGATTGCAAAGAAGGAAAAGTGGCCCTTAGGCTGAGACAGGTTTCCTACCCATGCACCAGAGGGATGAGGCAGATTGACCTGGGCTGTTGAATAGCAAATGGTGCCAACTCACAGAGATAACTGCCTCCCATTGACCTGAAGGCCTCTTCTGACCCCTGTCATGAGACACAGTCCACATTCCACAATCTGTGGGTATGGACGGTGTGGCCGTGAAGCTCACAGGGTGACTTTGGGTCAGCACTGCCTCTCAGCCTAACCTACCTTGCATGGTTGTTGTGGGGATTAAATGAGGAGCAGGAGAACAATGAGATCCTTGGAGAAAAAGGTGGGATATAAGTGCAGTAAGTAAATAAATTGGTTGCATTTATACCCCCCCGCCCCCCACCTTCCTTAGAGTTGCTCAGAGCAGCACTTAATTCAGTATTGGTGGATTTGGCTCCTTGCAGGAGATCCCCTGTAGTAGTTTAGACCAAGAGGAAGGGTCAGTAGTTCAGTTGTAGAATTTTTCCATTGCATGCAGAAGGCTTGGAGTTCAATTCACAGCATCTCCATGGAGCGTTCCAAAGGTTTAAAAACTCTGGGAGCCCCTGTGTGTCAGTATAGACAAGATTGAGGTAGATTTTGTTGTTGTTTAGTCGTTTAGTTGTGTCCGACTCTTTGTGACCCCATGGACCAGAGCATGCCAGGCACTCCTGTCTTCCACTGCCTCTTGCAGTTTGGTCAAACTCATGCTGGTAGCTTCGAGAACACTATCCAACCATCTCGTCCTCTGTCGTTCGCTTCTCCTTGTGCCCTCCATCTTTCCCAACATCAGGGTCTTTTCCAGGGAGTCTTCTCTTCTCATGAGGTGGCCAAAGTATTGGAGCCTCAGCTTCAGGATCTGTCCTTCCAGTGAGCACTCGGGGCTGATTTACTTAAGAATGGAGAGGTTTGATCTTCTTGCAGTTCGTGGGACTCTCAAGAGTCTCCTCCAGCACCATAATTCAAAAGCATCAATTCTTTGGCGATCAGCCTTCTTGATGGTCCAGCTCTCACTTCCATACATCACTACTGGGAAAACCATAGCTTTTACTATACGGACCTTTGTTGGCAAGGTGATGTCTCTGCTTTTTAAGATGCTGTCTAGATTTGTCATTGCTAAGGCAGTTTGGTGTAAGGTAGTTTCCCATGTTCCTGTTTTATCTATGGAGCTGCACACCTCAACAGGGATTTTGATTTGGGTTTGCAAGCTTATTTAACAACAAATTATTTAGCCCTTGAGGTAGCCAGGACTTTTCCTTGCTCTCAAGTCAGAATCTTGAGAAGGCAGGCAAAATGGGCATGATTTCTTGTCCCGAATCTGGATGTTTTTTGCGTACCTTACATTCGCGAGGGGCCTTAGCAAGAAAATACAATACAAACGTATGAAGGTGCCTTTATTCTGTAAGACGTAACAGTTCATTACTGTGATTGGCAGTAGCTCTCTTCAAGAGCGC
Source organism: Podarcis tiliguerta (assembly GCF_965153285.1). Taxonomy (NCBI): domain Eukaryota; kingdom Metazoa; phylum Chordata; class Lepidosauria; order Squamata; family Lacertidae; genus Podarcis; species Podarcis tiliguerta. The sequence goes on along the minus strand of NC_139549.1, from coordinate 34,310,636 downwards.
TGGCAAAGGTCTTTCCTAGCCTTGCTGTCTGGTATCTTTTCAGCTAGGGAATCAGTTTGCAAAACTTGTTCTCTTATCCCTGGGCTCAGTGACCCCCTTTGCCGGGTAGATCCTGCTTATTCGTTGTTGCCTGAAGAAGCTGCAGTTCATTGGGAAGGAGCTGCTGCAGGAATTCCCCATCCCTTTGCAGAGTCTAAACAGGGTAAAGGGCAGGGGCCTGCCTGAGGGAAGAAAGTGTATTGTGTGCTGATGGATATTTATTTAAATGAACATCCTCAAGGCAGCTTAGAACAGAGCAATAAGATGGAATAATAAAAACCAGTGAACATTGTCAATCGCATCCAAAGGGACCAGTAAAAATAAAAAATCGTTACTCTCTCTGACGCTGTACTAAATCCTTAGTATGTATGTATCCTTAGCAAGTATGCTTTAAAGTGCAGTGAAATTTCTGGAAAGAAAAGGCATGGGGAAATCCTCAAGTTGTCTCAAAGGGGGAGCAGCCAAAACACTGATATTCACCACCCCCTTGCTCTTCATCCATCTTGCCTGCCTGGTGCCACACGTGTAACTGTATGAATGCCCTTATTTTGAATAAAGCCATAGGCTTGGGAAGTTCTGCCTTCTGCCTGAAAGTTTTGACAAGTATAGTCATCTCCTTCCCTCGTTTTTTGCAGGAGTGGATGGAACCCAACCGCTTCAATGTGTGCATCACATCCTACAAGCAGCTCTTCAAAGGCCACCAAGCCTTCACGAAGATGCGATGGAAGTACCTCATTGTTGATGAGATGCAACAGATCAAAAACATGACGGAGAAACACTGGGAAGCACTTTTCAGTCTCCGCAGGTCTGACACATGTAGAAGTTTTGCACCTTGCACTTCCTAGTGCTTTATGTTGGTCTAGGACAGTGGTGGGTAGCCTGTGGTCCTGCAGATATTGTCGAACAACTTCAGTTCCCATTATTCCTGACAGTTGGCCATGGTGGCTGTGTGATCCTTGTTTGGACCAGGAAGAAATCTATGGGTTGAAAGGGGGGTGAAATTGCTAAATGGGACATCCCAAGTACAGGTGAGCACAGTATTCAGTGGTACAGGTCACTACTGTCTTACATGAGAGGTTGGAGTGCAGATGAGCATAAGCTGAAGACTTGCTCCCATCATACTGAGTTCTCAAAATAACATCTAAGGCCAGGGCCAGATTATATCTTTGCCATGTGATTGTCTGTTCTGAAGACAGCTGCAGGGAGATAGATCTGGATCACAGCATGTAGAGAGCGGACGTGTTGGCACCTTTGCAGTCAAGTAGCAGCTGGGCAGTGTAATTTTTGTTGAGAAAATGGGAGTAGTTGTGTTAGAATAATGCCCACCCCGCTTCAGTTCTAATTGGGTAACCCAATTGCAGTTGCTATTTCTAAGGGAAACCTGACCCAGGCATAGATAATCACATGGCAACTTTATTGTTAATTCCTGGTCTTAACTGGGACCTGAATGTGTTTCCTTTTTACCTGTGTGGGGTTTCCCCCCTCTTGATTTTATTTACTAGTTCTAGTAAATTGCTAGATGGACACCAGTGGGATAACTGTCCCTTCATATCATTTTGAACTGTTCTTTACAGCCAGCACCGCTTGCTCCTAATTGATACACCTCTGCACAACACATTGATGGAATTGTGGACCATGGTGCACTTCCTGATTCCAGGAATCTCCAAACCTTACCTGGATTTCCCAGTAAAAGCAGCCAATGAGGAGAATCAGGATTACTGCCACAAACTTGTCATCAGGTTACACCGAGTGAGTGACCTGACTTTTGTCTGAGTGCATGCATGGCTCTCCCAGCTTTGCTTTAGTAATATGTTTTAATTTAATGAAGACAATAGTTATGATAACTTTGGTTTTTCTGTTTTCATCCCTCCCCCCAGATGATCCAGCCGTTTATTTTGCGAAGATCGAAAAGAGATGTTGAAAAGCAGTTAACCAAAAAATACGAGCACGTGCTTAAGTGTCGGCTTTCAAACAGACAAAAACTGATGTATGAAGATGTCATTCTGCAGCCAGGGTATGAGATATGCAACTTGTTGAACATGCTGCTTATGCAGTTCACAATGCAGAAATTTCAGATTGCGTTTAACGTGCTAACCAACTCTTTAGCCACCTTCAAATAATAGGATGTAGTTTAGTTGTAAGCACCTGCACAAAAAGCCTTGTTGCTGCTTTATTCCTCCTCCTGTGCAAGCTGCAAAATGAACCAGGAATCACAACTTCATGTTGCATTCAAACTAGGAAGTGTGGTTGAGGACTTCTAAATGAGCCAGATTCAGAAACATGGTTTAAAAATTGGATTCTGAATCTTGCTCATTTGGGAAGCCTTTAACCAAACCTAGATGGTTTGCACGTAACAGGAAAGTATGATTGACTAGTGGGTTCCTGGTTTGCTTAGCTTCTTGTGTGAAAGGAGGAACAGGCTGGCTGCAAAGAGCATACATAACTCATGTATATTCTGGCATATTAAGTCAGGATTTAGTCAGTGTATTGTAGCAAGGGTTAGGGGGGAAAGGAATCCTAGCTACAATTTTAACGTCGCTTTTAGAACCGTAATTGAATCGTGTGAGTCCTGGTCAACACATGCTCAGAATGAGGTAGAATGGGCTGCATCTCTTCAGTTATCAGGTGTGGAGACTTGCAGTATGGAATGTGTGTACCTGTGTTAAAAATGCTGTCACTACAGATCTAAGAAGAGTGCCCACTGTTGCAGAATTGCTTAAGCTAAGCTGCTGTGGATCTGATTAGTGTTTTGATAGGAGACTGCCTTGTGTCTCATGTAAGCTTCTTTGAGCTTTCCAAAGAAAGTGGGATACAAGTACTGTGTAATAAATTAGCGTTTGAGAATCTGCACCACAGCCATAAAACACTGGTTCAAGTGATGAAGGATGTTTCACGGGGCTTTTTTAACATTTGATTCAAGTTGACATGCTTCTTTCCTTTGGCAGAACCCAAGATGCTCTAAAAAGTGGGCATTTTGTCAGCGTTCTTCACGTTCTGATGCAGCTTCAGAAGATCTGCAACCATCCTGATCTGATAAACCCTCGGCTCTCCAGTTCCTCCTATGTCTCAGAGACACTGCAGTATAGAACTGCTTCGCTGGTCTTAAAAGCACTTGAACGTGATATTTGGAAGGTGAGTCAAACAGTGGACAGGGATTGGGAAGCCGTGGCTCTGCGGATGTTCTTGGACTCCCATCAGCCCCTGCCAGTATGGGACAAGGATGATGGGAGTTGTAGTTCAGCAGCATCTGGAGCAGGGTGGTCCAACTTTTCATACCAAGTGGACTGCAAGAGTACTTTGACATGGAACCTGCAGGCCACATACTGCCTTGCGTGTGCAGTGATGGGAGGGGAGAACAGCAAGACCAAACTTTGACAAGCTTGTAACTCTATTTTAAAAGAAGAAGAAGAGAGATTCATCTGGCATGACTTGTTTTTATGAAACCCATGCTGGATCTTAGTAATCTCAGCATCCTTTTTTAAGTGCTCACAGACCGACCATTTAATTATCTGTTTTATGACCATTCCTGCTTTACTCAAGGGCATTGTAGAGGGTGATCTTTACAAGTCTGTTTCTATCTGCACAGAACAGCATGGCATCTTCATCAGATAGTTAGTAGCACAATGTTGGGAACTGGCCTCATCTATAGAATTCAGAGATCAGGATCCAGCACTCTCCCTGTGAAGATTCACTGTTGCTTTTAATACAGAAATTGAAAACAATTTCTATTCAGGCAGCCTGTCACTTTTTAATATTTTTAATTAGGCCCTTCATTGACTGTTTGAATTTTTGAATGTGTGGAATTGTAATGGTTCTTCATATAATGTGGTACGCTGCCTCGACAAGTCTGTCTGGAAAGGTGCCCCCAAAAATACTTCAAGTAACTAACTTGGTGGGTTTTTACCATTTAAATTATTATTTCATTGATGTTTCTTGGGTTTGTTTTGTTTTGTGAACAGAAGAGTAGGTTATAAATGATAATGATCGGATGAGTGGTACTAATGCTTTAAATTTCTCTTTGTCTACCTGTAGGATACTGACCTGAGTCTCTTTGATTTGATCGGGATTGAGAATAAAATGACTCTGTATGAGTCACAAGTGCTGCCAAAGCAAAAAGTGACCAGAAAGCTCATTGAGGAAATATACACCTCTCCTCTGCCTCCCCCAAGGCCTAATCCAGTGAAGTTGAAGCCAAGCAGGTATGCAGCTTTTAAAACAACCTTGAAAAACCATTTAATTTGAGCAGCTATTCAGTTGAGGCATTGAGCTGGGCATTCGACTGTTTAATGGCTTATGTCGCTGCTGGTTGGAAATTATTTCTGAAGGGAGGGAACACCCCCCCTCCGTGTGTGTGTGCCCCCCAAATGTACTCCAGAGTGCTGGGGGGGTGAGTCTTGTGGAGCAGATGCAGAGGGTGAGGTACAGATGGGAGGAGAAGAAAGGGAAGCTAACATTGGGAGTAATGCAATTAGTTTACATGGGTTTTACTGAGTGTTCTGCTGGACTGTGAAATGATTTTAGACTGCTGTTTCTAATGGTTTAGTTTTATTGGAATGAGGCTTTGGGTTTGTCTGTTTTTAATGTTTTATTTATGTTTGCAAGCTGCCTTCAGAAGTGTTTTGCCCTAAAAGGCAGTATGGAAAAATGTTCCAATAAACTGGGACTCAATTGCACATATTTTTCATTGAGGGGGGCAAAGTGGTGTCTATTTCTTTCTTTAAAGTTTATATGTTTCTTGTGCACTGCTTTAAGTGCCCTGTGACTGAAAGGTGATTTGTAAAAGCTACTTTCAAAACATTCTGTTTACTGTGATGATAACCACGTCCCATGTTGTACTTTTAAGCTATGCAAGTGCTTCTGTTCTGTTGTCCAAAACTGTAATTCAGAATGAGGTTTTGTTCAGTTTTGTTAGTGTTGTGCTTGTGGGAGGAGGTAATAATGAAGTGATGCCCAACCTTTTCAGGTTGTTCCAACCCGTTCAATATGGCCAGAAGCCTGAAGGCAGAATTGCGGCTTTCCCCAGCGCTCAAGTGCAACAGCGCACAGTGACGACAGCTACGGTGGCTCAACAGGGGCAAGTGCGTGGAAGGTCACCTGTAGCTACAGTGTCTGCAAATCAAGGTACGAAAGGTATTGCCACTCTAGTTTTCTTCTGGGTCTCAGATTGTCATATACCAGTCTGATAAATTGAAATTGTCCTCCCACCTGACTACAAGTATGGCCATTTCTTTACAACTAAACTGCCAGGTTAAAGCTGTGCACTGAGTGGATCGGGGTGAAATTTAACACAGTCGTGATGGTGTACGTGCTTCCTCTCAAACTCTGTTCATCACTCTTACCTGTGTTTACCACGCCATCAGAAAGCCGCCCAAAATAGGTTGACGGGGAATTTTTGTGTGTGAAATGCGAAGTATTTGACTTAGGTTTGCTGCCTTCCAACCTAAGCAGGGTCCTGTTTTAGCAGTTTGAAATTGGCTCTTAGTTGCATGCAGTTGTGGTCCTCAAAATGTGAGTTGAGCCTCCCTGAGAAGAGATTTAAGCTATGTCCTGACCACACCACTTTTTTGTGGGTGCTGACCTTTTCTGCCACCTGAAAAACGATGCACCGTAGGCCTACACAACAGTTCGTTTTGAGATCAAGTGGAGACCACTCCACGATTTTTCACGAGCTTCTCTCTGAAAGCTTTTGAACCAGTTAATGGGACAAACATACTACTTTGGTAACAGTTCTTTCGGGGCTATGCCAATATTAGGATATGGTTAGCGAACTGTGTGTTGTTTTTTTAATGCTTTCCCATGGCAAGAGCTCCTTGCCACATTGAGAAAAAGCATTCTAGCCTAGCCTGTTTGCTGATGTGCTAGTTTTCTATGTGCAAGGAACCCTTGAGGTGGGAAGAACATTAAGGCCTCTGAATACCAGTCACTGGGAAGAGAGTTGTTGTGCTCAGGTTGTGCCTGTGGGTTTCCCATAGGCACCTGGATGGCTGCCACGAGAACAAGACGTTGGACTAGATGGGCCTTTGGCCTAATCCAGCAGGGCTCTTCTTAAGATGCTGATATTTAGTATGCTGTTTTCACCTTCACTGCCCTGGGAAGCATGATACCATATGCATGGGGGGGGGGGGGAGATTTCTAATGCAGGATATTAAAGTCTCCACTCTTTTTGCTTGCAAAGTCCTGGAAGGCTTGCACCATATTCCTCCACTCCCCCGGTGTTTCCATCAGCTCGGAGAATGAGCACTGTAAGATTTTATCAGCCTTAGTTATACTGGCAGTGGGGCGGGGGCATAATTCCAATTTGTTCATCGGGATCTTTGATTTTTTGTATTAGATTTTGTCCGAGCAGCTCATCTTTGGCACAGCTCAAGAACCCCACGTCCTACAATACTAACGGCTGTGGAAACAAACTAATAGCCGATTGATGATTTTGTGACCACCTAAAGTTGTGTGTATGTGTGTGTGTGTGTGTATCATGAGCAGGCGGGCCTAATTGATAACACATGTAGTTTTCCATGACTTCTGTGACCCAGTTGGTATTTACGTTGCTGGTTGTTGTTATAGCCTGTGAAAACAGAGGATTTTGCAGCACTTCTGTACCTAAAAGCTGTTTTGTTTTGTTTTTTTTTAATTACAAAAAAAATCTCCAATGCTATAACCCTTAAAAAGCGGACTGAATCTAACAGCTTGCACAACCCAACCTTATTGATTGCAGCCTCCGCAGCCGTCTCCTCCGCAGCTCCACAGTTTCAGACAACTCAGTCTTCCATCAGTGCTCCTCCAAGACAGCAGCCAGCAGTGACCTTCACAGCAGCAACTAGCCCGGCCAATCCTGCGAAACTGCGGGGTCAGACCACTGTGCAGGCCTTACAGCTAGGCCAGGCCCAGCCACAGGCCCCCCCGCACACCATCCAACAGAGTGTGCTGCCTCAGAGGCTGGTATTGACCTCTCAGGCTCAGGCACGGTTGCCTAGTAAGTGCCCCAACTCCCCACCCCACCCCACCTCCCCTCTACAGGTTTCTCCCACTTTTTTATTTTTATTTTGTTTCCAAAGCTTCCCTGAGGTTAAGTTATTAGGCACCCTAAAAAAATGTGTACAGAATGATTTTGTTGTGGTGGCTTGTTTTGTGGTTTTTTTGTTTTGTTTTTTTAAACACAACTCCCCCCCCCCCCTCACTCTGAGTAGCCTTGCTCACTGTTTTCCACTGCTTATATGACCATGGAGAAAGGTCCCAAATTTGGATAAGAAAAAAATATAATAGAAGGGGGAAAAATGCTGTGGACATAACATTAGCGGTGTCAACTTAATCTCTTCATTTCTGCATGTTTCCTTCGCTGGCCAGACTTCTTTTGGACCCGGAAACAACTTCTACTCCCCCTGCCTTTTTTCTTTCCTGCAAAGCTCTCCTCTTCCTAATTTGACTCTCTTTTCTTTCTTTTTTTCTTTCTTTTTTTGAAAACACTAACTTCATCCTGCTAAGAAGGCCTCTCGACTTCCTTGGAGGCGAAAAATGCAGCTGTTAGGTGGAATGGGGAGGGGAACGGTTCAGATTGTATGTGCACTGCCTACAAGCATGTCTAGAGATTATTGAGCACTGATATACTAATGTTTTCATCCCTGGGGGAATAAACTGCCTTTGCAAAAGTTCAAAGATCCATGGTGACTCGGATCCAGAAATTCAGGTGAAATTTTTATTTGGAGCTTTCTCAGTACACTGAAGCACAGAGCTATGCTTTCAGATTTAAAAAAAACCTGTTGCGAATATTTTTCCAGTTGACCTAAATTATTTTATGATTGGTGTTATCATTACTTTAAACCTGTTCTGAGACACCCTAATCACCTGTTTTAAAAAACCCAACAACCATAGCTTAACAATGCAGTTTTTTGAATTAAGTAGATCATGGAACTGATGTGAAACAAACTTGGCACATTTTGAAAATGCATTATAAAATGCTTTCAGTGAAAGTTCTACCACAGGCACGATAATGATTTATTATTCTTGATTTGTTACCTTCCTGTTTGTTGCTTTCTATCAAAAAGGCTTACAGGCAGGGAGTACTGGAAACAAAATTGCTTCAGCCAAGTCACTAAACACTGTGACAGTCCTGCTGAAATTCTTGGCGTCCCTTGAATGCGTTTTGCTTTTGAAAAGGCAGTGGAGTCCCGCTTAATGACTTTCTACTCTCTGGTTTACAAAGTGTCACATGAGTTTTTTCAGGTTGCTGTTGTTTCCTGCAAAAATGGAAGGGTAACTTCTACACACCGCAACCCCCTGCATTGTTCTACATTAAAACAAAACAAAAGAAACCTATTTGTTCACCTCCTGTATGCAAGCAGTACCTGTGGAACTTTTATATGACACTTTCCCCCCTCTGCACTATGTATAATTCTGCATGGGAGCAGCTTCAGCATCAGTTTTACTAACTGGAGTGAGGACAAAGACTGTTTGGAAGGCAGCCCCTCCCCTTAATGTGTGGTTCTGTTCCTCCCCCTCCTCCAGGTGGCGAAGTGGTAAAGATAGCCCAGTTGGCATCCATTGCAGGAGCACAGGGCAGAATTGCTCAGCCAGAGACTCCTGTGACGCTGCAGTTTCAGGGGAATAAATTTACTTTATCCCACAGTCAGCTACGCCAGCTCACTGCAGGACAACCTCTGCAGCTGCAAGGTATTGTACAAACCTAATTTCAAAAGAGCGCATCTCTCTCTCCCTTCCCAAATGCGCACACTCACATGCACACAATATACCCACGTTGGGTATGACGGCTTGCACCATCTCTGTCCATTTGCTATGCCGTCTGGGGCTGTTGGGAATTGGAGTCCAAGAACTTATGAAAGAGCCACAGCTTACCCATCCATGGGCTAAGAAAAGGAGTTGGATTTTTTTTCCCGGGGGAGGAGGAAAGAGTCATGTGGCATTGTCACTTTTATTACCTGCATTTTAAGGATAACTCAAGAGACGTGGAAGGTTTAGGCTTGCCTGCTTTCACGATGCATGGTGTAAAAAAGAAAACCGGTGGCGGGTTTTTTCCTTGTTAATTTTTGGATCATTTTATGACCTCTTATGTTTAAATTTCTACCAATGCAGGCAGCGTTCTACAAATTGTGTCAGCTCCTGGGCAGCAGTACTTGCGGCCTCAGGGCCCGGTAGTCATGCAGACAGTGTCTCCGGCGGGGACAGTTCAAAACGCTCTGAACGCTTTGGGAAACCAGCATCCGGCTGGCTTGCCAGCTCCGGCAGTAGCGCAGCAAGGTAGGGGCTCTTTCCTGCATGTCTACCTCTGGGACATTTTAAGAAGCAGATTTTTAAAACCATATGGGGATTTTCTGGCTTTCCTATGTTCCCTCCTCCTCCCCATCCCATAAGTAAATAGGGGAAATGATTTCAATTGGATGAAGCAGATGCGGTTACTTCCCTATCCCTAGACTTGCATCTGCAGCCTGCAGGGCTCTCAACTGGAGCTGTTTCTCTGCGGCCAGCTTTTTACACCCCTTACAAGAACTCCCACACCCCAAAATTCAGGAAACAGCTCTTCCTCTCTGCACCCTTGCCCCTTTCTCCCTCCTTGGTGTCTCCTGCAAGTTGAATACCACCTCCCCCAGATAATCATTTGCCCCTACCATAGAAGCTGTGTTTGGACATCGCCATAAACTATGGTTTATTCACGACAGGAGTGGTCCCCCAAGGGATGCTACAAATAAAATAAAATTGCATGCTAGAAATGCAGTGGGCTGGCAGAGGAGAAGTAGAGTATTCTGCACCTCTTACAGCAGCTCATTTAGTTTCCTACACCAGGTGTGCTGCAGGAGCAGACTTTTTCTTCTCCCCAACACAGCGTCTAAACGAAGTAGGCTAGCTAGCGGTAGAAGAGGCACAGAATGTCTGTCCTCCCACCTGCCGACCTGCACGGTCTACAATTCCTTGTTCCCTGTGACAACCAGGCATGTGGTTAAATGCAAGGCTGGCCTTGGGATTGCCTTGGGTGGGGCGTGGCATGTTACGGCTTCTTGTAGCTTGAAGTCCTTTGTAAAGAGTGTATTTGGGATGTATAAACACATGGTTTATCTTTAAGTGTGTGTTCTAGGTAGAACAATGGGTGGTACTAATTTAGCTTCGGGGGACTCGGCGTCATCTTTAAAACCTGGCCTTATTCACGGAGGACACTCACAGGTACTCTTACTGATTTTTTACTGTGTGTGTTCAGTTGTCAAATGAATAACTTCCCTTTCAATTCCTTCGAGGACTGAAAAATGAAAATAAATGAAGTTGCAATATTTAGCTCTTTGATTTTTCCACTTTATTTTGCTTGTCAGCAAAGTTATATGTTGTAGCTTCTACTCCCCAAGTGTGGGGTGTGTGTGGATATAGATACAGATGCACTCCTGCAGGTGAATTACTTTTGAGATAAGTTAGGGCTTGTAAAAAAGTGAACTCCACCTTTAATTATGTAGAAGCAACTTTTGGCACATTGGAGAGGTTATGAACAGATTTTAAGTATGGAGAAGGAAAAAATGCAGATGAAATTTAATTTTTGAAAGAGGGACAATGAAAGGTACCCACAGAAATATGAAAGGGAAGCTATGTATTAAACAAAAAAATAATAAAGGAAAATACCTTCTGTCTGATTTGGAAGCTGTATAATGTTCAGTATGCAACAAAATAGATGATTGTAACAAGCTGCCTTTTATACTGTTAGACCATCTGGCTCAGTATTGTCTGCTCTGACTGGCAGCAGTTTTCTGGGGTCTCAGGAAGAGTTCTTGGCCCTTCCCTTTTCCCTAAGACCTTTTTTTAATGGAAGGTGCTGGGAAACTGAATCTAGGAGCTTCAGTATGCTATGCATGTACACTGCTACTGAATTATGCCCCCACCTGCTAAATTTATGCTTAAGACTAAAATGTAGACTGTAACCTTACAGAATTTAATTTAATAGAAGTAGAGCAGAATGGGGGGATTTAATTGATTATTCTGGAACAGAATCTACAGAGTGCTCCAGTAGCGATGCTAGCATATAGCTGTATGAATCAGAATTGTTTTGTTGGAGGTTGTGCCAAAAAAAGGGGGGGGGAGATCCCTTTGCTTTGGGGTACATATGCAGTTGCATTCTTATGCATCTTTGCTTGGAATTAAGACACATTGAATTCAGTGGGACTTACTCTGGGGCAAGTGATTTTAGGATTGTAGTCAAGTAACAGACTTTGAACTCTTTATAGTTCTGATTTTAAAGCATTCTGCCCATGGTATACACGTTTTCTTGTGGTTTTTTCAAATTTTTATTACAAAGGAGTCGTTTGAGGAAAAAAACAGGATTCTAAAGGAGCGCCTCGACCGGATCTTTTCTTGTAATGAGCGCCGCTGTTCCAGAGCACCAGTGTATGGCCAGGACCTCATGAGAATTTGTTCTCTAGTGGGGGACAGAAAGATGACCCCTCAGTTTTCCGCTGGAGGCAGCAAATGGAGCTGGGCTGGTTTTGCAAACTGTCTCCTCTCGTCAAATCCCTCTTGGGACCACAGTGATCCACTGCAGGGGATGACACGGACACTGGAGCAGCAGCAGGACTCTCTGAGGGATGCTGTTAACAGGTGATCACTGGAATGTTTCCCTTGCTCTTGATCCTAAACAGAATCTGGAACAGAAGGCTGCCTTCAGCCACCTCTCACGTTCCTCTTCCCCAGCCATGCCACCCCTTTGAAAGAGACCAGAATGAGAATCTAGGCTGCTGGTTCTGTATTTAACAAGGCCACCATGCAATGATTGATATATCCAAGGTACTTAGCCACGTGTCTGCTTTTTGTTTCCCAGGCTGCTCTGTGTGCTGCCATCTGCAGTGGCTGCTCCTCCATCTTTGCACATGGCGAGGCTTCCTCCTTTGTACAGCCATAGAATGAAACTACTCAGGCACCATCTGAAAGAGGCAGCCTCGCCTTACTTGCGTCAGCTGCAGCAACTCACCACCCCACAATTGCTTCAGTTTCCTGATCTCCGACTTGTTCAGTACGATGCAGGTAGAGAAGAACCTTTTTCTATTTTCTTTTCTTTCTTTTCTTTTTTTCCTTTTGGTTGGATTGTGTAGAACCTGGAATCGGGCAAATGTTCTGTGGGAAGGCTTGACACTTTCTTATTTTCCAAAATTTAGGCAAGCTGGAAGCCCTGGCGGTCTTGCTTCAGAAGTTGAAGTCGGAAGGACGCCGGGTGCTGATCTTGTCCCAGATGATCCTCATGCTAGACATCTTGGAGCTCTTCTTGAATTTCCATTTCTTCACCTATGTGAGGATTGATGAGTGTGCTAATCAGGAAGAGCGGCAGGTAAACTTTACTTGGAGCAATCCCTCCATCTCATTCTTTATACGAGGGGTGGCTAACCTGGTGCCCAACGGATACTGCTGGGCTCTAACTTCCAGCCTGCATAGTGAATGGTCAGGGGCAATGGGAGTTAAGTGGGTTAAGTCCATCCCCACTTGCCCAAGAGAGACAATGAATCATGAGCTTTAGTATCTATCCAGCTCCGTGGTAGCTCCTCATCGGTTTAACGCTTTACCTTGCCCAGTAAAGAGCACTTCACTCCTTCTCTAAATAGTTTGCTATCACTTTTTATTATTTCTTGCTTCTGATTTTCAGTCTCTGTCTTTATTTGTTGTTCATTTGTTCTCAAAAGCTATTTGGTGGTTCTGAGTACTTCATCGCTTTTCCCACAGGGAGGAGGGGATCCTCGGATGGTTTGCCCCTCCCACTTGTTCCACTTAGCAGGTCCTATGTTAAGTGTACTTACTGTACATCCACATGGGAGGGAAACCTCTCTTCAGTTCCTTCCTGTCTGGCTCCCTGTGCAGCCCGGGTAGCAGGGATCTTTAGATTCTGAACACCACATCCAATCAGATAGGGTGGCCCAGCACTTGATCCCATGTGTGACAAAGGTGTCTGCTCTGAGAATAAGTAATGTGATACTTGTCATCTCAACAGTGAGTGCTAAATGCCTTACGGTCTGTGATGCTTTTCCTCCCCACCCCTCTTTTCTGATCAAGGAACTGATGAAGACTTTCAACAGAGACAAGCGCATCTTCTGTGCAATTCTTTCTTCACACAGCCGCTCCACGGGTGTCAACCTTGTGGAGGCTGACACCGTTGTGTTTTATGACAACGATTTAAATCCAGTGATGGATGCTAAGGCTCAGGAATGGTGTGACAGAATTGGCAGATGCAAAGACATCCACATCTACAGGTGATGCCTGCAAAGTAGCTGTTCTACAAATAGAAAATGGTTCCTCTAGTGAGATTGGCAACATGCAGCCTTGCCCATGGTAGGCACGACAGAGGCTATTTGTGCTCCGGAGATTCCTGATACTATAATTTCATCATGTCATCTAAAGAGGGCAGGCGTTGCCCATATTTTGTGATAATCTTAACAGATTTGCACACACCATCACTTGGGAGTTCTAAGGAAGGAAGGAAGCAGTGCATTTTTGAAAGATTAGTCTGTCATGTTGATTCAATATGGCATTTGTTTGTATTCAAACATAGAAGAGAACCTGCTTCTTGATCCCAATAATCATGATGCAAAATTTGGTTGTGAAGGGTGTCCATAGTGAACAAAGGACTTTTCAAAATATGTAGTAGATAAATGATTATGTCCTAGAGCAGTCAACTTTGCTCTGCTAACATGCCCAGCAATAAAACATTGCCTAAAAACCATTTTCTAATCTTGACTACTCAGTAAATTCAGTCTGTTCTGGCTATTCTCATTTTGCTCTCAGCTTTAAGGTTTTGGTACATCTCCTTGGTTTCTTCTCTAGGCTTGTCAGTGGAAATTCAGTAGAAGAGAAGCTCTTAAAAAATGGCACTAAGGATTTGATCCGAGAAGTAGCAGCTCAGGGAAACGACTATTCTATGGCCTTTTTAACACAGGTATATATATTTTTAATAAGTATAATAATTTTATCAAGAAACCTTCCTTGTTTCCCCAAATATTTTATACCCTTTGTTTCAAAGCATCGGCTCCTGAAACTTTATTGTTGTCTTGAGACGTGACTAGCAGGACTTCTAATTGGCTTTCATCATGGAGGTTATTTAGGATTGGGCTGCTCCAACTTGGCTTTGAAAGGTGGGAGGACTATGCAAATGCTTGACCCCTCCGAGTAGGCGGAGCCTCCTAGCCCTGCCAGCTTCAAAGCAACTGGGACTTCATAGCAGATTTGGTGGAGAGTGTTGATCATGGTATCTGATGGCTACAGCTTTTCTTCTACTCTCCACCCACATAGTTTAATCACAAGAAAGGAAATGGAGAAAAAGATGCACTTATTAGTTTGACCTCATTGAGGAGAGTGTCTGCTCATTGTGTCTTTTGTGAATCTGAGAAAATGCTGAGGGTACTTTGCACAGTGCATCAGTAGCTAGAGTGTCTCGGTGGTGTCAGGTTTCAGACCCAGCCTCTCTGGTCCCCTCTGAACTGGTTTCCCAAATCCTGGCCAGTAGCAGCATCTGTATTTTGTTAATGAATGAAGAAGGAGTAGGTGTGTCAATTTTTATTTCTTTTGGCCTCAAATCCCTCCCCTTCAAAGAGAACTGTTAATGGAGTGCTGTGGGGTGAAGAGACATTTCTTTTGTTCCTCCTTCGGATAGAAATCTGGCCCTGAGTTAAGTTACAATTGGGGAGGGGGGGAGCATAAATAAATTGACACTTCTTCAGGAGCTTGATATGAGACGTATTTCCTCTCCTTCCACAGCAAACGATTCAGGAACTCTTTGAGGTTCATTCTCCAATGGAGGACTCTGGCTTCCGCGTGAAGGCTGAAGAATTTGTGATGCTTACACAGGAGCCCTCCCCGGCTGAAACCATATCTCCTAAGGTTGCAAGACCTTTTATAGAGGTAATTAAGCACAAATAATTTGAACAGAAATAAAAGAGGATATATAACTGTGTGGCAGAACTGTTTTGATTGCCTTTTGGGACTTTCCAAGTGCTCCCTTCAGAATAATCATGCCATCTTCTTTTTTTAATCTTCTGAATCATTTCTTTTAAAGGTTTCTTGAAAGCTTATAAACTATTCATGTAGGTAATACGCTACTTCCCCTGAGAGCTATTTAAGCCTTTTAATAATACATATATTCTCTCCTCCTCTTTCTCTGGGTGCAGTATTTCAGGACATTTAGGAGATGAATAGGGTGAAGTATTTGCATGATGCAAATGTTTACTGGTTCTGCACAACATTAAGGTTGCCTGCAACTATTTTGACAGGAACCTAACATGGGATGTACTGGTTACACCACAGGAGGGATGTCTGCAACTTGGCTGCATTTTATGCAGCCTCCTACACCTCTTGAAGATGCCCCATTCTCCCATCCCGTCAGAGTACCTCCCTCCCTGATTTTTCATGCGTCTTTGATGTCTCCCCCCTTATATAGTTTGAGAACAACTGCATGCTATAGTATTTTATTAAATAAAAGCATACAGCCATTGATAACCGCCATCATCATCATTTAGCTGTTGATCTCCTTCTATACAGTCGTCTTAAGGCAACGTACAATAACAACTGCAGGAACCAGTTGAAAGCTTAGAGACAGCAGATGCATTTAAGATAAAACTAAAACCCTATGGAATAGATACAGCAAGGACTCATTTATCCAGCTGGGAAAGCCTGTGGGAACAAAAATGTCTTCCAGTTGTTTCCAGAAAGCCCAGATAGTGGGTGGCTGTCATATCTTGATATAGATTCTATTTCGTAGATCAGTGGCAGCAGCAACACTAAAAACCCTGCTTTAGTTACTGCAAAGTGGGCTTATGAGATTTTGGGGTTTTTATAAATGAGATTTTAAAAAAAATGGGGCTTAGTTTTGAGTAGACCTGCATCGTATTAGGGGTCTGAGGGAGCCACAGTGAAGACTGAAATGGGATGTCTTTATCCTGGATTAATTTGTCCAATTACAGACAGATTACTCTCAAGGGAATGCAGCCCTTGTCTAGGGTGGAGTTGGGGAGGTTGTATGCCCTTTAGTCAAAGCATCACGTTTTCCCCAAATTCCTAATTATTACTGCAAAATCTAGAAGGCCCTTTCTATGCAAGAATACTTCCATATAACCCAAGTGAATAGTTCACTATTCAACAAACAAGTGCCCTGCACATATCTACCTTGAGAGCCCATGTGGCACAGTGGTTAAGTGTTAGACCAGAATGTTGGAGACTTGGGTTCAGATTCTTCCTGAGCCTTGAGACTTGCTAAGTGACACTGGACAAGTCAGTCTCTCTCACCCCACCTATCTCACAGGTAAAGTGAGTATGAGATTTCCATTGCTCCGAGTGCCAGGCTGAACAATCTCTTACAACTTCCTTACCTATGAATAGCAGTAGAAATTGCCTTAATTTGCTCAGTTTATTTAACTGATAAAAAATTGGTTTTCTTATCAGAATAACTTTTTAAAAAATGTGATGGATGTGCCGCTGCATTTATGCAAAAAAACACCTTTTGTGTGTTTTAAAAAGGCTCTCAAAAGTACAGAGCGAGAAGAGGAGGAGGAGTTGAACACATGCATTCAGGTCTCAAAGACTGAATCAGCTTTGGAACCTCTCATTTCTGAAATCGGCAAGTCCCAGTATCTTGATGAGCCTTCTCAGCTGCAGGAGTTGGTTGCTGTTGTGGATCAGGTACACTTGCTTTACATTAACAGTTGAAGGTATCTTTAGAGCATTGCAAGCCAACCTTCCACAATGTGGCGCTTCCCAGGTATAGTTCATTCCCAGCTCCCATCAGCCCCTACCAGCATGGCCAATGGTCAAGTGTGGTGGGATCCAACAGCATCTAGAGGGTACTAGGTTAGGGAAGGCTTGTTGTTGTTTAGTCGTTTAGTCGTGTCTGACTCTTCGTGACCTCATGGACCAGAGCATGTCAGGATAAGGCTAGTGTAGATGAAATCAGTTAGATGGATCAATAACTTTGACTGTGTACGCAGTAGCTTCCTGCGGAAAATGCCAACTGTACCTAGGTTGTCTGAATTGCTTTGGAACTTATTATTATGGCTGTTAGTTAATTGAGGGAAATGACAGCTAATTTGATGAATCATTTTCCAAATGAGCAGAAGCAACCGTTTTGAAGCAGGAAGCACACTTTTGTTTGTGAGATACACATTTGTCTCTAATGCCAGTGTGGTGTAGTGGTTAAGAGCGGTAGACTCGTAATCTGGTGAACCGGGTTCGTGTCTCCGCTCCTCCACATGCAGCTGCTGGGTGACCTTGGGCCAGTCACACTTCTCTGAAGTCTCTCAGCCCCACTCACCTCACAGAGTGTTTGTTGTGGGGGAGGAAGGGAAAGGAGAATGTTAACTGCTTTGAGATTCCTTCGGGTGGTGATAAAGCAGGATATCAAGTCCAAACTCTTCTTCTAAAAACAAGAACAATCTTAGAAAATCCTTCTGCCCTTGACAAGAGAGAATGAGGAGAGGTTCATTTTCTAAGATGATTCTTGCCATGTTCTTTTTTTTTACAAACACATCTGTTAAAAAGAATGCACTTAAATCTGTTGGCTGGTTAATTGGACGTGCTTATTGCATTTATGCTTTGGTAGTCCCTAGAAGAAGCATTGACGTACTCTTTGTCGGATAATTACTTCTTTGTATCTTCTCTCAGCTCACCCCAATTGAAAAGTACGCTTTGAATTACCTAGAGCTCTTCCATGTTTCCACTGATGATAGTGAACTGAAGGAAAATGAGGTATGGCATGTATATGCAGTAACCTTTTGGGGGGTTGGGGGTGCATGCCCTTGGTGTGTGTGGCCAGACATACCGTGCTCCCCATCCAGGCAAGCATGAGGTCTTACCCCAGTTCAAAGACACATTACAGCCTGGTCACTGAGGAATCTGGCCTGAGCAGATTCCTAAGGGCACATAAAGTACTGTGGGAGGCCTTCTTCTGCTCTTACAGTATTATGCAGCAAAGTATCTGTAAGGACTTCATGTGAACGAAAGCAAAAACTACAGAAGATGCTTAGAAGACCCAGGATTTATTTATTTTTTTAAAAAAGACATGGGGGAGTGACATTTTTATTTCTGTAGCCCATGAAAGCTTATGCCATGGTACATCTGGTGGCACCTAAATATGCACACACACATACTGTATATAAATATAATAGTTATTTCCACCCTGGAAATCATTGCCTCTGAAATAATTAGCTCAGGGGTGGGCAAACTTGTGGGATCTACTTTGTTGGGCTTTTGAGGTCCAGCGCCGAGGGCCTTCTTGCGGTTCCCTCTTTGTGAGAAGCAAAGCTACAGGGGACCAGGCAGAGGGCCTTCTTGGTGGTGGCGCCCACCCTGTGGAACACCCTCCCATCAGATGTCAAAGAGATAAACAGCTACCTGACATTCAGAAGACATCAGGGAAGTTTTTAATGTGTGACATCTTAGTGTATTTTTGGTCTTTGTTGGAAGCTGCCCAGAGTGGCTGGGGAAACCCAGCCAGATGGGCGGAGTACATATAATAAATTGTTGTTGTTGTTGTTGTTGTTGTTGTTGTTGTTGTTGTTGTTAATAATAATAATAATAATTTATTATTTGTACCCCGCCCATCTGGCTGGGTTTCCCCAGCCACTCTGGGCGGCTTCCATAGAAACAAAAAATACAGTAAAATATCACAGATTAAAAACTTCCCTGAACAGGGCTGCCTTAAGATGTCTTCTGAATGTCAGGTAGTTATTTATCGCTTTGACATCTGCTGGGAGGGCGTTCCACAGGGCGGGCGCCACTACCGAGAAGGCCCTCTGCCTGGTTCCCTGTAGCTTTGCTTCTCGCAATGAGGGAACCGCCAGGAGGCCCTCGGAGCTGGACCTCAGTGTCCGGGCAGAACGATGGGGGTGGAGACGCTCCTTCAGGTATACTGGGCCGAGGCCGTTTAGGGCTTTAAAGGTCAACACCAACACTTTGAATTGTGCTCGGAAACGTACTGGGAGCCAATGTAGGTCTTTCAAGACCGGTGTTATGTGGTCTCGGCGGCCGCCCCCAGTCACCAGTCTAGCTGCCGCATTCTGGATTAGTTGTAGTTTCCGAGTCACCTTCAAAGGTAGCCCCACGTAGAGCGCATTGCAGTAGTCCAAGCGGGAGATAACCAGAGCATGCACCACTCTGGCGAGACAGTCCGCGGGCAGGTAGGGTCTCAGCCTGTGTACCAGGTGGAGTTGGTAGACAGCTGCCCTGGATACAGAATTGACCTGTGCCTCCATGGACAGCTGTGAGTCCAAAATGACTCCCAGGCTGCGCACCTGGTCCTTCAGGGGCACAGTTACCCTATTCAGGACCAGGGAGTCCTCCACACCAGCCCGCCTCCTGTCCCCCAAAAACAGTACTTCTGTCTTGTCAGGATTCAACTTCAATCCATTAGCCACCATCCATCCTCCAACCGCCTCCAGGCACTCACACAGGACCTTCACCGCCTTCACTGGTTCTGATTTGAAAGAGAGGTAGAGCTGGGTATCATCTGCATATTGATGGACACCCAGTCCAAACCCCCTGATGATCTCTCCCAGCGGCTTCATATAGATGTTAAAAAGCATGGGGGAGAGGACGGAACCCTGAGGCACCCCACAAGTGAGGGCCCAGGGGTCTGAACACTCATCCCCCACCACCACTTTCTGAACACGGCCCAGGAGGAAGGAGCAAAACCACTGTATAACAGTGCCCCCAGCTCCCAGCCCCTCTAGACGGTCCAGAAGGATGTTATGGTCGATTGTATCAAAGGCCGCTGAGAGATCCAGCAGAACCAGGAAACAACTCTCACCTTTGTCCCTAGCTCGCCGGAGATCATCAACCAGCGCGACCAAGGCAGTTTCAGTCCCATGGTGAGGTCTGAATCCCGATTGGAAGGGATCCAAATGGTCCGCATCCTCCAGGCGTGCCTGGAGTTGTTCAGCAACCACGCGCTCAATCACCTTGCCCAAGAATGGAAGATTTGAGACTGGGCGATAGTTGGCCATACTGGCCGGGTCTAAAGATGGTTTTTTAAGAAGCGGTTTAATGACCGCCTCTTTCAGCGGATCTGGGAATGTTCCCTCACAGAGGGAAGCATTCACCACCCCGCAGAGCCCATCGCCCAGCCCTTCCCGGCTTGCTTTTATTAGCCAGGATGGGCAAGGATCAAGGAGACAGGTGGTTGGTTTCACGCGTCTAAGCAGCCTGTCCACATCCTCGGGGGTAACGGATTGAAATTGATTCCATGCAACTTGACCAGACAGAGCTCTAGCACTCTCTCGCCCCGGCCCTGCTCCCACGGTGGTGTCTAGCTCCTTCCGAATATGAGTGATTTTATCTGCAAAAAACTTTGCAAAATCGTTGCAGGAGATCTTGGGGTCTTTACAAGGCCCCGGTGGTAAAGGTGGTTCCGTTAAATTGCGAACCACCTGAAAGAGTCTCCTGCTACTATTTTCTGCAGATGCAATAGAGGCGGTGAAGAAAGTCTTCTTCGCCGTCGCTATCGCCACTTGGTAGGCTCGACGTTGAGCTCTAACCTGTGTCCGGTCAGATTCGGAGTGAGTTTTCTGCCACCGACGCTCTAACCGTCTCAACGATTGTTTCATCGCCCTCAGCTCCGAAGAAAACCACGGGGCTGTTCGGGCTCCATGCAATCGGAGAGGGCGCTTCGGAGCCAGACAGTCGATAGCCCTGGTTAACTCCGCATTCCAGCGGGCCACCAGGGAATCAGCTGAAAGGCCATCAACATGGGCTAAAGCATCCCCTACCACTCTCTGGAAACCATTTGGATCCATTAAGTGGCGGGGGCGGACCATCCGAATTGGTCCCACCTCCCTGCAGAGGGGAAGGGTCGCGGAGAAGTCCAGTTGCACCGGAAGTGATCTGACCATGGCACTTCTTTTGTTTCACTTTTACTTAGTGTCAGATCACCCACGTCACTAGAGGTGAACACCAGGTCTAAGGCATGTCCATGACTATGAGTTGGGCCAAACTTATTCAGGGACAGCCCCATGGAGGCCATGCTTTCCACGAAGTCCCGAGCAGCCCCTTGTAAGGTCGTGTCAGCATGGATGTTAAAATCCCCTAGGACAACCAAACTAGGTGTCTCCAGGAGAAAATCCGCCACGACCTGAAGCAGCTCGGACAGGGAATCCTTGGTGCAGCGGGGAGGTCGGTACAACAAAAGGAATCCTGTACTGCCCCTATTGCCCAACTTCCAGAACATGCACTCAGAGAGCTGGATCTTCCCAGTAGGACGCCTGGTGCAAGCTAGTGACTTCCTAAAAATCACTGCAACCCCCCCCTCCCCGCCCACATGACCTGGGTTGCTGTGCGTAAGAGAAACCTGGTGGGCAAGCAGCGGCAAGGACAGGCCCATCTGCTTCCTCCAACCAGGTCTCTGTCACACATGCCAGGTCAAATCCTCCATCCACAATCAAGTCGTGGATGGCAGTGGTTTTATTCATCATTGACCTGGCATTGCACAGCAACACTTTCAGGTCATGTGGATTTCCCCTGTTGATTCCAGTATCCATCCGGTCAAGGCCAGACCCGGAGGCAGGGATAGTCTTCAAACAACGACTAAACCTGCCTCCTCGGTAATGACATGGTCTGGTCTTAGCGTAACTCCGCCTCCTGCCCATGATCACCAAGATCGGATGTCCCAGTGCTTTCCCCCCTGTGAAACTTGTCCCAGCCATTGTGTTGGCTGGGGAGTTGTTGTTGTTGTTGGGCTGTTGTTGTTGTTGTTGTTGTTGTTGTTGTAGCAGAACCTGGATATCCACCAACTGGCTCTTGATGTAACAGCTGTGCACTTAGAATTAAAGGATTCTGAGCCCACAAGATTGTTTTGAATACCAGAACGGAGCTCTCGGTCTTTCCACACAAAAATCCCCTCCTAATTACTTCAGCCTAGTATAATTTAGGTTGCAGGGAAGTCATTTTGTTGCTGCTATTGTTAAATAGTATTTGGGGTCAGAGATCCTTATCGGTCTACTGCAAGTAACCCAGAAATTTATACCTCCTGCTGATTCCTGAGTTAGTTTTGTAATTGATCTGAATACATTACATTTTTCTTTTAAATATATAAAAATATATATCTTACCTAGATGGAAGTAAGAACTGCCAAAAAGGTGTGGGAAAATCATCACCTGAAGTCGCTGAAAGAACAAGAGGAGAAAATGCTTTTGGATGGGGAAGAGGAGGAGCTGCTCACCTACACTCGGGAAGATGCATATAACAAAGTAACTTACCTGCCAGCTTTTATGCAGTTCTTAAAACATTTGAGGGAAACCTGCAGGAAAACAACACTTATGTCCCTTGATCTCCAACAGAGTGCCAGCCTAGCTCTCCTCTAGGATACGAGAAGCTATAAGAACATCAAGCAGGGCAGGCCATCTCTTCCACTCCAGAGTTTTTCCATTTTTCTAATATTTCATTGGGTACTGGTCCTTAGTTTTCATTGGGCTTTTTTAATTTAAGGGGGGTGTATTACCTCCCCTTAGCTTTTTCTTTTTTTTAAAAGGTTGTATCCACTGTTAATCCTAGATGCGTTGAAATTAATGGACCAAAGGTAGAGACATAATTTCATTTAGTATACTCTTAAGTAGGACCACCACGGGGATAAAACCCACAATGAATTGTGCTTCTCATAGATTCTTGGAAGAAGTTGGAAGGCATTCCGAGGCTCGTCTAGTCCAACTCCCTGCAATGCAGGAATCTCTACTAAATCATACATGACAGGTGGCCACCCAAACTCTGCTTAAAAACCTCCAGGAAGGAGAGCACACCACCCTTTGTGGAAGTCTCTTTCACTGTTGAACAGCTCTTACTATCAGAAAGTCCTTCCTGATGTTTAGTCAGAATCTCCTTCCTTGTAATTTGAATCCATTGGTTCGGGTCCTAGCCTCTGGAGCAGGAATAAACAAGCTTGCTCCACCCTCCATGTTACAGCCCTTTAGATATTTGAAGACAGCTATTTTGTCCTCTGGTTTCATCAGAACTAAGTGTGTCTCTCTTCTCCCTGCTCCAGGAATATATTTATGAAGGCCCAGATGGACAAACTGAAATAATGCCGGTAAGTCTGTATTGATTTTATTACCTCTTCAGCGTGGGGGTGGATGTGGGGCGGAGGCGAGGAAAACGCATACACACACGCTGTATGCAGAGGGGCAGTAAGCTCTTGAGTACCAGTTCCTGGAAGCTGCAGGAGGAGAGATTGCTGTTGCACTCATGGTCCTGCTTGCAGGCTTCCCACAGGTAGCTTGTTGGCCACTATGAGAACAGGATGCTGGACTAGATGGGCCATTGGCCTGATCCAGCAGGGCCTTCTTATGTTAGTGCATTCACACCTCTGCTTACGTATCCTTCTGGTTACGTAAACTCCGGGATGCGAACACGGCAAACCTGGAAGTATTTTTCCAGGTTTCCCCGTGCGTGCATGTGCAGAAGCTCTAAACCGTGCCACGCGTGCATGCCCAGAAGCGATAAACTGTGCCATGCGCATGTGTCCTCCGGGTTGCAAAAACCTCGGGATGCGGTCGGACCTCTGGAACGGATCCCGTTTGCAACTGGAGGTACCCCGTACACACACTTCCTCTTCCACACGCACGCACACCCTCTGCTTATCCAAGAACACAAAGCGAGGTAACTCTCTTCTAATACTTTGTACAGCTCTGGACTCCCCCAACGCCACCTCAGGATGACAACGACATCTATATCGACTCCGTCATGTGCCTGATGTATGAGAGCACCCCGATCCCAGAGTCCAAACTGCCCCCCGTGTATGTCAGGAAGGAGCGTAAGCGCCACAAAACGGATCCATCCGGTAAACATCGGGTTTTTATGTAGGATATACATTGTCAGACACCTCCCGGCGTTGCTTCTGTGGGTGTGGAACTCCTTTGTTGCAGGAAGCCCAAGCTGAGAAAGTAGGCTTTCCAAAGATTATTTTAAACATTGAGAAACCGGCTGGGAAGTGGGGTTGTGCTGTTGTGAGGCCCAGCAGGAGGGGGCTCCTCAGGCAATTAGGTTGTGGGAGGGTGCTGGTGGTCAGTCCGAGGCAAGAGGCAGGCATGGATCAAATTCTGAACATTCCAGGATAGGCAAGAGATAAAATCAGAGCATGTGCTTTTCAGAAATTCCCGGTTCAACCTGTGGCATCTCCAGTTTGTTTGTTTTCTTTAAGGTATGAAGTAGCTGATGATGCAGAAGACCTCTCTCTGCGTAAGACGCTGAAGAGCTGCTGCCAGTCAGCAGACCAGGGATAGCCAGTGTGGTACTCTCTGGATATTTGTTGGACTACATCTCCCATCATCCCTGACCATAGGCTGTGCTGGCTGAGTCTGATGGGAACAACATCTGGAGCGCACCACATTGGCTACCCCTGCAGTAGACAACCTTGGGCTGGGTGGACAAACAGTCCGACCTCACACAAGTTTCTTACCCAGAAGTCTCAGGGCCAGAGGCAGGGAGTGTAAACCAAGGCAGAACAGGAGGTGGTGTTACAAAACCAGCAGTATAAGGGGATGGAGAAGGAGAGGTTAGGTTTTCTGAAATGAACAGGTGGCTCAGGTTGAGGAGTCTGTGACACTCCACATGTTTGTGACCTTCAGCTCCTGTCAGCCCCAGACAGCATAGCCCAGTGGTCAGAGATGATGGGAAATGAAGTTCAACCTGAAGAGCCCCAGGTTCTCTGGGCTCAAGCTTTTGTGGGGAATGTTCAAGGATTGACTGTTATGGTCAGCTGACAAAGTGCTCAGGCAGGTGATGACACTTCTGGTACTGCAGCCTAGGGGGCACCTACGAAGCACAGAGCTCAGTCTGCCAGGTTTGTGGATGATACAGCACATGGGTGGCAGAGGTGCTAAAGCATTAGAGCCTACTGGCTGGTTGCAGTGGCACAAGTGCTCTTTGTCCCTCATTTGTCTTATGGCTGTGGGTCTCCCCCTGCCCTGCATATTGGTACAACTAGTACCTGCCCAGATCACTGAATTTATGACGGTGTTAGGGATTTGGGGTTTTTTATTATTATTCCCCAGCAAACAGTTCAAAACCTCCCTGATCTGCCAGAGTACCATAGGCGTTGTGGTGGATCAAAGCTTATTACGCCTGTGGCCTTTGGGGGCTTTGGAAACTCTTTCATAACTTTTAACATCCTTGCGTAGTTTGTATGTTCATTGCCCCTTCCCACTCCCTGCCACCCACTGCTTCACTGAGCCCAGCATCCCTCTTCCCAGCTGCAGGAAGGAAGAAGAAGCAGCGCCACGGGGAGACGGTGATCCCTCCCCGGTCACTCTTTGACCGAGCCACTCTGGGGATGCTGAAAATGAAGCGGGAAGGCAAAGAGCAGAAGAAGAACATCCTTCTGAAGCAGCAGACCCAGTTTGCAAAGCCGCTCCCTACTCTTGTGAAGCCGGCTGCAGAGGCGGGCCAGGACAATCCCGAGTGGCTCATCAGCGAGGACTGGGCGCTCCTCCAGGTGAGATGGCGTCTGCAACACTGGGTTCACCGCAGATGCAAGAAGTCTTTGGGTTACACTCACCTCTGGCTGTACTCCGAATAGACCCATTGAAACTGGTGGGCATAACCAACGTAGGCCCGTTGATTTTCAGTGAGTCTGCTCGGAGTAGAATTTAGTTGGCTAGAACTCCATTGCTGAATAGCTAAATGTGTGTTTCTCCTGGATGCTTGATGCTTTCCCACTCCATCCACTACGTGCCAGGTACGTTCCAAGAAAGGCTTGGCCAGAACTGGGCTCACTTCCAAGTCCTTCACCTGCCTCTGCAGCGTACAGACATAAAGTCTGGCGGGGTGTGTGTGATCTGCTTATGTTTATTTATTGAGTCCCCTGTGCCCCCTCCCAATAAGAGTACTCCCAGGGTGGTAGACATTGCTACATGAAGTCATTTAAAAGGCAAAGACAACAGAATAAACCACTGCAAGAACAGGTGGATTTGGTTGCAGCATAAACCAGCATCCTCAGAAGTTTTAAAAGCCTTTGAAAATAATAATTTTAAAAAGTGCAACACTTTCATTTGATTGCCTTTCTTGGAATGTCTAAAACTACAACCGTTAGCCACTATTTTTCTTTATTTTCTGTGCAGATGCTAAGCTCTATTCCTTGTATGGGTATGTTTCTTCCTTGAAATTAAAAATCAGTTTAAAAGCAATAATTGGTTGAGTGGGATGCCAGGTAACCCTCCCAGATGGGGGTATTCCATAGGCAGAGCTCCCCATCTTAGCCCGCCTACCAGAGACACTAAGAGGGGTGTGTGTCCAAAGATGACCTTATATTGTATAGGTTGATTCATCTGGCATGTGTTGGGATCCCGCTTGGTGAACATAATGGCCAACCAGTATTGAGCCAGTTTTGTTTCAACCACAATGATGACCTAAACTATTACCTGTAAAGTAAACGGAATACACTTGCTAATTTTAGAGAAAGTTAAGGAGACACCAGTGGGGTGTTGGCTAAACCTACCCCAATGCCCCCAGTTAATGAGGAGTCAAGTTTTCACAGTTGTGTTGATTTTGTTTTGCAAAACTGCAGCCCCACTCTGCATACCCCATTCCTTCATTAATATAGTCCTCACTCGCCACAGTGGCTATCTTCTGCTTCCACTGTCAGAGGCAGTGCACCTATGATTATCATTTGCTTTGGGGGGTCAAATGAGAGTTCTGTTGTGCTCATGCTCTGCTCGCGGGCTTCCCATGGGCGCAGACTAGGATGCTGGACTAGATGAGCCTTCAGCCTAATCGGGCTACACAGGGCTCTTACGATCAGTTTTGTGCTGATAAAATGTGATAAAATAGTGAGTTCAGCTTAATGTGCAACATACTAACCTGTAACGTATTTTAATAAGCAAGTGGGACCCGCAGCAAAGTCTTGCAGTGTGGGGTGCTCTTGTTCAAGTACCCCAGAAAGCAGCTCTGTCTCTCTGGTTACTTCATTCCATTCCCCTTCTCCTGTCCTGTTTTCTGGGTCCTCCACTCCAACAGATACTCCACATTCTGTGGCCACTGACCACGTGTAGTCCTGTTTTGTCACACACACACCTCAGGTTTGCATTTCCCCCCCTGTTGTACTGCTGCAAACCTTGTGTTCCTCCCAAGTGCCTCCTCTTAGGGAACCAGAACTGGACCACCCACACATCAGAATCAGCACTCACTCCCCAGATATCACTAGTGAAGAGGATAGCAATAGAGTCTCACTTCCTGTCTGTCCTCCCCCTTCTTTGCAGGCGGTCAAACAGTTGCTGGAGCTGCCTCTCAACCTTGCAGTCGTGTCCCCGGCTCACACGCCCAACTGGGATCTCGTCAGCGACGTAGTGAACTCCTGCAGCCGAGTTTACCGCTCCCCGAAACAGTGTCGCAACCGCTACGAAAACGTCGTCATTCCAAGAGAAGAAGGGAAGGTGGGTGTAAGCTGAAGTAGGCAACTTTCTTGCACACTCTTTAGGGAGTCAGAAGCATAAGCAAATCCTTATGAAATTTGTAAAGAGAGGACCCGTACTTGTGATACTTTTCTCTGTTGGATCGTTTTACGTGGCACTCTTTTTCCTCCCTTTTTTTTTTTTTGTATTAGAAAATAAAATAAAATTCGGCAATGTGCTATAGAGTTCTTGCAACAGCCCTGTGAGATAGGCCAGCATTTTGCCCATTTTACCAATGGGGAGTTGAGACTGAGACATAGTGGCTTGTCCAAGGCCTCCCGGCATGCGTTCCCCCTCCCCCTCTTTTTTTTTTTGGGTTGATCAGGGTAATGACCTCTGATCTCCTGGGCCTTAAGCCTCACCCTCTGTCCACTTGTACCACACTGGCTCTTATAGAGACTTTCTATTTATGTCACTAATCTAAATCCAAACCCATCGCAGAAAGTCAAACTTTGCTTCTTATTTTACAGCTTATGTATGAAGCGAACCCTAAGAAGAAGACAAAAAGCATTTATAAGGTGTGCACTTACAAATTGTTGTTCCAATTCAGACAGTCTGGTATCTTAAGCATCAGCAGAGGTGGACACAAGATGAAGTAGGAGATCCATATTTGAGTCCTGATTTGAACGCTCAATCAGCCATTTAAAGCCTTCCCATCTATTTCGCGTTGACGCAATAGATTGTGGCGCCAGGCGACCTTTGTCTCAAAGATGTGATTCGAAGAGTGATTTCTCGCACTTTAGCCAGCTTGAATTAAAAAATAAAAAAGTGTTTTGTCCACCTCCCAGAAATGCCACCTCATTCCGCATGATTATTATAATTAGTACCTTTTTTTTTTGGTTTTTTGTTTTGAAAAAAAAAATGTTTTGTTACTAGCTTTTTTTTACTTTTCATTTTGAAATCTGATTGCTTTGCAGACATTTAATGAATTAATCCCTGCAACGCCCCATCAGGTAATGTATCACCCCCAACTTAACAGCTGCAGAAGCGTAGTTGTAAATTAGTTGTAGTAGGGTTAGAGGCGATAGCAGCAAATATAAACAGCTTTCTGGAAACCAGACCGCAAAGGGGCAAAGTTGGGTGCCATGGAGAAAGAGCTTTTGGCCTCAAGTTACAGTTCCTGCTAAACTGCTTCTTCTGACCAAGATAATCAAATTTAGGGAATTATTTGGGATGTTGCCGATTCACATGGCATTTGTCGGGAGATGAGTATTCCAGTGAGTGTGTGAGAGGATGCACATGTGCATGTTTTTATGTGCACCTGGTGAAGGAGTACCTGAGGAAGTAGCATCACTGAAGTCAAGCAGGTGTGCACCAGATCAGTGGCTCAGCTATTTCAGACCTCTGAAGTCCCCATGCATGCTGCTCTGTGCTTTCCACAGAAGAGCAGGGTTAAGTAAGTACAGGAAGCAAATTAGTGCTAGCAAGTCCATCTGGCAGTGTGTGGCCGATATGGTCTGATGTGACGGTATGGCTGGTTAGGCAGAGTAACTGCCCTAAGCTCTCTGGCCCACTGACTTGACTGCTCTGACGTCTTAGGAGCCCTGGGTAGGTGAGCTCTGGGGCGGATGGACCAAAACAGGGGGAACGAGCCATTTTGTAAAAACAAAACAAAACCCGGCACCAAAACAGAACCTTTGGCACTTAATCAAAGAAAGGGAGTTGTGGGGCACCCAGCCAAGCTGCTTCTCAGTGGTGCAGTTTGACTGGTCAGGCCAGGTTCCCTGTTTCTGGTCCCAGTCAGCCCAGAGTTCCTACTTGCCCCATGGAATAGGGGGGTCAATAATGAGAATTATTCAGCTGCTCAGCCTTAATCTTCTGGCAAGCGGGAGAGGCTTGTGGTGGGATTGGGGAAGAGTGAGGGTGGGCTGGAGGAGAGGGAAGGAGGAGAGTAATAAGAAAGGGGGTGGAGATGACACAGAATCGTTTTGGAGTGTGGGGATAAGAAGTCAGTTGTTTCAGGTTTGTGTACACTTCAGAAATACTACCCACAAGGACCTCCCAAGTGTTCCTAGTTCTCCAGTCTCCATTTTTCATGATTATATAAAATGGGAAATTAATCTGGTATTATTTTTCTTTCCCTACATTTCTGACACTTGAATCGGCAGCTTACAAACTTGGTACCGATGCAATATTTGGCATAACCTATTAGCCATGGTTATAAGAGGGAAAGCAAGCCACATATCCCCCTTTGCCTCCTGCCCATCTCTTACACATGCTCTCTCTTCCTTTTCTGTTTCACGGCTGTTTATGGAGCAGGTTTATCTCTGCACTGATGACAGCGCTAACCATGGTTGGCTTTAACCAGAGTTTGCAAGCCTCCTTCAATCTCTGTATACAAAGCTAGCTTGAAGCCAGTCATGTTGAGCAATAATACAGATATTCATTTGTTCATTCATTAAATACATCTGTACAGTGCCTTTAATTCAGAAGATTCCCAATAAATCCAGGAACCATCTACCCACACCGTGTTTAGCTCTGAAAAGCAAAGGAAGAGGGACAAACGTGAGAAATGGAACATTCAGATCCATGGATCACCCTGCTATTGGAATTAAGCTCTAGTAGTTTATAATCGTAGTTTGTGCTTTACTTGTTTCTTAGTATACAGTAAGCCTGCAACTTATGCATTTAACTTGTGCGCATTCAACTTCATGTGCTTGGCAAAAATAGCAAATTAAAAGGGGGGCAGAAAGGGAGCGAATGTCGGGAGGGGGGGAGAGACTTTGGCAGTCCCACCCGTCATTGAATCAAATGCGATTTTGGCTTTAGGCGCAGTCCCTGGAACAGAACCCCTACATAAGTTGCAAGCTTACTGTACCAGATCTCTTGCGTAGGCAGAAACATTACAGAGTCTTGTATTGCGCCTTGTAAAACTTTGTTGTTGTTTGTTCATATTTAGACAAAGAATAGCCGACCACTTCGAACAAATCAGCTCTATGCCCAAGATGAGGGCTCCACGCACACCCAGCTTTACACTAATCATTTTGAGATTATGAAAATCATTGCTGGGAAGAGAAGCCCACCGATCAAACCCTTGTAAGTTCATAGGGAAGACGCTCCTCTTGCAGCCACTGCAGTAAAACTATTCTATACAAAAGCCATTTGCTATGCAAGTCCATTGCAACAAAAACAACAGAGGCTTGTGACACATTGCAAGTGGCTTTTTATGGCATAGCCTTTTTGTGGACCCAAGTCCAGTTCATCAGATGCATGAAGTGCTATCCTTGAGTTAACAGGTGTTGAATCGGGTGGATGTGAATTAATAGCAATGACATTAGAAAAACTTCACCCAGTGATTATTCCATATTTAATTTGGTTAGTTCAGGAGACAGCTGTTGATAACACAAACGTTGTGGCATTGGGTAGTCAATTAACACATGTAATTAACAAAAATCCCATGTGTTTTCATATAGTCTCCAATGGCAGTTCTTAATATACAGTGTATTGATTGTAAACAGAATAGAAATCTGAAGTCCACTATATAATTCTTCCTTGGGGTTCTTTGCCAAATGCAATTATGTTGTGTTTTCTTAAGGTTGAAAAGTGTTATGGTGGATCTGTCAGTGCATGTGTTGGTGCCGTGACTTTAGAATATACAGCACGGCTCCCTCTTTATTTGACAACAAATGTCCTCTTGGGTTGTATTTCAGACTTGGTATGAACCCTTTCCAGAAGAATCCAAAACACACTTCAGTACTTGCAGAAAGGTAAGAAGCTTCAGGTGGGAGGGAGGGGTGTGACAGGGCAAGATTAGCACCCGCCCCCCTCTTCTTTCTCCAAGCACTTTAAGCAAAGAACAGGGAAAGGATGGAGTTGATCAATGGTCAGCAAACTTTTTCAGCAGGGGGCCGGTCCACTGTCCCTCAGACCTTGATGGGGGCCGGACTATATTTTGAAGAAAATAAAGAAAGAAAGAACAAATTCCTTTGCCCCACAAATAACCCAGAGATGCATTTTAAATAAAAGCACACATTCTACTCATGCAAAAACACCAGGCAGGCCCCACAAATCACCAAGTGATTCATTTTAAATAAAAGGACACATTCTACTCATGTAAAAACACGCTGATTCCCGGACTGTCCGCGGGCCAAAATTGGAAGGCGATTGGGCTGGATCCGGCCCCCAGACCTTAGTTTGCCTAACCATGGAGTTGATCTTCTTTTTAGCAGAGACACACACAAACACAGAGTCCTCATTGATAATTGCTGGAAGAGATTTTAAGCTCAACTCTTCCATCAAAATCAGTATGTCTTCATAAAAGCTCTGGACTTTCAACCAAGTGGTCCCCCAGTTCTTCCCCCTTCGTAATTTTTAATTTAGTTCGTTCCTCTTCATTCCCAGCGGCATCAACTACGACAAGCCACTTCCTCCCATTCAAGTTGCATCTCTCCGAGCAGAGCGTATCGCAAAGGAGAAGAAGGTACGTTGCGAAGGAGATTCCAGTTCCTGCGCCGAAACAGTGAGTCGGGGGATGTTGTTTGGTGATAGGTCCAGTCTCACCCCCCCCCCTCCATAGTGGGGATGAGCTAATGCATATGGTATGCTGCAGCTATTTCAAATATATGTGACATAAAGGCTTTGTATTGACACTGTAGCGGCTTTATTCACAGTCTAATCTGGACTTAGTTCATTTATGAAATTTATTGTTTTACCAGCATGGCTGGTCTCTCATTGTGTTACCAGTTCATGTTTTTTAGGGCAGGTTCTTACGTTCATTTTGCCAATGCGGCTGGGG
This sequence comes from Podarcis tiliguerta, assembly GCF_965153285.1. Taxonomy (NCBI): domain Eukaryota; kingdom Metazoa; phylum Chordata; class Lepidosauria; order Squamata; family Lacertidae; genus Podarcis; species Podarcis tiliguerta. Next base: position 34,278,482 of record NC_139549.1, on the reverse strand, counting down.
TAGGGGAAATAATATTGAAACTTGGGAATAGCGTCATGGGTGTATCTTTCATTCATCATGTGATAAGTGTCTCCCATGCTTCTTATTTTGTTTAGAAACAGAAGCTGAAGTCGGGTTATGGTGGGAGGGTATGATTCAGACTGGGACAGCAGTGTGTGGGGTTGATCCTGTCTCCCTGCACCATTATTTATTTAAATATTTGGAAACCGCACTTCCACACATAATAATCAAAGGTGCCATACAGGCTAAAGACACAGCATTGCAATAAAAATGCCAAACAGATCAGTAAGAGCAGGATGGCAGAGAATCTGAGATTTAAAAGCAGGCTTTATGTTGGGGGGGGGGGCAGAACCGAGTTATCTGTGACATGATTGGTCAATTAAGTATTTTTTATTATTTCCTTGATGGGAGGGGGCAGCTGCACCCCCTGACTACGCCCATGTTTGAAAGGCCCGTCTGAATAATACAGTTTTTAGAAGACATCAACAAAATGAACAGTGATGTCTCCTGCCAAACTTCTATTGGCAAGGAGTTCCACGGGGCAAAACGTGCCACACCAAAGACTCGGTCCCTGATTAGGACAAACTGAACCTCAGGGGCATGTGAGACCAACCAAAGTGTCCCAGGCCTCAGTGACCAAGGTGGAGCAGAAGGAATTCCTTGCTGTAAAACCCCCAAATCTCAGCTATTTACCCCTCAAGTAAATTCGTATTTTGGGGCAGGCCAGAGGAAAATTTTATTGGGAAATGGCACATGGAATTTTTCTGTACCACAAGCTGGATTGGGGGTTTGTTTCTCTGTTGCTTCCGAGGACAGGAGAGACTATCCTGTGACGAACCTGTTGCTCGTTTGGGGTCAGTAGCGCTGCTGTATATAATGGGGTGGAAGAGGCATCCGAACAGCTATTCCCAAGTCTTTATATATTTCTCTCCCCCCGCCCCCCATCTACGTTGGGAAAGGTAATGTGAAGATCTGCCCTAAAGAACTGACACAAAATGAAGGGACTAGGCCTTGTATATAAAGATGTCAAGTCTAGGCAAATTCAACATATCCACCTGTTCACAGCCAATTGAAGAGAGGAGCGTGAGAATGGCTCGCCTTGTTCGGGATGCTTTTATCTGCCCTTTGAATAGGAACCAACCACTTTTTCTCCTTCCTTATTCCCCAGGCTCTGGCTGAGCAGCAACGGGCCCAGCAGCAAGCTGGACCTCAGCAGCAACAGCAGGCCGGCCAGCAACAAACACAGCAAGCGGCGGTACAGCAAGCCCAGCCTCAGCCCCAGGCTCAAGCCCAGGTAGTCCAGCAGCCCCAGGCTGTGGTGCAGACGGCTGTTACCACTGTGGCAAACACTGCAGTGCTGGTAAGACACTCTCGAGGGGTTGCAAATAGCCACTGGCCCGGATGCCTGTGGGGAGTGGAGAGCGTGTCCGGATTGACGCAGCAGTTAAGCTGTGCGAGAGTCTCCTCTTATTTCTAAAACTCAAAGGACGCATAGCATCATAAAGTGCGGGAGAGGCAGGCTAAGAAGTGTCACTTAGGCATGACATGCCACATTTGCAGGGGTTCTTGTGGGCTTGTAACTTTCACGGGCAAAACTGTGTGGCTGCATTCTTGTTTTAAGACCAGCATCCTGTAGCGCTACTGGCACAGGCAGTGACCAGCCTTAACATCAGGCACGTCCATTTATATGCTGACTGTTTGTTTGACCCGTGGCAGCAAGGATGTTACCTGCTATAGGCTGGAAACCATAACCCTGATTTTCTGTAGGGAGGGAATCAGGTGGTTATAGACTAAATTCATGTTTTGTACCTCTCCCCCCCCCCCCCCAAAGAGGACCTGTTATTTTTAAAATAAGTTTTGGATTTATCAGCAGCACAAACCCACTTCATTTTTATTTATTTTTTTACTTTTTCACTTGTGCTTACATTTATTGGTGTGTATTCTGCGCTAAATCCTTAAACCAATTAGAAACATAGCTTAAACCAATTAGAAACAAATGATCCATGGAGATCATTTGGGACTCTGGCTAATTCTCAGAAAGCTGTGTCACATATGAGCAGGTAGCTTCACGACTCTTACATGGTGCCCACATTCACGCATAATGCTGAAATTTCTGGCTGCTTCAGCCAGAGCACGCACAAGTTTCCACGGCCCTTTTCCAGTCGTTTCACTTCGCCTGAACAAGTCAAGGTTTAGCACTTGACTGTATTTTCCAGCTGCTTCTGAAAATAGGGCTAATGTCTTCCAAACAAACCAGGATAGGAAGCCATCATTTAAACTTTGCATCATATCCTGGCTTGTTTGGAAGGCATCAGCCACAGGGTTGGGGTTCATGTGCACTGGGGAACTTTCATTAAAATGCCAGCTTTTTAACTAACTGCCGGCTTCAAAGGTTTGCGAAGAAGTTGTGTGCAGCTGCACACTGCTCCTGCCACATCCTGGCCACATTGCATGCCAACCCTTCCACGTCCCGGTATGTTTCTCTCTTTAACCAAAATTATCTCTTGGCCAGGCTGGCACAATGAAGACCTCGGTGACTGGGACAAGCATGCAGACAGGTAAGTTATACCTTCCATAGTAAAGCATTGTGGGTGGTGGAGAAATGACTATGCCTGCCTCCATTGCAGGCCCAGACTGACCTTTTGGTTTTGTTTCTCAGCTACAGTAAGCGGGAACGTTATTGTAAATACAGTGGCTGGGGTTCCTGGAACGACCTTTCAGCCAATCAACAAGCGGCTGGCTTCGCCCGTGATACCGGGATCACTGGCGGTGAGTATTTTCAGATGCTCAGTGTGTCACTTTCAAGCTCCCAATGAGGGCAGTGATTTCAACCAGAGTCCAGTGGTTCTAAGCAAAGTGTGTGTGCGGATGCAGTTTGATTATAGATAGGGGCACATGGAAAAAATCCTACCCCGGATGTGGGATTCTTTACTACGGCGAGGACAAAGCTTGATTTGCCAGGATGTCTGAGTTTGAGCCATTTGGTCAAGGATAATCTTAACTTGAGAGCTGTGACAATTTACATCTTTCTTCCTTTCCTTTAGACCGCAGGAGGAACGGCTACAGCCCAGGTGGTACATACTCAACAGAGAGCAGCTGCCGCACCTGCTGCATCTGCAGAACTGGTGACCATAGCATCTACCCCAGGGGTCCGAGCAGTGACATCGGTGACAGCGCCAGCAGTTGTCACTACTAACCTGACCCCGGTCCAGACCCAAGCAAGATCCTTAGTCACTCAGGTTACGCCAGGTAAAGAGTGTACATTTTGCATAGTCTGATTTTTTTTAAAAAAACCTTTAAATCTTACCTATGGGATACTTTCCCAAACTGGTAGTAACAACATCTGCTTCTTGTTTCCAGTCCTCTGCTGACTTGGCCTTATGTGGGTTTTAACAATAACAACAACAATTTATACCCTGTTCATCTGGCTGGGTTTCCCCAGCCACTGTGGGCAGCTCCTAACAGAATATTAAAATCATGATAAAACATCAAACATTAAAAACTTCCTTTAACAGGGTTGCCTTCAGATGTCTTCTAAAAGTCAGATGCTTATTTCCTTGACATCTGATGGAAGGGCGTTCCACAGGGTGGGTGCCACTACTGAGAAGGCCCTCTGCCTGGTTCCCTGTAACCTCAATTCTCGCAGTGAGGGAACCACCAGAAGGCCCTTGGGAAGCTGGACCTTAGTGTCCGGGCTGAAGGATGGGGGTGGAGACGCTCCTTTAGATATACTGGACCGAGGCCGTTTAGGGCTTTAAAGGTCAGCACCAACACTTTGAATTGTGCTCGGAAACGTACTGGGAGCCAATGCAGATCTCTCAGGACCGGTGTTATGTGGTCCCGGCGGCCACTCCCCGTCACCAGTCTAGCTGCTGCATTCTGGATTAATTGTTACTGGGGATTGTTTTGTGAAATCTTTATGAATTGTGTGCTGCAGTTCCTTAAAAACGTTGCAAGTCACTTGGAGGTGAGTTTTTGTGTGTGTGTAATGAATGGCTAGGAAGTGTAATCAATCTCCTTTTCTTCTTCTCTTCCCCCTGCCCCCAGCAGCTCCAGCAGGTGTGCAGTTGTCGGGGAAGGCTATCAGCCCGGCTCACTTCCAGCTCCTGCGGCAGCAGCAACAGCAGCAGGCGGCAGCAGGCCAGGTCCAAGTCCCACAGGCCCAGTCACCAGCCCAGATTAAAGCTGTGGGGAAGTTATCCCAGGTAAGGGAGAGGCTCCTCGATTTGTGAGCACTAGCGTCGGTCAGAGCGCTGCATTGCACCCCATCTGCACCATGCATTGAAAGCAGCACCATGCTGCTTTAAGAGCCAGAAAAATCCTGGTGGCCCTCCAAGACCCACAGCAATTTTCAGCTGTTCAGGAGGTGGGTGTGAGAGTTTGGGGAACTCTGTAGCTTGGTAGAAGAGTGGTGTAAATTGGGCATATTTGCATCATGGAGTTGCGGAGAAGGGCAAGGAGTTTGCCTGAGTGCTGAAGCCCTGTCTCCAACCCCTAGAGATTTAACCTGATCCCCTCTCACTTCTGAGATGCTTTGCCCATGCACAGCTGTCAAGCATACCTTTACAGTCATCAGAACTGGAAACCTGCTCTTTGAAACAAAAGATAAAAGCAGGGGCTCTGGGAAAGGAGGCTCCCGCTCTCAACACCAGATTCTGTATTTTTTGCTCCGTCACTTCCGTGGAATCCTAGCATACACAAAGCATTCATGTATTTTTGATAACGCAGCATTTGATTTTACACGTGCACCTAATATATATATAGCGGCCATCTCCAACCTGGGCCTGATGGGAGTTTGCAGTCCAAAGCATTTGGAGGGCAACATAAGAACCTGCCTTATACTGAGTCGGACCCTTGCCCTGTCTAACTCAGTTACTCCCTGTGTCGATTGGCAGCACCTCTTCATGGTTTCAGGCACAGAATTTCTCAGCCCTACCTGGAGAAGCCGGGGATTGAACTAGGGACCTTCTGCATGCAAGGCAAAGACTCTACCGCCAAGAGCAACCCAGATGGGGAAAGATGCAGTGCATTATGTAACATGCACTGTGTTTTGAGATCTATATGCTCAGCCAGGGTGGATAAAAATCAATGATTTTTTTTTTAAATGAGATTTTAAAAAATTTAAATCAGATTTTTAAAATACAGTGGTGCCTCGCAAGACGAAAAGAATCCGTTCCGCGGGTCTTTTCGTCTTGCGGTTTTTTCGTCTTGCGAAGCAAGCCCATTGACGGAGTAGCGCTATTAGCGCTATTGACATTTTAAGGGCTAAAAACGGCTTTTTAAGGCTTGGGAGATTAGCGGTTTTGCTGCTAAAATGCTTTTAGCAGCTTAGCGATTCAAAATAAGGGGTTTTGGAGCGGGAAAAAAAATTCAAATTTTTACGTCATTTTTCGTCTTGCGAAGCAATCCCATAGGGAAATTCGTCTTGCGAAGCGCCTCTGCAGACGGAAAACGCTTTCGTCTTGCGGGTTTTCCGTCTTGCGAGGCATTCGTCTTGCGGGGCACCACTGTAAAATGCTTTTGGAGGAGAAATCTTTCTAAAGATAGTTTTCTATTTAAGTTACATTATAGTCCAAAGGCTATTCATCAGGAAAGAAGGATTTGTTTTATGTTTTTCATGTGTTCTAAAACTCAGTCTAAGGTGCCTTTTTTAAAAAACAGCAACACCCAAACCATTTAATTACATCAGTTAACAGACATGGAGACATATGCTATAATGTTGTTCTTTTAGTTAAATAAATTGTTTATTAAGGAGGTGATTATTTTTCTCCTTCCAATAAAGTAAAGCAGAAAAACTGTCCAAATATAAACAGTTAACTTATTAAACCACACAATAATTTCAGAATTATCTGTCTGTGTATTTCTAATAGCATAACCAAATCAGTAATTTTTGATGTAACTGTAAAAACTATGAAAATTTATTATTCCAAAAACGAAACCTTCATCTGGTTGTAAATATTAAGATTATACCAGCAAGAATGAGTCTTTCTGTAAAAAAAATAAATGATTTAAATCAAGTCTTACTGACTACTGATTTAAATTAGATCTTACTGACTTGTGATTTAAATTGATTTGATTTAAATAAAATCCAGCCTGTGCTCAGCAAATCTTGTTGCTGTATCAGAAAAGAAAAACTTTGGTTCCAATTCTCTCCTGGTATCAGAAGCCATTTAGCAGAGCCAAAAGTCGTGGTGGTGGTACGATGTTGTGTTTCTCTCCCTCTCTTCAGGAGCAGCTCATCAAGTTACAGAAGCAGAAGATGCAGATTCCCCAACAGCAGGCTGCCCAGCAGCAGGCCCAGCCTGGAGCCCAGCAACAGGCCTCTCAGGTTCAAGTGCAGCAGCAGCAGCAGACCCAGCAACTCACGGCTGTTGCAGCACCGAGGCCAGGGGCGGTCCTCACAGGCACCACCGTCACGAACCTCCAGGTTGCTCGCCTTGTAAGTCAGCCTTGGGGATCCCGCAGAGGTTAACAAGCCAGCAGAAATTTCAATTAGCCTGGCACTGGTGGGACGGTTGGCAAAGAGGAAAGACTGGGCACAAGCCTTCCCCTCTCTCTTTTTTGCCTTGGCTAAATGCTGCCTGCTGTGGGAGGGGTGTGAAGGGGTGGAGAGCTCTGCCCTTCCTCTGCTGGCTCATTCACTCTCCTGCATGGTCTTCTGCGCTGGCTGGGCAAGTTCTTAAAATGCATTTAAGCAGACCGTTCCCCACTGTTGACCCCTAATCAACTGACATTTAGAGGACTTCTTCTGAACACCAGGGCTCCATTTAGCCCTCATGGCTCCTGGGGGTCAATGGTGCCTGCCCCTCCTCCATGGATTTGTCTTAAGCCCCATTTGAAGCCATCTGGGCCAGCCTTCTCCAACCTGTGGTCCACCAGGTGTTTGGGACAACCACCATTTGTTCCTGTCCATTGGCCAGTTGGGCTGATGGGCGTCATAGTATAAAACTTCTGGAGGCTGCTGGCTGAGAGTTGGAGTGTAGCAGAATCCGGAGAGTCACAGGTTCCCCATCCTGTTTTAATCCAGGGGTGGGGAACATTTTTAAAGTTGAGGGCCACATTCTGTGGCAGAGAACCTTCAAGGGGCCACATGCTGGTGACAGGCAGGGCCAGAGGCAAAATTGGCCGGAGCACTTCGTACGAACACTCACGAACCTTTCTCTGTTCTGCAAGCAGGGCAAGCGAGAGGCATTATCAGAGTTCAGGGAAACGTTACAGACAGGCAAAGTGACTCGAGGAGGGTGTGAAGCAGGGCCAATGAGGGCCTGAGTAGAGTTCCAAGGGCCAGATAGGTTTCTCGTTCCTGCCTCATTGCATTGCTGTTCTGTGGAGCGGATTGCATTCCACCAGAAATAGTCAGGTCTCCTCTCATGCTTGTGCAATAATCCCAATTCCTTACTGCTCAGACTCGTGTTCCTGCTTCCCAGCTTCAAGCGCAAGGCCAAATCCAGGCCCAGGCACCGCAAGCAGCCCAGGTGGCCTTGGCGAAGCCTCCGGTGGTGTCTGTTCCAGCTGCTGTAGTGTCATCTGCAGGGGTCACCACGCTCCCTGTCACAGTCGCTGGGATTAGCGTCGCTATTGGACAGCCACAGAAAGCAGCAGGTGTGTCAATCATTATTCTTAACCTGTGTGTGAGAGAGAGAGCATATCAAACTTCCAGAAGAAAAAACCCGAGCTTTCATTTTAAGTCTCTTTTCTCCCTTCTCTCAGAGTGATGTTCAATATGTCACTTTCTTTTTCTTTCTCTTTTTAAAACCAGAGACTTACTAATGCCTATACTGTACCATGCTTGTGACAGTGAATTCTTCAGTTGTCCCAAGGACTTGGGATATTCAGTGGGTCAGGGAATCAAACAGATTGCAGACTTGCTTCTGTGAAGCAGAAGGAAAGCTGTCGGTTTAGCTGTAGCACAGGAGCTGGTGGAGAACTGGCAAGAGGTTTTATTTCTATATCAAAAACGTGCCCCCTGCTTCATCCCAAGGTGATTTAGGTCAATATATGAAAACAGTAAGAGATCAAAACAAAAAACACAGCAGCAGAATAAATACATCCCAGCAAAAACAAAAGAGCAGAATGAATGCAAGTTGCACAAAGCACCTGTCCATTTCAAAGACTTTCCTGTGGAACTATATGTCATCTTGGTACCTGAGGGACCATAGCTTCCCAAAATAGGCCTCCTCCTCCCCCTCTCTCTAAAACCACCCCACTTTGGGTTGTGCTGCGTGCACACAAATTGCTGCCCAGCACATTGCCTGCAGTCATCCTGCTCCAGTCAGGTCGGCAAGAAGAAGAAGAGTTTGGATTTGATATCCCACTTTATCACTACCCGAAGGAGTCTCAAAGCGGCTAACATTCTCCTTTCCCTTCCTCCCCCACAACACTCACTCTGTGAGGTGAGTGGGGCTGAGAGACTTCAGAGAAGTGTGACTGGCCCAAGGTCACCCAGCAGCTGCATGTGGAGGAGCAGGGAAATGAACCCAGTTCACCACATTACGAGACTACCGCTCTTAACCACTACACCACACTGGCAAAGTTGTGGGGACGTGCTAGTGAAGAAGAAGAAGAAGAGTTTGGATTTGATATCACGCCTTTCACTCCCTTTAAGGAGTCTCAAAGCGGCTAACATTCTCCTTTCCCTTCCTCCCCCACAACAAACACTCTGTGAGGTGAGTGGGGCTGAGAGACTTCAAAGAAGTGTGACTGGCCCAAGGTCACCCAGCAGCTGCATGTGGAGGAGCAGAGATGCGAACCCGGTTCCCCAGATTACGAGACTACTGCTCTTAACCACTACACCACACTGGCAGGGCAGGAACAGCAGTGCTGAGAAGGAGGAGGGTGCTCAGGTTCGCAGTGCTTTGGAAAAGCCCCTCCAAAGCATAAGTGCTCCAGAAACTTGGAAGGAGATGAGTAGGATCATCAATGGGCATCAGAGGCTCTTACTTCCAAAATTCAACAGGACCCCAGGTGAAGGCCTCATCCTTCTGGAAGCAGGCTTGTGTGGCTACCACAAATGTCAGGTTCGTTTAGTAGTCAGGACAGGTGGGCCTCTGACTACTGATAAAAGAGCAGTAGTGGGGAAAGATATGTTGAAGGAGGAAGGTCTTCAGCAGGCACTGAAAACACAACAGTCTAATATTTAACAGGAAGGAATTCCCAAAAGGTATTTCGGAGCATCATTGTAAACAATGTCTCAGAACTTGCAGTGTCCAGTCTTTTAGTTCTGTCCTTCATATCCTGCACAGGAGGACAGACTGTGGTGGCTCAGCCACTGAACGTCCAGCAGCTCTTGAAACTCAAGCAGCATCACCAGGCAGCCCAGCAGCAGAAAGCCATCCAGCCTCAGGTTGCCCAAGGACAAGCTGCCGTTCAGCAAAAGGTATCCCTCTCTCTTCCTGTTACTGCCTTTGCAAACGCTGCATTACCATTAAGGTGGGAGACTGGATACGTTGGCTATTAGAAGCGTTCTAAAGATGGAGGAATGGTCTGCTGTTATCACCAACTCTTACCTGTAAGTAAATTGTTGCAGTAGAGCACAGCTGCATAGGGCAAAGATTTGCACGTACTTAACCGTGTCCTGGATTCAGAGAACTCCACTCTGTTTGTTATGTTCCATATCCTACCTTTCCCTGAAGGAGGTCAGGGCAATGTGCATGCTTCCACACACCCCTGTATCCTCTAAGCAAGCCTGTGAGGTAGGTTGGGAAGAGAGGTCATGACTGGCAAAGGTCACCCAGCGATTTTCCTGGGGAAAATGGGGAATCGGAACCTGATTCTTCCAGTCGTCATCTGACATTTTTAACCAGTGCGCTGACTCGAAGAGGTTGAATGCCCTATTTTGCCATTTCAGATAAATGCCCAGCAAGTCACCGTCCAGGCCCAACAGCAGACATCACAGCAGCAGAAAGTCTACGCTACGCAGCCGGCCATTAAGGCACAGTTCCTACCAACGCCGATTTCTCAGGCCCAGAAACCTGGTGGAGCCCAACAAGTCCAGACCCAAATACAGGTAAGGCTACTGTGCCTCTTCCCCTCTCTTTGACGAGGATGTGATATTGGTACTCATACAATAAGAGCCTCTTCCGTTTCCCTGCCGGTTGTTCAGTGTCTGTTTCTACCGAGTTCATCCCTACATCAGTTGGTGTGGAAGCCAGAGACACTGGTTTATGTCAAACATTTGCAGAATGCTGGATACTTTTTAAATGACAAACCCCTTCTCCCCCAATGTGTTGTTCTTAAAGGTTGCAAAGCTCCCACAAGTGGTCTCGCAGCAGGCAGCAGTAGCCAATATTCAGCAGGTGGTGTCTGTTTCCCAACAGGTAAGGTTTGTGGGATTCCATATTTCAAACTTGCATACATTTTTTAAAAATTATTGAGCAGGGAAGTGTAACTTCTGAAATTGCCTTTAGAAAGGATCGAACACTTAACAAAGTGTGATGTTCACTAGCAAGCATTTCTGTTTACCTCTTCCCCTTTTTCTCCCTCCCCGCACCCCCCAAGGTTCAAGCTCAGCCGCAGACGGTGACTTTGTCCCAGACGACAGCAGGACAGCATCAGGTCCAAGTCATCCCTGCCACCACCGCCACCGCTCAAGTGGTCCCACAGAAACTGGTCCAGCAGCAGGTTGTCACGGCAGCATCTCCCCAGATTCAGGCAGCCGGCGTACAGAACCCATCCCAGGTTCCGGCATCGTCCGACGGCCAGACTCAGCAAGCGAAAGTGCAAATGAGGACTCCGGTCAGGATAAAGGCGCCCAACAAACCCAGCTGAGTCCATGGTGACCTCACAGCAGTGAGCAAAGGAGGACACACTGTTTGTGCTTCCTGCAACCTGGCAAAAGCTGGAGCCTGCAGACCTGTTTGCACAGGAAAAACTTTGCCGGCAGTCCCTTCACCAGAGAGCCTCTCCCCAAAAGCTGCAGGCGCACTTTGTGACTCTGATCCTGTGTGAAGTTCCCAGGAAGGCCGCATGTTCAAACCATACGCCGTGTAAATATTTAAAGACCTGGATCTCTGCTTGTTTTCATGAGAGAGATAAGCGAAGAGGTTGCTCTCAAGTACACGTAGAAATCTGCATAGTCTCGCATATCACCATCACTGCCATAGGGAAATCCTCTTTGAGTGGGTTTCAAATGACTAAAAGGCAATGCTCAGTCAATGGCTGGCAGAGCAAGAGTCCTCTCCACTTGTTTTGAAGTTGAGTTGTGACAAGCCCTTCATAAGTTGGCTGGGAGTGGGGATTTGTTAGAAGCTCTCTCCAGAACATTCAGCCAATAAATGTGAAGATTTGTAAGTATCTGTAATTATGAACCATATTTCAGTCTCCATTTTTGTAAGTCCTTTTTTTAAAAAAAAAACATTTGCTAGCTGTGTGTCAAGTTGTGTGTCCTGTTCCCTTCCCCAACTGTACAGTTTTTTTTAAAGCACTCACCCATAGGCTTTCACTCTCATTTTCCCACTTTTAAGGTAAATAATAATCCAGGCATGTGTCTTGGGGAAATAAATACTATGTGATGTGTGTTTAATTATTACCCATTGTTTCTTTTCCTATCCCGCTTAATTTCTAAAAAGAAAGGTTTCGTTAACAATTGATAAGCAAAAACGGTTCATTGCCCTTATTTCTTGCCTGGAGCAGCCAGACTAGGAGAATGCTCTGGTATTTTTTCCACTGTTGGGATCTGTTTTAAATGTCTCTGCTTTATAGGAAGAGGAACTTTAAAAATTCAGTCTAAATTCTTTAGTTGTGTAAAGAATTGGATCTGAATGCTTTTATGCTCTTCTTTTACCAAACGATAAGAAACAAAATCTTCATGCGGGGCATTTGTGGGTTGCTAATTTTGCCTGCCTTACTAATTTTTGAGTTCCTGAGCAACTGTGAAACAATCAGGGACAGCAGCTTCTGACTCCCTCACCCCCCCCCCCCAATTCATGGCAAAATATCTTTGCCATGTGTTAAAAACTGACACTGCTTCTGGAACCTCAGATTGTCTGCTGTTTTAGCTACTATGCTGCACAATGTGCCATGAGAACAAAATGAGATATTATTAAATGCTAGAAAGAGGACCATGGTTTGCAGGGAAGTGATATATCTGCATGCTGCACAACTGGGACCCCATTTTTGGCGAGGTGGGGGTTCTGCCGTACTTCTCAGACTACAGAGCCTGCCCAAAGCTTGTGGGTCACAGTGGGCTCTGTGCTAAGCTCTTGTGGATTGTGGCCAACGTAGATTCCTGTTCTGCATACATGAATTATTGGACTGCAACTGTTGGAGAGCACAGGCAACGTTTTGAACCTGCAGAGCCCCTAGCCCTTTCATTTAAATTCAGTTCCCTCTTGCAACATACCTGCTTTTCTTGGAACCTCAGTTTTTACAATTGTCAGTTGTGTGTGTTTGTTTGTTTTGGGTTTTTTTTAATAAAAAATAAGTGTTTGTACATAAAAGAAGTAGAGACAGATCAACCCTCCCTCGATAGCTTTGTACTATTACGTTCGTTGGTTTGTGTTTGTGAGAGCTGCTATTACACAGGCAGTGGAAGAATTAAAATGCAAGCTGAAGGCAACAGCAACACACACAAAAAGATGGTTGGGAACCAGTTGGAATGTCTCTTGTGTTAGCAGAGGGCTTTGCCAAGCCGGTACCCTCCAGATGTTATGGACTACAACTCCCATGAGCCCTCACCAGCAGAGTTGGCTGGGAACCACCCAAAATATTTCTTGCGTTAGCCTCTTTGGAGATGAGTGGGTCATGCATAGAAGCTGGTTCCTGGTAGATCATTGCGCCTATTTCATACTGTATACTGATGTCCACCCCACCCCCCTCCAAAAAGTGTAGTTAGTTCTGGTTTTACTTCTGGAAAAAAATGTTTATATCTTTATTATGTGTATAAATGCAGTGGGGTGTAAATGTAAACAGAAAAGAAAAAGTAAAGGTTTCTCTCCTCCCCCTGCATTTCTTTTGACAGCCTCTGTGTTTGGTTTTGATTGTGTCAGCAGAAGCAATGTCTATTTCTACAGACAGTGAAGATGAAAATTAGACTCTTCCCCTCTGTCTCTCCCTCCTCTTCCCTCCCTCTCACAAAAAAAGTGTGTTAGGAAGCCGGTCTAATTTGTAAATATCTTTATGAACATAAAACATTTGTACTTGACCAGTAGGATTGTAAGGACTTGTGATGTATCCTACCTGAAGGTGTAATAAAGTGTACATTTTTATAACACACAGCTGCCATTATTTCTTGGGACTTTTGTATTTTGCATTGACCCCTTAGGATCTGCTTCCTTGCTGCGAAATTTTAGTTCCTTCCCCGCTCCCCCAGAAACCATGAGGGAAGGGGAGGCTAATAAAACACCAGAAACTTTAAAACAGCTTTGCAGGTTCAACCTTTTATCAATATGCATCATCCTAGAGGTGATAAACAGGAAGAAGCTGAAATTAGAACTCCATGTGCACTAATGTCAAAACAGAGACATTTCCCCCGACTCCAAAATAAATAGGGAGAGCGAGTCTTGAAACAAAAGGAACAGTTGCAGTATAGGCTAAGAGCAAGACTCTGACACTTATCTAGAGAAGAAGGAAAAGTTGCACTGGGCACTTTACATAAAGGTAAAGGGACCCCTGACCATTAGGTCCAGTCATAACCAACTCTGGGGTTGCGGCGCTCATCTCGCTTTATTGCCTGAGGGAGCCGGCATACAGCTTCCGGGTCATGTGGCCAGCATGACTAAGCCGCTTCTGGTGAACCAGAGCAGTGCATGGAAACGCCGTATACCTTCCCGTCGGAGCGGCACCTATTTATCTACTTGCACTTTGACGTGCTTTCAAACTGCTAGGTTGGCAGGAGCAGGGACCGAGCAACGGGAGCTCACCCCGTCGCAGGGATTCGAACTGCCGACCTTCTGATCGGCAATTCCTAGGCTCTGTGGTTTAATCCACAGCGCCACCTGCGTCCGTCTATTGGGTACTTTACCAGGGAGTAAACATCACTTGAGTTTGACCAAACTGCGGGAGGCAGTGGAAGACAGAAGTGCCTGGCGTGCTCTGGTCCATGGGGTCACGAAGAGTCGGACACGACTAAACGACAACAACAACAACAAAACATCACTTGAGAGAGAGGAGGACAGACCTTGCCTTGTCGAGGGAGGGAGATGCTTCTGGAGGGGCAGTTGCCAAAAGAGCTGAGCTGAGATATAAAATAGGGGGGGGGGGAGTATGTTTAGTTACCTAATTAAATTAAAATTAATGACTGAGCAGGGCTTTGAACATGATTCACCCAGGTCAGAGTCAATATTCTAGCCAAGGCACCAGAGTGCAGGGCATATGGGGCTTGTCAACCTGGGAAGGGAGCCCACTTAGGAGGAAGAAAACTCTGACCCTAAACCTCTGCTTCCTTGCGGGATATATTTGGGGGGAGAAAAGGCTAAGGCGTAAACCTTACACATCTGGAGTGGAGTCCCTAAGATGGTTGGATGGTACCTTGTACACCTCCTGCTGCCAAATGTATTTCCCCCCAGTTTTCAGGGTTTTTATTATTTGCTTTTATTAAAAGATATTCATGGATAACAAAGATACACATAACACCTCTGTTTTCAGTTCATAGAGTCCTTTCTACATGTCAGTTACACTTTGTGAGACATTGCTGTCAAAGGGGAAGGTATCCCCAATATACGAAATACTACAAAAGTATTGCTCTGCTGTCCTTTGGACCTTATTATCAGTGAGGCCGAGAGGGAGTTCTTGTCATCTGGGCATCTCACGGGGAGGTCACTTTTGAGTTGCTAACCCAGCAGTTTGACTTCACCTCCAGAGGCTTACTCCATTGTCTGCGAGACAGATGTCGAAACGATAGCCTCCTACCAGCCAGGCCAGATCCCTGAACCCAGAGGAAAGTAATTCTAATCATGTGTGGCCATGTTTCTCCTATGCTTTTGGTGCCTAATGATGCCAAACCTCCAGGCTAACCTATGTAATGTCTCTCAACTTCTGTCAACACTTACTGTGGAAGCCCTGAACAACCTGAGATCAGGATACCTGAAAGACCAGCTGAGTACTTACATCCCAGCCTGGTCACAGAGCTCATCCTGGTCACAAAGGCCCGACTAGCCTCACTCACTTCTTTAAGTGTAGCTTGATAAATCTCCCCAAATGCGACAGGGATGCATCCTGACACACTCTTATTTTTAGTACGTGAAAATTGTTATACAGTATATACTACAGAACTGAAGGGACCCTGAGAGTCATCTAATCGACCCCCCCCCCCCCCGCAATGCAATCTTTATTGTTGGGGTTATAAGATAAAAGGAGTGGGTTGGAGGATATTTTTTATTGAATTTATATACAGTGGTACCTCAGGTAAAGTACTTAATTCGTTCCGGAGGTCCGTTCTTGACCTGAAACTGTTCTTAACCTGAAGCACCACTTTAGCTAATGGGGCCTCCCACTGCCGCCGTGCTGCCGGAGCACAATTTCTGTTCTCATCCTGAAACAAGTTCTTAACCCGAGGTACTATTTCTGGGTTAGCGGAGTCTGTAACCTGAAGCATATGTAACCCGAGGTACCACTGTACCGCCCTATATCCGCAGGTCTCAGGGCTGTTTCCAGTATAAAATCAGAATTATAATACCCCAAAGTACATAATCAAAATAAAAACAACAACCCAATAACACACACACATTTTAAAAAGGGCATACCATTCCAGCTTAGGAAAACAAGTTTGCAACATTACTGTCTAGGCCCCCAAAAAATCTGATAAAAAAACAGTGTGTAAAAATGCACGTGTTGAAGAATCGCTTTAGCATCCACCTGACCTCTACAGTATTGGCAAATCTCCCCCATGACCGCTTTCTCTCTTCGGCTTCGGGCGGATCCTCGGCTCTTTACGCGCGCCTTGGCTTGGGCGCTTCGCTGCGCATTGCGCTTACATCTAACGGAGCCTCGTGCGGCTTCCTCGCGAGGAAGGAAAAAAAAGCAACATAAGGATACAGACTGCCAGGACTGGCGGTCGCTGCTGCCGCTGATCCGGAGCGGAGGCGGAGCCGAGCGGAGTCTCTTCCCGCCCCGCGGGCGGAGGAGGAGGATCGGCTCTGGAAGGCGGCGCCTGGCCGGGTTTCCTTCCGCGCACGTGGGCGCCCGGGCCCCGGAGGAGAGCAGAGAGCCATGGCGGGCCGTGGGACCGGAGGGAAAGGCGCCGCCGACGCCGAAGCCGCGCTGGGGACCTGCCTGGAAGCGGTGCTGGGCAGCCGGAGCAGCGCCAACCGCGTCTTCGAGATCCTGGAGCTGCTGCAGGTGAGCGAGGCGCACGGGCGCCGCCGGGGGAACCGGGCGCTCCGGCACCTCTTTCTTTTTTTGGGGGTGGTGGGGAATCCCAGGAGCCGCACGACCCGAACCAAAGAGGATGGGGAGGAGGAGCCATGTTCAGGAAGGGCAGTTGCCTCTGGCCACGAGTGGACGCCAGTCTCAATGCTTCCCATGCTTGGGTAGATGGATGGATAGATGGATGCTGGGTTTAACTCAAAGGAGAAGCCCCACCGAGTTCGCAGGTGCTTGATGTTGTTGTTGTTTAGTCGTTCAGTCGTGTCCGACTCTTCGTGACCCCCTGGACCAGAGCACACCAGGCACTTCTGTCTTCCACTGCCTCCCGCAGTTTGGTCAAACTCATGTTTGTAGCTTCAAGAACACTGTCCCACCATCTCGTCCTCTGTCGTCCCCTTCTCCTTGTGCCCTCCATCTTTCCCAACATCAGGGACTTTTCCAAGGAGTCTTCTCTTCTCATGAGGTGGCCAAAGTATTGGAGCCTCAGCTTCACAATCTGTTCTTCCAATGAGCACTCAGGGCTGATTTCCTTAAGAATGGAGAGGTTTGATCTTCTTGCAGTCCATGGGACTCTCCAGAGTCTCCTCCAGCACCATAATTCAAAAGCGTCAATTCTTCGGCGATCAGCCTTCTTTATGGTCCAGCTCTCACTTCCATACATCACTACTGGGAAAACCATAGCTTTTACTATACGGACCTTTGTTGGCAAGGTGATGTCTCTACTTTTTAAAATGCTGTCTAGGTTTGTCATTGCTTTCCTCCCAAGAAGCAGGCGTCTCTTAATTTCGTGGCTACTGTCACCATCTGCAGTGATCATGGAGCCCAAGAAAGTAAAATCTCTCACTGCAGGCACACAGGCAGGCAGGCACACATACAGTCCAAGCCAGCGCCTCCTATAGTTCACCAGTGCCAGATTTATGTATAAATTAAACAAGGGATGCGGGTGGCACTGTGGGTTAAACCACAGAGCCTAGGACTTGCCGATCAGAGGGTCGGCGGTTCACATCCCCGCGACGGGGTGAGCTCTCCTTCCTTGGTCCCTGCTCCTGCCAACCTAGCAGTTTGAAAGCACGTCAAAGTGCAAGTAGATAAATAGGTACCGCTCCAGTGGGAAGGTAAACGGTGTTTCCGTGCACTGCTCTGGTTCGCCAGAAGCGGCTTAGTCATGCTGGCCACATGACCCGGAAGCTGTACGCCGGCTCCCTCGGCCAATAAAGCGAGATGAGCGCCGCAACCCCAGAGTCATCTGCGACTGGACCTAATGGTCAGGGGTCCCTTTACCTTTACCTCTAAACAAGCTATAGCTTAGGGCCCCACTTTCTTGGCTTCCGTTTCCCACACTTTCCAAGCATGGAATGTAAACACAGACATGTGATATAACAATCACACATCTAGCAACGGGAGAGAATGAAAATACTGACAAACCATTCATTATTCCATTATTGCATCCATCAAAACTTATTTACACTGTTGAATTTATCTTAACGCTGCCAGTGTTTTCAGCTGTACACAATTATTTGCCATATATTCAATAAACGTTTTCCAATCTTCTCTAAACGTATGCTCTTCTTGTGTTGTTCTTCTATATGTTAAGTCTGCAAGCTGAGCATATTCTTCTTTGGTTGGGACCTTGCTCGTTTTCCATTTTCCCTCCTTCCCATTCCCATACAGGATGAGCAGAAGGAGATTGTCTTGTGTGCCATCCGGACCTGCAGCCGCCTCTTTGGGTCTTTGCTTGAACGGGGAGAGCTCTTTGTTGGGAACCTGCCTCTGGAAGAGCCATCTTTGCAAGGTGAGGATGAATATCTGGGCAGGAAACTGGACTAGGGGGGAAATTGTGATGGGCACCACTGGTATTTATTTATCTATTGCTTGCCTGCCATTCACCCTAAGGCCCTAGGGCTAGGTCACATCATTAAAACATACTGTATTTTTCGCCCTATAGGGCGCACTGGTCCATAGGACACACCTCATTTTTTGGGGGGGAATGAATATTTCCCCCACCAGCCGCGGGGCTGGGGCGGGGGAAGCCCGAGCTTCCCCCGACCCCAGCCCCCAGAACAGGCTGCTATCCGCAAGCCTTGTGAGCCTGGCGGCAACTCCCACCAGACTCGCAAGGCTTGCGGACCCCTGCTTGCTTCCTGAGGCCTGGAGAGCAAGAGGGGTCGGTGCGCACCGACGCCTCTTGCTCTCCAGGCTTCAGTGAAAGCCTGCATTCGCCCCATAGGACGCACACACATTTCCCCTTCATTTTTGGAGGGGAAAAAGTGTGTCCTATAGGGCGAAAAATACGGTAACATTTAAACCATTTTAAAACAACTCTGTGGTTGATCCACAACCAGCTGAAGACTCCTTCTATTTCTGATATACAGGTGTGGGTGCTAATACAGTGGTTCTCAAAATTAATCCATTCCAGAAGTCTGTTCCAAAACCAAAGCGTTCCAAAAGCAAGGTGTGCTTTCCAATAGAAATCAATGCAAAACGGATTAATTCGTTCCAGACTTTTAAAAACAACCCCTAAAACAACAATTTAACATGAATTTTACTATCTAACGAGACCATAAAATGAAAGCAATAAAAAATGTACTGAAGTCACACAGTCAGTCAGTAGCTGAACTGGGTTCCACACACAGTCACCAAAAAAATAAAAACACAAAATAAATAGCAAAAACAGACAGAGCTCGGCATAACACTCAAAACGGATGTGTGGCACTCAAATTGGAAGTGTAACACTCAAAACGGAGCACATTCGGCTTCTGAAAAAAGTTCGCAAACTGGAACACTTACTTCTGGGTTTGCAGTGTTTGGGTTCCAAGTTGTTTGAGTACCAAGGCGTTTGAGAACCAAGGTACCACTGTATTTATGCAGTCAACACAGCTCTATCTGAA
This sequence comes from Podarcis tiliguerta, assembly GCF_965153285.1. Taxonomy (NCBI): domain Eukaryota; kingdom Metazoa; phylum Chordata; class Lepidosauria; order Squamata; family Lacertidae; genus Podarcis; species Podarcis tiliguerta. The sequence continues at coordinate 34,259,292 of NC_139549.1, read as the reverse complement.
ATGGATATTGAATAACAGTATCCATGAGTTTTAAAAAAAACCATGTATAATTAAAGGACTCTCAGACTTATCCAATGTACAGTAAAACAGGCGGAGCACTCTTTCCATGGCAGAAACACTCAGGAATTGTTCAGCAAAAGAAAAAACCCAAACAGATTCCTAGCAAGAGAGGTCATACATAGAATAAGGTTGTTGAACTTGAAAATCCTGACAAAAATCTGTTTGCTCATTTGTTTTTTTCTTTCTTGACTATAACTTGAACTTGATTGACCGATAAACATTTGATTGACAAAAAACCCGTTTGTCATTCCCATCTGCCTTCTCCCTTTTCTCCTTTCCCGCTGGGCCCACACACCCCATTTTTTCATCTCGCCCCCTCCAGAGAGTTACAGTGCAGAAGATAAGTACAAAATTTGGATGAGGCATCGATACAACAGTTGCGTACATTGTTTGGGGGAACTGATGGGCCACAAGTCTTTCCAAGTCCAGGTGAGTTTTGCTGGGGTGATGAGTTTGGCTACATGACTCTGCTGTCAGGGAGAAAGGCGGGGTATAAGTAAATATATAGGCAGCCCCCTGTTTACGCAAGTTTATAGCTTTGTAAACAAGCATTTTGGTTTCCCTGCAAATGTCCCAGTCCTCATACACTCTGCACTTCAATCGGGAGAAAGCCGCACTCGCAGAGCTCAGGCAATGCTGGATTTCGGCATCAATGTTGGCCCTTGTGGAAAGATAACTGCTAAGAGGAAGGTACACTTGGCAAATCCACACGGTGATCGACTCCTGTCTGGAAACCAATGTCCTCACTGCGGAAGGATGTGTGGATCCAGAATTGGCCTCCACAGTCACTTACGGACTCATTGTTAAAACCGTGTTTATGGAAGACAATCTTACTTGGCTAGGAGTGATTGCCAAAGAAGAAGAAGAAGCAAGTTTAATATGTGCACAACCGTGTATACGCTCATTGTTCCGAACCTGGAAGAGACTCAGAAATGTCATAAAGGCGTCACTGGAAAGGGTGGAGTGGGGTGTTTGCAGGCTTTTTCAATGGGTTTCAATTATACACAATTTCACTGGTGCATGCGGTGCCTTGGAATATAGCCCCTGCGTAAACGGGGGGCTGGGACGCGGGTGGTGCTGTGGGTTAAAGCCTCAGCGCCTAGGGCTGCCGATCAAGAGGTCGGCGGTTCGAATCCCCGCGGCAGGGTGCGCTCCCTTGTGGTCTCTTCCAACTCTATGATTCTATGATTCTATAGGAGTGCTCTGATGGTGTTTCCTGCTTGGCAGGGGGTTGGACTCGATGACCCTTGTGGTCTCTTCCAACTCTATGATTCTATGATTCTATGATTCCCATTGTTCGGTCCCAGCGCCTGCCAACCTAGCAGTTCGAAAGCACTCTCGGGTGCAAGTAGATAAATAGGGACCGCTTACTAGTGGGAAGGTAAACGGCGTTTCCGTGTGCGGCTCTGGCTCACCAGAGCAGCGATGTCACGCTGGCCACGTGACCCGGAAGTGTCTGTGGACAGCGCTGGCTCCCGGCCTCTAGAGTGAGATGAGCGCACAACCCTAGAGTCTGTCAAGACTGGCCAGTACGGGCAGGGGTACCTTTACCTTTACCTTAAACGGGGGGCTGCTTGTAATAAAAATAAAATACTAATAATTTATTATTTATACCCCACCCATCTGGCTGGGTTTCCCTAGCCACTCTGGGCGGCTTCCAACCAAATATTAAAAACAATACAGCGTCAAGAATGCTTGGGAAGGAGGCTGGCCGGGCAGAATGACCATCACGACTTAAGACTGTGGCTGCATTCACACATGCATTGCATTAGTTGAACTGATTATAAGGCTAGCTCTTCTGTCCTGATGTTCTCTTTCCCTCTCCCCCTGTTTATTTAAAGGAATCTGCCCTCTGCACCCTGATGAAATTTGTTGAATTGGAAGCCAAGCACCCTCTGGTCAAGAACGAGTGGCGGTTTAACTTCCCGCGAGAACTTTTGAAAGTAAGTCACACTTTTGATACCATCGACCATGACATCCTTCTGGACCGTCCAGGGGAGCTGGGGGCTCTGTTAGCAGCGGTTCCACTCCTTCCTCCTGGGCTGTGTTCAGAAAGTGGGGGGGGGGATGAGTGTTCAGACCCTTGGGCTCTCATTTGTGGGGTGCCTCAGGGCTCCATCCTCTCCCCCATGCTTTTTAACATCTACATGAAGCCGCTGGGAGAGATCATCAGGGGGTTTGGGCTGGGTGTTCACCAGTATGCGGATGTTACCCAGCTCTGCCTCTCTTTTAAATCAGAACTGCTGAAGGTGGTGAATGTCCTGTGAGGGTGGTTGGAGGTGTTTGGAGGATGGATGGTGGTTCAAATATATAAAAGGATGTCACATAGAGGAGGGAGAAAGGTTGTTTTATGCTGCTCCAGAGAAGCGGACACGGAGCAATGGATCCAAACTACAAGAAAGAAGATTCCACCTAAACATTAGGAAGAACTTCCTGACAGTAAGAGCTGTTCGACAGTGGAATTTGCTGCCAAGGAGTGTGGTGGAGTCTCCTTCTTTGGAGGTCTTTAAGCAGAGGCTTGACAACCATATGTCAGGAGTGCTCTGATGGTGTTTCCTGCTTGGCAGGGGGTTGGACTCGATGGCCCTTGTGGTCTCTTCCAACTCTATGATTCTATGATTCTATGGATGGTGGTTAACAGATTGAGGTTGAATCCAGACAAGATTGTTTTTTTGGGGGATGGGGTGGGCGGGTGTGGGGGACTCGCTGGTCATGACTGGGGTAACTGTGCCCCTGAAGGACCAGGTGCGCAGCCTGGGAGTCATTTTGGACTCACAGCCCCCTTTTTGCCATCACTTATTCCCTCTTCGTCTCTGAAGATTTGTTTATGGTCCAATTTGGGATTAACATAAAGTACTCCCCCCTTTTTTCTTCTTCTTCAAGCATATGAATTCCTGTCCTAATCCTTTATTTAACAATCATCTTCTGTGTTGTCTCTTTATACAGGTTGCTTGGTAGCAAATAACCGCTAGTTTTTGTCTCGCCAAAATATGTGTTATCCTAATTCGTCAGTTTTTATTGTTCAAACCATTAACATTCAAAGAGAGCGATTTTAAATCCATCATTGATTCTTTTTATAGAGCTTAAAGTCATTTTAAAAAATTGTAATGACCTTATTTACTATCTTCTTCCTCCCGCTATTCCACCTGCTTATCTCATAGGTCCTTTTTGTATTTCCTCCAAAATGCTTCTGCTTTTATTGGCTCTACACATCTTTGCTTTATATGTAAAAGAAAGTCCTTCTGGATATTCCCTTCTCACAGATCATACTTTGTCCTCTATTGGCCTGTTTTAGGGTTCTTCCCTCTTGGGGTATTTTGTTCCCTTAAACATCCTTATATCACCCTCTTTTTTGAGGGTGCTTAAGGATTGGCACTAGGGACGCGGGTGGCGCTGTGGGTTAAACCACAGAGCCTAGGACTTGCCGATCAGAAGGTCGGTGGTTTGAATCCCAGTGACGGGGTGAGCTCCCGTTGCTCAGTCCCTGCTCCTGCCAACCTAGCAGTTCGAAAGCACATCAAAGTGCAAGTAGATAAATAGGTACCGCTCCGGCGGTAAGGTAAATGGCGTTTCCGTGCGCTGCTCTGGTTCGCCAGAAGCAGCTTAGTCCTGCTGGCCACATGACCCGGAAGCTGTACGCTGGCCAATAAAGCGAGATGAGCGCCGCAACCCCAGAGTCGGCCATGACTGGACCTAATGGTCAGGGGCCCCTTTACCTTGGCACTAAGAAGGCGAGTTTGTTGTTTGTGTATCGCAAGCCAGCTCACATGTGGCTCTCCAGATGTTGCAGAAATCCTAACACCCATAAGTTCTGACCATTATCCATGCTGCCTGGGAATGATGGGAGCTGGACTCCATCAACATTGTTGGACAGCCACACGTTTTGTGGCATAGCTAAAGGTCCATTTGGGTCAGCATTTTTGTTCCAGCTAACCAGATGGCCTGGGAGGTATGCAAGCATGTAGGAAGGCCTTGCTTTGTGTGGTTGCTTGTTTTCATAGTACATAGCATTCAGAGATACACTGTCTCTGAAAATGGAGGTTCTATTTGAGCAAGAAACTGCATCTCAGTGAAAGGGGGGAGCGTTGAGTGAAAAGGGATGGGCAGTATGATGGTTCAGCTGATCTTGCCTGCTGAGCTCCTGCCTTCCTTTCCTTGCGTTTTTCTTCTTTAAAAAACATTTTTTAAAAATAATTTTTTGCTAGGTGGTTGTGGACGGCTTAATCCCGGTGGAAGATAATTCTTCGCTCTTGATTTCTCGCTTCCAAGAATACTTGGACCATGACGATGTCCGGTTCTTTGTGATGAAGTCAGTGGCTGAAAATGTGGGTGGCGTCATGCAGAAGACCAAGAAGGTACTGGAAAATGTCAGCCGGCTGCAACGAAGAGGCTGAGCCCAGGGTGGAGCCTTGTAAATGACGAGGCATGTCTATATAGATGAACAGGTGGCGCTTATCGGATAAGGGTCAGTCTCCAAAGTCTGCTATATCCAGGAGCAGAGAAGAATATAATAATAATAATTTATTATTTATACCCCACCCATCTGGCTGGGTCTCCCCAGCCATCCTGGGCGGCTTCCAACAAAATATTAAAATACCGTAATACATCAAACATTAAAAGCTTCCCTTCAGATGTCTTCTAAAGGTCTGGTAGTTGTTCTTCTCTTTGACATCTGATGGGAGGGCGTTCCACAGGGTGGATGCCACTACCGAGAAGGTCCTCTGTCTGGTTCCCTGTAACCTCACTTCTCGCAATGAGGGAACCACCAGAAGGCCTTTGGCGCTGGACCTCAATGTCCAGGCAGAATGATGGGGATGGAGACGCTCCTTTAGGTATACTGGACCGAGGCCGTTTAGGGCTTTAAAGGTCAGCACCAAGACTTTGAATTGTTGAATTGAATTATTATTATTATTAATAGTAGTAGTAGTACCCTGCCCATCTGACTGGGTTGCTCCAGTCTCTCTGAGCAGCTTCCAATATATATAAAAACATAAAGCATTAAACATTAAAAACTTCTACATACAGTGCTGCCGTCAGATGTCTCCCTATGGATTTTTTTAATATACTGCTTTCTTTTTTACATGCACATACTACTTATTATAATGATGAAAAAATTCAGCTTGGAGAAATGCGCTAGAAAAGCATGGTTCTAAAGCAGCAGTCATATGAAATCATGTTATTAGTAGTTGGATTACTTTTACTCTTATTATTATTACTGCTACTATTTAGGGTTAATGGCTTCTAAACAGTTCACAAATCAAAAAGAAAGCAATTGCAGATTGGCAACACCCCTTCACCAAAACACCGGATGATTCTCAGCACATGGTAACATGGAGGCAGGCTTTTTGCATCAAGAGAGGAAAATGTAGCCCTCTCTGAGCTGGGGAGAAATTTAACCGCTCATTAAAATAAATTGGGAGAAATGTTTTTGCCAGCTCTGTTAGAAATAAGGAGGGACATTTTGCTTGTTGCCGGGAAAAGATTCCCCATGCTGCTTTTTGGTGCTTGTGATCACTGCCCAAAGCGGAGGACTCGCGCAACACCCTCACCTTGAAATCGGATATTTTTATTTTTATTGATTTTCCATTTTTAACAATATTATAACATCATATTACCTTTTACAAATTTTAGCTCTGCTGATATTTTGACTTCCCTCCGTTCCATCATTTGGTTTTTATAGAACACGACTTAAATCCGCACATTTATAACCGTCAAAATTCTACATTTATCTTAAATTATTTTAAACCTAAAGCACAAGTAGAAGGTTTCTTCTTTTAAACGTTGCGAGCTTTATCACTGTCCCGCTAGTGTCTTTATATGGTTACAATGATGGGTCTGTGTATTGAACAAATTTACTCAACTCTCCCTGAAACGCTTGGTCCCTCTGGTTTCAGATTCTCCCTGTCAGCTTTGCCAATTCCACATACAGTGGTACCTCGGGTTAAGTACTTAATTCATTCCAGAGGTCCGTACTTAACCTGAAACTGTTCTTAACCTGAAGCACCACTTTAGCGAATGGAGCCTCCTGCTGCTGCCGCACTGCCGGAACATGATTTCTGTTCTCATCCTGAAGCAAAGTTCTTAACCCGAAGCACTATTTCTGGGTTAGCGGAGTCTGTAACCTGAAGCGTATGTAACCTGAAGCGTATGTAACCCGAGGTACCACTGTAGTCCATCATCTTCATCTGCCATTTGTCTATCGTTGGTAATTCTTGCTGCTTCCACTTTTGGGCTAATAAAATTCTAGCTGCTGTAGTAGCATACATAAACAATTTCTGGTCAACTTTTAATATTCCCACTCCTGTCATCCCCAAGAAGAATGTTTCCGGTTTTTTTTGGAAAGTATATCTAAACTTTTTTTTTTAACTCATTGTAAATATTTCCCCAAAATACTTTAACTTTATCATAATTACACCACATACGATAAAAATCACCCTCTTTAACATTACATTTCCAACAATTCTTATTACTCATTTTATGCATTTTAGCTAATTTAGTTGGTGTTGAATACCATCTATGCATCATTTTCATTATAGTTTCTTTCTTTCTTTTTTTAAATAATATTTATTCGAAGTTTAATAATTACAAAAGAAAGAGGAGAAAAGGTACAATAAAAAAGAGAAAAATAGAGATAGAAAGAATTTTTTTAAAAAAAAATACATAAAACAACACCTCCACCCCACTAGAAAAAGTGGGTTTTTTCACAATTCTTTCCTTCAATGACTTATTTCCTCGACTTCCTCCCACCTCCCTTTTTTGTATTCCAGTTAATAATTAAGTCAGCAAATTATTTCCATCTTTCGTTGCTTCATTTTAACCTTATCTTCCCATCAACATCTTAAAGATTATCGGTACTTCAATCTAATAAAGAGAGAGAGAGAAAAAAAAGACCCTTAAATCTTGAACCCTTAAATCTTAAATCCTTATCATATTTCAACTAAAGTCATATAAATTCATTCCACCATCTCCCAACATTCCTTAATTATACAATATTATACTAAATAATGTTTTAAAAATTTTCATTATAGTTTCTGTCAATGCCATGCATGCAGTGAATTTAATTCTGTAATTCCATAACTTTGACCAGGCTTTGAATTGAATATTATGTCCAAAGTCTTTTGCCCACCTAATCATCACCTCTTTAACCTGTTCATCTTTTGTATGCCGTTCTAAGTCATGCATTTTTGATAAGATTTTTATTTTTCCTCCCCACAATTCAGTTTCTAGCTTAGATCTAAAACTTTCAAGGCCATTCTTCCTATTATCCTTTTTAAACGCATCATTTATTAAACGATATTGCATTCAAGTTTGGTTCTTTGTGTGTCTTCCACGATACAACAATGTGGGGTTTTTCTTCTTCTGCAGGTGCCACTTCCAGTGTACCAGAAAAACGCCTTTGCCCTCATTTCATCTATTTCCATGCCGAGCGAGGAGGGCGAGATACAGAACTTCCTAGTGAGAAACAGTGAGTGAAATCTGGCAGCTGATCGTTCGGACATATTTGTGTTAGGACTGGGGCGCTTTGACCAACGCAGCCCCCCTAAAGTGCCTAGCGACTCTACCTTGCCAGCGTTGGAGATTTCAGTGAGGCAACCCAAGGGCCACATTCACTTGAGAGCAGCTTTCTAGGGGCCTCAGGCTAGGGATGGGCAGGGTCAGAGGCAAAAGTGGTCAGAGCCCTTCATGCAGCAGGCTGCATCCCATCCTCACGAATGTCGAGAGTTTTCTACCTGTACTGATGCCTCTCCAAGCTCCCTGGCCTAGGAAGCACCAGACATTTGAAACAGCATCACGCCACTTTCAACGGGCATGGCTTCCCCCTGAGAAGAAGAAGAAGAAGAAGAAGAAGAAGAAGAAGAAGAAGAAGAAGAGGAGTTTGGATTTGATATCCCGCTTTATCACTCCCCTTCAGGAGTCTCAAAGCAGCTAACATTCTCCTTTCCCTTCCTCCCCCCCAACAAACACTCTGTGAGGTGAGCGAGGCTGAGAGACTTCAGAGAAGTGTGACTGGCCCAAGGTCACCCAGCAGCTGCATGTGGAGGAGCGGAAACGCGAACCTGGTTCCCCAGATTACGAGTCCACCGCTCTTAACCACTACACCACACTGGCTCACATCCTGAGCATACTGGGGACGGGGCTGTTGTTTGCTAATGGTGTTAAGAGTTGTTAGGGGGCAGCCTCACAGAGCTAAAATTCCCAGACTTCTTATTGCTTATTATTTAGATTTGTATAATGCCCTTCATCCATAAATCCCAGCATAAAGGTACTAGATCAAAATGCACGATAAAAACAAGAATGAAACAAAACAATAAAGCAGTAAATCAGTAGTACAAACTGTGGGTAATGCAAATCACTATCCTGTGATATCATATATGAGTTTGTACTACTGGTGAAGCCCAAGACGGTGAAACAAGGCTAATATTCTGGAAATCCTTGTCTTAGACTCTGTGAAAGGATTCTGTGGAACTGCAACAACCTTTCGTGTGGATTGTTGGACTCTATGAACAGACAGGTGGAATAGACACTTTCACATATATGGACCTTATGCATAAACTGATTAGAGAATGAACTGATCCACTGGGTCTTCTACATTTTTTGTTGAACTTCATGAGCTACTTCTGTTGAAATCTACATTGCAATACAATGAATAGGATATATTATTTTTTCAAACGTACAGCCGGTTACGTCTTGTGTGTTTATTGAATATGTTTCACATAAACAGTGGTTTGTTGTTGTTTTGGGGTCTGGACTTTCTGCAGGCTGAATAGGCTCCACTGCAGAGGTGTGGCTCCTGCCTCTCAGACTTGGTCGCACTTTGCATTTTTGTTTACCTGACGGTCTCCTTCTTTTCCTCTCCCCCTGCAACAGCTAACCAGGAAGAATGGAAAGTCTCAAAGCTGAAGGTAGGTATTGATTAATGAATGTTAGATGACATCTGATTGATTGTAAAAGGTTATTAGTACAAAGTTTAAAAATTAAAAAAGACCCAATATTTAAAGATACAAGGAAATCAAGTAATATTAAGATACTAAAATTAAGATAAAAATTAAGTAAGACAGAGGGAAGGGATTTGTTGTTTGAATATATGATTTGGAATACAGAGAAGGGAGGTTTGGGGAGGTCGGAGAAATAAGTTAATGCAAGGAATACAATGAAGATAAAAATGTTTTTATTTTTGTTTTTGTTTTTTCTGATACTTTTTGCTGTTTTGTGTTTGTGTTATATTGTATTTCTTTTTTTTCTTTTGGTGTTGGTGTTCATTTTTTGTTGTTTCATTTTTTATGTAAAACTTAATAAAATATTTATATATAAAAAAAACAAAGCTGAAGGTAGGTATTTTGGGCGGCTGAATGGAATTCCGTTTCTGCTCTTGACTTGCACGTCCTGTTTTGTTTACAACACGAAGGGGAGGGTCGGCCTGGGTGGGCGGCCGACCTCTGGGGAGCATCTCGACTCACATCAGCCCCAACTAGCATGTCCCACGATTGGGCATGGGGTTGAGGGCACCAGGTTGGCTAACTGGGTTTAGGGTTGCTCTCTGATGCAACTGTTTTGCACCTGTGCAGGTGGCTGTCTGAGTGTTTCTGTCATGAATTCTACTGATACTGACCCAGAGTGGATTCCAACATGTAGTTAGCAGAGTAAAAACCTAAACACGTTGCAGGATTCCCAAAAAATGGACCAGAGGCAATTAATATTTCATCCAGCAGAGCTTTACTGCTATTGAAGGCAAATGAGCATAATGGTCACAAATCCAATTCATTCAGGATTGGCACTGCCCATAAGAAATCCAGTTGCGGCAGACCTAACTTAAACTTACAATAACTTATACAGTGGTACCTCAGGTTACAAACACCTTAGGTTACAAACACTTCAGGTTACAGATTCAGCTAACCTGGAAGTAGTACCTTGGGTTAAGACCTTTACCTCAGGATGAGAACTGAAATCGTGCGGCGGCGGCAGTGGGAGGCCCCATTAGCTGAAGTGGTACCTCAGGTTAATAATGGCTTTAGGTTAAGAACGGACCCCCAGAACGAATTAAGTTTGTAACCAGAGGTGCCACTGTAATAAGACTAAAACCTTAACGCTCAGCATACTATATACAGAACACCACACCAGAAGGAAAGAGAGATAGAAAGTGAAGCCCAGGTTCCTTCTGACCTTATCATTCTAGTCAGACAGAAAAAGATAACAAGCCCGGGTTAAGCAAGCCGTACTCAGCTTCTCTGAAAGAATAACCCAAACATCATGAACCTTTTGCTTGGTTCCAGTTTGTATCACACAGAGAAGCTTCCAGAACCCTCTTGAATTAATTAGAATAGGAAAGATCTCCACACATCAGATCGATACTTTCTGTTCCAAGAAATGCAAACTGATAGTTTCTTCCTGGAAGTGACGAGGCAGCAGGGATGGTGGCCATCATAGGCTCCTTTTTGTGGTCTTTCATCAGTAGCCACCGACTGAGGTCCAGGCTAGCTATTCTCAAACTCTCTTCCTTCAGAGGGAGTGCTCTGCATATATTCCTATCCCAGCCAACCCCAGAGCATCAGCTGTAGAACCCCCTGTTGCAAAGCAATCTGCAGAATGTTCTAGGGTCTTCTGGAATGTTCTGGAATCCATTCTGGAACGCTCCTCCCGTGGTTGGAGGTTGCTGGGGAAGAAAATGTGCTTGCTCTTATAAATCCTCTGAGGAAATCTGAACCCGCCGAGAAGCTTTCAAAGAATTCCCTGGTTTTTCCTGGGATGAGAGTGTGAAGACCGTAGTGGTCCTTTTGGTGTGATAATGCTTTCCAACATGAGCCCACTAAAGCCCAATGAACGCAAGATGGTTCCTGCGGAGACCTACTTCCTCCATGTTCTTTCTGCCCTTTCTGTTTCCAGGAGCACAGACGAGCGTTTGAGAGGATGTGGCTTGTATTTCTCAAGTACAAGGTGAGTGTCTGTGCTGTTGAAGGTTTTAATAGAATTGTAGAATTAGAAGGGACCCCATGGGTCATCTAGCCCAACCCCCTGCAAGGCATCCGTGGTTTTTGCTTTAATGTCAACAACTGCACTCTTTCATTACAGTAGGTTTTTTAATGATTTCTTTCAAGCGGTTTTACCCCAAAGAAGGCTCCCAGAGTGGTTTGCAGTGACCAAATATCGCACCGGCCCCTCAGGCTAAAAAGGGACAGCGCAAAAGGGGAAAAAGGGAGATTTGGGAGGAAGGAAGGGAATTCAAAAGCTGGGCGCCAGTTCTAAAGTTCTTCATAAAGATCATCTGGAATAAGAACGGTTCTGGGAGAGGAGGAGCCGGAAGTTGTTGTTCTTCCAGCAGAGCCAATGGTGTGGCCCTGCTCTGCTTTCTTTCCTTTCTTCTTCTATAGCCTGATGGATTGTCATCCATAGTGGATGATGCCGGAAGGAAAACCTGCTTGACTGTGACCGTCTGACTATCCTTCCTCTCTCCCCAGCTACCTGGCAGCCTCTACAAAAAAGTGCTGGTAATTCTTCACGACTCGATCCTCCCTCATATGAACGAGCCAACCCTCATGATAGACTTCCTGACAGTCGCCTATGACATAGGTAGGTCGAGAGGTCACGTTCTCCAGGTGTTGGAGAGTGGTGATGCTGGACTGGCAAGTCAGCTGTGGGCCATATGAGCTTTGGGGTGAACCTGAGTGGCCAACCTGGGGTTACGGGCTGCGAGAGGCCTGAGGAATCTGGGTCTTTTGCACACCTGGCTAAGGAGGGTCTCTGGCTTGGCTCTGGCATATGCCGTATTTTTTGCTCCATAAGACACACCTGACCATAAGATGCACCTAGTTTTTAGAAGAGGAAAACAAGAAAAAAAAATTCTGAAGGAAACAGTGGATATGTGATTTTTGGGGTTCATGCTGTGGCCACAGACGTGATTTGACGGTGAGTTTGGGGTAGCCCAATGCAAAAATCCTGAGAATCCATGCTTTTTAACCACATTTTTGCGCCATTGCGGCCCCACAAAACAGTGGATGCGGGGGTTTTTTGGTGCAGGCTGTAGCCATGGACATGCTATGTGATCTGATGGTGAATTTGGGGTAACCCAGTGCAAAACTCCTGAGGATCCATGTGCTTTTTCCTCCCCCCTTCCAGGCAGCCTCCTTTATCGCTAGCGTCCTTTATCTCTCTTCTGCTCGCTTGCAGATCAGCTGCTCAGCAGCTTTTTTTCAACACCCCCTTTCCTCTTTCAAAAAAAAAAGCACGATCTGCTTTTCGCCCCTGGGCAATTTGGCTCCAGGGACCACGTATTCGCTCCGTAAGACGCAGAAACATCTCCCCTTACTATTTAGGAGGAAAAAAGTGTGTCTTATGGAGCAAAAAATACGGTAATCAGTCTGGCCTACAGTGTTTTTTGCCTCTCTGCCAGCATGGAACTTGATGATGGCCTGTGTGGGCCTCTTGGTAGTCACCCTTCCATGCTGGGCTGCTGCAATGCGCTTGATGTAGGGCTGCCCCTGGAGACTGTCTGAAAGCTGTGGTGAACACAGGATTCGGCTGCTAAGTTGAGGGGGTAGGGCAAGAATAAAAACGGAATTAGTAATACAAAATATATAATGATAATAATTAGCTTCAGCAAGGCAGCTGCATCATGTGCCTTCGTACTGTGACAACTTGGTAAAACATTCTGACTGCATGTCTTGTGAGTGGCTGAACTAGGATTTGTGATCCAGTATATGCTGTTGACTTATGTATGCAGGTTTTCAGCATTTTAGAAATTTGTTTCTAATATAATAATCTATTGTAATAATTTATTGTTTATACCCCGCCATCTGGCGGCTCCCAACAGAATATTAAAAACACGATCAAACATTAAAAACTTCCCTAAACAGGGCTGCCTTCAGATGTCTTCTAAAAGTCAGATAGTTGTTTATTTCCTTGACATCTGATGGGAGGGCATTCCACAGAATGGGCGCCACTACCGAGAAGGCCCTCTGCCTGGTTCCCTGTAACCTCGCTTCTCACAATGAGGGAACCGCCAAAAGGCCCTTGGAGCTGGACCTCAATGTCTGGGCTGAACGATGGAGTTGGAGACGCTCCTTCAGGTTTAAATAATAGCATTCAGTCCACACGCATGTGTAGTTCTGCTTACGAGTTAAGAGCCTGGTTCCTACCCATTTGTTGCTTCCCCAATAACGTTCCCTCCCCCCCCGGCTTTCCCTCATGCATAAGACTGAACCCTATTATTACAGAATTCCTGCTTTTATAATATATACTGTTTTCAGTTGTTTTTCTGGTGGAAGGTGGTGGACTGGAGGTTTTTTAAACAGGTTGCATGGCCATCTGTCAAGTATTCTTTAGCACAGCAGGGGGTTGGACTAGATGACCCTCGGGTCCTCTTCAAGGTCTACAATTCTGTGGTGTGGTTATGTTTTTTTTAAAAAAAATGGTGTATTTCTGTGTATTGCTTAGAAAAAAAGTAAGCAGTTTAGAATTGCTTTTATTTTAAGTAAACGAATGAATGCTTCTCTCACAGGTGGAGCAATCAGCCTCCTTGCCTTGAACGGGTTGTTTGTCCTGATTCTGCAGCATAACCTGTAAGTTTCCCTGGCTCCCTGGGATGTGAGCCACTCTTGGGATAATCATGCATTGAAGCCCTTTCATATGCTGAATGGGCGGTGTCTGGCGAGTGAACCTTGGTTAAAGATCTTGGTTCTTGCCATCTCTCACAGAGATAGGGAGGCCAGCTCAAGATGCTAAATGTACAGGGACGTTGTACAGGGAATGTGCAGGCCCCTCGCTCTGTATCTGCGTCAACCCCACGTGAAACTTGCCTTTTGCAAGCCGAGTTGCGCCCAAACATCTATCGTCAACCGTATTATAGAAGCACCATAAGTAAAACACAGAACACCACACGACGCAGCGCAAAATAATCTTTAAGTGACTGGCTGGACAAGAGAGTTTGGGGCAGCTGGACAGGGGTGTCTGCGTGAAAAAAGTCTTTAAGAGACTCCTGGAAAGCAAAAGTGAGAATTCCTACCAAATTCCACAGCACTTGGGAACAGTGAGGCTAAATCTCCAATTTCTGTAGCACAGGGGACAACTAGCAACCCTTATCCAAAATATTTTTGGTGATCGAGCTAGGCTTTATAAGAGCTCAGGCGATCCTTAAGAGCTTTGTGTATTAACTCTAGAGCCTTGAACCTGGCTGGGTAGGCGTAGTTTATTTATTTTTTAAGAGATGAATTTGAGATTGGCTTTGAACCAAAGAGCTACTTCTGGTTGTTCTTGCTGGAGCTCCTGCTTGTTGCGCTAAACCGTGGTTTGGTGTGAAGTGCAAACGCAGCCGCTGTGTTAAATGTGTTTTCACTATCTTTGGAGACAGTAGTCACTCAGATGTGTAAGAGGGTTCAGCGAGGCAGCTTGCGTATCTGTTTTGGTCTCCATAGGGAATATCCGGATTTTTACAAGAAGCTCTACAGCCTTCTGGACCCATCTATCTTCCACGTGAAATACCGCGCCAGGTTTTTCCGTTTATTGGATTTATTCCTGTCTTCCTCGTAAGTACGCACATGACCAAAATGCCACAAGGCCCTTTTGTCTCCTGCTTGCTTAGACTTTGATCAAGTAACATGAAGGCTCATATCCCCTTTGGCTGTTTCCAAAGGCTAGCCTAGCCCTCCTAAAACCTTCTTCATTTTCTTTGGCAACAGAGAATACAGTGGTACCTCAGGTTACATATGCTTCAGGTTACATACGCTTCAGGTTACAGACTCCGCTAACCCAGAAATAGTACCTCAGGTTAAGAACTTTGCTTCAGGATGAGAACAGAAATCGTGCTCTGGCGGTGCGGCAGCAGCTGGAGGCCCCATTAGCTAAAGTGGTGCTTCAGGTTAAGAACAGTTTCAGGTTAAGAACAGAGCTCCAGAACGAATTAAGTACTTAACCTGAGGTACCACTGTAAATGAGACAGGTTTGAGGATCTCTTTTCAGTAGGTTTTAAATCCACAAAGAACCTCTGAAAATCCACCCACCTCCTCCAAAAAACTAAACAACCTCCCCACTTCAATTACTTTGATTTTAAGTGCTGGAGTACTTTTGAAAGCCCTGCTTTTCTCTGCAGCATGCCTTAAACATAATTTGCAATAAGCAATTGGCAAGACAGGCGCTGAGATTCAGAAGCAGGGGAGAAAAATATATGGGGGAAGCTGTGTTCCGCATCATGTTTAAATTATGCAAATAAGCAGATTTGCATATTTGTTTTATTGCGTGAAATTTATACCCCACTTAATTGTAACAAAAAAACCCCAAATCCCTTCAAAGTGGTTTACAATTTGAAGAGTTGCGTACCCAAGTACAGTCGTACCTTGGTTCTCGAATAGAATCCGTTCCGGAAGTCCGTTCGACTTCTGAAAACATTTGAAAACAAAGCCTTGGAAGCGCCGTCGGACGTTCAGGTTCCAAAGAACGTTTGCAAACCGGAACACTCCTGGGTTTGCGGTGTTCAGGAGCCAAAACGTTCGAGTTGCAAGGCGTTCAGCAACCAAGGTGTGACTGTACTGATATTCAGAGGCCTTTTCTTTGAGTGACCTTGAACTGGGCTTGTGTGATGGTGGGGAAGAGAGGAAGAGAGTTTTCACCACCCTCTCCTCTTCCCTTCCATTAGGCACTTGCCCGCATATCTGGTGGCTGCCTTCACAAAACGACTTTCTCGCCTGGCACTCACAGCACCGCCTGATGGCTTACTGATCGTCATCCCCTTCATCTGCAACCTCTTGCGGAGGCATCCGGCGTGCAAGGTCCTCATCCACAGGCCCGAAGGCCCTGCAGGTAAGAGGAAGGTGGCACAACCTTGAACCATTTCTGGACAAAGGCAAAGGCAGTGCTGAGCTTTTCTGTGAGCGTTCTTTTTGCCTCTGTCCAAAATTGTGGGACGTGCACATGCACATAGCTTGCATCAAAGGGTCGCCAACCTTTTGAACCCTATGGAACAGGGGTCGGCAAGGCTTACCGCGCACCTGAAATCGCATCTACGCATGTCCGCAGTGCCAGAAATTGCTTCTGCACAGAAGTGATTTTCAGCGCTGCAGACTCGGTTTGGGGGTGGCTCGTGGGCCGGTTAAATGGCCTCCGTGGGCTGCTTCCAGCCCATGGGCCTTAGGTTGCCGACCCCTGCTATGGAAGTAGGAAAGCCTGGAGTTTTTTTTAGTACTGTTTATTTGATATTACCGGCAACGAAAAAGTATTTACAATCTTAATGCTTCCATACCATGCATTCAGATACTCAACAAAAAACTGTCCCACCTTTCCTCAAAATCAGCATTCCTTTTTATTTTTTTGAAGGAGTGAACTTATCCATTTCGGCCACTTCCAAATGTTTTATTAGCTGCCAGAGTGTGTTGGCACTCCTGTTTTCTAGGTACCTTTCAAGGGAGAAGAAGACAACCCCTATCACAACATCATAAATAAGGGAGGCTGTTTGGGTGGGGCCCTCAGAGGTTTTTGGCATCGGGAAATACCTCAAGAGAGCTCTGTTGTGCCTGAGGGGGCACCAGGCCCTCTGGCCTAGATGAAATATATGCCAAATTGTCTGGGAAACCTCGTCATGCCAGCTGGTGACCATTGGGACTGGTAGGGTGGAAGGCAAGCAGCCCAACAACAGCAGCGAGAGCCAGAGTTGATGACACCTAAAGGCATAAAGGGATGCGGGTGGTGCTGTGGGTAAAACCTCAGCGCTTAGGACTTGCCGATCGTCAGGTCGGCGGTTTGAATCCCCGCGGCGGGGTGCGCTCCCGTTCCTCGGTCCCAGCGCCTGCCAACCTAGCAGTTCGAAAGCACCCCTGGGTGCAAGTAGATAAATAGGGACCGCCTACTAGCGGGAAGGTAAACGGTGCTTCCGTGTGCTGCGCTGGCTCGCCAGATGCAGCTTGTCACGCTGGCCACGTGACCAGGAAGTGTCTGCGGACAGCGCCGGCCCCCGGCCTCTTAAGTGAGATGGGCGCACAACCCTAGAGTCGGACACAACTGGCCCGTACGGGCAGGGGTACCTTTACCTTAAAGGCGTAAAGCAGGGAGGCCAACAGTAGGTGGCGCTAGAGCCGGTTCTGAGGTATATCCTCTTGGGACACGGGCCTCACATTTTTGCTGGTAATGGCGTTCTGTGTTTCCTTGTAGAGATGTCAGAAGATCCCTACTTGATGAGTGAAGAAGAGCCTTCGGAAAGCAGAGCGATGGAGAGCTCTCTTTGGGAGATACAGGTACGTTTCTGGGTATCTCAGCGGCTCCCTTGTGTGCTGGTGCCAGGTTCCAGTGAGGGAGCCTGGTCACACCCACTCCAAAAAATGGCCCCAACCCTCCCCAGCTTCTCTCCTTGCTACTCCATTGACGGGCTGCTCCAAAAGTGATGCAGAAAGCGCTGGTGGGATTCAGCACTGTGTACCTCTTCAGCTTGGCCTGAATCTAGAAAGCCAGGTCACCGGGGAGAAAGGCTTTGCAGAGACCTCTCCCTGATGTGCTTGCTCTCTGCATGCAGGGAGCTCTTCGCATCGGGCAGCATTCGAAAGCATTCCTACATTCCCTACTTTCAGAAGTGGAACGGTCCAGAATTTCGCCACTTCGTTTTGCCTAAAATGTAGAAAATGTCTAACGCTTGCCGAGGGAGACACAGGCAACTGCAAACAGGAGCAGGTAGCCCTTCTCTCTAACAAAAGGGCCGAGGAACATTTTTAACCCACCCGAGGCTGCAGATGTCTGCCTGAAGCGTGGGGCGCTCTGCTTCAGCACGCCCTGCGCTCCGGGCAACAGGCTGCTATCCACAGGCTCCCCAGGCTTGCTGATAGCTTCCTGAAGCCTAGAGAGCGAGAGGGGTCAGTGCGCACCTACCCTTCTCGCTCTCCAAGCTTCAGCGAAAGCCTGCATTCGCCCCATAGGACGCACACAGATTTCCCCTTCATCTATTGAGGGGAAAAGTGCGTCCTATAGGGCGAAAAATACGGTAACAAGTAGTACGTAATTTTTTAAAAAACTAAAAAACCCCAAAGCAAAACAACATTATAATTCTATACCTTCTCATCTAGTACAAAGGTATACAAATGAAACTTTTATTCTAATACATATCCATTTATTTATAACCTACTATAATTTTTATAAATGTTTTCCAAATATAGTATTTTTCCATACACAGTCTATGTCTATAAGCTCTCCAATTGTATGTAGCAAGAGCTGTCATGTCTTCTATCCATTCATTAAAGGGAGCCATAGATTTATGTTTCTAGTAGATCAATATCAGTCTTTTAGCTGTAGTGAGGGCATATAGAATCCTTTTATGTTAGCCAGTTGTCATATTCCGTGTAGTAGGTAGATAATTTAAAATAATAGTACCCTCTGGCAACGTTAACTTTCCCCCCAAAGTAATATTTGTACAATCTAGTACTCTCTCCTAAAACTTCATAGGCATAGGACATTGAATAAACATATGTGTCAAAGAAGCATTATTACGTGTACAACCTGTTGTCATAGATAGTCCCTTTCTAGACAAAGCCACTGGGAATTTGTGGCAAAATTGAGGTTTGGACAGGGGAGCCTATCCCCACTTGCTGACAGGAGTGTCTGTCAGAAGCAAGTTGGCAATAACTCACATGGTATTAGTGAAGTTAAGTCTTTTTTGAAAGAAACAAAACGGCCCAGGAGGCCAGGCCTAGTGGGCACAGCAACCCTTCCCCTTCCTGCAGTTGTGAGGACTGCCTTCCCTCCACTCTCTTGAGTCTCCTCCTCCAGGTCCTTCCCAAGCAACCTGAGACTTCTCTACCTGGTCTTTCTTTCCTGCGCCTCCTTCATACCTCTTTGGGAACTGGGAGGAGGGGAAGACAGCCTAGTTTCCTCACCAGCCAGACTCATCTCTGGTTCTTGGTCCTTCTTGGTCCCCCTCCTCTCCAGCCTCCACTTCTGCCTTTGCTTCTGGATTGCTCCCTGCCACACCCTCATCCTGCTCACTAAAGCCTGTCGCCTCTCCAGCTTCCGGCACGTCCTCCTTCCAGTCTGCTCCCTCTTCTCCCTCTGACCACTTATCATCATTCTTCCCTTGGGGTTCCTCAGCTGGTGCCTTCCACCACTCCTCTGTGTCCAACCAGTCAATGACACTTGCACACTTAGCTGCCGTATTTTGCCAGGGATTTGCCGGGGCCACTCTAGCAAGGCCTTGACTTAAGCTGATGGTGAGTTCTGTTCTTCCCGGCGCCTCAGACCCTGCAGAGCCATTACCACCCAGAAGTGTCCAAGGCTGCTACCACAATCAACACGTCGCTGTCGGAGATGGAGGATGACTTATCAGAACTCCTGGAGTTGACTGCCTATGAGGTAAGTGATGCTCTTTGTGTGAATGCAGCAGTGTGTGTGAGAGACTGAAATCCCAGACCCACTTTTTAGAAGAAGAAGAGTTTGGATTTGATATCCCGCCTTTCACTCCCTTTAAGGAGTCTCAAAGCGGCTAACAATCTCCTTTCCCTTCCTCACTCACAACAAACACTCTGTGAGGTGAGTGGGGCTGAGAGACTTCAAGGAAGTGTGACTGGCCCAAGGTCAGCCAGCAGCTGCATGTGGAGGAGCGGAGACGCGAACCTGGTTCCCCAGATTACGAGTCGATCGCTCTCAACCACTACACCACACTGGCTCCAGTGTGTTTTTAAAAACAAAGAAGCTGTGCATCTCCAGCGCTTTCGTTTGCAGAATCTCTAGAAACAGGGGAACAGCCTTTTTATTTGCTAACTTCAGGAGTTTTCCCAGACTGAGGGCCCCCCCTGCCCAACATGCCTCTGGCCATATTCCAGTAGTGGGCGGGGCCAGAGGCAAAAGTGGGTGGGGCAATGGGATGCAAATGTTACCATTGCACAGTAAGCTAGTTTCTTCACAAGCACAGATACACCTCTCTCTGTCTTATATCTAGGCAGGCAAAGAGTCAGTGTGTTCAATCTGCCCCGCTGGTGTTGTTTTCCCAGTCAAATTTGCCCCACCAGGGTGGACAGTGGGAGAAAATGGGGGTCCGCAGTACAGTGGTGCCTCGCAAGACGAAAAGAATCCGTTCCGTGAGTCTCTTCGTCTAGCGGTTTTTTCGTCTTGCGAAGCAACCCCATTAGCGGATTAGCGCTGTTAGCGGTTTAGCGGCTATTAGCGGCTAAAGGGATTAGCGGCTTAGCTGCTAAAAGGCTATTAGCAGCTTAGTGCCTTAGAAAAAGGGGGTGGGGAGCGAAAAAAAATCACAGCAACTCGCAAGACATTTTCGTCTTGCGAAGCAAGCCCATAGGAAATTCGTTTTGCGAAGCACCTCCAAAACGGAAAACTCTTTCGTCTAGCGGGTTTTCCGTCTTGCGAGGCATTCGTCTTGCGGGGCACCACTGTATTGGCAAACCAAATTGCAAAAGACTGATATTTTGTCTGCCTTTCTCTCTCTCTTATCTCTATCTCTCCCCACCGCTACCAGATCTTTGATAGGGACATAAAGAAAGAAGCCACAGATATCCCGCTGGAATTTCAACAAGCCCGAGGTCTGTTTGGCAAGAAGGATGATATTTTTGCTGAATATTTTACATTGGGATGATTAAAAAACAACAACTTGTAGTGTTGGAAATACTGTACAAATAAAGCTTTGCTTCTGTTATTTAAGAGGTTGCACATTGCTTGCTTTTTTAAAAAAATACTCGGCACACCTTTGCACCCAGAACAGACCATGTCTAAATATGTGGTTGAATCCCTGGGGTGACCAGTGGGGATGGGAAACAGATCATACCACTTCAGACTGTTTGGTGGGTGTGAGAGAATGATGATTTATTCAAAACTGTATCCAACATAATTCTCTGCCCACTGGTACAAGGGCTAAGTTTTAATGTTGTGCACCCTGCAATTGTGCTAGTGGAAACTCCCTGAGCAGCAGAGGGCACAATCTCTTGTGCAGTAAAAGTACCAGCCACTTGGTTTATGCATGCAACCCCAATCTCCGAGTGGTGAGAGACCCTGGGGTTATGGTTTTGCTTACCCTGGTCCTCAGTTCCTTTGGAAGGAAGGTCAGCAGAGACTGGAGCCTTCAAGATGCACGGTTTCATTTATGCATATATACAACCTGAGTTGGGAGGGATGCGGGTGGCTCTGTGGGTGAAAGCCTCAGCGCCTAGGGCTTGCCGATCGAAAGGTTGGCGGTTCGAATCCCCGCGGCGGGGTGCGCTCCCGTTGTTCAGTCCCAGCGCCTGCCAACCTAGCAGTTTGAAAGCACTCCCGGGTGCAAGTAGATAAATAGGGACCACTTACTAGCGGGAAGGTAAACGGCATTTCTGTGTGTGGCTCTGGCTCGCCAGAGCAGCGATGTCACGCTGGCATGTGACCCGGAAGTGTCTCCGGACAGTGCTGGCCCCTGGCCTCTTGAGTGAGATGGGCGCACAACCCTAGAGTCTGTCAAGACTGGCCCGTACGGGCAGGGGTACCTTTACCTTTACAACCTGAGTAGGGATGTGGGTGGCGCTGTGGGTTAAACCACAGAGCCTAGGACTTGCTGATCAGAAGGTCAGCGGTTCGAATCCCTGCGACGGGGTGAGCTCCTGTTGCTTGGTCCCTGCTCCTGCCAACCTAGCAGTTCGCAAGCACGTAAAAGTGCAAATAGATAAATAGGTACCGCTCTGGTGGGAAGGTAAACGGCATTTCCGTGTGCTGCCCTGGTTCGCCAGAAGCGGCTTAGTCATGCTGGCCACATGACCCGGAAGCTGTACGCCGGCTCCCTTGGCCAATAGAGCAAGATGAGCGCCGCAACCCCAGAGTCGTCCACGACTAGACCTAATGGTCAGGGGTCCCTTTACCTTTACAACCTGAGTAGGGTGTATGGGGTGTTAGGGGAGGGTGGGGCTCAACCAGGTGATGGTGGCCGATGGGTCTCAAACCTTTGGAGAGTTAGGGACTTCCCCTCCATGTAAAGACAGGCTCCAGCGCATAGAGCAGACAGGATCAATAGTGCGTTCAGCTGTCCAGAAGGCGCTTTGTGCACATGCTCTAGAGCAGTGGTGGCCAAATTGGCCCTCTAGCTGTTTTGGGACAATTCCCATCATCCCTGGCCACTGGTCCTGTTAGCTAGGGATGATGGGAGTTGTAGTCCCAAAACAGCTGGCGGGCCAAGTTTGGCCAGTACTGCTCTAGAGAAGGTGGTCCATCTAATAAAAGGAAAACTCTCATCCTGTCTTAATCTGGCCCAGCTTGTCCACAACGTTTGACGACCCCTGATGTAAAGCTTCAGGTACACTGATGGTTATGTATATAACAACAACAACAACAACAACAACAACAACAACAACAACAACAACAACAATAATAATAATAATAATAATAATAAATTACTTGTTTGTTTATTCAATTTATATCCCCCACTTCCTCCCAAAGGAGCTCAGGGCAGTAAACACGCCAAAAATAAAAACATTTTTAAAAGCATTCTAAAAAACTGGTTTTGAGGTTGCCAGGAATCTCTTTCAGTGATAAAATGTCTGAGTAAACAGGAATTTATTCAAATTCCTCCTGGACATTCCACAAATGAGGAGCCACCACTGAAAAGGCCCTGTCATGGGGCTAAGGCAATTGGCTGGCTGGTGTGAGAATCGAATGCTGGACTTGTTGGGCCGTTGGCCTGATTTTGCAGTGGCTTCTTACATTCTTAGGTCGTAGTCCAAGTAGGGCACTTAGGAATAGCCAAACCTTTCCGATTCATTTTCTCATTTTTTTCAGTCTTCAGTTCATCTCCTTTTTCTCGTCCTGTGCTTCCTTCTGAAGTTCAGGGCAGCAAGCGCATCAATAATAATAACACAAAGACAGTTTAAAACTTTATCCCGGCCATCGACCAGTGTTGCTAGTGACAGTTATCTTTCAGCCATCAAATTCCTCCTGAAAGCTAATAATGAGGGAGATGGGTGCACCTCACCAGGGAGGGCATTCCACAAATGGGAGCCACCACTGGAAAGGTCCTGTCAGTGGGTCAATGTCAACCAGACGGCCCCCAGCAGGAGCACCAACAACAACTAGGTTTCACCTGCCGATCGCAGATGTCTCCAAGATTGTTGACACGGAAGAAGGCACACTTTTAGGTACTTGGGGCTTTCTAAAAAGGTAAAGGTACCCCGACGGTTAGGTCCAGTTGCGGACGACTCTGGGGTTGTGCACTCATCTCGCTCTACAGGCTGAGGGAGCTGGTGTTTGTCTGCAGACAGCTTCCGGGTCATGTGGCCAGCATGACTAAGCCTCTTCTGGCAAACCAGAGCAGCACACGGAAACGCCGTTTACCTTCCCGCCAGAGTGGTACCTATTTATCTACTTGCACTTTGACGTGCTTTCGAACTGATAGGTTGGCAGGAGCAGGGACCAAGCAACGGGAGCTCACCCCGTCGGGGGGATTCGAACTGCTGACCTTCCAATTGGCAAGCCCTAGGCTCTGTGGTTTAGACCACAGTGCCACCTGCGTCCCTTGGGGCTTTCTGTGCTAGTACTAACATTTTGAATTTGGCCCAGTAGCTAAGAAAATAGTTCAACCCATATTGCTGTAAAGAGGGGTGATAAAACTATTACATGACTTGGGATTGTCAGTGTCCTGACCGCAGACAGAATGGGCTTTTCAAAACGCTCCTCACGATTTTGTGTTGCCGTTGATTTATGGGGACCGCAAAGCCACCTCTCTTTTCTTTCTGACTTGACGACTGTCTTGTCCTTGAAAGCAGGTGTGTTCTTGTCTGCTCAAAGAGCTGCTTATCTTTAAACTTCATGCAGGATTTCTGGGGGCTGGTGGGGTGGGGGAAAAGGATGCTCTGCCCATTCTTCGCTGAGTTGGAAAGCTGGCTGTTTATAAATATTAAAAGTGCGAGGCTGTTCCTGGCGACGGCGTGAGCCTTATCGGCCTGCACACCCGCTCTCCCACGAGACTTTCCGGGGTCTCTGTAGGCTTGAAGATTATAGATGCTTTAATCAGTTTTGGTATTAACTGCAAGGCGAGATGGAAGCGGCAATGCAGAGGGGAGCATAAATCATTCCAGCCGTGATTTGATTTTTATCAGTCTTTTAAAATAAATAAATAAAGTGTGATTACTGAAAGGAAGGCACCTCTGTGGAAACACAGGCCTTGCCTCCATCTCTCTGGGCAGCTCATAGGAACACAGGAAGCTGCTTAACACTTAGTGAAACCCTTGGCACATCTAGCTCAGATTGCCTGCACTGACTGGCAGCACCTCTCCAGGATTTCAGACGGGCCTCTCCCAACCCAACCGGCAGATGCCAGGCATTGAATCTGGGAACTGTCTGCCTCGCCAGAGTGGTGCATGCTCTGGTTATCTCTCTACTGCAATGCGCTCTACGTGGGGCTACCTTTGAAGGTGACCCAGAAACTACAACTAATCCAGAACGCGGCAGCATAACTGGTGACTGGGAGCGGCCGCTGAGACCACATAACACTGGTCTTGAAAGACCTACATTGGCCCCTAGTATGTTTCCAAGCACAATTCAAAGTGTTGGTGCTGGCCTTTAAAGCCCTAAATGGCCTCGGTCCAGTATATCTGAAGGAGAGTCTCCACCCCCATTGTTCTACCTGGACACTGAGGTCCAGCTCTGAGGGCCTTCTGGCGGTTCCCTCACTGCGAGGAGCCAAGTTACAGGGAACCAGGCAGAGGGCCTTCTCGGTAGTGGCGTTCTCCCTGTGGAACGCCCTCCCACCAGATGTCAAAGAGAAAAACAACTACCAGGCTTTTAGAAGACATCTGAAGGCAGCCCTGTTTAGGGAAGCTTTTAATGATTGATGTATTACAGTATTTTAATATTTTTTTGGAAGCCGCCCAGGGTGGCTGGGGAAGCACAGCCAGATGGGCAGGTATAAATAATAAATTATTATTATATTATTATTATTATTCAGAGTATAAGGATTAACAAGAACCGATTCCATACCTTCCATACCTTTCTCTGATGGCCCATTCAACAACAACCACACAACAATAGTCATAATAATAATTTTATTATTTATACCCTGGCCATCTGACTGGGTTGCCGCAGTCACTCTGGGCGGCTTCCAACATATATAAAAACATAATAAAACTTTAAACATTAAAAAAACTTCCCTATAAGGATGTTTTAGATGTTTTCTGAAGGTTGTATAGTTACTTAACTCCTTGGCTCATGGGTCACATAAATCTATATC
The DNA here is from genome assembly GCF_965153285.1 of Podarcis tiliguerta. Classification (NCBI taxonomy): domain Eukaryota; kingdom Metazoa; phylum Chordata; class Lepidosauria; order Squamata; family Lacertidae; genus Podarcis; species Podarcis tiliguerta. Next base: position 34,234,079 of record NC_139549.1, on the reverse strand, counting down.
CTCCCAACATTTGAAAATAGGGGCATCCCAAGGAAAAGTGGGACATTCCAGGATCAAATCAGAAACCAGGATGTCGTCTGAAAATCCGGAACTGTCCCTGGAAAACAGGGACACCTGGAGGGTCTGATGCGATTCACATGTAAAGCAAGAATGGAGAAAGGGAATGATGGGCAGAACCGGAGATGAAAATAATCTGGTTTATCTAATTCAGACAGCAGGTGCCAGCGGTAGCCCTGCCCAAGGATACCATGTGGAGATGTCAGGTGTAAGCAGAATCCATCGCAGTGCATGAGGGCATTACTTGGTGGTGGGTGCCAAGAGTTCCCTGAAAGCTGAAACTTTTGCAGAGTGCTCAGCTCAGAATTCCTGTGCTGGTGGCGTTCACCAACATTAATCTGGATCTAGAGATTGGACACTAGAGGTCAGTAACGGCTTTTGCAAAGAGCAAGGAGCACTAGCAAGCTGTGGTTAAAGGCAAGGAGAGGTTGCAAAGCAGAGGGGTGGCGTTACTTAGGTGTTTCGCACGTATATGTCTGTGTACAGCATCACTCTTGAGGTACTTGGAACCTGGTGGTGGCATAAAGGAGCAGAAGGTTGCATGCAGTGTGCCTGGAAGAACGTTGCAGGGGGTTGAGCTAGAATGATGACCGTTGGTGTCCCGTCCAATTCAACCGTTCTATGATCCTGTGAGCTATTGCATTGGATTCTTCTGTTGCACAACATTAAAACTCACCAGAGCCCTTTCCTTAGCGGACAGTGAATGTTGAATGCAGCCCAAAGTATTGACAAGCTGTTGCTCGCGAAAACCTTCATTCTGGGAAGAGCAAAGGGCATATTTCCTGAAATAATAATAATAATAATAATAATAATAATAATAATTTATACCCTGCCCATCTGGCTGGGTTTCTCCAGCCACTCTGGGCGGCTTCCAACAGAATATTAAAATACAATAGTGTATTAAACATTAAAAGCTTCCCTAAACAGGGCTGCCTTCAGATGTCTTCTAAAAGTCTGGTAGTTGTTTTTCTCTTTGACATCTGATGGGAGGGCGTTCCACAGGGCTGGTGCCACTGCTGAGAAGGCCCTCTGCCTGGTTCCCTGTAACTTGGCTTCTCACAGTGAGGGAACCGCCAGAAGGCCCTCGGTGCTGGATCTCAGTGTCCAGGCAGAACGATGGGGATGGAGACGCTCCTTCAGGTATACTGGACCGAGGCCGTTTAGGGCTTTAAAGGTTAGCACCAACACTTTGAATTGTGCTCAGAAACATATATTTGTTTTTTGAGCTGGCAGTGGCGGCTTGGTTTCCATCTGCCAAGCTAAAATAGCGGGACAGAGCACGGCAAAGGAATCAAGCTGTGTCAGGTGAAACCGATAGGGCTACTCTGGGGAAAGAATGCCTCTTCCTGCCATTAGGAACTTTCTCTGTAATCTTTAGCCACAATCTCCTCCTGTGCCATTTCCAAAAAGTGGTCCAAGTTTGCTCTCTGGAACTGCGGAGAACAGATCGCCACTTTCTATGCAACAGGCCATTTCAAATTTGAAGGTGGCTCTCAGATCTCCCTTTCAACTTCTCCAGGCTAAATAGATAAATAAATGCTAATAAATATTCTCTCCTCCCCCTTCTATGTAATGGCATTGGATATATGTGTGTGTATGTGCACGCACGTGAGTAAGAATCTCATTTCTTAAGTAATTAAAGTTATCTATTTTGACCCAAGTGTTCTCAATGGTGTGCGCATTGCGGAAAGCGGAAGGGAGTTCGTTCTTAACGTGATAAATTTTACAAATGAATGAAAAAGAACCAAATGGGAGGGAGGTGTATTGAGGCAAGGAAACGAGGGTTTAATTTGATCCAGGGCTGAGCCAAAGACCCTGACGACTTAAAAATACTAATTTATATAGCATTTTCCCCTCCAGTGCTCCGAGCCCTCTGCGTTACAATATCTCGCTTTCCCCCACACCACGGCATTTTCCAAGTTTATCCTATGGACTTGTCTGCAGTGGAACCCCAAGTTCCTGGGCCAGAGTCTCGGAGTTTTGCTGGAGATTTTGGGGGAAGAGGTTTTATCTCAGCCACTGCCACAAGGCTGTCACCTGTCCTGTGGAACCTCCCATACACTTGAACCACAGCTGCCTTGTTCTGTTCTTCCACATCAGTTGGAAGTGCTGGAAGTGGCTATGTGAAAACGGAGTCTTTTCCGTGGTGGCTCCAAGGTTGTGGAACTCGTTGTCCAAGAGGGCTTCAACTTGCCCCCTTTTTTCTTATGTTCGTCACAGTGGCGTAGCGTGGGGGGTGCAGGGGGGCCGGCCGCACCGGGCGCAACATCTGGGGGTTAGGGTTAGGGGGCGCAAATCCACAGGTTAGGGGGCGCAAATCCACGGGTTAGGGGGCGCAAATTACTTGCCTTGCCCCGGGTGCTGACAACCCACGCTACACCACTGGTTTGTCATCATTGTGCAAAAACAAGTTTAGGGGTGAATATTTGGATGTTGCAAGTTGGTGATGTTGGCAGCTTCCCAATAAGAACAGGAAGTGCCAACAGGGCTGGAGGATTTATGGGCAGGGGAAATGAATTTGCAAAGATGCGCAGGAAATATGCTCTTTGACCCGATGAGTTTTGGTAAGTTCTTTCTTGGGGGATATAGATGCAAGGCCGGGTTGGGCAAAGTTTTTTTCTTTGTTTATGGCTTCCCAAACTTTATAGTTCTCATAAACTCACCCCCAGTGCCCCCTAACCTATAAAAACCACTATTTGGAATAGCGGTTTGCATGACCCACTAAGGAACATAACAACACAATAAAACTCCGAATACAGTGGTACCTCAGGTTACATACGCTTCAGGTTACAGACTCCGCTAACCCAGAAATATTACCTCGGGTCAAGAACTTTGCTTCAGGAAGAGAACAGAAATCGTGCAACAGCGGTGCGGCGGCAGCAGGAGGCCCCATTAGCTAAAGTGGTGCTTCGGGTTAAGAACAGTTTCAGGTTAAGAACAGACCTCCGGAACAAATTAAGTATGTAACCAGAGGTACCACTGTAGTAACAATAGCACATTTGTTCAAAATTCTCTTAGAACTATTTTGTTCAATTAATCTAACAAAATTGATAATTTGATTCGGTGAGACCAGCTTAGTCACTTACACCCCCAGCTGCCCCTTGCCTCTTAGCACCCCCTAAGTAATCTCACACTTAATACACTTAAAAAATACATTTGCTTGGGTAAAAAGTGCATAAGGGGGGGCAGTACCACCCACTTGGAGAACCACTGGTTTGACTGTTTATAGATTGCCACCCAGAGCAGACCGGGGAGGGCTAGATATTTACCTCCTACACACACACACACACACACACACAGCTACTTTCATCTGTGAATGGTCTGATGTTATAATGAAGCCAGGTGACTCCTTTTCGCTTGCTCATGTGCTTTGGAATCAAAGGGAGTTTCACCCTATAAGCACCTGGCAGGGCGAACAAGGGCAGAGAATCTGCTATCGCCACTACTCAGTAGACAATCTTGGGCCAAGCAAACAACATCACCTTGTCGGAGGCAGCAGCTACCCCCCACCCCTGAAGATCTCCTAAGCTCCTGAGATATATTGTGGGGCAGAATCCACTCACAGAGATTAAACAGCTGAAATCTGGTTGAGCTCAACCAGCCTCCGGTTATCAGCAGGACCGCAGGCACCGGAGAATGAAGCCGGACTTATGATAGATGGCTACCTTTTCTGAATCCCTGGCATGTACTTGAAGATTGCGTCGGGAGCCGATCGCTGGCGCAACATGATGAATGTCTCTTTGCTAAGCTGTGCTATGTACTTTCTAGAGCTGGCGGGGCATAGCCAGCTGCTGATCTAGCCGAGCGAGGCCTGTTTGTCCCTGTCGCCGGCGTTGCTTTGTTTTGCGTGAGTGATGGCGCCATATCGACATTTCAGTTTTGCTCTTCCTCCTTTCGGCCACGCTGTGCTATGGCATGGGGATGAGGCTAGGGTATGGCATTGCAGCTACCAGCAGGTTTGGCCCCCCATATTGCATTGCTCCCCACTCTGTCTTGGGGAAAGGAAAACGTTATATGTCTTGAAGTACTGGATTAAAACATAAATGGTTAAGGAAGAAGAAGAAGAAGAAGAGTTTGGATTTGATATCCCGCCTTTCACTCCCTTTAAGGAGTCTCAAAGCGGCTAACATTCTCCTTTCCCTTCCTCCCCCACAACAAACACTCTGTGAGGTGAGTGGGGCTGAGAGACTTCAAAGAAGTGTGACTGGCCCAAGGTCACCCAGCAGCTGCATATGGAGGAGCGGAGACTCGAACCCGGTTCCCCAGATTACAAGACTACCGCTCTTAACCACTACACCACACTGGCTTGAAGGGAGCTTGAAGACGCAAGAGCAAGGGATTGAAAACAAAACTGAGCCATTGGACATTGGCCAAGAGAAGACTGTCTGTAGTGTGTGTAGTCTGTCTGTAGGGCCGGCCCTAGCGTTAGGCAGAGTGATGCAGGTGCCTCAGGTGGCAGGTGCTGGGGAGGCAAGGAGCAGTGAGGAGGTGCTGGAGAAGAGAACTTTGTCTGCTGAGCAACCCTGCCCTGCTTCCCTTAAGCTAGCCAGTTGCCCACAGGTATGGTGGAAGCAGGGCTGGCACAAGGCATTTTGGCGCCTGAGGCAAACCACGAAATGGCACCCCATGCCCCACAGCCAGGGAAGAAGGGTCCCAAGGGTCTTGGGAACAAGAGAGAGGAAATAACGATATCCATCAGCAATAAGGGGGTGAGTGACGATCTACATTGGGAGCAAACAGGGGATCAAACCAGCCTTACCCAATGGTTGAAGTGGGAATCAATCGCCATTATAGTGAGGAAATGGGCTCACTCTGAGTCATGCCGGTTGGCTGCAGAGCCCAGGAGACCCCAGAGGGCAGCCCTAGACATTTCCTCCCTAGGTGTGGAAGGAGACAGCAACCCAGTCGCCCTTCAAAAGTTGCGCCTTTCCTGGATTTTGCAGTACAGCTCTCCTGCCAAGTGATGTGTACAAAAATACACTTACTTGGGTAAAAGGTGCATAAAATGCGTATATCAGCACCCTTGTTTTGCAAAAGAAATGTGGATTTTGGGCAAAGCCGAATGTTAAATTTTGTAGATTTAGAGGAAAGTGCACCAAAATGCTTGTAAATTTTCACGAGGATTTAAAAAGAAAAAAGAAAAGAGCAGATCAGTGTGAAGAATTCAGCTTAAGATTGGAAAAAGGAGAACTTGAGAGAGCCTCAAACTGCTTGGTTGGCCCAACCCTAGTAATGGGGGAAATCCTGGAGATCTGCTCCTTGCCTGGGCTACATGGGCTGACTCACCATAAAACAGCTACCTTCTTTTAAGGAGCAGGTCCATAGCTGAGTGGTAGAGCATCTGCCTTGCATGCCAAAGTCCCCAGGTTCAATTCCTGACATTGCCATGTAGGGCTGGGAAAGCCGCACACACACACAGCCTGAAAACCCTGGGGAACTGCCTGCCCGTGTCAACAATACTGGGGCTCGATGAACCAATGGCCCATGAACAAACAGACATTGTTAGACCACTCCTCCCGTTATCCTTGGCTGGCAATAATGATGGGAGTTCAGCAGCACCTGGAGGACCTAAGCCTTCCCACCTTTGATATATGTGCTATGTGGGTTTCATTAGATCTGCACCTATGCCTATCAGTTGGTTTGCCTGCAGGCATAAGCAGTGGCAGGATCTTTGGGTCTGTCCTGTTCTGCCTGCACACAGCACTGCCCCTATAGGAAAAACCAATGCTATGATCTCTTTGGGGACCTGCTTGGATCATTTCTAACCTGTTACGTAAGTTTTATTTGAGCCTTTAGTGTGATTTTGTTTGTAACAAAAATAAAGAATAAACCAAGCTTCTGAAATAGGTTTGATGGCAGCTGATTGCACTTTCCAGTTGTTAAATTCAGCAGCCATATGTCTGGAAGTAAATCTCACAGTGATTCACTGATGCTTACTCCCCAGGTAAGTCTTAGAAATTCAGCACATTAAGATGATGCTAAGCTTTGCTTTTTAATGACTGGCTCCCAGGTGGGTCTTTTTTTTAATAAAAAAAAGCATTTAACGGTATGGTTACGAATACAACATACCAACCACCAAGACCATGCAGTAAAAATGCATAAATGATGTTCATTGCATGCCTTCACCATATGTGCATTAACAAAGGTTTCCCATTGCGTGATATATTTCCCATGTGGCCTTCAAAGCTCAACAAATCATGCACCTCCATTTCTGGTGCTACTTGCTCAATAACTGATGGATGGAAGACACACACATGAAAAATCTAGATTAATTTGCAAAGGTGTGCATGCATTTAAATTGCTCATTCCCCCCTTCTTTTCAAAACAGTATTATGTGCATGTGAATTATGATATTTTTTGCATTTATAATGACATGGATTAACAGATGGCAGGAGCTTCTTTTGAATCAACGTGATCATAAAAATATCTCCTTAATAGCTCAATTTGTTTCAGGTAGGAGGCAAGAGAGAGAGAGAGAGGAAAGAAAAGAAAAATGTTTTTCTCAATAATATTATCCACATCCTGACTCAGCTGATACCATACATAGTGCTATGAGTTTGCAGGTGAGTCTGGCTGGTATCCTGTGCCCCTTCCACACCTGTGATCCTGCATACATGTGAGGGTTACAGAGCATAAGAGCAAGCCTAGCAAACCAGTTCCTTTCTCTAGATCAGCGGTTCTCAACCTGTGGGTCCCCAGATGTTGTTGGATTACAACTCCCATCATCCCTGAGCTCTCGCCTTGCTAGTAGTCTAACAACATCTGGGGACCCACAGGTTGAGAAAGGCTGCTCTAGTTAATGGCTTTGGCTGGCTAGTTAAGTACCATGATCAGCATAACCAAAGAAGTTGCTCTGTGCCATAGGAAAAAATGGATGGGCTCCCTCTGCCACAGCTAGTTGCTAGGTAGGGAAACAATACCAGAGGAAGCATGTGAGAGTTGGGCCGGAAGTGGGAGACACAGAGGACTCAGCTACATTCGTAGAGATAAAGCGCTTTATATGCATTATAACATTGTCACACCAGATGGTACTGTGGAGTCCCGTCCTTCGCCAACGGGATTTCCCCATATGAGAGCAGTACATGTGAAAAGGATCTAGGAGTCTTTGTTGACCACAAACTTGACATGAGCCAACAGTGTGATGCGGCAGCTAAAAAAGCCAATGCAATTCTGGGCTGCATCAATAGGAGTATAGCATCTAGATCAAGGGAAGTAATAGTGCCACTGTATTCTGCTCTGGTCAGACCTCACCTGGAGTACTGTGTCCAGTTCTGGGCACCACAGTTCAAGAAGGACACTGACAAACTGGAACGTGTCCAGAGGAGGGCAACCAAAATGGTCAAAGGCCTGGAAACGATGCCTTATGAGGAACGGCTAAGGGAGCTGGGCATGTTTAGCCTGGAGAAGAGGAGGTTAAGGGGTGATATGGATATGATAGCCATGTTCAAATATATAAAAGGATGTCACATAGAGGAGGGAGAAAGGTTGTTTTCTGCTGCTCCAGAGAAGCGGACACGGAGCAATGGATCCAAACTACAAGAAAGAAGATTCCACCTAAACATTAGGAAGAACTTCCTGACAGTAAGAGCTGTTCGACAGTGGAATTTGCTGCCAAGGAGTGTGGTGGAGTGCTCTGATGGTGTTTCCTGCTTGTCAGGGGGTTGGACTCGATGGCCCTTGTGGTCTCTTCCAACTCTAGACAGCTGGATGCCAACAACATATCCTAAAGACACCATTGACCTACATTCCAAGGAAATTAAGCCCTGGATAAGTGCTTGGAACCCCCCAGAGTCTCTCACCACTCAGAGATTGCGGTGTTGTCTCACAGTACCCAAGTGGACCACCTTGTTTTTCTATGTACATATAATTCCCTGTCCCCAGACATTTATGTGCATGGTTCCCCAGGTGCGTTACCTTAGGCTCCTAGAGCCCACATGCACACACTTTTACATGTTGCTAAGAAAAGAAACGGGACACGGATGGCACTGTGGGTTAAACCACAGAGCCTAAGGCTTGCCAATCAGAAGGTCGGCGGTTGGAATCCCTGCAACAGGGTGAGCTCCCGTTGCTCAGTCCCAGCCCCTGCCAACCTAGCAGTTTGAAAGCACGTCAAAGTGCAAGTAGATAAATAGGTATCACTTTGGTGGGAAGGTAAACGTCGTTTCCGTGCACTGCTCTGGTTTGCCAGAAGCGGCTTAGTCATGCTGGCCACATGACCCAGAAGCTGTACGCCGGCTCCCTCGGCCAATAAAGTGAGATGAGCGCCGCAACCCCAGAGTTGTCTACGACTGGAAGTAACGGTCAGGGATCCCTTTACCTTTACCTTTAAGAAAAGAAAAGGCGGCAGTTTTGTGTAACTGATCAATAGGTGTGGCTGGAAATTTAGAAATGATTACTGTTATTTTAATAGTGAGGCAATACACCCCCCATAGTGGAGATGGCTGTGACCTGTGTGCCTGCTTAGTCAATGTCCACTTACTGTTGTTGGAAAATAATATAATAATAATAATTTATTATTTATACCCCGCCCATTTGGCTGGGTTTCCCCAGCCACTCTGGGCGGCTTCCAACAGAATATTAAAATCCAATAGTCTATTAAACATTAAAAACTTCCCTAAGCAGGACTGCCTTCAAGATGTCTTCTAAAAGTCTGGTAGTTGTTTTTATCTTTGACATCTGGTGGGAGGGCTTTCCACAGGGTGGGTGCCACTACCAAGAAGACCTGGTTCCCTGTAACTTGGCTTCTCGCAGCAAGGGAACAGCCAGAAGGCCCTCGGCACTGGACCTCAAGGCCCCTGCTTGCTCTCCCTTCTTATGGTGCTTGACTTCTAAACCTGACTTGGACCAGGTAGCCCTTCATGTAAAAGACTCAGTTGAATTGCCTCCACTGAAATGGGGAATGGCCATAGCTCTGTGGGAAAGGTTTGCATGCAGAAGGTTCCTGGGCCAATTCCCAGCATCTCCAGGTAGGTCTGGGAGAGACAACCCTGTCTGAAATCCCAGAGAGGCGCTGCCAGCCTGTGTCAACAATAGTGAGCTGGGTGGGCCAATGACCTGACAGGCAGCTTCCTGTGGTCCTATGAATGAAGCAAAAGTGTGGTGATTTAGCCACATCTCACTTGATCATTTCCACCTTGAACACTGTTGCACGATGGGATTATCTTGGCCCTTCGGTAGATTATTTTAAAACAGGCCAGGCGCGAAGCTAATCAATTTTCTTACTGACACAAATCTCCTTTCCTTATCTGTGTTTACAGGCAGTAATCCCATATTTACATAGAAAATGCTGTCATGCTAGCCAGCTATCCCATAATATAATAGCTAGGCTTCAGGGATCAGAGCGAGATGATAGGAACCACTGAATATTCTAATGCTTTGCCTCGTACACAGCCAGTCTTAGCACTCTGGGAGAAAATAAGCAGAGGTGATCGTTTGCAGTGGGAGGGTGCTGGGGAATGAGAAGAGAAACATGCAAAAAGAAATGCTCATTAAATGTATTACAAAGCAATGTTCTAATCAGAAGTTTCAACATGCAGGAAGTTGCCTTATGCTGAGTTAGAGCAGGCAGGAGCCTCTCCCAGTCCTGACTGCAGCTGCCATTGTAGATTGGGACATTCTGCATGCAGATGCTTCAGCACTGAGCTACACAGTGGCGTAGTGTGGGGGGTGCAGGGGGGGCCGGCCGCACCGGGTGCAACATCTTGGGGGGGGGGCGCTCGCACTCGCAGCTCTCTGCCCCTACCTGGCTCACTCACTCTCTCTCACTGCAGTGCTGGCTGTGCGAATCCGATCCGAGCCGCCGGGTCGCCGCCCACTGTGGAGGGGAGGGTACCAGGCGTGCGGTGCGGAGAGAGAGCAAGGGACTATCTGGGGGAGGGACAGTGCAGCGGGGGGGGGGGGGCGCAAATTACTTGCCTTGCCCCAGGTTAGGGGGCGCAAATTACTTGCCTTGCCCCGGGTGCTGACAACCCACGCTACGCCACTGGAGCTACGTGCCCATTCTCCAGCAAAATACAGGAGATAGAAAATGCATTTTTTTTGGGGGGGGGAATGAATCAATTCCTATGCCCCACAAATAACCCAGAGATGCATTTTAAATACAGTGGTACCATGAGTTACATACGCTTCAGCTTACAGACTCCGCTAACCAAGAAATAGTACCTCGGGTTAAGAACTTTGCTTCTGGATGAGAACAGAAATCGTGCGGCAGCAGCGGGAGGCCCCATTAGCTAAAGTGGTACCTCAGGTTAAGAACAGTTCCAGGTTAAGAACAGACGTCCAGAACGAATTAAGTTCTTAACCCGAGGTACCACTGTAAAAGCACACATTCTACTCATGTAAAAACACCAGGCAAGCCCCACAAATAACCCAGAGATGCATTTTAAATAAAAGGACACATTCTACTCATGTAAAAACACGCTGATTCCCGGACAGACCGTGGGCCGGCTTTAGAAGGCGATTGGGCCGCATCTGGCCCCCGGGCCTTAGGTTGCCAACCCTGCTCCAGAGTCTCGGCTGGCCTTCATTCCAAGGACGCTGAACGCTGGTAAGCACTGGGGTTTCTCACGGCTTGGAGACCAGGGTGGCTTCAACAATGCCTTAAAGATGCCCCACTCTCCCCTTCTCTCTCTAGCTATATATATGCAGTGACTGTTCTTTTAAAAAACGTATCTGATTGATTCACAACCTCATTGTTGTACTCTCGGTGAGAAAAATAGCAATAAAAAAAGCCACCATCCACAACATACTTTGAGGGTGATGAATGGACTATCGCTGGCTGACAAAGAGACAAGCCGAGCCATTTCATACCCCACTGAGTCCTTGCAGTGGGCCTTATGCTGTCTCTTTTTGCAGAGCCTGCCACAGTGATGGGGTGTATCCCTTATGAGCAGAAAGCTGTACAACTGAGCAGGGAGAAATCTGTAGCAAAGGCGGGTTTCTGCTATTCTTTTCCACCTGGCACCTGTGCTTAGGCTACCTTAAGCTATGCTGCTCTTTTTCATTGAAAATTCATTACCATCAGCGGGGTGTTGCTTTTTTTGTTTGTTAAGGTATATTTATTAAGTTTCTGTAAGCAATAACATACGACCATAAAGAAACAGGCATCTACAGAAAGCAGTTTGCCTGCATGAAGGAGCATGCACAATGACTGAGATTTAAAAGGGGTGTGCCTAAGAAGTGAATGGTGGGGGAAATCACCAAGGAAGGGTATAAATGAGTTGCCAACAGTAACATGCAGAAGATCAGACGGATTAAAGCTCAGAACAAGCTCAGGCTACCAAGAGGAAGAGGAGCCTCTGGGGCTTGCTGATCGGAAGGTCAGTGGTTCGAATCCTTGCGACGAGGTGAGCTCCCATTGCTCTGTCCCAGCTCCTGCCAACCTAGCAGTTCGAAAGCACACCAGTGCAAGTAGATAAATAGGTACCCCTGTGGTGGGAAGTTAAATGGCGTTTCCATGCGCTCTGGTTTCCGTCACGGTTTTCTGTTGCACCTGAAGCGGTTTAGTCCTGCTGGCCACATGATCCGGAAAGCTGTCTGAGGACAAATACTGGCTCCCTCGGCCTGAAGCGAAATGAATGCCGCACCCCATAATCGCCTTTGACTGGGCTTAACCGTCCAGGGGTCATTTACCTTTTACCTTTCCAAGAGGTTAAAAATAATAAGGGTTGTTCAAAGCAAGAGGGAGAACAAGCAAGTGGTAGGTCCTCTGCGTGGAGAAGACGGAGAACCGCTGTTGGGGGACAGAGAGAAGGTAGAACTGCTCAACAACTCCTTTGCCTCTTTCTTCAGCCAAAAGGAAAGCAGTGCCCAAGGTGATGGCCACAGAATAAATGATGCAGGGTTCTGCCCCGAGCCTGGTGTTGCTCATCTAGTTAAACCCACTGCAGTGCAGGAATCACAGTTTTGGGACCCAGTCCTGCTCTCTGGAGCAACACTACCTCCTTCGAGCACAGTGAAGTTGTCTGTCCACCTACCCACCCCATTGCATTTCACAGCAGGCCTTCAATTAATTTCTGGTGTGATTTTTAAAAAACAACAAACCACACACAACATTTTTATTATAGTTAAATAAATATTTCATGTATGTGCACCAGCACGCTTTTATAAATGACCAAGCATGACCATTTTCAAAGAAGGGCAGGTGCAATTAATTTCTGTTTGCATGTGCATCAATGGACATTGATAGGGACGGAGTGTTTTTACCCTATGCAAAGGTGCTCACACCTTGGCCAGAGAGAAATTAGGAATGGCTGGTTTGGACTGCGAGAAGATCAAACCTATCCATTCTGAAGGAAATCAGCCCTGAGTGCTCACTGGAAGGACAGATCCTGAAGCTGAGGCTCCAATACTTTGGCCACCTCAGGAGAAGAGAAGACTCCCTGGAAAAGACCCTGATGTTGGGAAAGATGGAGGGCACAAGGAGAAGGCGATGACAGAGGATGAGATGGTTGGACAGTGTTCTCAAAGTGACGAACATGTGTTTGACCAAACTGCGGGAGGCAGTGGAAGACAGGAGTGGCTGACGTGCTCTGGTCCATGGGGTCACGAAGAGTCGGACACAACTAAACGACTAAACAACAACAAGGCAGGCTTCCTCAAACTCGGCCCTCCAGATGTTTTGAGACTACAGTTCCCATCATCCCTGACCACTGGTCCGGCTAGCTAGGGATCATAGGAGTTATAGGCTAAAAACATCTGGAGGGCCGAGGTTGAGGAAGCCTGGCTTAAGGACTCCAATCAGTGTGATGAAGCTGGTTTGAGCAGCTGCAACAAGCAGCAGCATTTTGTAAGGAAGCACCGGGCCCTTATGCATTGTGGACAAGCGTCGTGCGGATAGAAATCCCAGCTTGGAAACGCCGTGAGCGCAGCATCAAATGGGAGTGTGAGCACAACCCAGGCCTGCTCTCTCTTCCTCTGCACGACAGCCCTTCAGAGATCTGAAAATATGGCGAGTAAATCCAGGGGTGGAAGAAGGAGGTGTGTGCGGTGGGGACGGACCGCCCCGGGTGTCACCACTGAGGAGGGTGACAAAATGCCAGGCAGCACTCACCGCGGGGCCTGCAGCATGCCCGAGCCACACGTCTCTTCTGGGAGTGACACAGTAGATTGGGCGCCCTCAGGCTCCGTGCTGCCCAAACGATCTGCCCACTGCCTCCCTCTCACCTGTAGGGCAGCTGAGTGGGAGGAGGCAGGCAGACTCCTCGGAGACCCCACGGATCATCCTGCCTTGCCCTGCCCTGTCCCGCAGGTGGCTGGCCTCGCCCCTGGGCTCAGGGCACGCACGCTGCCCCAGCCGCCTGATCAGCTTACTCCGCCGCTGAGTAAATCAGGCATCAGCTCCAGGATCCAGGGAGGCGGAGAACAAACCATAGGATCCTGAGTAACAAGTCAGCGTTCACCAATTTGGCGAGTGAGCCATCGGAGTGGTGTGGAGTGTGAGTGACTGATGTCTCTCCCTCCTGCTCAGAGCCATCTGCAGCCTGGCAGTTCTCTAGCCATCACCTGCCCACGGACGGCTCGGCAGAATGGAAATTACAGTGCAAGCAGGAACCAGTGGCTTTTACAGGGGAAATCATTATTATTGCCATGTTTTATGGGGAAAATAACCCTGAAGAATGTTTTGTAAGGCAGCCGTTGAGACGGGCATATGATAACATCGTAAACCATAAGGGGAAAGGCGGGGAGGGGTGATTCAGAGTCGTTGCGGAGCAGGGAGAGGGGAGGGGAAGACGGGAGACGGGAATGAATTGTGGCTGCCTGTCATTGTCCGATGCTCTGTTGTCGTGTACAATGCATGCACACAAATACAGGAGTTCTGGGGGCAAAACTCACTGCTGTCACTGAGTTGCTGCTATTCTCAACTCCCCCTTTAGAATGCCACTGGAATGGGGGGGCCCCTCAGGCCTGTGGACCAAATGCTTCCCCAGGTCTCTTCATCACAAGGCCAAACTCTCCCCAGATGCTGCTATGAGCCCTATTTGAGTGTCTTTCTCTGGCTGGAATTCTGTGCTCCTGAAGAGTACTAATGCACAGGTGTCTAGAAATTTCTGACTTTTGCATGAAGCTGCCATCTTCTGTGTCAGACAACCAGCCAACCGAGCTTAGCATTCCTTACACTGACCACCAGTCTGTCCTGATCCCCTGGTCTTTCCGTCAGCCAGACCCAAGACCAAAATCCGAGGGTTGATCAGCATCTGAAAAACCCACAGTCCAAGATCCAAAGCTGAAAGCCAGTAAATGAGCTTCAGGGTCAATCCAAGTCAGGATGCAGTCCAGCATCACGGCTGAAATAGAAACCCACAGAAGTCCAGGAGAATCCAAGACAAGGCACCTCAACATGGGCAGTTGAGCATGTGGGACGTGATCCATGAGAAGCAGTTAAGTACAACATTCCTTGTGATGCTAGAGAAGACATTTGAGGAAATGTTTGGTCCAGCCAGTTGAAACTCCCTGTTCCTCTTGGCTGGAGCATCCTTCCTTTTGCATGTGATAGAAGGTGTGTGTGTGACCTAACCTGTCCAGGTAACAAAAGGACAGGTCATGCAGCACAATTCCCTCCTTTTGACTTCCTTCTTTGTTTGACCAGCTTCTAGCTAGGATTGCTTTCCTAGCTCTCAGCTAGCAGAAGCACTGGGATTATTCCCCCATATGGGGTAGATCCTCATATACATATTTGTAACTAAGTCTGCCTTCAGGGATCCAACTGTGAACTGATGTGAGTAAACTTCTTTTATTGACTTTGAATAAAATTTTGGCGTCTTTATTCTTTTAAGAGGGATTCAAGGGAACTTGCCAGGAACGCACAATTCAATTTGAGACAGATTGAATTGTATAATAGTGAGAGGCTCGCACGAGCCTGCAACCAGCCATCTGCTGTGGATATAAAAGGGGGGAATGTAACTGCTACATAAAGGAACTTGCTAGTGCAAGTTAGAAAGGATATTAATAAACAATATATCTTCTCCTGGCACCCTGAACATTCCCACAGAGCAGACCCAGCCCCTCAGCTCTGCTGCCTTCTGACCCTGTGCCTGCCGATTGCAGCATCTGGGCTGGATGAGGCAGGTGACCCTCACCTGCTCTCTGCTTGCCCCAGCTGAGGAATCACATGCCTCCTTCCCCAGCTGGCCAGCTAGTGAACTAGGCTGCAGACCCTGGCCTTCCTCTGCTTCCTAGAGTGCCCTGCCCACTGCTCCCTACATCTCAGGATCCGCCATGTTCGTGGGGATGGGGACTTCTCTGGCTCTGGGTCCCACTGCTTGGCTTTCAGTGCACCCGCCCCTGTCCCCTCTGTCACCCCACGAGTACTACCTACAGCAACCTCTCCTTCCCCATCCCCAGCTTGCCCCTGTGTGACCCAGTCATCTGCATCCCTCGCTGGGATCCTCTTCCTCCTCTTCCTCCTCCCCAAAGTCCTGCCAGTTCATGACACAGTCCCTCTCCCTCTTCTGCAGCTGATGCACTGACACCTGACATCCCGGGATTGCTCCAGGCCACTACATTTAGCTTCTTTGCAGGGGGTTGGGCTAGATGTCCTCTGGTGTCCCCTTCGACTCTACAATTCTGTGATTCTGTAATACACTCCAGATGAATATGCGACTTGGATTAGGATGAGAAATAGATTCTCCATTATCCAGAAGCAATCATTAAGCTCCCCTCTCTGGGAGGTGGGGGGGGGGAATAGAACACCATACTATAAATAAAATGGAAAGAATTAATTATCGATGGCTAAGGCCCAATGAGCTTTGATGTAATATATCAGCTGTGAGATGTTCAGGTCTGTGCTTTTAAAACAAGGACTGAATCTATTGAGTACAGAAATAAAGGCTTGTAAATAGAGAGAAAAGTATTCCATATTTATGCGCTAAGCTTCTTTGAGTTGTGGTTGACATAGCAGAACAGAAACATAGATGAACTTTACCCTAAAATATTCGTTTGACCATCTTGGTGTTTGATCCTTGTAAAACAAAAGCAAAAACTCATGCTGCTAGCCCTTATGGTACCGTTTCTTTAGGATTCTACTGGTTTTAATTTGGATAATTGCCGAATGGCAGCAAGAGCCCATGGGGTCACAGGCATGTCAAAGCTCTGTGTCCCTTTGGAGAATGGCAGGCATGGCAGAGACTGTTGTGCTTTAAGGAATGTGGTTTATTCACCTATTTACACCTTCCGTCTGCATGGCAGGAGTCCAGATCTTACAGCATTGGCCCAGGGCATTGCAGGCAACCTTCCTGCTCCCTGGCCAAGATGGATGTTAGCCCAGCTTCCTCCTTCTTCTTCCCAGAAAACCCCTTGCTTCCAAACTCCCTTTCCCTGTCCCCTCAAACACACAGTGACCCCAGCAGCCTTTGTGACATCTGACTAACCAGGCCAAGGGATCCTTCTCTGACAGCCCACTAACACCTTTTTGTCATGCTAATGCTGGCTAGGTTCGTCATTGCTTTTCTCCCAAGAAGCAGGCATCTTTTAATTTCGTGACTGCTGTCACCATCTGCAGTGATCATGAAGTGCAAGAAAGTAAAATCTCTCACTGTCTCCATTTCTTGATGTTGGGAAAGATGGAGGCCACAAGGAGAAGGGGACGACAGAGGACGAGATGGGTGGACAGTGTTCTCGAAGCTACCAGCATGAGTTTGACCAAACTGCAGGAGGCAGTGGAAGATGGGAGTGCCTGGCGTGCTCTGGTCCATGGGGTCACGAAGAGTCGGAGACGACTAAATGACTAAACGACAAAGCATCTTCTGAGACCCTGGAGAGCAGATTCCAAATACTTGGCTAGATAGCATGTAAGGCAGCATTCTGTGCTCCAAATCTCCAGCCCATTCTCTTAAGGTTTGATCACCATCTCTTGAGCAAAGGATCTCAGGGAGCAGGTGGGGGTGGGGGGGGAGTCCAACTGCTCCAGAGAGCTGCTGCAAGAGAGTGGGCAACTATGCTGCACTCTAGACCCAGTTTGATTCTGTATCACAGCTGTCAAGTTCAGATTCTGTAGCAAACGCATAGAGTTGGAATGCACCCCAAGTGTCTGTTAGGATCACCCTCCCTTTGTAGCATATAACTCAGGGCTACATTCTTGGTAAGGGGTTGATGCATAAGGCCGCTTTCCCCTTCCCTCTATGTAATTTAGGGACCGAGATTTTTACCCCTTCCAAAAGGTCTGTTCCACAGCTTAGTTCAAGCTGGCACTACCTTTTCCTGTCCTTATCAAGCTATAAATCAAGCCTTCTTCTGCCGGCCTTAATTTCCTGGCAGGAACTTCAAAGACTTCTTGCCTTCTTCTGTGCACTAGCCACTGGCATTGGCACAAAACAGTCCAGCCTGCCTTTTACTTTTGCTTTTAGGTATTTGCCGTACTCACACAGTCTCCACGCAGTTGCTTTTTCCCTTCCATCTCTGAAGAGGCTTGCTTCACTCTGCTAGTTCCAGGAGATGCCACCCGGGACAAAAACAGCCCCCGGTCCTACCTCTGCTGGCACTGAGTCTGTGGCCCCGATTCCTGGGGCCATAACCATTGTTAGGATCATCCTACTCTTGTGTAGGACCCTGGCAGAGACACATGCCCGACTGGCATGTACTCTCCCTCCTGGTCGATCATTTGGGAGCTTCAAAAGCTTTCTTCAGCCCAAACATCACAGCGACTGATACCAAGAGGCATCAGCATACTTAGGGATCCACAAAGTATTCACAGTTTGCCTAACAGAACTCAGTAGCTCAGCATTTTGGCTAATCTATGTTTATTTACATATAATACACTTCTGCCTTAGCTCCTTCCTCTTTCTCATCAGACAGCAAAGAGAGAAAGAACAAAGGACAATAGCCCCACTTCACGGAACACAGTAACATAAACCTCTCTCCATCACTTCCCACTAGGTGGAATGAAAACATACACCATCATGTGATAGACAACATTCTCATGACTGCAAACACGGAGCGGGAATCTTAACAGTGTCATCTAGTCCAACCCCTACAATGCAGGAATCTCAACATGTGGTCCCCCATCCAATCTGAAACCATACCTGAAATCAATCTGCTTAGCTTTGCAAAATGTGCATGCAGTTTTTAATTCCTATCGGTCCCAGCCAGCAAGGCCAATGGGCAGGACCGGTGGGAATGGCAGCCCAACAATATTTGGAGGGTTGCAGGTTCCCTGCCCATGCCTTACAAAGACCCCAGAAGCTTTTCCCTCACTGTGCAACAGCATCCTCACTCCCTGTCATTCATGGGAAGCAAGCTCAGAAGTGCAGGCTCTTTGGAAGTAGAAAAGGATCGGCAGATAGATGCAGAAGCAACTGCAAAAGGTCACAGAGCAAGGCGCTGGAAACCAGGAACTTCCATTCCATTGCAATTGGTTCCTCGAGGACATATCATCCAAGAACCCAGGAAATCAGAATGGCAGCTTATAAAGATCATGCCAGCCTATTTTGGGGACTGTAAATGGAACTCCTATATCTAGGAGGGTCTGCGCAAGCAACCTCAGCTTCGACGTGATCTTAAATGGAAGCCTTGCTGCTGAACGAAAACAGACACACGGAGTATTTTTTTTGCCTGCACTTTTGTCCCTCAGGGTGGACTACAACATATGTTGAAGACATTGCTGCCTCGCATTTATTTATTTATTTCATAAAATTTATACACCGTTTGGAAAAAAGAAAGAAACCCTCAAAGAGGTTGATGGAAAAGATAAAACAATAAAATTATTGATAAAAACAATGAATGAGAATAATTGAAAACGTCCAAAAAAATTTAAAATCAACAATAAACCATATTACACTGAACCTTAAAGACCTACATTGGCTCCCAGTACATTTCCAAGCACAATTCAAAGTGTTGGTGCTGATGTTTAAAGCCCTAAACGGCCTCGGCCCAGTATACCTGAAGGAGCGTCTCCACCCCCATCGTTCAGTCCTGACACTGAGGTCCAGCGCCGAGGGCTTTCTGGTGGTTCCCTCACTGTGAGAAGTGAAGCTACAAGGAACTAGGCAGAGGGCCTTCTTGGTAGTGGTGCCTGCCCTGTGGAATGCCCAAACAACTGACTTTTAGAGGACATCTGAAGGCAGCCCTGTTTAGGGAAGGTTTTAATGTTTGAAGTTTTATTCTGTTTTTAGTCCTCTGTTGGGACCCACCCAGAGTGGCTGGGGAGGCCCAGCCAGATGGGTGGGGTATAAATAATAAAATTATTATTATTAATATTATTATTATTAACAAAAAGCAGATTAAACGATGCACTAAACATGTCTCTCCACTTCATTAACAGGGATACCGTAAGCTCCTGCAAAACGTGCCTGTTTTCTTTCCACAAACAATCTTTCCGCAGCAAGGAACAGGATGTGACAGATAACTTCAGTAAGGTCTTTCAGTCCACCCATGATAGATGAAAGGTGTTTGTGGGAAAAGTCACCTGATGCAATCCATTGTCAAGCCATCTTTCTGATTAACAGGTATGACCCTTGTGGAGCACCACCAGTCGTAAATTTGTCATGGATGATCAATGTTTCCAGTAAAAAGCTCCCCCCCGCATTTTGTGAAGACAATGCTAAGGCTCTGTTTATAAGTTATAGGTGCCTTTACCTCCTAGAAAGACCATCATAGGAAATCAAAGAGATCTGATCTTGGCTTAACTTTTACAATCAAGCCTTGTGATGTGCCTGTAGTGTTCTTTCTGTGATCTGAGCCGGCAGCCTGAGTTACTGCATTTGCAGACAAGGCCAGCCCTATTGTGAGATACTGCAAATTGGCTCGATCAGAAGGAGGTGCCACCGCTGCCCCAACCATGAAAACCTGCCCCAGGCATGGCTTCCTCATGGGGTCTCTGCCATGGGAGCATATTCACCCAGTGCTTTTCCAGCTGTACTGGCTCCCAGTGGAGTACAGGGTCAGATTTAAGGTGCTGCTTTTGACCTTTAAAGCCCTTCACGGCCTAGGAAACCTCGTACCTAAGGGACCGCCTCGCCTGGTATGTCCCACGGAGGACCTTAAGGTCCATAAATAGCAACACCCTAGTGGTCCCAGGCCCTAAGGAAGTTAGATTGGCTTCAACCAGAGCCAGGGCCTTTTCAACTCTGGCTCCGGTCTGGTGGAACGCTCTGCCTCATGAGACCAGGGCCCTGCAGGATCTGATTTCTTTCCTCAGGGCCTGTAAGATAGAGTTGTTCCACCTGGCCTTTGGCTTGGAGCCAATTTGATTCCCTCCCCGTCTTTCTTTTTTCTTTTCCTTTCTCCTCCTGCGATGACACTACATTTTAATATTTTAATGCTTCAATATTTTAATGTTGTATTTTAATTTTGTTTTTAAGTTGCATTCATTCAACTTGTTTTTATTATTGCTTGTTAGCCGCCCTGAGCCCGGCCTTGGCTAGGGAGGGCGGGGTATAAATAAAAATTATTATTATTATTATTATTATTATTATTATTATTATTATTATTATTCCTTTCCTGCGGCTCTGGCCTCGATGAGGGAGCCTGTTGTGTGGGGACCAGGTTGTGCCCCCTAAAAAAAACTGTGCCTGGGGCCACGGCCTCCAGCACCCCATGCTACGTCACTGGCCACAGGCATAACTGGGTGAAGCAGCAAATACCAATTCCTCTTTGAAGCAGGCAAATTTCTACCCACTCCATCACATTCCCCTCTCTAGCCTCCATCCATCCAGGCAGGTGGCGTTATCAGAGCTCACCTGTAGCTGCATGGTGAGATGTGATTAGAGACAACCGAGTCTCTGCAGGCTTTTTTTTTTTTTTTAATCTGAGAGTTAAAAATACTAAGAGAAGGTTATTGTTTTTTCCATGTCTGCCTACCAGCCGGGCACAAAACACTTTCAAAACCTGCCTCGTCACAATATTGTCACTCTCTTTGCGGTGCTTTCCTCCTCTGAAGCATTTTTCATTATTGATTGACGTCGCTTCTCGGGGAAGTTGAGACGGCATGTGGAGAAGGGCATGATTAAAGAACTGGTTTGAAACTGTAAAAGCGCTGATGATTCCTGACAAGTGTTTGGGTTTGTTAGAATCATAGACTTGTCGAGTTGGAAGGGATCCCAAGGGTCATCCAGTCCAACCCCCTGCAATGCAGGAATCTCAACTAAAGCATCTGTGATGGCCTGGGAATCGGATTCAGAGGCTGAACCTGAGGAATCCCAGTCCCTGCCTCCTGGACCAGCTGAGCCGGGGCTGGGGCTTGATCCTGAAGGGCCCTCACCTGTGCCGGATCCTCAGGAGCAGACACCAGCTGAATCTGCTCTGGCTCCTGAGGTGATGGAGGACCCATTGCCTGCAGGTGCTCCACTCGAACTCAGAACGCAAGGGAGAAATGTGCTAACAGGAAGGCACGCTTGGGAAATCCACATTGTGATCAACTCCTGCCTGGGAACTAATGTCCCCACTGTGGAAGGACATGTGGGTCCAGGATTGGCCTCCACAGTCACTTACGGTCTCATTGTTAAAACCGTGTTTATGGAAGACAATCTTACTCGGCTACAAGGGATCGCCAAAGAAGACGAAGAAGAGAAGATAAAAAATTTCAAAAGTAGGTGGTCCATGGCTTAGCTTTTGCAAAACAGAGGGTCTGCAGTACTTAGCTAATTGGGAATCACTCTCCCAAACCATTTTTTCAAAATTTTGCTGTTTCTGATAACGATGTCAATTCCAACACCAGAGAAATAATCTGCATGGACCAAGTGTTCTTCAGAAATGGCTTTGCCACCACATCTACAATAAAGACTTTTGAGGCCATGCGTTGGTGGAAAAGGCTGTAATTATCAATTTAATAGGAAGCTGACAGCCAGGAAACCCCCTTGGATTGATTGGCAAGGGCGGTGGGGGCTGGGGGCTGCCTGAGGTTTGTGAAGCAGCCCCCCCATTCGTGCCAAAGGACTAGCACCCACCGAGTAAATCTCAACAGTCTGCAAGCTACGGCACACCAGACTTGCTTAGCTTACTTAAGAGGTTGCAACAGATTCCCGTAACCTTTCAAGCATTTTGCAATGCATTCGACAACGCACCCGTTCTTGCTGAACTTGACAAATTCGCAACCGGGATCAGTTTGCCAACTGTGCTGCGGAACAGCAGGTAAAGGTCAAGCTCAAGAACGCATGACAGATTGAAGCTTGTTCCTTCCAATGTAGCAATTTTTTTCCTTAAAATGCTGTTGTAAATTCGGCATGACACCGTGCAACATGAGACTATTCTTAAATATATTATTAGACTGCCAGAAGGGGAAACTATTACAAATGTGACCGATTTGCAAGGCTTAGCATACTAATGTCGTCCCCCCCCCCCCTTCTCATACTTCTGCTGCTGCAAGAAATTTTGTTGTTTGGCTTCTCTCCCAGTTGTGCTTCCATACACGGCCGGCCCACCCATGAAACAGACTGAAGCAAGCACATCAGGCAGCGGAATCCCACAGTCAAGGTTGCGTGGCTGTGGCATCTTCTAGTGAGATGTCATCAAAACCCACAGCGCAAACCTGGTAAGCGATGCTTCCAGGGGTGGGCCACACCTTCCAATTTTGCCTCAGATGGCGAAATGGGATGGGCTGCCCCTGTCTTCATGCCATGACTCCATCAGCCTGCCACTGTCAATCAGCTTGTGCCTTCAGGGTTTCCCCCCCTAACATTTAGTCATAGCATCATAGGAAAAGGTAAAGATTGAATTATGGTGCTGGAGAAGAGTCCCATGGACTGCAAGAAGATCAAACCTATCCATTCTGAAGGAAATCAGCCCTGAGTGCTCACTGGAAGGACAGATCCTGAAGCTGAGGCTCCAAGACTTTGGCCACCTCATGAGAAGAGAAGGCTCCCTGGAAAAGACCCTGATGTTGGGAAAGATGGAGGGCACAAGGAGAAGGGGACGACAGAGGACGAGATGGTTGGACAGTGTTCTCGAAGCTACTAACATGAATTTGACCAAACTGCGGGAGGCAGTGGAAGACAGGAGTGCCTGGCATGCTCTGGTCCATGGGGTCACGAAGAGTCAGACATGACTAAACAACAACAACAAAGGTAGATAAAGAACCCCTGGACACTTTAGTCCAGTCAAAGGCGACTATGGGGTTGTGGTGCTCATCTCGCTTCTGGCCAAGGAAGCTGGCATTTGTCCACAGACAGCTTTCTGGGTAATGTGGCCAGCATGACTAAACCACTTCTGGCACAACGGAACACCATGACGGAAACCAGAGTGCATGGAAACACTGTTTACCTTCCTGCCGCAGTGGTACCTATTTATCTACTTGCACTGGTATGCTTTTGAATTGCTAGGTTTGCAGAAGCTGGGTCAGAGCAATGGGAGATCATCCCTGTGGGATGCGATCCATAAGAGGCAGTCAAGTACAACATTCCTTGTGATGCTAGAGAAGACATTTGAGGGAATGTTTGGTCCAGCCAGTTGAAACTCCCTGTTCCTCTTGGCTGGAGCATCCTTCCTTTTGCATGTGATAGAAGGTGGGTGTGACCTAACCTGTCCAGGTAAGAAAAGGACGAGTCACACAGCACACCTTCCTCTTTTTGACTTCCTTCTTTGTTTGACCAGCTTCTAGCTAGGACTGCTTTGCTAGCTCTCAGCTAGCAGAAGCACTGGGATTATTCCCCCATATGGAATAGATCCACATGTACATATTTGTAACTAAGTCTGCCTTCAGGAATCCAACTGTGAACTGATGTAAGTAAACTTCTTTTATTGACTTTGAATAAGATTGTTGCGTCTTTATTCTTTTAAGAGGGATTCGAGGGAACTTACCAGGAACATACAATTCAATCTGAGACATATTGAATTGTATAACAGTGAGAGGCTCGCATGAGCCTGCAACCAGCTCTCTGCTGTGCATATAAAAGGGGAATGTAACTCTTCTACATAAAGAAACTTGCTAGTGCAAGTTAGGAAGGATACTAAGATACAATATATCCTCTCTTGCCACCCTGAACATTCCCACAACCCTGTAAAGTGGATTCGAACTGCCGACCTTCTGATCAGCAAGAGCCCAAGAGGCTCAGTGGTTTAGACCACAACCATAGAATCATAGAATCTGAGAGTTGGAAGGGACACCAAGGGTCATCTAGTCCAACCCCCTGCAATGCAGGAATCCCAGCTAAAGTATTCATGACAGATGGCCATCCAACCTCTGCTTAAAAACCTCCCTGGAAGGAGAGCCCACCACCTCCTCCAATGACCTCAGGGTGCTGTGTATGGTTCTCCTCCTTTCCATTTCCTCCTCACAACAACCCTGTGAGGTAGGTTAGGCTGAGAGACCATGACTGGCCCAAGGTCACCCAGTGAGCTTCCTAGTGGAGCCGGGATTCGAACCCTGGTTCGACACAATACCAGTACCCCACAGTGGCTCATTGTTTGGCTGGGAAACCACATTTCAAAATAAACAATGTCTCACACTTTACCTTCTGTTTACAGACATATTTGTTTGCTCCCCCCGCCCTGTTTTTGTTTTCCATCAACATGCACACACACACACATAAAGTCACTGTTCGTCTTTTATTTTCACGCTGTGCTCCAACCGAAGAATAATTAGAGCTGGATCGATGCTGGTGGAGTTACAAGAAGGTAATATTTCTACAGCAAAAACCCTGCAGAAATAAAAGGATCTTGGAAGCGGGGGGTAGTTGTGGATTGTGTGTGTGTGAAGCATAAGAAGCTGCCGGAAGGCAAACTAATAATCTCTTGGGGTGGCCATTATTCCGTCTCCAAATTCTCTTGTCCCTCTTCCTTGCACCTCTGCCTTTCACCACCTGCATCTCCCGTTGTACTGAACACATCTCTATTTTTTCTTTTCCCAGGGAAGGTGAAACACAGATCAGAATCTATTTAAAGCACTGTGTGCGCTACCCCACCCCCCACCATTTTCATTTTTGCAAAAATGTCATGGAGATATTCAAAGATATTCGGACAGATTAGGACATGCTGTAGCAAAACTGGGAGGTAGGAATGGGCAAAATGTCAATTTCGGATTCTCCCTATTTCTCATTTTGCCAGTCTTAAAATCTCCACATTTCCACATCAGTTTGTGATGATGATTATTTTGTATGAAAATGTATCATCACGAATTTCTGCTAATATACACGTTTGTAAGCATTTTTGCCCAGACATTTTTGCATAGCAATTTTGCCTAATATAAATGCATTTTTTTTTTGC
The DNA here is from genome assembly GCF_965153285.1 of Podarcis tiliguerta. Lineage (NCBI taxonomy): Eukaryota > Metazoa > Chordata > Lepidosauria > Squamata > Lacertidae > Podarcis > Podarcis tiliguerta. Next base: position 34,208,891 of record NC_139549.1, on the reverse strand, counting down.
AAAGCAATTTTAATAAAGACATTTTTGCAAAGCAAGTTTTCCTAATATATAGACAGGGGAGTTGTCCCCCACAGGGATACAAGGGGGAAGGGCCACAGAACACATCTGGCTTGAAGTGAATATGTAGAAGCCCAATTGTGCCACAGAATTGTACATGCATGGGAGCTCCCTCACCCACAGGGAACCTCTGGCCTGAGGTTAACATGCACAAGCCAGTTTATGCTGGAGATACTTAAACACCAGGGAGCTCCTCCAGCCTATGGTTTTTTACTGGTGGTCTCCCTCCATACTTCCTCAAGTGAAAAGTAAATACAGGATCAAATCCAAAACTCCTTTCTCAGGCCTAACTTCATCTTTACATGCGCGAACAGGTGATAAAGCATCCAAGATTAACAACTCTGGGATTTCGCCTCGCTCGCGTTTTAGCCATTTATATAGCAGCTGATTTATAGATGCCATTAGAACTGAGAGTGGTATTGATCAGTCTGAACTGCTCAAATTGGTAAGTAGATATTGAAAAAAGGCAGAATGCCGAGAGAGACAGAAAGACATGGTCTAGGGGGAAACTAGAGTTTTGCTGCATTTATTCTGCGCCCCAACTGGGGCACTGGGGGGTAAAGCAGTTTTTCCTGAAAGTTTTGGAACCGAGGTTGTCTTTTGAAACTTACTGTACCAGGTCAGCATTAACAGTCATGCAGCTATCCAGTGCTATTTTTCTAGAAAAAGAGGGGCCGGAACTCACCATGAACACCTCCCTTGTTCTCTTAGAATGGCAATGGCACACACCAGAGAGGTAGCAAAACTGATTTCAGAGCGCTCCAGCTGAAAAACAGCCCTGTGGCTATCTGAGTACTCTGATGTGTGTGGTTTTATTCTGCAGATTGTGGCTGCACTTGAGGATCTCTGCTTTGAGGCACCAATCTTATACTGTAATTCATGAGAGATTCTGCCATAGCAAATACACTGGACTTTAAAGGTAAAGGTAAAGGTAAAGGTACCCCTGCCCGTATGGGCCAGTCTTGACAGACTCTAGGGTTGTGTGCCCATCTCACTCAAAGAGGCCAAGGGCCAGCGCTGTCCGAAGACACTTCCGGGTCACGTGGCCAGCGTGACATCGCTGCTCTGGCGAGCCAGAGCCGCACACGGAAACGCTGTTTACCTTCCCGCTAATAAGCGGTCCCTATTTATCTACTTGCACCCAGGGGTGCTTTCGAACTGCTAGGTTGGCAGGCGCTGGGACCGAACAGCGGGAGCGCACCCGCCGCGGGGATTCGAACCGCCGACCTTTCGATCGGCAAGCCCTAGGCACTGAGGCTTTAGCCCACAGCGCCACCCACGTCCTCCCACACTGGACTTTAGGGTGCCACAAAACGCTTCTTGCTTTTAATCTGCCCCTGCCTTTATTTAATCTGACCTTAGGCACTAACAGACGTGGGTGGCGCTGTGGGTTGAACCACAGAGCCTAGGGCTTGCCGATCAGAAGGTTGGCCGTTCGAATCCCTGCGATGGGGTGAGCTCCTGTTGCTCGGTCCCTGCTCCTGCCAACCTAGCAGTTCGAAAGCACATCAAACTACAAGTAGATAAATAAGTACCGCTCCGGCAGGCAGGTAAACAGCGTTTCCGTGCGCTGCTATGGTTCGCCAAAAGTGGCTTAGTCATGCTGGCCACATGACCCGGAAGCTGTACTCCGGCTCCCTCGGCCAATAAAGCGAAATGAGTGCCGCAACTCCAGAGTTGGCCACAACTGGACCTAATGGTCAGGGGTCCCTTTACCCTTTACCTAGGCACTAACAGCACCTTCTCCCAGCTTCGGCTAGTATGCCAGCAACAGTAATTCTTGGACTGGGTTAGTTTAGCCACAATGACTCAAGGCTGGATTGCCGCCATGTGCTCTATGTGGGACTTGTTAGGGAAGTCGCTTAAGTAATGCAGGCGGAGTGCAGAGAGAAAAGAGATCCCGATAACGTTTCACTGAGGAAAACTGAACAAAGACAGCGTATAATTTGAGAAGAAAGGGGGCATTGTTGTGCTCGGGGTCTTCTTGAGATCTCCTGAGTATCTGTTTGGCCAGTGTGAGAAAGGGATGCTGGACTAAGTGGAACTTCCACCTGGCCCGGCAGAGCTTTCCTTGTGCTCTTAAGCTCATTGACAGGAACAGAGAGGTGCATTGCTCCTCTGGGGGCCTTTGCTATATCTATTTTTTCTGTCCATACACTGTGTTCACCCTAAACGTGAGTGTGGTCATATGCAAAGGAATCAGAACCCCACCCCCCAAAGAGCGATTTTGAGTGTGTGAGCCCTAAGCATTCTAAACGGTTGAATTAACTTGCCACCGCCGTGATATATAAGAGAGTTGGCATTGTGAATAAAGATTAGATAAACTGTTTAAAAGCTCGCAGGGCTGAATCATCGCGTTTGTTAATTGTTCTGTCTCCATTTATCTCTGTGCCTTATTTATTAGGAAACAGGCCCTGAAACTTTAATAAAATGGATCCACAAGGGGGGGGGGAATTGCAAACCTACCAACGACAACCCCATACCAACCTATTTAATTAGTTCCATTTAATTGAGCTTACAACTTGGCTCCTGCTACAACTTACAACTTGGCTTCTTCCCTGTCTCTCTTCCAGCAGAAATAGCCATGAGCATTTAGTCTGTCGTCACTCTTTGGTGGAGGGCCTCAGGAAGAAATGCGGCCCTCCGTTACTCTCTGCCTGGCCTCCAGTGCTCTCTCCAGGCCACACACCCCATTGGGCCTGTTTCACACCCCAATTGTTTCTTCCTGGTTGGAATGTGTGCTTGAGCTGTGATGCTGCAGTCTGCTTGTGTGGATTGGAGGATGGAGATACGTTTTTGTGTTGAGAAACTAGCCTGCTGCACAAAAGAAAATATTAGTAGTGATGTATAGAAGTGAGAGCTGGACCATAAAGAAGGCTGATCGCCGAAGAATTGATGCTTTTGAATTATGGTGCTGGAGGATACTCTTGAGAGTCCCATGGACTGCAAGAAGACCAAACCTCTCCATTCTTAAGGAAACCAGCCCTGAGTGCTCACTGGAAGGACAGATCCTGAAGCTGAGGCTCCAATACTTTGGCCACCTCATGAGAAGAGAAGACTCCCTGGAAAAGACCCTGATGTTGGGAAAGATGGAGGGCACAAGGAGAAGGGGACGGCAGAGGACGAGATGGTTGGATAGTGTTCTCGAAGCTACCAGCATGTGTTTGACCAAACTGTGGGAGGCAGTGGAAGACAGGAGTGCCTGGCGTGCTCTGGTCCATGGGGTCACGAAGAGTCGGACATGACTAAACGACTCAACAACAACAACAACAAATTCCAGGGGTTGGCAAGGCTCACTGGCCATGGGCTGGATCGCTCACACGGAGATTGTCTGTGGGCCGGACCGGCACAGCACAACGCCAGAAACCGCATCTGTGCATGTCCGCGGCACTGGTAATCACTTCTGCGCATGCCCAGACACTGAAAATCGCTTCTGCACAGGTGCAATTTCCAGTGTCTGGGCATGCGCAGAAGTGTTTACCAGTGCCATGGACATGCACAGGCGCAGGTAGCTTCGAGAACACCATCCAACCATCTCGTCCTCTGTCGTCCCCTTCTCCTTGTGCCCTCCATCTTTCCCAACATCAGGGTCTTTTCCAGGGAGTCTTCTCTTCTCATGAGGCGGCCAAAGTATTGGAGCCTCAGCTTCAGGATCTGATTGGGTACATACCAGAGAGTAAATTCTATTGAACTCAGTGGGACATACTTCTGAGTAAAAATGTTTAGGATCACAGCGTAAGACTACACAGTTATCTGGGAGTAAGCTTCATTGAATCTTACTTACTCTAGTGTGTCTTACTTCTGAGTAGACATGTAAAGGCTAGCAGCGTAAGACTCTATTTACAATAAAGGAACAAAAATGCCACATGTTTTCTAAAAAACTGCTGGCTGCTGAACTATTGCAAGAGTTTAAAGTGGGTTGGTTACATTTTCCTTTTTAAATTGTAGGATGGCCTTCATATGTCAGCTTCACCATTTATTTCATTTGGTGCAGGAATTTCATTTCCAGTATAAACAGGACTCCAGTTTTGCTACCAACACCTTCATTGGACTAGAGCGGAGCTGAATTTTCTAAGAAAGTCACTGACTTTTCCAGGATGCCTCTGGACTGTTAGATGTTAGGAGACTATTCAGTGAGGTGCCCCCACTCCCTGATGACACGGCCTGGAAAGAGGGGGCAGTCCCCCTCTTTCAGCCATTATATACTTTCATTCCTTGCCAAACACACATTTACCTCCACCTCTGCCATTTGTGAATGGTAGGCTAACAGTCGCATTATGATTTGCAGACAAATCCTCAGGGTATCCCATGCGATGAAAAGTATCCCATCGGTCTCCATTTCCCTTTCCTCTTTCATTGCTGAAAAGACACCCCCTTTCGCAGTGAAAAGGCCATTTACTTCGCCACAGAATATTTGTTTCCGTGCCTCTTGTGTCCTGATTCTCCACTCTAGAATGATGACACATTTGACAGCATCTCGGCACCCTTTGGCGCAGCAGAGAATCCATCACACATAGTTTGGCTTCTTATTTCCCCAAAGCAAAACTAGATGCCACAGGACTCTTGAAGTTGCTGGACTGCAGCTCCCATAATCCCTTGCTATTAGTCATTGTTGTCTAAGACAGAAGGGAGTTGGAGTCTGACAACATCTAGAGGACCATAGTTTCCCCATCTCTGTGTAAGCATAAGATACAAGCCAGATGAGATGGGCTGAGGGTATTTTTTTCAGAACACACAGGAACGTGCCCTGTATTCAGATTGAACTTCTGGCCCATCTGTTCCCATGCTGACTACTCTAAGGCCTCAGGTAGAGGTCTACCTGCTATTTAAAAAAATAACAGCCAACAATCTAGAACCATCTGCTTTATACCACTGATGGTCTTCCCCAACTAATATCGATCAACATGAAAGCATTCGAAAGATGTCAGCCAGCCAATCAAAAATTTCACTGCATTAAATGAAGGTCACCACACTTTCCTCAAGGAGCAAGGCAGGCAGGGAAAGACAAAAATAATTAAACTACTTCCAAAGCAAGGGATAGGTATCCTGAAGAATGACAACTCTAGCAGCTCAACCCTAACCTAATTTTAATAATCTTCAAAAAGACAACCATTGCAATGGGGATTTATCAGCAATGGGGATGAGAAGTTAGAGACGGCTTCTGTGCACAGGGACAGCAGGAGCACACATTGCTCTCACATTGCTGTGGGCCTTCAGATTTCCCCTGCTTCTTCATCTCTCTAGTCTTTTTATTATTATTTTTATTGAATAATCTCTACGGATCTATTATGCGCTCCCAGCTTGCAGTGACATATGACTGAAATTGGAGAGATACATGGCAGTGCTCTCTCCAGGGGGGCGCACATGGCAGAGCCAGCTTTTCACTGTCAAACGCATCATTCTTAACAGGATGTATGAAAGCGGAAAGTGTCTGTCGCGTTGATGGATGCTTGGATACATTCTCAAAAGCCAGGGCATCTAGGCTGCAGTGTTTGAGGGAAAGAAGAAAGGGGGGGGGGTGAGCAAGAAAAGATACCCAAAGAGGGAGATGTCATGATTTAGTTATTCTGGCCTAGTACCTCCTTTAGTTTCAATAGCAGGGATTTTAAAAAAGGGCAAAATGGAAGGTTGCCTCTGCCAGACGGCAACTAAGGTTAGTTTTGCATTGTTAAGCAAAGGGCTTAATTAGCACACACACACATATATGAGATCTCCTCACTATTTCTAATGGAGGGGCTCTTTTGATGCATCGTACATACCTTTCTCTTAAGAGAAACCTAACTACCACTTCTTTTCAAGATGCCTTCGCCCTTGAAAAAGCAACGTATGTTTAGAATGGCATTCATGTTGAGGTGTTTTTGAAGCAGGGCATTCAGCGAGGATGAAGAAAGGCCACTGACGACAATTGCACTTTAAAGGCTGAATAGCACAGGGATGTCAAAGATCACGGACACAACATTGCTTACTATTTAAACCAGGAGGCATTCATCTTTCTGTAGCCAGAGAGCACGTTTCACCCCAATCGCAAAGCACAACTCACTTTTCATCTAGCTCTGTGGCATTGCATAGAGAAAGCTGTCCTATATTGAGTCAGAACATCAGCCCACATTGCTCAATATTGTCTACACTGGCTCTCCAGATTTGCAAGACAGGGGATATTCCCAGTCCTATCAGGAGATGTTGGGCATTGAACCGGGAACATTTTGCAAAGAAAACTGATGTCCTACCATTGAGCCATGGCCCTTCCACTTTCTCCCTTGCATGCAGAAGGTCCCAGGCTCAATCTATGGCTAAACCAGGGGTAGGAAATCTTTTGCTTTCCAGATGTCATTGGGTTCCAACTCTCTTCAATCCCAACCTGCTGGAAGAGACAGTCCAACCACATCTGGAGGTCCTCAGAGTCTCTATCCCTCTCGAACTCTCCCCCCCCCAGCTACTTTTTCTAAATGAATTAGATGGCAGTCCTAGTGTCTAGTGTCATATTCCCAATAGTGAAAATCTGAACAAAGTTGTTGAGCCCTACTTGCCATACGTCTAGGTTTTCCCCATTTTCCGATTTGGTAAAAATCTACCGAAACACCATTTTGCTGAGTGATTCCCATATGTGTCCAGCAAAACCGGGAAAATTACGACAGACATACTAAACACACCTTGTTGTTGTTTAGTCATTTAGTTGTGCCCAACTCTTCATGACCCCATGGACCAGAGCACGCCAGGCACTCCTGTCTTCCACTGCCTCCCACAGTTTGGTCAAACTCATGCTGGTAGCTTCGAGAACACTGTCCAACCATCTCATCCTCTGTCATCCCCTTCTCCTTGTGCCCTCAATCTTTCCCAACATCAGGGCCTTTTCCAGGGAGTCTTCTCTTCTCATGAGGTGCCCAAAGTATTGGAGCCTCAGCTTCAGGATCTGTCCTTCCAGTGAGCACCCAGGGCTGATTTCCTTCAGAATGGATAGGTTTGATCTTCTTGCAGTCCATGGGACTCTCAAGAGTCTTTTCCAGCACCATAATTCAAAAGCATCAATTCTTCGGTGATCAGCCTTCTTTATGGTCCAGCTCTCACTTCCATACATCACTACTGGGAAAACCATAGCTTTAACTAGACGGACCTTTGTTGGCAAGGTGATGTCTCTGCTTTTTAAGATGCTGTCTAGGTTTGTCATTGCTTTTCTCCCAAGAAGCAGGTGTCTTTTAATTTCATGACTGCTGTCACCATCTGCAGTGATCATGGACTACACATACCTACTTGGGAACAAGTTCTATTGGACTAAGTAGGAATTACTTCTGAGTAGACATGCATGGGATTCAAAGGGGCTATATCTTAACCATGGTTGCTTGCATCCTAGCCATTTTCTCTTATATCACCATTCATTGTTCACTTTCTCATAGACAGTTGAAATGCTCATTGTTATTACGCAGCCCAGTGTTTTCTATACTGTCTCCTGCTTTTTCAAACCTGATTGCTCATTACAGATATATTTTGCAATAAAATGCAATCATGGTACAAAACCATCAGTGTGGACAGGTGAAGCACTATTGAAGCTTCTAAGACAAGAGTAGGCAACCACTGGCCCATACGCCAAATTAGGGCCACAAAATCTCTCTATATGGTCTGTTAGCGTGGGTTGGCTCAAGCCACGCCTACCTGCCCACCACCAGACATCAGGGCCCACACTGAAAAGAAAGAGCTGAGAGCAAGCAGTGGTAGAATTAGGCACTGATTTTCTGCCTTTTGCTTTTGCCAAAGTACAACTGGAAAGGAAGAATTGGGAGTGCATTTAGACTGTGCTCCTGATTCTTCCTTTGTGTCCGCAGCTGATGGTTGAATTCAAACCATGGTTGCAAAGGAAAATTAGGCACACTTAGGGGTATGGTGCCAATTCTTCCTTTGCAAGCCACAGATTCAAAGCTGAATCACCTGACATCAGATGATTGATAGGTGGGCGGCCCTGCCAACCTGTCAAAGGGGCCTGCAGAGGCTGGGGGATTTCAGGATATGTCCTTCTATGTGAATCCAGTTCCCCACTGCTCTTCTATTGGCTCCTGTGCTTTTAATTAAAAGCTTCCTGCTTGTAGGTTCTGACTACATTATTTCTTCCTTCTCAGAATGACTGGGGGGGGGGGTGAACTATTGCTTAATTGGCTTCTGTTTTCCAAGGGGATGGAGTTAATTACAGGTTTCCTTTAACCATTGTTTCTTTCCTTTATAGTGAAATAGTACTGTTTCACTAGAACATAAAGGGGCAATCAAAGGGCAATTCATCATTTATCCTCCAACCACTCTGCAATGGTAAAGTCTTCCAGGAATTGGAGTAGCTTCCCCTATCTTGTTTGGTTACTGAGTGTTTTCAAGCGGAAATGATATAAAGGCTTTCTATTTCAATTTGTGGCTGGACAACAATAGTCTTGCCTTGTTTTCATTTGTTCTGATTCTGACCTCTCAGTCCTGACACTTGGCTCTAGGGATGGAATGATCTCTCAGTTTTGGTCCTCTCAGTTTCTCATTTCCCCAATCTTAAATTCAGTTCTCCCCATTTCTCAAGGCATTTGCTTTTTTTTAAAAAAAAAAAAAAAACACCACAAAATATCCTCATGAAAATTCTTCAGCATTTTAGTGCAAATTTCTCCCAATAAACAATTTTTTTTGTATGCAGATTTTGACCAATGTACACATTTATGCAAGCAATTTCTCTTGATACCACACATTCCTCCATGCTATTTTCACTAATACATTCATTTTTATAAACATGTACACCCAATTTATGCATTTTGGTACACATTGTCTGGTTGGAGAACTGCATCAGAAAATTCGGATAAGTGCAAATTTTCAAGTTGGGCTGTTTTGGTTCTCATATCCTTTCAGAAAGTGAAAATTTGATAGATTCACCTTTAAATCTGAACTGCATCAGATTTCTCCCCCATCCTAACCTGGTTCTCCCTTAGCAGCTTATCTCCAGCCATCTCCATCCAGGATGCGCCCTAGTCATGGATCACAAGGCATCAGCTGTAGATGAATACAATTGATTAATTGCCTCTTAACGCTCTTGCATATAATCAGAACTGTTACATCCACAAAGCCAGAGAGAAGGCGAGAGGAAAAGAAACCATTCCTGGCAAACCCCATTCCATCCTGGAGTTAATTTATGTTCTTGCAGGGCGCCTACATTGAGGATGAGCGATTGCCGATATCCATATACATGAGGCCTCAAGTGCAGTTGGAACACACTTAAGCAGCTCACTCTTTTTCTTTTTCTGCCTCGGAGAAATGTCAGAACTGGTTCTCCATTGTTCTGTCTGAGTAATTTAATTTCCTTTGCAGTGTTTATTAGGGCAAGAAAGAAGGGACGTTCTTTGGCATAATTGAAGCAAATCCCAGCAGGACGAGGAGGAGAACAAAAAAACCCCAGTTACGGTGTGTCAGATCCTTACCTACAGTGTACCATGAACAAATGTGTTCTTTGTGGGTAAAGCCAGCTTCCCCACTGAGCTCATTAGTTTGTGAAGTTTGAGAATCCTATGATCACACACACACACACACACACACACACACACACACACACAATTTGTAACTTTTCTATAAGGAATTTTAACTTGGGGTGGGCAGTTGAGGCAAGGATTCGCAAGGCATGGTGTCGCTCTGATATTTAATATGTCTTCTTTACTCGATACATTGAGTCCTTGCCCTTTGTGCAATGAGCTTTTTTACATTGTGCAATGAGCTTTTTTACATTGAGTCCTTGCCTTTTGTGCAATGGGCAGAAGACAGTGCCTCCCACCCAAGCCGACCGGCTGTACTTTAGCAGCCCAACTTGGCAAGCGAGTGAGCAACACCACAACTGTGAGGGCATGGGGGGGGGGTTTGAAGTAGAACATAAGAAAATCCTTCAGCAACCTGTTCTCACAATAGCCAACCAGATGCCTTTGAGAAGCCTTGAAAGCAGGACCTGAGCGCAGCACTGCTTTCCCCACTCACGATTCCCAGCAACTGGAAACATGAAAGTCCATAACAACATGAAGGTTGGGGGGAATGAAGGTCTTTAACAGCTACTCGGTCCACTATATCTGAAGGAGCAGTGTATCTGAAGGAGCGTCTTCACCCCCATCATTCTACCTGGACACTGAGATCCAGCACCGAAGGCCTTCTGTGGTTCCCTTCCTGTGAGAAGCCATGTTACAGGGAAACAGGCAGAGGGCCTTCTCAGTAGTGGCACCCGCCCTGTGGAACACCCTCAAAGAGAAGAACAACTACCAGACTTTTAGAAGACATCTGAAGGCAGCCCTGTTTAGGGGAGATTTAATGTTTGATGCATTACTGTATTTTAATATTTTGTTGGAAGCTGCCAAGAGTGGCTCTGGGGAAGCCCAGCCAGATGGGCAGGGTATAAATAATAAATTATTATTATTATAATTACTACTGCTTTTGCTACTTTTGATTCCCAACAGGTAACTTAAGAGCCCTGCTGGATCTGGCCAAAGGCCCATCTGGTCTCACAATTGTGGTGTCCATGGGCAGCCTCCAAGCATGACACAAGTGAACAGTGCTCTACATTTGGGATTCTCAGCTACTGGCATTAATAGGAAGGCTGACTCTGACAGTGGAGATACAGGAGATAATTGCTACTAGAGATGGAGTGGCAATCTTTACCTGGCCAGGTGAGAGATGGGGAAGAGAATGAGAGGGGAGCCCCTGATGGGAGCTGGGTAGGAGGGCTGCCACAAGAGGTGTGACTACCATCCTAAGAGTGTAAATTAATTGTGGTGTGTAAGCTTTTGTGGAATGTCCTTTGGGAATAGTGGCCTTTCCACTATTTTATTTCTATGCAGTTTAGTCGTAAGTTGTTAAAGCACATGACCTTATTTGTATTGTTTTTATATAAGGATTTATTTTGATATTTATTGACATCTTGACTATTGTCTGATATATAGATATTTAATTGTTCTATTTATTACTACTCATTTAGAATGTTGTGAGCCACTGTGGGAAAATGGAATACAACAAATATAGAGGGAACCCAAGAGACATCTGGCCCACCCTCTGCAATGCAGGATCACATCTAAAAAAAACTTTTGGCTATTTGAACAGCTGCATCAGGATAGAGACTGGGTCAGGTTGATTCTAGATTTAGAACACTTGTTTAGCCCCCTGTTGAGCATTTCTCCTATGTTTCCACCCCCATCCCCCAACAATTTATGAGAAAAGAATTTCCATTAGAAAGTGAACAAAGGGGCATCAAGCAAAAGAGCCACCCACTGTTCTCAAAAACTATATCAATTAACAATCGGCTTGCTGCTGGTCTGCATTATATCTGGGAGCTGTAGAGAATTCAGTAGATGGATGAGCATCGACTGACTTCTTTCAGAGACAACAGCTCTTCGACGTAAGATTAGCACCACTTGATTCTTAGAAATACAGATTTCAAGGGGACTGCGGCCATCAAGGCCAAACATGGCCTGCATCATGCACATTAACGGTTAAGGTCCTCTTCATAGGCATGAATGAGCAGCACGGCAACAGTCGTCTTCATGAGTTGGTGGTTGGTGATGGGGCTCTTGGCATGCAGAGGGCTGGGAGGCCAGCTGGCAAGCCCCAGCTCGGCCGACTCCTTCCATCGGCCCATGCTCCAATGTAAATCAGTGACCCTGGCTTCAAAGCCAGGGCATGCCATTAGCAGAGAGAGCTGCACACACAGAATAGGCGTGAGGCTTGTGGAAGCATACTACAACTATAGATTTATTAATCATAAATCAGGACAAAGAAACATGTCGTCTCTCTCTCATGTCGTCTCAGAGAGAACAGCTAAAAGCAAAAGCAATACATAGTGGAAGTTCCCAGCATACTGTGCTGGAATGTAAACAGACGTGTGGCATACAACAATTCCACACATCTGCCCTTAAGGGGCCATCTTGAGGTTGTTAAGAAAGTTGTAGGGTTTTTAAGGTCATTAAAGGCACAGGCTGCAGTGGCATAAGTCCATAGATAGGAACTCAAGAGGCTTGTGAAAGCCATGTGCTTGAGCTAGAGCAACCAGATAGATTCTCATGGGTGGAGTTGCTGTTTTTGTTGCTATTGCACCCCTCTTTGCCATGTTGAAAGTAAGTTGTGTTCATAGAACAGCAGAGTTGGAAGGGGACCCAAAGGTCATCCAGTCCAACTCCTTGCAATTCAGGGATCACTCTTAAAGAGTCCCTGACAGATGGTCATCCAACCTTTGTTTAAAGAAACCTGCAATGAAAGAGAGTCCACCACAATGCCAGGTAACCCATTCCACAGCCGAACAGCTCTTAACATCATAAAGTCCTTCCTGATGTTCAGTTGGAATCTCCTTGTCATTTGAATCCATAGGTTCAGGTCTTACCCTCTGGAGCAGCAGAAAACAGGCTTGCTCCATCTTCCATGTGAGCCCTTCAGATACCTGAAGATGTTCCAGGTCATTGGACTGGATGGGTCTTTTGAGCCTGTTTTGAATTGGACTCGGGGCTCAGTGACGTTCAATCTGAAACGGTCCATTTCAAAGCACAAAGTAATCAAGCATTAGTAGGCTTACCCAATGACCTCTGAGTTCTTCTGCCTACATGCCCATTCAGAAACTTCAGTTCAAAGAAAGAGAGTCAGAGAAGGAGTTGCTGGAGCAAACTATTGAATGTTACAAGAGAGAAGTTAATAGATATTGACTATTCTTTGCTAAAAGTAGGTCATACATTGCAGGGAAATGTTACGAATGCTGTCTGGAATAAGGGGAAGAGAGAAAAATCTTACCATTTGCTCAAAGCTTCGATCAGTATGGCATCAAGCGAAAGAGCCACCCATTGTTCTCAAAAACTATATCAATTAGCAACCGGCTTGCTGTTGGTCTGCATTATATCTGGGAGCTGTAGAGAATTCAGTTGATGGATGAGCATCGACTGACTTCTTTCGGAGACGACAGCTCTTCGACGTTAGATTAGCACCACTTGATTCTTAGAAATACAGATTTCAAGGGGACTGCGGCCATCAAGGCCAAACATGGCCTGCATCATGCACATTAGCGGTTAAAGTCCTCTTCATAGGCATGAATGAGCAGCACGGCAACAGTCGTCTTCATGAGTTGGTGGTTAATATTTGGTGATGGGCCCATCTTGAGGTTGTTAAGAAAGTTGTAGGGTTTAAGGTCATTAAAGGCACAGGCTGCAGTGGCATAAGTCCATAGATTATTGGTATAAGAACTCAAGGGGCTTGTAAAAGCCATGTGCTTGAGCTAGAGTAAGCTTCTCACATAGACTGGCGTGGGAACAAAAGGCTTGATTACCTATTTCCTCCCAAGGTAAGGGAAGTGACATAGCTGTTCTGGAAGGACAGTTTATGGTCTTAACCCCTTCATGCATTAATTAAAGCATGTTGGTTATATGGGCTATATGGGGATTTCCTGCAAGTCAACTTCAACTTTATGATCAACACAAACAGCAAACAAACTCATAAATGAATATGATCTGGCAGGGGTTTTCCTACACTCTGGCAAGCCACTTTGGCAGGTGGCTTGGGCTCCACCCACTTGTCAATCAACTGACATTACTATGACACTAAAGACCCAATTTTCCTTCATAGTGGAGCTTGAGTTCAAGCCGCAACAGAAAGGTTGCCAGGGTAACTGGGTGTGAGGTGATAGGAAGAGAGTCCTGAGCAAGGGTTGCTGGGAAGAAGAGGGAAAAGAAAGAAGACTGGGATCCATCTTGGGCAGCCTGGCAGCAGGCTGTCTGGTGAAAATGCCTTGAACTCCACGGCTGCACTGCTGTGGGGTACAAGCCCCAATGACTGTGCTGAAAGGTTCAGTCCTGGCAACTGCCCTATAGCCGCAAGACCTGTTGGTAAAGGTTGCTGAGTTGTATGCTGTTTCCTTGAATAAAGACAATTAACTCTGCCTCTGCATGTCCTTCCAGCCCTGACATACTGGCATAATGAGTTGTATCCAAGTGAGCTCTGCTCAGAGTAGAACCACTGAAATTAATGCACCTATTTTGATCATGTCTATTAACTTCAATGGATCTACTCCAAATAGGACTAAGCATTGAACGCAACCCAGTATTTCTGCTTAAACTATACTAATCATTTCTAAATCTCTCTCTCTATAAATTAGCATATGCAAGATTTATGCAAATGCACGCTGTCTTCTGCCCTCCTTTTGGAGGGCAAGTGGAATTTGGAATCTATCATTTCTGCATTCATGAAAGCCAGTGAACAGCAAATCTCTATTGCTGGTAGGAGGAAGCTGACTTTAAAAGCATTCTGTTGGCACAAGTGGGGTATACATTTAGTTGCATGTAATTATGTGTAATGAGATTTGGATAATAATAGAAGGAGGCGATAAGAAATGTTCATGCTCCTAATTGGCATTGAGCAAATTAACTGCAGCAAATTAGATATCAATGAACACGGACATTTCACCGCAAATGTCAGTTATTCATCGGAATATTAATTCATGCCTAATCAATTTTCATTTTTGGTGGGACGTGTTGACATTTACCACTGTAACTGTGATCCATATTTCATGAGGAGTTCATAAACTGCTACATGGAGCAGAAAATAGGCGCATCCCTCCCCATCCTAAAAGACAGGGATACGAGCAAGAAAACCCCCAAGAGAAAACGCTGAATTTGTCCTTCTGTTTTAAGTGTGTGGAAGTGACTGTCACAGTTTATGCAGTCAAAACAGCACCATCAACACCCAAAAGCAGGCTGCAGGGAATCTCAAGGGTTGCAGAAGGACAAAAGTCTTGGGGGGGGGGAGCCTAAGGGGAGAGGGACCCCCGAAACAGACTAGTGAGGACTGGTGTGCTCAGCGAGCATCTAATATTGACTGCTGGGATTAAAAGAGAAAACTGGGTAGGAGGGGAAATGGAATTGAGTGTCTGGGCATGACTCTGACTAGAACAATGAGCAAGAGCTCCTAACACAGCAATAATTTGGTGGGTTCTCCCTTGTAACCTTTAATTGCGTGGTGAGTCCCCCCCCCCCCCCGGGGAAATAAAGACACATGACACAATTATTAAGGTTAATGGGCACAACTTTATTGGTTACAGGTGATGAGCAATATTGGCTTAGGCATTGGTCCTAACCGACTATATCCGGCTTCAGCCTGTCCGCTTGAAGTCCAGGAAGGGTTAACCACCAGTAGGGGGAGTCCTGCTGATGCACATCAACAAGGAACTTCTCCGGGGTCACCGCTCAGGGGCGTGCCTTAGGCCCTCATCTCTATAGGCTTCAGACAGGGCCACCCTCCGCCCGGAATCCTTTATCGGACTACCCTTCAATATATGGGGCAGGTGATGGCACTTCCTCCCCTCTTCCATCTACAAAACAATACCAATACCAATGCCTAACCGCCAATACCAAGAAAGTTGTGACGATTTGCTATGAGGTATGCGAAAACCAAGTGGCTGGTGCCAATTTGCCAAGTGGAAAAATTCCTACCAGGCCCCTCAGCGGTGACCAACCAAGGTCCAAAGCAAGGTCAAGGAACGAAAACCTTAAAGGCTGGGAGGGTGGGAAACAGGAACAGCTGGTATGCGAGAAAAGAGGGAGATCCCCGGCCACGCCTGTGTTTAAATAGGGCAGCCGATTGGCTGGCCAGGGGATGACGTGGCCAGGGATTCCCCCAATTGCGCGGGGGCTGAGCTCCAGCTGCCACGCATGTGGTGGGGCTGTGATGCCCGCAATCCCACCTCCTCTGCAGGGTGGAAGTGGCTTTGCCATTGATTATTCTCATACTTGAAAGGTCCGTGAGTTAGACCTACCTAGAAGCTGTATGACCTGGCTCTTCAAGACACCTCATACCTTAATTCCTGTCATAGATATGTCAGCCAAACCTAAGCTGTGGGCATCAACTTATGGCAGTGAGGTAGAAAGGCAGGTGGGCCGACAATGTAGAGGTAGAGTTTGGTGCCCCCACTAGGAAAATATTTTCCCTCCTGGGGGGGGGGTGGAGCTGCCTGCCCTTGCCCACCCCCAAAATGCACCCCAGGTTTGGACAACGTGCTAAGCCTAACCTTGACTCAATCTAACTGAAACAGCCTGGGGAGGAACAATGCAGGTACAATCTCTGACTTGTAGGTTCATGCTTGAGAGTCCCATGGACTGCAAGAAGATCAAACCTATTCTTCCTTCCTTCCTTCCTTCCTTCCGGAAATCAGCCCTGCATGCTCACTGGAAGGACAGATCCTGAAGTTGAGGCTCCAGTACTTTGGCCACCTCATGAGAAGAGAAGACTCTCTGGAAAAGACCCTGATGTTGGGAAAGATTGAGAGCACTAGGAGAAGGGGACGACAGAGGGCAAGATGTTTGTACAGTGTTCTCAAAGCTACCAACATGAGTTTGACCAAACTGTGGGAGGCAGTGGAAGACACGAGTGCCTGGCATGCTCTGGTCCATGGGGTCACGAAGAGTCGGACACGTCTAAACAACAACAACAAGGTTCATGCTAAACTATGGTTTGTCTTAGAATGATGTGTGAACACAGCCAGGGTGAGACAGCTGCACAGATTGGGCCCTTGCATGGGCAGACCAAAGGACTTGCCCATTGAACTTCGCTACCCTTTGTGAAATCATGCTGCCTAGCAAATGGGCTGTGTACACACCATACATTTACACACACACATGAATCCCAGGACTACAGCTTACCCCTCACAGAGCCCAGCACCCTTAACAAACTACAGTTCCCAGATATGTACTTTAACTGTATGGTGTATTCGCAGCTCAAGCCAAGGTTTTAGCAGCGTTAGACTGTAAATTCTCTTCTCTTGTATGTTGCACATACAAACACAGAACGTGCACAGGATAACAAATTTTTGTATGTGATATTGTTATCTCAGCTCCCCACCCCAAAAACTCCCTGCATAAAATGGTTAAGTCAAGGAAACCACAAGGTCAGCCTGCGGACTCTTTACAGAAGGAGCCTTATATTTCAAACAAACAAAAATGTACAGAGTGATCTGATCAAGCAACAAATAAATATGGGATCTAATAATCCAAAGATCCAATAAGACAGACACATCAGTAGTTAACATCTGACAATCTTCATCAAGGCAAGAAGAAGTCTTTGGTTTGATGGGGGTGGGGGTGGGAGAGACTGTATGCTTTTCAAACAATCTTTTTCCAGAGCTCACTACACAAAATGAAAAGACCTGGGACTCTGGGGTCTTGAGGTTCTGGGAAACTGCACAAATGCGGCTTCTTCAAAACAGCAGCTAGCCCTGAGTGAATTCCTAATTTCACACATCTAGAGAAGTGGCACGGCAGTTGAAGCTGTCTATGCGGTGGTGTGACCCGTCAGCATCTCATCTTAATTTCCAAAAGGTCATCATCCCATGTGTGCACACAGCCGCGCTAAGTATCACAGAATCAAAGATCTCCATCTGTGGCCTCCAATTCCCCTGAGGAGCAAACAAGATGAACACTGTCAGGTTTGAAGGTTGAGAACTTCTACAAACACGCCAGGTTCAAAGGCAGCCGCAAGTCCCAGAGTGAATCTGTAATTAGGCGGCCGGCGGTTGCGCCAGCCCATCTCTGTTTCAGACTTACACATTTTTCCTTAATGAAATGTTTTTCTCAACTCCTCATGATCCATGTCATTGTCCTGCCTGCTTACGGAGACCTGCTTGTTTTATTATCTTCCTATTGAAGATTCTTCCTACAAAGCTTAGCGCCTTCCATTTTGGCAGCCAGGCTGCTATTATTATTATTATTATTATTATTATTATTACACCATATTAGTGCATAGCATGGCATGTCCTGCCTCAGGCATGATTTAATAGAATAATAGAATTGTAGAGTTGGAGGGGACCCACAAGGGTCAACTGGTCTAACTGCCTGCAATGCAATCTCAATCCATTAGCAGTTCTGTGCATAGCATAGGGTGCTCTCCACAGGGTCTGCATTTCAGATAGTGAATTGTTTTGGAACGTGTGAATTAGGTACAGCTCTGTTGCATCAGGAAGAAAGGCCTATGTTCTACATCAGGCACGTCCAGCTCCCAAGAGCCTGTGATCTCAATTTTTTAAATAAAAGAATGGAAATGGTTTATTGAATATTTACAAATAAATTGTAAACAGATAAAAACATTAACAGGATTATTGTAATAACCTGCAGTTAAATGTTTAAAGAAGACAAATGAATGAGTAAATTAAGTTAATTTGGATATGCAGAAGAGATTAAACATAAATTTAAGGAAGGGCAGAAAAAGGGGGAAGGAAGTCAAGTTTTAAAATGTCAAAATGATTGTAAAATCAGTGAAATGTATAGATCTGAAAAGTATAAATATATTTTTTTAAAGAAGAAGAGGTGATGGACTCTCCTTCCTTGGAGATTTGTAAGCCTAAATTGGATGGCCATCTGTCATTGTCAGGGAACTGCCATCGGAGCGGGAGGCAGTGAGGGGGCTCCCGGATGATGGTGGAGAGGGCCCTAGTAGGAGGAGGGATAGCCCATCCACTGGGGAAGGTAATCAGCGTAACACCAGTGGAGAAGGGGAGGAGATAGAGGAAGCGGAGAGGTGGCTCCAGGACTCTTCGCAGGAGACCAGCGGAGAGGGGACAAGTGCTCCTTTGCCCACACCCACTTTGCGCAGAAAGCTTTCGCGCAGGCAACGGGGGAGGAGACTGGGGGTCAAGCAGCTTTTATGTTGGAAGCGGTTTAAGAAACGGCCACTGACGGATTCTGCCAGCGACTGAGGCAGCCACGGAATAGAGGCTGTCCTGTCAGAAAGGGTTCAACCATGCAACCTAGCCATGAGTAAAGGCAACTTACGCACAAGCAATCCCTAGAACCATTACAGTCATGGATGCTTTAGTTATGATTCCTACATTGCAGGGGGTTGGACTAGATGACCCTTGGATCCCTTCCAACTCCACAATCTTAATGATACTATGAAAAGTTACTTGCAAGTAAAAGCTGATTCCACAAGTAACAGTTCTTCCTATTTTTTTATTGCCAGCCTCCAACTCTTGTCAGAATGTGGTCCCCACAGCTCTGCACCAGGTTACTGGCAGCAATTTTGTAAAAGTAACAACAACTCATTGCCCATGCAAATGAATTCAGAGCTTGAAGAAAGGAGTCTTGATTATGAAATGCTGCAATCATACCATTGCTTCTGGCCAGCTGAGTGTAAATTCATCAAGCTTTTTTTTAAAAAAAACCACACACAGCAAGAACAAGAACCAAAAATCCTAGTGATGAATGAATATATGCCTTCATATATAACCGCAAGCTAAAGACAAGGCAGCGTGTGTGGAACACTGGCGAATAAATGAGCAAGGACCTCATTGACTTCTTGGTTAAAGTTTCTGGATATGGAGGTTGTCATGCAAAAGCTGGCTACCTAGTCCAACGCCTCTTTGATCTAGAGCATAGTTTCCCAAACTCCAGCTGTTTTTGACTACAACTCTCATCAGCCCTAGCTAGCAGGACCAGTGGTCAGGGATGATGGGAATTGTAGTCCAAGAACAGCTAGAGACCCAAGTTTGGGAAATCCTGATCTAGAGCTAGAGGATCTTCAACAGGTCTATTTTAAAAAAAAATAATATTTATTAGAAGTTTTATAGTTACAGAAAAAAAAGTATAAGAAAAAAACAAGCAATAAAAAGTTAACAAACAATACATCAAGAATAGGGAAAAAAAACAATACAGCAAAACAACAAGAAAAAACATTTAAAAACACATCCAAATTTCAGATCTTTATCTTTCATTTGCTTGTTTCCTCGACTTCCTCACACCTCCCTTTTTTGTATTCTAGTTCAAATTAGCTAATTCAGCAAATCCTTTCCCTCTTTCTCAATTTTTTTGTTCTATAATTTATCTTAACACAATCTAATTTTAAATTTTCCACTTTAATCCATTAACAGTCAATTTTTGCATAATTCTTAATAACATTTCTGCTAAAACCATATCACTTCATTCCAGTATTCTTCTAACATTCATTAATTTTGCAATATTTCTGTATAGAGGATCTTCAACAGGTCTAGCCACTGCTTGAAGACCTCCTTCCATTACTGAACTGCTCTTAGCAAGATGTTTCTTCTAATGTTCAGCTAATGTTTGTGTAGCTCATGTGTGGGGCCAAAGGTCAGCAGTCTTGCAGGATCATCCGGATGGAGGGTAGAGACGGGAATGGAAGCGTGGACAGAAACTATCCTACAGTGCAAAAGGTGAAATTTGAATTCATTGCTCTTCCTGTTTTCTCTCGTTCTCATCCTGTCCACCACCGTCGTGTGGCCTCAGGGAGGAATGCAGGTGGGAATGTAGCTTTCTGACTGAGAAAGTTTCCCCACCCCTGCTCTAGAGCAAGCATGGCGGAAATGAATGTTCTCTGGTTCTTTAACAACAACAACAACAACAACATATTATTTATACCCTGCCCATCTGGCTGAGTGTCCCCAGCCACTCTGGGTGGCTCCTAATCAAATGTTAAAAACAGTACAGCATTAAATATTGAAAACTTCCCTAAACAGGGCTGCCTTCAGATGTCTTTTAAAGATAGGATAACTGCTTATTTCCTTCACATCTGAAGGGAGGGTGTTCCCCAGGTTGGGCACCACTATCGAGAAGGCCCTCTGCCTGGTTCCCTGTAACCTCACTTCTCGCAATGAGGGAACTGCCAGAAGGCCCTTGGCGCTGGATCTCAGTGTCTGGGCTAAACGATGGGGGTGGAAACGCTCCTTCAGGACCGAGGCCATTTAGGGTTTTAAAGGTCAGCACCAACACTTTGAATTGTGCTCGGATACGTACTGGGAGCCAATGCAGATCTCTCTTCTTGTGCAATGTCTGTTGTTCTGAATTAAAACGGGACACCTACAGGTCTTATGAGATGACGACAGCTTCTCAAATGGTCACACTACGATTCCCCCTGCCCTGCCCGGTCGCTGGGTGTCTTTTCCCACACAGCCTTACCAAAAAAGGAAATGAATTCACAACAGTAAAACCTTAACTTCCCAATTGCAGCCGATTGTTTTCAGGGTTCGATGAAGAGTCAATGTTCTTTCCGACGCAGCGTAATAATCAGTGACAAACAATGTACCGACCTGGGTGGTGTTAATCATGATGAACGCTCGTGCTAATGAAAGTGGAAGCACCATTTTGAGCCGCTGAAATTCTACTTGGTGTTTAGCTGGGGAGAGCTGGGGGACGTCCCCACACTTCTTCCAGCTAACAACAGGCAAGAACTGATTGCTCAGGAAGGCACAGCCACAAGGGTGCAAGGCAGGAAAGGGGTGGGCGGTGGGGGTGGGCCGCCCCAGGTGTCTGTTGGGTTGAAATAAGCGACAGACGAGTAGTGGTGTCATGTGGGAGGCATCTCCCAGACCAAGTCTCGGAGAGTCCCTTTTATTGTATTATTACACCAATTGCCTCATATATGCTTGGTGCTGATTGGTTACACGTGGTGTGCGTACAAGCGTTACAGTGTTGCATATACATACAAGGGGTTACATGAAGACATTACGCATCATTAGATAGAGGGAACACAGGAACACAGTAATCTATGATTGATAGGGTGGTACTCAGAGATTATACAGAGTGCACTTAACATTCTTCCAGTCTGCGGTGATAAGGAGAGGATGTATATAGTTAGATAGGAAGGTCATGACATCACTTAGACATTCCGAGCTAGCAGTGCCAGGGTAGCTTAGAAGGGAATGTACAGAATGTACAGAAATACAAACTACGCAGGATCTCTAGGAAAGCAACAGGAAAACAATACTCTACAGGTGTCACCACTTAGGGGGGTGACAAAGTGCTGGGTGGCACTCATTGCAGGGGCTGCAGCATGCCTGAGCCACACGTCTCTCCTGGGAGTGATGCACTTGCTTGGGTGCCCGCAAGCTCCGCGCTGCCCCGAACGGTCCTCCCGCCACCTTCTCCTCAGCTGTAGGGTGGCTGAGTGGGAGGAGGCAGGCAGACTCCTCGGAGGTCCTACTGGCTGGCCTCGCCCCCACGGGTGGCTGGCCCCGCCCCCGGACACAGGGTACGCACGCCACCCCAGGTGCCTGATCGGCTTGCTCCACCGCTGGTGCAAGTTCGTGAGCGCACCAATGCAGACAAGATGTAGCTCGTTTACACTGCCATTGCAATTTTGTAAGTGTGGCAGCGTGGTCCACTGTTCACACGGGGGAAGGGGAGACTGAGAACCCTTTGCTCGTGTCTTGGCCTGGAAAAGAGTGAGCCATTCTGGGAAACGATCTATAATGCAATGAAAAGAATGTTTAAAATAACATTTGTGGAAAAACCAGAGGCTTTCTTTTTAGGCATTTTAGGTACACATATTCCGAAAGAGCAGGAAAGACTATTTATGTACGTGACGACAGCATCAAGAATACTATTGGTCCACAGATGGAAAGAAGACAAAGTTCCACTCATAGAAGAATGGCTGATGAAGATGATGGATTATGCCGAAATGGTGAAATTAACCGGAGGAATCAGAGACCAAGATGAGAGGAAGTTTAGGAAAGAATGGGAAAAAATTATAGTCTATTTAAGAGAACATTGTAAACAGTTAAAAACTTTGGCAGGATTAGAGTAATACTTGTAAAATAAAAAATAAAATGGAAAAGTTAATAATACATATGACAAATTGAGGGGGGGGGGGAGGATAAAAAAGGGATGGAAAATAGAAACCAGAGAAGGGCGGGGTGAATTCAAGGGATTCTGAGAATCCTAAATGTAAAGCTGATTGATATGTTTAAACTGAACCTTGTTATGTAAAATTTTATAAAAAATATTTTATATTGTTTTTTAAAAGGAAAAGAGTGAGATGGTGGGAAACCCAGCCCATCAGCTCTGGGTGAATTCAAGACATGCCTCCTATTGAATAAAGGATAGGGAAAGATATTCAGATCGGTTTGCATTTGAATTTAAACCTATCTAATTTTCACTTCTCAAAATAAGATGCAAACAAAAGCACAGCTACCCTTCGAAATCTGCATGTCCCCAGATTTTGTGGTGCAATTCTCCAGTGAAATAATGTATCTAAAAGGGCTTGTATTAGGGGAACATGTGCACAAAATGCATATATTAGAGAACACAACAAGCAGAAATTCATATCAGACAAGATTGCTTACAAAAACATGTATATTCTTAGAAATACACACTGACACAGATTTTCATGAGGATTTTTTTTTTAAGCAGAGTGATGCAGAAATCTGGATAAGTGAATTCAGCATTGGAAAAATGAGAACTCGAAACTGAGGTGTTCATCCATTCCTATGAAGGACCCAGGCGTGTCTAGGGAGATGTCTAGGGGGAGAGTTTAACAGTTTGTAAAAAGCTAGTGGCAGATAATAGAGAGGGACAGTCAAAAATATGTGTTGCTGCTATGATGTTCTTAAGCTTAGGTAAAGGTACCCCTGCCCGTATGGGCCAGTTTTGACAGACTCTAGGGTTGTGCGCCCATCTCACTCAAGAGGCCGGGGGCCAGCGCTGTCCGGAGACACTTCCGGGTCACGTGGCCAGCGTGACATAGCTGCTCTGGCGAGCCAGAGCCGCACACGGAAACACCGTTTACCTTCCCGCTAGTAAGCGGTCCCTATTTATCTACTTTCACCCAAGAGTGCTTTCGAACTGCTAGGTTGGCAGGCGCTGGGACCGAACAGCGGGAGCGCACCCCACCGCGGGGATTCGAACCGCCGACCTTTCGATCAGCAAGCCCTAGGCACTGAGGCTTTAACCCACAGCGCCACCCGCTGTCCCTGTTCTTAAGCTTACACAGTTGATATATAGAAGATGCAAGCAAACTGAGCATAAACCTCCGACCTTTTCTTTAGCTGATGTGCTGCTCAAATTGCATGACATGTTATACTTGAAAAGTGACAACAGCCTGTCATTCGTTTGAAAATAAAGATGCACTCTTAGTAGGTGTGTGAGCACAATCAAGTAAAGTTCACAGTCAAAGAATTTATGCCTCTCTAATTCGTGGAGAAACTTAATGATCATGCTTGGTTACTTGAAAATGCTGTGGGATAACCAGCCTCATATGACCAACATGCTTAAGTCTAATTAATGCATGAAAGGGTTAAGACCAGAGAGTAAGCTGCCCTGCCAAGATTAACTCATCATGGGGATGGGAGGACTGGGTAATCAAGCCTTTGTTCCCTTCCAGTCCCTCCCAGAGAAGATCACCGTGTAAGGAGGTCTAAGCTGATTGCTTCAGCTCAGACCACATGGCTCTTACAAGCCTCTCTTGAGTTCCTATACCAATTTAGGAACTGTGTCACCCTTGTAAATAAGCCAAGTTTTACTGCCTGTGCAACTTTTTCTGAAAAGCACATGATTCTGACATTTGGAGAGTTTGTAAGTAAACCATTGCTAACGTACCAAATGTGTGGCCTTTTTCTACGCTAGGGGATGAAGGAAGTTTTGGAACTCACACGAGCATATTTTAAAGGTCTCTAGTTCCACCATTTGCTGCATATGTTGTGATTTTAAATATCTATATATCCTTGCCCCAACAAATGCCTGAGATGGTGGTTCCCCAAACTGAGGAATAGCATAAAGGGGTTTAAACTCTAGCAGCCAAGCAGGGAGTGATGGGGATTCAGTTTACTAAGGCTGGGCCAGAGGAAGCATCCTAAGATGACATTCTATTCAATCACCTTTTGTCTGCACTCCACACTAGTCCCCGAATTTTGTGTTAGGTACAAAAAGTCTTAAAGAAAACCTGAATGGGAGGGATTATAAAAAACAGCCAAATGAAGAGAAAATGTGTCCACTAAGTTCACATCCTCACCATACATTTAAAGCACATTTAATGCATGTGTTTTCCACCCAAAGAATCATGAGAACTGCAGTTTATGCCTCACGGAGCTACAGTTTCCAGCATCTGTAATAAGCTACAGTTCAGGGGTGAAACTAGGCTTTCTTTCACCTGGGTCAAATGCCGAGTTTGGCATCCCCCATGCATTTGTACACACACACACACACACACACACACACACACACACAGGTTGGGAGCCTCAATGGTGTCACACCTCTGGAGGCTTCACCCAGGGCAATAAACCCAGCTAGACCCCCCCCCCCATTGTAGCTACAGCACTGGTTCCCAAGATTCTAAGGGAGAGGTCATGTGTTTTGCATGTGCTTTAAATGCATGATGCGGATGTGATGAGTGGCCACAAAATTCAGATTTGTGGTAATGTTGGGGAGAACGTAAAACTCTTCAGAGCAGAAATGGAATGTAGTAGTCTGGAAAGGAGCTTGGCTGATTGGCTGGAACAGTGAGCAGGACACCCTGCATTGCAACATTTTGTTCCAATGACTGGAAGCATTTGATGCGAAGTGTAGACTGTGCAAAAATGCATTTGCCACTGAGACAAGTTTTTCAAGTGGAAGAAGAGCTTAGAAAATAATATATAAAGTGGTAGACTTTTTGATTGCCCACAAAAGACAATTCAGACAGAAAAAAGAGAAATGGCAACATGATTTGCAGGTTGTTTGGATGTTATTCTGTTTGGGGCAGAAAACAATCCAGTTTTTAGTGGCGCTTAAGAGAAATTATTGGTAGTCCTGGTGTGGGAACCTTTCTAAATTTCATGAATTGATTAACCATTATGATAGTGAAGTTAAAAGCCATTTGTTCAGCTATAAAAGATGGGCTGTGAAGTATTTATCACATAAAATACAAAATAAACTCCTCAAATTATCATGGGAAAATGCTCACGGTGAGACGATTTTTCGGATAAAAATCCACAGAGTTTTACTCACTACTATTTGAATGTGTTCCAGACATTTCTCATCACTAGGCAGAATGTCAAAATTATCATCTGCCTCCATATTGATGCTGGGAACTTTTTGATCTAGGAAATTTTCTGTAGAGTTCATTGAAGTAAAACAGAGAACAGGCAGTGATTTAGCAGACAAAATAATGAAGAGATTAAAAGAAGATGGCACTGAAATTTAAAAGGCCCAAGGCCAAGGATACAACAGTGGGACAAATATGTCTGCTGTGTGCAAAAGTGTTCAAGCTTTTAAAGGTAAAGGGACCCCTGACCATTAGGTCCAGTCGTGGCCGATTCTGGGGTTGCGGCACTCATCTCGCTTTATTGGCTGAGGGAGCCAGCGTCCAGCTTCCGGGTCATGTGGCCAGCATGACTAAGCCGCTTCTGGCGAACCAGAGCAGCGCACGGAAACACCGTTAACCTTCCCACTGGAGCGGTACCTATTTATCTCCTTGCACTTTGACGTGCTTTCGAACTGCTAGGTTGGCAATAGCTGGGACTGAGCAACGGGAGCTCACCCCGTTGCGGGGATTCGAACTGCCAACCTGCTGATTGGCAAGTCCTAGGCTCTGTGGTTTAACCCACAGCGCCACCCGCATCCCTGTTCAAGCTTTTAGATTAATACAAAACAAATTCAGCAATGTTTAAGACATAAAATAGGGAGCTGGCTTAGGGGTGCATTTCATGGTGCTTGCCCCAGACACCAAGATATCTAGTTCTGGCCCTGAGTGGAACCATAGGAGGTGGAATGTTCATAGCCACTCAGAAGGTCAGCAAGTCCTTTGGAACGTTTGTTCCAAGCCCTTATTTGTTTACAGCTGTTGGGACCAACATCTGCTTGGCCAACCCTCTCAGCAATGTGTTTGCTGTGTTAGGTGGCACTAGGAGCATCTGTTATTTCACCCTTGGGCTCCTCAGCTCCCCAGCAGGAGTAAGCATTCACTATCCAGCTCTGCCCTGTGTCACGAGCTTGCTCCTTCTGCACCAACAAGAAATGCTCCTTTTGCCTCTTACTCCTCTCAGGCTCAGTGGCGCCATTAGGGTTGGCCTGCGATGGCCTGGCCTGAGGCAAAACAGGAAGATGCTGCTGCCTTGCTTACTGGGGTCACATGATGGTGGCTTCCGGTGAGATCTTACAAAAGTTCCACAAAATGTTGAGTGACATGGTTGCTGCCACTTCTCACTTCTCCAGTGGTGGTGGTTAGGGGCACCTGCAGAGAGCATCTCCCTGTGGGATTCTGATGCACCAAATGGCTACTTCAGCCTGCCTCATGAGCAGCCTTGCGCTGTTGTTGGCATTTCTGGAAGATTCCAGGTACCCCACTTGGCTCAGTGATCCAGAGGTCCTCTATTGCCATCACTTGGAAAGCTGAGGTGTGGAGCAGAGGGAGCAACTGTGAGGAGGAGGAGAGCAATGTGCATTTACTGTATTTTTTTGGCACCCGCTGAAGGCATTCTTATTTAGAAAAGACTACCCAGTTGCTTGGGACGTGGGTGGTGCTGTGGGTTAAACCACAGAGCCTAGGACTTGCTGATCAGAAGGTCGGCGGTTCGAATCCCCGCGACGGGATGAGCTCCTGTTGCTTGGTTCCTGCTCCTGCCAACCTAGCAGTTTGAAAGCACATCAAAGTGCAAGTAGATAAATAGGTACCGCTCTGGCGGGAAGGTAAATGGTGTTTCCGTGCACTGCTCTGGTTCGCCAGAAGCAGCTTAGTCATGCTGGCCACATGACCCGGAAGTTGTACGCCGGCTCCCTCGGCCAATAAAGCGAGATGAGAGCCGCAACCCCAGAGTCGGCCACAACTGGACCTAATGGTCAGGGGTCCCTTTACCTTTAACCCAGTTGCTTGGAGAGTTAGGGGAGGGGTAGTACCTTAGTGGGGGACATGTTGTGCTCCTTCTGGGAGAGTTTGTCCACCTTTGGTCCCCACCCTGCACTCAGCTCCCACCTGTGGCTCCTGGAAGCTGTCAGCATGTGACAGTGGCCATACCCTGGGAACAGCTTTGACTGGCTGGCTAAACCAGGAGAGGGTAGCCGATGGGTCTCAAACCCTCAAAGAGTCAAGGACTTCCCCTGCATGAGAAGACAGGCTCTGGTGGATTGAGCGGATGAGACCAATAGTGCGTCCAACCGTCAAGAAGGCAGTTTCAGCCCATGCTGCAGGGACAAGTGAGGAGCAGATGGGGCTCATCAACCTGGGAAGTTAGCTCATCTAGAAGAAGCAAACTTATGGTCCTAAACCTCTGCTGCCTTGTAGGATATCTTCAGGTGAAGAAAAGGCTAAGGAATAAACTCTACACAATTCTAGAGTCCCTAAGATGGTTGGATGGTGCCTTGTACTCCTGCCAGGGTGGTGTAGTGGTTAAGAGCAGTGAACTCGTAATCTGGTGAACCGGGTTCGCTTCCCCACTCCTCCACATGCAGCTGCTGGGTGACCTTGGGCTAGTCACATTTCTTTGAAGTCTCTCAGCCCCACTCACCTCACAGAGTGTTTGTTGTGGGGGAGGAAGGGAAAGGAGAATGTTAGCTGCTTTGAGACTCCTTTGGGTAGTGATAAAGCGGGATATCAAATCCAAACTCTTCTTCTGCTGCTGCTTGTGGAAACTCCTGCAGACAAGCTGGTGCCAATGTATTGCTCTGCTTTCAGTGTGGCCGAAAGATGGGTCTTGTCATCTGGGCAGCCCAGGACCTCCAGACACACTGCCCAGGCTTGTGCCCCAGAGAAGTCACTTCAGTGTTGCTAACATTTCAATTTGACTTCACCCCTGGAGGCTCACTGCATCGTCTCTCTAGAGAGACAGATGTCAACAACAACAGCCATGCAGTTGCTTAGAAAGTTTGTTTGAGTTTTAATTTGTTTCAGTCTATTCTATTGTGGTTTTAACTTTCTGTATCTTTTAAACTTTGGATACAATTTTTTTTAGTGGTCATTTTATTGTTTTATCTTCTTTTGCAAATTGCCTTGTGGTATATAAAGTTTATGAAAAAACCCTCCTCCCCGCATATTTGTACATATTATTTGCTTGGAGAACTGCATTACAAAATTTGAATTTTAAAGGATAGCTGCATTGCGGTTCGTCTCTTGTTTCAGAAAGCGGAAATAAGGTAGGTTTCTCCCCCCACTTTTACCCCCAGAGGTGAATTAAAGTTATCCAGGGATCCAGATAGGGCCCACAGGTTGCCTGTTTAACATCAAGGGCTGAACCACACCATGCCTTTGGGTGAAGATCCTGACAATAATTCTTGCAACAACCCCTTCGAACCAGCCAATATTACCGTATGTGACGTTTGACTTGCTCAGATGCAAGAAACCCAGCTCTCCAACCTGCCATCCCACAAGAAAATGACAAGAGCGTTCCAGGGGGAGGAGGGACCTCACTTTATTCGTTTATTTACCAAATTTATAATCCACACTTCACTGAATGGTTCCAGGGTGGAAATACATATAACATTAAAACAATAATTAATAATGTCTCTAAGGGCTGAAAACCACAAAACGTTAAGCCATGCATGAAACATCAATAGCAATCTACATAGCAGCGAGTGAGCAAATAAAATGAAATGATACCTTTGCAACAGGAAACTTCGCCGCTCCCAAAAGCCTGGGCACAGAGGTACTTTGTCACCTGCCAACGAAATGCCAGTAACATTGGTGCACGATGCACCTTGGAGGAAAGGTCGTTACACATTCTTTATTTGCATTAGATAATTGAATCCATCCAGATTTGTGCATTTCACCCCCAGGAGATAACCCGGAGAATTATGCTTCAATTGACTTTCTCTAGACCTTTGTTATTAGATGAACTTTTCAGAAAATGGGAGCGTTTAGTTCAAATAGGCTCCGAGTCAATATATTTACTATGGACAGGCATGCGTTTCGTTCATCTCTCCTGGGTGTTTAGTGCCACAAGAAGTGATTGGTCCATTCATCTTCTGTATGCACAGGATAAAGCGCTAGTGGCTCAGATGCCCAGTTGCCAAAGGAATGGAGCTCTGCAGGAATATTAAAATAACTTAGAATCATAGAATTGTAGGGTCGGAAGGGACCTCAAGGGTCACCCCCTAGTCCAACTCCTTGCAATTCAGGAATCACAGCTGACAGATGGCCATCCAACCTCTGTTTAAAAACCACCAATGAAAGAGAGTCCACCACAATGCCAGGTAGCCTAATTCCATAGCCGAACAGCTCTTAATGTCATAAAGTTCTTCCTGATGTTCAGTTGGAATCTCCTTTCTTGTCATTTGAATATACAGTGGTACCTCGGGTTAAGAACTTAATTCGTTCTGGAGGTCCGTTCTTAACCTGAAATTGTTCTTAACCTGAGGTACCACTTTAGCTAATGGGGCCTCCCACTGCCGCCACGCCACCGCCGCGCGGTTTCTGTTCTCATCCTGAAGCAAAGTTCTTAACCCGAGGTACTATTTCTGGGTTGGCGGAGTCTGTAACCTGAAGCGTCTGCAACCCGAGGTACCACTGTATAGGTTCATCCAACCTCTGTTTAAAAAACTTCCAATGAAGGAGAGCCCACCACCTTCTGAGGTGATTCATTCCATTGTCAAACAGCTCTTACCATCAGTTCTTCCCAATGTTTAGTCATAATCTCATTTCTTGTAATTTAAACGCTTTAGTTCAGGTCCTACCCTGCAGTGAAAAACAAGCTTGCTCCATCTTCTACGTGAACACCCTTCTTATATTTAAAGAACGTATCCATTCTTAAGGAAATCAGCCCTGAGTGCTCACTGGAAGGACAGATTGTGAAGCTGAGGCTCCAATACTTTGGCCACCTCATGAGAAGGGAAGACTCCCTGGAAAAGACCCCGATGTTGGGAAAGATGGAGGGCAGAAGGAGAAGGGGACGACAGAGGATGAGATGGCTGGACAGGGTTCTCGAAACTACCAGCATGAGTCTGACCAAACTGCGGGAGGCAGTGGAAGACAGAAGGGCCTGGCGTGCTCTGGTCCATGGGGTCACGAAGAGTCAGACACGACTAAACGACTAAACAACAACAAAATCATATCACCTCGCAGTGTTCTCTTCTCCAGCCTAAACCAGGCCCAACTTGACTCTCAACACCATTAAATCCAATTAAAAGTCCTGCCCTCCAATTACACTTCCTCACTGTCCTCTGACAATGCCAGTGCCTTAAGCTCCCCTTCCAGTGGCCTGCAAAATCCAATGCCATCCATTGTCTCTAAGCCTTTTGCTTCTTGGGTGGCATTTGATGACCCAGGAGCATTCTCCAAAAGTCATGTTTGGCATAGTGGCTTCTAGTTGCCAATTCATCATCCTAGTGTATTCCATTTTTCACCGACTGTCTCCAGTTTTATTTATTTCTTTAAAGAGATTCGTGCGCTATTTAATTTTTAAAGAGCCCACCTCGAAATGATTTATATAAAGTAAAGATTTCATACAAAAATACCAGTAAAATCAACAGGCTTTAAAGACAAGCAGACATAAAATTAGCCAGATGTATGTGAAAACCGACACTTTTAGAAACAAACATAAGAAATCGACATTTGTGGGCAGGCTTGCCTAAACAAAAAAGTTTTTAGCAATATTATTATTATTATTATTATTATTATTATTATTATTATTCATAATAATAATAATAATAATAATAATAATAATAATAATAATAATAATTCTATACCCCGCCCATCTTGCTGGGTTTCCCCAACCACTCTGGGTGGCTCCCAACAGAATATTAATATTAATATTAAAGTGATAAAATATCAAGCATTAAAAACTTCCCTAAACAGGACTGCCTTCAGATGTCATCTAAAAGTCAGATAGTTGTTTATTTCCTTGACATCTGGTGGGAGTGCGTTCCACAGGGTGGGTGCCACTACTGAAAAGGCCCTCTGCCTGGTTCCCTGTAACTTGGCTTCTCTCAGTGAGGGAACCGCCAGAAGGCCCTTGGCGCTGGACCTCAGTGTCTGGGCTGAATGATGGGGGTGGAGATGCTCCTTCAGGTGCTGGCCTAATTTCAACAGGCAAGGAGTTCCAAAGAGCAGGTGCACTAAAAGATTGATTCCTTGGAAGTGCCAAATGGACATTAGATGGTACTTGTAAAAGTGCTGGTTTTGCAGACTGGTGAAAATTGGGGGAATTGGTGGCAAGGTGATCCTTGCAATGCCATTAATTCAATTTGCTGTCTTCTGTTTCCAGATGTTTCTTGGATTTTCTCTCCCCCATCCCACAAATCTCTTCCCAGTTTTTTTGCATCTCAGATAACCAGTGGAAGATATTTAGTTTTAAACGGCACTTTTGCACCCTCTCTTGTCATCAAGTGCTGTAACAAACCATCGGCTGCTGAGCGTTTATCACAGTTAAAGCTGATGATGCCCAAATTCCACAATGCTGTATTTGTCTGAGCTCCTCGCTCGGGATGAAGCGAGCCCATTACTTTCCATTGACCTTTTGGCAGTGCAATCTGCACGACACTGATAACTTTTGAAAAATGGGGCGGTGGGGGTGGAGAATCCCTCCCCTGCTAATGTAACGGATTGCATTCAAGGCAGAAGGGACACGAGAGGAGCACAGCAGAAGCTCCTCTGTTCTGTCATGGCATTGTAAGCCCTTCATAGACATGTGCCATTATTCTTGGAGGGCTCAGAGTCCGTGTCTGGGCATGTATTCCAGAGGTAAGGGAAGCACTTGTTAATTTTGCTGCTGTTCCACAAGAAGAAGGAGGGAAACTCATGCTATGGTGCTGCAAAAAATAGAGCACCTGTTAGGTTATGATACTCTCTTACAGGGCAAGGCGGAGCACTCCTTAGACTGCTGTATTTTAGGGGGTGAGGGAGCATTAGTTAGACCATGGTGCACTTTTCCAGGGTAAGGAGAGTACTTGCTAGGTTACAGTGCTGCATTCTATTCATTAGGCTATGGTGCTGTTTGTATGGTGGCAGCCATTTTTAATCAAGATGGCAGACCCAATGTTAGGAGTCTAGGTTCCTGGCTTGATAACACAGTAAGCGTACGTAATTAAAAAGGAGGATTTATTGCAAAAAACCAAGTAATTATCTCCGGATGGCTCTAGCAAGTCTCCGGCCCTCATCACTCAGTTGACCCTTCTGAGGAGTTCTTCCTGTGTCGACAGAAGAGATTGAACCTTCGACCTTTACGTTTCTTATTTTGCTTCCTGTCTAGCAGCCTACGCCTCAGACTTAATTGGTCAGCTGCAGCCCCTTCCTGTTCCGGAAAGCTGTCTCTGTGGCTTTCCGTGCCTGTCTGGGCTTCCGGGGAGCTTTGGCTGTGTTCCAGCCTGTTCTCCGTTCCTCCC
Source organism: Podarcis tiliguerta (assembly GCF_965153285.1). Taxonomy (NCBI): domain Eukaryota; kingdom Metazoa; phylum Chordata; class Lepidosauria; order Squamata; family Lacertidae; genus Podarcis; species Podarcis tiliguerta. Next base: position 34,175,814 of record NC_139549.1, on the reverse strand, counting down.
TTATCAGCTGGCCATCCAAAGTCATGGGGAGTCGATGCTGGCAGCTGTGGGCTCTCCTGTGCCAGCGTGAAAGCCCAGCCTCCCTGTTCCTGACTGCATTCTGCAGCTGGCTGCGATATTACACTTGGAGCTGGTGTGTTCATGACACCCAAGCATGACTTCTGTGTGACTTTGCCAATTTTTTTTGCAATAGGTTTGGCTGACTCTCGAAAAATCGCCGCCAAACTCAACTCAAGGGTTCCTGAGGTGGAGGTGGCAGGTTGTCACTGTTTGGACACTGGAGACTATTTTGTGTCAAGATGGCGGAACAAAAAGTTACATTGGCGTGACTTTGCTCATTTTGGGGCATAGCTTTTGGTCATTTCTCTAGGTATCATCACCAAGCTCAGCATGAGGGTTCACGAGATGGGGGCAACCTTCGATGATGTTTAGATGACGGGCACCATTTAGAATCAATATGATGGGCTGAAACATCATTTTGGCATAACTTGACCTGAATTCTGGCATGATGTGTCCAAACTCACAAATTACATTATCCATTTAAAAAACATATTTTGGTTTGCTTGTTTGTTCCTACAAATTCCCGGGCAGTGAATAAAGCAGAGTAGAATCTTCAGCAGAGTGTCATAGTGGGGGCAAGACCAGTGGTCCTTGGGATGTTACAAGCAGGCAGCTACCCCTCCACTCTCCAGCTCGCCCAAGGGGAATTTACCCAGTCCTCTGGGGAGCAGAACATATACAGGTTCCTATGTCAGAGCTCTCATTCCTACTGCAGATTTCCAGGGGCAGGAGTCCCTTGTGAGCAGTGGGAAAAGAATCCCCCTCTTCTTTACTTTCCCCAAACCCCACACTAGTGGTGTGCTGTCAGTGGACTAGGTGGACTAGGTTAGGGGACTAAATGTTCATGGCAAATCAGAATAGGTAAAGGTAAAGGTACCCCTGCCCGTACGGGCCAGTCTTGACAGACTCTAGGGTTGTGCGCCCATCTCACTCAAAGAGGCCGGGGGCCAGCGCTGTCCGAAGACACTTCCGGGTCACGTGGCCAGCGTGACATCGCTGCTCTGGCGAGCCAGAGCCACACACGGAAACGCCGTTTACCTTCCCGCTAGTAAGCGGTCCCTATTTATCTACTTGCACCCGAGAGTGCTTTCGAACTGCTAGGTTGGCAGGCGCTGGGACCGAGCAGCGGGAGCGCACCCCGCCGCGGGGATTCGAACCGCCGACCTTTCGATCGGCAAGCCCTAGGCGCTGAGGCTTTTGTATTAAAGCCTGGTGCCTCCCTTCCAAAGCCCAGGATGCTTCTGCTTGGCTTAGGAAGGGAGGTGTGATGCTCTGATGGGATCCAAGAGCTCTCCCGCCACCTTCCCCAAGCCCGCCTGGCTTTGAGAAAGTGTCAGAGACCTGGCACCTCCTTCCCAAAGCCTGGGATGCTTCTGCCCAGCTTAGGCAATGAGGCACAACGCTCATGAGCGTGATGTGCCCTCTCCAATTGCTCTTACAAGCTGGTGCCTCTGGCCTTAACTGTTCCCCTATGGAAAATTTCACCGCATGCCACTGCCCCACACAAATGAGAGAAGACCCTGCCTATCTCCCAAGCCCTCTGGGCAAGTCAGGGGATTTGTGATAATCAGAAATAATGGTTAGCTCATAGATCAATTCAACACTTGTGGACCATTGGGTTCAAGTGGACGCTGTTTTCCTTTGTGAAATGTTGGAGGGGGGTGCAGTAGTTGTAGAAGTAATACTATAAATACTACAGTAGTGCTACTAATAGTACTAGCTCTGCTACTGGCAGGGACAGGAGTGACACTGTGGTGGAAACCACTGAGCCTTGGGCGTGCCGATCGGAAGGTCGGTGATTTGAATCCCCACAGCGGGGTGAGCTCCCGTTGCTCTGTCCCAGCTCCTGCCAAACTAGCAGTTCAAAAGCACGCCGGTGCAAGTAGATAAATAGGTACCACTCCGGCGGGAAGGTAAACGGCGTTTCCGTGCACTTCTCTGGTTTCACCAGAAGTGGCTTAGTCATGCTAGCCACATGACCCAGAAAAACTGTCTGCGGACAAACGTCAGCTCCTTTGGCCAGTAAAGCAAAATAGCGCCACAACCCCAGAGTCGTTCGCGACTGGACATAACTGTCAGGGGTCCTTTACCTTTACCTTTACTGCTACTGGCAGATGTGCTGTTACTACTGAGTTAGAATTCTAATACTAATTGGTTAGAATTCTGGACCTGTGTTCAAATCCTTGCTCAGCCATGAAGTTCGCTATATGACCTTGGGCCAATTACTGGCTCTCAGCCCAACCTATCATGGCTGTTGTGAGGTTAAAACGGGAAGGGTGGAGGTCTATGTATTGAGCTCCTTGAGGGAATGGTGGGGTGGAAATAAATGATGCATCAAAGGAGCATTCCTTAAAGCAATCTACCTGTAGCACAGTCTAGGATTCATTTCCTTCCCTGCTCTCTTTTTCAAGAGATTTACAAAAGGTCAGAGATTCATTTGCAGCGCTCCCGCCCCCCAGCCACAACGACTCCTATGAGAAGGGTTACTGCCTCCTTACAAGTGAGCAGGTTAATGGCACATTTATAATCATGCTTTATAAAGATTTTATAAGAATGGACTGAATAATATTAATGATATGGGAACATGTGGCAAGAATGGATTTATGTTCCAAGCGATTACATTTTACAAGCTGAACTCGAGCACTGACATAATTAACACGGTTAGCAGAAAGCACTGCCTTGTTATGAATCGTTGTTTTGAGTTTTAGGAAAACAGTAAATAACAAGAAAGCGGGGGTGGCTGGGGTGGGTTATGAGCTGATTATTCATCTGCCCGAGAGGGAAAAGAGTAGGTTTCACTAGTGAAACGCTGGCACCCCCAATTTTGATCCGCAGAGGTAATCTTGAGAGTTCCAACCATTAAGGGGGACAAAGGAGACATAATGCAAATTGCATTCTCAAAATTGCAATCAGGGGAGTCAGGTTTTAATGAAATGATTGAGTTTTTTGTTTTGATTTGTTTAGCAAGCCTGTTGGATGTGGAACAAGGTTCTTTGCTGGTTAAGCCTCTGCTTCGCTCTCTGACCACAATATTGAAGTTACCACTTCACACAGAGATGGGGGGTGGTGAGTTTTTACTTCAAAGGTAGCATTTAGATGAGCAAATGGTCAACCGGTCTAATACAAGGCTTTGATACAAAGTCTTTCTCTCTTACAAGAGAGTTGTTACAGGAGTCCAAGGTTGCTTGGGTGCCCCTTTCTTCTCCTGGAGCCAGTGTGGTGTAGTGGTTAAGAGCAGTGGACTTGTAATCTGGTGAACCAGGTTCGATTCCCCGCTCCTCCACATGCAGCTGCTGGGTGACCTTGGGCTAGTCACACATCTCTGAAGTCTCTCAGCGCCACTCACCTCACAGAGTGTTTGTTGTGAGGGAGGAAGGGAAAGGAGATTGTTAGCCGCTTTGAGACTCCTTAAGGGGAGTGAAAGGCGGGATATCAAGTCCAAACTCTTCTTCTCTTCTTCTGGGTGGCTCCTGGTAGGACGTTCTCCAGCCTTTTCCACTGTGAGACCATTCAGCCAGCTGGCTCCCACAGCAGTAATCCTCTTGCTACATGTCCTTTGCATTCTCCTCTCAGGCCCTACTGTGCCCCTCCGCCAGAAAGAGTCTGTTAAGGAGAGTCACAAGACACAAGACTGGGACTCGGGAGCTGACCCTTAATTACATCCCTCTGTTTCACCGCTGTTACGCTTAACTCCTTAATGCATGACACTGCTTTAAACATATGGCACAGATGGAGCCTAAGGTCCAAATGGATGCGTTCTTGTGCAGCTCCTGTTCATTTGGGGCTTGTGCAGGAGAACAATATGCAGGGTTAGGCCGCAACACGTCGTTTATGTCTTTGTGATTCCAAGCATGATCTTATTTTCTTCTCTTTAATAACAATTTGTAAGATTGGTCCGTCCGCCCCCACACCTCCCTGCCCACTGCCGGCTGAAATGTATGTGTCTCAACTGGTCGGAGTCTAATTATGTCTGTGTTGTTGCGAGTGACACACAGGCGGGACTTCATTATGTACTCTGCAGTCACGCCTGTCAGCTGCAATCCATTTGTCACTACAAGTTAGATTTCCATAAGAGATGACATGATGTCTTAAATTGGATCTCATGTGGATAACCGCAGCAGGAGTCTTGGAGGAATTGGGTGCAAGCTCAGATAAGCCGAACCATTTTTACAGCTCATGCCTGAAAATTCAAAGGCGGAGGTAGAAAGTATAAACACACAGGGCCGTCTTTAGCATATGCAGTGCCTGGGTGAAAAGATCCACCCAGCACCCCCCCCCCAATTTCTGCAATTTGATTCTGCAGTTCTTCCACAAAAGAGAACAGAAATGACCCATTGACCGCAATCACCCAGGGGTCGTGGTTAAGAGCTTAGGCGGCATCAGTGGCGGGCACCCTGCAGAATTCGGCGCCCAGGTAAGAGCTGTTCGACAGTGGAATTTGCTGCCAAGGAGTGTGGTGGAGTCTCCTTCTTTGGAGGTCTTTAAGCAGAGGCTTGACAACCGTATGTCAGGAGTGCTCTGATGGTGTTTCCTGCTTGGCAGGGGGTTGGACTCGATGGCCCTTGTGGTCTCTTCCAACTCTTCTATGATTCTATGATTCTAGGTGCACCACACCCCTTGCACCCCCGGGTAAAGACGGCCCTGTAAACACAGGCTCTTTTTCTCAACCTTCATAACCAGTGGCTGACCTATATATCTGCAACTGAATCACACGGTACAGCAGAGCAGTGGGCTCCCAAGTGCTTTGAACTACAACTCCCATCATCCCTGATCACTGGGCCATGCTGCCTGGGGCTGATGGGAGTTGGAGTCCCAGAGCATCTGGAAAGCCACAGGTTCGCCATCTCTGTTTGATCTGCAGTGGCTGATTCACACATGCAAGCTTCCGTTTGATCAGAGATGGGGATCCTCAGGCACAGGGTCTATATCAGGGCCTTTCCACCTGGCCTTTGGTACTCTCCCCAGGCCCTACCTGTCCCTGTCCTCCTCAAGAGCTTTTGCCTGGCTGGAATGTGCCATTAAACTCTGATAGCACCTCTTGCTTTTCTGGATGGGAATCCAGTGAAGAGCATGGGAGTTTGTGTAGAAACTAGCCTTTAGAAACAATTGCCATTTGTTGCTCCATCAATTTTTCAGTGTAGCTGTTGGAATTTTGCTCAGAAGAGAATGTGGCCCCTGGACTGAAAACCCTGCCGTTGATGGTGCAATTAGGGGCAATAGCACGCATGTGAGAACTCTCCCTTAACCATCCTCTTCCAAAACCAAACCCAGCCATATGCATTTCCCCATTTCTGTTTACGATATCCTTGCCCACACAAGCGACAGAACGAAACAGGCTGCGCAACGGGAGACCTGCCAGCCTGCTAACACGACGTTGAATACGCCTAATAAATAGAGGGAATTGGAAAATTATGTCGTCGCTTACATGACATCTTCTGTTAACCCGCCGCTGTTCTTTTCGCAACTTGCTGGCTCCCCTTACGCTGGTAGAGCAACAAGTTTCAACACAAGCACCAACCCTGCAATCATGGCGTATTGTTTCCAAAGAATTCCATCTGGCAACCAAGCCAATGATTACTTTATTCCAGCAGTGTGTGTTGGAAGCGACCTCTTTATCTGTCATCTTTCTGCATTCTGAAGTAATCAACTGCGCCCTCTCTTCCCCCAATTATTTCTGAACTATGGTAGTAATCACTGGGAAGCAGTTCTTCTTTCTTAAAAGCTCTCTCTTTGAAAGGGCCTCATAATTTTCTCTAATGCTAGTAGTCATAAACAATATCGGTAAGTCGTAAAAACATAACGGCTTGCGATTAATATGAAGGGAGTGGGGTGGCGGTGGGAGGGGTTTGACAGGAACACAGCCTAAGTTTAGCAGCACACATTTGGCAGAGATCTGGGTCTGGGGGATCAAGATTTCTGCTGAAGTGCGGAAGGCTGCAGGATGGTATAGGGATCAGGAATTTTGTTTGCATTTTAAGGAACTTCGCTGGCCTTCTCCTGAGTTGGTGAGGCTCAATTCACAGCAATGAGAAACCAAACCTTTGGCATCATCATCCCAGTCCTGTGTAACACCCTGCCAATAGATATTCAGCGGACGCCTTCTATGCCAACTTTTAAATGCCTGCTGATGTATTTTCTATTCCACCAGGCCTCTGCGGACTATTAAGGGTATGTCCTTCCACAATGGTTGATAGGGATTTGCTTTCATCCCATTAAAAAATGGTTCTGTAGTGTGGTGGTTGTTGTTGCTGCTGCTATAAACCACACACACACACACACACAAGATATAGTGCAATATAAATACTATTATAAATAAATAGCATATACAAATATAAACTACTTAATTCATGCTTCTTGAACCAGTATGTGAGCTGAAGCAACCATATACCTAAATTTGCATTTCTCTGAAAGTTGCGACGCAGTTCTCCGATCAATGTACACAAAAAGTGCATTCATTGCACAGGGGCGGGGGGAGGAGGAGAAAATGCTTGGGGGAAATTGGATATATTAGTCAACATCAAAATGTGTTTATTAGGAGAGATTTGCACTAAGATACTGACAAATTTTCAACATGATTTTCCCCCCCCCAATGCAAAATTGCTATGTGTAGAATTGAATTTGAGATGAGAAGAATGTGTAGAATTGGAATTGAGATGAGAAGAATGAGCAAGGGAGAGAAACTGAAAGCAACAGATTTACTCATCCCATAGTATGGAGTGGAGAAACAGAAGCCAGGGAGAAAGCTGCTTCACTTGTCTTCCCAGCACCCTTCATCATTGACTATGCTGTCTGGGACAGATGGAAGTCGGCAGTGGCGGAGCTTCATGCTCCTGGACCGGGGGGGGGGGGGCGGAGAGCAGGCGGGGGGGGGGGCTGGAACGTGTCCCATGGGTGGGGGGTGCCGCTTGTAGGGGTGTGGCACATGTCCTGGGGGTGTGGCGTGCCGCCTGTGGGGGCGAGGTGCCAGCATAGGAGCACGGGGGGCACCCACGATGGCACCCTGGGGATTGCGCTGCCAGGGGTGGTGTGCTCCCCCCCGCACTCCTCTTCCTCCGCCACTGAAAGTTGAAGTCCCAAGAGCATCTGCAGGGCATTCTGTCAGCCCCCACCCTCAAGCAAATCACGTTTTGTATTGTTACTTAATGCCTTCCAGGAAACCAATTCCATAGAACTAAGCAGCCTATGTAGCAACTAATGCACTATGTGGCAACTCTCAAGCCTCCACCAGTCTTTGTAATAGCAATGGTTTAGTACAAGTCGGACAAAGTGGATTTAGTTGTCCCATGTATAACTCTGCACAGAGTTATACATGGGACAACTAAATCCACTTTGTAATATTGCACATTAGGGACGCGGGTGGCGCTGTGGGTAAAACCTCAGCGCCTAGGACTTGCCGATCGCATGGTCGGCAGTTTGAATCCCCGCGGCAGGGTGCGCTCCCGTCGTTCGGTCCCAGCGCCTGCCAACCTAGCAGTTCGAAAGCACCCTTGGGTGCAAGTAGATAAATAGGGACCGCTTACCAGCGGGAAGGTAAACGGCGTTCCGTGTGCTGCACTGGCTCGCCAGATGCAGCTTGTCACGCTGGCCACATGACCTGGAAGTGTCTTCGGACAGCGCTGGCTCCCGGCCTATAGAGTGAGATGAGCGCACAACCCTAGAGTCTGCAAGACTGGCCCGTATGGGCAGGGGTACCTTTACCTTTACCTTTAATATTCCACATTGGAGGGATGCGGGTGGCGCTGTGGGTTAAACCACAGAGCCTAGGACTTGCTGATTACAAAGTCGGCAGTTCGAATCCCCGCAATGAGCTGAGCTCCCGTTGCTCGGTCCCTGCTCCTGCCAACCTAGCAGTTCGAAAGCACGTCCTGTGCAAGTAGATAAATAGGGACTGCTCCGGTGGGAAGGTAAACAGTGTTTCCATGTGTTGCTCTGGTTCACCAGAAGCGGCTTAGTCATGCTGGCCACATGACCCAGAAGCTGTCTGCAGACAAACGCCGGCTCCTTCGGCTTATAGAGCGAGATGAACGCCGCAACCCCAGAGTCGGTCATGACTGGACCTAATGGTCAGGGTTCCCTTTACCTTTACCTTTAATATTGCACATCAAGCCATCTTACATACTGTGCTAATAAATATTATTGTGTTTCTACATGCACACACTGCTTCTTCTGCCTTCTTTTCGCCCTTACAAGCCTCTCTTCCCTTTTCCTCCTCCCACCCAGGATGGAATAAAGCAGGGGTAGCCAATGTACTGCCCTCCGCATGCTAGGCTACAACACTGTAAGGGAGGCGAGTGTCGGTAAGGACCAACAAGGTGATACTTCATACCGTGATTGACCTGTTGGACATGCATGGTCTAGACAGCAGAACCTTACACAGAAATCAAACCTTTCCCTTCGTGCAACTATCTAAAAGGTTAAATGCAATTAAAAGTGAAACATACAAACTTTATTCATTTTTTTAAAAAAATACTCCTTGTGTCTCTAATTCTTATATCAACAACTAACAGAAAAGGCCTCAGCCCAGTATACCTAAAGGAGCGTCTCCACCCCCATCGTTCCGACCGGACGCTGAGGTCCAGTGCTGAGGGCCTTCTGGCGGTTCCCTCACTGCGAGAAGCAAAGCTATAGGGAACCAGGCAGAGGGCCTTCTCGGTAGTGGCGCCCGCCCTGTGGAACACCCTCCCACCAGATGTCAAAGAGATAAACAAGTACCTGACATTTAGAAGACATCTGAAGGCAGCCCTGTTCAGGGATGTTTTTAATGTGTGACATTTTAATGTATTTTTAATCTTTGTTGGAAGACACCCTGAGTGGCTGGGGAAACCCAGCCAGATGGGCGGGGTACAAATAAATTATTATTATTATTATTATTATTATTATTATTATTATTATTATTATTATTATTATTATGTGTGTTTACACATGCAGGACATCACTTGTGTGAACAAGCCCTAAGAATCCCAACATATCACTTTGAATGCAATTAGACACTAGCATGCACCAATGTAATAAAGCACTCTTTTTTGCAGACCTAAAGTAGCCTGCTTAGTTTTGCCTGTGTAGAATTATCCTTCCCCATCAAATATGGAAACAAAGCAGGAGAGGTTTCCAAATGGTTCCATAAAGAATCTTTTGGTTGATAGGGAAGGGGGGCTGTTGACCAACAGAGGATGTTGAGAAACAGCCCCGAAACAGCTTTCTCCTTTCATAAAATTAATAAATGGCACCTCCAGCGTGCCAAGGAAAATGCTGAAAAGATGCAAACTTTAAACCACTGCCTTAGTGTGAATTACTTGCAAAAAATAAAATAAAAAATGCCTCTTCTGCAGATGAATGCCTTCCCATATATCTGCTCCATACATTGCACAGACACCATGAAAATTGCTTATTTCTAATAAAATGTAGCAACTGTACCCCGAGGAAAAATTACGGCATTATGAAATATTTTTTCTCCCCCTTTTCCCTCAGTCAATTTAGTTTTCATTTAAAATTCAATAACTGCATCATACTCAGAATCTTCCAAAACCGCTGTAATGATTCTGAACCAAAAAATGTGAGCAGTAAACAAGGAAGATTAGAAAGCCATTATGAAGGCAATTTTCCCCCTTTAACCACGCAGATGCAGAAGAGGATAATCTGGAAATGAAGTAAATGGAATAGAGGAGGCCCATTTATTCTCCAAAAACCCATGGAATCACAGAGTGGTGAAGAAAGGCGAAGGGACGAGATCATGTAGTCCAGCACTCTCACTTCAATGCAAGATTTACAGTGCAGGATATAGCTATTACAAATGCTAGAAATGTAAGGAAACGGAAGGTACCTTCTTTCACCTTTGGTGGATGTGCCCAAGGATTAAGACCTTCTGGGAAATGATATATAATGAAATGAAAAAGGTATTTAAATATACCTTTCTGAAGAAACCAGAGGCCTTTCTCCTGGGCATGGTCGGCCAATTGGTGTTAAAGAAAGATAGAACCTTTTTTATGTACGCCACAACAGCAGCAAGAATACTCATCGCAAAGTATTGGAAGACACAAGAGCTACCCACCCGGGAAGAATGGCAGATGAAACTGATGGACTACATGGAAATGGCGGAAATGACCGGCAGAATCTGAGACCAGGGAGAAGAGTCGATGGAGGAAGATTGGAAAAAATTTAAAGTATATTTACAGAAATATTGCAAAATTAATGAATGTTAGAAGAATATTGGAATGAAATTACATGGTCTTAGCAGAAGTGTTATTAAGAATTATATGAATATTAATTGTTAATGTGTTAAAGTGGAAAATTTAAAGTTAAATTGTGTTAGGATAAATTATAGAACAAAAATTGAAGAAGAGGGAAAGGATTTGTTGAATTAGTAAATTTGAACTAGAATACAAAAAAGGGAGGTGCGAGGAAGTCGAGGAAATAAGCAAATGAAAGATACAGAAATGAAATTTGGATGTGTGTTTTAATGTTTTTGTTTTCTTTATGTCGTATTGTTGTACTGAATTCTTTTTTATTGTTGACGCATTGTTTGTTGAATCTATGTATTGTTTTTTTTTATTTTTCTTTTTTGTCTTTCTTTTCATAATTATAAAATATTTAATAAACAGGATGTAGCTATTAGTTCAGGTTACTAGTTTAGGTGTATACAACTTGGGACCAAGATACATGAAAGATCAGCTCACCCCTCATGTAAATGACTGAGCATTGCACTCTGCTGGTGAAGGCCTTCTGCAGAGACCATCTTATTGAGAGGTCGATTCCATACAAAACAGGAATTGGGCCTTATTGGGGCAGCACCGAACCTTTGGAATTTATTCCTGTTTAATATTAGACAGGTGCCATTTTTGTTGTGTTTTCAGCACCTTTCTCTTTCAGCAAGCCCTTTAAGTGGAGATCTTTATCCCAGTCTCCATCTATGTTGGAATTGTTTTAAAGTTTCCCTTGGTATGTAGATCCAGTCTCCAGATTTCAGAGAATGGCAAGACTCCTTCACTGGTTCCAGGAGGGTCCCACTAGCAGCAAACAAAAACGGTCTTCTTTGATTTTTTTAGCGGCAAATCCTTTTTCACCAGCTTGCAGTTTTCTAACCTGTGCATCCTGTTCCTTTTTTTTTTTACAAAGTTTTTGGCCTTATGTCTCTTTCAAGTATGTTGGTGATTGTATTGGTTTTGAAACAAGGGAAAGCCAACCCAGTTTTTAATAGCAGCAACAGCAAGACACGAGTTTGTTCCTCCCCCTTTTTGTGTTTAACCCATTCACACACAAAACACACAAATTTTGGCTGTTCAGTCCCAGCTGGTTTGCAATTGCTAGGGCTGAACTTTTATCAGACCCTCCAAGTGTCCCTATTTCCCAGGGACATCCCTGATTTAGAGAAGCTGCCCTGGTTTCTGATCTGATCCCAGAATGTCCCACTTTTCCTTAGGCCATCCCGATTCTCATAGGTTAAATAGATTAAGATAATTAAACGATAGTAAGCAGTGAAAGATGGAAAGGATTTGCTGACTTAATTATTAACTGGAATACAAAAAAGGGAGGTGGGAGGAGGTCGAGGAAATAAGTCATTGAAGGAGTTATGCAACCCTTGAGCCAAAGAGATACAGTACAACCTTTAGAAGACACCTGAAGACAGCCCTGTAGAAGGAGGTTTTTGAACATTAAATGTTTTATTATTATTTTATATATGTTGGGAGCGTCCCAGAGTGGCTGGGACAACCCAGTTAGATGGCTGGGGTATAATTATAATTCTTATTATTATTGCTATTATTGAAAAGGAGTCCCTATTTTCACCAGAGAAATGTTGAAGGATATGTTCTGATCAAGGCTGGTATACTCTGAGCTTTGCAGAGCATGATGTAAGTTTTTCAATTTAACTGAATTAAAACACAATCAGGTTGCCAAATGGACACTTGTGTACTGCTTGGAGTGGTCAATTTACGGAGTTCCCAGGCAAGGGTGAGAGCAGCTGCAGGAGTGCCAACTTGGGTGCCCGGGGCCGTGGGTGCCATGCAGCGCGCTTGGCCCTGGCACCAAAATTTGTGGCTGCCCAGCCCCTTCATAGGGAATTTTGTGGGTGCTTGGGCCCCCAGGGCCCCAGGGAGTTGGCACCTATGAGCAGCAGGGTGGGTCATAACAGTAAAGAAGCAATAAAATAATAAAGTACAAAGCAGAGACATCACCTTGCCGACAAAGGTCTGTATTGTTAAAGCTATGGTTTTCCCAGTAGTGGTGTATGGAAGTGAGAGCTGGACCATAAAGAAGGCTGATCACCGAAGAATGGATGCTTTTGAATTATGGTGCTGGAGGAGACTCTTGAGAGTCCCATGAACTGCAAGAAGATCAAACCTCTCCATTCTGAAGGAAATCAGCCCTGCATGCTCACTGGAAGGACAGATCCTGACGCTGAGGCTCCAATACTTTGGCCACCTCATGACAAGAGAAGACTCCCTGGAAAAGACCCTGATGTTGGGAAAGATGGAGGGCACAAGGAGAAGGGGACGACAGAGGACGAGATGGTTGGACAGAGCTGTCAAAGCTACTAACATGAGTTTGACCAAACTGTGGGAGGCAGTGGAAGACAGGAGTGCCTGGCGTGCTCTGGTCCAGGGGGTCACATAGAGTCGGACACGACTAAACGACTAAACAACAACAAACACAGCAAAAGTCAAAACTTAATACTCCAATCGAGGGCAAGAAGACTGCTGAACTTTGAATGTTTCAAAATCATCTGCTTATAATACTTCTGAACCGTGACTTTGGAAATTTTCCTTTAAATTGACATTCATACATTTCAACATTTCCTACCATTGTAAGAACAGAATGCTGGTCAAGATGGGCCTGATCCAGCAGGCTCCTCTTAATTCCTTATGTTGTTAAACAGGTAAAACCAATCAGCCAGCAGCTGAAACAATATCTGCAAAGAGGACCAGGGGCCCTGCAACGTCAGCATGCACCCATAACATTGGTGACTGTCTCATTGCACACACAAGCTGGCCCCCGTCTACATGACTCTGAAATCAATGTGGCATCACAAAAGTGTTTCAATATATGGCACTTTGCTATACGGAGATTTTAATTTTTTCTCTCTTTTCCTGCCCGCTGCTGTTTCCTATGTATGTGTTTGTGTGGGGACACATGGAGGCAAAATGAGATAGTCAAGCCTGCTCTTTCCCTCCCCAAGAAAAAGATCCAGAACAGAGCTGGGGGAAGGAAGGAGGGAGGGAGGAAAAGACTGAGTGAGAGAGAAGGAGAGAAAGAAAGGTATATGCTCCCCAAACTCAAGCATGCCAGGCTGAATCAACAAGCAGTTAATATTCTGGATAACGGAAACCTGTTCCATTAGATTAATCAAACCCCCTTCTGCTTGCCAAAGCCTAATTATCCTTTGATCCACATTAATGACTTCCAAAACCACAGTACACCTGGTGGGAGGACTCAGCATGGAGCATTGAAGGCTAAAAGGGAAGAGCCCCTCCCCCAACACAAAACTATCTCTAATTTTCTGGTCTCACGTGCTATATTCAGATCTGCTGGTCTCCCAGAGGTGCAAAACTAGTGCACCCCAGAGAATACATGCATGCCATTTCATCAGCATTGCAAACTGATGTTGCTGCAAATGGCAAAGTACATACTGCGGCAGATTTAAGCAAAGACAAGACAGAAGTTCTTTTTTGGGGGACAGGGGGCGGGCGGGTGTGGGGGACTCCCTGGTCCTGAATGGGGCAACTGTGCCCCTGAAGGACCAGGTGCGCAGCCTGGGAGTCTTTCTGGACTCACAGCTGTCCATGGAGGTGCAGGTTAATTCTGTGTCCAGGGCGGCTGTCTACCAGCTCCATCTGGTATGCAGGCTGAGACCCTACCTGCCCGCAGAAGGTGACCCAGAAGCTACAATTAATCCAGAATGCGGCAACTAGACTGGTGACTGGGACTGGCTGCCGGGACCACATAACACCGGTCCTGAGAGATCTGCATTGGCTCCCAGCACGTTTCCAAGCACGATTGAAAGTGTTGGTGCTGACTTTTAAAGCCCTAAACGGCCTCGGTCCTGTATACCTGAAGGAGCGTCTCCACCCCCATCGTTCAGCCCGGACACTGAGATCCAGCGCCGAGGGCCTTCTGGCAGTTCCCTTATTGTGAGAAGTGAGGTTGCAGGGAACCAGACAGAGGGCCTTCTTGGTAGTGGTGCCCGCACTGTGGAACTCCCTCCCTTCAGATGTCAAGGAAATAAGTAGCTATCTTATCTTTAAAAGACAGCCCTGTTTAGGGAAGTTTTTAATATTTAATGCTGTATTGTTTTTAACACTCGATTGGGAGCTGCCCAGAGTGGCTGGGGAAACTCAGCCAGATGGGCGCGGTATAAATAATAAATTATTATTATTACTGCTATGCGAGACACACAAGCAGGTTTCAAGCACAAGAGCACTATCCCCTCTTGTTGATTCCAGCAACTGCTTTTCAGAAGCATTCCTGCTGTGGAAGCAGAGCATAGCCATAATGGCTAATGATATTGTAAGACATGCTTAAAAACTTGTGGGTGGGTGTGCGGAAAGGAGGTAAGTGGCACATTCAAGGTGACAACGAAGTGCTTAATGATGCTATCAAAGCCATGCCTTTCAAAAGAACCACACACATCTCAAATATACAAGCAGCATACTGAGCCATCCAGGCTCTTCTCTGCATTCATGAGCACCATGCAAGATAGATAGCTCTGTTCTTAATGGAATTATTCCACTGGGGCTGGTGTTCCTGGGTATCCAGTTAGAGGCTTGGTATAATCAAATTTCTGCGTGCTTTGCTGTCTTTGCAAAGTAGGGCTCAATAATAATTCAAATCCCCTGTTAGGCTAAGATGAAAATATTGGCAGATGCCTGAAAAGTCATTTGCTCTAAAGTTTTCCTTTTTGGAACACTTCGCAGGCGAAGAGCAAGAGCTTTTGTTGATTGGAAAAGATGTGATTTTGAGAAGGGTCTTTGAAAGAGAATTCAAAAGGAGCCTCTTTCATCTCATATCAGGCTGTTGCTACTAATGTTTGTATTTACATCCCCAGGAGCCTGCAGGCATGTTGCTCATGTTATTGGGATGGAGGGGGAAGAAGAAACCTAATCAGAACAATATCTTCAGAACCACAGTCTCCTCTATTACATTGTCCTTTCTTTAAGATCTTCATATGATCTGGGTTCCCCAGTCTGTAGATCAGGTATGAGGAACCTTTGGCCCTCCAGATGTTGCTGAACTGCAAATCCCATCAGCCCCAACAAGCATAGCCAATGTCCAGGGATGATGGGAGTTGTAGTTCAGCAGCATCTGCAGAGCCAGAGGTTTCTGTAGATACAAAATAGAATCACAGAATCATAGAATTGGAAGAGACCATGAGGATCATCTAGTCCAACTGCTGCAATGCAGGAATCTTTTGTTCAACGTGGGAAGATTCAGAATCTCATGTTCCACCAACTGAGCTATCCCAGGCTTCCTGTAACGTACCTCCCCGATTCAGTGTACCACTGAATTACTGAAGATTGTACCTTTTTAGGCTGCTTATTTCTACATTGCTTTAATTTCAATAGACATCTTTTATTTTTATCCTGTACGCTGTGTCATTTGGGGTTGTAAACAGACCTGAAGACCTTGTCGCCAAGCTGGATGCTTGCTGAAGCAAAGGTCACACCCCTTTATGAAGTGCCATAAGTCCAAAGGCCCAATCACAGGACAGAAGGGCAGTGCTGATCAAACAGACCACTATGTTGACAACAGAGGCAATACAATGGAGGGAAGAAGAAGCTTAATGGGTCAAGGCTGCCTTGTGGTGACAGAAGGCTGGTTACTTTGGAGACTGAGAACCAATTCAAATGCCAGCTTGGCAAGTGCACCAGTGGCAGTGGGTCTGTTAGAGTGGAAAGGGACAGGACCCATCCATCTCAGCCAGCTTCCATGTGCCCATATTCTTACTTACACCCAGTCCAGAGAGTGGCATTGGCTACCAGCTTCCACACCTCCATGTATTTCTGTTTACTACTAATAAAAGACAGGACACGGGTGGCGTTGTGGGTTAAACCACAGAGCCTAGGACTTGCCGATCAGAAGGTTGGCGGTTCGAATCCCTGCGACGGGGTAGCTCCCGTCGCTCGGTCCCTGCTCCTGCCAACCTAGCAGTTTGAAAGCACGTCAAAGTGCAAGTAGATAAATAGGTACCGCTCCAGCGGGAAGGTAAACGGTGTGCTGCTCTGGTTCACCAGAAGCGGCTTAGTCATGCTGGCCACATGACCCAGAAGCTGAACGCTGGCTCCCTCGGCCAATAAAGCAAGATGAGCACCGCAACCCCAGAGTTGGCCACGACTGGACCTAATGGTCAGGGGTCCCTTTACCCTTTACCTTTACTAATAAAAGAACGGAAATGAAGCTCTCTGCATGTCTGGTTTCACTTGGCAGTTAGCCAAGTGAGCTGTTTGAAGTCTTCCTCATGACGTCCAGCCTGTAGAGAGTCCTGCAAGGGTCATCTAGTCCAACTCCCTGCAAGCTAAAGAATTCCTGACAGATGGCCATCCAACCTTTGCTTGAAAACCTCCAATGAAGGAGAGTCCACCAAAGCTCTGTAAACAGCCTTCTTACTCGATCATGCATAGTGTGAGATCTGAAGATCACTTCCAGGTGTATGGAGGCAACTCTTCAGAAACTTAATCTTTTGCTAATCCTGATCAGTGGTGACTCCCTTGACAGATTCCATTGACAGAAGGCTGTCGGAAGGTGACGGAAGGTTCTCCTCTCAGAGGACCATGTCTCATTCTGTTAATGAGATCTTGTTTGAAGGGTTGACAATTGAGAAACGCCTCTGATGATCAGAAGCTCTTCGTCAAGCCAACAGGTTAGACTAGAAGGCAGATCTATGTGACAAGATTCAGGTTCTTCCAAAGAGCTCCGTCTCCCTCCGGTATACGTGTTAGAAGCATAACCAACCTCGTTACTCAGTGTCCACTTTTATAAAGATCCCCATGGAAAAATATTTGTCAGTGTTTAGTGGCAGGAAGGGCTTCATTCCGCATAGTGAGTCTGTATGTATTTTGCTGTTTGATCATGAAAATTACAATATGTCACCTTCTGTCTTTATTTGTGCTGGTCGCCAGGAAAATTTGTGACTCAACTCAGGGTGTTTGTTTTTTAATAGTATTTCTGTTTTGTTAAGGCTTATAGCAACACAAACACATTATTACCTACCTACCAGTACCTACCTACCAAACTGAGCCAGTAATTTGAGGGTAATTATTTCACTGTATTTATCACAGCAGCCTCTATTTCACTGTTTAATTTCCAGGCTGTTTTTGGTGCACTTGGAGAGCATGGAAGGGGAGCATTTATGAATGGGAAAGCAGCTGGTTTTGTCTGGATGCCCAGGCAATGTAGAATCTCTGTGTCCAGTCAGCTGCTTCTCCTGTCTTTGGACAGAAATTTCCTTGGGAAATAGGTATGGCTTACTTGTGAAGCAGCACATCTGTGAGTCTTTGAGTGCCTCTTTGCTCTTGCCCAGGTCTCTGCACCCTCATTTTTATTTTTACCAAATGTGGCCACAAAAAGCTTCAGTTCTGCATATCCAGATATGTACCAAGGGAGTTTTGTTGCTTCCTTTTTCTAGCATAGGGACGTGGGTGGCGCTGTGGGTTAAACCACTCTGGCGGGAAGGTAAACAGTGTTTCTGTGCACTGCTCTGGTTTCGCCAGAAGCGGTTTAGTCGTGCTAGCCACATGGCACGGAGCTGTATGCCGGCTCCCTCGGCCAATAAAGCGAGATGAGCGCCACAAGTCCAGGGTTGTCCATGACTGGACCTAATGATCAGGGGTTCCTTTACCTTTTCTAGCATAATGAAAGCAAGCACATGATCTCACCCTCCTCTCCACCCACACAATGCCACATGTCCTCTGGGGCTTATAAAAAAAGCCACTGCTGCTCATTCCAGCTGGGTATCCTTTGGGCATTGATAGTGTAATGGTTCTAGGGGTTGCTCGTGCGTAAGTTTCCGCCACTCCTGGCTAGGTTACCTGGTTGAACCCTTTCTGTCTGGACAGCCTCAAGTTTCGTGGCTGCCTCAGTCGCTGGCAGAATCCATCAGTGGGCGTTTCTTGAACCTCTTCCAGCATAAAAGCTGTTTGACGCCCAGTCTTCTCCTACTCTCCCTGCGCGGAAGTCTTCTGCGCAGGGAGGGTGTGGGCAGCGGAGTACCCGTACTCTCTCCGCTGGTCTCTGGCAAGGAGTCCTGGAGCCACCTCTCCGATTCCCCCATCTGCCCCCCTTCTCCACTGGTGTTACGCTGATTTCCTTCCCCAGCGGATGGGCTGCCTCTCTCCCTACTGGGACCCTCTCCGGCATCCCTCTGGAGCCTTCTCTCCGCCTCCAGCTCCGATGGCAGTTCCCTGACAGATAGCATTGCCAAGTTGGAAGGGACCCTGAGAGTCATCTAGTCTAACCCCCTGAAATGCAGGAATCTCAACTAAAACATCACTGGCAGACGGCCACCCAAGCTCTGCTTAAAACCCTCCACCATTCAGAGACACATCCTCTGAGAGGACACTTGCTCCGGTCTGAGGGCTGTCCACTTCCCATTAGTAGTTAACCCCATTGAGCTCAATGGGCCTTACTCCCAGGTAAGTATGTTATGGGTGCCGCTTAAGTCTTCATTCTGTGCTCAACTCGCAATCTAGATTTCTTGGGATAAAAAAGCATGAAAGAAGGTGCAAGGACAACAACTACAGTCATACCTTGGATCTTGAATGCCTTGGCTCCCAAACAAATCAGCTCCCGAACGATCAAGATCCAGAAGTGAGTGTTCTGGTTTTCAAACAATTTTCGGAAGCAAAATGTCTGGTGCGGCTTCTGTGGATTCTGACTGGCTGCATGTGTATATCATGTGTTGGAGTTAGAGTCTCTCCAGGGACTGGAGAAACCAAGGGATGACATTATTTAAAGGTTATTATTTAATATAAAATGAAGGTAGAACAATTGACAGTAGACATGGGAAATCTGGATTTAGGATGGCTTCAGATACACCAGCTATGCCATTTACTGCCAAACCATTCCCCTCACCTCTCCATCACCAGCAGAGCACTGACAACGAAGGAGGGGTTGCTACCCTTGCTTCTGCAGCTGCTAAAAGGAGGTCTCCAGGGATGACTCCCATTTTCTGCACAAGGACCTTCACTACCAGTGTTATAAGAATTTAAGGTCTCAAATATATAAATTAAATGTCCATAAATTTACAAGGCAAACACATACATAAGTATGTAAACCACGGGTCTGAAATAGTACAGGAGAACAATCTTGAAACCATTTTGACTCTCCCAAATTGACCTCAAATGTTTCTCTGCAAGGAGGAAGGAAATGGGAAAGTCTCTCAATTGTCTTTTGCTTACCTGTCTTTAGCACATATTTGTGTATGAATAGGGTGAGCCTGTGACCTGGATTCAGGAATTAAAGTAGTTACCATCACAAAAGAATGGCCAGGCTGCCCAAGTAAGCAATCACTGGCCATTGTCAGGTATCCTGGCAGACAGGATTTCTGTTGCAGACTGCCTCCTTCTGTGATGTATGTATGATGTTTTTGGGGGTGGGCAATTTCAAAAGTCTATATAAGGGCTTGCACACCATTGTTCTGGGTTCCTCTTCCCTCCTGCATGTGGTGAGTGAGGACCCTGTTGCAACAGTTTAATAAAGATCAGTCTTACTAGCTGCTTTGCTTCTCAATATTCTCTGGTTGGCCTCTGTTATTTTCTCCTACCGATAGGCAAGTCACTTAAGGACTCTTGGACACCCCATAAGGGAAAAGGAGCAGATTTTGGTTTACATCGCCAGCAAAGAGTGAGGTCTGCAATATCCTATGACCCTAGGTATGCCCTGGGATTGCATGAGAGAGAGAGAGAGAGAGAGAGAGAGAGAGAGAGAGAGAGAGAGAGATGATTAGATAGATAGATAGATAGATAGACAGACAGACAGACAGACAGACAGACAGACAGACAGACAGTATTTCAAAGGTTGGGTGCTTGCTTGTCTCTCTGCCAAATGGTGGCAAAAGTCCATGGAGTCCCAGGCACCCACATCATGTCTGTTTTCCCGTGTCTGTGTCTTTGGAGAATGGAAGACACGGTGGAGACTGTCATGGCTTTAAGAAATATGGTTTATTTGCCTATTTACACCTTCTATCTGCATGGAGGGAGTCCAGATCTTACTGCATGGTCATTTCAAGAGGCAGGAGTGCAGACCTTCAGCCTACCTGCCCAAGATGGATCTCAACCCATCTTCCTGCTTCTTGCTCCCCACAACCTTTTCTCCCAGAGCCAGCCTTTCTCAACCTGTGGGTCCTCAGAAGTTGTTGAACTACAACTCCCATCACCCTTAGCTAGGAAGGCCAGAGCTCAGGGATGATGGGAGTCGTAGTCCAACAACATCTGGGGGCACACAGGTTGAGAATCACTGCTCCCAGACTCCCTTCTCTGGTCCCCCTCAAACACACAACCCATCCCCGTGGTAACATCTTGTTCCCCTGGCTAAAAGATTCCTCTCCCCAGTGGGCCCATCAATACCTTTTGTCAGGTGAACAGGTTTGCTCTTCAGTAAGCCAGCCAGGCTGGTTTCCATAAACCAGCCCAAGAATTCACTTTCCGCCATAATTTAATCCATATCCCAATTGATCAAAATCCGAGCATTTATTCATTCCTAGGGTTTAGCCCCGCCAAAAAAACTATAACAATAGATAGGTCCTCCAGGACTCTTAGATCTCCCCTAGACCAAACCCTCCAATACTATTCTACCCAAGACATACTCTCACTGTTGGACAAATCTGTCCCAGGGATTCAAATTTCTCTGTGAAAGAAGGAGTGTACACCATGACCAAGCATAAGCAGATTTATTGTTGGTCGACACAGTACTGTGGGCAAAGAACCCCCCAGCTCATGCTGGAAAGAAGGGATTGCACATTCCAGTTCGCATCACAGATAATTTATACCCTGAGACCGTTTGAATATCCCTCCTACAATTACTATTGGTTAAGAACTTGCACTTTACAGGCTTCCCGCTCTGCCTACATCATATGCCCCTCTAATATGTGCCCCCACCAATAACATACACCCCATTTTAATTAGCAGTTTTTACGATAGGGGTGTGTTTTATAATATTCATGAAGCATTTGAGCAAGATTACTAGTTCTAAACTATCACCTGCTATTTCTCCTTGTTATCTAGGGTCACCTCTAAACTATAAGCATATCTCTCTTTCAAGGCTAACAATCTACTTCTAACACATTCTTTACTTAATTGTAATATTAACCAGGAAAAGAGCCTCTTAGGGAGTCAAGCTTGTGAGTCCAACATTTGCTTTGTCTCAGCAACGCAGGATGTAAGACATTTACAACTCAGGTTGTAAAGATAGGTTGTAAAACATGCAGATAAACAGTTCTGCAAAGGGGCCCTCCTTGGGGCTCATTTGAACACCTTTGCTCATAGAATCGGTCTTAAGGCAGGCATGGTCATCCACTGGCGGAGGAACAGGAGTGCAGAGGGAGCGGACCGCCCCTGGCATCACTATTCCGGTAGGGTGCCATCACAGCACCCCCCCCCTGGACACGTGCTGAGCACCCACCTGTGCACCGGGCAGCACGCCCCCACAGATGGCGCGCCACGGCCCCAGAATGTGCGCCACGCCCCTGTGGGCAGCAAGCCACACCCTCGCAGGCGGCGTACCTGTTAGTTTCTGTTTGTGCCACTGTGCAGTGCTTGGAGTCACAAGACTCTGTTTTGCATTCCAGAGATTCCAGGCTGTTGGAAGTCTCACGGAAGACGGATGTGATGTTTACTGGTTTCCTGTTCCTTTGTTTTTCAGTTGCTCTCTGCCTTTCACAGAGAGCGCATGCATATTTCTTTTCTGTCTGCGTAGCTAGAAATAAAACTCTTTGCAATGTAGCTCATACTATCTCGTCCGTCCCTGTGTGCTGCTTTGATACTCTGCGTAATGAGGGAAAGTGCCTGGAGCCTGATCAGAGGCTCAGGTCGTTAATCATTGTCAGAGGACTCGACTGGAGGAGGAGCTTGGTCGAACGCAAGGTCTGACAGTACCACGTCCCCAGGATGCGTACCATGCCCCTGCAGGCAGCATGCCAGGCCCCTGGGAGGCGGGCACCAGCCATGCCCCTGCCTGCTCTCTGCCCCCGGTAGCGGAGCATGCAGCTTCGCCACTGTGGTCATCCTCACCATACCTTCCCTAAGAATAAAACTCATTTGCATTTATTTATTCCACACTCACCAATCCTGCTTTATACCCTCCTTGAGTGTGTTTGCCTGGCTGAACTGTGCTCTTGAGCTCCAACCATGCTTCTTGCCATACGGAGGGCAGAGAGGGACATGTGAGCGTGTATAGAAACTAGCCTGCTATATAAAGGCAAAGTTCACGTTCATTGCTCACCTGCTGTTGCCTCTGCCCCTCACAACCACTCTCACCTGCCTCCTCAAGGTTGCCCAGAAGAGAATGCACCCCTCAGGCTGAAAAGTGCTTCCTACTCCTGATCTATATCAAAGGCAGTCTCAAGCCTTCCAAATCCTCAGTTGCTCATGATTAACATATTTCTACAGACGAGAGAGGAGCCCATTAGTGGTTGCTCAACCCCTGTCACATACGTGAATATAATATGCAAATTGCACATAAATTGCATGAAGTTATATTTCTCCCATCGGCTGCACATTTTCTTCTGATACACTGTGTATTTACAAGGGGGGGGGGTGTCCCTTTGGCACTGGATGAGGAGCCAATTCTTGGATTAAAAGTTGTAGCTAAATTCACTGGGCAAATCTCTGTGGACGGTGCAGTATATATTTCAATAATGGGTTTCTCTGGACGCTGCTAACCTTAATGACTGGGTTTCTTCCCCTTTCTCTTTTTGATGATCGCTTCTTACAGATTATGATATGCAAATTGCCTTAATGCCTGCGATGTCCCCAAAGTACATCAGCGCTTAAACATATGATGCTAGTTGGCTTTGATGTTCGCATCTGTCTCACGGAAAAATCTCCATCTAAACTCTCCACAGGGGTGGGGATCAGACAGTTTGTCATTATCAGAACGTGATATTTGAAAGCACCTGATTTTATGAGCGATTGGAACAGATAGCATTGGGGGGTCCACATTGCCAGGGTGAATCTGCATTCCTACCTGTCTGCTCTGGTTCCCCATTTGGGTAAGACACACTCAGAGTTCACCTGTTTCTCCCTCAGGTTTCCTCCAGACTGCCAGTATATTGTGGAAGGGATATACTGAGAGGATTTCCCTACTGGAAATCTAGGTTTGTTCAATTAAGAAGTGGATTAAAGCACTGTGGCTCAACAAATCCACTTTACAACAACAACAACAACACAAACAAAGCAGATTTTACCGTTAGGAAAGTGATGGGGAAAAGCTCTAAATGCTTAGAATAAACGACTGATAAATAAGAAAACATAGAACCTCAATGCTAGCTAATCAGGATGAGCACCCATTGTTCTCTATATAGGAATTACTCAGTAAAGAGCAGATGTAGCCTAACGTCTGAGCAAATTTTAAAATTTTTATTTCATTTTCATTTGAAGCAGAGTCTAGATCGGGGTCGGCAAAGTTTTTGTGGCTTGGGCCGGTTCACGGTCCTGCAGACGCCGCGGTGGGCCGGAGTGTGTGTGTGTGTGCACACTACGCACGCATGCACAAAGGCTATTTCTGGCATTCCTTCTGGTGCGGAGGAAGTGTGTGCAGCTTCCCATTGGCTGCAGGAGCTTCCTCCAGCCAATGCGAAGCCGGCCAGCACTGCGGAAGGCGGTCCCCGCTCTGTTCTGCATTGGTTTAGCGCGGCGCACGGGAGCCGACCGACCGACTGGGCGGCGGGGGATCCATGGGCTGGTTAAACGACCCCCATGGGTCACTTATGGCCCACGGGCCTTGTTGGGATACTGCCGGGGAGATGGGGGCATCAGGCAGGCCCCCAGCTGACTCCAGCCACTGGCCGGCAGCCGGGCAATCACCGGTCTCCCTTGGAACAGCATCAAACAGCGACATGAGCCTCAGATACGTTTAGAGACTCGGCACGCTCTATCAGCAGAGTGAATAAATCTTCTCGCAACAGAAATGGCAGACAGAGAAATGTGTAAGCATGTTTATAGCATTTATTCAGCATAGTTCAGGAACAAAGGAAAAAACATGTCCGCTTCCTTTTGTGTCCAGCAAAACAGCTAAAAGCAAAAGCAATATACAAATGGAAGTTCCCAGCAAGTGCTGGAAGTAAACAGGCATGTGACACACAACAATCATACCTGTTCCCTTTTAAGGTGGAACGGAACTATATCCTAACAGGCCTTAGGTTGCCCTGGTCTAGATGAATAATTTCAGGGGGACGTGCGTAGGGTGGGGCTGCTTCAGAGGCAGAAGGCAAGAAAGTGCTGGATTGGGACATTCCCAATTCAATTCCAGCAAGGTTTTTCCCCCTCCCCCTTTTGTTTCCACCTCCAGGGCAGTCCCCTCCCACCTGCTCTCTGCTGAAATAATCCAGTTTGGAACCATAAGAACAGGCATAAGGAATCACTTTGGAAATGGGGGGGAAATAGTGATGCAAGAACAGGACGGGCCACGGGCCTAATCCAGCAGGGCTCTCCTTAGGCACAGCTCAGCCCTCCTTTCCCAAAGTAGCTTGTGAACTGTCCAGTTCTCAACTCAAGTGCTCCTTATTGGTATTCAGGTCCAGCTGCCTTCAGGGACGGCATTCACTAGAAACTGAAAATGGTATTATTGTTAT
This sequence comes from Podarcis tiliguerta, assembly GCF_965153285.1. Lineage (NCBI taxonomy): Eukaryota > Metazoa > Chordata > Lepidosauria > Squamata > Lacertidae > Podarcis > Podarcis tiliguerta. The sequence continues at coordinate 34,150,979 of NC_139549.1, read as the reverse complement.
TTTTACATGTTTTAAAAGGCCCGGAGCGTTATTAGTTTTCTGATACATTGCCAGACTGTCTGGCATGTTGCGTCAAGCCATTGATCGGAGCTGGCTCTAGAGCAAAAACATTAGAGCACCCTAATCTCTGTTATTTCCCAGTTTTTGTGTCTGTGTGTGTGTGTGTTGCAAAACCCAGCAACAACCCAAACCCAAAGAGTGAGATATGTTTGCAGAGTTTAGACTGGCAAATAGCGGCACAGAGCCGGCAGTCATCACTGATGTGTGTGTGTGAATTTGACACAAGTTCCCTTAATGTCGTATGCATGCTCTTAGGCCACTAGAACTTAATCATAAAAGGAGAGGCTGTTGTGCCCATAAGCCAGTTGCCAAGATTCTGTCAAATGTTGGCCTTGTTCTCCCAGAAGTGGTAAAACCAGTGTCACTTCAGGCTATGGATGAGGAACGATTCTTCTTGCGACTCCGCTCCCTGTTCCCAGTCAGGTTATTTCAGAGAAGAAGCCGAGCCCAAATGGTTGCTTAACGGAGGAACAGCTTCATTCTAAAAAGAGCAGTTTAGAACAGCAGCATCACTCACTTCCATGTTGTACGCAGTGCCACCTATAGTTGAAATAGCGGTACTATGTCATGCCTCTCCACCCCTATCTCTGCACGTAGAACTGGATCATATCTGTTGGGTTGGAATAAACAACAGACGAGTAGTGGGTGTCATCTGGGAGGCATCTCCTCGAGCATGTCTCAGAGAGTCCCTTTTATTGAATATTACAGCATTGCCTCATATGTGCTTGCTGCTGATTGGTTACATGTGGTGTGCGTTACAAGGGCTACAAGGGTTGCGCATAGGACATACAAGGGTTGCGTATAAGACATTAATCATCATTAGATAAAGGGAACACAGAGTTAGACAGGCATGGAGACTTCCTTAGTAAACAATCTATAGTGATTGATATGGTGAGACTCAGAGAACGTACAGAGTGCACTTAACATTCCAGAGTGATAAAGAGAGGATGTATACAGATAGATAAGAAGGTCAGGACATGATGATGCACTTAACATTCCGGGCTAGCTGGTGCCAGGGTGGTTAAGAAAGGAATGTACAGAAAGACAAAGTACTCAGCATCTCCAGATAACTACGCAGCAATGTCAGGAAGTAGGTGAACCTAGAACCCATTTCCCTAACACTCTTGTTTTCTGTGTGCAGGGATTTTTGTTTGTGTGTGTGTGCCTGTAATATTCTGTGAAGGCTTGATGGAATGCTCCTGGAAACAGTGTCAGGAACTGCTGGCAATAACAACAACAACAACAACAACAACAACAACAACAACAATTTATTTATTTATACCCTCGCCCATCTGGCTGGGTTTCCCCAGCCACTCTGGGCAGCCCCCAACAGAATATTAAAAACATGATAAAACATCAAACATTAAAAACTTCCCTAAGGAGTTCCCAGATGTCACAACAACAACAACAACAACAACAACAACAACAACAACATTTTTTAAAAAAAATATTTATATCTCGCCCTCCCTGCCAAAGCCGGTCTCAGAGCATCTATCAACAAGTCAGATAGTTGTTTATTTCCTTGACATCTGATGGGAGGGCATTCCACAGGGTGGGCACCACTACTGAGAAGGCCCCCTGCCTGGTTCCATACACAGCTCCCCCTTCTGGTGAACCACTGAACTTCTAGCAGCAGCAGCTCCTGAATGAAGAAACTATGCTCACCCAGGCAGACAATCATTAGCTTCAACTGAGCCTTGCTTGAGCAATCAAGTATTCTTCAGTTCTTGTGTACTGACATCCTTGATGGTGCTGGTGCTGGTGGTTGTTATTTAATCTTGATTCCCGGCTTTCTCTAGCCATGGCGAGTTCTTTAGTCTTGCCTACTGGTAGCGTCCATAACTCCTCGTTCCCAGCTCCTGTTCAGGCAGCTGCCTATGACCCAGTCCGGACATATGGATAAATCACTGCTACCTCCATGAAAACTGCACTTTGGTCCTGACCAAGAATCAGAACTCTCCTGAGGAAGGAGCCTTGGCTGCATCAGAGGTGGGGAACATTGTTCTGTGCAGCCTTCCTCTCTCCTCCATCCAGGCAAGCAAAAGGCAGTAGCAGAATTCAAGGATACAATCCATCCAGGAAAAAACCTCTCCTGAAGGATGTGGAGCAGGGTCAGTAGTTTGGCACATGGTCAAGGAAGAGGGTGTCTGGCTGGGGAAGAAATGTGGCCCTGAACCTCTCACCTTCCATGCTACATAATAGTTGTACCCCTTCCTACTGTGGAGCCTTTGAGGTTCTGCATACTGGGCATCCATGCTCCCCTAAATTCACCTCTTCCCTGAGAGCATCCTGTGAGTTGAATTTAGCCCCCAGGACTGAGGATTATTAAATACAGTGGTACCTTGGTTTTCAAACTTAATCCGTTCCAGAAATCCATTCCAAAACCAAAGCGTTCAAAAACCAAGGCACGCTTTCCCATAGAAAGTAATGCAACATGGATCAATCCATTCCAGACTTTTGAAAACAACCTCACAAACAGCAATTTAACATGAATTTTACTATCTAATGAGACCACGGATCCAGAAAATGAAAGCAATAAACAATGTAATGCAGTCCCACAACCAACCAACCAACCAACCAACCAACCTGTAGCTGAACTGGGTTCCACACAGTCACAAAAACCACAAAAATGCAAAATAAATAGCAAAAACAGACAGACCTCAACGTAACACTTAAAATGGAAGTGTGGCACTCAAATCAGAAGCATAACACTCAAAGCGGAGCACATTCGGCTTCCGAAAAAAGGTTGCAAACCGGAACACTTACTTCCAGGTTCAGTGGCGTAGTGTGGGCTGTCAGCACCCGGGGCAAGGCAAGTAATTTGCGCCCCCTAACCCAGGGGAAGGCAAGTAATTTGCGCCCCCCCCCCGCTGCACTGTCCCTCCCCCAGATAGTCCCTCGCTCTCTCTCCGCACCGCACCGCACGCCTGGCACCCTCCCCTCCACAGTGGGCGGCGACCCGGCGGCTCGGATCGGATTCGCACAGCCAGCACTGGGGTGAGAGAGAGTGAGTGAGCCAGGTAGGGGCAGAGAGCTGCGAGTGCGAGCGCCCCCCCCCCGATGTTGCGCCCGGTGCAGCCGGCCCCCCCTGCACTCCCCACGCTACGCCACTGTCTAGGTTTGCAGTTTTTGGGTTCCAAGTTGTTTGAGTACCAAGGCGTTTGAGAACCAAGGTACCACTGCAATAAAAACATCTGCCATTTGTCTATTGCTAAATAATATATCAGTTAAATAATTTACTATTTTAAAAACAGCAACAATGCGTTTCAAATATATGTGCACACTTCCTTTCAAGTCTGGTTTCCAACTATGCCTTTCATTCATTGGATGGCCACCTGTCATGGATGCTTTAGTTGAGACTCCTGCATTTCAGGAGGTTGGACTAGATGACCCCACGAGGTCCCTCCCAACTCTAAAATTCTGTGATTCATTCCTTTCAGATTAATCAGAACCAGCTTATAAAAAGCATTCGTTGCTTTGTATGTCCAGAGAGTCCCCCTTTCAAGCCCATGAAAAATTTGGCTCGGCCCTGTTAATTACCAACCACCACTAAAACTCTTATGGGAATTAGCACATTATTTCTGTTATGAGTTTCATTGTCGATTCTCCTGCCCTTCTAAAGTTCTGCACTCAATTAACTTGCTAGATGAAACGCATTTCATCAGGAGCTCTTGGAAGGCAACGATGTATGTGAAAATGGTTTTCGTAAATGTAATATGCAGATTTTGTGCCCAAATGAGTGACCAATGAGGGGGGGGGGCGGAACGATGAAGGGAAAACGTGTGCATAATATATATGTTTAAAATAATGTGTGCATTCTTCACCCGGAATGCAATTCCTCTGGAAGCTCATCAAATAATTGCTTTATTTTAAACAGATGCCTGCGCAAGACAAGTTGCTTATCCTGGGTTTTAAAAATGAAGTTAATTTTTCTTTGGGAACAGGAGTGCAAAGCCAATATTCCCGAAACGCTTAGCATGTGGAAACAGCGATGTGCTGCAAGACTTTGAAGAGAGCAGGCTGAGTCTAAATGTAACAGGCATCCTTTTGTGTTTTTCTCTGATCCTTTCAAGCATGATGGCTGCCACAAACATCTTTTAATGCCGAAACCCAGCTTCCCAGCAAATGCTACTCTGGTAGGCCCAAGGCAGAACATCAAACTGAATTCCTTCTTGGGTGAGAGCAGGGAACCTCAACCCTGGGACCTCAGTGTAGCCCTCCAGGGTCTTCTGTGTGGCCTTCAGGACTTTCCCCAGGCATAGTAATGTAAGATGAGCTCTGCTGAATCAAGCTAAGCACAGTCCTCTGTTTGCACAGTAGCCAACCAGGTGCCCATTGGAATCCCACAAGCAGGACACAAGGAAGGCAAGGATCTGCCTTCAGAACTTTGGTCCACCTTGCTCAGCCCTGTGTATGTTGACTAGCAGCAGCTCTCCATGACCTCAGTGAGGGGTCTTTCCTACCTCGGGATGGCAGGGATTGCTCACTCTCTGTCAGGCTTTGGGGAATCGGTTTCCTTGTGGCAGTAAATAAGCAGATCAAATGAAAGGAAAATCTTACCAGTTAGTTTCTTTAATAAACACAGCAAGAGACAAAAGAAGGTGTCTCCCTAGAATGGTGGTGCTCCCCCTCCGTCCCTATTAATCTAATCTACATCACTCCTACGTCTTGTAATCTGAACTTGTACCCTCTGCACTTTCTGTTCTATCACTCTCTCAGCTCTCTGTGTTCTTGGGGATGGAGGGAGGATGCTGTCCAGAGAATGTGAATCTGCTAACCCTCACTCTTCCAGTGTTTCTTCTCCTAGCTGTTCCCCATCCAGTATTTCCCAGCTTCTGCCTTCTGAACTAGGCCCCTCTGCAAACCACTGTTCTAAATCTATACTGTCCTCCTGCTCCTGGGAAGATTCAGGGTCGGGGGAAGGGGCGGCTCCCACCATTCTTCATCAGTGCAGCCCTCCTCAGCACGGTCGCTGACACTCTGTATACAAACAGCACAGAGCCCCTCCAATAGCACACTCCTCCACCTAATACTGGCAACTAGCATTCAGAAGCATAGTACATTTGGCAGTACATAGGAGAGCATGGCTAGCTATCATGGCTAGCAGTCAGGGAGCTTTATCTTCCATGAATTTGTTTCATCCTCCTGTGAAGCTAGCCAAGTTGGTGGCCGCTGCTCCATCTTGTTCCATCTCCAGGACATGCCTTTCACTAGCCCTGCTCCACACCCTCCTTGAGTTCTTTTGCCTGGCTATAATGCCTGCAATGTGGCCTTGATCAAGTCCAGAGGCTCCAGCTGCTGCAGAAGGCAGCGGCTAGACAACATGGGATACCTCCGCTAAAACATCTACACTGGTCACCCTCATGCTACAGGGCCGTGTTCAAGGCTCTTGTCTTAGCCCTGAATAATTAGGATCCGGGATAACTTAAGGAATGCTTGAGCTCTTAAATCTCAGCCTGATCACCGAGATCATCTGGAGGAATGCTGTTAGTTAGGAAGGCTGAAGCAGCCCTCTCTGCTAATGCCTATGTTGGGGTCTCCATGACCTGGTCGATGAAGATGACTGCCTCCTCAGAAGCAGGTTGGGCCACAAACTGGTCCAACCTTGAGTGGCGGGACTGGACAGGGTTTCTGGCAACTCTGGAGGCAGAGTTGGGGGCATAACTGGCAAAGTGGATGAGTCAGAAACAGCTCTGGCAGATCTGGAGGTGGAGGTGGAGTCCTAGCCTTGTGCTGTGGGGTGAGGTGACAGAAATCCCCCCCCCAACGAGGACCTTCCTTGAGCTCTCCCAACCTTGATAAAGACCTTCCTAGCCCACTGGATCCCACCTGGCGCCATCTAGTGGCTGTTCGTCTTCTCTGTCTGGACCTGGACAGCCCCTCACTCAGGGAGCATGACATTTAGAAAAGCAGGTCTAGCCAAGATCTCCTGAAGAGCACAATGATCGACCAATCATTGTGCTCTTTAGGAGATCTTGGCTAGACCTGCTTTTCTAAATGTCATGCTCCCTGACCATATAGGTGATGTGGTGACCCTGATTACCACCATTTTATATTTAAGACACATGTTGGCTACCCAACAGGAGCATCCTTCTGCTCATTTATGCGCAGCAGCCGTGTTGGCTCATGTGCATCAGTGCCTTTGGCGGAGTTTGGTGTGATGACAGCAGTTCCAGAGTGGTGACTCACTTCTCACAGCATGAACCCTGCATAAAAGTATGCTTGGTGTGTAGAAAGTGAACAGGCAGAAGTTTCTCTCCCTCTCTTGTGTTATGAGTCATCCATTGAAGCTGAACATTAGAAGGAAGACACAAAGGAAGGAAGGGCTTCAACGCACAGCCCAGAGTTAAACTACATAATTCACTGCTCCAGGAGGTAGAAAGGGGCACCAGTTTAGATAGCTTTGTTGTTGTTGTTTAGTCATTTAGTTGTGCTTAACTCTTCGTGACCCCATGGACCAGAGCATGCCAGGCACTCCTGTCTTCCATTGCCTCCCGCAGTTTGGTCAAACTCATGCTGGTAGCTTCGAGAACACTGTCCAACCATCTCGTCCTCTGTCGTCCCCTTCTCCTTGTGCCCTCCATCTTTCCCAGCATCAGGGTCTTTTCCAGAGAGTCTTCTCTTCTCATGAGGTGGTCAAAGTATTGGAGCCTCAGCTTCAGGATCTGTCCTTCTAGTGAGCACTCAGGGCTGATTTCCTTCAGAATGGAGAGGTTTGATCTTCTTGCAGTTCATGGGACTCTCAAGAGTCTTCTGCAGCACCATAATTCAAAAGCATCAATTCTTCAGCGATCAGCCTTCTTTAAAATGGGGTTAAGACAAATTCATGAAGGAGAAGGCTATCAAGGGCAATTGACCATGAAGGCTGTATACCTAGTTGTATGCCTCTGAATATCAGTTACTGGGGAAGGATTGTGGCTCTGCCAGAGGCATCTGGTGGCCGCCATGGGGCAAAAGGTTTTCGATTAGATGGGTGTTTGGTCGCCATCTGTAAATCTGGGACTGTCGCTGGGAAAAAATGAACACTTGGAGAGTCTGTTAAAAAACTTCCCTACACAGGGGTGCCTTCAGATGGCTTTGGGGGGGTTGGACAACTCCAGTGCTTCTTTCTTGGGGTACGCAGGGGCACTCACACCCCTAAATATTTTGTGAATCTAATGGGAGAGGAAACTTAAAATTTTAATTTTTTTAGTTTCTTCTCTAGCATGGTGAATGGTCAGTTCCGTTGCTACCCCCCGATGGCAGCCTCATTTCTTGTCACGGTGTTTCCTGAGTTTCAGATGGAAGTGAGCGTTTAATGTGTGAAGTAGGAGTTGGAAGTAGGAGGGAAGATGTTAGTGAGGTTACAGGGAACCAGACTGAGGGCCTTCTCGGTAGTGGCGCCCGCTCGGTGGAATGCCCTCCCACCGGATATCAAGGAATTAAACAACTATCTGACTTTTAGAACACATCTGAAGGCAGCTCTGTTTGGGGAAGTTTTTAATATTTAATGCTGTATTTTTTTAAACACTCGATTGGGAGCTGCCCAGAGTGGCTGGGGAAACTCAGCCAGATAGGCGGGGTATAAATAAATTATTATTATTATTATTATTATTATTATTATTATTATTATTATTATGCACACAACCTCATGCCAATGTGGAAGTTACTGTGAGCTGTCAGCTGTGCAATATGAGGTAATGTTCTTTGTACTGTTGTCCATTTACTGTATTTATTTTCCCAGATTTGAACTATAAAATTGTGATTTTCTTGAATCAAAATGAGAGTACGTCTAAACATCTTTTAAGAAAAAAGCACTAGACAACTCCATACCCTCCAACATTTCTCCGATGAATATGGGGACATCGTAAGGAAAAGCAGGACATCCCATGATCAAATGAGATACCAGGACGGCTTCTGTAACTGTGGGACTGTCCCTGGAAAATAGGGACACTTGGAAGGTCTGGTGTGTGTGTGTGTGTGTGTCCAATTCCAGATGAGCCATCCTGTTAGGCTGCAATAGATCGTAATGGATTGCTCTGAAGTCACCAGATAAAAAAATAACTGGGAGAAGGCCTTGTCTGTGGCAGCCTCTAAGGTGTGGAACTCCCTCACCAAAGAGGTGCCTTTGGCAACGTCATTGTACAGCTTTCGGTGAATGCTGAAGACATACCTCTTTACTCTGGCCTTTGACACTTGAGGTGTGCCTTTTTAGGACCCAGTTTTTTGCTCTTTTAAGTTCTTTTGAACTGCTTTTAATATTATTGTAAGATGGAATTGGGATGTGGGTGGCGCTGTGGTCTAAACCACTGAGCCTAGGGCTTGCCGATCGGAAGGTCAGCGGTTTGAATCCCCACGACGGGGTGAGCTCCAGTTTCTCAGTCCCAGCTCCTGCCAACCTAGCAGTTTGAAAGCAAGCCAAAAAGTGCAAGTAGATAAATAGGTACCACTCCGGCGGGAAGGTAAATGGCGTTTCCGTGTGCTGCTCTGGTTTCGCCAGAAGCGGCCTAGTCATGCTGGCCACATGACCCCAAAAAACCTGTCTGCAGACAAATGTCAGCTCCCTCGGCCAGTAAAGAGAGATGAGCGCCGCAACCCCAGACTCGTTCAGCACTGAACTTAACTCTCAGGGGTCCTTTACCTTTTTTTTTATTTTTAAGATTGAATATGAATGTTGTGTTTTAATTGTTGTAACCCACCCAGGGACCTTAGGGTGAACGGTGGGTAGTAAATTATATCACCACCATCTCACCAACGACAATAAGGGACACGTCCCTGCCAGTGGCGTAGCGTGGGGGGTGCAGAGGGGGCCGGCCACACCGGGCGCAACATCTGGGGGGGGGGCGCGCTCGCGCTCGCAGCTCTCTGCCCCTGCTAAAATCCACAGGTTAGGGGGCGCAAATTACTTGCCTTGCCCCGGGTGCTGACAACCCACGCTACACCACTGGTCCCTGCAGCTGCCTGGGTTATGAAAAGTTATTCTGACCTCATTGACCTGAGGAGAACAGCAAATGGTTTGGTGCTTTAATAACAAGAAAACTTTCATGCCCGGAAGGCGGAATAATTCCACTTCTTCAGCTGAGAATATTATTGTAATAAAAGAGGAAGATATGAAATCGGAGATGAAATGTGGTAAAGCAAACAGTGATGACTGCAGGGCACGTTATCCTGAGGGAACGGGACAGAAAATAGTCTTCTCTTTCAGGGCTACCTTGTCATCCATCTCACGTTACTCAACTGTAGCCTCCAACACTTTGCAGATAAAAATAAAGGGAAGTTTGTAAGCCATATTTTCATAACAAGGATTGTTGTCTGGCTCGCCTCCCATTACAACACACCACTAGAATCTCTGTCTGCTATCTCTATGCCATTTTAAACAGCCATGGCTTTCCCCAAAGAATATTGGGAACTGGAGTTTGTTAAGAGTACTGGACCAGCCAATTGCTCTTTCCAGAAGACGCTGGGAATTGTAACTTTCACCACCCTTAAAAACACACGGACATCAAAATTCTCTGTATTTATTTATGCATTTCTTTATGGATGTATCTTAGGTACATATTTCTCTTTTTAAGTTTTTAAAATAATGTTATTAAACAATAAAACAGAGAGCACTGATGTGAAAAAATAATATGCATCTGTCCCAAAATAATATGCATCTGTTACAAGGAGCTTTTGATGATTTAAAAAAAAATATCAAGAAGATTATTTTGATGTATAAATGACCATTATCACTGTTTTTGTTCATTCTGGTCCTGGAGGTTTTGGCAAGGAATATTAGAATGGATAAAGAAGTCACAGGAATAAGAATAAAGAAAAATGTACTTAAATTGAAAGCATTCACTGACAATTTGGTTATCTCTGTAGAAGACCCAAAGAATTATCTCCCCAGAGTAATAGAAAAAAGTTTGGACAAGTGGCAGGTTTTAAACTTAAGGGATCAGGGGCCTCCTGAGAGCTTTGGCACCCTTATATTATTAAAAACACTATAAAACATCAAACATTTAAAAATTCCCTAAACAGGGCCCGCCTTCAGATGTCTTCTAAAAGTCAGATAGTTGCTTATTTCCTTGACATCTGATAGGAGGGCATTCCACAGGACGGGCGCCACTACCGAGAAGGCTCTCTGCCTGGTTCCCTGTAACTTCTCTTCTCGCAGCAAGGTAAAATGCCAAAAGGCCCTTGGAGGCTGAATAGTGGGGCTGGAGATGCTTCTTCATGTATACTGGGCTGAGGCCGGTATTGGAATGGGTGAATCTGTCCCTTTCAGTTGGTCATTTTCCCAATTTCAACTTCAGTTTTCCACATTTCCACATCATCTTGAGCATTTATTTATTTTTTTAAAAAAGAAAAGCCTTCATGAAACTTCATAAGCATTTTTGGTATGATTTTCTCCTGAAAGACATAGGTTCATGTGCAACTTTGCCTAATGTGCTTATTTATTTATTTTTATAAGCACATGTAGTGGGGCTGCTCAAAGGTGTTCAATGAGATCTCTTTGTTATATAATCAAACTGTTGCCCCATCTTCTCACCTAGCTCTTTTGAACATGTACAGTGGTACCTCAGGTTAAGTACTTAATGTTGGGATACTGCCAGGGAGACAAAGTATCATGACTCCACGTCGTCTCCGGACGTCCATCGATCTCCCGTAGACACGCAGTATCAGCAATTAGCGACACGAGCTCCAGAAATAGCTTCCCACATTCCAGAGCCGTGCACGCTCTATCAGCAGATAATGCACAGTGAAAGATGCACTCAGGAGAGCATTATTTACAAGTTTATTTCTGCGTTGATCAGAACAAAGAAAAGCATGACTGCCTGCTTCAGTGTTCCGGCTCCGAGAGAGAGAGAGAGAGAGAGAGAGAGAGAGAGAGAGAGAGAGAGAAACGAAAGCAAAGACACAACAGAAACATCCTGTGAAAACAGGAAATGCGCAGACTCTGTGACTCACAAAGCCTGCTCCCTTTTAAGGTGGAACGGAAATATCCTAACACTTAATTCGTTCTGGAGGTCTGTACTTAACCTGAAACTGTTCTTAACCTGAAGCACCACTTTAGCTAATGGGGCCTCCTGCTGCCGCCGGAGCACGATTTCTGTTCTCATCCTGAAGCAAAGTTCTTAACCTGAAGCACTATTTCTGGGTTAGCGGAGTCTGTAACCTGAAGCGTATGTAACCTGAGGTACCACTGTATATGGAAACAGAATGGGATTTGAAAAACAAAGAACTTATCTCTCATCTCTTAACAGCAGCCCAGGGCTCTGTTGCCAGCTCCTGGAAGCCCTTCAGTCTTAATAATTTGGATTGGTGGTTCTCTGGGGTCGGGCAAATTGAAAAGATATCTCATAAACTAAAAGTATCTAAAGGACAGAGCTGCAATGACTGTGGGTGGGTTGCTGTTGTTTTTGCTATATTGCACGATTTTATTTCTAACATGAATATTGAGCCATATGGTCACTCTGTGCCACCAGTAGTTGTTGTTAGTTACCCATCTTCACCCTAAGATCCAAGGGTGGGTTGCAGAATTAAAGCACAAAATGAAAACAGTTTAAAACAACTTACAATCACAACAATAAGGTGGGTCCTAAAACTATACACCTCAATATATATGCAAACATCTGGCTTGTCTAAGGCTTTGTAGAACCTTTGTTCTCAACGATGATGAAACTCACAGGTACAGAATACTTTTATTTCTATGTATCATTGATATCTGTAAGGGGAATCTTTGCATGGGTTAATGCATAATAATAATAATAATAATAATAATAATAATAATAATAATAATTTATTTCTACTCCGCCCATCTGGCTGGGCTTCCCCAGCCACTCTGGGCAGCTTCCAACAAAATATTAAAATACAGTAATGCATCAAACATTAAAAACTTCCCTAAACATTATTATCCCTTTGGAGCAGAGCTGTATCTTTGTACTTTTGTCCTTCCAGGCTGTGATGCTTCATAGTTTGCATTTCTTTGTTTTCTTTCTTTTTCTTATCTTTGCACTTAAAAAAAGAGCCCAAATCAATAAACTACGAGATATGGAAAAACATACATTTTTGCAAAGCAGTTTCTCTAAAATAATACATTTTTGCATGTAATTTCCATTGATATTTCCATTTTTTATGGACATCTTACCTCCACGCATTCCTTTTTATACACATTACTTGGCTGGAGAACAGGATTGCCAAACTGGGAGAGGTGCAAATTTGCAAGGGCAGTAGTGTTTCGGCTCATGCATTGTTTCAGAAAGTGTGAATGAGGTAGGTTTGCCTTTAAATGCGATCGAATCGGATTTCTCCCCAGTCCCTGGTGTTAATTAGCTGATAGACTGAGTGCACTTGGCTAGCCAAGAAGGGCCTATCCACTCACACCATGACGGCAAGACGCCTTGATGAACACGGAACATTTCATGTACTGATGCCCACTGAATTGCTCCTATGAGTTGCCATTAATATCATTGCACAGGCCCAGCTGGGGAAGAAACCCATCGCAGTGTCTATCCGACTGTGAACCAGAGAGCACTTCATCCCGTTTTTATCCTTCACTTCCATTTATGACCCTTCAGCTGCACTTCCAAATGTCCGGCTGTTAACGACCTTTGACAATGTGGTTCAGATGCTTCCTGAGAAATATACTACGCCGTAATGAGCAGACTGTCACAGTGAGACCTGAAGGATGCTGGTTTGTACCAGCATTAGAATGACTCAGACATCACCACAATCTTCAGAAACCCTGCTGTCATGTTATGCAGACAATGAGGAAGTTGGAAATGATCAATGTCTCTCCCCAGAACCACTCTCCGAGATCAGAACCTGGAGCGAAGGCAAGGGATGTGGGACACAATATAGAACTAGAATAATAGGGAAAGCTGTGTAAATCTGGGCTGAAATTTACAGCATGTTATACTTTGAGGGGAAACTTTATGAAAATTATATATAGATGGTACCTAACACTAAGTAAAGGGACGCAGGTGGTGCTGTGGGTTAAACCACAGAGCCTAGGACTTGCTGATCAGAAGGTCGGTGGTTTGAATCCCCATGACGGGGTGAGCTCCCGTTGCTCAGTCCCTGCTCCTGCCAACCTAGCAGTTCGAAAGGACGTCAAAGTGCAAGTAGATAAATAGGTACCGCTCCGGCGGGAAGGTAAACGGCGTTTCCGTGTGCTGCTCTGGTTCACCAGAAGTGGCTTTGTCATGCTGGCCACATGACCCGGAAGCTGTATGCCGGCTCCCTCGGCCAATAAAGCGAGATGAGTGCCGCAACCCCAGAGTCAGCCACGACTGGACCTAATGGTCAGGGGTCCCTTTACCTAACACTAAGTAAATTATCAAAAATGTATAATTCAGTGCCAAATCTTTGTTGGAGATGTAAAGAAACACAGTCATACCTTGGAAATTGAATGGAATCCATTCCGGAAGCCCGTCTCCAAAACAGACAAATCTATTTCTTTATTCAACAACTGCTGCGCAAATATTATAAATGCATGAAAATGGCGTGGAAAGGCAGTACCTGCTAAAGAAGAATGGCAGCTAAAATTGACAGACTATCTAGAATTGGCAAGCTTGACATGTAAAATTAGAGGTAAAAAAGAGTTTGAACTTAAGGAGGATTGGAAAATGTTTGTAGATTATTTAAAAACTCAGTGTAAATATGCTAAAACGCAGATAGGATTTGAGTAAGAACAGCAGTGGAGTTTCTTTCTTTCTTTATTTTGTGAGGAAGTGAAGGCATATAGAGTAATTATAATATGCAGCATTGGGGAAACGATGGAGGGAGGGAGGGGAAGTCTTAGGTTGATTGAATGTTAAATTTGAAATGTTGTTGAATTATTGTTTATTGTTTTAAAAAATATGCTGTAATGGTTCTAGGGGTTGCTCGTGCATAAGTTGCCTTTACACCTGGCTAGGTTACCTGGTTGAACTCTTTCTGTCAGGACAGCCTCAAGATCCGTGGCTGCCTCAGTTGCTGGCAGAATCCGTCAGTGGGCGTTTCTTAAACCGCTTCCAACATAGAAGCTGTTTGACGCCCAGTCTCCTCACCGTTGCCTGCGTGAAAGTTTCCTGCGCAAGGTGGGTGTGGGCAACGGAGCACTCATGGCCTCTCTGCTGGTCTCCTGCGAAGAGTCCTGGAGCCACCTCTCCGATTCCTCCATCTCCTCCCCTTCTCCACTGGTGTTACGCTGATTACCTTCCCCAGCGGATGGGCTATCCCTCCTTCTACTAGGATCCTCTCCACCATCGTCCGGGAGCCTCCTCTCCGCCTCCCGCTCCGATGGCAGTTCCCTGACATATATTAAATTTTTTTTTTTAAAAAAAAATCAGAACCTAGAGCAGAGAAGGTGACAACACCCAAACCAATAGGATAATGCTTACCCCCCCCCCGCCAGTCGCCAAAGACATGGAGATGCCAGCACTGTGTGAACAAACCTTTGAGGCCCAATCCACTTGCTCGCCCATTTCTGGGATTCCAGCCCAGGTATTCAGCCTACCCACCCCAAACTCATGATAATAGTGAAGGGGGAAACGCTCACATTTCTTCGGATTTCCTGCATGCAATTGCCAATGACATTGGGATTACTTCCAGCCTTTTCTGTCACTCACTTCACAAAGGATAAGCCACTTGGATTTAGTTACACACCCGCCCAACTGCCAATTGGCTCCATTTTTGCAAGGAGGGGAATGGAGCAAATGTGAGCAGCAGGAAAGGCTGTCAGTTTTGCTTTTTATGAAATAAAAAGTGTGCACTGCAATTACAGAGCTTCTTAGCAAGGGTTCCCGAAGTTGTCTGGAGGTAGCAAAAGGAGGGCTTTGCCTAACACCTAACGATTAGCTCCCGGTGACTTCCATCAATAAATCATCCATTTGTCTGAAGATTACAGGCAACCTTCCTTGGCCTCAAATGATTTTTTTCCACCCACCATGCTGAACATGGACTGAAATTGCTAGAAGAGGTTTAAAAAGTTGAGGGATGGATGGGAAGACAGGATGGGGGCTTCAGGAATGGAGATGAGGATTTCTAGGCGACACCTATTTATGCTCTAATTTGATCATTCATTGTTCTTATAATAGTCTCGATAGGTCTACCATAATGTCTTCTTCTCAAGGAGAGCTGGACTGGCTTGCTTTGTTTGCAGCAGGTGGGCGATAGATCAATGGTAGAGCATCTGCTTGCACGTAGAAGGTCCTAGGTTCAGTCCCTGTCATCTCTAGGTAGGGTTGGGGATGTTCCTTGCCTGAAACCCTGCTGCCAGTCAGTGCAGACAATGCTGAACAGGATGGACCAATGGCCTGACTTGGTATAATGCAGCTACCTTTGTTCTTCCTCATCATTGTGAGTGCTTTCTGCTTTATAAGTCAGTAGACATACTTGGTAGGCTCCATCCGATGGGGAAGAGCCATAACTCAATGGTACAATGAATGACTTGTATGTAAAAAGCACCATCTTCAATGCCTGGTATCTCTAGGTAGGGCAGGGAAAGATGCCTGCCTGGAACCCCAGAGAGCTTCTCCTGGTCAGTGAAGACAGAGGTAACCTCAGGATGATGTTGAACTTCAGCTCCCATCATTATTGAGCACTGGCCACAAGGGCCAGGGCTCCAACAACTCTGGAGAATACTGTGGGAATGTTCAGGGATGCAGGAGATGATATATTGTTTGATTATATCATTTTCCAACTTGTGTTAACAAGTTCACAATTTAGCAGAGTAACATTCCCCCTTTTAAACTTGCAGCAGATGCATTTGCGCAGGCTCGCTAAAGCCTCTGTAATAACTGTTCTGGTATTTCCTCCTTACTCCCTCATAAAACACGACACAGTCTTCTATGAAAGCAAAAAAAAAAAAAAAAAAGAGTTTACTCACATATCATTCTGTTCACAATTAGATTCCAGAAGGCAGGCTTAGCTTAGAAAAGTAACATATATCTAGAAACTATCTCATAAGAAGACAGTCCCTTTGTCCTCTCTTGGCTGGAAGCCAAGACAGCATCTTTGACTAAGCAGATGTTGCTTCTTCGATGCATGTAGTCAAAAAGAGAGATGGCTGCCCTGCCCTGTGCTTTTGTCGTTACCTGCACAGGTGAGGCCACACCCACCTCTAGTCACGTGCAAAGGAAGTCAGTCCCAGCCCAGAAGGAAATAGGAAGTTTACCTGCTGGCTGGACAAGGATTCCTCCCCATGTGTAAACATGTTCACTCTAGGAATGTTGTACTTGACTGCTGTTGTGTTTCACATCCCACAGATACTACGTAAGCAATACAGAGCTAGATGGATCAGTGGTCTGTCTTGACTTTAAAAAAAGATCTGATATCCCATAATTCAGTGACAGAGCATATACTTAGCATGGTGCTCAATCTCGGGTTCAATCCTTGGCACCTCTAGGTAGGGAAGTCAAAGACCTCTGCCTGGACTTATACCTGCCAGGTATAAGGTCACCTTATACCTGCCAGGTATAAGGTCACTTCCTATTTTGTTATGGCTCAGTGCAGGTGGCTATGAAATTGATCTGACTTTCAAGGTCCACTCTTGAAGGAACAGGTGGGTTGAGAAAAAAGTTATGTGCTCTATTGGAACTCCCCCCCTCCCCCGACTGCTGAGAAAATAGAATTTCTTCAAGGATAAGCACTGGAGCAAGTGTCAAGGCCCCCATCTGGCTTGTCATCACCTTCAAGCAACTCGTCTCTTTGCAGATGGTCATCTCCCTCCTTAGAATGGTGAAAAGCAATTCACTCACTGGGGGATTCAGGGCAAAAGGTTTCCATCACTTCCTAATGAATGTTGATCTTGGGGGAAAATGCCAGCAGAAAGGATGCTCTCAGTCTTAACCTCATCAGTGGGAGCATGACAGCCCAAACGTTTTTCAGCCTGGCAAGAATAAGGTGTTCTGCATGGCCAGTGAAGGGAAGATCTGCAATTCTTGGTATCTTTCTCGGCTTTTGCTGTCATCTGGATGTCAATTGTACTGGCACACCTTATCTGTGGTGCATGGTTGCACGGAAAATGGGGAAATTAAGTGAGGTCACTTGAGTGTCATATTAAATATAACTCTCTGGGACTTCCAGTGCTCACCTCAAATATGAGCCGAGCATAATGGTCCTAGAACAGACATGGGCAAACTCGGCCCTCCAGATGTTTTGGGACTACAATTCCCATCATCCCTGAGCACTGGTCATGTTAGCTAGGGATGATGGCAGTTGTAGTCCCAAAACATCTGGAGGGCTGAGTTTGCCCATGCCTATCCTAGAATATCTTGGGTTTTAAGTCAAGTTCTCTTCCCCACCTTTGTCTTTCATTAGCACTGGGAGAACTACATTTCCCAGCATTCCTGGCACATGGCATCCTATGTGATGTCATGTGTGGGGAAGGTAAAGACGGGCACCATTGATCAGCTGATTGATAGTGCCTTCAAAACCCTGCACTTTGCAATATCAGGGATCAGTTGATTACTGGGGCTTGTATAGAGCTATGTCCTGTTGCAAATACGCCTGAAATAATTCTAGGTGGGGTGACTATAGGTCTCCAATTTGATTCCTGACCTCTTCAGACAGTTTCCTTCTCCACTGCCTCCCAGGTGAATTCAGCTATTGGTTCCCTGCCTCCTTCTAAAGAACTTGTACCCAGAGATATGCTTAAGAAGCCACGAAAACTTACAAGTGTCCCAAGGCACTCAAATTTAATCTTGATTTTGAAAGCGTATCCTGGCATAACAACTCCTGCCTTTAAACAAGGAATGTCAGCTCCCCGTCCCCGCTAAAGGTCAGACTGCATTAAATCAGAATATGGTGAAGTCAATCTGGGAGCAGGGATAAGGGATACCATTTCAACTGTGGTGCTTACCATTTCATTTCCTCGGTATTTTGTGTTGCACACCAATGCACGAAATGTGAGAAGCTGCATTGCAAGTGACTCTCTTCTTTTGGTTGTAGCCTTCCCCCAACCTGACTTCCCTGCAGACATTGTTGGACTACAATCCCCATCGCCCCTGGCCATGGGCCACAAGAGTTGGGGCTGATGGGAGTTGTAGTCCAACAACATCCAGAGGGCACCAGCTAGCGGGAAGGACTGTAGCATACAATCTCAGTTCTCTGAATGCTGGTCCTCATGCAGCCAAAATGGCACCACCCAATCACAAGTTGCCCACTTGGTCTAGCAACTTCTGACCCACCTTGCCCTGTAGCTTTTGGCTTCAGACCTGAACTTGACTTGCTGTAGGTCCCACTTCTTACATAGGCCCTAGTCAGGGGTGTCCCATCCCATTTTGCCTCAGTCCGCCCCATGGGATGGCCCCCCTAAAGCAGGGGTCAGCAAACTTTTTCAACAGGGGGCCGGTCCACTGTCCTTCAGACCTTGTGGGGAGCTGGATTATTTTGGAGAAAAAATATGAACAAATTCCTATGCCCCCCAAATAACCCAGAGATGCATACATTCTACTCATGTAAAAACACCAGGCAGGCCCCACAAAAAACCCAGAGATGAATTTTAAATAAAAGGGCAGGCTGATTCCCGGACCGTCCGCAGGCCAGATTTGGAAGGTGATTGGGCCACATCTGCCCCCCAGACCTTAGTTTGCCTACCCCTGATCTAAAGGGCTGTCACACGGAAGATGGAGCAAGCTTGTTTTCTGCTGCTCCAGAGGGTAGGACCCTAATCAATGGATTCAAAGAGATTCCTGCTAAATGTTAGGAAGGACTATCTGACAGTAAGAACTGTTTGAGAGTAGAACTTGGAAGTGGAACTTAGAAGGCGGTAGACTCTTCTGCCTTGGAGGTATTTAAAGGGAGGTTACATGGTCAGGGATTCTTTAGCTGTGATTCCTGCATTGCAGGGTTCTTGGGACCAGGCAGGGAGATACAATGCTGGATGTTCTCACCCTGCCACTGTACATAACTCCCGTGGGTTTTGCACTTCCAGTTCTGGAGCCAGAGGCGGATTTCGGGCAGTGTGAACGGTATGGTCGCACCAGGCACATAGCTGAGGAATGTGCCTTCTCAAAGCTTGGTAAACACTTGCCTGGCTTGGGGAATGAGATGTGAGGGCTCTGGCAGGATCCTAGAGCCCTCTGTCCTCCTTCCCAAAGCCAAGCAAGTCCTTAGCAGGCTTTGGGAATATGGTAGGAGAGCTGGAGGACTCTGCCAGAGTCTCACTCCACCTTCCCAAAGCCCAGCTTAAACCAGTGCTGTGAGGGCTGGGGTGTGTGTGCCAAATGGCCTCTATAGGATGGCATATTACCGAGGTCTGCCCCTGCCACAACTCTTGCGTCAGTAAGACAGAAAATGGGGATGTTATGGAAAGAATCATGGGCATGCTGGGGGAAGTCATGAGTCTGTTGATTTCCCAATCTCATGGCATTTCCCAAAACCAGGATGAAAACTAAGCCATTCCTGGAACTGGTGAAGTTTATTCCATTGTTCCCACTGAGAGGTGGGTCATTAAAAAGAACGAAAGAACATATTCTCAGCTGAGCTGACTCCATAAGAACAGTGGCTGTTATCCTTTTCTTAGCCTTTTATTTAAAAAATATAGGTCATTGTGTATTCATAAAACAGGATGGACCAAGAGGTCAGAAGTCCATGCAAATATAATACATTCATTCATCTCACATATGGTTCAATAATTCATTTCTTTTCTATTTTAAAATACCAAGATCTAGCTCGCTAGCAAGCAGGCAGGCATAGTGCTGAGTTTCAACTCCAAACAAAAGAGCATTTAATTTCTGAGTTATCTTCAGCCTGCTCCTTCACATAGCTTTTCTTATCCACAATTTTGGAGTGCTTGTTCCTTCAGGCCACAGTGGTGGAGAAGCAAGGCTCCAGCGTTATCACTGCAGCTTGCAAACCAAAACAGTATTTATCTTTGAAGTATCCCTGAGAAGGGTCTTTAGCCTGAGTCCCCTTAAAGCCTTGCAGGACCAATAAGGATGCATTTCTCCTTGCTTCAGTCTAGCTGGCTGCAAGGTGGCCAGTCTCCTCTATAGTTTGTTGCAATCCCTTTGACCATCTTGGTTGCCCTTTCTGGCAGCTCCCAGGCTGTCAAGGGTGTTATGTGGTCCTTCAGTGCTATAGCTTCCTGTAATGGTTCTAGGGGTTGCTCGTGCGTAAGCTTGTCCCAACGTCTGGCTGGGTTGCCTGAGTGAACCCTTCCTGTCTGGGCAGCCACTCGCCCGTGACCGTCTCAATCGCTGGCAGAATCCGTCAGTGAGCGTTTCTTGAACTTCTTCCAGCATAAAAGTTCTTTGACGCCCAGTCTCCGCCTACTTTCCCTGCACAGAAGCCTTCTGCGCAAGGAGGGCGTGGGCAGCGGAGGACCCCTTCTCTCCCCGCTGGTCCCCAGCAAGGAGTCATGGGATCGCCTCGCCGATTCCCCCATCTCTCCCCCTTCTCCACTGGAGCTACGCTGATTCTCTCCCCCAGAAGATGGGCTGCCCCTCCCACTCCCGGGACGCTCTCTGGGATCCCTTCGGAGCTTGCTCTCTCCCTCGGACACTGATGGCAGTTCCCTGACACTTCCTAAAGGTAGGTTGCTACCTGGAATGTCAGTCTGAGGCCGTTTCCAGTGAGCTTTTAATTTATCCCCATCCTGAGCTGAGGTCCATCACACGTTCTTCTTGCTTCTCCTCTTCCCAGAAGGGCTTACCAGACTTTGATGCCAGGCCCAGTGGATTTTGACTGGGGCTGTGCACACATTCCTAACACTTCTGGTTTGGTACATTCATTAGCTACAACCCATAGCTATTCTGTATCTATCCTGTTGTTTCTCATGAAAATGCTGTGTTTTGATGCATTTCCCCCTAAACCAGCTTCAATCTGCATTGAGAAAAAGAACAACCTAGATGTGTTATGAGCCAGTAGTGTATACACAACCCCAGGAATATCTGAATATACACGTCTGTGTGTGTGCATGTATGTGTGTGTGTGTGTGTCAGGTCTACTGAAGAAATGAGAACATTGATTTTCCTTTCAAAAAACAGGCTGTTTTTTTTGTTTTTTTTTTAAAAAAGGTATTTGCTCACAGTAAGATTGTGGAGACCTATAATGTAGCACCATTTGTTCTGCCTTTAGCAAAATTTCATGCTAAATTTGTTCACCATTGCATTAGAAATTGTGCTGCAAGGACAGAAAATTTCCTGGCTTAAGCAATGGACAATGGATGGCTGGTGTGTGGGTGTGTAGCCAACACTTTGCAAAGGGCTGCACATTGCTATGGCCAATAATCTACTCCTAGTTCAGGGGCCTCATTCAAATGAAGACCCAACAAATGGGAGCTTCATATCATCCTCCCCCAACTTTTGGCAGCAGTGGTAAAAAGAAAAAAATAGACACAGTGTTACTTTACCCCAATGCCCTGATGGCAACGCAAATTATTTTCTCCATGTACGTCAAAGTGATCATGTGATGAGCCCTTAGGCCACAACAACCCCCTCCTTTGCTGATCTACATGGATTAGCTCAGGGGTCAGCAAGCTTACTGGACGATGGGCCAGTCCATGCTCCGTCTGTCGGAGGGTGGGCTGGTGGCGGGTGCACATGCTATTCTTAGGATATTTCCATTCCACCTTAAAAAGGAGCAGGATGTTTGTGTCACAGCCTGCGTATTTCCTGTTTTCACAGGATGTTTCTGTTGTGTCTTTGCTTTCGTTTCTCTCTCTCTCTGTGCCGGAGACACTGAAGCAGGCAGGCAATTTTTTCCTTTTTTCTGATCAACGCAGAAATAAACTTGTAAATAATGCTCTCCTGAGTGCATCTTTCGCTGTGCATTATCTGCTGATAGAGCGTGCATCGGCTCTGGAATGTGGCAAGCTATTTCTGGAGCTCGTGTCGCTAATTGCTGATACTGCGTGTCTATGGGAGATCGATGGACGTCCGGAGACGACGTGGAGTCATGATGGACTTTGTCTCCCTGGCAGTATCCCAACAGCTATTTCCGGCACTCCTCCGACCTGGATGTGCGCCAGAAATAGCGTGTGTGCATGCGCACGGGCACTTCTCCATCCCGCACGCATGTACACATTCTATTTCCAGCGCACATCCGGGTCAGAGGAGAGCCCGTGCGCATGCCATCAACCCAGACGCCATCAACCCAGAAGTCAGTCCCTGCACCGTGCCGTGCTGGTAAGAGCGGAGGCGGGGGCGGGAGGGGTCGCCATGGGCCAGATAGATGAGCCCCGTGGGCTGCTACCGGCCCATGGGCCTTAGGTTGCCGACCCCTGGATTAGCTAAACAGGGGGGTATTTGTCTCTGTCTGTCTGTCTGTGTACATGTGAGTGTGTGGTGTAGCCAACTATTGCAGCCCATGAGTTCAGGAGGCAAAAAGGCAGGGGTGGAGCCACATCAGTTCAAAGCTTGGGAATTTGGGAGGGCTTGGAGAAGACTGTGCCAACACAGAATAGACCACAAATCAGTTTCAAAAGCTCACAATCAAAAATAGTGCATCATTAAGAGTAAAGCAAACAACAAACAACAACAAACTTGTTGTGAATTTATTAACCAAGAAACAGATTAAGCCTAAGGAAAAGTAGTAGCTGTCAAAGATACAGTTAATTCAGGATATATTTATCCTGGCCCTGAAAAGATAATGAATAAGTCCATGGGCAAATAGCTTCTGCCTGGAGACAGAAGTTGACAACTGGTAGATTGCTAGTGGCAGATGACATGTATTGGAGAATTTCATGTATGGAAACATACATTCCTGCAATTTGCATGTTCATCCAGGGTCAGGAACAGAAATCACACAAGTAAATATGAGCAGTATTGGCTGTTGTTTATTTTCAGTCCACAAATGTTATGTAAATAATTACGTTATTTTATTCCACTGAAATTAATTACCGTATTTTTTGCTCTATAAGACTCACTTTTTCCCTCCTAAAAAGTAAGGGGAAATGTGTGTGCGTCTTATGGAGCGAATGCAGGCTGCGCAGCTATCCCAGTAGCCAGAACAGCAAGAGGGATTGCTGCTTTCACTGCGCAGCGATCCCTCTTGCTGTTCTGCCTTCTGAGATTCAGAATTTTTTTTTTCTTGTTTTCCTCCTCCAAAAACTAGGTGCGTCTTGTGGTCTGGTGCGTCTTATAGAGCGAAAAATACGGTACATAATTAAATAATCACATAAGTGTTGGATGTAGTGGATAGCGAAATGAAAAACATAGGTTATAGCGCAAGGTGAACTGCAATGGAACAGAAACAGCGCTGATTGCTGTGAACCCAGGTTGGGCCAAATCACTGCCTCCTTCCTTTCCTGGACAGGTGTAACAATGTGAACGGAGTTCAGAAGCAAAACCAGCAATAGTGTGGGAGGAGTCTGAAG
Organism: Podarcis tiliguerta; assembly: GCF_965153285.1. Taxonomy (NCBI): domain Eukaryota; kingdom Metazoa; phylum Chordata; class Lepidosauria; order Squamata; family Lacertidae; genus Podarcis; species Podarcis tiliguerta. Next base: position 34,127,653 of record NC_139549.1, on the reverse strand, counting down.
GAGGGACAGGAAGCAGGGACGAGGGGAGATGGATGCAAGGCAAGGAGAGAACAGTAAGCCCAGTAACTGCTTTGTCGGAAAGGATCTTAATAGTGTATGGTGTTTATAATGCACATGACTAGCCTTGATGGCTATGATCTGCCTCCACAGCTGGATGCAGTAATACTTCTGCAGTGGCGTAGCGTGGGGGGTGCAGGGGGGGGGCGGCCGCACCGGGCGCAACATCTGGGGGGGGGCGCTCGCACTCACAGCTCTCTGCCCCTACCTGGCTCACTCACTCTCTCTCACTGCAGTGCTGGCTGTGCGAATCCGATCCGAGCTGCCGGGTCGCCGCCCACTGTGGAGGGGAGGGTGCCAGGCGTGCGGTGCGGTGCGGAGAGAGAGCGAGGGACTATCTGGGGGAGGGACAGTGCAGCGGGGGGGGGGGCGCAAATTACTTGCCTTGCCCCGGGTTAGGGGGCGCAAATTACTTGCCTTGCCCCGGGTGCTGACAACCCACGCTACGCCACTGTACTTCTGAATGCTAGTTGCTGGAAACCACAGGAAGGGAGAGGGCTCTTGTGCTTGAATCCTGCTCGTCAGTTTCCCACAGGCATCTGGCTGGCCACTGTGAGAATGGGATAATGGATTAGGTGGGCTGTTCATTTGGCCTGATCCTGCAGGGCTCTTCCTGCGTTCTTATATTTAGTTGTACAAACAGTGCCACATGAAACAACGGGGAAGTACTGTCAGACAGGAGTGTTGCTAAGCCAACACAGTTGATGCAGAGAAGATGCAAACAAACGGATAATCTCCCAGCCTTTTATTTAGCAGCTATAACGCTCAAATTGCATGCCATGTTATACCCATAAATTGACAAAAACCTGCCGTTCATTTAAAAATAAAGGTACGCTCCTCTTGACGTGTGAGCAGAATCCGGCAAAATGTTATGTTTGTAGTCTAGGAATTTGTGCCTCTCTAATTGGTGGGGAAACAAGAAAGCCTTTAATGCATTTTTAATATATAAAGAGGAAGGCTATTTAAGCGTGACAAGGCCAGATTGCCCTTAATGATGTGCTTGGATACTTGGAAGCGACTCGCCATGTTGGAGAAATAGATAAAATAGCTGCCTTAATCTGGGAGAAACACAAAAGGCTTGAAAATGTCCTGAATAAACCTACTGAGCTGGGGTGGGGGAAAGAACACAGTGCACTGCGGGAGAGCCAGGCAGGAGCATGCCCCTTCCTGGGCCTTGTCCTACAAAGCTGGGAAGCAGTGCATTGTGGGGTTAGTGAGCAGAAGATGACAACCATGGTTGGAGTTCTGGAAACCCCAGGAGGGGAGAATGTTCACGTTTGTGGGTATCTCACAGGTATCTGGGTGTCCACAGGAAGAAGGATGCTGGGCCAGACGAGCCATTGTCCAGATTAAGCAGGCTCTTCTCATGATGTTCAGGGTCAATTGGCTAGTGCTGATGCCATCACTGATGAAGAGTGACAGAACTCTTAACTCTCTGGTCCCCCTCCCGGAGCCTGTTGTCCATTGTGACTTGGACAGCATCACTCAGCCTGCAACCAAGAACGGAAACTTATTGATGTTGTGCTGTTGTATAGGTATTGATCATTAATTAGTTAAATTACAGACTTCACGAAATAAATGCTTTGGCACGATACAAAATCAATTAAAAACATTAATGCAGCTTTAACAATCCGCACTGAATCTTAAAAATCCAAGAGCTACTGCCAGCCAGAGTAAATAAAAAGTACAGGGCTAGATGGACAGATCCTGCCAACCTAGCAGTTTGAAAGCACGTCAAAGTGCAAGCAGATAAATAGGCACGGCTCCGGCGGGAAGGTAAACAGTGTTTCTGTGCACTGCTCTGGTTCACCAGAAGCGGCTTAGTCATGCTGGCCACATGACTCGAAAGCTGTACGCCGGCTCCCTCCCAGTAAAGCGCAATGAGCGCCGCAACCCCAGAGTCGTCCACGACTGGACCTAATGGTCAGGAGTCCCTTTACTAATAAAAGAACAGAAAAGAAGCTCTCTGCATGTCTGGTTTCACTTGGCAGTTAGCCAAGTGAGCTGTTTGAAGTCTTCCTCATGACGCCCAGCCTGAGTCAGCCATGACTGGACCTGCTGGTCAGGGGTCCCTTTACCTTACTAGATGGACAGATAGTCTGACCTGGTAGCTTCCTACATTCCATAAAGGTATCTAGCTCCTGAGCAGTGCCTCACAATTAACTACACCACATTCCTCTGGTACTGCCGCTGAATGCATCACCACTTATTCTGCAGCTAGTCTGTGCTGCAGCTTCCTAACTGCAGTCTAACTGCCGTCAAGTCAGCTGTCTGAGGGAAGAACTGTGTGGCAGGAGCTGCCCTGTCCTCTTGGCCTCAGCATTATCTCCTGCTCTGGTCCAGGATCTGATCTGGGAGAGGAGCGAGCTTCAAGGGAGGAACTATTCTATTCTGGCCAGACGGTCAGAACTGCCACCGACATCAGCTGCAACTTTAAGTACTGTAATGTTAAGAACTTGTGCTTGAGCTTGTTTTGCCCTCTTCCCTTCCCTTCTTTTTTCCTTGCGTGCCATGCCTTTTTTAAGATGGTGAGCTTGATTTTGGGTTAGCCTTTTTGGTCAAGGCATAGATGCAGAAAACAAAGAAAGAACTAATACTTTTTGGACGTTTGGGACTACGAGTCCCATCATCATTGACAATTGGGTACGCTCTCATGTTTCTCTGGGGATTAATAGAGGCAACTCAGTGTTTGTCCTTGGAGGACCTCCTGCACTCCTTGTAAACTGACAGTACAAAACAAATCACTTCCTGGGGTGCAGGAAAAGATTTCCTCGATAAATATTCTGCTGTACTGCTGACATTCTGTTTGACAGGGAGATTATCTTTTTGTGATCGTCTGAGCTAATATTATAGCTCCAGCTTGTCTATCAAGCCCATGTCCCAAGGTGGCTCTGAGCTGTATATCAGTTCTCTCCCCCCCCCAACCCCGCCTGCAATCTCTCTAGCATCATTGATTGAAAATTTCAGAGGCTGCCCCCCCCCCCCACGTTTAGCTGAAGGTGACCCTCACAAAAACAACGGGAGTAAATCTCAGAAAATTTCTCTGATTGCTTAGGAATTTCTTTTTTAAAGATCAGCACTCATCAGGACTAGACTTGAACTTTTATTACAATGGAAGCTGAACCATGCGATGCCTAGTTATAGCTCTGCAAATGTGGGGTGGATGCATTAAGCCATGCTTAGAGGTCCTTTGGGTTTATGCACACTGCATGCATGATGGATTCCAGCTAATTTGAATGGCACACTTCTGGTGCTCATGAGATAGTCAGAGCTAGCTGTGATCTTAAGCTTTCGGTCCCCAAATGTGCATCCTTTTACACTTGCTTTCACTGAAGCACATTTGCCATTGAACAACCACTTACCAGCTGCAAAGTCTTGCCAGGGTAGCCTGTGTCTCAGCCCTTCTATGCCTCTCCCACCCGATAAATTCCTGCCACACACAAACCCTCCCTTCTATATATGCACTTCCTACCCATCAGAACGATAGCTGTTTTTGCTAGCTCACAATATTAAATTGTAAATCATACAACACTATTAATGCTCAAAGTGCTGTGAGGCTGTTAGCTTGCTGATGCAAACTGTGGATTTAATTTTCTGCAACAGAGCATTTCTGTAAACTTTATCATAGTCCCCTCCCCCCATTTTAAAAAGCTTCTTCTTCTTCTTTTTACTGCTACTGGATGGGCCATTAATTATCACCTGCTTTTATAGGAATAGTTAATTAGCCGTGCATTTTTATTTTATTTTTCACTTTAGGCACATTTATCGTAAGAGGGCCTTAAAATAAAAAATAAAAATAAATTTCCCCAAAACAGCCCCAATCAATAAGTAAAATTATGAAGAGTGTAATCTGTTTCCCTCTTCTAATGAGCTGATGACTAAATAACTGTGAACCCTATTGGATGGGGCTATTGATTGCGGCTTCCCATGGAGGTGCTGTGCATCTTTTAAGAAGGGGAGGTCAGCAGGTACTCTCAGTAGGAACTCTCAGTAGCAGAATAACAACAGATTTCTCATCCCGTTTTGGCTCTTTTTGGGAAATTGAGCACCGGGGCCTGCCTTTATTTGTTATAAGGATGCAAGAAGAATTTTGAGGAAGTATGTAGTTCTATAGTGTTGTTGTTGTTTAGTCGTTTAGTTGTGTCCGACTCTTCGTGACCCCATGGACCAGAGCACGCCAGGCACTTCTGTCTTCCACTGCCTCCCACAGTTTGGTCAGACTCATGCTTGTAGCTTCGAAGTCACTATCCAATAAAGAAGGCTGATCGCCGAAGAATGGATGCTTTTGAATTATGGTGCTGGAGGAGACACTTGCGAGTTCCAAGGACTGCAAGAAGATCAAACGTATCCATTCTTAAGGAAATCAGCCCTGAGTGCTCACTGGAAGGACAGATCGTGAAGCTGAGCCTCCAATACTTTGGCCACCTCACGAGAAGAGAAGACTCCCTGGAAAAGACCCTGATGTTGGGAAAGATGGAGGGCACAAGGAGAAGGGGACGACAGAGGACGAGATGGTTGGACAGTATTCCAGAAGCTACCGGCATGAGTTTGACCAAACTGCGGGAGGCAGTGGAAGACAGGAGTGCCTGGCATGCTCTGGTCCATGGGGTCACGAAGAGTCGGACACGACTAAATGACTAAAGAACAACAACAAGTTTCTTCACACATACTCACTCCTTTCTGTCCTCCATCTAGGCAGGCCAGAGGCACCAGCAGAGTTCAAGGACACAACCCAGCCAGGCAGAAACTCTCAAAATGGATGGGCAGCAGGGCTGCTGAGAAGGATTTGGAAGGAGGCAAGGCCTTGGGAGAGTCCCGAGGGCCACGTAACAATAACTGGGGGCCACATTTGGCCCACATACCTGATGTTCTTGATCCCTGTCTCTTTCCCCTGCAATACCAAATACTTCAGAAGCAAAAGTGGAGCTGACAAACAGCTGTTATTAGTATACAGAACTTTTTTTCTCTTTTAAAAAAATAAACGCTTCTTCTCTGTATCCTGTTTTTCTTTTACAACAACATGCAGCAATTTTTCTAAAGATAGGGAGTTTATTATCATCGGGAGAATTACTAGAATCTTCTACAGAGAGAGACACTTGTCACTCCTTTGTGAAGCAAAGCCCTTTAAGCAGCTCAGAAGCAAATTCATAAGTGTCATTTTGAGCAGAGAGTGCCAAAAAGAGAGAAATAGTTCAGATTTCATCTTGGGTTTTGGCAGCTGATTAAATGTCTGAAATTGCAGTTGTATTCATTGCATGAGGAAGAAAGCACCGTCTCTCTATTCAAAGAACGATGAGTTTTTGTATTCTTGATTATAGGCCTGCACAATCTCCCCCCCCTCCTCATTTTCCCTCCCTCTGTGAGGAAATAACCAATTTCCTTTTTGTAAGAATTTTAGTGGCACGTTTAGAATACAGTTAACCATTAGTTCTGTTCTATGGTGTTTTAGGAACTATTCACGAGGGCTAGTGAGCCCCCCATTTAAAGGGACAATGCAGAAGATGATTTATTTGTTAGAAGGCTTGGAGCTCATACAAATACACTGGGAAACATCCATTTTACGCAGAATGTAAGAAGATCCTTGTAGCTGGATCAGGCTAAAGACCCATTATGGTCTAGAATCTTTTTCTCGCATTGGCCAGCCATATGTCTAGGGCAGGGGTCAGCAAGGTTTATCTTGCCTGGGCCGGATCGGTCCCGTGGAGATCGTGTCCCCCGCGATTTCCGGTGCCTGCATAGACGCAATTTTCGGCATATGCGCAGACGCAATTTCCGGAGCCGCAGAAGCAAGTCCCTACACCGCGTTGCTCCAGTTTACCGCAGCGCGTGAGTGGGCAACTCAGTTTGGGGGCAGCTCGTGGGCTGGTCAAACAACCTCTGCGGTCCACTTCTGGCCCATGGGCTTTAGGTTGCTGACCCCTGGTCTAGGGGAAGCCTGAAAGCAGGACCCGAAAGCACGACATGCTCTCCTTACATGTGATATCTAGCTTTTACTCTCGAAAGATTGAATGTATTTCCCTTGGCTGTACTTGAGGGATGATTCCAACAGATTCCACATGAAAAACGCTTACCGTATTTTTTGCCCCATAGGACGCACTTTTCCCCCTCCAAAAATGAAGGGGAAATCTGGGTGTGTCCTATGGGGCGAATGCAGGTTTTCGCTGAAGCTTGGAGAGCGAGAGGGGTCAGTGCACACCGACCCATCTCACTCTCCAGACTTCAGGAAGACATCCGCAGCCTAGGCAGCCCTGCGGGAGGTCCCGCAGGGATGTCTGGGCTGCGGATAGCAGCCTGAAGCCTGGAGCGTTGGGCGCCCTGAAAGCAGAGCGCCCGGCGTTTCGGGAACACATCCACAGCCTAGGCAGCCCTGCGGGAGGTCCCGCAGGGATGTCTAGGCTGCGGATAGCAGCCTGCTTCCCAGAGCGTTGGGCGCCCTGAAAGCAGAGCGCCCGACGCTTCGGGAACACATCCGCAGCCTAGGCAGCCCTGCGGGAGGTCCCCGCAGGGCTCCCCACGCTGTGGATAGCTGCCTGGCGCGAGGGGCACCCTGAAGCAGAGCGCCCCTCACGCCGGGCAGACGCGTCCTATGAGACAGAGCGTCCTATGGGACGAATGAATGAATGAATGTTTTACTGCTATGGCCGATGGCTGACACAAATATTCATTCAGTCAGTCCTAGCAACTGGTATTCAGAGGTAGGGCTGGTCCACCTATGAGACAGACTGAGGCAGTCACCTCAGGTATGGAAGCCCAAGAGGCGGCATCCTGATGGGCACCTCACCTGCTTTGCTAGCTTCACCACTGGTGGAGGAACGGCACTGGCAGCAGCGGCAATTTCTGGAAAGCTCTCACCAAAATTTTATGAGATGTCCTGAACTCTGTGGAACTTTGCCTATAGTTTACTAGGTAAAGGTAAAGTTAAAGAACCCCTGGACAGTTAAGTCCAGTCAAAGACGACTATGGGGTTGTGGCTCTCATCTTGTTTTCAGGCTGAGGGAGCCGGCGTTTGTCCACAGACAGATTTCCAGGTCATATGGCCAGCAGGGCTAAACCGCTACTGGCGCATGAAGGACCATGACAAGTGCCAGAGCGCATGGAAACACTGTTTACCTTCCCGCCGCAGCAGTACCTATTTATCTACTTGCACTGGCATGCTTTCGAACTGCTAGGGGCAGAGCAACGGGAGCTCACCCCTATTGTGTGGATTTGAACTGCAAACCTTCCGATCAGCAAGCCCAAGAGGCTCTGTGGTTTAGACCACAGCGCCATCCGCTAGTTTACTATGTAATTGTCCGTTGACTGACAACCACAGAAGCAAAGACATATGATTGTGCTTGATTTTTTGTGATCCTTGATAAATTCAGCTCCACAAGCCATCTTGCTGAATCCAGGGACCTGTACATGCATGGGATGTCATTACATCACCTCCCGGACCCCAGGAACAAAGATGGTGGCAAACGAAGACAAAAGCCAACATGAGGAAGTGAAGTGCTTGCTTGGGCAGCCTGAGTTATCTTTCCAGCAATCTCTGCTCCTAAGGATGAGTACCACTGACTGGCTTCCAGGACAAGGACTCCCAGGCTTAGGGAGGGATCTTTGGGCTGACCTTTAAAGCCCTAAATGGCCTTGGTCCAGTATACCTGGAGGAGCATCTCCACCTCCATCGTTTTGCCCGGACACTGAGGTCCAGCGCTGAGGGCCTTCTGGCGGTCCCTCGCTGTGAGAAGCCAAGTTACAGGGAACCAGGCAGAAGGCCTTCTCGGTGGTGGCACCCGCCCTGTGGAACGCCCTCCCACCACATGTCAAAGAGAAAAATAACTACCAAAATTTTAGAAGGCAGCCCTGTTTAGGGAAGCTTTTAACATTTAATAGGTTATTGTATTTTAGTGTTTTGTTGGAAGCCGCGCAGAGTGGCTGGGGAAACCCAGCCAGATGGGCGGGGTATAAATAATAAATTATTATTATTATTATTATTATTATTATTATTATTATTAGTCCTGAAATTCCCCCCAGATATGGTGGCATTCCAACAAGTCATTGTTTGGGTGTAAAATGTGGGCACTTTGTTGTTGTTTAGTCAGTTAGTCGTGTCCGACTCTTCATGACCCCATGGACCAGAGCACGCCAGGCCCTCCTGTCTTCCACTGCCTCCCACAGTTTGGTCAAACTCATGCTGGTAGCCTCGAGAACACTATCCAACCATCTCATTCTCTGTCATCACCTTCTCCTTGTGCCCTCCATCTTTCCCAACATCAGGGTCTTTTCCAGGCAGTCTTCTCTTCTCATGAGGTGGCCAAAGTATTGTAGCCTCAGCTTCACAATCTGCAAATGTGGCCACTACAGCAAAGCAAACCAAAGCAAGATGGTAAGGAAGGGGGACGCCTCTGCTGCCACCACTGCCAGTGAGATCTTGCCCCTGAAAGTTACTGAGAATTTTCCCCATCCCAAAATTCACCACCGGAGATGGGGTGACAATGTGGAAGGCCTCCCATGCTGGCTTTCAGCTGAAGTTTGGGCACATCAGTGCTGTTATAGCGAAAGCAGGATTGGCCTTTTGTTTTTGTTTTTTTTGTTGACGTTGGCATAGGAGGGAGGCAAACCCCTCAAAGCCATAATCATTTCTCACTTCTGCAAAATAAAAAAATAAAAAATGATAATAATAAAAATGGAGTGTTTTCTAAAAGTTAATTGCCAGCACATCTCAAAAATGAATTGTAATTGTTTTAGGAAATGTTTTGCTTAGTTACAGTAAGAGCATATTCCTAACGTGGCCACTGTTAGACAAAATTATGCTGTGCTATAAATATTCTTTATTAGAGAGTTATATTCCTCTTGGAAGGCAGAATTACTTTTTCCCAAAATAATTGACAGGCTTACCCCTAAAGCAACATTAGCGTGTCAATGCTTGGAGATGGATGCAGTCAAAATAATCACTTGCTATTTAAACATTCCATTCAGTTTAGAAAGTAAGATGTAATGCCTGTGCTTAATAGTCTTGAGTGCTCTTTTAAAGGGTAATTCTTTAAAAAAATATATGATTATTGGAGTGGAAGGCTTCCACTAACCTCTCTCTCTCCCTCCCTCTGCGCTTCCAAAATGCACAAGAGAGACAGAGAGGCACAAGTTATCAGAAGAACACCCCTGATTCAAGATGAATTATAAATGTAGTACAGGATTTAGACTATAAGGTTGGAGAGGACATCAAAGGACATCTAGTCTAACCCCACTGCAATGCAGGAATCAGAGCTAAAGAATCCCAGAAGGCCACCCTTCCTCTCTTTAAAAACTTCATATGAAGGAGACCCCACAACCTTCTAAGGTAGTCTGTTCCACTGAATTAGCTCTTACCTAATTCAGACTTTCAGGGGTGGATGGGGGATATTTCAAATTGAAATACAGCTATCATTTAAAAATTGCACTTCTCTGAATTTTGTTTCAAAACCTCTATGGAAGGAGAGCCCACCACTCCTCGTGGAAGCCTCTTCCACTGTCAAACATCTCTTACAGTCAGAAACTTCTTCCTAATGTTTAGATGGAATCTCATTTCTTGTAATTTGAATCTCTTGGGTCAGGTCTTACCTTCTGGAGTGTCATCTTCCATGGGGCAGCCCTCCAGATCTTTGAAGATGGCTATTGTATCACCCCTCAAACTTCTCCAGTCTGAACATACCTAGCTCCTTCAACCATTCCTCATTGTAGAATTTAGTAGGGTGGGGCTGAAGATAAATGGAGAATGAGTTGGTTGTGAGAATCAATGGCTCTGGCTCCCTGACTTCTTCACTACCAGGTCTATTGGACACCAGCCACTCATTGAATTCAATGGGGCTTACTCCCAGGTAAGTGGAGTTAGGATTGCGACTTTACTTTCTTATACTTGTTATGTCAAATATCTCTGTTTTTACAGTTGGATAATAGGCCTTAACACTTTTTGTAGACTTCTTTCCCTTTCATGGTTAGATCACTAATTAAATTTTTATGAAGTCCTTCAATCTTTTTTGCCATTAATCAAGTCATTAATTAGTTAATTCCCCCCACGAGCGCTTATAATTTATGATGAACATTAATTCTTACTTCCATATAATCAATTTGTAAGAACCCCTGTGACTTAGAATATATATTTAAAAGTCTTGTTAATTCATATCTCATTTTCATCTGATCAGTTCCAAAAACCTCTTTCATATCCAATACACATTTTCCCCAACCTTTGAAAAGAATAATACTGAAAGCCCAGCAGCCATATCTTCCTTAATTCATTGCCATATTTCAACCCATTCATTAATGTGACGTTTTCAACACATTGTACTCTGTCCCCCTAATAGACCCCATGTTCCTTGACTCTTTTGCTTATCTTAAATGTCTTTCCCTTCCCATTGTTCAAACCTGTTCCAGTTCTGATAATCCACTTTTGATAATTAACATTGCTCCAGTCCCAAATACCCAAAGTCTTTAATGATATCTTGTTATATATTCTTTCAAGTATAGCCCTTTCTTTCCTCTGCAATATCTGTCCTATTGTGCCTCAAACATACTTTTTAAACCATCTCTTTGCTACGTGCTCAGCAGACAACCTTCTCCATGACCTCCATAATTCCAAGGCTTAAGAAGAAAGCAGAGCAAACGTTTGTAGCTTTTGCTCTTGCCCCTATGTGCCTCACCCAAAGGGTCTCCCATAAGGACCCTTAAATGCTCATCCTTCCTTTATACTGTGAGTAGCCAGGGTAGGTAGCTTGAACCAGTGTTTGAATGTCTCATTCCTTCTGCCTTACATTCTGGAGCAGAGTCACTCTTAGCTGCAAGAGGATGGAAAATGGAGTTTGCTGGGCACACCTTTCAGTAGGAGACGAGTTGTGGCTTACCAGCTGACAGCTGTCTATGACTCATCTCCACCAGACAGAAATCATGTAGTCAAAGCAAGGGGAACACATCCGTACCATCGATGCTAACCTTCATAGTGCTGGGGTGGCTAACTTGTGCCCACCCTCCGATGTTGCTGCACTACAAAGCCCATGAGCCCCAGCCAGCATGGAGTCAGGGATTATGGGAGTTGCTGTTCAGCAAAATCTGGAGGGGTGCAGTCCTTCCACTTCTTCTGTAGTGAGGGCCCATATGGCATGGCAAAGTGTGAGCTCCATGGGTTAAGTGTATTCCTGCACAAAGCCAGCGTGAAAGAACCATTTCAGACTTGCTCTCAAGACCTTGAAGGCGAGACCGATATTACACATCTCCCCCTTTCCTTTCCTTCTTCCATAATTAATCACCTCTCTACTTAAGACTAGATTATTAGCTTGATTTTGTTCCCAAGGTGTCCCACCTGTTTGATCTTAATTATAACTGGATCGAACACACTGCCTCCATTTAATGGCCATCATTTCTGTCAATACTTCAGGGTGCGTGATCAATAGACTTAACTTCTTAAAAGTGCTCTCACACTTGGTTGCGATACTTCAGACAATGTAATTAACTGGCCACTGGTCAATACAATGTAACCTCTAGCAAGCAGAGTTGTTCACTACTGCATTTCTGATTCCTCCCCCAACTCCCAAATAGATGAAAAGTTGAGATCTTTATGTGGTGGAGCCTGCCCCATTGGGGCAAATGGGACCCTGACCCTCCAACCTTGGTCTGCCCCCACTTGCCTGCCTTCTTAATTATACAACCAGTCCACAGGGGTGGCCCTCGTTGGCATTTTCTTCCTCCTGAGTCTCAAGGTTGTCCCTTACAGAACTCAGCAAGGAGGAGGATGGGGACAGATAGAAATAGTTGGCTCTTCTACCTCTCATTGGCTCTAGAGACACCTACTGTTCGGTTCCCTCCTTTTTGCCCTATCAGTCCCAATAGGCTCCAGCTACCACTGGCCATCAATTACCGTATTTTTCGCTCCATACGGCGCACCTGACCAGAAGGTGCACCTACAGTGGTATCTCAGGTTAAGTACTTAATTTGTTCCAGAGGTCCGTGCTTAACCTGAAACTGTTCTTAACCTGAAGCACCACTTTAGCTAATGGGGCCTCCTGCTGTTGCTGCACCACCGGAGCACGATTTCTGTTCTCATCCTGAAGCAAAGTTCTTAACCTGAAGCACGATTTCTGGGTTAGTGGAGTCTGTAACCTGAAGCGTATGTTACCTGAGGTACCACTGTACTTCTTTGGGGGGGAATTCAAGAAAAAAAAATTATTTAAAGGGAGCACTGAGCAGAGCCTGGGATGCATACAGGCTCTGCTCAGCGCTCCCTTTCATGAGCTGCGTGGAGCGTGTGTGCGGCGCTTGCAGGCTTTTCCCCAATGAGGGGTCAGTGACGGGCTGCCCTTCTCCAACCTCGGGGGAAAGCCCCCAAGCGCCGCACACACACTCTGCACAGCTCTTTAAAGGGAGTGCGGCTCTTGGGGGCTTTTGCGGGAGGTGGGGGAAGTGAGAGAGCCTCGCTCTGTCCCTTCCCCCACCTCCCGCAAAAGCCAGGTATAGCCGCGCGAAGCCTCCCCAGGGCAGCAGGATGAAGGCTCCCCACTGCCCTGCAGAGGCTTCGCGGGCTACCCCAGAGCTGCTTAGGAGCTTGTTGGGGCTGGTGGGGGTATCCCGGGTTCCCCCCTCAGCCCCAGGGACCACACATTCGCTCCATAAGACGCACAGACATTTCCTCTTAGATTTTAAGAGGAAAAAAGTGCGTCTTATGGAGCGAAAAATATGGTAATCTGGATGCCCCAGTAGGACCAAGTGTTGATAGTCATGAAGAGGCAGATACAGGATCACTATCCAGTCAAGAAAGCTCAGAAAGACCAGGGATTCATGGTTCAACAGAGCATTTTTATTTTATTTTTCAATTTTATTTATACCCCGCCCTCCCCAGCCAGACCGGGCTCAGGGTGGCTAACACCAGGTATAAAAACAATTGATTAAAATACAACTTAAAAACAAGATTAAAATACAACATTAAAGTGCAGCCTCTTTTCAGTAGAAACTCAAATCAAAAACGTTTTAGGGATGAAAACGTCAAATCTTCACCAAGGCCAACTATCCAGACTGGTCCTCCATGGGCCAGAAAAAAGTCCCCAAATAGGAGTTCCATCACAGAAGGAGAAAGGAAAAAGGAAAGAAGAGGGGGAGGGGATCAAGTTGATTCCAAGCCAAAGGCCAGGCGGAACAACTCTGACTTATAGGCCCTGTGGAAAGAAATCAGATCCTGCGGAAATAAATCAGATCCGTATTACATGCGGTAGTGGCTTAGTGGTTGGAGAAGAACTGCTTTCTGGCATATGTTCACACCAGGGCTGCAGTGAGGTTTACATCACAACGACATCCCTGCCATTTCACTCCTTCCTCTCTCCATCTTGGTAAGTAGCTGTGACCCATCTGCTAGGAAGCTGGCACAGCTGCTCTGCCTCACCCAGCAGGCCACTTCTGGTGATATCTGGTGTTGTTCTGCATCTGTTGTGCTCTTCTAGAGAAGTCCTCTTCAGAGGACGGCTTGGCATTGCCCGAATAGCTGCGCATGGAGGAACAGGTGGTGCAGGGGTCACTGAAGAAGAATCAGGCCCATCCCTCGACGTGCACCATCTCCTATGCCTGAACTTAGAAATGGAGATGAAGTCCAACCCACCTTCAAGTCTAAGTGAAGGCTGGCTCCTAAAGGAGCCCCAGGTACCAAGGTATCCCCAGAAGTAACAAGCTTCTCCTGAGCAGAGGCGAAGCTGCATGGTCCAGCACCAGGGGCAGATAGCAGGCATGGGCGTGGCTGGTGCGCGTCCCGGGGGCGTGGTGCCCAGCATGGTGGGGGGTGCATGGCACGTGTCTGGGCGGGCGGTCGCAATGGTACCCACTCCCCGATGGTACTTGGGGCGGTGCAAGGACTGTGGCTCCTCTGAGTGAGACTCAGATGACTGACAGGTATGTTGAAGGTGGGGCTTGAGAGAATAATTATTGCTTATTCGTTTACTTATTTACTGCTACAGTGGTGCCCCGCAAGATGAATGCCTCGCAAGACGGAAAACCCGCAAGACGAAAGGGTTTTCCGTTTGCAGAGGCGCTTCGCAAGACGAATTTCCCTATGGGCTTGCTTCGCAAGACGAAAAATGACGAAAAATTTTGAATTTTTTTTCTCGCTCCAAAACCCCTTTTCCTGAAGCGCTAATCCCCTAAGCCTTAAAAAGCCGTTTTAAGCCCTTAAATTGTCAATAGCGCTAATCCGCCAATGGGCTTGCTTCACAAGACGAAAAAATGGCAAGATGAAAAGACTCGCGGAATGGATTCTTTTCGTCTTGCGAGGCACCACTGTACTTACTTATTCATAATGGGACGCGGGTGGTGCTGTGGGTTAAACCACAGAGCCTAGGACTTGCTGATCAGAAGGTCGGAGGTTCGAATCCTTGCGATGGGGTGAGCTCCTGTTGCTCAGTCCCTGCTCCTGCCCACCTAGCAGTTCGAAAGCATGTCAAAGTGCAAGTAGATAAATAGGTACCGCTCCGGCGGGAAGGTAAATGGCGTTTCCGTGCGCTGCTCTGGTTCTCCAGAAGCGGCTTAGTCATGCTGGCCACATGACCCAGAAGCTGTACGCCAGCTCCCTCGGCCAATAAAGCAAGATGAGCGCCGCAACCCGAGAGTCGGCCACAACTGGACCTAATGGTCAGTGGTCCCTTTATCTTTACCTTACTTATTCATAAGTATTTATAAACTGCTCAATATTTTGAAAACCTCTGTAAGCATGCACAATAAAAAAGCAAGCAATATTCTTACAAAAAAAAAAATATCCACATGAAGCAAGTGTAAAAGCATGTGTGTGTGTGTGTGGGGGGGAACGGGACCCAAATTAAAAAGGCATTCATGGATTCATTCTAGTGAAAACTCACAGTACTGCTTCTTCCGTGCAAACAAACAACCATTCCCTATTCAGGCGGAAAGATAACATTGTTCGCTCTTAACATTTCCCCATCCTACTTGCCCTTTTCTTCAATATTTATAACTCTTTGCCTTTTGTCATATTTTTATTAAAAAATAAAAGAATTGTGTGCACAGTGTTCTAGTCTTCTTTTAATTTCCTTCACTCCGGTTTTGAAAAAAATTCAGTTCATCGCATTCTGTGAAATATAATTTCTTCTTCTTTTAATTATCGTTCTTTATTTTCCAGTTTCAAATAATCATTTTGAAGGGAGGGATAAAACACGACCCGGCAGAAAATGCATTAACTCCTCTTTTATAAATTCTCTTTCATAGCTCTGTGTGTTCAGCTATTCATCTCCTCACAGATAACTTCTGCCTCATAGGCTCAGTCCTTCTCCTGTATTAATGTTGGGTGCACATTCTTGATTTGTCATTAGCAAACTCTGGTGTCTTTGTGTGCCAATATTCCTTTCCTTTCATTTCCTGATTAAATCCAGTTGCTAGAAAGAAGCTGGAGCATTCTTGGAGGAGAGGTACCCATAGAATAAATGCCAAAAAGAAGGCGTCATATTTGTCTTCGGTGGCCTGTCAATTCACTGTTGAGCTCTCTTTTCAAGAACAATTGTGAAGAGAAAGCGAAATACATGTTTTGTCTGCTTTGGGATTGGCAAAATGCAGGGCCCAATCCATCATTACTCCAAGCAGGGCACTTAAAGGTAAAGGTACCCCTGCCCGTACGGGCCAGTCTTGCCAGACTCTAGGGTTGTGCGCCCATCTCACTCAAGAGGCCGGGGGCCAGCACTGTCTGGAGACACTTCCGGGTCACGTGGCCAGCGTGACATCGCTGCTCTGGCGTGCCAGAGCTGCACATGGAAACACCGTTTACCTTCCCGCTAGTAAGCGGTCCCTATTTATCTACTTGCACCCAGGGGTGCTTTCGAACTGCTAGGTTGGCAGGCGCTGGGACCGAACAGCGGGAGCGCACCCCGCCGCGGGGATTCGAACCGCCGACCTTTCGATCGGCAAGCCCTAGGCGCTGAGGCTTTTACCCACAGCGCCACCCGCGTCCCTTAGCAGGGCACTTAGGAATAGGCAATTTTAAAAGTTTCTCTTCCCCCCGCCTGCCCAGACTTCAGATATTTTTTGGTTTGTTTATTGCATTATATCCAGTAGCGTTGCAATGGGGGGCGGGTATGTGAGGGCGGTTTGCCCTGGGTGTCATGTCTGGGGGCGTGACAAGAAGGCACCTCGCGGGGGCTCACGGGGGCATGAGCAGCCATTGCACCACCGCAGCTGCATGTGGAGGATCCTCTGTTCGCTGCTGCAGTCGCGAGCAGAGGATTCCGGTGCTGGCGTCAAACCTCTATGTACAGCGCATGTGCGGCGTCGCATGCATGCGCTGTACGTAATGATGCTGCACATGCACTGTACATAACGGTTTGCCGCCAGCGCCGCTCGAGTGCTGTAAGGACGGCGGTGGGATCCCTCCGTCGCTGCTACAACCGTGTGGTGTAGTGGTTAAGAGCGGTAGATTCGTAATCTGGTGAACCGGGTTTGCTTCCTCGCTCCTCCATATGCAGCTGCTGGGTGACCTTGGGCTAGTCACACTTTTCTGAAGTCTCTCAGCCCCACTCACCTCACAGAGTGTTTGTTGTGGGGGAGGAAGGGAAAGGAGAATGTTAGCTGCTTTGAGACTCCTTCGGGTAGTGATAAAGTGGGATGTCAAATCCAAACTCTTCTTCTTCTTCTTCTTCATGGCTGCAGATGTGAGCAGAGGATCCCGGCACCATCCATACGGCCCTGGAGTGGCGCCACTGGCAAACCGCTATGTACAGCACATGTGCGGCATTGCTAGGTACAGCACATGCACCGTACGTAGCGACGCCGCACATGCGCCCTAAGTAGCAATGCCCCGCCCCAGGTGTCACGACACCTTCATTCGCCCCTGATTATATCCCTCCTTTTTCTCTAAGGAGCTCAAGGTGGCAGACATGACCCCCCCCCCAATTTAATCCCCAGAACAAACCTGTGAGGCATGTTACGCTGAAAGGGAGTGACTGGCTCAAGGTCTCCCAGTGAACTTCATTGGTGACCGGAGATTCAAACCTTGGTCTCCCAGGTTCTAGTCCAACACTCTAACCACTATGCCATGCTGCCTCTCATTCATTTTCTCCTCCTTCTTCTTGTTGCATTATTAAATTTGCATCCTACCCTTCCCGCTGGAGTCCAGAGCAGCAAACACATCAATAACAAAAATACAAAAACATTCCTCTGCCACTGGTCAGGATTCCCAGCAACAGTACCTTTCAACTATTTAATGCCTGGGTAAACATTAATGCCTTCAAATTCCTCCTGAAAGCTAATAATGAGGGAGGCAGGTGCACCTTGCCAGGGAGTGCATTCCACAAAAGGAGAACCACCACTGAAAAGGCCCTGTCATAAGTCAATGCCAACCAGGGAGAACCAAATGCAGCAGTACCAACAAGGCCTCACCTGCCAATCATAGGTGTGCAAGGCAGTTGATATTGAAGAAAGGGCTCTTTTTCATGCATGCATGCATACATAATTTTCCACCATTCAAACCACGTGCTAGGCAGTTTACAACATGAAAAGGCTACAGTTTCTTTTGTTTTGAAAAAGCTACAAAAACATTTTCATGCATTTTTCTCCCAATGCATGCATTTTGACGTGTTTGTCTAATGTAATATTTTTTGGGGGAAGCATTTTCCAGTAACACATTTGTGTCTTATTTTTACTAGCACACACTTTTTTCTGTGTGAGCACCTTCCCCTAATATGGGATTAAATAACAACAATAATAAATGGAGAAGTGCCTTGCAAATTTGGGAGGTTTGTGATTTTTGGTTCGCATATCGCAGTGCTGGGGAACTTGTTCCAGCACTAGGGCCGCATAACCTTCTGAGGCCACATGCTGTCTGTTGAGTGGGACCAAATGGAAAGGTGGGCAGAGCAAAGAATGTACAGTAAGCTACTCTGCATGCACACTCACACACCCCACCCTCTCTTTGTAGGAGTGTAAAAAATGCAGCACTCGGACTGTACAGTGGTACCTCTGGTTGCGAACAGGATTCGTTCTGGAGCCCTGTTCATAACATGAGCAGAACGCAAGCCACGTCTGCGCATCTATGTGTGTGTGGGTCATGATTCACTGCTTCTGTGCATGCGCGTGATGTCATTTTGAGCATCTGCGCATGTGCGAGTGGCGAAACCCAGAAGTAACCCTTTCTGGTACTTCTGGGTCGCTGTAGGACACAACCTAAATATGCTCAACCTGAAGCAAATGCAACACGAGGTATGACTGTAAACCATTTCCCATGCTTGCTTTAAATGCATGAGGTTCAAAGGTCAGTCCTGGCACCCCTGAAACCCTAGAGGTCCATAGCTAGTCATTGTGGAGAGTTCAACACTAGATGGATTGGTTGCCCACCTTGGTAGGAAAAAAGCTTCCAATATTCCAATGGCATTGTTGATGGTGTTTCTGAATTCATCTCTGCAGAACCCCAAACTGGCTATTGCTGCAGCGGTGATGTCAATAGGGAGGGGAAGACATAGGAATGGGATGGACCTACAGAGTCCATTTTTGAGTGCTATTGCAGCTAACAACTGACACCAACTTCCAAAGCATTGTCTCAAGCAAGTCCTCCCCCCACCCTTTCCTAATCTAGACACAACTGAGGAAATATTTAAATATTCAAATATTCACCAATGATTCCTATTAGCTTCATTTGCATACCCGACCTTGGTTTTGCCTTGATTGCTCTCCCTCTCATTATTTATCTTAATTTCACACATTTGCACCTCTCCTAGTAGCATGTCATTTACGAGTCACTGGAGAAGAGGTTTTGTGCCCCCTCTGCTTATTGCCACCCCCCCACCCCGAGCAATGAAGCCCAGAATATAAATCAACCTCACCCCATCCTAGTTAAAAATAACTCTTGCCTTGCTTTAATATTTTCCACAGGCAGTGACGTTGAATCACCTTGGCTGTATTTTGTTAATGAAAATTATGGGTGCATTGGACTCCTGTTGCGCTGTGAGCAATGGCAACCCTTTGAAATCCGTGCTTCCCTGAATTTTGCGATGCAGTTCTTCAGCCAGGCATTGTGTATGAGATGCGTAGGCTGGGGTAAAATGCGTTTACTGACATACAAAAAAAAAGGATTTTATATGGGAAAATGGCATTGTAACGATGTATGCATTAAGGAAAATTGCATACAGTTTAGGAGAAGTTGGCACAAAAATGCTGGTGAAAGGAGGATTTTTTCTTTTAAAAAAAGTATATGAATTGCTGTGAAGAACTGAACAAAAGATTGGAAAAATCATACCTGTGAGTCTGTTTTCCAGTTCTGGGGCCTTACTGTCAATGGACTTTGTTGAAGACCTAGAAGCAAGTAACTACTCTATGGACCAAACAAAAGCAGATATGTGGGTTCTCTTAACTTTTATAGCAGCTCTGTCCAATCCAGAGGTTTCAGCAGTTCCTGAAGCCAAGCTGGTGTCAAACATTTTGCTCCGCTTTCCTTTGGGCTACATCAGCTGAGAACCTCCAGACACACTGCCCAGGCTTGCACCCCTAGGAGGTCACTGCGGTGCTGCTAGCACAGCAGTTTGACTTCACTCCTGGGAGGTGAAGTCTCTGTTTCTCGAGACCGATGGATGCCAACAGCAAATATCCACTTGCAAATCAAATGGTCCTATTCATGTTCAAAGCACTCGGAGGTCTTTAGCATGCTGATGCAAATGTGAGATTTAATTTTCTGCAACAGAGCATTTCTGTAAACACGAACAGTTTAGGTTCCTTAACTTCAGGGGCATTTATTGTAAGTCGTCTATCAAAATACCAAACAACAACAACAACAACAAAACCACCAAGCCTGGGACCGATGACCCCATAACACCTCAAAAACAGTCCCTGTCAACATGTAAAATTATGAGGAGTGTAATCTGTTCCTCTCCTCTAATGAGCTGATGAGTAAATAACTTGTTGGCCTTATTGGATGGAGCTATTGATTGCGGCTTCCCGCAGAGGTGCAGCACACTGTATAAGTATCTTCCTCTGAGAAAAGGAGGATCAGTGGAAAATCTCAGGAGGGACTCAAGCTAAGGGGTCTCATTCTATTTTAGCTCTTGCTATGCAGTTGGGTGGGACGCGGGTGGCACTGAGGTCTAAACCACTGAGCCTAGGGCTTGCCGATCGGAAGATCGGCAGTTCAAATCCCGTGATGGGGTGAGCTCCCGTTGATGGGGTGAGCTCCCGTTGCTCGGTCCCAGCTCCTGCCGACCTAGCAGTTTGAAAGCACGTCAAAGTGCAGGTAGATTAATAATAATAATAATAATAATAATAATAATTTATTATTTGTACCCCGCCCATCTGGCTGGGTTTCCCCAGCCACTCTGGGCGGCTTCCAACAAAGATGAAAAATACACTAAAATGTCACATATTAAAAACTTCCCTGAGCAGGGCTGCCTTCAGATGTCTTCTGAATGTCAGGTAGTTGTTTATCGCTTTGACATCTGATGGGAGGGCGTTCCACAGGGCGGGCGCCACTACCGAGAAGACCCTCTGCCTGGTTCCCTGTAACTTGGCCTCTCGCAGTGAGGGAACCGCCAGAAGGCCCTCGGAGCTGGACCTCAGTGTCCAGGCAGAACGATGGGGGTGGAGACGCTCCTTCAGATATACTGGACCGAGGCCGTTTAGGGCTTTAAAGGTCAGCACCAACACTTTGAGTTGTGCTCGGAAACGTACTGGGAGCCAATGTAGGTCTTTCAAGACCGGTGTTATATGGTCTCGGCGGCCGCTCCCAGTCACCAGTCTAGCTGCTGCAAAATAGGTACCGCTCCAGCGGGAAGGTAAACAACATTTCTGTGTGCTGCTCTGGTTTCGCCAGAAGCGGCTTAGTCATGCTGGCCACATGACCCAGAAAAACTGTCTGTGGACAAACATCGGCTCCCTCAGCCAGTAAAGCGAGATGAGCGTCCCAACCCCAGAGTCGTTTGCAACTGGACTTAACTGTCAGGGGTCCTTTACCTTTACCTTTACCTTTATGCAGTTGGGCACCCGTGCCTTTTGCATGTAATAATGATAATACTTAAGAACATGCTGGGTCAGACCAAAGGCCTGTCTAATCTAGCAGGTACTGGATTCAGGTCAGGGTTTGGATTCCTTGTGTCAGGTAACCTTTGACCTACCTGCTAGGGTAGGACTAAAACGCCCATTCTCCCAACCTATTGACTATGGCGGCTGCGATTAGGGTTGCCCCCTTTGTTCTGGCAAAATGCAGGTCAGGGTGGTGCAATGCATTTGGGAGGCAGTTTTTTTTTATCTGGTGACTTCAGAGCAATTCATTACAATCTATTGCAGCCTAACAGGACGGCCCATCTGGAATTGGACACACACACACACACACACACCAGACCCTCCAAGTTTCCCTACTTTCCAGGGACAGTCCTGGATTTACAGAAACCACCCCAGTTTCTGATTTGATCCCGGAATGTTCCGCTTTTCCTTAGGATGTCCCTATTTTCATCGGAGAAGTGTGGGAGGGGAGGGTATGGAGTTAAGAGAGCCAGTGTGGTGTAGTGGTTAAGAGTGGTAGACTCGTAATCTGGTGAACCGGGTTCGCGTCTCCGCTCCTCCACATGCAGCTGCTGGGTGACCTTGGGCTAGTCACACTTCTCTGAAGTCTCTCAGCCTCACTCACCTCACAGAGTGTTTGTTGTGGGGGAGGAAGGGAAAGGAGAATGTTAGCCGCTTTGAGACTCCTTCGGGTAGTGATAATGTGGTATATCAAATCCAAACTCATCCTCCTCCTCCTCCTCTTCTTCTTCTTTGACTCCTAAGCCAAGTAGATAAGTAACTATACAACCTTTAGAAGACATCTGACGGCAGCTCTGTATAGTTTTATCATGTTCTTATGTATGTTGGAAGCCCCCCAGACAACAGCAGAGGAAGCCTCTTGGGCACCTGGGGTGCCCAGGGTGGGGCGAACACCCATGGGGAGGGGCAAACCCATATAGGGAAGGATGGGATGGGGTGCCTCCTTCACATCCTCTCCCCTGCTTGCCTGCCTCCTCCAGTCGGGAGCGGAGGGCAATGGCGCACCACCCTCCTGAGACTCTCCCCCCGACTCTTGACTCGCAAATTGAGGGGGGAAGGCTGCTGGCAAAGTGGCGCAGCTCCTGCCTGCCTCCTCCAGCTGGGAGTGCAGGGCAATGGCACACCGCCTGCCCGCGACACTCCCCCAACTCCCGACTCTCAAAATGAAGGTGGAAGGCTGGCGGATTGGGACTCTACCCTGAGCCATTGGGGGAAGGGGGGAGCTGCGCTGCTTTGCCGCCAGCCTTCCCCCTTCGTTTTGAGCATCAGGAGTCAGGTGAGGATTGGGAGTTGCGGGGGGGTGCACTGAATGCCCCCCCTCAGGATGATACCTAGGGCGGATGGCCCCCACTGCACCCCCTTTCTCCGCTACTGCTCCCAGAGTGGCTGGAGCAACCCAGTCAGAAGGGCAGAGATCCAGACCATGGAGAGATCCCCAAAATTAGTAATTATAATTTGGACTATAATTTGGTCTTTTTTATTTTAATTGGAGTATTATGATGGGATATATTAATTGGATGTTTTTTATTGGAAAATCAATAAAAATGATTTAAAAAAGAAGGGCAGGGTATAAATGTTGTTGTTGTTGTTGTTGAATGGGACATCCCTATTTTCATCGGTGAAATGTTGGAGGGTGTGCATACACATGAATTGTAAATCTCTCTGTGTATGGCTACCCAGAGCTTAAATCCGTGACCTTTCACATACCCTTTCAAATGCATGCATTTGGAGAGGATCCTGGTGGCACCCCTAGCTGCGGTAGATAGGAGTTGGACTGGGAGTCCAACAACATCTAAGAACACAAAAGCATAAGATGAGTTCTGCAGAATTAGGCCATACTTTATCCAGAACTTTGTTTCCTATGATGGCCATCAAAGTGGGTGGCCATCACTCATTCTTTTCCATTTCCCTTCCTTTGTTATGCTTTAGTGTACTAGCATGACTCCAGGCAGAATCTCCTAAACTCCCCTCTGCATTCCTTACTCTGTCAGTACTTTTAAAATGACAGCAGATTTTGTTTTGTTAAGGCTGATGGTTTAGGATAATTTCTCTTCATGGCTGTGGGCAGACAGCATCCCTCTACCCAAACCCTTTCTCCTGGCTAGGTTTAAGTCTATGCCAATTAACATCTGTTCCCATATTTTGTAATAGGCATGCTAATTCCCTTTTGCTACAATACAATTGACTCTGTGTTTATCTTGTCCTTGTTAACTCTTGGGGTGCCAAATCCTGCAGTGCATTCAGTTCTCACTGTCAAAAGATCCCCAAAGAGAAAAAGAGGGGGAGGGGGAGGAGAGAGATAGTGTGAAATTTGCATGTGAGAACCACTGACTAGCGTGCAAACAGCACACTTTGTAACAGAATTGCGGGATCCAATTTGGAACGGTAAATTCAAGGTGGATTGCTGTGATGGCTCTTAGTCCCATTTCTTACACAAGTCACGATTCAGCCACCATTTGTTTCTCTCCAGGATCCTGCAAAAAAACCAAAACCAAATAAAAAATAAAAAAATCTCTGCTCTAGGCATAGAGTTGTTCAGCACTCTCAGGTAAAAGCTTTAATTGGATATACGTGGCAAGGGTAGCAATGTTCTGATTTGCACATCTGATGTTTCTTGAATAGGCTACGAGCTTCACAACCCAAATAGCTGTCCTTGGTGATCACCTCTAATGTGTAACCTTGACTAGAAAAAGCTGCTGCGGAAAGACCACTTCACACCGCAAAGCTCCACCAATGATCAGAATTTTATTTGCTGCTCTAAGAAATGCCAGAAACTGTGTCACAAAGCAGAGGGCAACCTTTCAAGCTTAGCATTCTTTGAAATCCTTGTAATTTTCCTCCGACTCTGGAGTGTTTTCCACCCCAAGTGGAGGCAGAGCTTTAATTAAAATCAGCACATGATTTTTTGTTTTGTTTTTTATATGTGTGCCCAGTGGTTTGATGTTATATTTTTAGTTTCCTTAAATAAACCTTTTCCTGTTGCTGCCTGCCATGCTCTGGTCTCAAACTGATCCATTCTGCGTTAAGAATATCCGTTAAGAGAATGCTGCCTGAGACACAGCAACCAGCAACTAACTCTCTCTCTCTCTCTCTCTCTCTCTCTCTCTCTCTCTCTGTGTGTGTGTGTGTGTGTGAATCAGGACCAGAAGGACGTATCTCACTTCCCAGGGTAAGCATAAGATTTTCAGGGGTTGTTGTCTCTTTAATTTTGTATTACGACCAGGGCCGGATTTAGATTTGATGAGGCCATAGGCTACTGAAGGTAATGGGGTCCTATATATGTCCATCTGTCCTTTGTCAACAACAAATTGTTGCTGTTTTTTTGTGTTGAATATATGCTACAGTGGTACCTCAGGTTACAGACGCTTCAGGTTACAGACTCTGCTAACCCAGAAATATTACCTCGGGTTAAGAACTTTGCTTCAGGATGAGAACAGAAATCGTGCTCCGGCAGTGCAGCAGCAGCGGTAGGCCCCATTAGCTAAAGTGGTGCTTCAGGTTAAGAACAGTTTCAGGTTAAGAACAGACCTCCAGAACGAATTAAGTTCTTAACCCGAGGTACCACTGTATATGGTAATTTATGGACCTAATAGGTATCTAGTGCCATTTGCCGCTGTTGCTACATGTAGGTTTTTATTTGTTTTTATCTTATAATTTGGAAATGTACACCCAGTTTTTTCCCCTTTAATTTTTTTGGGCTCCCCAAGAGAGTGGGGCCCTAAACTATAGCTTGATTAGCTTATACGTAAATCCAGCACTGATTACGACACCCCCCACCATGGCAGCCATTTTGTGCCAGGTGCCCCCACCGCTCTCTCAAAATTTGAAATGTTCCCACGGGTCCAAAAAGGCTGGCAATCTGTGTTCTAAGACAAAGAAAGAAACTTGATAGAAGTGAATGATAAAAAGAGGTAGAACCAGTGTCGTCCCCCCCCCCCCACCAAAGAAATATAAGTGCTGGTGAAGTGTAGGTGGGTTCCCACGAGGCAAGACACAATGATAACAGCAAGAACCTTTCTTGAACTAACCCAACTAGACAACAAGGACAAAGCAACTGGGCTACTCCTACTCCCAACGTGATTGGCTGTCTAAACTTCCAAACTCCGAATCATGACTCAGAGTTTAAGGGTCAATGGCAGAGGCCCAAATCCTGAAATGTTCTGTGATTGGATACCATGTATCGAATCAGAACACAGGAGCTCAGAATCCTTAGTCCAGGCTCAAGCTCAGGCAAACACAGACCACTGAATACATAACAGCCGGTATGCACCATGCGCCCCCCTGCTTGCCTGCCCACCCGTTTCCTCTCTCTCCCATGTATCTTTGCCGCTTCTTCCTCCTCCACTTGCTGAGGCTGCAGGCATGGCCTTCCAGAAGCTCTCTGGTGTGACCTTTTTACAATCTGCTATCGTCAGGGTTGTGCCAAAGCGCCTCTGAAGCCTTGGGAAGTGGCATTGGTGGCAGCAGAGGAAGTGGCAAAGGTGCGGGGTGAGCGGGTGAGCGGGTATGCAAATGGCGGAGGCAAGATGATGACGGGGGAAAAGAGGTGGCGGTACTGCATACTGGCATGTAAGGTAAAGAGTAAAGGGACCCCTGACCATTAGGTCCAGTCGTGGCCGACTCTGGGGTTGCGGCGCTCATCTCTCTTTACTGGCTGAGGGAGCCGGCGTACAGCTTCTGGGTCATGTGGCCAGCATGACTAAACCACTTCTGACGAACCAGAGCAGCACACAGAAACGCCGTTTACCTTCCTGCTGGAGTGGTACCCATTTATCTACTTGCACTTTGACGTGCTTTCAAACTGCTAGGTTGGCAGGAGCAGGGACCGAGCAATGGGAGCTCACCCCGTCGCGGGGATTCGAACCGCCGACCTTCTGATCAGCAAGACCTAGGCTCTGTGGTTTAACCCACAGCACCACCTGCGTCTCATACTGGCATGTACCACCACAAAAAAACCACTGGGTAGAACCAAAAGTGGGTGAAGCCATCCTTTCCCATGCCCTGCATTTCCACCCTCTTTGCTACCCACACAAAATTAGGCTGTAGGCAGTGCCGGATTTACATATAAGCTAAACAAGGTAGAGCATAGAGGGCCCCCCAAAACATTAAAGGAAACAAATCCTGGGTGTACATTTCCAAAATATAAGATAAAATACAAATAAAATAAAACCTATTTATAGCAACAGTGTTTTGTTTTGTGTAGGCTCCTATGATGTAAATAATGGGCCTCGCCTGCTCCCTAAAATATCACTGGTTTACTCCTTTCTATATATAGGGTGCCTACATTCTGCATGGATTGGTTGCATGGCAACATATGCAAGTGGCTTTAGATACCTATTAGGTCCATAAATTACCATATAGCATATATTCAAGACAAAAAACAGTGACAATTTGTTGTTGACAAAGGACAGCTGGACATATAAAGGGCCCCATTACCTTCAGTAGCTTAGGGCCTCATCAAACCTAAATCCGGCCCTTCTTGTAGGTCACATGTGGCCCACCCCTGACTTAGAAGGATGGGGTAAAAATGTAATAAACAAGACCTCATAAATAAAAACCTCGTTCTGTGCTATAGCACCATGGATAAAGTATGTTGCCATGGAAGTGACATTTATTGCATGCTGTCGTTACCCCACTCTTCTTTCCAGGGAGCTCAGAGTGGCATTTGAGGTTTTCCCTGAGGTGGAGCACCAACAGGCAGTAATCCTTCCCAAATAAGCAAAATTCTCACTGAACTTAAATATGCAGTGGATGAAAAACATTGAAGTCCAGAGTTTGCTTGCCAACATTTGGATCTGGGCGGATCCTGCAGGGCTCTTCTTATACAAAGGTCGCGCTGTATACCAGGGATGGGTGAACTCAAACCAGGGGTCAAATGTGGCCCTCCAGGCCTCCCATTCTGGGCCTTGAGACTCTCCACAGGCTGCTCCCCTTACCAGACTGATTTTGTACTCTCCTCAAGTATTTTAACCTGCCTTAATGTGTCCCTGGAACTCTGATAATTCCTGGGTGGAAGATAGAGATGGGCAGTGCTCCTTTTCTGGGGGGATGCAGGGATATGTATACAGTGGTGCCTCGCAAGACGAAATTAACTCATTCTGCGAGTTTTTTCGTTCTACAAGTTTTTTCGTCTTGCGAAGCACCATTGTGTATTGACGGTTTCCCATAGGAATGCATTGGCGGTTTTAAAAAAAAGGCGCAAGACGTTTCGTCTTGCGAAGCAAGCCCATAGGGAAATCCGTCTTGCGAAGCAACTCAGAAAATGAAAAACTCTTTCGTCTTGCGAGTTTTTCGTCTTCCGAGGCATTCGTCTTGCGAGGTACCACTGTACCCCTAAACATTTTGTGAATCTAATGGGAGAAGAAACTATGTTTTATTTTTTTAAAAATAGTTTATTCTCTAGCATGGTGAACCGTCAGTTCCACTGAATAGCATGGTGAACCGTCAGTTCCACTGAATAGCATGGTGAATCGTCAGTTCCTTTGCTGCCCCAGATGGCGGCCCCTCATTTCCTGTCATGGTGTTTCCTGAGTCTCAGACGGAAGCGAGCGTTTAATGCAGGGGTCGGCAACCTAAGGCCCATGGGCCACAAGCGACCCATGGGAGTCGTTTAACAGGCCCATGAGCTGCCCCTGAACCAAGCCGCCCACTCGGCAAGTTCCTGTGCGCTGCGCTAAACCGGTGCAGCGCAGCGCAGGGACTCGCTTCTGTGGTGCTGGAAATCGCATCTGTGCAGATGCAGATGCCAGAAATCACGGGCGCGCATGCTCATGCATGCATTCGCAATACAGCCCACAGAGGGATCTCTGCTGGAGTGAACCGGCCCAGGTGAGGTAAACCTTGCCGATTCCTGGTTTAATGTGTGAAGCAGTGTGGAATGTGGATGTATGGTGTTTTTACTACTACTACTACTAATAAAAATAATAATAATTTTTTTTATTTATACCCCACCCTCCCCAGCCAAGACTGGGCTCAGGGCGGCTAACACCCGATATACAGTGGTGCCTCGCAAGACGAAATTAATTCGTTCTGCGAGTTTTTTCATCTTGCAAATTTTTTCGTCTTGCGAAGCACCACTGTGCATTGACGGTTTCCCATAGGAATGCATTGGCGGTTTTTTAAAAAAGGCGCAAGACGTTTTCGTCTTGCGAAGCAAGCCCATAGGGAAATCCATCTTGCGAAGCAACTCAGAAAACGAAAAACTCTTTCGTCTTGCGAGTTTTTCATCTTCCGAGGCATTCGTCTTGCGAGGTACCACTGTAAAAACAAATTGATTGAAATACAACTTAAAAACAAGATTAAAATACAACATTAAAACATTAAAATACAGCCTCATTTCAATGGAAACTCAAATCAAAAACTTTTTTGGGGGGATGAAAATGTCAAGTCTTCACCAAGGCTAACTTTCCAGACTGGTCCTACATGGGCCAGAAAAAAAGCCAGGGAAGTCCCCAAAAAGGAGTTCCATCACAGGAGGAGAAAGGGAAAAGGAAAGAGGGGATCAAGTTGATTCCAAGCCGAAGGCCAGGTGGAACAACTCTGTTCATTGCCCCTTATTGAGGGGCAATGTTTCAATATGAGTAGGAAAATTACTATTTTTCATCATGATGAGGTAATGCATGTTATTTGTACTTTTGTCCATTTACTGTATTTATTTTTTCTGATTTGAACTATAAAATGGTGGTTTTCTTGAGTCAAATGAGAGTACCCCTAAACATTTTTTAAGGGAAAAAAGCACTGGAGATGGGGGTTAGAGTTTGTGTAGACACATTTGCTGTTTCGCCCACTTTTGGCTCTGGCCCCACCTGCCACTGGCCTGTGACCCTCCGGAAGTTGCCAGAAGGAAATGCAGCCCTTGGTCTGAAAGCTCCTCTTCCCCCGCATGCCGTCTCAAAACAAAGACCTTCTACTGAGCGCACAGTAGTTTGCAAATATATTGCATGCTAAAACAAAGATTTATCTGCATGGTGTGCTGAATAGTTAACAGTTAATTATGTTCCCGATCAGAAACTCATTAGCCAAAATTTCCACCAGAAGACAGAAGGTGCAAGCTTGGAATGGAAATAATTCACAGTGAATAATTCTAGCATCTATTAAAAAAACTGAAGCAGAGCAATACTGTTAAGGGGAACGACATCTGGCAACTCTTAATCCAGAATATCGCAATTTATAGAGCATGTGTCGGACCCTCTTAATTTCCACAGAACTGTATAAAGCAGCAGCATCCATATGGGCCAAAAAGGGGACTGAAATTAATTACCAGAAAATCCAAATCTTTCAGCTGTTACTTACTTGCATGCATCGAGGTGTATCTTTAGTGAGACAGTGTGGTGCTGTACAGTAACCATCAACCTTTTTAGATCTAGGAGGACCCAACTTTTAACACCAGCCTGAAACATGGGACTTGGTTAGGATGCTTTATGCCAGGGGTCAGCAAACTTTTTCAGCAGGGGGCCGGTCCACTGTCCCTCAGACCGTGTGGGGGCCGGACTGTATTTTTTGGGGGGGAAATGAATGAATTCCTATGCCCCACAAATAACCCAGAGATGCATTTTAAATAAAAGGACACATTCTACTCATGTAAAAACATGCTGATTCCTGGACCATCTGCAGGCTGGATTTAGAAGGCAATTGGGCCGGATCTGGCCCCCGGGCCTTAGTTTTCCTAGCCATGCTTTATGCTGTCTGTCCATGGAGATATTAAACAGCCCTGGAGACAGACTGGACCCATGTGGGACCCCACTCACAAAACCCAATAACAAAAGGAGGGACACTGCTTCCCTGCTGCTGCTCTACAGTGGATTGTCATAAATGGTCAGGTGGTCAATGCCTTTAATAGGGCCAGAAGCCAGTCAAGTTAAATACAAAGCGCAAATGTCAGTAGACATAAGACACAGCAGCAAGAATACTCATCGCAAAGTATTGGAAGACACAAGAGCTACCCACCCGGGAAGAATGGCAAATGAAGCTGATGGACTACATGGAAATGGCGGAAATGACTGGCAGAATCCGAGACCAGGGAGAAGAGTCGATGGAGGAAGATTGGAAAAAATTTAAAGTATATTTACAGAAATATTGCAAAATTAATGAATGTTAGAAGAATATTGGAATGAAGTTACATGGTTTTAGCAGAAGTGTTATTAAGAATTATACAAAAATTAATTGTTAATGCGCTAAAGTGGAAAATTTAAAGTTAAACTGTGTTAGGATAAATTATAGAACAAAAATTGAAGAGGAGGGAAAGGATTTGTTGAACCAGCTAATTTGAACTAGAATACAAAAAAGGGAGGCGCGAGGAAGTCGAGGAAACAAACATATGAAAGATAAAGAAATGAAATTTGGATGTGTTTTTAAATGTTTTAGTTTTTTCTTGTTGTTCTGTGGTATTGTTTTTTCTTTTTCTTTTTGATGTATTGTCTGTTAATTTTTTTATTGTTTCTTCTTTTCTTTTTTATTCTTTTTCTTTTTGTAACTATTAAACATTTAATAAATATGATTTTTTTAAAAAAAATAGACAGAAGACACAGTCTCTGTTTCAACAAATATAGTCAGCACATTAACTTGAACAGCTCAAGTGCGAAAAAGGGAAATGGGAAATAGGAGATGAGAAGCCAGATACCAAAGAATCATAGAATCATGGAATCTTAGCATTGGAAGGGACCCCAAGGGTCATCTAGTCTAACTCCGTGCAATGCAGGAATCTGAGCTAAAGCATCCATGACAGATGGCCATCCAATCTCTGCTTAAAAACCACCAAAGAAAGAGAGTGCACCACTTCTCGTGGGAGACAGTTGCACTGCTGAACAGCTCTTAGTGTCAGAAAGGTTTTCCGAATGTTTAGTCGGAATCTCCTTTCTTGCAACTTGAAGCCATGGGTTCGAGTCCTACCCTCCAGAGCAGGAGAAAACAAGCATGCCCCCTCCACCATGTGACAGCCCTTAAGATATTTGAAGATAGCTATCACATCTCCTCCCAGTCTCCTCTTTTCCAAGCTGAGGCTCCAATACTTTGGCCACCTCATGAGAAGAGAAGACTCCCTGGAAAAGACCCTGATGTTGGGAAAGATGGAGGGCACAAGGAGAAGGAGACGAGAGAGGATGAGATGGTTGGATAGTGTTCTCGAAGCTACCAGCATGTGTTTGACCAAACTGCGGGAGGCAGTGGAAGACAGGAGTGCCTGGCATGCTCTGGTCCATGGGGTCATGAAGAGTCGGACACGACTAAACGACTAAACAACAACATCATATCTCCTCTCAGTCTCCTCTTTTCCAGGCTAAACATATCCAGCTCCTTCAAGCGCTCCTCATAAGGCTTAGTTTCCAAACCCTTGATCATCTTCTTGTCCTCCTCTGCACACGTTCCAGCTTGTCAGCATCCTTCTTAAATTGTGGGGCCCAGATTTGAACACAGTATTCCTGACTAAAGCAGAATAGAGTGCTAGTATTACTTTCCTTGGGATGCGGGTGGCGCTGTGGGTTAAAGCCTCAGCGCCTAGGGCTTGCCGATCAAGAGGTTGGCGGTTCGAATCCCCGCGGTGGGGTGCGCTCCCGCTGTTCAGTCCCAGCGCCTGCCAACCTAGCAGTTCGAAAGCACTCCCGGGTGCAAGTAGATAAATAGGGACCGCTTACTAGCGGGAAGGTAAACGGCGTTTCCGTGTGCGGCTCTGGCTCGCCAGAGCAGCGATGTCACGCTGGCCACGTGACCCGGAAATGTCTTCGGACAGCGCTGGCCCCTGGCCTCTTGAGTGAGATGGGCGCACAACCCTAGAGTCTGTCAAGACTGGCCCGTACGGGCAGGGGTACCTTTACCTTTACCTTTATTACTTTCCTTGATCTGGGCGCTATGTGACTTGTTTTAGAAATTATGTTCCTTCCCCTGCTTGCACACACACATGCTGAGTCTCCTGACAAGCAAAAGGCTCCCCAAAGATGAAAATGTATTTACAATGATGCTTGATAGAATATCATCTGACAATTTATTATCTTTATGATGCTGCTGTATGTATATATTTTTCTTTTGATGGATAGATGCTTTGCAAAACTTAATGGCCTTTTCATGACTTCAGGCTGTAAGCTTATTCATTCATTAGTATCAGCTATTAATTCAAGTTTGATTTCCCCCCTTTTATTTATTGTTCCATTTGGATTACTGTGTTTTGTTTGATGTCAGTTCTGTTCCCATCCTCAGATACAGTGGATATTATTCAATCATATGCTTGATGTGCTAGACTTAAGAGGAATGTACTGTAGTGTGAAAAGTGGAAATCAGGTCCACATTAATCATCAGGCTAATAAAGATATAGCCTTAGCCCCTCATGATAGTTAGGCCCTCAGTTCCCCAACTTAGAAGCCAAGCTCACTGAGTGGCCTTGGACCAGCCACTCTCTCTTGGCCTTATCATTCCAGGGGGGTTGTTGTGGGCAGGAGTGCCACCTTGCCCCCGTGACAGTGGGTGCCCAGGGCAGACCAACATCACCATGGCATGTGTGCGTCATGTTGGTACTCCCTGTGGCATTGTAATGGCTTGGTCTCTCCCACAGATGCGAGACAACTCCAGCAGTCAATTATTTCAGATTTATTGCTATACAAACAAATCACGATGGAGCTCAGCTACTCAGTGTCGTCCTTCAAGGCAGCAGTTGCTGGGACTGAGTTCCGCCCCTCCCCCCCCAACATGAAAACCCCACTTTTGTTTTATTTCCTTTCCTTTTTCCTTTCCTTTTTAGATTTTAGATTTTTTTAAAATTAATAATTTATTTACAACAGAGTCCACAACAACTCATACATACAAACAAACCCACCACCATTGAATGGCTTTGAAATACTGAGAAAAATTGGGGTCAGATTTTGACCAAGCATGGATTAAAGGTGTGAGTGGCTGTAGGAAGGACCTAACCAACATATACCAGATAATGCAAAAAAAAAAGAAGAAGGAAAAAAAGTAGTTGTCCCATTTTGACAACTGAATTGTACTATATGTGGGGCTGCTCTTGAAGATGGTCTGGAGGCTACAGCTAGCACAGATAAATAAATCACAGTCTTCAAATTACCTAAAATTAGCAAATGTGTTCAAATCTAGGAGAAAGTCTTCAAAAAAATAATAATTATTATTATTAAGTTTAATTTTTTGTCATAATAACATCAAATAACAAAACATACAATTGCCAAACTAATCTTCCCTAGTTTCTAA
The DNA here is from genome assembly GCF_965153285.1 of Podarcis tiliguerta. Lineage (NCBI taxonomy): Eukaryota > Metazoa > Chordata > Lepidosauria > Squamata > Lacertidae > Podarcis > Podarcis tiliguerta. The sequence continues at coordinate 34,094,419 of NC_139549.1, read as the reverse complement.
GTGGAAATTCAAGAGTGAGTTGGAGGCCTCTCCAATGAGAGCACCCCAGTGCTGTGCAGACACTTGAGACTGGGATATGACCTAGTTGCATGTTGCTGACCCACCAGTGCATTTGCTCCGATATTCCAGGAGGGAAAAGTGGGCTGCTCCCCCATTCTGTCTACTCCATATTGTGAGATGTGAAACACAGAGCAGTCAAGTACAACATCCCTAGAGTGGACATAAAAAGGGGATGTCTGGACCAGCCAGTTGGAACTTCCTGTTTCCTCCTAGACTGGGACAGACTTCCTCTACATGTGACCAGATGTGGGCATGGACTCACCTGTGCAGGTAACAAAAGCATAGGACTGGCCGCCATCTCTCTCTCTCTGACTACATTCGTCAAAGAAGCAACATCTGCTTAGCCTTATGGGATAGTTTCCAGGTATATTACTTTTGTGACTTAAGTCTGCCTTCTGGGGTCCATCCGTGAACAGAATGAGCGAGTGAGTAAACTCTTTTTATACTTTTATAGAAGACTGTGTCGTGTCTACTTCTTTTATGAGGGACTAAAGGGGAAATTACCAGGTAACTTATTTTAGAGGCTTTAGCGAGCCTGAGCAAACGCATCTGCTGTGCAAGTTTAAGAAGGGGAATGTTACTCTGCTAAATTGTAGAGCTTGTTAACACAAGTTGGAAAGGAGATAATCAAACAATATATCCTCTCCTGCATCCCTGAACATTTCCACACATCTCCACGCTCCTTTGTCCACCTTCCCACCCAATCTCAGCGCTCCCCACCCCTCCCACCTTTGGACTCCTTTGCTCATGTCGCTTGCCCTCCCTCCCCCTCCCAGCTTTGCCTGCCGGCAGCAGTGACACTTCAAATATATTTCCAGATGCTGGCTTGTGGAAGTGCTGTGATGGAAAGAGGAAGAAGAGTTGTGACATTCAAGGACGAGGTAATTAGCCTTTGCTTCCATTTTGGAGTCCTGAGCTCTGGCGTGAGCCAACTGACATCCGCCAAGGCATAGAACCAACAACCACCTGTTTTTTTGGTCCTGCACGGGAGCCAAAATGAGACACCCAGGATTGGGATCAATCTGAGATGCCCCTCTTAAAATGGGACAGTTGGGCAGCACGCTAATGGGAGCGCAATGGTCTAGACTGGGATTGTCAGTATGGTATCCTTATGGTGAGTTGGTGATGAAAGGCTTGCAGCCATCAAATGATGAGTGCCAGACCTCAAGCCAGAGCTGTGTCACCCCTGTGAAATGAGGAGGAGGAGGAAGAAGAGTTTGGATTTGATATCCCGCTTTATCACTACCCTAAGGAGTTTCAAGTCCCCAAGGACGCGGGTGGTGCTGTGGGTTAAACCACAGAGCCTAGGGCTTGCTGATCAGAAGGTCAGCGGTTTGAATCTCCGTGACGGGGTGAGCTCCTGTTGCTTGGTCCCTGTTCCTGCCAACCTAGCAGTTCGAAAGCATGTCAGAGTGCAAGTAGATAAATAGGTACCACTACGGCGGGAAGGTAAACGGCATTTCCATGCGCTGCTCTGGTTCACCAGAAGTGGCTTTGTTATGCTGGCCACATGACCTGGAAGCTGTACACCGGCTCCTTCGGCCAATAAAGCGAGATGAGCACTGCAATGCCAGAGTTGGCCATGACTGTACCTAATGGTCAGGGGTCCCTTTACCTTTACCTTTAAGGAGTCTCAAAGCGGCTAACCATCTCCTTTGCCTTCCTCCCCAACAACAAACACTCTGTGAGGTAAGTGAGGCTGAGAGACTTCAGAGAAGTGTGACTAACCCAAGGTCACCCAGCAGCTGCATGTGGAGGAGCGGGGAATCGAACCTGGTTCACCAGATTATGAGTCCACCACTCTTAACCACTACAACACACTGGCTCTCAGAGGAAGGGAGCTTGCTCCTTTTCTCACCTCAGATTAGATATGCCCACATGGTGCAGAGGCAGGTTACGGATGCATTTGCTTGCAGATAGTTGGTGAGTTCCTTTAATAAAGTTGTGACCATTTAACCACATTACCCATCTTGCGCTTTCATTCAGGTGTATGGAGACAACTCTATTATTTTCCTAAAAGCTGAACAGACTTAATGCTCCGTGAACTTCCATTCCCAACTACCCCAGAATCTAAACATCCCTCTGCTCCCATCCCTCATTTTATATGGCTCTGAACACCTGTTTACCAAATGTTAATTGCAGATAATGAATCATCAATTATCACTAGTTACATTTTCACCTGTTCCATTTGCAAATTCCCAGGATTCAGAGCTCCTTGGATGGGCCAGCCTCAGATCGCATTCCAGACCTGTTAAGGAGTATAATATCATGGAGCCAGTCTAGTTAGCTGCTTAACCCTGAGTATACCAAGCTCCTTAGAAAATCCAAATACAGTGGTACCTTGGTTTACGAACTTAATCCATTCCGGAAGTCCGTTCCTAAACCAAAACTGTTCTTAAACCGAGGTGTGCTTTCCCTAATGAGGCCTCCCACTGCCGGTGCCCTTCCACCATTCGGATTCTGTTCTTACACTGAGATAAAGTTCACAAACCGGGACACTACTTCCAGTTTTGTGGAGTTCGTAAACCAAATCGTTCATAAACAGGGCTGTTCTTAAACCAAGGTACCACAGTATTGATTCTCTAGGTCACCGTACATAGCACGTACATAGATCAGCACAGGAAGACTGACCTGAAACCATTTTGACTCCCAAACCGACTAAATGTTTTTTCTGCAAGGAGGGAGGGGGGTGAGGGAACCTTCCCATTGTCTCAGGAATTGGGAAATCACCATCTCAAATGGTGACAGACTACCAGGAAAGGCAATCAGATAAGGCATTATCAGATAACCGGGCAGACAGGAAAAACAACAACATTCAAATTTCTGTTGTAGGCCACCTTTTAGGTATGAAGTTTGTGGGGTGGTGGTCTTGGGTTACACCCCTTTTGTGATGTATGTATGATGTATGGAGGGGTGGTCTTGAGCTCCATGGCAGGGAAATTAAAATGTCTATATAAGGGCAGGCAGACCTTGCTTCTGGGTCCTCCTCCTTTCCTGCATGTGAGGGGAGCACCCTGTTGCAGCAGATCAATAAAGATCAGGCTTACTAGCCGCTTTGCTTCTCAGTATTCTCTGGTTGGCCTCTGTTATTTTCTCCTACCAATAGGGAACCCACGTAAGGACTCTATACAGGCTCTTGGATACCCCATAAGGGGAAAAGGGCAGATTTTGTTTACAACAGGCAGCATAGAGCTATCTCAGCCAGCCTCAATGGGGGAGAGAGAAATAAAACACCTCTCTGGTCATTTTCTGTAGCTTGCCTGTTTTAATTTCCTACAGATTCTCCCGGAGAAGCAATGAACTATGGAGCACAGAGCTTCTGCCCTAGTGAACCCTGTGTGTGTGTGTGTGTGTGTGTGTGTTTTAAAAAATGATAGCTCCGCCATGGGATCTAACAGCAATAAGGCTCTTATAAACGCTCCAAATTTAACAAGCTCCATTGTGCTTTTGCCAAGTGTGAGGCCTCGTTCCGATGAAATGTTACAATGCCCTTTATCCCTTTCCCTTTCATTCCCAGCAAAGCCCCCCCCCCCGGCCCCCCGCCAGCTCTGAGGAGAATTGTGAGCTTTAAATCAGCAAAAAGCATGAAGGAATTGTGTCCCCCTTGAGTCTTTGTATTATGATAATGCTTAGATAAAGATGCCTTTTTATTAATTGGAGTTATATCCACAGGGACCGGTAACATGCGAGGGAGAAGGAGAGAGCAGAGACCAAATCGGAGCCTTAGTTTGGGCAAGTCTCCTGACTGCGAAAGAGGAGACTCCCAGCCAAGCAAAGCAGGTTGCTGGAAGGCTGCTGTCAGAGCACCCAAGGTGTATGACAGGCGGAAATCCAGCTGGGGAAGACTTTCTGCCATGTGATGCAACTTTGGAGGCAGCTTCACATGCTGGGATGGCTGGCAGGGCTACTGTACTGTTCTACCACTGGTGCAGCTAGGTAAATTTAGATCCTGGACTTAATAAAGATAATTAAAGCACCTCTCTGAAAATAAGGGGTTCAAAGCAAGAGGAAGAACAAGGAAGTCGTAGGTCCTCTGCATGGAGAAGTTGGAGAAACGCTGTTAGGCGACAGAGAGATGGTGGAACTGCTTAGCATCTACTTTGCCAGTCTCCTCCCAAAGGACAACAGTGCTGGGGTTGCCATATCAAAATTGTTGGGCTCTTTTTTAGGAAACCACAAAAAATTATTTTTTATTTTAGAAACCCACCAAACGTTTGGAGCTTTTGGGGGGAAATCTAACCCCAAAATAGTGATTTTAAGTTTTCTGAGTCATACATCCAGGTTTTCCCTGACATTTTGCCAATTGCCCCTGTAATGGTTCTAGGGGTTGCTCGTGCGTAAGCCGGTGCAAACACCTGGCTGGATTGCCTGAGTGAACCTTTTCTGTCCAGATAGCCACTCACCTGTGGCTGTCTCAATCGCTGGCAGAATCCGTCAGTGGACGTTTCTTAAACTTCTTCCAGCAAAGAAGCTCTTTGACGCCTAGTCTTCTTCTACTATCTCTGCGCGAAAGCCTTCTGCGCAAGGAGGGCGTAGGCAGCGGAGGACCTCTACTCTCCCCGCTGGTCCCCGGCAAGGAGTCATGGGACCGCCTCGCCGCTTCCCCCATCTGCCCCCCTTCTCCACTGGTGCTACGCTGATTCTCTTCCCCAGAAGATGGGCTGCCTCTCCCAATCCCGGGACGCTCTCCGGAATCCCTCTGGATTTGCTCTCTCCCTCCGGCACTGATGGCAGTTCCCTGACAGCCCCCATGCCATTTTTACACCCCAAAACCAGGACATGTCAGGAATTTTCCTGGCGTATGGCAAGCCTAAACAGTGCCCAACCTTATTCACATTTTCTCCACAGTAAAAGGTCCCAAATGCTGCAACCTTTCCTCATGAAGCAGTTGGGGGGGGGGGCTGTCACTCCATCTTCTTGTTCATTTTGGTTTCCCTCTCTTCGCAGCACACCTGTATGCAAGGTGGAAGTCTCCAACGGACCACATCTCCCATTTCTTCGAAACTACTAAACTATGGCTAATCATTTTGAAACAAGTCAGTATCTTAAACCACAGCTTGAACTTGTTTTACGATCCTGACTTTTTCAAAAGCTGGTAGCCATCATTACCCAATTTGGACAAAATGAGAGACAGTGCTGTCAGAAACTTTGTAAGAATTTGTGAACTGTTGTCATAGTGGGGGGGGGGTAAGGAAATGGCTTTCTTTTGTTTATGAGCCTTCTCTGTAATCCTTGCAAAAGTGGCTACAGAATATGAGATGCCACTATCTGAAGAAGAACACAAGAAGTGGCTGCTCTCACAGTGAGCAAACTGATAACTGTGGGAAGTTAGGGAGCAGAACATGAGCACAAGGGCACTCTCCTATCTTGTGGTTTCCAGCAACTAGAATTTAAAAGCATTGCTGCCTCCAACATGCTGAAAGATCCTGGGTTGTTCAAAAGCTGGTAGCCATAATTTCCCAGTCCCACATTTGTCGAGTACCACTCAACTGGGGGTGGGGCCCACCACGCATGATATCACATGGCAGAAGGAGTTCTGGCGGGGCCCTTCATGGCCATGGAAAGGCCTGACAGGGCCTACCAGCAGGGCCCACTGTAGCCACAGGAACTTCTGGTAGTGTAGCACCCTGCTTGTGGTTAACGCTTAGCTGGAATGAAATATTCAACGCAGCAATAGAGAAATTAAAATAATAATTTATTTGTCAGACAAATAAATGATTGGCACAGTGGTATATTTACCAAAAGCTCTGCACACCCCAGCCCTGGTGGCCAGCACTTATATTCCCTCAGCCCAGTCTCCTTACTCCTCCTTTGGCTGCCTCTGTCCAATCAGCCTGGTTGAAATTCCTATTGGCTGTCTCATAGAACCAATCATAAAAGATACACCCATTTCCTATTACCTTTTATGGGAGACAAAGAGCTATATTTCCTTCTATCATATATCTTACATTTGCCTTGACAAGGCATCTTAATTATCAGATCACCCTATGCCCTTTGCTCTTCTGCTCTTGGCTCTTCTGCCCTTGGCAACCGGGACAAATGGCTAAAACAGATGGCTCATGGTTTTAAATCTTGTCATATAAACAGAGGTCTTGGGTTCACCTTCTCACACACCATCAATGAAATAAGAATCTAACATAAGAATCTAACATTTCTTACTTTCTAGATTTTGCATAATTACACTAAAGTCAATACATGTCATATATCACACATAGATTTTTAGAAGAAAAAGAACTTAATAAAAAAACAGTTTCTAAAGCAACCCCTTCAATTTACACCCCCCGCCAGCTGTTGTTGCTATTAGCTCTTTGCCCCTTTAACCTTCTCAGGATATCTTAAACCTTGGGAAGATATGGCTGAGTTTGAGTAATTACCAACTCTAATTAATGTTTTTGCAGCTTGGATTGTATTCTGTAATTTGTATGACCTTTGTTCCCAGCTTTTGCTCCTTTTTACAACTTTGAAGTACTGCAACAAATCAATGAGGGGCCCTGTTCAGAAAAATAAACATCTGCCAAGGCTAAACCTCTGCCAAGGCATTCAGCAACTTTTACTGCCTAGCCTGGAGCAAGCATCTGAAAATATATTTTTAAGCTCAATTTAAAATACAGATCTTTGATCAGATGCCTCAGTAGGGCCCACCATGGCTGCGGGTAGGCCCTGTTAGCATTCCTGCTCCATGATTGCAGTCATGGGATTTTTGTCTATCACATGACGGTGTGTGTTTTGACTCCACAAAGCGGGAAGTGACGGAGACAGGATGTTTCTGTTACTGTGATCTGTGAAGTGGGACTGATGTTCTTTGTTCTTTTTCTCTTTGCTGTCTGATGCTAGAGAGAGAGGGAGCCATATCACAGTGCTCTCTGTGTGTTTATATGTAAATAAAGTAGATTAGCCAAAATGCTGAGTTGCTGAGGTCTGTTATGCATGATGCGCAAACTCTGCGGATCCCTAAGTGTGCCTTTGTCAGTTGGCATCGGTCGCTGTGATGTTCGGGCTGAAGAAAGCTTTTGAAGCTCCCGAACGATTGACCAGGAGGCAGAGAACATGCCACTCGGGCATGTGTCTCTACCAGGGTCCTACTCAAGTGTAGGCTGAGCTCCTGACAGTCCCCAGGGTTTAAAACAATTTATAATCAGAAGAATAGGGTGCACACACAGCTGTGCAATGAAGGATCCAGAGGCTCCTCTTTGTGGAGAGAATTCTACAGCTTAGGGGCTGCCACAGAGAATGCTCTGCCCTGGGCAGTCCGTGAAGTGGGACTATTGCCCTTTGTTCTTTTTCTCTTTGCTGTCTGATGCTAGAGAGAGAGGGAGCCATGTTGCCGTGCTCTCTGTGTGTTTATATGTAAATAAAGTAGATTAGCCAAAATGCTGATTTGCTAAGGTCTGTTACCCAAGCTGCGGATCCCTAAGTGTGCTGATATCTGTTGGCATCGGTCGCTGTGATGTTCGGGCTGAAGAAAGCTTTTGAAGCTCCCAAACGATCGACCAGGAGGGAGAGAACATGCCAGTCAGGCATGTGTCTCTGCCAGGGTCCTACATGAGTGCAGGATGAGCTCCTGACAGGCCCAATGGGGACCTCCTGGCCCCCTCCTTGAATTTTTTTGGGAGGGGCTCAGCCCCCTGGCTCCTCCCTAGATGGCACCCCTGCCCAGTCCCAGTGAAGTAGGAAACGAAGCTTAATTGGAGACTTCAGGTGTGAGAGAAGGGAACGTGTTCAGTGGTGCAAAGCTCATTCATTTCTTGGCTTATTACACTGACAGATGATTATAAGAATCTGGCTGCTAAAGTCAAAACACTGGACCATTGAACTTTGTACTCTCTCCTTATTCCTTTTGTCAGACAGCCTCTGTTGCTGAAGTGCTTAAATCTGTACATCAGGTGTGTGTGTGTGTGGGGGGGGGTCTTGCTCTTGAAAACTGCACACCGAAGCTATTTTTCTCACTGTCAATAAATGTGACAGCATTTAAACTCAGGTTTAAAATCATGTTGACACATTTTGTAACAAGCTGACATCTCAATCATCTTGCAATGTATTCTTTACGGCCCCGGATGGAAAAAACTGGTATAAGATCCGTATCTCCCCCTCACTTCTCAAGGCAGATCTTCGGCTAAAACCCAAGACACCTCTCTTAATCCTAGCTTTAGGCACTTGAGATGTATATTTTACGACCCACTCTTTTCCTATAATTACAAGCTTTTTATAATTGTTTTTAACATTTGTGTTTTAATTAACGGCCTAGGACCCTCGTACCTACGGGTCCGCCTCTCCTGGTATGCCCCATGGAGGACCTCAAGGTCCATAAATAGCAACACCCTAGAGGTCCCAGGCCCTAAGGAAGTTAGATTAGCCTCAACCAGAGCCAGGACCTTTTCGACACTGGCTCCGGCCTGGTGGAACGCTCTGTCTCATGAGACCAGGGCCTGCAGGATCTGATTTCTTTCCGCAGGGCCTGTAAGACAGAGTTGTTCCGCCTGGCCTTCGGCTTAGAATCAATTTGATTCCCGCCCCCTCTTTCTTTTTTCCTTTCTCCTCCTGTGAAGAGGCGGCATTTTAATGTTTTAATGTTGTATTTTAATCTCGTATTTTAAGTTGTATTTTAATCAACTTGTTTTTATTATTGGTTGTTAGCTGCCCTGAGCCTGGTCTTGGCTGGGGAGGGCGGGATAGAAATAAAATTTATTATTATTATTATTATTATTATTATTATTATTATTATTATTTGTTGTAACCTGCCCTGGGACCATGGAGTGAAGAGAGGGTAATAAATTGTAATAATAATAATAATAATAATAATAATAATAATAATAATAATAACAACAACAACAACAATAATAATAATAATAATGCCACCAACTTATGTGGGGTATAGAATGCAATGGGACTTATTTGTGAATAGACATGCACAGGACTGTACTATTAAGAGATAGCTCCAAATTTTCCAGTGATCTTGAAGGACTCTAGAGGTGAATAGCGTCACATTTTTGTCCACTGTCTGGATTATACAAGAACCTTGAGATTGTGTGGGTGGCATTCAGTTGCGTACCAGCAAATTCAAGTTGCACAATTACAGTGGATCTGGGCTATTGTGCAAACAATCACACACACACACACACACGCTCTCCCACCCTCCTAAAGCCCCAAACAGAAAGTGAAAGGAAATTGCACTGGAAAGTAGCAGCTCACAATTGCTCGATGTGGCATCATGTAAGCTCCATGGGTTCAAGTGCAGCTGAAGGTCTTCAACCAGCAGCTGGACAGCTCCCTGTCCTACACTGAGTTATTGGGTAGAATTAGATCAGGGTGGAGAACTTTTTTTCAGCCTGAAGGCCACCTTCCACACAGCCACCTTCCAGTGGTGTGTGTGGCCACAGGCAGAAGTGAGTGGCACAGTATATGTAAAGTTGACCTTTGCTCAGTAGGCTGGTTTCTACACACCCTTCTCTAGCTTCCAACCAGGCAGCCAAGAGGAATGAACAGAGTTCAAGGACATGTTCTAGCTAGGTGAAAACACCCACAGAGGGTATGAAGAAGGGTTGGGTGCGGCCTGGGGAGGGAGGCTGAGGAGGTGACATGCTTAGCCTAGGACTATATAGAGGGCTATACAGAGAGGCCTCAGGTTCCCCAAACCAGATGTCTCTCAAGGTCCCCTCTATGAGTCTAACTTATACTTTTAACCAGCCGTTTCAGAAAAGGTGCCAATTAGCACGGTTTTTTCACAGGGACATGGATCAGGAAGCGGGAGGCATCCCTCTCAAATACTCCACCTATTTGGAAAGCAGGTTAGATATTTTACGGACTTTTGTGGAAAGGAACTACAATATGTCTGTGAGTAGTGTAGCTTGAAACACAATCCATCAATGCTCTGTTTACTCTCTGCAGTGAAGAGTATTGAGGTGGTGGAACAAATTGGCAGAGTTTTATTGTATCATGTGAAGGCTCTCATAAAATCCAGATTGGCTTGTACAACCAGTGCGGAAAATAGCTAGATCCTAACAGCCAGGGGTTTTTTATTTAAGAATTAGGAGTAACTCTACATTCTGGTCCACTCCCGCTGCCCCAACAAAGAAATCTATAATGCTATTGATTTTGTTGGCAGGGATCATAAGGTTTCATCTTGCAGAGAAAATATAAAAGTTGGCTTGCTAGCAGGATTAGGGATTTGGATCCAGTCTTTGCTCTGTCAATATGCTCTCGGAAAGCTCTATAAGAAGCTTGTCTATAGGCGGGGATTTCTGAGTTTTGCTTGTAAATGAGTCGAACAGAAACATGTAAGTGCCTTGGAGCTGGGAGCCCTGGAGAGGCCAGTGCTGGGGCAGATTGCAAGGCATAATTCTCTCCGCTGGTGGGATATGGAAAACCCCCTGCCTGCGCAGCCAATATATCAAGTTGTCACAGCTATATAAACCATCCTGGAAAGATGATTTGCCGCCGGCATTTTGTTGGTCTTTTGTAATTGTGTTGGTATTTGATGCAGCAGCACATTTTGAAAGGATCTCACTGGATTGACTACAAGGAGTGCCAGGAGAGATCTCAGGTTGCCATCAAATAGCACGAAAGTTGATGTGTGTGCAGGGCTAATGCCCCACCAACCTCAGGCGACCCAGTTAGATGGACCACATATAAATTATTATTATTGTTGTTGTTGTTGTTGCCTTGAGCCAATCCCCACCTGTCTGCCTTTCAACATTCCACTCATCTAGGAAGTGGCACTGGGTGTTAGCTCCCAGAACTGGGGCTCAAGCCCGGGTAGTGTGTATGGAGGTATTGGGTTGCCCAGATGATAATACAGCATCTCTCTCACCTTCAAGGGAAGTAATAATGCCACTGTATTCTGCTCTGGTCAGACCTCACCTGGAGTACTGTGTCCAGTTCTGGGCACCACAGTTCAAGAAGGACACTGACAAACTGGAACGTGTCCAGAGGAGGGCAACCAAAATGGTCAAAGGCCTGGAAACGATGCCTTATGAGGAACGGCTAAGGGAGCTGGGCATGTTTAGCCTGGAGAAGAGGAGGTTAAGGGGTGATATGATAGCCATGTTCAAATATATAAAAGGATGTCACATAGAGGAGGGAGAAAGGTTGTTTTCTGCTGCTCCAGAGAAGCGGACACGGAGCAATGGATCCAAACTACAAGAAAGAAGATTCCACCTAAACATTAGGAAGAAATTCCTGACAGTAAGAGCTGTTCGACAGTGGAATTTGCTGCCAAGGAGTGTGGTGGAGTCTCCTTCTTTGGAGGTCTTTAAGCAGAGGCTTGAGAACCATATGTCAGGAGTGCTCTGATGGTGTTTCCAGCTTGGCAGGGGGTTGGACTCGATGGCCCTTGTGGTCTCTTCCAACTCTATGATTCTATGATTCACTGATGTGGTCCAGAGGAAAGCAGAGCAATACATTTGGCCCCAGCTTGGCTGCAGGAGTTGCTGGAAGGAGGCATACAGGGCGCCATCCAACCTTCTTAGGGACTCTACTCTGGATTTGTGTTGGGTTAACTCCTTGGCCCTTTCTTCTCCAGAAGATATCCCAAAAGGCAGTAGAGGTTTAGGATCAGAGCTTTCCTTGTCTTAGATGGGCTACCTTCCCAGGTTGACGAGTGCCATCTGTCCCTCACTTCCCTCTACAGAATGCACAGGAACTGCCTTCTTCAATGTTGGGCACTATGGGTCTCTCGTTTGCTCAATCCACCAGAGCCTGTCATTGCATGCCAAAGAAACCCCTAACTCACTGAATGCTTGAGACCCATTGGCTACCCTCACCTGGTTTAGCCACCCACTCAAAGCTATTTCCTAGGGTGTGGCTGCTGTCACATGCTGACAGCTTCTAGGAGCCACAGGTAATAACTGAGTGCTGGGTGGGGACCAAAGGTGGAAAAACTCCCTCAGAAGGAGCCTGATGTGTCCCCCACCAGAGGTGCTACCCCTCCCCCAACACCCCATACACACAATACCCAGTCTACTCCTCCTCCTCCTCCTCCATGTACAGCAGAGGTTAGCAGATCTTGGGCTTGTGGGATCTACTTTGCTTTGGATTCAAGCCAACCTAGTCCACCAACCATTTCCAGGTGTAAAATAGTGTCCCATTCAGTTAGATGTACAGTAAGGAACAGTGTGCCTCTGAGCCAGGTGCACCAGGTATCTTCCGCCCTCTCAATATGTGTTGGAAAGGGGCTGGCCCCCTCACTGTTGAGGGGGCCTGGCATGGGTCATGCACACGTGATGTCATGTGTGTCGCAGCTTCAACATTTGGCTCCTCCAGAATGCTCTGCCTTCTCCAGACATTGTGACATCATGCACATGACCTCACAAATAGGCCCCCTCAATCTTCAGGGCAACCTGGCGCCTCTGCTCTGAGCACTTGTTCGGCTTGGGAATTTGTGATCAGCACCAGAACCAAGCCAATAAGTCCTTAAACACAAAAACCTGCTCCAGACTTTGCCCCCCCAAACATTCTTTTCCAGCAAACTTATCATTGTTGCTTATTGCTAGACAACAGAAGTCATTTGCTGATCTACTGCAAATTCCACACATTAAATTTCATTTTGTCCTTTGGATTTGGAACCTTGTCTTCAAATTTCCAGATACTGTTTTATTGAGATTACACACACACACAACATTGCAGAAAATATAAATCTAGTGTCAGCTGCTGGCGTTTTTGTAAGTTATCTCCTTTTGCTTTGGCTTCTGCAAGAATCTATGCAAAAGTGCTTCCAAAGATAAATTCATTGTCATGATGATAATTTTATTTTTCACTTTATTGCTTTTTAATTTTTTTTGTTTTATTGCTTTTTATTGTGAATAACTTTATTCTGTGTTTTATTGCTTTTTTCCCCAAAAAGAAATCATTTCTTTTATTGCTCCTCCCCGCCAAAATCCCTCTTTCCGGTTTATAGCTATTGTGTTTTATAGACCTAGTATTTTTAGTAGTTGGGTTGCAAGTGTAATTTGTCATGTTACCTTTGAGCCTGTCTGAATTTTTACGAAGCCTTTGACCATAAGTGCTAAAAGTTTGACCTGACCTGAAGCAAATTGCCCAGAGATCTCTATTAGTAGATTGAGATTTATCTTCTGCTAACCCGCCCCTCTTGTGAAGATAAGGCCTACCCTTCAAGGAATAACTTTTGGATTGGAGTTCCCCAGCTATGTTGTGTGTGTGTGTGTGTGTGTGTGTGTGTGTGTGAGAGAGAGAGAGAGAGAGAGAGAGAGAGGGATTGCTGTTTGCTGACAGAGGCTTTGGAACGTGACCAGGAAGTGCATTGAAAAGTGTGGGAGGAACAAATGACTAACAGGAGGACTTGCAAACACAGCACAATCAAATCAGAATGCTCATTGTTGTAAAACCACCCTGTAAACAATTCAGAACAAATGCTCAATAATGACTGGATTTAATCTAACCCTCACATATGCTTGCTGCAAGCAACTCAGGATGAATGCTCAATAGATGGGTGATCTATTTATAAGCCCCTAACTGCACCGGGACGCGGGTGGCCTAGAAATTGCCGATCAGAAGGTTGGCAGTTCGAATCCCCACGATGGAGTGAGCTCCCGTTGCTCGGTCCCTGCTCCTGCCAACCTAGTAGTTCAAAAGCACGTCAAAGTGCAAGTAGATAAATAGGTACCGCTCTGGCGGGAAGGTAAACGGCATTTCCGTGCACTGCACTGGTTCGTCAGAAGCAGCTTAGTCATGCTGGCCACATGACCCGGAAGCTGTACGCCGGCTCCCTCAGCCAATAAAGCAAGATGAGCACCGCAACCCCAGAGTCAGTCATGACTGGACCTAATGGTCAAGGGTCCCTTTACCTTTAACTGCACTGGGAAGCAGTGGAAGACAGGAGTGCCTGGCGTGCTCTGGTCTATGGGGTCACGAAGAGTCGGACACGACTAAACGACAACAACAAAACTGCACATCTTGTGGCTGCCTATTAACAAGATATACTGTAAATGAGGCTCTTTCCCCAGCTAGCAGGGCCACTGTCCTTTTTCTTTCACAAGCTTGCCTGCCATTCAAAACTGTCTTTTTCTCATAAGGTTTTCTGTTCAGACACTCTGGTCACCGGTGCTGAATGGATGCTGCTTTTAGGTGACCATGTGTGGGATCTGCAAAAAGAAAAAAAAGGGGGGGGGGAAGGGTTGGGGGCATGGGGGAAGCAGAGGTGTTCAAAGAATGACACATGAAACAAGGTCCATGCTGTTGCTGGGAAGCTTCTGAAACACACCATTGTTAACTTCTTACATTCTCAGGCTCCAATCTCCCTTTGATTTGACTGCAGTGAAGAAGAGTGACGATGTCTCTTTTATTCAGAAAGGAGACCTGAGATTGTACTTTGGCTTCTGAGCGAAGGGAGATTGTCAGCTCCTTCTTCAGGGTGGTAATCAGAAGAAAGTGCCATCATGGAATCATAAAGCCATTGTGTTTTGCATAGCCGAGTATCAGAAGCTACTCTAGCATTAAAAATAAAATATGGAGATGGGAAAGAATAGACATTTCGGCTTTATAATTCTTCCCAAGGGGGGGGGGGAGAGAATATATATGATCAGAAGATTTCTTCAACCCAGTTTTGCTATTGTTATGAATGAGGGACTGAAGCAAAGGAACTCCTAAATCTCAAAATGAAATTATTCCATTTCCCTTCCACTCCACAATGAAAGTCTGCCTCTCCTTCTCTCTCTGTTGTTCATTAAGTGCTGTTTGGTTTGGCTGTTAAAAAGTGTGCTCTACCAGCAAACATCTGCAACAGTGTTTTTTGAATTGCTGATCCCTCAGGCAGCGGTGGATCTTGGCTTCTCAAATTTCAGTGGCCCCCTGTGCAACGTCAAAATCTGACACACACACCCTGCCTTTCGCCTTCTGTCGGACATTCTTGTTGTAGCACCTGCTGTGGTGCCCAGAAGCTCCGCACCCAGTGCGACCAAACTGGTTGCGCTCCCCTAGATCTGCCTTTGCTTCAGGCACATTTTTCCTTCTGAATTAAAAATGGAGACAAACTTCAAACTCACGTACAGTGGTACCTCGGGGTTACATACACTTCAGGTTACAGACTCCCCTAACACAGAAATAGTGGTTCAGGTTAAGAACTTTGCTTCAGGATAAGAACAGAAATCGTGCTCCGGCAGCGCGGTGGCAGCAGGAGGCCCCATTAGCTAAAGTGGTGCTTCAGGTTAAGAACGGACCTCCGGAACGAATTAAGTACCGTATTTTTCGCTCTATAAGACGCACCAGACCACAAGACGCACCTAGTTTTTGGAGGAGGAAAACAAGAAAAAAAAAATTCTGAATCTCAGAAGCCAGAACAGCAAGAGGGATCGCTGCGCAGTGAAAGCAGCGATCCCTCTTGCTGTTCTGGCTTCTGGGATAGCTGCGCAGCCTGCATTCGCTCCATAAGACGCACACACATTTCCCCTTACTTTTTAAGAAGGAAAAAGTGAGTCTTATAGAGCAAAAAATACGGTACTTAACCCGAGGTACCACTGTATATGCCAACTAGGAACGGAGGGGGGGAATCTGTGTTTTTGTTACGGAAATTATGGGGGGGGGCACATCTTTAAAGTTAAATGTTACAAATATTATGCCTGAATGTATACTTTCAACTTGACAGCTCAGGGAAGTTACCTAGCTTTAAAAATAATATAAAATCAACTCCTTTGCCAGTTTCCTCCATTCCAAAGCTATTTCCCCCTTGAAAGGGACTCCAGGAAGTTCCCAGAGGTGACAATTGCTGAGCTGATTGTTGTCCAAGGAAAGTCTAATCCCATCAGCAAACTTGCCAAGGGGTCAGACATGCAAAGGAAGTTCTATTGTACTTTGGTGATTTTCTGTAACAGTTTTAGAGCAAACGACTTAATTTGCAATTCCAGGAGTTGTAGAGGGTTGTACCCAAGCTAAGTCCTGCTTGGAGCAGATCCATTGGAATTAATGGACCTAAGTTTGTCAGGTTCATTAATTTCAGTGGGTCTACTCTTAAAAGAGGAGCAACGTTGGATACAATGCAGAGATAATGGAATACAGCGAACCATTGGAAGGTACACTTCTCCCAAATTTTGCAATGCAGCTCCAGGGTTTAAAGAAAGGTGTACAAAAAGGCACATTTTCCAAGAAAATTGATACAAAATGCCAATTTCAGAAGACTGCTGAACCGTATGTATTTGGAGTTCAGTCAAACCTTGGTTCTCAAACAGAATGCGCTCTGGGATTCCCAGAACCGATTCCCGGAACCGTTCGAAAACCAAGGCACAGCTTCCAGTTGGCTGCAGGAGCATCCTGCAGCCAATCAGAAGCCACATAAGCCATGTTGGACATTCAGCTTCTGAAAATCGTTCGAAAACCGGAACACTAACTTCCAGGTTTCAATTGTTCAGGAGCCAAGGCGTTTGAGATCCAAGGTAGGACTGTATTGTCTTAGCTTGATCACACTCTGGACAGAAGAATGCTTCTGCTCTCAAGACAGACATTCGAGAGCCAGTGTGGTGTAGTGGTTAAGAGAGGTAGTCTCGTAATGTGGTGAACCGGGTTCGTTTCCCTGCTCCTCCACATGCAGCTGCTTGGTGACCTTGGGCCAGTCACACTTCTCTGAAGTCTCTCAGCCTCACTCACCTCACAGAGTGTTTGTTGTGGGGGAGGAAGGGAAAGGAGAATGTTAGCCGCTTTGAGACTCCTTCGGGTGGTGATAAAGCAGGATATCAAATCCAAACTCTTCTTCTCTTCTTCTACTTTAGTCATGAGACAGACCGCAGTTTCTTGACTAAAGTCCCCCCATTCCACTCCACAGATTCTGAGGTGAACACCTTTACCATGCACATGGATGAGCTTGGTATTAAGCTTCAGTAACATGGTGGTCCTCATGTGCCTTAAGACCATAATCCAGGGTCTTTAGGCCTGGCCACCTGCAGCCCTAAACCTTTCCTGCAGTGACTTGAACTTGATATGGACCACCTCCAGCTCACCACAGGCTCTTGCCCTGTTTTGCCAGCATCCTCCTGTGGCTTTTCTCCTGGAGCAGGTGAAGTTTAACTCAAAGATTCCCTTCTTCCATCCTCAGTTGCATGGTGAGATGGTGAATGGTACATTTTTGCTGCGCTTTTATTGGGTTTCAGAGGTTATTGCATTGTTATTTTTTGTATCACATTGTACTTTTTCTTCTGATTTTATGTCATGCTTCATATTTTAAAATTTTTTGTAAGTGATGCGTCCAACAACTAATCAATTGAATAAGTGGTGGTGATGAATTCACAGATGGAGGGAGATAGTTTCCGCAAAGGGAAAGCCAGAGCCAAAATGGTTTGAAGCAAGAGGGAAAGAGGAGAAGAGAAGCCTCTTACATTGTTTTTCGCTGGTATTAAATACCGATAAATAAAATAAGTTAGGTCCGCCACAATGGAAGTACCACTCAATGCCAGGTCCTCCCTGTCATTTTTCTTTCCTGCCACTCCTAAAAATGTGGTCAAAATGTTTATCTGAGAAGGTTTGAATCAGGCCAATTAAGAGCCCTACTAACCATGGGCTATATTTCAGGCCTCATAACTCCCTGTGGAGGAAGCAAGTTCCCTGAAAAAGTAAATTCTAACACAGGGAAAAAGAATTAATTTAGCATCAGTTAATTTAATCAGAATCTGTCTTTGGCCATTCCAGTCATGGCTGAGTCTTTCTAACAATGTTCTCCAAGGAGGAGGAAAGCAATTTCTAAAGCAAACAAATCAATATTCAGAAGCTACATGGCATTTAGAATGTTATCTACAACAGGAAGGCATTATTAAAACATAAGCAGCGTCCCAGCTCAGAGGTTGGATATGCATGTTGAGATTATATTATTCTGTTCACTGAACTTCTTCCTCAGTTCCTCACCTTTCTGGACCCAAAATTAACATTATAAAGACCAAAGAGGTGATCTTTGATGGTTCTGCTCACAAAACAACCCCCTCCCCCCAAAAAACCCACTGACTTCCTGAAGGGCCAGAGGCAAGCAGAGCTGGAATAAATTTTAACTGAATGCACACATATGTATGTCCAGTTGAGTGCCAGCCTCTTGACATCCATAGACAGAAAGCATCTCTTAATGAGTTCCAGCCACAGTTGCCGAGGCAAAAAGGAGTATCTTGCTAATACAGTGGAAATGAACAGAAACAAGGACAGAAGGGAAGAACTTTTATTCAGAGGGCCACATTCCTTTTTGGTTGGGGCCAGAAGCAAAAGTTGGAAGTGCAGTAGCTAGTTTGTACAACCCACCCACCCCTCTCTGTCCTCCATGAGAGTGGTTAAAAGCGGTGGACTCCTGATCTGGTGAACCGTGTTCGTGTCTCCGCTCCTCCACATGCAGCTGCTGGGTGACCTTGGGCCAGTCACACTTCTCTGAAGTCTCTTAGCCTCACTCACCTTACAGGGTGTTTGTTGTGGGGGAGGAAGGGAAAGGAGAAAGTTAGCTGCTTTGAGACTCCTTCGGGTAGTGATAAAACCGGGCATCAAATCCAAATTCCTCCTCCTCCTCCTCTTCTTCCATCCAGGCAAGCAAGAGGAATGATAGTTCAAGGACACATTCCAGCTGGTCCAAAAAAATCAAGGAGGGTGTAAAGCAGAGCTGGTTATAGGTCTGGATTGGAGACTTTCTCTATGGAGAGTCATGAGGACCAGATATACATGCATGCATACATACATACATACATACATACATCAGACTTTCAAAGTGTCCCAGTGAAAAAATCTCATCAATGAGATTGCAAAAGCATTCTGGGAAATGATTTACAGTGGTAACTTGGGTTACAGATGCTTCAGGTTACAGACGCTTCAGGTTACAGACTCTGCTAACCCAGAAATAGTACCTCAGTTTAAGAACTTTGCTTCAGGATGAGAACAGAAATTGTGTGGCGGTGGCGTGGCAGCAGGGGGAGGCCCCATTAGCAAAGTGGTATCTCAGGTTAAGAACGGACATCCAGAACGAATTAAGTTCTTAACCTGAGGTACCACTGTATAATGAATTGAAAAAAATGTTGAAAATAACCTTTGTTAAGAAACCAGAAGCTTTTCTTTTAGGTGTAATTGGAGAAGAGCTGCCAAATACCAGAAAAATATACAATGGTTCCTTGGGTTAAGTACTTAATTCATTCCAGAGGTCCGTTCTTAACCTGAAACTGTTCTTAACCTGAAGCACCACTTTAGCTAATGGGGCCTCCCCCTGCTGCCGCGCCGCATCATTTCCCACACCAGATTGACACTTTTTTGGGGGGTGGGTGTGTAAATTTGCAATCCAGTTCACTGTCTTCCAATCTACTTATAAATTGGGAAAGTGCAAATTTGGTTGGTTTGCTTTGAAATGCAGCGCAAGCAAACTTGTTCTTTGTCTACTATACAAAAAAGCCTTCCACATGTTAAGGGAATTATGGAACCGAGGTACACATTCTCGAGTCTGTGCCCTTAGAGAAGGTCAAACCAATCCTCATCTCTGTGGGTTATTATTATTATTATTATTCTACTATCCCCAAATAGTCTAAAAAATGGATGCCTCAGATCTCTACTCTCAGCTGGAAATCTAATTTGAAACTATTTTGCCATCAACATTAGATGGAACTTTAATAAGGTGGAGTGAAACTGCTGGAGTTTTTCATCCCCAGAGGAAGAGCCCATGCTTCTCTTTAAAATCCACCATATGCAGAATAAGCGTGTGTGCTCAGGTAATTAAATCCTCACGACACTTTTGCTCGGCACCAGACTGAATATTGGCTCCAGTGCGTCTGATTGCTGAGCCTCAGCAAAATGAGTTCTCAGAAAAATCAGATGGTTTGGCAAGTGCAGCAGAAAGGGGGGAGGCGGAATAGTTTGCTGGCTCACTGCAAAAATTGTTCAAGTCTTAGCAAATGAAGCTGTTCTCTGCGAACAAATGTTTGAAGCTCAGCAGGAGATCAACCCCTGGGTGGACATGGAATATGCATTTTGAGATAAATGGGAATATCCTTCCTTGGGTTGCCATGGAGGTCAAGGAAAAGGTTTCCCACTCATTAGCAGAAACTGGGGAGAGTGCTGTTGCATCAGGTTCTGTTTCTGAGCATCCCACAGGCATCTAGTTGGCCACTGTGATCCAGAAGGGTTTTCCTTACACTCTTAAGGAGCAGGTGCTGCTCAAAACTGCTACTTGGGAACCTGAGAAATCAAATTTCCTGAGGCTCCTGGCTCAATGAATTGCCTTGAGAGGCCTTGGAAGCGCCATTTCCCAGGATGCTCAGCAGCAATACATTCTGGGTCCATCATCCTTTTCCACATTGTCTTTTGCCCCTTGGCTGTACTTGAGAAATGATTCCAACAGATTCCACACAAAAAACGCTTATGTTCCTGTGCAGATGGCAGTACCGAATCGGTGGTGCATGCCCTGCTGGCTTGCACTCTTTATAAAGACTTGAGGAATGAAGATATCATCCCTCTTTTTCAGTGGTACCTCTGGATGTGAATGGGATCCGTTCTGGAGCCCGGTTCTCATCCTGAGTAGAACGTAACATGTGACTGCGCGTCTGTGCGTGCCACGTTTCGCCACTTCCGTGCATGCGTGTGATGTTATTTTGAGTGTCTGCGTATGCGCGAGCGGTGAAAGTAACACACTCCGTTACTTCCATTTTTAAAAAATAATATTTTATTAAGATTTTCCATAACGTCACAAAAAAAAGAAAAATACAAAATTAATAAAAAAAAACAATTAAAAACAATTCAATTTTTCATAACATATCTTGCATTTGCTTGTTTCCCGGACCTCCCCACACCTCCCCTCTTTGTATTCCAATTCAATTTGTTTATTCAGCAAATCCTTTCCCTCTTTACTTTATCCTTATCTTGATCTTAATATATTATACCTTTGAGTTTTCACCTATTGACATTCCGTTTTTACATATTCCTTCCTACCATTGTTACTAAAAAACCCTTAACCTCAATCCAACATCATTCTAACATCCATTAATTTTATAATATTTCTGTAAATAGTCTTTAAGTTTCTTCCAATCTTCCTCCACCAAGTCTTCTCCCTGGTTTCGGATTCTGCCGGTCATTTCCGGTAATTCCATATAGTCCATCACCTTCATCTGCCATTCTTAAAAAGTGGGTAGTTCTTGTGTCTTCCAATACTTCGCGATGAGTATTCTTGCTGCTGTTGTAGCATACACTCCGTTACTTCCAGGTCGCCGTGGAGCGCAACCCGAAAATGCTTAACCTGAAGCTACTTCAACCCAATGTATGACTGTATTGTCCATTCTGGGTCACCCAGCCACTGCCACAGTGTCCTTTCTCTTGGCAGATGAGCAGGTGACAGCAAAGGTTGCAAGGTTTTTAGCTGGAAAATCAGAATAAGATCCACTATTTGACTATTGATTCAAAACCCTGAAATGTGTTTTATATAATTGACTTTTTATTTCTATTCTTTGTATAGTGTATTGTTGTTTTATTGCTATGGCCGATGGCTGACGCAAATAAAGATTCATTCATTCATCCCACATTGTCTGTGTTGCCAACTCAGTAACAATTGACAACGCAGATATGAGATTTGCCACCAAAATCTAGAAAACAACGGCAACTGCTATCTCTTTTTGACTTTTTGTTCTTAACAAAAAAGCTATTGCCAATCTCCCGTTTCCCTCCCGTGGCAGGTTTGCAAAAAAACAAAAACACCGTGTATAATTTTGATTGCACAAATGGATATAAAGAGAGTGAGATGAATTATAGTAAGAGAGAGCAAATGAAATCTAAGTGCTGTGACCGGCAGCTGGAAAGCAGGACTGATTTGGAGATGTGATGCCAGAAAGGGAATCATAAAACCCACCCATCCTAAATTTTAGCATCAAGAAACATCTGCTGGCTTCTCACTCATTTCTCAAGAGAATCTACTCCTGGGGTGGGGAGGAAACAGTTCTCCCTTGATGTCTTGCAGAGATCGGATCAGATAAGGGGAGGAGGAGAAGAAAGACTAGCCTCAGACTCAGTTTTGTTGAAGGGCAGTTTATGCAACTTCTGTTCGATACATAGGGTTGCCTCCAGTGCTCAGAGTCATCAAAATTAATGAGCATGACTAACTGGGGCTCTTTCATTCCAGCAGGTGGTCTCAGAGTAAAACCTCGCTGGCTACAACCCATTTATGTTAGGATTGCTGGAGTTAACCACTTTGCCAGAATTGAGGGAGGTGATGGTATTTAGAGCAGCTGGGTGTTTCTGATGAAAGAAAACTGTGCTGAATCCCAAAAATAAAGGTTGCCAATTTATTTCTTATAAATTGGGCTGCCATTTTGCAAAGAAAGGTCACCGATTTTCTTTGTTTACAATCTGTCAAACCTATCAACACTTTTGCAGATCAGATTTTATAGTCGCCATCACAAAGATTTCTGTGAACTTACATTTTTGAAAATTGGTTCCCAAACAAAATAGAACCATGACATCCCCCCCCCCCCGACATCTTTTTGCATATTCTGATGGCATAGTTTTTCATTTCATCCAGACAGAGAAGCTATGGCTACCACTTTAGGAACAAGTTCAATATCCTGGTTTGCTCCAAACTTGTTAGCCACAATTCCTCACTTTGGAAGAAATTGGGAACACAGACTGCTTCTTGACTTGCTATTTTTAAGTGGAATTCAGTCGCAGTATGGCAAGCTCGGTTGTGCAATTAAAGTTGACTTGGAGTCCTTGAACAACAAAGCTGCCCTCCTGCCCAAATCAGACTTTTTGTGATAAGGAAAGTGATGGGTGTCATGGTGCTGTCAGTGGTTCCTGGCTGGTTGCCCAGGAAAATATAACGACAAGGAAAAGTTTCTCACAGTCCTTTTTTATTTCAGTCTTTACAGAGAGAGGTTATAGAACCCAGCCTCTTGGATAATGGCGTTGTGCTGAATGAATCTCCACCCCCCAATCTCTCCCAGTCCCTCATTCATCATTTTCATCATCTCCTCTAGGGGTGCTGCTATGTGCCCTCTGTCTTCAAGCTCTTTGCTCTCCTACTTTTAAGGCTCGCCGGGTTCTGGGAGATGGAGGGTCTGGGATGCTTTCTAATGACAACACGTCAGCCAGGTGTTGCTCTGGCTCTCCCATGATTTCCCAACTTTCCCCCCACATCTGCCTCTCAGCTGCAACCTCCCTCAAACCCCTGTTGTAAATCTATTTTGTCTTCCTCTTCCTCCTCCCTGGAAGGGTCAGGATGGGCACTGGCGTCTCAAGGGGGGCAGGGGGTGGTGCGCCCCAGGTGTCATCTCTGGAGGGGAGTGACAAGAAGGCATCCTTTGGGGTGCTCGCCCCCCGAACGTGGCAGTGCAAGCAGCCATCGCACCGCCACAGCATGTGGTAGATCCTCCGTTCGCGGCTGCAGCCATGAGCAGAGGATCTTGCCACCGTCCGTACGGTGTTCGAGGGGTGCCGGCGGCAAACCACTATGTATAACTCATGTGCAGCGTCGCACACATGCATTGTACATAGTGACGCTGCACATTCGCCCTATGTAGCGACGCCACGCATGCATCATACGTAGCCTCACAGCATGTTTGCAGCCGGCAGTTTGCCCCGTCCTGGATGTTGGTTAGCCTTCGTTCACCCCTGAGGATGGGGAGGTGGTCTCCACCATTCCTCCATAAACAGATTGTCTGAAAGAAATTGTGGACTAATGAGCTTGACCACATTGATTATGAATCTGCCACTGCTCTGACCGTTCCAGCCCTCTCCTGGTTCTGGAAGATGGGGTTGGGAGGAGATTTTGTTGCAGCAGGAGGGGGAAACACCCATGACTCTTCACCGACCTGACTCATCTCTGCCTCCACCTCCTGCTCACCAGCTTCATCTTCTGCCTCTGATTCCGGACTTCTTTCTGCCAGATCTCACTAAGCTTTTGACACCTCCCCTTTCCATTTTTCTCATTCTGACGCACTACCACTCCCCAAGCTCTGAGCCTTCTTCCCTTGAGGGTTCCTCCAACCATTTCTCTTCATCCAACCCAGGGCCAGATTTAGGTGTGATGAGGCCCTAAGCTACTGAAGTTAATGGAGCCCTTTGTATGTCCAGCTGTCCTTTTTCAATAACAAATTGTCGCTGTTTTTTGTGTTGAATATATGCTATATGGTAATTTATGGACCTCATAGGTATCTAAAGCCATTGACACATAACAAAATACATATTTTATCAAAGTAATTGTTGAACTGAAATACAATTAAAAAGAAGTATATTAATAGTGAAATAACAATTAAAAAGAAGTATATTAATATTGAAATAATTATTAAGCTCTAAATGTACATTTTATTTTATTTGTTTTTTATCTTATATTTTGGAAATGTACATCTGGTTGTTTTTTCTCCTTTAATATTTTTTTTGGGGGGGGGGTCCCCAAGAGATTGGGGCCCTAAGCTATAGCTTGTTTAGCTTATATGTAAATCCGGGACTGGTCCAACCAGTCCCTGACATTGAATGACTTGGAATGGTTCCCTTTATATGATGGAATCTCTCCTCAGCCTTTGGAAAGAGTGGGAAAGGGAGAGCATAAGTTCTGAGGAAGTTTGAATTTGGATAGCATCTGATGGAGACTTAAGAACAGGAGACTGAAGTGCGAAAGCATCCTAGAGAGTTGTGATGTTCCTACCCTGCTGCTTTGGAGACCTAGGAGCCTGGGTGTTGATGTTGGATGGGATGTGAAAAGAGGGCTTCGTTGGCAAAGCTCACTTGATGAGCCCCTATCTCTCAGTCTAGCCAATCTCACATGCGGATAACATTGAAGTGAGTGGAAAAACTCCACATGCTGTCAAGTGGAATAAAGGTTGGCTATACGCTCAATAAATAGACCTTTGCTTCTACTGTGCCCTGCTCTCACATAAAGAAATAAAGGAATATTATGCAGATAACTTAAATCTCCTGTGCCTGGAACCTCTCATCTCTTGTCAGGGGGGAAAGGACTGGTGCAAAGCAATATCAAATCAGTATCAAATTTAAAATCAGAAGCCCCACAGCAGGGAGGTGATTGTGTCATTATCCTGTCCCATCCCATGCTGTTTCAATCTGCAGCTGTCTTAAAGTACGTTATGCCCAATTCATAGAATCGTGGAATTGGAAGGTACTTCTAAGGTCATCTAATCCAACCCCCTGAAATGGAGGAATCACAGCTAAAGAACCCCCTACAGATGGCCGTCCAAGTTCTACCTAAACAGCTCTGATGATGAAGAGTTCACCACCTTCTGAGGCTATCTTGTCTAACAGCTCTTGCCACCAGAAAGCTTTTCCTGAAGTTTAATCGGAACCTCTGTTATTGTCATTTGCTACCCTGTGGAGCAGTAGGAAAGATGCTTCAGATCTTTGAAGATGGCTATCACATCACCTCTTCTCCAGGCTAAACATAGCCGACTCCCTCAACCATGCCTCATAAGGCTTGATTTCCAGACCCTTTATTATCTTGGTGCTTTCTGAAGGATAATTCTGGGCAGCAACAGTTGGGTCTGGTGAGACAGAAGGCAAGGAGAAGCCAACAATGAAGTCAGAACCAATGAGAGGCAGAGGCAATGAATACTTTTCTCCTCATCCTCTGCCCCACTGCTGAGTTCTACAAGGGCAACACGGAGAGGAGGAAGGAGGAAGGAGGAAGGAGGAAGGAGGAAGGAGGAAGGAGGAAGGAGGAAGGAGGAGGAAGCTGACAAGCCAATGCCAGCCCCTGGACTGGCAATAAATAGGAAGGCAGGCAGGTGAGGACCAGATGAGGTTTGTGGAGCAGTGCTCCAGTGGACCAGCCTCTGCTGATGCTGGGGAAATCCTCGGAAAACCCACACAAGGCAGTCCCCCCGCAACACTCCCACCCACCCCAGCCATAGAATAATTCTAGAGTAATTATGGGATATAAGGGCCCCTGACATTTAAGTCCCGTCGCAGATGACTCTGGGGTTGCAGTGCTCATCTCGCTTTCACTGGCGGAGGAATGGGGGTACGGAGGGAGTGGACCACCCCCGGCAGCACTATTCCAGTAGGGTGCCATCACGGTGCCCCCCTGGACATGCACTACCCCCCCACGCACCGGGTGCCACGTCCCCACAGGCGACATGCCATGCCCCCAGAATGCAAGTCACATCCCTGTGGGCAGTGCACCACTCCCCGCCTGCTCTCTGCCCCCGGTAGCGAAGCATGCAGCTTCGCCACTGCTTGCTTTACAGGCCAAGGGAGCTGGTGTTTGTCCACAGACAGTTTTTCCAGGTCATGTGGCCAGCATGACCAAGCCGCTCCTGGAGCAATGGAACACCAAAACCAGAGCAGTGCACGGAAATGCCATTTACCTTCCCGTCGGAGCGGTACCTATTTATCTACTTGCACTGGTGTGCTTTCGAACTGCTAGGTTGGCAGGAGCTGGGACCGAGCAATGGGAGCTCACCCCATCATGGGGATTCGAACTGCAGACCTTCTGATCGGCAAGCCCGAGAGGCTCAGTGGTTTAGACCACAGCACCACCTGCGTTCCTTTATGGGTTATAGAGAGAGCTATTATGCATCTTCCTTTGTTTTTAATACTGTAAAACTGCTAGGAGGAGTGCCAAAGCCCGGTTTCTGCCACACCTGGTTAAAATGCTTTCATAATGACTCAGGAAGTTATGCTTTGCAGCATCCTTTGCAATGATGTGGTTGTTTGCTCTGCTGGAGGATGGAGAAAGGTATGTGAGTGTAATACAGAGCTGCAATTCTTATTCATTGGTCCACCCACTTTTGCCTCTTGCCCCCCCCCCTTAAGTCATTATATGTCTCCCTGCTCTTCCTAAGCCTCTCTGTTTATCTCTCCCTGCACCATATGTAGTTTTTGTTCAGATTAAAAAGGTAAAGGTACCCCTGCCCGTACGGGCCAGTCTTGCCAGACTCTAGGGTTGTGCGCTCATCTCACTCTAGAGGCCAGGAGCCAGCGCTGTCCGCAGACACTTCTGGGTCACGTGGCCAGCGTGACAAGCTGCATCTGGCGAGCCAGCGCAGCACACGGAACGCCGTTTACCTTCCCGCTGGTAAGCGGTCCCTATTTATCTACTTGCACCCGGAGGTGCTTTCGAACTGCTAGGTTAGCAGGCCCTGGGACCGAACGACGGGAGCGCACCCCGCCGCGGGGATTCGAACCGCCGACCAAGCGATTGGCAAGTCCTAGGCACTGAGGTTTTACCCACAGCGCCACCCGCGTCACATGTTCAGATTACTGGTCATATATTATCAGTTTCTTTTCTCTCTGGACTCCCCCTGTGTTATTTGGGTGATTCTGCTATCAAAGGTAAAATAACAGTGCCTCTGCCCTCCAGATTATTCTGGGCCATAGGAAACTGCCTTATACTGTGTCAGATCCATCTAGGTCAGTATTGTTTACACAGACTGGCAACAGCTCTCTCCAGGGTTTCAGGCAGGGGACACTCCCAACTTTACTTGGAGATGCTGGCATTTGAGATTTCTGCATGCAAGGTGTGTGCTGTACCGCTGAGCTAGGCCCTTCTGCCTCGTCCTCCAACTGTTCCACACAACAAACTCCATATATCACTTATTGCCCTTTGTGCATAATTCTTTGATCATCCCACCTCACTGGAGAGCCCTCTTCCCCACAGGACTTTCAGGGACTCTATTGTGGAAGATTCTAAAACCACACAGAGTAAGGGCTGAATCGTAGTGGTAGAGCACTTGCACCCAGAAGGCAGCAACAGAGCGTGTTTTGATAGTGCCCGGGGTGGGTTTGTGTGTGTGCCCACCTGCCCCTGGGGTGGGGTGAGGGTGAAGGACAAATGGAGCCCACTGTGCCCAATCACTGCTTACCCCTCCCCCAAAATGCACCCAAAATGTGTCCATCAGCTGACTCCCACCATGCTATGCACCTGCAGGAAGGTCCCAGTTTTAGTCCTCAGCATCTCCAGGTAGGATGGTAAATATCTCCAGTGTAAAACCCTGGGGTGATACTGCCAGTCACTGTAGACAATATTGAGCTGTGTGGACCAATTTTGAGAGCCTTGGTAGAAGAAAACTTCTCGTGTTCCTTAATTTTGGCATATTACTGATGCACTCCAACATTACCTTGGGGTAGGAATGGGCTTCTATGAACAACTACTAGATCATACAAAGGTGTGTATCTGGAAAGAATCAATCAACAATCATTAAACCATGAATCCAGAGCTCATGGTCCTCAAGACCTCGTTGGACTCCAGCTCCCATCATCTATGACAACTGGACAGGCTGGCTGGGGATGATGGGAATTGGAGTCCAACAACATCTGAAGGGGTCACAGTCTCTCCATCCCTGGTTTAGATATTGGACTGTTAAGACAGTAAGTGTGCGCGCTAAATGTGGTGTTGTGGCTAGAGTTGACTTGGGAGACGAGGTCAAATAACTCAGCTGGAAAGATCATCGCATGGCTTGGGGCTCGCTGCTCTTTTTCAGCCTGAATTACCTTATGGTGTAGTTGTGACGATAAAACAGAGAGTCTGTTGACTAACAGGTCACCTTTGTTTTCTCTGCTGCCCTGTTGGCACTACATAAAGACAAAGACATTCTATTTTTAAAAATGAAAAGGGGGGGGGGGGAGAGGAAAGATTCAGAGCAGGTTCCCTAGCTGCGATGTAAACCTAAATTGGTTTCAGAGCTGTGGTTTGAACGAGAACAGAATTAGTCTGCAAACTGAATGCTGGCTCACCTTCCCGACATGGTAAGATTGTCCAATTTAAGCTTATTTTTATAAGGCTACACATCAGGGGTCAACATACTTTTTCAGCGGGGTCCACTGTCCCTCAGACGTTGTGGGAGGAGCAGACTATATTTTGAAAAAAATAATGAACGAATAACCATGCCCCACAAATAACTCAGAAATGCATTTTAAATAAAAGCACACATTCTACTCATATAAAAACATGCTGATTCTCGGACCGTCCGCGGGCTGGATTTAGAAGGTGACTGGGCCAGATCTGGCCCCCGGGCCTTAGTTTGCCTACCCATGCTGCACATAGCCTTATAAAGTTTCCCACTTCGAACACCCATCTTTTCCTGGCTCTGGGGATGAGAGGACCTGTGGCAAAAATGCAACCTATTGGTGGGTCCTCTCCCACTTCTGAGGCCTGGCCTGCCCTTCGTTTTAAAGTGTCTTCTAACACCCCACAATACCTTTTTGGATTCCCACCCTGAAGCCCTGGAAGTTGATTTATTCTGAAGCATTGTGAGAGGAGGAAGCAGAAAGATGGTTTCTACTACCAAACATGGCACCAGTATCTTGTACCATACTCTACAATGACTTGGGTTGCATTCACACTATAAATGCCATTTTAACCATTACGGAGGATCCTGGGAGCTGTAGTTTGTTAAGAGTGCTGTTCTCACAGAGCTACAGTTCCCAGCACCCTTAACAATCCGAGGATTGTCTGTGAGTATTGTTTGTTCATTATATAATATCAGTGTGGTTTCCAGTAATTATATATAAAACCATACAGTTAAAAATATAAAGGAGTTAGAAATCGAAATCAGCCAACTATTATGGAAAAAGGCATTCTTAATTATTAAACAAAGTGGTATAATAGTGTTTTAAACATATGGTGTGAGTGTGACCTTCATATTCAGGACTGTGGGAACGAAAGAGAAGTTGCTCACTGGGTGGGGTGGTGGTGGCGGCAGTAAATTAAAAATGGCGCCCAGGGCAGACATTTTGGGTGTGGCCTCACTGAGCACTGGCAGCTATTGCAGTATGCCTTGTGAAAGCATTGGGCCTGCCCTTTGTGCTATTCAATACAAAAAATGCAGGTGTTTAAAAAGCACAAATCTGAGACTAGTGGATTCCCCCCCCCCCAAGAATTTGCTTCCAGATGAATGGACCAGCCCCACTGTTCTAAAAATGCCCCATCTGTTCCCACTCTCCCTCCCCCCCCCCCAGAATAATTAAGAACAATTAAACTGAGACTCCAAGGCAAACACTCTGGAAACATTCGATTTTCTTTTCTTTTCTTTTCTTTTGCAGTGTAATTTATTTACAGAGTATTTCGCCATCGTCGTCGATGTTATTGTTCAGAATAGTTACTCAGACATGCTGAAGAGGTGGGATTCCCCCAGTCCGCTTGGATAGGAAGTACAGTAGAAAAGGCACACGGTTCTGTTCACCATAAGAGTTGTGCATCAGTCAGCAACTTAAAGCTAACAGATCCTTCTGCCCCAGGGACCTTCTTCAGTGAGGCACGAGACTGATCTGTCCTGCAAACCTGACCCAAATATGGCTGCCCTCCTGTTTCCTCCCAGAAAGTGGACGCAAAGTCTGGCTTCCGTGGTTCTTCTCCGACTGAGTTCCAAAAAAGCAGAAAGCTTGCAGAAGTCTTTCTGGGGCATCCATTGTTAGAGGATAGGCTCAGCTCTCACCAAGGTGGTAAACCTTTGACTATGAAACTTCAGACTCACGTGATTGAAAGTTCTTCCATAGGAACTTAGAACTTAGTGAACTTAGAAAAGAGCATATCAAAGAGATGAGTTTCCCCCCTGACAAGCTGGTTTTCTATATGCAGGGATTTATTTTCCTTAATGGAGAGGTGATTGTATCATGTGCGCCTATAAGCCCTAGTCTGAAATGATACGGTCTAGGTACAGGTGTATCACTTTCGTGGCCTTAGGTGGAATGCCAGTCTCCACCTTTCCTTTCTTTAAAAAAATAAAACAACATGTGCCCAGCAGTAAACCTTCTCCTTCAATGAGCTGACTTCTTCTCATCACAATAGTCCTCTTTAACCTGACTCTCTTGGAGGGGCGCCCACGTACTGGTCAAAGGACTCCAGAAGAGTAAGCCTCTTCCCAGCTCTGAATCAATGCCGGCCATGCTTGATCCAGTTTCTGATCATCCATTTCTGCCCCGAGCATCTTTGTACGACTAATCGGAGCCCAAAATTGGCATCCTTGGACATCTCTACTTCTAGACACCGGCCAGTGTCTCGGCTGATGATTGGGCCATTCTGTAGGGGTGAGAGAAACGAATACACAATAAGACATAAACCAGAAAATATAAATAATACTAATAATACTAATAATACTAATAATACTAATAATACTAATTTATTTGTACCCCGCCCATCTGGCTGGTTTTATTTATGTAAAAAAGGTGTTAATGGTTTTTCTAAAGTATTTTTTCTTTAACCATTCTTCTATTTTCTATTTCTTTTCTACTTTCTCTCTTCACTTTCATTATTTCTTCTTCTTTCTTTCTTTCTTTCTTTCTTTCTTTCTTTCTTTCTTTCTTCATCTTTGCTTTTATTCTTTGCTTTATTTGTTGTTGTATTTTATGTATTATTGTATTTTTATGTATGCTTTGTTTCGATGTAGTTCCTTTGCAATAATAAACAAACAAACAAATACTGATATCTGGTGGACTTGGGGAAACAAATCAAGTCATTAGAGAAATGGCAGAGGGTTAGGGAAATAATTCATAATGAATTGAAAAAAAAATGTTTACAAGTACTTCTCAAAAAAATAAAACAAAACAGAATCTTTTTGTTGCGGATAATTCAGACAGAAATTCCCAGGTGTCAAAAAAGGTTATTTATGTATGCCACTACTGCAGCCTGTGTTTTGTTAGCCCAAAAATGGAAAATGAGGGAAGTCTCAACTAAAGAAGAATGGCAACTTAAGCCCATAGAATATGCATAGGTTGGGGGCTTAATATATAGAATAAGAGAACAAGAAGAACATATGTAAACATAATGGAATACTGAATGGTTTAGTTTATATAAAATATGCAGGGATTTATGTTATGCAAAATGAACCATGGAAAGAGAAGAAGGGAAGTCAATGATATTTTAAGGTTGCTTAAATGAATATTCTAAAATGTAAAACAGAAGATTTTATAAAAATTATAGGAAAAAAAGAGAGAAATGGCAAAGGAGAAAAATTAAAGGCATTGGAGGATACAGTCTACCCTTAAATCCATTGAACAACTTGCTGGAATATGTTTAAAAGTCTGCTATTAAATATCTAGTTAATTTGCTTTCAAGCCTGTCAATATCAGCTAGGAATCGAAGAGCCATGATAATCTATCAAGCTAAAGTCCATCTAGTTCAGCCACATGTTTACACAGTAGCCAACTCAGTTGACAGATGAGCGGGGTATAAATAATAATAATAATATATTATTATTATTATTATTATTATTATTATTATTGATCAAACTACGGGAGGCAGTGGAGGACAGAAGTGCCTGGCGTGCTCTGGTCCATGGGGTCACGAAGAGTTGGACACGACTAAACGACTAAACAACAACAACAATTATTATTATTATTATTATTATTATTATTATTATTATTATGGGATGCCTGAAAACAAGACGTAAGTGCAACAGCAACACTCCCAGTTTGTAATTCCCAGCAGTTGTGCAAACATGAAAGCCCAAAGTCTTCACTCACAAGTGAATATTTTTGACTTTGAATTCAAAAGAAAGGCTGCCTTTGGCAACAACACAAAACAAAAACTTTTTCGGAACATGGGTGCAGTGCCAGATTTAGGGAGATGCGGGCAGTTCTGCTGCACAGGCCACTGAGCTGAGGGGGCGCAAAATTGAGAAGATCCATGACTGAGAAGGTCCATTTGGCAGCGCCAACTCTTGGCCTCACATTAGGATGCCATATTACAAAAGATTGCTGAAGTCTGTCCCTGATGAGGGCAAGTTACAAACCCAGGGAAAGGGAGATGGAACAGAAAACTGAGAATCCCGAACACAAACACAAAACACTGTAATATTTTGCGACAGGCCCTGCTTGCATGCACAGCTGGCTACAATACCTGTGTAAAATCCCACAGCCTCTGTGCCGGCCTCAAGGTGTCTTCACATTTCTTCAGAGTGGGGGTCCTTCCTTTCCCATCATCGACAAGACATTTGGAGTCAGGCAGAAATGCAGTAGACCCCAAAGGGCCCAGCTGCAGAAGTCCTTCAGAGCTGTAACGAACAAGCTGGAACCAAATTAAAACAGAGAAGGCTGCAGTCAAGTAAGCCATGAGGCATTTCTGAAAAAGCAAAGCCGTGGTAAAGGTCAAGCTTGCCTTGCAATTGAGACTCTTTGCATTAGTATAAAGCTTTCCCTTAACCCCCAGATGTGTGAGTAGACAGAGAGACTAGTTTATCTCCCTCTCTCTTAATGCTCGCTGTCGAGGACATCAACAAAACTGACTGTTGGAAGAGTCAGGAAAGGGAAAAGAAAGGACTTCTTCATAAAGTGTGTCGTTAAACTATGGAATTGGTACCCACAAAAGATGGAAGTGAGAACTGGACCATAAAGAAGGCTGATTGCCGAAGAATTGATGCTTTTGAATTATGGTGCTGGAGGAGACTCTTGAGAGTCCCATGGACTGCAAGAAGATCAAACGAATCCATTCTTAAGGAAATCAGCCCTGAGTGCTCACTGGAAGGACAGATCCTGAAGCTGAGGCGCCAATACTTTGGCCACCTCATGAGAAGAGAAGACTCCCTGGAAAAGACCCTGATGTTGGGAAAAATGGAGGGCACTAGGAGAAGGGGACGACAGAGGACTAGATGGTTGGACAGTGTTCTAGAAGCATGAGTTTGACCAAACTGCGGGAGGCAGTGGAAGACAGGAGTGCCTGGCGTGCTCTGGTCCAGACGGTCACGAAGAGTCGGACACGACTAAACAACAACAACAACAACCCACAAAAGGATTAGGTAAATTCATGGATGATAAGACTCTCAATGGCTAGGTACGAGCTGTGTTGGCTATGCTCTCCCTTGACTTTTGGAGGCAGGGAATGCACTGGGGAAACAGGATTAAACCGTCTACTCAATAGGAGCCAACCGCAAGGGGCCGTGGGTGCCTGGGCACCCACAATAATATAATTGTGGGGGCTGGGACCCACAAAGCCCATGAGGAAAGCTGGCAGGTGTCAGTGGCACTCCCTGCGAGAGAGAAGTTCAGCTCTGCCCTATGCAGCCAGCCAGCAAGGCAGCCTTTTCCAGTGTGTGTGTGTGTGTGTGTGTGTGTGTGCCTCAGATGCAGAGGAAGGCACCCACAATCCTGAGGGTGAGATAGCACCCCTGTCCCACTCACCAGCTGGATGGCAGAGAGTTCAATCCTGTTGACTGCTGGACTCTCCTTTGTATCCACCAGCAGATGATGGTCTGAAGCAAGATGGGTCACAATAGGAGCACTATCAACTTGCACATATATGGTAAAAGATTAAGAAGTGGGTCCCCCAATCTTGTTATCATTATCGTTATGTGTCAGACGGCTTAGGTGGTTCCTCACGAGTAACCAGGCGGGACTCCAACCTGTCTTTTACAGGCTTTATTTAGGTGCAAAACTATTTACAGTGCAGAACCCTAAAGTTCATGTCTGCCTCAATCGCTAGCAGAATCCGGGAGTGCTTGTTTCCTGGACCTCCCCCAGCATAAAAGTCTCATTACGCCCAGCCTTTTCCTTCCCTCTTTGCGCTTTAGACTTCTGCGCAGGGTGGGCGACGGAATGGACGTGCTTCCCTCCTGGCCAGCTTTGCCAGGAGTGGTGCTGAGGCTCCTACCAGCGTCCTCTGGTCCTTTCACCTCTTCCCCACTGGAGGTGTGGTTTTCCTCATCACCGGAAGAAGAACAGCTTCGCAAGATTTTTGGAGGCTCCCTGTAACAGAACTGCTCCTCTGTTTCCCGCCCCTGTTCTAATGGCAGTTCCCTGACATTATGGTTCAACTACAAAACTGACTGTGTGAAATTTCGACTATCATTCCGGCAAAGACCTTTAATGGAATGATAAAAAGAATTTACAATGGGAGCTACGGTGTTTTTTACGGAGACATCAGAATAGTCACCCAAAGATATATAATTTGGCATGATTATTCGGCTGTTTTGTTGTATTATAATTGTTGTTGTTTATTTGTTTAGTCATGTCCGACTCTTCGTGACCCCATGGACCAGAGCACGCCAGGCACTCCTGCCTTCCGCTGCCTCCCGCAGTTTGGTCAAACTCCTGTTTGTAGCTTTGAGAACGCTGTCCAACCATCTCGTCCTCTGTCGTCCCCTTCTCCTTGTGCCCTCCATCTTTCCCAGCATCAGGGTCTTTTCCAGGGAGTCTTCTCTTCTCATGAGGTGGCCAAAGTATTGGAGCCTCAGCTTCACAATCTGTCCTTCCAATGAGCACTCAGGGCTGATTTCCTTAAGAATGGATAGGTTTGATCTTCTTGCGGTCCATGGGACTCTCAAGAGTCTCCTCCAGCATCATAATTCAAAATGTATTATAATTAGGGATGATTAAAAGTGGTTTTTATTGGATCGTTAAAGTGGAAAATTTAATAAATATCATGAAAAGAAAAACAGAAAAGAAAGAAAAGAAAAGAAAAGAAAAGAAAAGAGATGGGTCCCCCAAACGCATGTTTGGGTTAAAAGTGAATCCTGGGTCTGAAAAGGTTGAAGACTACCCTGACTGGCGGTGACTGTCATGTTTCAAATCTCTCTGAATCTTCTGCATGCAGAGCAGATGCTTGACTGCTTCCCCGCCCAGGGGCGTCTTACCCATAGACGCTCGTGGCGTGGGGCGCCAGGGCACCAAGTTTTGGAGGGTGCCAGGGAAGTGGTGAGGGCTGAACGTGATGCCTCCCGGCATCAGCTTGCCACCCTCGCCCGCCTCTGCCATGCCGCTCCGAAGCAGCGCCGTGCCCGGAGCCTCCGTCTGCCATGGCCACTGTGGCACGAAGCAGCCAGCTGAGCCGGGAGGTGCCATGTCTAGCCTCCACCTCTTCCCCACCGGAGGAGCCGCCCTCCAGCCGCTGCCCGCCTCCGCCAGCCCCGCTGGCAGCACCGTCCTCCTTAAAAAAACTCTGGGAAATGGGGGAGGGGGGCACTGGAGGGAGCTTTGCACCATGCGCCATATATGCTTAAGACAGCCCTGTCCTCCCCATCTTTCCATGATGGCTTTCAGTGGGGGATTCTGCATTCATTTTAACATGGAGGGAAAACAGCCCTGCCTATAAATATGCAGAGGTCCCATAAATGGCATCTGTTACTTTAGGGCTCTTTGAAAAGAAAAGAACGGAAGAAAAGGGAGGGGGAGGGGAGGGAAAGAAAGTTCATGCGTACCGCTGCTTGCGAGCAGTAATGGCTTAACACAACCAGCACATAATATGCTAATCTTTCCTGTAGGAGTAGAATGCCCTTTGGAATTCACTCTTTGTTCTCCTTTTTTAAATGACTAGATTGCATGTCGGAAGCTGTTCTTAATAAAGAAGCCATCTGCGGAGCAAATGCAAGGCACCAGGAGGGAAGAAAATTGAATGTGCTGGGGGGGGGGGATGCAAGGATTTCCCCCCTTAATGTACTGATTGTAGTGGGGTCTTACTGCGGGGGGGGGGGGGTGCAGGGTTGTGAAAGCAAGTAAGAGGGGAGCTGGTGGTATATCCAGTATATCTGAAGGAGCGTCTCCACCCCCATCGTTCTGCCCGGACACTGAGGTCCAGCTCCGAGGGCCTTCTGGCGGTTCCCTCACTGCGAGAGCCAAGTTACAGGGAACCAGGCAGAGGGCCTTCTCGGTAGTGGCACCCGCCCTGTGGAACGCCCTCCCATCAGATGTCAAAGCGATAAACAACTACCTGACATTCAGAAGACATCTGAAGGCAGCCCTGTTCAGGGAAGTTTTTAATATGTGACATTTTAGTGTATTTTTCATCTTTGTTGGAAGCCGCCCAGAGTGGCTGGGGAAACCCAGCCAGATGGGCGGGGTACAAATAATAAATTATTATTATTATTATTATTATTATTATTATTATTATTATTATTATTATTATACCACGAAGGCAGCATTTCTCAAAACCGCTAGAACTTCCCCTAAGAGTGTTTATAAACCCCACCAAGCCTGGAGCTCTGGGTTTTCTAGTTCTGTTTCCTAAGGGGAACTGATGCAATAAGCTACCCATGCTATTCTTTCTTATTCTTTTTAGGAAGATAGGTAGCTGCCTTCTACAGAGTCAAACCAGGGGTCCATGCTGCCAAGTATTGTTTACACGCCACCCCAATCTCCGGGCAGTGAGAGATTCCAGGGGTCCCAGGAACTTAGTCAAGGCTTGGTTTCCTTGAAAACGGAGGTCAGCGGAGACTGTGGTGTCTTTAGCATATGTGGCTTTATTTACACATGTACAGGTGAAACTCGAAAAATTAGAATATTGGCTTTATTTGCTCATGTATACAATCTGAGCATGGGATGGAGGAGCACACAGCATTAGCATGCCTGCAGAGCTGGATTCTCTGTTAGGTTACCAGAGGAACCCCAAAGTCCAGTGCAGTGCAGTGAAACCTTGGTTCTTGAACTTAATCTCTTCCGGGAGTCGGTTTAACTCCTGAAACCATTCGAAAACCAAGGCACGGCTTCCTATTAGCTACAGCAGCTTCCTGAACTCTCTCTCTCTCTCTCTCTCTCTCTCTCACACACACACACACACACAACGCAAACACAACTTTTCAGTCCAGCCACTATTTGGCCTATTGTTCTCCATCACTTAGCTGCAGCTATTGCAACCTAGCGCATTCTTTGAGATGAGGATGAGAGCACTTCAGTGGCCAGCTAAACTCATTGTCTTATAAAGAAACTTGTCTGACTAGTTCAGCAACCTCCTCTACTGGATTCTAACCCTCACTGGATACAGAATCACAGGCCTGGAATGGATCCAAGGACACCGTCCAGACTGCTTCCCGCTGCCTCCACAAACCCCTCTTAACACTATTATCTACACAGACCGACAATAGTTCTCCAGGTTTTGAGGACAGGATTATTTTCTAGCTCTTTTTGGAGATTCCAGTGATTGAGCCCGAGACCTGGTACGTACTCTATCACTGAGCTGTTCCCTCCTCTGTTGTACAGAGCGTTCACACTTGCTACTAGTGCTGTGCTGAAAATTTATTTTGGTTTTTTCTTCTCTCTCTCTCTCTTCTAGTCATGAGAAAAGAAATTGGATTTGAAAATTACTGAAAGGGTAGAAAAATTCTGTGAAAATCTTGTGTCTGGGATGCAGGATTTTCTGCTTTTGTTTTTCATTTAACATGAAAAACCCATTACATCCTTGGCTGTCCTGTCCCATAAGTATGAGAAGTCAGGAAGGCTGTCCAATGTGCTCCTAAGAACTGCTCATTTTTATTGTTGTTATTATTTAGAGCAAAGACTTAATTTTCACAAAATCAGTGCAGAAAGGGTGTTATGTACTGAGTTGAATAGGATCCAAACTGCAGCAGTCTGATTGGTCCTAGAACAATAGGATCCAAATTGCAGCAGTCTGATTGGTCCTAGAACAATAGGATTCAGAATGCATCAGTCTGATTGGTCCTAGAACAATGCAGCAGTCTGATTGGTTGGCAGGAGCCACCCAATCATGCTCCAGATATAAGTGAATCCACAACCTGATTGGCTTACAGTAGAATTCCAGAATTAGCCAATCATGTGCAGCCCATTGTGTAAATAATGTATATAAAGCAGATACTTTGAGGGGACATTCATTCATTCCTCCTCACCACTATGAGCTGAATAAAGAGCATGAAATCACTTTGCGACTCTGAGTATATTTCACTGGCGACGAAGGTGGGATCCCGCTGAGCTGACTGCCACACACAGCACCGCAGCACCGCCACCTGCCGCACCGCTGCCTCGCACCGTGTATCCAGGCTTCAGCTCCGGGACACAAGGAACTCAGAATGGCAACCAACAGCAGCTTCTCGCCGTTCAACCCAGCATCTGGAGACTGGGAAGCGTACGCCTCCCGTTTCACCTTCCTCCTAGAAGCCAAAGGGGTCACCGAGGAAGAAGATGCCAAGAAGAGGGCAATATTCTTCAGTGTCTGCGGAGAGGAGACGTTTGAAATCGCCCGGGCTCTCCTTGCGCCTGAAGACGTTGCTACAGTTCCATACAAAACAATAATGGAACAGCTGAAGGGGCACTTTTCGCCACAGCCCTCAGTGGTAGCTCGTCGAAATGCCTTCTACGCAAAGCGGCAAGCCCCTGGGGAAACCATAACTGGGTTTGTGACCTCTCTCCGCCAAGCCGCCCGGTTCTGCAACTTCTCAGAGCTGGAGAACATGCTTCGTGACCGCCTCGTCGGTGGCCTGAGGGATGAGAAGCTGCAACGACGCCTCTACGCTAAGAAGAACCTAACGTTCCAGGTCGCTCTGGAGGAGGCCCTGGCAACGGAAGCTGCCGAGAGGTCGACGCAAGAGGCACGGCCGAGCCAGCCGTCCCAACCGAGGGTCCACCACGAAGACCTCACCGACGACTCAGGATCCAACAGGGAGGAGGTGCACCGAGTACAGCAGCGCACGCAAGCAGCCCACATACCACAGCTGCCTCGACGAGAAGGAGGGAACTGCGCAAGCTGTGGAGATAGTCACGAGAGGAGGACCTGCCGTTTCCGCAACGCAGAGTGCAGGCAGTGCAGAAAATCGGGACACATCGCCCGGGTGTGTCGGGCTCGGCCCACCCGACGCCAGGCATCAGATGACCAATCCAAGAGCCCCAGGTCCCGGGGCCCAACACACCAAGGCAACTCAACGGAGCTCACGGACTTCCAGGTATACCAGTTGCCCCACCCCAACGTAGAGAAAATTTATGTAGAGGTACAGATAGAGGGGCCCCATGCCGCATGGAGCTTGACACGGTTTCAAATCTATCCATAATCTCGGCAAGGACCTTAAAGAAACTGTGTCCTACTGGGGGTCCCAAACTCAGGCCGGCCCCATTCACCCTCCGGGACTTCCAGAAACGTAAGGTCCCCACAATGGGGGTGGGCACCTTCAGGGTGCAATACCGAGGGCGGACGCGGCAACTGGACTTGCTTGTGGTCAAGGGCCCCTACATTAGCTTACTGGGATTGGCATGGTTTGGACCACTGGGGCTAGCCGTCACCGGGGCGAACAACACTAGTTTACAAGTGGACGTGGACGCCATATGCAAGGAATTTCCGGGGGTTTTTGATGGGAAATTGGGACAGTATACGGGCCCCCCCATTGCTCTACAGCTTGACCACGCAGTACGACCGGTCAGGCTCAAGGCCCGCCGGGTCCCGTTCGCCCTGAAACCCCGTATTGACGAGGAATTGGACCGGCTCGTAGAGCAAGGAGTGCTGGAGCCGGTGCCTAATGCCCCCTGGGA
The DNA here is from genome assembly GCF_965153285.1 of Podarcis tiliguerta. Lineage (NCBI taxonomy): Eukaryota > Metazoa > Chordata > Lepidosauria > Squamata > Lacertidae > Podarcis > Podarcis tiliguerta. Next base: position 34,054,303 of record NC_139549.1, on the reverse strand, counting down.
AACCCCAATCGTCACACCCGTCAAGCCTAATGGTTCGGTCCTCATCTGCGCAGACTACAAATGTACCATAAACAAGGCCCTCACGGCCCATGCATACCCAGTGCCAGTGGTCAGCCATGTCCTTGCCACCCTGGCTGGGTCGAAAATTTTTGGCAAGCTGGACTTGGCCCAAGCATATCAACAGCTGCCAGTAGATGAGGCCACAGCAGAGGCACAGACGATTGTGACGCACAGAGGAGCGTTCCGGGTAAAGTGGCTGCAATTCGGTGTCAGTGTGGCACCAGGCATATTCCAGAACCTAATGGACTCTCTCCTTAAAGGAATTCCTGGCGTCACCCCCTTCTTCGATGATGTGTTGATTGCCGGGCCCACACCAGAGGAGTTTGAGGACCGCCTCCGCACCGTTCTGCACCGTTTCCAGACGGCGGGTCTCAAGGTGAAGCGGGAAAAATGTCTACTAGGAGTGCCTCAGGTGGACTTTCTGGGATTTATGGTGGACGCAGAAGGGGTCCACCCGACTGGGGACAAGGTACGGGCCATTTGTGATGCCCCAGCGCCCAAGAACAAGACTGAACTTCAGGCCTTTTTGGGACTATTGAACTTTTACCATTCCTTCCTTCCCCACAAAGCGGCGGTAGCGGAGCCCCTACACAGACTTCTGGACAAGCGGGCACCTTGGGTGTGGGGCCAGCGCCAGGAGGCTGCATTCCAGGCAGTCAAGGACTTGCTTGTCTCAAACTCGGTCTTGGCACACTTCGATGAGAGGCTGCCGGTGGTGCTAGCATGCGACGCCTCACCCTATGGCATTGGCGCTGTCCTGGGACACCAACTCCCGGATGGAAGAGAGGTACCAGTAGCATACTTTTCCCAGACACTCAGCGCAACCGAGCGGAACTACTCGCAAATCGACAAGGAGGGTCTGGCAATCGTGAAGGGAGTAAAAAAATTCCATGATTTCTTGTATGGGCGGCCCTTCACCGTGGTGACTGACCACAAGCCGCTGCTTGGCTTGTTTGCCCCCGAAAAGCAGACCCCCCAAGTGCTATCTCCTCGCGTCCTCAGGTGGTCAATTTTCCTTGCCAGCTACCAGTATGCACTGATTCACCGCCCTGGGAAGGTGATGGGCCATGCGGACGCCCTCAGCAGGCTACCACTACCGGAAACAGGCCCTGACCCAGCACCTGCACAAGAGGTTATGAGCCTGGAGTTGCTTCCCGACCGCCCCATTCAGGCACAAGAAGTTGCACACCATTCCAAGAAAGACAGGGTCATCTCCCGGGTCCTGGACTGGGTGTGGAGGGGATGGCCCAGCAACAGCCCTGGGCCAGAATTCGCTGGCTACACAACCCGCAAACATGAACTGTCGGCCCACAAGGGGTGCCTGTTATGGGGAAGCAGGGTCGTTGTTCCCCAGCCCCTCCACAAAAGGGTCCTCACAGCCCTACACGAGACACACCCAGGGGTAGTAAGAATGAAGGCCCTGGCCAGGAGTTATGTGTGGTGGCCGGGGATCGACGGAGAGATAGAGGCCTGGGTCAAACACTGCCAGGCCTGCCAAGAATCCCGACCAGATCCCCCAAGGGCCCCAGTCCAGTCCTGGGAGTCTGCCCGAGCACCATGGTCACGCCTGCATGTGGACTTCGCTGGCCCCTTTCAGGGGAAAACATTCTTCATAGTGGTGGACTCCTACACCAAATGGCTGGAAGTCGCACTGGTACCGTCCACTTCTACATCCGCAGCCATCCGGGTACTACGCAGGCTGTTTGCAACCCACGGGCTCCCTGACACTCTCGTCTCAGACAACGGGACTGCATTTACATCAGGAGAATTCCAAACCTTCACAGCGCAGAACGCCATCCGCCACATCCGTTCGGCGCCATTCCACCCTGCCACCAATGGCCAAGCAGAACGCATGGTGCGGACCACCAAGGACACCCTTCGCCGCATGACACAAGGGGATTGGGAGTACCGCCTTGCCACATTCCTCCTAGCACAGCACAGCACCCCCAGCTCAACGACTGGCCGGAGCCCCGCTGAACTACTAATGGGTCGGCGCCTTGCAATCAGATTGGACCGCCTTCACCCCGATAGAGCTCAGGATGAGGTAGTGGTGGGGGAAGGCAGGAACCCCCGGACCTTCGAGGCTCAGGAACCAGTGTACGCAAAGAATTTTGGGGCAGGCCCAGCATGGGTACCCGCCACAGTCACCAGGGTCACTGGCCCCGTGTCATATGAGGTGCTAACGGATGGAGGGCAATGCTGGCGCCGCCACTGCAACCAGATACGGCGACGATTCCCGGGAGAAAACCAGGAGGAGGAAAGGCCAGAGGAGTCCCAAGGGAACAGAGCGGCAGTGAGGCCCAGAGAGGAGGGGCCAGCAGGAGAGGCAGAATCAGTAAATACAGAGAGGACCCACGAGGCCGAAAGGACACCGGAACCAGAACCACGACGGAGTGAGCCGGTTGCGCCAGACCAAACAGGCCCATCACAGCCAGCATCCTTGGAACACGAGCCAGAACCTGAACCCCGGACCAGGGAACACCACAGGCCGCAACGCACACGTAGGCCGCCGGTGTACCTCGAGGACTATGAATGCGACCTCCCGGGCAGGACTGGAACTTAGAGGGGAGGGGTGTTATGTACTGAGTTGAATAGGATCCAAACTGCAGCAGTCTGATTGGTCCTAGAACAATAGGATCCAAATTGCAGCAGTCTGATTGGTCCTAGAACAATAGGATTCAGAATGCATCAGTCTGATTGGTCCTAGAACAATGCAGCAGTCTGATTGGTTGGCAGGAGCCACCCAATCATGCTCCAGATATAAGTGAATCCACAACCTGATTGGCTTACAGTAGAATTCCAGAATTAGCCAATCATGTGCAGCCCATTGTGTAAATAATGTATATAAAGCAGATACTTTGAGGGGACATTCATTCATTCCTCCTCACCACTATGAGCTGAATAAAGAGCATGAAATCACTTTGCGACTCTGAGTATATTTCAAAGGGTTTTTGTTTTTTATTTTTTTTAAGGAAGGACTTTCCTTAAAAACAAAATTAGTCAGCCTGATCCTACCAATCTCAGGCACTTGGAAGCCCACCACCCCATGTTCTCACACTTCAGTTAAATCAAAGGGAAAGATATCTTGAGGTTAATAATGAAACGGGACTTTTTCAAATCAGGAAACATGGCCGTTTGGGGATCTGCTGGCTCTCCAGATGATGAAGGGCTCTAACTCCCATCAGCCCCAACCAACACTATGAATGGTCAGAGATGATGGGATCTGTAGTCCCACAGAACATGTAGGGCCACAGTCCCCCATCCTGGCAGACAAAACTTTTCCCTCTGAGAACTATCTTGACCACGCAGCAGAGGTGTTCTTTACCATTAGGGTTTAAAAATAATAATTTGCAAATCATATTTAGGAAGAAATGGTGAACCCCCACCATGAAGATGCGGTGCTTTTTATTATTATTTTATCTCGGCGGAACATTTTGCAGATAGCAAAGGGCTGGGATCATTCTTATGTAGCCGAGTTAATTAACGTTCACAAAGCCGAAAAAGCTTCTCTCATTTCACCACAATTTGCAAAATTAATTTGGTGTGAGGGCTGCAGCTGCACCAGCCTCTCTCAAGGATGCTCAGGCAGAGAGTGTGAAGAGGTCTGACAGCTAGCAGCCGACGATGTTAAGCAGAGACGCAAATAATCATCACCGTCGTAATAATAATTTTATTATTTATACCCCACCCATCTGGCTGGGTTTCCCCAGCCACTTACAGGATATATCAAATGTAATAAAGCATCAAACATTAAAAACCCATCCCTCATCCTTCAAGCACAGACGCGGTCCCACCTGGCACTGAAACATTTCTCACGCCAACCTGAAGCTGGTTTGAAAGTGCTAAGCAAACTTCCGCCTGCCTTCATTCAATCAATAGGTGGTTTGCCATGCTCTGTACATGCGCAGCAGCCTCAGGAACCCCAGGAGCTGGAAACCAGCAGCCAGGGGACAAAACCAAGAGTCAGGACCAGGATGATCCAGAAGCCAACCTGGGTGGGTAGAGGCAGTTCAAGGCCTGAAGGTACTTCACTGAGAAGCTGCCATGTGCAATTCAGTGGCTCACCACAGGGGACAGTGCCCACAGATCACAGCACCTCCTGAAGGCATCGGCTGCTATCGTGAAGCAAATTTAGCACCCTTGGATTCAGCTGACAGTCCCATTACCAGACTATCCTAATTAACCAGGTGTGTCAGGAGTGCGTGCAGGAGCCAGGCCTTGTGACCACCAGGGTTTTGCAGGACTGGGGCCTTCCTAAGTTTGTTCTGAAGAGGCAAGGCACAGATGTGGCCAATTGGTAACCCACAGCACCTGGTGGCAAGAGCCGGGAAGGGATATAAGGTCAGCATTTCCCTTTGGCTCATTGCCACAGCAACACGCTTCTTGCCTTTGGCTTCTTGTTTCCTGATCCTCAGACCCTTGACTTCATGACTCCTTGCTTCATGACCCTTGGACCCTTGGCTTCTTGACTCCCAGCTCTCTGACCCTCAAACTCTTGGCTTCTGGACTCCTGGCTTCTGGACTCTCATTTCTGCTCCCACCCTGCCATCTTGCCCCCAGTCCCAACATCCTCAGCCGGGACTTTGATCGCCCATGGACCGGACCATGACAAGGTGTCTTGGCTCACATGCGTATGATATTTCATCCAGCTTTTCTGGTATGGAGGGCGGGGGGGGGGGGAGGAGAGAGAAAATTAAAGCCCAGAGGGACATTCTCTGGAAGATAAAGTGTAAGGAAGAGTGTGAGACTAAGATAATCCTTGGAGTTTCCTTCCAACTCTATAATTCTAAGACAAGATGCTTTGAAGGTGACTGTTGCTGTTATAGTTATTGCCAATTTGCCTCCAGGCCGGGTTCAATGTCATTTTTTAATTCACAAAGGGTTGTGGTTAACTAAGATGTGCTTGGAGTAGATCCGTTACAACAAATAGACCTAAGTTTATCATGCCCATTAATTTCAAGGGTCTACTCTGAGCAGCGCTAATATAGGATGTGACCCAAAGTACCACCTGCTTCCTTATGCTCCACCTCAGTTGCTGAGAACTTCCAATGGGAAACTTGGTGGTTGCCCACATCCTTGGGGTTCAGTCATCCTTTACCATGGACTGAGTTTTTAATGAGGCACTCTCTGCCCTGTGGAACTCCCTGCCAATAGAACTTGATACCCCTTTTTTAAAAAAACCCTGAACAGTTCAGACAGGACCTTGGAATGTGACACTCCCCCCTTTTAACCAACCTGTCTTTATTGATGTTGCTATTGTTGTTGGATGATTCTGTGTGTGTGTGTGTGTGTGTGTGTGTGTGTGTGCATTGCAGATTATACATAATTCAATAAGACTAACACATCAATAAATAGTGTTATGACTTGGTGGGTGCCAGAATTCTAATCCCTATAATACTAACAGGCTAGTTTCCTCCTGATGTGATCTTAGGGCAGAGCTGTGTGTGATGGGAGAGAAAGGGGGAGAAAGCAGGTTAGAAAGGCAAAGAAAAAAGGATGGCTGATTTCTGCTTAAATCTAAGGGAGAAGACCCTATTGGAGTGTTAATGCTGCAAACCCTTCCATCATAGGCTCAGGCTGTATATATGTGTGAATAAACCACACATCACAAAGACACCACAGTCTCCTCTGTGCCTCATTCTCCAAAGGAAACACTAACCCTGGGTAAGTGCCTAGAACTCTGGGAATTCCACTTGGAGATTGGGGTGGCACACAACAATACCATTGGGCCAAGAGATTGTCAGAAAAATATAGGGCAGCCAGAACCATTTCCCCTCATCGTGTTCCTTTTGTACAAGGCAGGTTCTTGGAGGATGTGGACGGCCCCCTTTGTTTGGCCAACAGGAAAATGGCCAACGTAATTAAAAGCCAGGTGAACTTGTGTCAGCATCTTGCTAAATAGGGCTCTGCACGAAAACCTTACTTGAATCTAATTAAGTGGCTCTTTTCTGTTTCTCTCTTCTCTTCTCTCTCTTTCTGTTTCTCCCCACCCCCGATTTACCAAAGGCCAAATTTGCTGCGGAACGTGCCACAAGCCCATCCAAGATGGATGTTGTGACAGTGACAACAGAGCACCCAGTTGGTTCAGCTGCAACAATTAAAAAGGGAACACACACACACACAATTTTCCTGTAATATTAATGTTCAAGCTGACACCCGCAGTCCAAACCAATAACATGTACAGCTAAACTTCAGGTAATTGTTTGGTGGGTGATAAGGTCAGAATTATTTATGCATGAACGCATGAGTGACAATTCATTAATGCCGTTCCAATTTGGAAGACACATCAGAAAGGGCTAAAATGGCATTGTGGGAGGAGGGTTATGTGGGGAGGGGGACCATCTGGGATTTAAATGATATCTGATTTTCATTAAAAAGTAAGGAATAGCAATAGAAGCATGATCAGAAGAGATTTTCTTTTAAAACCTCAAGGCACACGGAATAAAATAATCATCATCGTCTTTGAATGGTTAGGGCAAAATGCAGAGGAATGGTTTAGAATGAAAAAATAATAATAATTAAAGAGATGATTCAAAATTCAAGCCTAGAAATATGAATATATGGGCAGAAATCCCTATGGGTCCTGAGAAGATTAAAACTGTGTATTTAATACTGAGTCAAAGTTTAAAGGATTGGATGTGGCCATGACTAAAGACGTGAATTGCACAGGGTGCAGAAGAGCAGTGGCGTCACAACGGGGGGGGGGGGGGGGAGGACAGGGGTGGTGGTGGCCCCCGGGCACCATGTCTGGGGGGGGGTGACAAGAAGGCACCCCGCGGGGCTCGTGGTTGCGCGAGCAGCCATTGCGCAGCCGCATGTGGAGGATCCTCTGTTCGCGGCTGTAGCCGTGAGCAGAGGATCCAGGCGCCGGAGGCAAACCACTATGTATAGTTCATGTGCAGCGTTGCACGCATGTGCTGTACATAATGATGGTGCACATGCGCTGTACATAGCAGTTTGCCGCTGGCGCCGCTCGAGCGCCGTACGGACAGCGGTGGGATCCCTCTGTCGCCACTACAACTGCAAACGGAGGATTCTGTTCATGGCTGCAGCCACAAGCAGAGGATCCCACCACTGTCCGTATGGCGCTGGAGCGGCGCCGCTGGCAAACCGCTATGTACAGCGCATGTGCGGCATCGCTTTGTAGGGTGCATGCGTCTTACGTAGCGATGCCACACATGCGCCCTACATAGGGATGCCCTGCCCTGGGTGTCACTATGCCTTTGTTTGCCCCTGCAGAAGAGAGATGGATTGACAGCCTTGGGATTGGTGGGATATGGGAGAAGGTGAATACATAGTATCATAGAGTTGGGAAGGTCCTGGTAGGCCACCCAGTGCAACTTCCTGTTCAATGCAGGAAAACCAGAGTTAGCACCCCCAACAGGTGGCTGTCCAACCTCTGCTATAAGACATCGATCCCACCACCCTTCTAGGCAGTGGAGGCTGGTCCATTCAGGGAGATGGAGTGCTGCGTTAGCAAACTCAGTCTATCCCTCAGCTGGAGCCCCACATGCCTTAAAAAGAAAATGTGTATAAAATCCATGAATGCATGTTAATTGTGAGCTGGAAGTACAAAGTGTATATGTGTAAGTTGTTGGCAGAGGAATAGCTGAAATGTTTTGACTGCACATGGAAACAGCACAACTATGCATCCCATTAGCATTTTCTTTGCACAGAAAATGTGTCATACAGTTCCTGTAACATAAAAATCCATTTAATATATCAAATGGTTGTTGGGGTTTTTTTGCTTGCTTCTTTTTTTTGCAAGAGACGAACTGAAAACCAGTGTGGTGGAATTAATAACACAGGCACACACACGATTTTATTGCGGTCCATCGACCCAAAATACGCAGTACAACAATAGTATATGGAAATATTAAGGTGTAGGATATAGACTCAGGACACCTTGGTTCAAATCTCCGCAGAACTATGAGGCTCAAGCTTATGCAGAGCATCTCAATAGGCTTGAAGAAAGAATGCCCAATGCCCAGGGCTGGCATCAAGGGTTGGCATGCCTGTGTATCTGCTGAGGACCCGCTCCTCAGTGTGGGCCACTGACAAGAGCTCTTTAGATCTGCTGCAGTGAGGGGGAAGATTCACTGAGGGTGGGGTCACAGAGGGTCTCTTGTCAAAGGGCCCTCCCAAACTTGGAAGCAATACTGACCACACCTCTCCACCCTGCCCCCGGACCCCCTGGTGCCTAGAAACACAGGAAGGGATGTAGGAAGTGGCCTCATACTGAATCAGAACACTGGGTCCGTCTAACTCAATGCAGTGGTACCTTGGGTTAAGTACTTAATTCGTTCCGCAGGTCCGTTCTTAACCTGAAATTGTTCTTAACCTGAAGGACCACTTTAACTAATGGGTCTTCCCGCGGCCGTCGCGCCACCAGAGCATGATTTCTGTTCTCATCCTGAAGCAAAGTTCTTAACCCAAGGTACTATTTATGGGTTAGCGGAGTCTGTAACCTGAAGTGTATGTAACCTGAAGCGTATGTAAGCCGAGGTACCACTGTATTGCCTACTCTGACTGGCATTGATTCTCCATCTGTGCAACTTGTGCAACGGAGGGCAACCAAGATGATCAAGGATCTGGAAACTAAGCCTTATGAGGAGCTCTTGAAGGAGCTGGGTATGTTTAGCCTGGAAAAGAGGAGGCTGAGAGGAGATATGATAGCCATCTTCAAATATCTTAAAGGTTGTCACATGGAAGAGGGAATAATTTTGATTTCTCCTGCTTTGGAGGGTAGGACTCGAACCAATGGCTTCAAGTTGCAAGAAGGGAAATTCAGACGAAACATACAGAAAAACTTTCTGACAGTAAGAGTTGTTTGACAGTGGAACGGTTTCCCTTGGGAGGTTGTGGACTCTTCTTCCTTGGAGGTTTTTAAGCAGAGATTGAATGTTCATCTGCCAGAGGTGTTTTAGTTGAGATTCCTGCATTGCAGAGGGCTGGACTAGATGACCCCTGGGGTCCCTTCTAACTTTAATTCTATGATTCTAGAGTTTCCGACAAGGAGTCTTTTTCAGCCCTGTCTGGAGACGCCAGGGAATGAATCTGGGACTTTCTGCATGCAAAACAGATGGTCTTCCACCCTTCCCGTCCCTTCCCTGAAATGTATCTCATCATTTGTAATCTAGTTGTACTTATGGATGGGCAAATATGTCAGTTATGTTCACTCTCAGATGAATATTTTTCAAGTCTTACATTCACTTCTCCACATTTCCACACAAGTTTGTAATGTCTTTTTAAAAAGCCCTCATGAAAACTCACCAGCGTTTTAGTGAGAACGTATCCTAGTATACTGTCAGTCTTTGGGGAATCAGCTCCCTCCCACAGGACAGCCCAGAATCAGAGAAACGATAAGAGTTATTACCAAGCAATTTATTCAATAATTCACAGAGAACGACGAAGGAATGCAGCCTTTCCTAAAATGGTATTTCTCTAACTGAGCTCCTTTCCCCCTCCTTTCCTAGCAACAGCACTTCCCCTTATGGCGGCTGCCAGGGGCTCATAGTCTCTGAGTCCTTTGCTCTTCCACTTTCAATGCATGCCCGGTTCTGGGAGAAGGAGGGTTAGAAATGCTCTCCAGTGATAATGTGTCAGCTGGCTGCTCTGCCTCTGTCTCCCCCTTCTCTTCTCCCAACACCTCCCAGCTCTTCTGTTCTCTTCTGAGCTGTGATCTTCCTCAAACCACTGCTGTAATTCAGTACTGCCTTCCTCTTCTCTGGGAAGCTCAGGAGGAGGTTCCTCCTCAGTCCTGTCCCCCTCAGTTCAGTCCCTGACATGTACACATGTTCCCCTCTTTATTTTCAACTTTCTTGGGCACATGAAACTAACCACAATTACCTTGAATTTCTGTTTAACCCTCAAGAAAGAAGGGCATTTTCGCTGGCCAGGTTTAATCCAGGTTCAACCTTCTTTGGGGAAGGTTCTCAGGCAGGGTGGAAGGAGAAAGAACTTGCCCGTGTGAAGACCACCTGGTGGAAACCCTTACACATATGGTTTTTAATTGTCAACTATACGCTGATCTCCGCCAGCAATTTCTAGATCAACTCTGTATCCCCAAATGGAAACCAGAGTCGGAGGTCATACATTTTCTATTACTGGGGAATGATCAGGAGCTCACCAAGTTGGTGGCTAAATATCTCTATTTGGTTTTTTGTCGTTGAAATACACTGCAGACGTCTGATTTCCCTGGAGACCTAGAGCTGTGACGATAGACTGCCCTGCCTCCTTTCTTTTAGCAAATGTTTTGGGCCACAGGGGAAGTGGTAATTTTGCATTGATTTGTTTTGGATGTTTGTATGTGATGCCAATAAAAAGATTTGATGATGATGATGATGATATACACATATTTGTATGCCATTCCCCCTAATAACATGCATTTTTATGTCTTGCTACTACTCAGCAGAGATTGGGGTGGCGCTGTGGGTTAAACCACAGAACCTAGGACTTGCCGATCAGAAGGTCGGCGGTTCAAATCCCCATGACGGGGTGAGCTCCCGTTGCTCAGTCCCAGCTCCTGCCAACCTAGCAGTTCGAAAGCACGTCAAAGTGCAAGTAGATGAATAGGTACCACTCTGGCGGGAAGGTAAACGGCATTTCCGTGTGCTGCTCTGGTTTGCCAGAAGCGGCTTAGTCATGCTGGCCACATGACCCGGAAGCTGTATGCCGGCTCCCTCGGCCAATAAAGCGAGATGAGCACCGCAACCCCAGAGTCGGCCACGACTGGACCTAATGGTCAGGGGTCCCTTAACCTTTTTACCACTCAGGAGAGATTGGGGTTTGGCGGGCCACTTCTTTAACATAACATTAAGGGTGTTCCCCCCTCATAACATGAGAACTCGTGGGCATTCAATGAAGCTGAATGTTGGAGGATTCAGGGCAGAGAAAAGAAAAATAATTAAACTGTGGAACTCACTCCCACAGGAGGCAACTTGGATGGCATTAAAAGAGGGTTGGACAAACTCATGGAGGATAAAGCTATCAACAGCTACTAGTCACAATAGCTGAGCTCTGCCTCCATGCAAATTTTGGAGGCATGCAAATTGCAAAGGATGGCGGTGCTTCAGTTCAGGTATCGGTTCAAGAAGTATGAATCAGGTAGTTTCTCCTTAAAATGCAAACAAAATCAAATTTGCCACGGAAGAAATGTAATAACATATGATCTCATCTACCTGGGAGGACATGCCGTGACACGGGTAGAGAATGGCTTTGTCATCGTCTTCTGCACCCTGGTCCAAACAGAAGCCACTGGCTTTGCTGTTGCGAACCTGAAATCAACATCAGGGGAGGAGGGAGGGGAAAAGAGAAATTTAACCAATATTGTGATGTTCTGATGGATGTCTTATATGATCCTAGCTCTGGGATGGGGAACTTCCAGGTGATGATGGATTCCAACAATCACCAACCCTGGCCAGAATAGGGTGATGGGAATTGAAGTGCAACAAAATCAGGAACAGTGAATGCTGCTTCATTTGAGCAAATGGGGTACTGGTCCACCAACCAATGTGTGCCTTCAGCCAGCCCTCCCACCTGCCTTCTCACTTAAAACCAATCCAGGGGCTGGCAATGCCTGTCAGCTTCTTCTTCTTTGGTCTCAACATTGCCCTTCTATTCTAGAACAGAACAAGGAGGAGCATGGGGCTAGAACTACCATTAGTTGGCTCCACATCTCATGGGTTCTGGCTCCACCTACTGTTGAGCTCCCAGCCTTCTACCTTACCAGTCTCGGTGATTACCAACCAACACTTATCTGGAGGGTACCATATAAGTTGGCCTTGGTGTAGGGGAATTCTCTAACCCAAAGCCTTAGTGGAGGGCAGGGGGTCGGTCCTGGTTCGAGCACCTACATCTCCCAGCCGTCTTATGTGTTTTCACAAATCTCCACAGAAAGCTTGCAATATCTTGAGAAGCAGAGTTTCAGGCAGGGGACATTCCTATCCCTGGCTGGGGATGTCCGGGGTTGAACCTAGAACCTTCTGAGTGCAAAACAGATGCTCTACCACTGAGCCACAGCCCTTCCCTGTTCTGGAGCAGCTTAAACTTGTTTTTAAGCAAAGTAAATAGGATGCTAACCACCAGGGAGCTTCTGTGAGGGAAGAAAAACACATTCATTCACTTCTCCTGACACCCCATTAATCCTTCTTTTGCGTATCAGTTAGGGGCTGTGTAGCCAACTTGTTCTTCTGCGAAAGCAGACACGAATTGTCCTTACAGGCAGAACACACACATATATTCTGATGACTTGGACTAGACATTTATTTGCGAAGTACGGCATGAAAGATGATGAATTAGGAATACGCATCGTAAACAGCCCAGTCCCAACCTGCTCTGAATAACCCTGATGAGAAATCTGGATCCCATCTATTGGTTGAAATCCATCACACTCCCTGATTGCCACCTAAAGATAAGCACGAGATCCCTCTACAGAGGAATGTCAGAGGAGACTTGCTGGTTCAGACCAATGATTCATCTGGTCCAGCATCTTGCTTGCCATCATGGACAACCACATGCTTCTAGGAAGCCAGCAAGCAGTGCCTAAAGGACACTTGCCTTCGATGTAGTGATGGGCACAAACTTGGAACTTGCTTCCACAAAGGGCAGGGGTGGCCACCAACTTGGATGGCTTTAAAAGAGGACTAGACACATTCCTATTTGACTGTCTATTAGTCACCACAGCGCTGAGAGACCCCTGTTCCCCCTCACAGGGCTACAATTCCCAGAGTGGTTTTACAATCAATCCCTCTTCTCAGAGAACTTTGGGAATTGTTTCTCTGGGAGTTGACTAGGGGTTCTCTCAGCAACCTTAATGAACTACACTTCCCACAAGGCTTTGTGAAGAAGTCACGGCTATTTAAAGTGATACAATACTTCTTCAAATGTACAGTGCAGATGGGGTCTATGTTCAGCTATGGAGAGGTACCCTGTGGAACGCCCTCCCACCAGATGTCAAAGAGAAGAACAACTACCAGACTTCTAGAAGACATCTGAAGGCAGCCCTGTTTAGGGAAGCTTTTAATGTTTAACAGACCACTGTATTTTAATACTTTGATGGAAGCCTCCCAGAGTGGCTGAAGAAACCCAGCCAGATGGGCAGGGTATAAATAAATTATTATTATTATTATTATTACAGTGGTGCCCCGCAAGACGAATGCCTCGCAAGACGGAAAACCCGCTAGACGAAAGGGTTTTCCATTTTGGAGGTGCTTCGCAGGACGAATTTCTCTATGGGCTCGCTTCGCAAGACGAAAATGTCTTGCGATTCCTGAGGTTTTTTCCCCGCTCCCCACCCCCTTTTTCTAAGGCACTAAGCTGCTAATAGCCTTTTAGCAGCTAATCCCTTAAGCCTTTAATAGCCGCTAATAGCCGCTAAACCGCTAATAGCGCTAATCCGCTAATGGGCTTGCTTCGCAAGACGAAAAAACCGCTGGACGAAGAGACTCACGGAACGGATTCTTTTCGTCTTGCGAGGCACCACATTATTATTATTATTATTATTATTTATTATTATTATCATTATCATTATGCCTCTTCCAGGAAACTGTGGAGTTTGGGGGGGGGCAGGGTCTCCTAACCAGTTTCCTCACCTTTAAAAAACTTTTGCTGGGGAAAGCCATGGCATCCTTGAAGCTTTCCACCCCCTTCTGCTCTGAGCCACAATATAAATATTGTCTGACAGCACAGCATGCCACAAGGCCACCCAACCTGCCTTCCCAAGCTGCTGCCAATTAAAGAATGCCAACTGTTAAGCGGTAGCAGAGTCAGTTTACAACAAGCGTGCTACCCAGGTATAAGGCGACGACAGGCATTTTACAACTCATCCTTTAAAAAAAAAAGTGACTTCAGTTGGGAGGAAATATATTTTTACAACCCTTTCAATATGTTTTATGTCCCCCTCAACATATTTAGTTCCTTCAGCCTCTGGAGTCTCAGTCTGGAGACTGGAGATTGTCAAATAAGCCACAAAGCTGTGGGCCAGCAATGAGAAATTCATTCGTAATTTATTCTGAAATCTTACTACCTGTGATATAGTCCAAACCAGTACATAGATTACATAGAATTTCATAGAGTTGGAAGGGGGCCACAAGGGTCATCTAATCTAACCCCCTGTGATGCAGGAATCTTTTACCCAACATGGCGCTTGAACCCACAATCCTGAGATGAAGAGTCTCATGCTCTACTGACTGAACATCTCTGATCCAAATCTGACACAAGCTCATGAGCCTGCCTTAAGGAAACCATTTCAATCTCTGCCTTGCCACCCTGTTCCACCTGCAATATGGGATTTGAAATATTGTCCTACTTGCATCCCTGCTCAGCTTTTTAAACACTCTTCCCTCCCCTCCTGGGAGAGGTGATCCCTGGTTCTTTCTTATCAGATACTGCAAGGTTCTCAGGTAGGCCCCTTCAGGGGCAGAGGAAGGGGGGCGGTGGGGGCAGGCCACTCCGGGTGTCACCACTGAGGAGGGTGACAAAATAGTGGGTGGCGCTCACCGCGGCAGCGTGCCCGAGCAACACATCTCTCCTTGGAGTGATGTGGTGGCTTGGGTGCCCACAGCATAGCTGTCAACCGTCCCTTATTTGGCGGGAAAGTCCCTTATCCCAGCGCCATGTCCCACTGCTGTCCCTTATTGATGATGTCCCTTAAATTTCCTGGGTTTCAAAGGAAGCAGCTCTTCTACCTCCCTCCCTGCCGGCCAGGAAGGAGGGAGGCTCCAACTGTGTTGCTTGGCTGCGTTGCTCACCCAATAAGAAGTCTAAGAACGACTGGGGGGTGGAGCCTGCATGCCTTGTGCTGATCAAATCGGCTGCGTTGCCTGGGGACTCACCTTTGCTCAGCGCTTCCCAGCGGAGAGGTGACGGTGGTTTCCCTTGCTACATCCCCTTTGCCGGGTTGCTGTGCTGTGGGAACCACCACTTGAGGCTTCATTTGGCTGCTGGCTGGGCTTTCTGCCTTTGGCTCGGAGGGGCTCAGAAGCTGAACATACCTGTGCTCTGAAAATCCTTTATTTTGGCTGCTGATCCCTTATTTTCGAGGCTGCTGGTCCCTTATTTTCAGATCTGTAAGTTGACAGCTATGGCCCACAGGCTCCACGCTGCCCCAAAAGGTCTGCCCTCCGCTTCCCCCTCAGCTGTAGGGCAGCTGTGTGGGAAGAGGCAGGCAGGCTCTTCGAAGGCCCTGCAGAACGTCCTGCCCAGGCTTGCCCGCCCTGTGGGTGCCTGGCCCCGCCCCTGGGCACAGGGCACGAACACCGCCACAGGTGCCCAATCAGCTTGCTCCACCACTGGGCCCCTTAAGGACCTCTTTTGCCTATGAAGAGGCTTGGAGGAAGATACCTGAGAGCCTCACTTAGAGAAAGAGCGGGCAGCATTTTCCATACTCCGAAACGAAGGATTGATTTCTAAACCACTCTGAAAATTATGAGAGGAACAGGATTCTTACGGGGAAACCCATGGCTATTTAAAGTGATGCAATGCAGATTTAAATGTTTAGTGCAGATGGAGCCTAACTTAGCAAACCATGTTATGCAACCCATTAACTTTAGTAGCCATTGGCGACTTGGTGGAACACTCTGTCACAAGAGACCAGGGCCCTGCGGGACTTGACATCTTTCCACAGGGCCTGCAAGACAGAGCTGTTCCGCCTGGCCTTTGGTTTGGACTCAGTCTGACCCTTATGTTTTCCTCCCCTTATGGTTTAGATCTATGGGCTACTATTAAAATGAGGCTGCATTTTAAATTATATTTTAACCTGTATTTTAAATTGGTTTTTTATTTATTTTATTTTTTATTGTAATTTTACTGGTGTTAGCCAACCTGAGCCTGGCTCTGGCCAGGGAGGGTGGGGTATAAATAAAAAAATATTATTATTATTATGCATGAGACTAGTCATGAGGAAGGGGACACACATACAGGCACCTGCCCAAATCAAGGCCTGGCTGAGAGCCCTGAAAGAGCAAAACCTCCAGATCTTAGATGAGCTTCACTGCTGAAACAACATCTGTCTTTGGTCCACATTCCAGTACAAAAGCCCTCCCGAACTGGGGAAATGGAACAGTAATGCAGAGATGTGACAGACATTTAGCACCATACATTACCTCCCCGTAAGTGATGGTATTGTTGTAAATTCTCATCTCAGGGTAGACATTCTCCAAGTACCACTTAAAACTTCGGCACTGAAGACGTTGCCGCAAAGCAATTCTTTCGGAAACATCCCCGAAGTCAACTCCGGGGTTCTGCAAAACAAAAAAACCCACAGGCCAACAGGAGCATATAAACACAGAAATCCTATTAGGCCATTTTCCAGTCAATTTCATTATTTGAAAAATGCTCATTATTCATTTTGTTTACAAGCGGATTTCTCCCTGTCTCTCTCTCTCAAACTCCCCTCCCCCTTGCCGTGTAAGTAGCTACTCAGTCTACAACTGTCCTTGAGAACAGGGAATAAATATTAATGAACCTTTGGTAACAGAAAAGAAGATGATCTGAAGTGGGGGTGGAGAAGGAGAATGTCAAAGTTTGGCTACCACAGCATTCAATTTACTGTCTGCAGTCAAGAAACAAGCAGGCAAACTGTACAGAATTAGGTGAAGGATAGATGCCAGTTTGTTAAAAGAATGCCTTGTAAACAGATTTGTACTGAGTTCAAAAAAACGCATGTATATACCTGCATATGTATGCTCCAGTGAGCATATGGCGTTCCCATGTGAGATCATGCTCCCTCGATTCATTTCAGTGGAGAGAGCAGCTCTTTTTGAACTGTATGCATCGTGATACCCCCTCCATTGCAATGAATGGGGGAAGCCCTGGATGAGGGGCTCTAGGGCTAGATCTACATTGCTTTGTAAAAACGCTGTTAAAGGCTATTTTTAAAAAGTTATACTATATAGCTCTCAATGCAATTTCCCATTGTGGACGGGTTGCTCTGCAGTGCCCTCTGGTGCCACGTTTTTATAATGCATTTTTAAGGTTATAACCGACCAGGGTAGATTCGCCCCAGGTGTGTCTTGTTGGTTCTGTATATTGAAAGAATCATGAAGCATCACAAAGGGGAATGGAGATACTTGGGAGGGAGAGTTTCAGCCCAATATCTCCATTTGCCCCATCATTTATTTGTTGTTGTTGTTGTTGTTGTGCCAGTAATAATTAATTAATTAAATTTGTATACTGCCCTATACCCTACGCCTGTAGATCTCAGGTTGCTTCACAACATAAAATCACAATATAAAAAAACAGAGAATACATAATATTATGTCCTCTATCATAAGGTGTTTGGGCAGGTTACAGCAATTTAAAAAGTTCGGTATTAAAAATAGTGTAAAACAAATTACAGTCAAAGTGGAGCCTGAAAAAATACATCTGTCTCAGGTGTGACAGGCAGGGGAGTCCCACAACCTAGGAGCTGCCACAGAGAATGTCCTTTTCTAGGCCACCCCCTCACAAACTTCTGAGGGAGGTGAAACTACCAAGAGGTAGTGTGGAAGGAAAGACCACCCTCTGGTCTTTCACATATCTGGGGCCAAAGTATCGCTCACTCTTTTTCCAAATCACTCATAACCTCCATGCCTCAATTCACCCCCTGCTTGAGGACCAATGGATAGTTGAACAATTTTAAAGTATTTGAGACTTGTTTTTCACTTGTGTAGGGGTTTCTTTAGGTTGTTATTGATGGTGTTTGTCATAATTTGTTTCAGTATTTCTATTGTGCCTTATGTCACTTTGAATAATTTCCACTAATAATAATGTGCTTTAATTTTGTAGTTTTATGCTGTGAGCTGCCCTTCGGATGAAGGACTACACAATCAATCAATCAATCAATCAATCATAGAATCATAGAGTTGGAAGAGACCACAAGAGCCATCAAGTCCAACCCCCTGCCAAGCAGGAAACACCATCAGAGCACTCCTGACATATGGTTGTCAAGCCTCTGCTTAAAGACCTCCAAAGAAGGAGACTCCACCACACTCTTTGGCAGCAAATTCCACTGTCAAACAGCTCTTACTGTCAGGAAGTTCTTCCTAATGTTTAGGTGGAATCTTCTTTCTTGTAGTTTGGATCCATTGCTCCGTGTCCGCTTCTCTGGAGCAGCAGAAAACAACCTTCCTCCCTCCTCTATGTGACATCCTTTTATATATTTGAACATGGCTATCATGTTCAAATATATATCAATCAAATATATATCAATCAGTCTGTCTCCCATTCCCTCATATTTTTCAGTTTTCTTTTCCAGCTGATCCTCAACACATTTGGCTACTGAACATAGTAATAAAGTAACTACGCTAGTAGGACTGCAGGAAGTTCTGTAAGAAGGACTTTGTGAAATATTGCAAGAAAGACTTTGAGAAGAATTATTAGTTAAGGACAATTAAAAGTAATAGAGAAATTAAGAAATGCAGAACAAGTGATAAAGAACGGGAAATCCTCAGAGGTTGTTGACAGAAGTCTAAAAATATTGTATAAGATAAGAAGTTATGTTAAATGATTGTTGGAATTTATATGCTAAAAAGTTAATATTTGTGTGTGTGTGTGTGTGAACATAGTATTAAAGACTTGGGGTATTTTTTTGTACTTTAGGGTCCCCCAAGTATGCTGATACAGAACCTGCCTCTTGTTTTTCACTGCCCCCATTTTGGCTATTTTTTGTCAGCGCTCAGCACCTGAATTCAATATTAGAGGGAGTGATAGACGGATCAATAGACAATTTAAAAGCCACTGTGAATCCACCATTGCAAAGCAGTTGTGTTCCAAAGGAAAGGAAATGGTGGTTATTTTTGTGATGTTTAAAAACCATTTTCTTTTCTGGAAGGCTGGTTTATGTCTGATAAAGCAATGTGCCTTTATTTTTCTTTCCCTAAAGGCCTGCTTTATAGCTCATTGGAGAAAATGATCATATGAAAGTAATGGAAGAGAAGCAAAGAGCGAAGGTTTTCATCACACTTAAGTGCTTGCCGCAAGGGCCATTTGTAAACATCTCAAGCCTAGTTTTGGTGCAACGCCTGGCACCTGTATCCTGAATCAGACAGGACAACGGAGGGAAAATGATTTTGCCATCACAAGAGAAAGAAGACTCGCGATAAAAAAAATGTTATGGGTAAACAGATTATATCTATTAAAAGATAACAGACTAGGGGATTGGCAAATTAACCAAGTAATACACACCTGGGCAGGTGAATAGCAATAAAGGGAATGGGGATTCAACCTGTCCCATCTACTGGGCAAGTTTACAGACACACACTGTAAATAGCAAGATTTGTTTAGATTCCTGCCATTGGTATGACTTAGACATGCGCAGCGTGGCTCCATTGGCCAACCTTCACCCCAATGTGCATGACCAACCCAACCCAAATTGCCTCATATATTAACACAGGCCTTACTTAAACCTGTTCACCTGCCCAGACAAAATGTCAATAGAGCCAGATTAAGGAAAGCCACTTCCGCCCTTTGGAGGAGGTGGAGTTGGGGGCTTCATGTGCACGGCGGCTGGAGGCCAGCCCCGCACGATTGGGGGATTCCCGGCCGCGCCGTCCCCTGGCCAGCCAATCAGCTGGCTCTGGGGGCGTGGCCTGCCCTATTTAAGGCAGGACACAGCTGGGGATCTCCCTCTTTCCCCCCTGCCAGCTGTTCCTACTTTTCCCACCCTACCGCCCTATAAGGTTTTCTTTTCCTTGACCTTGCTATGACCTTGGTTGGTTGCCGTTGAGGGGCATGGTAGGAATTTTTCCATTTGGCAAATTGGCACCAGCCACTTGGTTTTTGCCTACCTCATAGCAAATCATCACAACTTTCTTGGTATTGGGGGTTAAAGGTAAAGGGACCCCTGACCATTAGGTCCAGTCGTTGCCGTCTCTGGGGTTGCGGTGCTCATCTCGCTTTACTGGCCAAGGGAGCCGGCGTACAGCTTCCGGGTCATGTGGCCAGCATGACTAAGCCACTTCTGGCAAACCAGAGCAGCACACAGAAATGCCGTTTACCCTCCCACCGGAGTGGTACCTATTTATCTACTTGCACTTTGATGTGCTTTCTAACTGCTAGGTCGGCAGGAACAGGGACCAACCAACAGGAGCTCACCCCATTGTGGGGATTCGAACTGCCGACCTTCTGATCGGCAAGTCCTAGGCTCTGTGGTTTAACCCACAGTACCACCCGGTATTGTTCTGTAGATGGAAGAGGGGAGGTAGTGCCATCACCTGCCCTGCATATTGAAGGGTAGTCCGATAAAGGATTCCAGGGGGCGTGGCCCTGTCTGAAGCCTAGGGAGGTGAGGGCCTAAGGCATGCCCCCTATTGGTGACTCCAAGGGAGTTCCTAGTTGATGGGCATCAGCAGGACTCCCCCTACTGGTGGTTAACCCTTCCTGGACTTCAAGCAGATGGGCTGAAGTTGGATATAGTCTGTTAGAACCAATGCCTAAGCCAATACTGCTCATCATCTGTAACCAATAAAGTTGTGGCCTTATTTAGCCCATTAACCTGCATTGTGTCATTATTTCCACTGGGGGGGGACTCACCACCCAATGGCCCTCCGGTCACACAGGTGACGCCCAACAGTGTGGAGAAGACAAAAAAGAGGAGACCCAGAGCCAACCAATGACTCCCTCAAAGACTCCTACTCAGTCCCCAAAGAAAGGGCCACTAGCAATGCCCACACTGCCAAGGGAATGGTGGTGGGTATCAACAGAAGAAGAGAGAAGAGTGTGGGGCAGAGCTGGCTTCAGTCTCTGCCTATTGGGCAACACTGCCCACATGCTCAACCACATTCCTTCCCTGGCTAAACCATCTCTCCCCTTCTCCTTGGGAAGGAGGGTGTGGTAAATCATCACTCCCTTTATGGGGGGATGGCATTCTGAGCATGTGCAGAGTTCCTTTTCTTCATAAGAGCCACTTCACATTTTACCTGACACTCCAGATAATGCTCCACACTGCCGCAGGTTTCCTTGGACTGTACATCAATCAGCCCCAGCGAGCAAGGCCAATGATCAGGGAGGCTGCAGTCCAGCAACATGGGAACCAGAGCTTGGAAAGTTCATTTTTAAAAGGGAGCTAGTTCTAGTTCCACATGGCCCAAGTGATCCTCAGCAAGGGGGCAGCGGCCAGTGGCGTTGCGTGGGTTGTCAGCACCCGGGGCAAGGCAAGTAATTTGCGCCCCCTAACCCGGGGCAAGGCAAGTAATTTGCGCCCCCCGCTGCACTGTCCCTCCCCCAGATAGTCCCTCGCTCTCTCTCCGCACCGCACCGCATGCCTGGCACCCCCCCCACAGTGGGCGGCGACCCGGCGGCTCGGATCGGATTTGCACAGCCAGCACTGCAGTGAGAGAGAGTGAGTGAGCCAGGTAGGGGCAGAGAGCTGCGAGTGCGAGCGCCCCCCCCCAGATGTTGCGCCCGGTGCGGCCAGCCCCTCCTGCACCCCCCACGCTACGCCACTGGCAGCGGCTATGGCAATTACAGGGCAATAGATGCAAGGATGTTGTGCAGAGAAGACTGAATATTCTCAGGTCCCTCATCAAACTACAACTTCCAGGATATGTGTGTGTGTGTGTGTGTGTGTGTGTGTACCAACAACCGTCCACAACTCTACAATGTCTCTTTGAGAGCCTTCTCAGCCTGCCCTTACCGTCATTGGTATGTTCCACGCCATGTAAACATGTGACTTGAAGTCGTCCATCCAGACTTCAGCAGCACGCAGTGCGTTGCGCTTTGCATAGTAGTCAATGTCGTTGTTGTAAGGTTTCTTGGTGCGCTCGATGTGGGCGACTCGGGAGCAAGGCAGCACCTCCATGCTTCCACCACACTGCCAGACCTGGGATGATGCAAAGAACAAAGGGAGGGAGGAATGAACTAAGGTGGCAAGACGGGAGCCGGCGAAGCGGCGTGGTGAAGGCAGTGGAATCTCAGCCAGGGTTTCAAATGTGGGGCTCCAGACCCTTGGCAACCACCCCAGTTCATATCTGATTCCCAGCAATATCCCTTCTCACCAGAATACATGCCTCATTAGTTCTCGAGTGATTTTGCCTGGCTGGATTATGCCCTTGAACTCTGATAATACAGGTAAGCCTGATGATGATGATGATAATAATAGTAATAATAATAGTAATAATAATAGTAGTAATAATAATAATAATAGTAATACTATATTTATACCCTGCCTATCTGGGGCTGGGTTTCCCCAGCCACTCTGGGTGGCTCCCAACAGAATATTAAAAACATGATAACACATCAGACATTAAAAACTTCCCTGAAGGGCTACCTTCAGGTGTCTTCTAAAAGTCAGATAGTTGTTTATTTCTTTGACATCTGGTGGGAGGGCATGCCACAGGGCGGGCGCCACCACTGAGAAGGCCCTGCATGGGGGGTTGTGTTCTGGGTCATGAAATCGCATATAATTGAAAGTTCTGTCCCCACCCCTTTGAGTGATGTCTTTTATGACATTTCCGGGTCACTTCTGGGTTCGATCCTGTGCGCACGATTGCACACATATCAGTTGTGCCTAAAACGGAGATTGCCTGTAAATCTTGCTTGTCTGGATGGAGGATAGAGAGGGGTTGCTGAATGTGTGTAGGAACTAACCTGGTCTACAAAGGAAAAACTCATTTCTTTACCAACTTTCACCCTTGGCTAGTGGTGGCAAGTGGCTCCCAGGAGCTGAAAAGTGTTCCCTTGCCCTGTCTCACAGTATATGAAATGAGAGCCAGTGTGGCGATAGTAGTTAAGAGGGATAGTCTTTTGCAAGCTGGGTTCAAATCCACACTCCACACAACGTTTCCTGGTTGTGTTCTGCAAAGCAGGTTGTGGGCACATGACTGCAGCATCCTCCGGATACATCCTTTCATGCTCTTGCCAACTGTGGGAAACCAAGTCAGGAGGACCAAATACAGCCCTACAGACCTTTCAAACTGGCACTCAGAACAGCGGCAGAGTGTATGCTGAAATTGTATCCTTAAAATGTCTGCTCTAAAGGCAAAACAGGTCACCATTTCAGAAATGTAAGGGGAAACTGTCTCCTAATAAGAAGTTAATCAAGTGTTCAATCGATCCGTCAGCTGTGTGATTTAAATCTTTGAACAAGCTGCTCTTAAGTCCTCATAAATTGGGCAAACAAGTTATTAGTGGAGTAAATCCTCAGGCACATTTCCCCCTTCATGGACAGACTTGCTCCTCATACAGAACATGGCCAGGGCTGTCTTAAGCATATGCAGTGCCGGGGTGCAAAGATCCACCCGGCCCTCCCCCCAGGTTGCCCAGTCTCAGGTGTGCAGGAGGGTGGAGCCAGCCAGCTGCCTCAGCGTCTCGCTGGCTCGGTCGCCCCTGAACTTGCGACACAGAGCTGCTTGCAGCAGAAGAGCCTGCTGCGGCTCTCCAACCGATGGACGGGCTCTCGAGCCCAGACTCTCGGCCTGGTGCCCTTGAAAGCCTGATGCCCGGGTGCCCTGCACTCCAGTACGTATGGTTAAGACAGCCCTGAACAATGCAATAGCATCCTTCAGCTACAGCAGAGCACAATGTGGAATCGCAGAGCTGCAAAACCTTTTTTTTCTATTTAACTTTTTTTTAATTTAACATTTGTAATGCTGGTTACATAGTAAGGGTGATGAGTCTGAATGGGTAATTTGGCACATCAATGGGCACATTTTGACAGGCAAGCAGAAGTATGATCAGCAGAAAAAAAATCATTTAAAAAAATAATTTCATACAGGAAGACGACATTTCAAAGCGTCCAAAGAGAGTCTGTGCATAATAATAACTTGTAGTATTTCCTGACTAACTGTGGATACAACCCACAGGATCTGTCCACCAGGATCTGTCAGGCCCACCCAAGTTAGAAATAACAACAACAACTTGTTTAATTTCTATACCTCTTAATATCTTTAAAATGTCTTTAAGCAGTGTACAAAAAACTGAAGCCACAGCAGGCAACTTAAACAAAATATTATAAAGACACACAGTTACATATAAACGTGTTACACTAATACAAAGGTATTAATATTTATAAATCAATGTCAATTCATTTTCCTTCTGACACACACTCCCTCTCAGCCTCTGGTTTCTTACTCAGGGTCCATACAAACTCTTAGTTCACCTACCAAATCTCACAACAGTAATGAGTTCATGGAAGCTGCAGACATCAGCTTTAACCCACAGCTTTCCAAACTTTTCATGTTGGTGACACACTTTTTCGACATGCATCATTCAGTTTTAGCAGCAAACCGGAGGTTAAACTAGACCCCTTCCAGCCTAGGGAGGAGTGCAGGGAGTGTTTACACACTGCAGCCAACACAGCATTTCACCAGGTCCCAAACTCTCCCCCTGCCAGAAACACACATCTCATTTACCAGCAAGTTCTGCACTGTGACCAGCCACCCCCATCTCCCCCTGCATCCTTCACATCTTTGGTGACAAAGAAAAACTATTTCACAAATGGCCGAACAAAATGCTACACTGCTTTTTCAAATTTATTTTGCTAAACGATATTTATTCCCCCATTGCCATCCCCTAGCAGTTGCATGCTAAATCACCAGCTCCGCAAATTTGCATTTGATTAACGGAAGACATATTGGAGGTGGTGGTGGTGGTGGGCACATAAATCTGGACAGACGTAGGTCCAGAATTTCTGTGGCAAAAGGAATGAGCATCGGGGTGCAGAAAGAAAAGGGTTTGTTTTAATCAGCTGAATGAAAAATGTCAAAAACCAAATAAATGTCAGTGCATTGGCCATGCTCCGGGTTCCACTGCAAACTTAAGAGGAGCTGATCCAAGTTTAAATGGAAAGCTTGCTAGTGTCAGGGACCAGGAGTCAGATCGCTGCCTGATGGGGGTAAGAATTTGGAACATGAAGGGGCGGGGAACATAGGAACAGCTCCAGAAGCACTCTTATCAGATTCGCCTCCAGGACCAGTGCCCTAGAAGAAGAAGAAGAGTTTGGATTTGATATCCCGCCTTTCACTCCCTTTAAGGAGTCTCAAAGCGGCTAACATTCTTCTTTCCCTTCCTCCCCCACAACAAACACTCTGTGAGGTGAGTGGGGCTGAGAGACTTCAAAGAAATGTGACTGGCCCAAGGTCACCCAGCAGCTGCATGTGGAGGAGCAGAGACGCGAACCCGGTCCCCCAGATTAGGAGACTACCGCTCTTAACCACTACACCACACTGGCTCTCTACACCTCTCTCTACACCTACCCCATGGGTGTAGCAGGATTTATGTTGTGGGGTGTGTGTGTGTGTCAGGACACCCAGCTGTCATCACCCTCTGTTTGGCTTTGTCTAGCAGACTTGGAACGAAATGTCTCAACAACAGTTGTTTAGAATTATTTTCTTTTGACTCCAAGAGCTCAGAAAAATCTGTCAAAATCTTCCCACAATTTCTACTTCCAGTTAAGCAGTTTTATTTATGGGGGGGGGGGGGAGGGCAGCTGCCACCTAGCCCATGGCCCTACCCACTGTTGCAGAAGCAGATTACTGGAGAAGGCTGCCCCCCCCTTTAAGTCATCTTGCAGCATAGGTGATGTTAATAATCAGGCTGTACCCGGTGCTGCTGCTACAAAAGGGCTCAGCCATCTTATTATTTATTATTTCATAAAATTTATATACTGCCTGATTGTAAACAAAACAAAACAAAACAAAACAAAACAACAACAACAACAACAACAACAACAACAACACATGGCTTACAAAAAGATAAAACAATCAAATCAAGAAAACACACATATATACCTGAGCCTATGATGGAGGGGTTCCCAGCATTAACACCACAAGAGGGCTTTGCTCCTCCCCCCCCCCCCCGCTGCAGCCTTAGATTCAAACAGAAATCAAACATTGCTCTGTCTCTCTCAGTTCCCAGCTTCCTGCTCTGTTTCTAGCTCACACCACTCCAACTCTCTGCTTTCAACTCTGGCTTTGTCTTTCCAACTACCTGTGAGTTGGGGGAGGTGGCTGTACCCATTTGTCATCTTGCACAGAGTCCATTCATTTGTTCCCTTAATGACCGATTACCTCACCAGGAAGCTGTCCTGGCTGTTCCAATACTGAGAAAGGAGCCAAGGTGTTAGGAGGGTCTTGGCCATACCTCCTACCCCACAACTCATAACAATACATAGCTAGGTGCAGTAATGTCTTTCTTTATTGTAGCAAGGAAAAGCTAGGAAATGCTACAAGGGGGGAGGTTTTTTCCTTTTTTTAAGTGTGTGTGCATATATGCGTTCTTACTAGAAGCAGAAAGTGAGGTACTAACTACAAGGAGCCTCTTCAAGCACCGCTGCCTGTAGCAGCTGTTGAAATGGAGAAGTCAGTACAGGCACACCGAGCCTTCATTACCCTTTCTTCATTAAGACAATAGCATGTGGATTATTTCTTATTTACAAATTAAGGACCATAGCTGATCCTATAAATATCCTGCCTATTTTAATTCTGTTTGCTGCAGTTCATGTCCACGTACTTCTTCAAATGTTATATGAGGCAGATTTATTTCCCTCCCAAGATGGATGGTTATGCAATATGTTGAAACTAAAAAAGCACTAAAGCACTGTGTAAAAGGAAATGGTCCGACTCGTCTATAAATGCAAGAGACAAAATTGTTGTTTACTGAAGATAAATTCTCAGCAGACACCTGGCTTTGGTGGAGAGAGAAAGAAAATATGACTGCCATAGGGTGGAGAATGCTTTTCTTGTCGGACAAAGTGAGTGTTGCTTAGCAGTGGGCACAGATGTGCTCAATGATGCGATGTCTGTAGCCATTGATGTTTCTCCCCTGCTTTGCCCCATCTGCTGTCCTCCATTCAGGGCAAATATATAGATTGGTTGATGATGGGTTACAAGAATCCACCATGAGTTATGATCAATAAGGCCTGGAAAGGAGGCTTTTACTATATAAAACAGTGGGCAGAGAGATCTGAACCATTGATCTGGTCCCCAGTTGGTTTTTCTTTCCTGGGGCAAAATGTCTTCTGTCGTGCAGGGTATTTGATTTGTTTTAAATATGGACAGTGCACTCCCCAGTTCAGAAGTCTCAGAGCAGAGAACAATAAAGGCCATGAAACAGTGACAGTACAGTATTTTTTCATTTTTAAAGCTAAAAAAACAAACAAACCAGCAGGAGAGATTAAAAGAAAACACTACAGCGGACGTCCTGGCATACTCAAAAATTAAGAGACTTTGTTTCTGCTTTTGGTTTGGGATTATAGGAAACTGCCTTATACTGAATTCAGACAATTGGTCCACCTAGTTCAGTATTGTGAATTCTGACAAAATGTCTGAAAAAGGATGCCTATGCATGTACAGCTGTTCATTCACTGGCTTTCAACCAGATCATGTGGGGTTCAATAGCGTCCTGGAAGCCTTTATGCATACAGATGAACATTGTGGTTGGAGCTGATTCTTGAAAAGGCATCTGAATAGGAAAACATTCCTCTGAACTTTCTGATCTAATTGTTTCAATTGCTCTTTTAATTGTTTTAATAGTCATACCTTTAATGGACCTGTTTTACTGCATATTTTCATTAAGGATGCTTTTGTTGTATTGTGCATTTTAATTATATGTGGATACCTTATAATCGATTTTATACTTGCAAATGGTTTAGAAGCCATTTTGCAATGCAAGTGGTATAGAAATGAAATAATAATAATAATAATAATAATAATAATAATAATAATAGGTAAGACTGATGTATGTGGTAGTATTACTTTCCATAATCTGGACACTACTACTGGTTCTTAGTACCCTGGTTGCTGTAATTGAAAACTGATATTTCTCTGCCTTGTCTTTACAGATCTGTTTTCTAGATCTGTGATGTATTGTTTTGCTTTAAATCACTCTGGTACTCTCCGGAGTGAAAGGCAATATAAAACTGCATAATAAAACAAATAATAAATAAAACAAGTGCAGTTGCCTTAATGTTGTTCTTCACTCAGAAGAAGAGGAAGCTACACTTGGAGCAGCCATTGCGCGATGGGTGCCACCATTAACTTCCCGGAAAATATTGCATTTTGCCTTGGGAAGGGGTCTGAAAATTCACTCCAGATTCCGCTGAATCAATTGGCTGGCAACTCTGGGCACTGATTTATCAGGACAATTTGATAATGTATCAGATGTTGGGCTAGCCGAGGACCAAACACTGTGCCAGTAGGGAGAGCAATTTCTGCTGTTAACTCCCAATATAAATATTGTCCTTTTGATGTCAATAAACAAACCTGATGATGGTGGTGGTAGAAACATGAGTGTTGTTGCATTACCTGAACCATGCAGCTGCTAATTAGCCCAATCAACTTGGCAAAGCTTGACTCTTAACAGAGTTGCAGGCAGATCAAGCAACCCCCTGCTGCACACAGTCACCCCAGTGCAGGATTATAGCTTTGAGCAATACTGTTTGCAATTCATAGCATTGTGGCTCTGAAAGGTTAGCTTTGGACCATACCTGCAAGCTTGAGATAGGATGTCTTATATTTCCACTACATGGTACTGGGTTTAATTTTCCCTGGTAGCACATTTCCAATAGCCTAAGGAGACTTCTGATTTGGGTTTTCTTCAAACCGAATATGCAAATTGTGGACACAGAGCACGAAGCATATTGCGTTCAGAAGGGATGGACAATTCCTCTTCAGGGTTTCAGTCTGCTATTTATTGGCCCCTGAAACAGAACATCCCACTCTTCTCCCTTCCCTTTCCCCATTTATCTCCTTCAGGTGTCGCTCAACAGCTTGTCAAAACTAAGCATCCTATTTCTGGTTTGGCAGAAACCTACTTATTTGTTTTTGGAAAGCTGGTGGTGGTGAGGACTTCTTTCCCCCTGGTGTCTCAAGGTAGGGCTGGGAAAACACACAGAACCACAGCCCGCCAGAGTCTACAGTCAACAATACTGGGCTAGATGAACCAATAGCCTAGATCAGCCTTTCTCAACCTTGGGTTCCCAGATGTTGCTGGACTACAACTCCCATCATCCATAGTCAGCAGGGGCAGCAGTCAGGGGTGTTGGGAGTAGTAGTCCAACAACACATGGGAATTCAATATCAATATCAGTGTAAATCCTGAAATCAGTTATCAGTTCCAATGCTTTATATAAAACTCTGTCTGGAACTATGCAAATTCTCTAATACTCATGGAATGTGACACACCTTGACCTGTCTGACCCATTGTATCCCCACTTGGCATCTGATGTATTTCTGACATTTCTCCATCATGACACTGATGTTTGCAAGGTAGTGGATGTCCCACTTCTGCATACATAAAAGACTATGCATACATTTTCCAAGCATTCCTTTTTCTTCACTTGCAGGGAGATTGAACCTTAGTTGCAACCAATAAAGAGACAATCAAAGGCTTAACAACTCGCTTTGCTTTTTCTTTGCCTGTCTGCCTTACCCTTTTTTTCTTAGCTCTGACAAAGGAACCTAGTAACCATTTAGTTGGGTACCTCGGAGGGGGCACAGACATAAGCTAGGCCTCCCTTGTTCTGGTAACATTGTCCAACAACATTTGGAAACCCAAGTTTGAGAAAGGCTGGTCTTGATGGACAAGGCAGCTTCTTGTTAGGGGGAGGGCCATCGTTCTGTGGTAGATCACGTGCCTTGCATATGGAAGGTCCCAGGTTTGATCGCCAGCATCTCCAGGTAGGACTACGAGACACCCTAGTTTGAAATCCTGGAGAACCGCTGACAGTCAGGGTAGACAATATTGAGAGAGATGGGCCCAATGGTTTGACTTGGCATGTGGGTTTCCTATGTTCTTATGAATGGGCAGAGTTCAAAAGACCTTCATCCCAAGCCCAAGGTTCATGTTTAAATCTACCTGATTAGGGATCCCACGTCTTTCATCCACTCACAAATGGAACTCTCTGTACCCAAGAGGCTTTGATAATAAAATAGGTTATGTGGATGGATATGCAAACTCATTTAGATTTATGCTGCTTGCACAACTTATCTCTTACACCACCCTTCATGGAGGCTCCTCCCTCCCTTTTATTCTATTCTTGTTTGAAACAAAAGAACCCACCAAGCAATTATAATTGCTTCTTGTGAATTCCTGGAATATCCTCTGTTGAGAGAGGGCATCAAACAGGCTGGGTTGCAAAGCTGAATATAGCTCGCATGAATCAAAACGAGAAATAGAAGGAGGAAATAACCATTTTTTAAAAAAACTCTCCAGGCTCCAGAAGTGCCTCCGTATGCTTGCTTTCGAGATAATGGGAAATGGTCCTGGCTGGTGTCTGACGAGATGCGATACTGACCCAAAGAATTGCATGCATTTAAGCTGGAATGGGGAAGCAGCCTGCAAAAAGCATTGTGGATTTTGTTCATCTTGGAAGGAGCAAAAGTGTGAACATTCAGCACACAGACATTTGCCATGTTTCCACAATTTCTTTTTTATATTTAATGTTCTCATGGAAATTGTTCAAGCATCTTTCAGTTTATGTTCATAAAGATGTGACATTGGAGAAATTGCATAAAATTAAATGCAAACCTAGAAGCATAGGGTCAACTGGTCTAGCCCCCTGCACTGCAGGAATCTCAGCTAAAACATCCCTGACAGATGGCCATCCAACCTCTGCTTAAATGCCTCATGTCCAGCACCTTCTAAGGGAGTCCATTCCACTGCTGAACAGCTGCCACCTAATTCAGACTTCCTGAAAGAATACCCAAATTGAAATGCAGCTATCTTTGGAAAAATTGCACTACTTTGAATTTTGTGCTGACAGGTCTACAACCCCAAAATACAGAAAAGCAGACCAGGGAGAAGAGACGGTGGAAGAAGACTGGAAGAAATTTAGAGATTATCTACAGAAATATTATAAGATTAATGAATGTTAGAATGACATCAGATTGAATGCAAAAGGTTATTAGTAAAAAGTTGAAAAATTAAAAGATTTAATATTTTAAGATATTAAGGAGATTAAGTTATATTAAGATACCAAAATTAAGACAAAGATAAATTAAGACAGAGGGAAGGGATCTGCTGATTAAATATATGATTTGGAATACAGTGAGGGAGGTGTGGGGAAGTCGGAGAAATAAGTAAATGCAAGAAATATTATGAAGATGGAATTGTTTTTATTATTGTTTTTTCCTGTTGATGTTTTCTGTTGTTCTGCATTTTTGTAATTTTGTTTTTTTTGTTTTTTCTGTTGTTTTTTGTTTTATTTTCTGTGTAAAAAACTTAATAAAACATTTATAAAAAAAAAAAACAAAATACAGAAAAGCAGACATTGGGGAAAAGCAGTGTCCAAACCACAAAAAGCTGAAATCTCAAGTCTGCAGTCTGTGGTCCTTATGATACCTGCATTTTTTAAGATGGATTTTGGAGGTGAAGAGACCTGATTCGTGTTGCCGTCATTAGCAACTCCTGTTTAGTGATTGCCAAAGCGTGTTCTCCAATAAATGAGAGCACGTGTTGCGGTGTGGGCCACCGGGCCAGGCCTCTTTTTGCCAGACTGGTTAATAGTTATTGCCTGGCATCTGTGATTGGATAACCGGGTTGCTGGGGCAAATTGTATGTTGCAAATTGAGTGGGTGGGACCATAGTCTTTAAATATTGGTGCACTCTGGTTTCTCTTTCTCTTTGCAGAGTGCATCGGATCAGGAGCAATCTTCTCATTGTCTGGTTACATTTCTTTATTTCCCCCCTTCTTTTTAATCCTCTCTAGTCCCTTAATTAATTTAATTCCCCTCTCTAGTCCCTTAATTAATTTAATTCCCCTTTTTTCCTGTTTGATTTCCCACCCCACCCCTTTCCCTGCCCTGTGGGAAGATTCTCCCTGTACCTGTGAGCACTGCCTGTGCATAATCCTCCTGGGCTTGCCTTTCCCAATAGGGAGAGAGCCCCCATTAGGGGCTTTCTTTTGCAAAGAGGTTTCCCCCATTTTTGCCTGTTTAATTGTGGGGCTAGTCAGGGCTGTTCTCAGCCTAGCTAGAATCACTTCGTTTATAGTATCCCCAAAGGTTGGCTTTATTTTGGTTGCATGCAGTGCTGTTGGCCGAGTTTTAATTTAGCCTTGGGCAGGAGCACTATATTGAGTTCCTTTAATATTGCAATGAGACAATAAAGGCAGAGGGCAGAAGCATGGAGGCCTTCACGGCCTTCTCGGCCTGCACATATCATTCAAGCCTAAGCCTGCTACAGTTAGCAGTACAGTAAATTCCCAGCTTACCTGGAATCACTTTTGTTTATAGTATCCTCATAGGTTGGCTTTATTTTGGGTGATTGCAGTGCTGTTGGCCGAGTTTTAATTTAGCCTTGGGCAGGAGCACTATATTGAGTTCCTTTAATATTGCAATGAGACAAAAAAGGCAGAGAGCAGAAGCTGGGAGGCCTTCACGGCCTTCTCGGCCTGCACATATCATTCAAGCCTAAGCCTGCTACAGTTAGCAATACAGCAATTGTTAGTCTCTGTGGCATGTGACTCACTTTCTCCATAAGAATTTATCTGTTTGCAGGCTCACTTGTGGCTAATGTATATCTTAGGCAGACAGAGTGGAGCCAGAGGCTCTCCATGCCTCCAGTGAGCACTCTGTGTATGCTCTTTAACTATGCTGTTTCTGAACAAGTTTATTTTCTTCAAGTTTGTTTGCCCTTATAGCGGCAACTGCCATTTTAGAGACGAGCCATTGTGGCTTAGTGGCTAGAGCGCAGGACTAGGACCTGGGAGACAGGGTTCATATGCCCCACTTAGCCATTCTTATCACATAACATAACAAGCTGCTCCTTTTGGACTATTCTGTTGCTTGGTAGTTCGGCCCACTTGTGATATTGCTCCCAAAAAGAAGTTCGGGTTTCTTGAGGGCGTGCTTCCCTCTAATAGGGCAAGCAGGGGTACCTGGACAGGCGGTGGGCTGCCTCGAGTTTGTTAACTCATTGGAAACATTTATGTCTGGCCTAGCAGGTGATCTTAGGGCTTGGCCCGCTTGGCCCTAGAATTTGTTGGCCTCTGGCAGCGTTTCCGGCCTGAATAGCTTCCCCATGTGGTGCACAAAGCATTGGTTTCACCAGTTCCTCACATTTAGTTTTTTGCTGATTATGACAGAGCCTTTGCAGATGCCTCCAGAGATTGCTTCTCCTGCAGAGGTTGACTTGCTGATGCCCTAGGTGCCTTCTTCCAGAAGGAAGCGTCTTCAGAGGTGGCGATCCAGGAGCAGGGAAAAGGGGAGCAGGGATGATGCTTACACCTCCTTGCAGGTATGTCAAACCTGGGTCTCTAGGGACCATCCTGGATAGCTCAGCTGGTCAGCGTATGGTGCCGGTAATCCATTAGATGTCTACTACCAGACTTTTAGAAGACATCTAAGGCAGCCCTGTTTAGGGAAACCTTTAATGTTTGCTGCATTACTGTATTTTAATCTTTTGTTGGAAGCTGCCCAGAGTGGCTGAGCAAGCCCAGCCAGATGGGCGGGGTACAAATAGATAATCATCACCATTATTATTATTATTATTATTATTATTATTATTATTATTATTTTGTGGGAGAGTGGACTAGATCATCCTCAGGGTCCCTTCCACCCCACTATTCTTTAAGTTGCAATTCACTATGGGAACGTTAGATGCAGGGCTGCCATTATCCCCTCAGCTTGCTAGGATCGCAGGGACGGGGACATGTGGACCACTTGCGCAGCTCCACATTTCAAATGGAAATTCCCTGAGCAATAGAACCTTAAGCTGTATGCAGGAAGCTGGCCCGGCAGCAGCTTTGTTGGGACTTTTTAGGGTTTCTGGCTGGCGTTGGCCCTGTAAATCTACACATCATGGTGGCAACTTAAGGCAGGGCATTCTGCCCAAGTGGGGGCTGGCGACTAGCAAGCAATAACTCGATACCTCTCACCCATATTTCCATAAAAATATCTTCCTTGAAAGCCTGGCTAAAAGGTTATCTAGATGGGTCAGTGGTTTTGTGCTTGTGGGAAGGGTTTTCCCAAGGTTTGGGATTCCTCTGGCTTTTCAGCCAGTGGCTCAGAACACAGCAACTCTAAGCCAGTCAGAGAGCTACCTGTGGTAGCAAGTAAGAAGGTTGGAAGCAGCTTTCATTGGGACGCATGGAGGTATCCCCTTGATTCTCCTGCTATTCCTATTTTCATTTATCCCCTTTAGGGATCGTCCCTAAGAAAGCCCCATATAATCCCCCTTATAATTTATCGCATCCCATAGGCACCTCAGTGAATGACTCTCTGGAATTGTTCCGTGAAATATGCATCTTTGGATCAGGCAGTTGAGCTTACCAACAAATTGGATGAGGGCCTGGTTGACATTATGCGATATTGAATTGGCTGTTAGGCTGCTGCCAGTTCACCCTCTAGATTATAAGTAGTTGGGCTTTAATTGGATGGTCCTTACATTTATAAGGTGATGCCAATGGGTTGCGCTATAGGCTGTGCAGCACTCAAGTCCTTTAGCGTCTTTCTGGATTGAACATTGCGAGTCAAGACTCGTTTAACTGGGGGTACCATTATTTGGAATATCTTACTGGCTGGTTCATGTGACATCAGCCTCTGCTAAGGCTTACTGTACGCCCCTTTTATTTCCTGAGGAGCTGGGTGTTCCCAGTGGATAGGTCAGTGGCTCCACTGCCCCTTTAACGTATTTGGGGGCTAGCTGGATACCGTTGCTCATACCTCTGCTTGCCTGTGGAAAAGCTGTTTGCTGTGAAGGACGTTATTCTTGTAATACTTCCTCTGATAGCAAATGTTGCTTTGTCAGATTCTATCATTGCTAGGTCAGTTTAAAAATAAAATAAAATAAAATAAAATTGGCATGCAGGGTGGTTGTTCCAGGCTGCCCCTTCCATTCCTGCTTGGCCGGGTGGTCTCATGGCCCAGGGTCCCTTCATCATCCTGTACAGTGGCTTTGAGCCTGGCAGGGCAAGGCAATCACATGTGACCTAACTTTTCTTGAGTTTTCCCCATTGTAGTGTCAGCGCACATCTGGACTGAGGAGTACAGGGACCGTCAGGTCTGTCTTGGTCTGATAACCAGGCAGTGTGAGGGTCCTGGCAAAATGGTCCTCATGCTTCGGCAGTCTCCGCCCCCCTTTTATGTGCTTTCCAGCTGCACTGCTTAGGGTTTAATATTGTGTTTCTGCTCGTTTTATTACGGGATCATCTATTGTTCTCACTGTCACTGTATCCCGTTTTCAGTTGGAGAGCTTCAGATCCTGGGCTCTGGACGCCCAGCTATAGCCGGATTTTCTGGAGCTCCTGTGGCGCTTTGGCAACAATTGATAATTAAGAGGAGGAGTAGCTTACATTTCCCCTTCTGCTTTCAGGTCTTATGAGGAGGCCTGGACTGATTTCTTATCGTTTAGCTGGCAGTCCTCGGCCATTCAGAGGAACTTGCCTCCATTCTCTGAGCAGGACCTGCAGTAATTCGCCCACCTGCTGCAGATCGGATGCACTGTTAAAACTATCAGAATTCAGTCCGCTGCAATGTCTGCTGGAGTAAAGCTTTAATTTTTCAGAGACTCTTCTAAAAGTGTGTCGTGCGCAGGATCTCGGAAGGTTGGTAAAGGCTCCAGCCTTCACAGGACTGCACTTTTCGTTCCCCTGGGGGCTGGCTCGATTCTAGAAGTTGCTGGTTCTCGTGCGTTGCTCCTTCGGAATATATGTGTTTCCCTTTGGGAGTTGAGACTTGTAGTGCGCAACTCCACAAACTGACCAGCTGGGTCGGGGGGAGGTTGTCCACCTCCCAGTGACTGGGGAGGTGGGCCCGTTCCCGGTCAAGGATGCAAGGAAGTACTTGGCCTTGAGACCTCCTGAGGACAGCCCCCTACTCATGCAATAAAATGGTCACCCTTTGGCGCGACACCAGTTCACATAAGTCATACGTAAGGCCATCTCTGCTTGTGGGATCTCGGCCTCTGGTTTCGCTCCTCATTCCTTTCGCATAGGTACAGCGACTATGGCAGCCCATTGGGGCTTCTCAGCCACCAGGATCAAGGATTTGGGGAGATGGAAATCGTATGCTTTCAAGGGTTATGTGCGAAACAAAATGCTGAGTTTGGTACTAATGCTTGTTGTTTCAACCCTTGTAGATCCCACGCTGGTCCGTGTCTGGATAGTGGGACACAGCATCGTTCATTGGGCTGGCAGCAGAGCGAGGCAGTCTGCAAGGGGAGCGTGTCTTGGCCTCCCACAGCACGTGCAAGTGTCATGGTTTTCCAGACGCGGAATGTCATGGGGAGAGTTTATGCCGATGATTGGTCACCGGCTGCTCTCAGACCTCCCCACCCTATGGCCATAGTGGTGCAGCTGGGGAAAAATGATGTGGCAACTATTGATTGCCTTGCTTTGCACACCTCAATCCAAAAGGGATTTGTAGGCATTGGCAGCCTTATTACCTTCAGTGAGAATAATTTGGTCTCACTGGTTGCAGAGGCAAACCTGGCGCGGTGTTCCCGCCCGGAGGCCGCTGAAAGGGCCAGGAAGCGCATTAACTCTGCTGTTTGCGTGAAGGTATTGGAGCTGGGTGGTTTGGTGATTTCGCACCCAGACATTAATTTTAAGGCTGAGGCCCTTTACCGGGCAGATATAGTGCACCTCTCCGATTTGGGGAATGATGTTTGGCTGGATGTGGTGGCTACTAAATTGGGTTCCTGGTTGGGTTTGTGAGTGGTTGGCGGTGAGCGTTAGAGCTCTTGTGGCGGTTAGGCATTGGTTATAATATGCTGGTGGTGGAGGGGGCTGAACAGGCGGTGCCTGCCCCTCCTATTGCGATGAAGGGAATTCCGTTAAAGGAATCCTGGGGCTTGCCATGATTTCGTCCAATCCCTGTTATGGGACCAGGGCCGCCCAATCCCTGTTATGGGAATCCCTGTTATGGGACCTAGGGCCGCCCAATCCCTGTTATGGGAATCCCTGTTATGGGACCAGGGCCGCCCAATCCCTGTTATGGGAATCCTTGTTATAGGACCGGGCAGGCAAGCTTTCGGGGAGCTGCTGGGGAGAGCGGCGTGGGTCCGACGCTTAGCTCAGGTGACCCCCCAGTTTGACTTTCTCTTCTACTGGCTACCGATCGGACCTCGGGATGCCAGTTCTGTCCCAGGCGGGGGGACAGATAGTCATAACCAATGTCTAAACAACCACTCACTGATTTTGTATTTTAATAAAGTTGTGGCCAAAATAGTGCCCAAAAACCAAAACTAAATTACGTGTTATGTGTGAAGTTATTTGAGGGGTGGCCTGGGGACCTACACACGCAAAGCGTGTTCTCCAATAAATGAGAGCACGTGTTGCGGTGTGGGCCACCGGGCCAGGCCTCTTTTTGCCAGGCTGGTTAATAGTTATTGCCTGGCATCTGTGATTGGATAACCGGGTTGCTGGGGCAAATTGTATGTTGCAAATTGAGTGGGTGGGACCATAGTCTTTAAATATTGGTGCACTCTGGTTTCTCTTTCTCTTTGCAGAGTGCATCGGATCACCCGCCCACCCGCCCTCTTTTCCGGTTGACCTTGCTTTGCCTGTCATGGGGGTCGTCTGCCTTGGCGCAGGGGCCTAGTAGGAATTTTGCCATTTGGTGATTGGCTGTGCCATTTGGTTTTTGCCTACTACTCTGCAATTCGTCACAACTTGTAAGGTTGCGGTTAGGCATTGGTTATAATATGCTGGTGGTGGAGGGGGCTGAACAGGCGGTGCCTGCCCCTCCTATTGCGATGAAGGGAATTCCGTTAAAGGAATCCTGGGGCTTGCCATGATTTCGTCCAATCCCTGTTATGGGACCAGGGCCGCCCAATCCCTGTTATGGGAATCCCTGTTATGGGACCTAGGGCCGCCCAATCCCTGTTATGGGAATCCCTGTTATGGGACCAGGGCCGCCCAATCCCTGTTATGGGAATCCTTGTTATAGGACCGGGCAGGCAAGCTTTCGGGGAGCTGCTGGGGAGAGCGGCGTGGGTCCGACGCTTAGCTCAGGTGACCCCCCAGTTTGACTTTCTCTTCTACTGGCTACCGATCGGACCTCGGGATGCCAGTTCTGTCCCAGGCGGGGGGACAGATAGTCATAACCAATGTCTAAACAACCACTCACTGATTTTGTATTTTAATAAAGTTGTGGCCAAAATAGTGCCCAAAAACCAAAACTAAATTACGTGTTATGTGTGAAGTTATTTGAGGGGTGGCCTGGGGACCTACACACGCAACGCTTTTTTCCAGCAGGAACTCACTGGAACTCAGTTCTGGCACCTCTCAGGTGGGCACCCTTGGCATTATAAGAGAACAAGGGTGAGGTCTGGCACCTCTTTTTTCTAGAAAAATACCACTCGTGATTGCTGCTTTGTGTCTTTAAAGGGTCGTGGTTTTATTGCATTTTTTGGTATTCTTCTCTGTTTGCTTTGCTGTGGTATATAAATCATCTAAAATAAATAAATATGACAATGTTGCTGCTCCAAACTTGCCATATTCATGTAATATTTTAACACATATGTCAGACCATCTGCAGTAGTTCCAGTAATATTTGATAAATCTGCAGGCAGGGATGGAGGAGAAATTTGATGCCGCAAGCATATAAAGCTGAATCTATCACATGCATACATACAATTGAAGATGGTGGGGAAAATAACATACAAAGATGCATTGTAAAAGGTAAAATCCCTTGCAAAAATGTGTACATTGGTCAAAACAGCATATAAAAATTCTATTCTGCATTTGTAAAGGATTTGATCGTTTGGAACCGCGTGCTTATTGATATCAGGCAAGCACCATTACTGAACTCTTTTCAGCACCTCCCAAAAACATTCTTGTTAAGACCAGCCTACCTAGATGTTTGGAAAGTTGAGGTAATTTAAACCTGTTTTAGTGTTTTAACTTTTGTTTGCTTTAAAGCATTGTTGTGATTTTTCTTGATTTTCTTGTTTTATCTTTCATAAACTGCTTTGAGGTTTTACAATCAAGGTATGTGTGTGTGTGTGTGTGTGTGTGTGTGTGTGTGTGTGTGTGTATATATATAACAAAAACATGTCTGTTTAGGAGAAATTCACACTTAAGAGTGCTGGTGAATTTTCACGAGGATTCTTGCCCCCAACATAGGTATAGGTTCAGGTATAGGTATAGGTATATCTGCAAATGTGGAGGACAAAAGATTGGGAAAATGAGAAAGTGAGGGAACTGAAAAGACAGATCTTTCCATCCTTATCTGCAGGTGACTAAGAGACTGCTACAGAAGAACAACAAACATAGCTGGAATCTCTCAGAGACCTACTCCTCAATGAGAAAGGAAAGAAATCAAGAAAGAGACCAACAAAAGACAAGGAAAAGTGCAGGTATAAACAAGAAGAAGAAGATCTGCAGAAGGGACATGGAAGAGACTTAAGAGCCTCGGATAGAAGATTACCAGGTTGATGGACTAGATGGAATGGACAGTAAGGACTGACAACCCGAGACGTTGGATGAAGATTGGAAGAACAACAATCATAGCTCTAGAACTGCTGTATGTAACACATGGTGTAGATGCTGCTTAGAGAAGTGGTCTTCAGTTCCCAGACTCTATCATGGCACCCATTTTCACATATTCAATTCTGATTTATACTTAGGTAAAGGTAAAGGGACCCCTGACCATTAGGTCCAGTCGCGGATGACTCTGGGATTGCGGCACTCATCTCGCTTTATTGGCCGAGGGAGTCGGCGTACAGCTTCCGGGTCATGTGGCCAGCATGACTAAGCCACTTCTGGCGAACCAGAGCAGTGCACGGAAACACTGTTTACCTTCCCGCCGGAGCAGTACCTATTTATCTACTTGCACTTTGACGTGCTTTCGAACTGCTATACTTAGTAGCACTAATAAAGCACATTATTAATCCCATAATAGCAATTCGCAGAGCAACAGACATTTAGCGTAAATTTACCAGATTTTTTCCAATGAATCCAGGGACACTTTTCAACTTCAGTAGGAATGATAGGATTTTGTCAGGGGACTGATGTGTAAATCCGGGAACTGTCCCCGGAAAACAGGGACGTCTGGTAACCTTAATTTAGCATGACTACTGAAGGAAAACCAGTGATATTTTATTTTAGGACTCAAGATGCAAAACCAAGCTACCCACTGCAGAAGCCACTTCCATCCTGGAAGGCAAATTCATGCATGTGACTAACAACACAAACCCAAACATGTCTACTCAGAAGTAAGCCCCAATGGATTCAATGGCACTTACTCCCAGGTAAGTGGATGTGGGGGGAAACTAGGAACTGTTGGGACTGGCATAAATCAGGGGTTCCCAACGTTCATGGTATGTTGAATCACAAGTGCAAATTTACTCGGTGGGCAAATTTACCCATCAATTCATTGCCACGGGAGTTTGGGGCCTTGGGCCTTTGTCAGCAAGGCAAGGTGAGTAAACTGCCTTGGGCAGCTGGATCCACAGGGGTGGCAGATCTGGCCTCCAAGGAATGTGCCACCTACTGCTCCTGCCACTGTGGCAGCGATGGCTGTGACACACTCCTTGAAGCCTGGCTCTGCCACTGCAGCAACAGCCGCATCTACAGTGGCCTCTTGGTGAATGGGAGGAGGTGGTAGGAGCCGCCCCCTGGGGTCTCCTGGGTTCTGCTCTCACCCAGCGCGATCCAGAGCAAGCCCAGTTCCCTTCCACAGTGGCCTATGATTCTCACTTCAGCTGTTGGGTAAGGCTGATTTGATTCATCTCCTTGTTGCCAATGTAGGTTGTCACTCACCCCTTGCTCCCTGGTGGGCAGAGGGGTGCCATTTTGTGGTTTACTTCAGGTGCTAAAACACCTTGGGCCAGCCCTGTTTGGCAGTCATCTCTTTCATGCGTTTTAACTAGCCACTTCTTGAGCTATCCAAGCAAAAATTTACTTTATGCCCAAACTAATGTGGAGTTTGTTGAATTATTTATAGTTCTTACAGAGTTACTCACAGTTTTGTTTATGGGAACCATCTGATTGCACAATATTGTTTCATGAGCTATAAAAATTATTCTAAAAACAGACGGGTACTGAAGCAATGCTAGATAGAAAAAACTCCACATCTCCTTGGACTAAACTATTACCTAACTGCAGCAGCAGATCCAGAGATGGTTCACCATGGGGCACTCACACAGGGAATTGTTCTGAGTGACTGCTGCAGCTGGCCTCTGATAGGCTGGTGCTGATAACGTGCCAATAAAACCTGTTAAGTATACCAAGCAATAATTATTTGGGCTTCCTTATGGCGCTGTGGGTTAAACCACAGAACCTAGGACTTGCCGATCAGAAGGTCGGCGGTTCGAATCCCTGCGACGGGGTGAGCTCCCATTGCTCGGTCCCTGCTCCTGCCAACCTAGCAGTTCGAAAGCACGTCAAAGTGCAAGTAGATAAATAGGAACTGCTCCGGCGGGAAGGCATTTCTGTGCGCTGCTTTGGTTTTGCAAGAAGTGGCTTAGTCATGCTGGCCACATGACCTGGAAAAAAACTTTCTGCCGACAAACGCCAGCTCCCTCGGCCTGTAAAGCGAGATGAGTGCTGCAACCCCAGAGTCATCTGTGACTGTCCTTTATCTTTACCTTTTAATGTTAAGTTGGAATATCCTTTCTTGTAATTTGAATCCATTAGTTTGGCTCCTCCCCCTCTGGAGCAGGAGAAGGCAAGCTTGCTCCATCTTCCATGTGAGAGCCCTTGAGATATTTGAAGATGGTTATCATTTCACCTCTCAGCCTTCTGTTTTCCAGGCTAGACATACTCAACTCATCTTGGTCACTTCTTCTGCACACGTTCCAGCTTGTCAATACCCTTCTTGTGCTCTGAATTGAACACAGCACTCCAGGTGGGGTCTGATCAAGGCAGAATAGAGAGGGGTACTATTATTTCCCTTGATCTGGACACTATTTCTCTGTTGATGCAGCCTAGAATTGCATTAGCCTCATTGACTCATGTTAAGCTACTAAGACCCTAAGGATGCTTAAACTGAATGGTATAATCACTTGATAGAAGTTCCTGGTTCCTGCTTGGATCTTCATCATCATTATTATTATTTACAGGGATTCTTTTGAAACTGGGAGGATTTTTTTAAGAAAAAAGATCTGCCATGGGGAAAAAAATTAGAAGTCATGTCATTGAGAAAGGGCAAGGACTTTTGTTAACCTTCTTACAAAAGAAGAACACTTAATCATGCCAAAATTGAAATATTTCCCGGAGAAACCTGTGCTCAGCAATCTTCATCTCTCTGCAGAACGAGGTTTTATGAGCGGAGAGATAAATCAGGTAAATTAATAGTCTGGCACAATGGGAGGGAGAAGGAGATAAGGTTTAAAGTGATATTAAAAAAAATGACCCATATACCTTAACTGTTAATCCGATCTCCATAAACTCCCATTTTGTAGAATTTTTACTAAGAACATGGCCTCTCTGACCAGAGGATGTCCAGAGATGAAATTAATGTGCTTTTTTTATGAGCAGGATGAGATCCTCCTCTGAGAAGACAACTGAGGCCGCAGTTCTCTACAGCAGTGTTAAGTGAAGCTACCTCCTGCAGCTGGGCTTCATCCTGACCTCTAGATCCCTTCCTACCCATCAGCTGTTGCAGGGAGCAACTGGGAGGAGAAGGGGCTTTAATGTTGTGCAAAATGTAGCTTCTTTGTCAGCAAAGAGAACAGCTGCCAGCAGATTAAATCAGGGTGGAAATTTCTGAGCAGAGCAGAGCCCCCACTCAATCTGCCCCATGGCCCTGATCTGTGGCCCCCAGATTGGGCTGATGTGCCCTGTGTCTTCCTTGTTGGAGAAGGGCTGGAACTCAATGGACGGGCAGATGATTTGCATGCAGATCCCTCTTTGTTTACCTGTTTATTTATTACATTTATATCCCACTTTTCATTCATGGACCTCAAGGTGACATACATTGTTCTCCGCCCCATTTTATCCTCACAATAACCATGTGAGGTAGGTTGGGCTGAGAGTTCAAGGACACTTGGTGAGCTTCATGGATGAATGGGGAGTTGAACCCTGGTCTACTTGGTCCTAGTCCAGCACTCTAACCACTACACCACACAGGTTCTCATCCTCTCCTATATTTCTAATCCCCAGCATCTCCAGGGGAAACCCTGGAGTTGCTACCAGCCAGTTTAGACCAGGAGTGAGGAACCCTTTTTGGACAGAGGGCTGCACTCCAATCTGAGCAACATTCTGGGGGAAGAAGTAGGCAGGGCCAGAGGCCAGAAGTGGGCGGAGGAACAAATGCCAAGTTGTTTCTGCAACCCCGTCTCTCTCTTCCAGCCACCCAAGTAAGGGGCATCACATCTAGTTCTACCCTAAGGTCCTGACAGCAATGTGATGGTTGAAAGTCAACAGTTGCCATAGAAAAGTCTCAAAGGCTTTGTGCATTAGATAGATGTCCAGCACCTCCTGGGTTACAGCTTCCTGATGTGACAGTTTCTGTAGCTTCTTTTATTTCCTTGCCCACCTGCTGCCCCAACCAAAGGACAAGAACGAGGAAAAATAAATTCCGCCTGCCAGTTACATCTAGCCATCTCAGTAAGGGATAAAGAAACACACATCTCACTTAAACCAGAAAATCTACTTCTGTACTGCTGGCGGATATAAAGGCTGCTTTTCCACTGCTTCATGTTGCTGCAATTCTGGCCAGCCATTCTGCAAGCTATAGATCTGATCCTAAAAAAAGCCCCCCAAAAAGGGGGGGGGAGCCCCAAACAAACCAAAAACAAACAAACCAAAGCAAGCTTTCAAGTGGCAATAGGGAGCAACAGCCAAGTGAAATTCGGTGCTAGAGTTTATTTCTAAGTTTAAAGGGATAGTATCTATAGGGTGGCTTAAAAAGAAAAAAAAGTCTGTATTTCTCCTTCAGGAGTAAGGCTGGAGTAGGGAACATTTTTCCAGTTGGAGGCCATGTTCCCTGCTGGGAATGCTTTGAGAACCACATGCCAGTTGCCCTCAATTTCTTGAAGGCCAACATCTGGCAACCTTCAAAAGGTCACACAACTGGGTGGTGCCAGAGGCAAAAGTGGGAGGATCAATGAATGTACATTTGACTTTTGCACAGTAGACTAGTTTCTATACACATTCTCACCCACCCCTCTCTATCCTCCACCCAGGCAAGCAGAGAGTTCGAGGACACATTGAGGCCTCTAGCCTGGAGAGATGGGGTGTCGCTAGGGAGAGTCTCAAGGGCTAGATAAGAAAGCCTGAAGGGTCATTACAGGCTGCAGATCTGAAGTTCTTCACTACTGCCATAGAGAATAGCAATCTAGATGGGGTGAGTAATGGTGTGACCCAATATGCAGCAACTTTTGTATGTTTACAGAGATTCCACTTGAAAGAAGATTAACTTTCAGGATGAAAAAGAAAGCTTAAGACTACGCAGAATTGGATAAGATGACAAGAAGGATTCGAAACCTGCGGGACCAGAGATTCACAGAAGATTAGAAGAAATAAATGAACTATTTGAAGAGCAACTGTAATCAACAAATTACGCTAGTAGGACTACAAGAAGTTTTGTAAGGAGGAATATATGAAATATTGCAAAGAAGATAAAGAAGAGAGACATTAGTTATGATACTTAAATGCAATAGTGAAACTAAGAAATGTAAATTAAGTGGAAAAGATTGGAAATTTTTCAGATGTGATTGATGGAAGTAAAAAAAATTGTATAAGATATAAAAGTATGTTTTATAATTGTTGAAAATGATATG
Organism: Podarcis tiliguerta; assembly: GCF_965153285.1. Classification (NCBI taxonomy): domain Eukaryota; kingdom Metazoa; phylum Chordata; class Lepidosauria; order Squamata; family Lacertidae; genus Podarcis; species Podarcis tiliguerta. Next base: position 34,009,657 of record NC_139549.1, on the reverse strand, counting down.
TTAAAACTAATAAAAATATATTAAAAAAAGAAAAAGAAAGCTTAAAGTGTGTGTCAGAGAGAGAGAGAGAGGTGGGGGCTAAATGAGAGGTCCTCAGGGCATGACAGGAGTTCAGTGGCAGAGCACCTGCACTGCATGCATAATGTACCAAGTTCAATCCCTGGCATTTCCTGGTAGGGTTTGGACTCCATGTCTGAAACCGTGGAGAACTTCTGCTGGTCAGCATAGACAATACTGAGGCAGATGGACAGATGGGAAAGAAGGAATTGGCAACAGCAACCAGAACAGAACCTTACTTTTGACTATATGCGCAGCTCACAACCTTGTCATTGCCAACACAATCTTTCCACACAAAAATAAATTTAAAACATCATGGAGGCCCCCTTGGTTGAACCACTGGCACCTCTTAGAGTATGTAATTGTCCAAGCTGAAGATCGCCATGATGTGCTCCTTACCAGAACTATGACGAATGCCAACAACTGCTGGACAGATCACCGATTAATACACTCTGTGATGGCTAACTGATTAATACACTCCATCTGGTACCTATCTGCCTGCAGACTGTCTCGCCAGAGTGGTGCATGCTCTGGTTATCTCCCGCTTGGACTACTGCAATGCGCTCTACGTGGGGCTACCTTTGAAGGTGACCCGAAAACTACAACTAATCCAGAATGCGGCAGCTAGACTGGTGACTGGGAGCGGCCGCCGGGACCATATAACACCGGTCTTGAAAGACCTACATTGGCTCCCAGTACGTTTCCGAGCACAATTCAAAGTGTTGGTGCTGACCTTTAAAGCCCTAAACGGCCTCGGTCCAGTATATCTGAAGGAGTGTCTCCACCTCCATCGTTCTGCCCGGACACTGAGGTCCAGCTCCGAGGGCCTTCTGGCGGTTCCCTCACTGCGAGAGGCCAAGTTACAGGGAACCAGGCAGAGGGCCTTCTCGGTAGTGGCACCCGCCCTGTGGAACGCCCTCCCATCAGATGTCAAAGCAATAAACAACTACCTGACATTCAGAAGACATCTGAAGGCAGCCCTGTTCAGGGAAGTTTTTAATATGTGACATTTTTGTGTATTTTTCATCTTTGTTGGAAGCCGCCCAGAGTGGCTGGGGAAACCCAGCCAGATGGGCGGGGTACAAATAATGAATTATTATTATTATTATTATTATTACTATCAAGATTATACCTCAACACAGGCTTCAAGGAAGGAAACCAAGGTGCAAAATGAACACTCAAGCCCTTGAAGATCCTATTAAACGGGATTGTTTCCAAACAACTCTTAAGGACCATCTGCTTTCGGGGAGCCCTGATAACATCAAGGAACACTGGACCAAGCCAAAAACATCCATTTTTGCAGCCTGTGAACAAACTATTGGATACCAAACCAAGAAACACCAGGAGTGGTTTGATGAGACTGGTATAAACACCAACGACTGGGAAACACTCTCCAATTGGAGAACAGCCTTTACCAAAGGTGTCATGGGCTTTGAAGATGCTTGAACACAGGATGAAAGGGAGAAACATGCTAAGAGGAAGGCACACTTGGCAAACCCTCACCATGATCAACTTCCACCTGGAAACCTATGTCCCCATTGTGGAAGGATGTGTGGATCCAGAATTGGCCTCCATAGTCATTTACGGACTCACTGTTAAGACCATGTTCATGGAAGACAATCTTACTTGGCCAAGAGTGAGCGCCACCAGGGAACCATATCTATAAAAAACTGGGTGGTATTCAACTAAGGTTTACTTAATGGACTTAACTCGGTTACCTTTGTTAATTTCACTCTGAGTAAAAGTGACTTAAATTCCCCCCTCAAGTGAAACATTGGTTATTAAGATGATCATGTGGGGTCCTTCTCAAATGACTGTAATGCCTCCGTTATTCTTTCCACCCACCTTCTCTGGGCATCAAGTACACAAATTCCTGGGTTGCTTTTAAAAATTTGATCTTTAAGAGGGAGAGTCAGAAAAGCCTTTGTGCAGTAAGGGATTCATTCAGAAGAAACAATGGTCTGTCTGTTTAACCAACCATCCATCTCTAGCTAGATACAGATATAGACATTTGGGGCTGAGGGATTTGCATGAGGTGTATGAGATCCTGCTTTGTTCCATGATGGTCTTTTGAAATGCAAATTCTACCATGCTGATCTACTTATGCTAATACCTCCTAAACAAAGGGCATTAAAGTAATAGCTTCCTATTAGCAAAGAAATGCTACACAACTGGCATTAATTGCTAATATTTGAGACTGCTGGGGATATCCAAGGTCCCAGCCTGAATTTGTTTCTAGCCCAAAGATGGTATTAATGAAAGTATTTTTCAATTTAGCTGCTCCTAAATGTGTTAAAAAGGGATGCGGGTGGCACTGTGGGTTAAACCACAGAGCCTAGGACTTGCCGATCAGAAGGTCGGCGGTTCGAATCCCCGCAACGGGGTGAGCTCCCGTTGTTCGGTCCCTGCTCCTGCCAACCTAGCAGTTCGAAAGCATGTCAAAAGTGCAAGTAGATAAACAGGTATCACTCTGGCGGGAAGGTAAACGACATTTCCGTGTGCTGCTCTGGTTTGCCAGAAGCAGCTTAGTCATGCTGGCCACATAACCCGGAAGCTGTCTGCGGCCAAACGCGAGCTCCCTCGGCCTATAGAGCGAGATGAGTGCCGCAACCCCAGAGTTGGCCATGACTGGACCTAATGGTCAGGGATCCCTTTACCTTTTAAATGTATTAAAAAGGAACATGGGATAGAAGTTTTGCTCAGTTCTAGCCTGGTTCACAAGTGCCCATATTTTTACAGCTTGATGCATTGTCACCTCGCAGCTGAATGTGTGAATGGAAGACCCTGAAAATCAGTGGCGTAGCGTGGGGGGTGCAGGGGGGGCCGGCCGCACCAGGTGCAACATCTGGGGGATAGGGTTAGGGGGCGCAAATCCACGGCTTAGGGGGCGCAAATCCACGGGTTAGGGGGCGCAAATCCACGGGTTAGGGGGTGCAAATTACTTGCCTTGCCCCGGGTGCTGACAACCCACACTACGCCACTGCTGAAAATCATGGACTACATCTTTAAATTCATGAAATGCCCAGGGCAGAGTGTTCTCTGTGGCAGCCCCTAGGCTGTAGAATTCTCTCCACAAAGAGGAGCCTCTGGATCCTTCATTGCACAGCTGTGTGTGCACCCTATTCTTCTGATTATAAATTGTTTTAAACCCTGGGGACTGTCAGGAGCTCAGCCTACACTTGAGTAGGACCCTGGTAGAGACACATGCCCGACTGGCATGTTCTCTGCCTCCTGGTCAATCGTTCGGGAGCTTCAAAAGCTTCCTTCAGCCTGAACATCACAGTGACTGATGCCAACCGACACCGGCACACTTAGGGATCCGCAGAGTTTGCGCACCATGCATAACAGACCTCAGCAACTCAGCATTTTGGCTAATCTACTTTATTTACATATAAACACACAGAGAGCACTGTGACATGGCTCCCCCCCTCTCTCTAGCATCAGACAGCAAAGAGAAAGAGAATAAAGGACAATAGTCCCGCTTCATGGAACACAGTAACACAAACATCCTGTCTTTGTCACTTCTCACTCTGTGGACTCAAAACATATACCGTCATGTGAAAGACAACAATCCCATGACTGCAATCACGGAGCAGGAATTCTAACAGGGACTAATGTTATCTATCTATCATATTTACAGTATATCTCACCTTTTCCTCACAGAGCTTAAAACGGAGTGCATGGTTCTCCCCCTCTCCATATTATTCTCATAATGACCCTCAAGGTAGGCCAGGCTGAAAGACTGCAGCTGGCCCATGATTACCCAGGCAAACTTCATGACTATGTGGGGATTTGAGCTCTGGCCTGGCCTAAATGCAGACTTCAGAATTAAACCCTGGGTTAATTTGAGGCATGAGAGCTAAATGGAGCTTCCGTGGGCAGCATCAGTGTATCTCTGTGTACCAGAATGGTAGTGATTCACAAGAAGGGATTACCGTTCACCTTTATTTCCATGGAAATGAATTGTGCTTTTGATCTGGAAAGGCAGTTCTTTATTTTCTTATGTTCTTAAGCCTTCTGTGGCTCCCATTCCAGCTGGGTTTAGAAGCTTCCGTTGCTAACTCTGAAGGGGCTCAGCTATGACTAGTTCGGATAAACTGGAGAGAACGTTCACTTAAGGCACGGTGGCATTGCATGTCCCTGTACTGCTGCTCTCATTTTAGTTCCACCAATACAGCTCAACCATAGCCCAATAGAAGGCTAGAAAAGAAGTTGGGAGGGAGAGAACAGAGTAGTATTATCTGTTTTATTTGTCAAAGAGTAACGGTTGCCATTAAATACTTCCTTCCCCTCTCCAAGACTCAGTTTCCAGGGTCCTAAGAGAGAGATGCGCTGAAGGGGATGAAGTTATGGCGTCTGTTGACAATTTTACTCCCTATGGACCTAAAACTATACAACCCTTCCCCCCCAATTCTTCACTTTTTAAAGTTTATGCCTGCTTTTTGCACCCTATTTCTCCCATCACAACAGGCCCCCAGGGTGAATTGGCCAATTAAAGGGAAGGCATCCCACGAAATGGTATGTGTGCGTCGTAAAAAGCAGTTCGCAGCACCCTCATTGCTTATGCCCATCGTTTCTCGTGGAGGAGAAATATAGCTTACTGCTATCTACACAAGGGTGTTTTTGTGAGGCTCTCCATTTCATATGTTGCCTCTCCCAGCCCTCCCGGCTATAAAGAATGGGGAGGTCAACACTCTTGAAGCAAACCCCGGGTTTCTAACTGATTTCTTTTCCAGCACAGCTTGCTTGTCACAGGGAAAGCCATATCTTTCTGGTACGGAGGTAAACAATATTCCCAGCTGGATAAATGCATCTTTACCACAAGTATCTGTTTCGTATGTTTCCAGTTTTGTTTAAAATGTATTTGCTGGTTTTTGTTTCTAACTGTTTTTGCTTATCTTTAGTGTGCATCACCTTGATAATAGTCTGCTGAATCTTGTTCATCTGTTGAGAACCACATTTCCTTAGGAGTGTCAGGGACCGTGCTGAGGAGGGCTGCACTGATGAAGAATGGTGGGAGCCGCCCCCTCCCCCTGGCCCTGAATCTTCCCAGGAGCAGGAGGACAGTATAGATTTGGAACAGTGGTTTGCAGAGGGGCCTAGTTCAGAAGGCAGAAGCTGGGAAATACTGGATGGGGAACAGCTAGCAGAAGAAACACTAGAAGAGAAAGAGTTAACAGACTCACAGTCTCTGGGTAGTATCCACCCACCTCCCCCAAAGTCCCGGAGAGCTCAGAAAGGGGCAGAACAGAAAACACAGCTGCTCCAAACTCATATTACAAGACGTAGAAGTGATGTAGATTAATAGGGATGGAAGGGGGAGTGAATTTAATTGGGAGCACCACCATTCCTAGGTGATGTGTTCTTTGTTTTTAAGTGGTAAGAAGACTACTTTTCCTTTGCTCAGCTTATTTACTGCCATGGGGGGTGGCGGGGGGGGGGGAGGTAGCCAATTCCCTGAAGCCTGACAAGGAGTGATCTGTCATGGACCACATAACAGCGGTGGGCGGAGCTACTCCTTTCCCCTTCCTCTTTCTGCCACCACCTTCTCTCTCCCTTTTGCGGCACCCCTTTTCTCCCACCTGCCCCCTTTCTCACTGAGGTCATTGTTTTAGCTACCTTTGCCTCTGGCCCCACACATCCCTAGCATGTGACCCCTGGGAGCTGCCCTGAAGGGAATACACCTCTGGAGGTGAAAGTATTCCCCCTTCCCTGGTCCAGGAGAAACCTCCCTTACATAGAAAAGGCAGAGAATTTAATGTCTCTAGACAATACAAATACATAAAGAACCCTGTTGGGTCACACCAAAGGTCCATCTGGTCCAGCCTTTGATTTTCCATGGTGACCAATCATGTGCCACTGGGAATCCCACAGATGAGAAATGAACACCACAGCCCTCTCCTGCTCATGATCTTCATCTCAACTGGTATTCAGAGGTGCACCACTTCTGATCCTGGAGGTAATAATAGCCACCATAACTGGTAAGTAAGACACTTAATAGTGTGTCTGTGTTAGAGATAGGCAAATCTCTCAATTTGGGGACTCTCAATTTCTTTCTCATATCTTAAATTTAATTCTCCACATTTCTTCAGCAAGCCTTTTTTAAAAAAATAATTTTTATTACAGTTCATCAACATTTACTGCAAATTCCCCCTAACATACATAATTTTTATGCGGTTTTGACTAATATACACATTTTTGCAAGTAAGTGTCCCCAATATTATCAATTTTGTATGTAATTCTCTCTCTCTCTCTCTCTCTCTCTCTCTCACACACACACACACACACACACACACACTTCCCCCAAGAGATGCATTTCTGAATGTATAGTTTCATTGGAGAACTGCATTGCAAAATTCAGAGAAGTACAGATTTCAAAGGATAGTTGTGTTTCAGTTTGTATACTGTTTCGCATAGTTTGAATTCAGTCATTTCTCATTAAAATGCAAACAAAATCAAATTTCTCTTCCATTCCCCATCTGTATGCACATTATAGTCATCCAGTGCATCCCCTGTTTTCCATTTACCTTAACTCTACACAATCTCCTTAACCCTAAAACCCAATTAGCTCAAACCAAGAAAAATTACTAGGTAGGAAAGGAAGCATCTATTTCATGGCAGATGGCAGGTGAGCCACTATGATTCATAGAAAGGGAAGATTTCCACCACTGCAAGCTGCATCTATCTTCTCTGCCTCCTGGTCAATCGTTCGGGAGCTTCAAAAGCTTCCTTCAGCCTGAACATCACAGTGACTGATGCCAACCGACACCGGCACACTTAGGGATCCACAGAGTTTGCGCATCATGCATAACAGACCTCAGCAACTCAGCATTTTGGCTAATCTACTTTATTTACATATAAACACACAGAGAGCACTGCGACATTGCTCCCTCTCTCTCTAGCATCAGACAGCAAAGAGAAAAAGAACAAAGGGCAATAGTCCCACTTCACGGAACACAGTAACACAAACATCCTGTCTTTGTCACTTCTCACTCTGTGGACTCAAAACATATACCGTCATGTGAAAGACAACAATCCCATGACTGCAATCACGGAGCAGGAATTCTAACAGGGACTAATGTTATCTATCTATCATATTTACAGTATATCTCACCTTTTCCTCACAGAGCTTAAAACGGAGTGCATGGTTCTCCCCCTCTCCATATTATTCTCATAATGACCCTCAAGGTAGGCCAGGCTGAAAGACTGCAACTGGCCCATGATTACCCAGGCAAACTTCATGACTATGTGGGGATTTGAGCTCTGGCCTGGCCTAAATGCAGACTTCAGAATTAAACCCTGGGTTAATTTGAGGCATGAGAGCTCAATGGAGCTTCCGTGGTCAGCATCAGTGTATCTCAGTGTACCAGAATGGTAGTGATTCACAAGAAGGGATTACCGTTCACCTTCATTTCCATGGAAATGAATTGTGCTTTTGATCTGGAAAGGCAGTTCTTTATTTTCTTATGTTCTTAAGCCTTCTGTGGCTCCCATTCCAGCTGGGTTTAGAAGCTTCCGTTGCTAACTCTGAAGTGGCTCAGCTATGACTAGCTCGGATAAACTGGAGAGAACGTTCACTTAAGGCACGGTGGCATTGCATGTCCCTGGACTGCTGCTCTCATTTTAGTTCCACCAATACAGCCCAACCATAGCCCAATAGAAGGCTAGAAAAGAAGTTGGGAGGGAGAGAACAGAGTAGTATTATCTGTTTTATTTGTCAAAGAGTAACGGTTGCCATTAAATACTTCCTTCCTCTCTCCAAGTCTCAGTTTCCAAGAGAGAGATGCACTGAAGGGGATGAAGTTATGGCGTCTGTTGACAATTTTACTCCCTATGGACCTAAAACAATACAACCCTTTCCCCCCAACTCTTCACTTTTTAAAGTTTATGCCTACTTTTTGCACCCTATTTCTCCCATCACAACAGGCCCCCAGGGTGAATTGGCCAATTAAAGGGAAGGCATCCCACGAAATGGTATGTGTGCGTCGTAAAAAGCAGTTTGCAGCACCCTCATTGCTTATGCCCATCGTTTCTCGTGGAGGAGAAATATAGCTTACTGCTATCTACACAAGGGTGTTTTTGTGAGTCTCTCCATTTCATATGTTGCCTCTCCCAGCCCTCCTGGCTGTAAAGAATGGGGAGGTCAACACTCTTGAAGCAAACCCCGGGTTTCTAACTGATTTCTTTTCCAGCACAGCTTGCTTGTCACAGGGAAAGCCATATCTTTCTGGTACGGAGGTGGACAATATTCCCAGCTGGATAAATGCATCTTTACCACAAGTATCTGTTTCGTATGTTTCCAGTTTTGTTTAAAATGTATTTGCTGGTTTTTGTTTCTAACTGTTTTTGCTTATCTTTAGTGTGCATCACCTTGATAATAGTCTGTTGAATCTTGTTCATCTGTTGAGAACCATATTTCCTTAGGAGTGTCAGGGACTGTGCTGAGGAGGGCTGCACTGATGAAGAATGGTGGGAGCCGCCCCCTCCCCCTGGCCCTGAATCTTCCCAGGAGCAGGAGGACAGTATAGATTTCGAACAGTGGTTTGCAGAGGGGCCTAGTTCAGAAGGCAGAAGCTGGGAAATACTGGATGGGGAACAGCTAGCAGAAGAAACGCTAGAAGAGAAAGAATTAACAGACTCACAGTCTCTGGGTAGTATCCACCCACCTCCCCCAAAGTCCTGGAGAGCTCAGAAAGGGGCAGAACAGAAAACACAGCTGCTCCAAACTCATATTACAAGACGTAGAAGTGATGTAGATTAATAGGGATGGAAGGGAGAGTGAACTTAATTGGGAGCACCACCATTCCTAGGTGATGTGCTCTTTGTTTCTAAGTGGTAAGAAGACTACTTTTCCTTTGCTCAGCTTATTTGCTGCCATGGGGGGTGGCGAGGGGCGGGGGGGGGGGGGGAGGAAGCCAATTCCCTAAAGCCTGACAAGGAGTGATCTGTCATGGACCACATAACAGCGGTGGGCGGAGCTACTCCTTTCCCCTTCCTCTTTCTGCCACCACCTTCTCTCTCCCTTTTGCTGCACCCCTTTTCTCCCACCTGCCCCCTTTCTCACTGAGGTCATTGTTTTAGCTACTTTTGCCTCTGGCCCCACACATCCCTAGCATGTGACCCCTGGGAGCTGCCCAGAAAGGAATACACCTCTGGAGGTGAAAGTATTCCCCCTTCCCTGGTCCAGGAGAAACCTCCCTTACATAGAAAAGGCAGAGAATTTAATGTCTCTAGACAATACAAATACATAAAGAACCCTGTTGGGTCACACCAAAGGTCCATCTGGTCCAGCCTTTGATTTTCCATGGTGACCAATCATGTGCCACTGGGAATCCCACAGATGAGAAATGAACACCACAGCCCTCTCCTGCTCATGATCTTCATCTCAACTGGTATTCAGAGGTGCACCACTTCTGATCCTGGAGGTAATAATAGCCACCATAACTGGTAAGTAAGACACTTAATAGTGTGTCTGTGTTAGAGATAGGCAAATCTGTCCATTTTGGGGGCTCTCAATTTCTTTCTCATATCTTAAATTTAATTCTCCACATTTCTTCAGCAAGCCTTTTTTTAAAAAATAATTTTTATTACAGTTCATCAACATTTACTGCAAATTCCCCCTAACATACATAATTTTTATGCAGTTTTGACTAATATACACATTTCTGCAAGTAAGTGTCCCCAATATTATCAATTTTGTATGTAATTCTCTCTCTCTCTCTCTCTCTCTCTCTCACACACACACACACACAATTCCCCCAAGAGATGCATTTCTGAATGTATAGTTTCATTGGAGAACTGCATTGCAAAATTCAGAGAAGTACAGATTTCAAAGGATAGTTGTGTTTCAGTTTGTATACTGTTTCGCATAGTTTGAATTCAGTCATTTCTCATTAAAATGCAAACAAAATCAAATTTCTCTTCCATTCCCCATCTGTACGCACATTATAGTCATCCTGTGCATCCCCTGTTTTCCATTTACCTTAACTCTACACAATCTCCTTAACCCTAAAACCCAATTAGCTCAAATCAAGAAAAATTACTAGGTAGGAAAGGAAGCCTCTATTTCATGGCAGATGGCAGGTGAGCCACTATGATTCATAGAAAGGGAAGATTTCCACCACTGCAAGCTGCATCTATCTTCCCTTGGAGACTTATGGAGCCAGTCTCTATTCTTAGTCTTCAATTTAAGTACAGAGTACACACTGTAAAAAGAGAGCTGTTCCCAAAGGAAGTCTGAACTGTTCCATCGTAACTTAGCTGCTCCAAGTCTGAGTTGTTGGTGCTTAAAGGAACAACAGAATTTAAGCAAGCATATTTACCCACAGCCTTTTCTTGCTGATGGAGCTTGTGAAGGATGTGGGAAGGAAATGAGAGCTTCATTCCCCTTCACTGTTACAGCCAATATGCTTCTGACTACCTGGTTGGTACTCATCTGTCTTAGGAGACATTGGAGGAGTGTGACATTGAGGGTGAAGTCAAGCTGTTGGAAGGTTACAGCGCCTGCTGTGGCTAGAGAAACGAAGTAGGAGAGACATGTTTTGTTGCAGCTGGGGCAGAGGAAGGCATCCAGTTGTGTTGCTGCAGATGTACGTACCATGGCGTTCCTTCTCTCTGCGTTCCTCCCAGTGGTCATTCCTCTTCTGGTCACTGCTATGGATGCATGGCCGGACTGCCTGTCTCCAGGCACTGCAGTCATCTGCAGGGAATTCCCACATAGTGAGCTTGGTCTTGCCAACCTTCATGTCACACGTGCAGAAACCTTTTAATGCAGAGTTGGTCTGCCAACTGGCCTGGTGCCTGAAGCCAGCTCCCCATAGAGCATGTCCTTGGGGATCCTGCTATCTTCCATTCTGTGGATTTAACCACATGTGAATATGTTGGGAATGTGAACATGTGAACATGTTGGGAATGTGGGCTTGGGAAAGCACATCTTTGTTTGAGACTCTGTCCTGCTTCGTGATGCCCAAAATCTTCCAGATGCAGCGCATGTGGAAGGTGTTGAGGCATCACTCTTGGCTGTTGTAAATTGCCAGTGACTTACTTCCATAAAGCAGCATGGTCAACACGCAAACCTGGTAGACCTTCATCTTGTCATTGGAAGTCAACATCACATTCTCCCGTACCTTTTTGGAGAGGGGAGCCATTGCTGTAGGCTACCTTGCCAATATGCTTGTTCAGCTCAGCATCAATGGAGAGGCTGCTGGTTATGGTGGAACCCAGATAGACAACACTGTCTACTCCACTTCAAGCATGTGGAAATCACTAGTGTGATGGGTGCTTGTGGTCTTGTCATGGGCATCTGACTGGTCACTGTGAGATCAGGAGGGACTTTGGCCTGATCCAGAAGAGTTCTTCTTGTGTACTTATGCATTGATGGTGACCTACAACCTTCTGAAGGTCAGCAGACTCTTCCACTCCCGCAACTGAGATTTCGGTTCTAGGAACTTTCCTTTGGCAGATACAGGCGTGCTCCATTATCTGTGTTGCTTGCCTTATCTCAGGACCAACAACATGGTGTGCTTCAGATGTGGCTGGACTACAACTTTCATCACCCTGGCTGGGGCTAATGGGAATTAGAGTCCAGAAAGATCTACATCTCACTTTTGTGGGGTGGGAGCCCACAATAATGTTGGGTATAAGTTCCCTCTGAATGAAAGCCAGGGTGGGAGTGTGTGCACTACTTCAAGTGAGAGATGGGGTGGGGTCCTTGTGATGTTTGAAGATCAAGTCTCAGGTCCACACTCTTGGAGAAAGGAGCATCATCTGAAACATGGCAATGTTCTGCAATCTATTGTTCTGTTTTTGTAGTGGTATTGTTCTGTCTTCTGTTCCGTTTAAAGCTATTGAATTAGGTTAGCTTACTTCTATAGTTATATACAGTGGTACCTCTGGTTGCGAACGGGATCCGTTCCGGAGGCCCGTTCGCAACCTGAACAGCACACTACCCGCATCTGTGCATCTGTGTGTGCCGCGATTCACAGCTTCTGCACATGCACATGACATCATTTTGCACGTCTGCGCATGTGTGAGTGGTGAAACCCGGAAGTAACCCATTCCATTACTTCCGGGTCGCCGCGGGATGCAACCTGAAAATGCACATCCTGACGCAAACGTAACATGTACAATGCTCATTAGTTTAAGCTAAACCAGGATCTGCAAGTTTCTGCCCCTTATGGTAGAATGCAACTGCACATTTTGTTTGGGGCTACATTGAAATCTGCCTGCTTACTTTGTGTCCAGTCCTAGTTTTGATCTAGCACAGAGGCAACTGGAATCCTGCTCTGGGAGAAATGTTAGACATAACAGGCCTCTGAATGTCAGTTGCTGGGGTGCACAAGTAGGGAGAGTGCTGTGGAGAGTGTGGCTTTTGCTTTTGTTGACAGCATGCAAGCCATCTTTTGTGCTCTATCTGGAACTCTGGAGAGAGGCTCAAAGAAGACAGAACACTTGCATTGTATTCGATGAGCATCTTTTTGAAACTGGGCTCATGGAAGGAGCTAAACCTCACTGTGAGGATTGCATGTCTCCTACCCACCCCAAATCACACCATGTTCAGCACTGACAGGTGGGTGTTCTGGAAACCTGGCAAGTAGAAGTGACAGCTTTGAGGTGGGCTGCACTGGCCAATGCATTGCATGTTCCTGTGCCAAACACAACAAAACCTAAGGGCAGGAAGAGAAGCCATCCCACCCACCAGCCACCTTTGCCAAGATGACACACTCCCCTCCTTTCTTCCCCTTTGTTATAGCCAAGGCCAGCATGAAGACTCAGCATCCTTGGATAGCTGGAGAGACTCCAGAACTCAGGAAGGCCCACAACTGTCCTCCTTACAAAGAAGAGATTAACCCCTCCTTTCCCCATTGTTGCTATATCACAGGGGTAGGAGAACCTTCTTAGCTCCAGCATTTGACTGTTTATACCACATACACTGAGGGCTTGTCCACAGTTCTGCCTGTCTCGTGCCTAGAAAGCATGGGTCCAAGTAGTTTTCTGTTTGACTCCCACTTTCCAGGCATGGGTCTATGTGGTTTCCCCTGGCCCTGCTCCTTTCCCAGGGAAAACACATACTTTCATGCTAAATCTGGACAAATGTCAATTCAGAGGAAACCCAAATTGCTGTTTGTTTCGAATCAGCACTAAAGAGCGGGTTTTCCCCTGACAGTCATGGACTGCTCTGGGCCATCCAGTCTGAACCATAGTGATCCTAGGTTGTTTGTACCTACCTGATCTGATGCTGAAGTCCCTTTGAATATGCCCAATTTGGCTCAGGCTAAGTCCAGTGCACAGCCCTAACATATAGAATCTAAGAATATAGAGTTGGAAGGGACCATAAGGGTCATCTGATTTAACCCCCTGCAATACAGGGATCGGGACGCGGGTGGTGCTGTGGGTTAAACCACAGAGCCTAGGGCTTGCCAATCGGAAGGTTGGCGGTTCGAATCCCCACGACGGGGTGAGCTCCCGTTGCTTGGTCCCAGCTCCTGCCAATCTAGCAGTTTGAAAGCACATCAAGTGCAAGTAGATAAATAGGTACCACTACGGTGGGAAGGTAAACGGCGTTTCCGTGCGCTGCTCTGGTTCATCAGAAGCGGCTTTGTCATGCTGGCCACATGACCCGGAGGCTGTACGCTGGCTCCCTCGGCCTATAGAGCGAGATGAGCACCGCAACCCCAGAGTCGGTCACGACTGGACCTTTAATACAGGGATCACAGCTAAAGAACCCCTTGACAGATGTCCACCCAACCTCTCTTAAAAAAATATCCAATAGAGAGTCCACCACTGAGGTAGTCCATTCTACTGTTGAACAGCTCTTGTCCCCCAAACGTTCTTCTAATGCTTAGCCAGAATCTCATTTCTTGTAATTTGAAACTGTAGGTTTGGGTCCTGCCCTCTGGAGCAGCAGAAAACAAGCTTGCTCCATCTTCCATGAGACAGCCCTTCAGATATTTGAATACGGCTAGCATATTACCTGTCAGTCTTCCCTATATGTATGTTTGTGTGTGTGCGCAAATCTAGCGACTGCTGCTCAGAAAGACAAAGCCAGAGAAATACATGTGACAGGGCTGATAGAAGAAGACGAAATGAAATGCAGCCCTCGTGGCCTGCCTTTTGTAAAAAGGCAATGCTGTGAGAGATGTCCAGCTGCTGCATAGGGAAATTCTTCAGAGAACGATTCCCATTAGGACTAATTGGTTTGTCAGTGTCCTCCTCATTACCATTCCCCCCTCCCTCCGCAGTTTCGATTTCCTAAGGTTTGAGAACAAAAAGCTCTTGTTCTTGAAGCACATTTGTGAAAGCAAAGGGGGGGGGGGAGCCAGAAATCTGTAGGCCCCTGAGGAGAAGTCCCATCGACTCAGTGGAAGTTCCTTTGTAAGTTACACATAGGAACTGTCAACGTATATCTGAATCTATCTGTTCCTGTTTCCCCCTCAGAAGTGGCATAGCACCATTTACACATTGGTGGCGAGGAACTGTGTTTTCTTTGAAACACAGTTGAGCTGCTGCCAGCCGGTGTTGACAATGCTGAACTAGCTGGACCAAAGGCCTGACTCAGTATGAGGCAGGTTCTTACCAGAGGTAGCACTGTGGGCCAGTGGTACAGCATTTGTTCAGCATGCAGAAGGTGCAAGGTTCAACCCCCAGGATCTCCAGGTAGGACTTGGAGAGAACCCTCCCTAAAACCCTGGAGATGTGCTGCCTGTCAGTGTAGACACTACTAAGCTAGCTGAACCAAAGGTCTCACTTAACATGAGCTTCTGATGAAGGGACAAAATTTAGCCTCCCACAATGGGTACAGCTCCAAGTACCCCCATTTGGTTTTCAGGCAAATGGCAAGGGAGCCACCTTGATGCCCCAGTCCTGGGTCATTTGGATGGCATACCAAGGTTTCTTCCTGTCTTTGGGTCATGAACATCTTTCCCCCCCTTCCCAGAACCACCAGTTTAGACCCTGAAAGAGAAGGGCAGGTGAGTCAGGAAAGGAGTAAGTAGCACAGGTCAGAGAACATACCCTCCAACATTCCTCCAATGAAAATAGGAACATCCTATTCCATAATAATAATAATAATAATAATAATAATAATAATAATGGCTTCCAACATCTATAAAAACATAATAAAGCATTGATCTTCCCCATACAGGGCTGCCTTCAGATGTCTTCTAAAGGTTGTATCATTGCTTATCTCCTTGGCTTGTGGGTCGCATAATTCCCTGCTCTCCAACATTTCTCCGGTGAAAATACAGACGTCCTAAGGAAAAGCAGGACATTCCAGGATCAAATCAGAAACAGGGATGGCTTCTCTAAAGCCGGGACTGTCCCAGGAAGGTAGAGACACTTGGAGGGTCTGAAAGCAGGGGCGGAGCAAGGGGGTGTGGTGGGGGCGGACCACCCCAGGTGCCCTGAGGGGGGTGACATTTGGCGTGCCACCTGTCCGCGACTCCCCAGCCTACCCTGAGCCGTCAGGGGAAGGGGGGAGCTGCGCCGCTTTGCTGGCAGTATTCCCCCCTTCCTCCTTCGTTTTGACAGCTGGGGGAGACTTGGGAGTTGCGGGCGGGCTGCGGGCTGAATATCTGCCATTGGCGGCTTGCTCTGCCCCCAGCTGCAGTGTGTGTGTGCCGCTCTGTGCACCCAAGCAGCTATCCCGTGCCTGGGAGGGCACCCTCCGCGCCCCTCCCCCCTCGGGAGTGTGCCCACCATGGGCAGTGCGGGCATATGCTCCACCACTGTTCTAAAACTCATCCTGCCTCCAGCAACCAGGGAACTCCACTAGTCAAAGCCCTTCCATTCCACAGGAAAGAATTGCAGGCTGCAGGAAAAGGAAAACCTCTCTCTCTCTCTCTCTCTCTCTCTCGCTCTCTCAGCTTCCTTCATACGAAAGGCAGTTTCAATGAGGTTTTTTCTCTTTTTTAAAACATTTGGAAAGCCAGCACTCCACTGATAATGGAGATCCTAAAATTACTTTTTAATGGTAATGTGAGAAAATCATTGCTTTTAACGATTCCAAACCCTTCCACTATTTTTACTTATTCAAGGCAGTATGGGGATTTTATAAAGAGTAATGTATAATTTAAGCTGGAGGTGAAGGGAAAAAAAATAGAATTGGAGCCAGAATTTGTACGATGGCAAAACAGGGAAAGTATGATGGGGAGTGGAGGGGGAAGCCCTGAAGGCTTAGTATAGAATTAGAATTTTACAGCATCATGTGGCTGCCAGGATTCACCTCATCGGAGGTATATTAGCCGGAATTCAAAGGGATTCAAAGCATTCCAGTGGATCAAAGAGGTTCTGAGAATCCCATGGCTATATTTTTTAGTGCTTCCATTCAGCTAACAGCTGCTCTAGCCCTGTGATTATACCGCAGCCCTGGCCATGTAGCTGCCCATCAGAATCCACCTGCTCATATTCATCACAGAATGGCTGCCGTATCAAGTATGCATATCTGAATGAGTCACCATCACAGATCAAAACCAGAGAATCTCTAGGCCTGGGAAATCTGTGGACTCTGAGTCCAGGCACACAACACAGCCAGCACTAAATGAAGAACGTGACGTCTGTTTACTTCCCTGGTTCCAGAAGCCCTGAAGCTCCCAATGTGTTGTTGCTTCAGCAGTGAAAATGTTCAGACTGAGAGCATCCTCAAGAGTTAAGAATGCAAGAAGAGCCAATGGCACATCTGGTCTAGCCTGTCCCCACAGTGGCCAGCCAGTTGCCTGCAGGAAACATGCAAACAGGATTCATTCACAAGAGCCCTGTCTCCTCCTGCAGTTTCCAGCAACTGGTATCCAGGACCATTGCTGCTTCCAACTGTGGAAACAGAGCATAGTCATCATGGCCAATAGACATCAACAGCCCTCTCCTCCATTTATCTGTCTTTTAAAGCCATCCAAGGTGGTGCCTATCACTGCCTGCTTGGGGGCCTGAGTTCCATTGTTTAATTATGTGGCAAATTCCTTTATTTTATCTGTCCTGAATCTTCCAACATCCCAACGTTTTGGATGCCCGCAAATTCTAGTTTTAGGAGAGAGGGAGAAAAACTGATTCTCTATCCACTTTTATAAACTTATCTGTCCAATTGTATAAACTTCCATCCTGTCACCTCTGACTCACCTTTCCCCTGAACTATAAGGCCCCAAGCACTGCCATCTTTCAACCATAGAAGAGCTGCTCCACCCCCTTGATGATTTTGGCTGCCCTTGCTTGAACCCTTTCCAACTCCACAAGATACTTTTTGAGGTGAGGTGGCCAGTACAGTGGTACCTCGGGTTAAGTACTTAATTCATTCCGAAGGTTCATTCTTAACCTGAAACTGTTCTTAACCTGAAGCACCACGTTAGCTAATGGGGCCTCCTGCTGCTGCCGCGCAGCCGGAGCACATTTTCTGTTCTCATCCTGAAGCAAAGGTACTATTTCTGGTACCCAAGGTACTATTTCTGGGTTGGTGGAGTCTGTAACCTGAAGCATATGTAACCCGAGGTACCACTGTACTGTTGGGACAGGTGCCTACATGTGCTTCCTCCAGAAGCAGCTCACCTTGTGGGGCCAAGGTGCAACGTCGCCTTTCCAGGATTAGTGTTGCTACTCCCTACCAGAAGGTGGCATGGAGGTCACTGAAGTGCAGGTATGTTCCTGGGAACAATAGATCGGCTTCACTGGTGTGTCTGCCCTAAGCTGACACCCCCAAAACCTTGCCCCTTCCTTACTCCCTCCTGGTAAGTGGCAGTGAGGTCACTGCTGGAAATCTTGAATTCCAGTTTTGCCTGATTTGGCAAAGTGCTTCTTCTTTCCCAGTCCAGCTGAGTTGTCTTGTGTGTGGCTAGCTAAGTACTTTGCTGGAAGCCCTGAAGTTCCTCCCAGGTTCTCTATCTCATCTGTTCCTGGGTATGAGATGACAATATCCAGATCTGAGAGCTTTTCAGCAGCAGTGCAAGGTTTTGTGGGGGTGTTCTACTCCCTGTGCTCCACCTCAGAGGGGACCCTATGTCCCAGGTCTTGGTAGGGCTGAACAGGGCTAGCCCAGGCTGCCTCTGCCTTCTCCTCCTCTGCACCCAGCCCTGCCAATGATTGCTACCTCTTCCTCGCCTGCTGCTCCTGAGATGACTGGAAGTGGCCTGGAAAGCCCTGGTGTGCTGGAGGTGGAGAAAAAAAGAAGGTGGAGAGGAGCAGGCAGCAGGGGTTATGTTGTGCTGGAGAAGATGATGGAGACAGTGTGTGACAAGTGCAAGTGGTGGCAGGCCATGTGCTCCTTGGGGGGTGGGCAGATCTGCTGCCTCTCCCAGGTGTCCCCAGCCTGCCTGAGGCAGCTGTCTCACCCAGTCTCATAGGTGGGCCTGGCCCAGATACCATCAAGAGAGGTACATGGATGCATGACCTATCCTAGGTAAAGGTAAAGGGACCCCTGACCATTAGGTCCAGTCGTGGCCGACTCTGGGGTTGCGGCACTCATCTCGCTTTATTGGCCAAGGGAGCTGGTGCACAGCTTCTGGGTCATGTGGCCAGCATGACTAAGCCGCTTCTGGTGAACCAGAGCAGTGCACGGAAACACTGTTTACCTTCCTGCTGGAGCGGTACCTATTTATCTACTTGCACTTTGACGTGCTTTCGAAGTGCTAGGTTGGCAGGAGCAGGGACTGAGCAACGGGAGCTCACCCTGTTGCGGGGATTCTAACCGCCGACCTTCTGATCGGCAAGTCCTAGGCTCTGTGGTTTAACTCACAGTGCCACCCGCATCCCTCTCATGACTTATCCTATTGGTAAGTTAATAAGGACAAGTTTAAAGGCTTTTAAGAAGAGGATGAGGGTATCGCTTCCGACTGAACATGCCAATATGTTAGCATCACGAACAAAATCTGGTTGCTAAAAATCAATGCCTGCAGATGAACAAGGAAGCCACCTGCGCAAGTGTCTCATTCTATTTATATATGCCAAAGCAGCACGCGCTAATTGGGGAAGAGAAAGTCTGCTCATCTCGATATAGATAGTTATAAAAGCATCAAATGGCACTTCAAGCAAGCTCGTGTTCTGGATCTGTTTTGGGATCAGGTTAATCACCAAAATAATATATATGCCACTGTGAATAACAAAGCAAGAGTATTTTTAATGTATGCAGCCAGACGTTTTGTCCTTTGTCTTCATCGGCTGTTCTGATAAACACGCTTGATGGAATGGGTGCTGGTAGAGGACAGTTGATGTTTCCTTTTGCATGTGGGTGAAGAATGAGAGGACAAGCACTGGCTCTTACCACTTCATCACACTCCCATCAGCTAGCCTTGCTAAACTTATTCATTTTAAGAAGAGTCTCCTGAGGACCAGCCCATTTGGTCCAGCATCCTGTTTTTCCAGTGGCCACTAGATGCCTGTGGGAAACCTGCAAGCAGGACCAGAACACAAAAAGCACTCTCCTCTCCCCCAGTTTCCAGCAACTGGTATTCAGAAGCATCACAAAGCAAAATGCCCATCTGGAAGACTCATTGACTGGTCCATGCTTATCCAGTGATGTTCATGGCAGTCATAATTTGAACTCTGGTCTCCTGGTTCCTAGTCTTATCCTTACACCACAGTGACTTTCTTACTTCATGCCTTGGAGGGTAACAGGGGCCAGGCTGGGACATTTCACTGCTTGAGGCAAAATGAAGAATGCAACCCACCTGTTGACCCCTTCTCTTCTGCAGGCACAGCCTTCTCCTTCTCTTCTACAGCCCTCACCCATGTTGAAGGCAGCAGGGGAGTAAAAGGAGATTGGAGAGGAGTGGGCAACACTGGGCACTGGTGCTCCTTGGAGGCTACATCAGCTGCCTGAAGCAATCACCTCACCTCGCCTCATGGATGGGCCGGCCCTGGAGGGCAACTATCTGCCACGACGAACCTGCTGCACCATGTGATTTGGATCCCTGGTCATTCAGGCTTCTGAATTGTTTGCGAAACCTCTGTGAGGAGACATGACTCCTCGGTGCAAATGCCCAGCCTCAACTCAGGGTGTGCAGCAGGACTGGGTCATTGGGAGCACAATGGCCATGCAAGAAGAGCATAGCTGCGATGTCTAGTAGCTGCTGATTGCCTTATCCTCCATGAATTTATCTAATCCTCTTGTAAAGCCATACAAATTGGAAGCCATCATTGCCCCCTGTAGGAGCATGTTCCATAGTTTAACTAGGTGCTGTATGAATAAATATTTTCCCGAATCTTTAAATATGTAGCTTCATTGGATGCCCTCAAGCTCTAGTGCTGGAGTTATTACTTATAATGATAATAAATAATACGGTATCATGTTGCCTTTCATGTGCGCTTCCCATGTCTGTCTCGTTGGCAACTGTGATAATAGGATGCTAGACTAGATGGATTTTTGGCCTTGATCCAGTAGGGATATTCTTCTGTTCTTTGGAGGGGGAGGTGACTGGTTTCTGTGGGATCTAGAATGTAATTCCAAATAGATCTAGACCAGTACTTTTGGATCCCAAACCTCATAATCCCTGATTTTTGGCTATGCTGGCTGGGGCTGATGGGAATTAGAACCTATCAAACCTGGGGGGGGGGGTCATGTTCCCCATCTCTGCACTAGACTATAAACCTGCCACCAAATTGCAGTTGATTCCCAGGTGAGGAAAGTTATATTTCTTCACACACACACATACACACAAATTGATGTTTGGAATTCTCATGCAAGTGCTGTTGTTCCAAATTTATGTCTTTCCTAAACACATGTAAATATATTAAATTAGAGTGTAAATATACTTTCTCCTGAATTAAAACTTGCCAAATAGAAAGGCCTAATTAAAATATGCTAATCTAATCATTTCTGGCTGGAAACCAGCATGTTATTATTTTTTTTAAGTTAGTGGCTATTTATCGATGTTCAGCACACATTCTTTCCTAACAACACAATAAATGGAAAGGTAACTCAGTCTGCTGGGATCAACCACTAGTAGAGTAGTGCTAATTGTTTGGATTGCAAAAAAGTGAGTGCACATTGGCAGGAGTGAACGAAGCCCTTTCTTCTTTGGCATCTTCACTGATACCAATGAAAGCCCTCTAGACACTCCTTGTGAGAAGAAGGCTGGGAGCTGGGGGCTGGCTGATGTTGGCAGGGCAGTTGGCCCCCACTAGACAATGGGCAGGGATGATGGGAGTTGTAGTCTAACAACGTCCATGGCCCAGATTCCCAATTTAGGTCTGCATTATTTGTTTAAAATGTTGCCCACCACAGTTTTACAACTATGTAAGGCTAGCTATTCTCATTTATCTTGACACCCCCCCCCCGACCTAAAGGGACTGAGTGTTGTTGTTGGTGGTGGTGGTTTTTGTCTCAGGACAGACTATTTCTCCACTCAGGACTGTGTGCTCTGACACTGGCCGTGTTTCAGTTTATATATTATGCTGGGAACTGTGGATCTGGCAAGTATGTCTTTAAAGGTGAACCAAGTTGACTATCTGCCCCATCTCTGCTCTCCAAGGATTATGCTGATCTCTGAATGAGAGAGGTGCCTGGCATCTGATTAGGCTATCCCCACCCATCCTGTGGTGGTTTTGTGATAGTACAGGCAGACAAAGGAAGGTTGGGGCTACATCAACCTCTAAAAAGAGCTGCCTGTGTGCTTTCAAAAGGTTTAGCAGGGGTCAGCAAACTTTTTCTGTCCCTCAGACCTTTTGGGGGCCGACTATATTTTGAAAAAAAGTAGTGAACGAATTGCCTGCCAACCTAGCAGTTCGAAAGCACTCCCGGGTGCAAGTAGATAAATAGGGACCGCTTACTAGTGGGAAGGTAAATGGCGTTTCCGTGTGTGGCTCTGGCTCGCCAGAGCAGCGATGTCACGCTGGCCACGTGACCCGGAAGTGTCTTCGGACAGCACTGGCCCCCGGCCTCTTTGAGTGAGATGGGCACACAACCCTAGAGTCGGACACGACTGGCCCGTACGGGCAGGGGTACCTTTACCTTTACCTTTTTAGTGAACGAATTCCTATGCCCCACAAATAACCCAGAGATGCATCTTTAATAAAAGCACACATTCTACTCATGTAAAAACACCAGGCAGGCCTCACAAATAACCCAGAGATGCATTTTAAATAAAAGCACACATTCTACTCATGTAAAAACACCAGGCAGGCCCCACAAATAACCCAGAGATGCATTTTAAATAAAAGGACACATTCTATTCATGTAAAAACACGCTGATTCCCGGACCGTCCGCGGGCCGGATTGAGAAGGCGATTGGGCCGGATCCAGCCCCTGGGCCTTAGTTTGCCTACCCATGGTTTAGACTATGTTGTGCTCATAATGAGCTTGCTGAGGATAAGAGGAGACAAATCCTGCCCCTACCTTCACCATATCCCCGGAGCTGACTCCCTCTCTCATCCTCTTTCCTTTCAACATGTGGGTTTCCTACACATCTGATAAGACCGCCCAAGGGCTGCAAACTCAGAATTGGTTTTGAGCTGCTCTTTGATGCAGGCTGTAGCATGGCAGCTGAAACCAGTGGCAAGTATGAGTATCCCAGAGCACTGCCCGGAATCAATGGCATCCCTTCAGGCGAAACACTAATTCATAAATCCTGCTGCATGACTATGTCATTCCGCTAATGAATTCTCCAGCTAATGTAGGTGCGCTGAACAACAAAGATAAATACCGGTGTGTGAGCAGGCATAATATAGATTTATCGCCTCTGTGCTATACAAGGGCACACATGGCTTTGCACAGACACAAGACCGCTTGATGAAATTTCGCAGGCACTTCTCTTTTAATTCTGACTGAGGGCTGCTTTTCAGTGTGGCTTGAAAGCGACAAAGGAGCACAAGCAAAACATATTTTGACAACTACCTCTCATCTGGAGTTGCCTCCAGCCTGTATTTTGCAGAAGTGATTCAAACACAGAAATTTAGGTCTGTATGGTTAAAGTGGATTAAAGCCCTCTGTCCCCCTACTGCACTTAAGTTTTGGTTTTTTTAAAAAATGAACAGACTTTTTGCAGTCAAGAAAGTGATGGGGAAATGCGCTGGAAAATGCGAGATGAAAGTATCGGCAGTGCAATGGAGGGGAGAGCTGGTGCGGCTGCATTTGAGTGGCTATACCACTCCCCTGAAGGGACGCGGGTGGTGCTGTGGGTAAAACCTCAGCGCCTAGGACTTGCCGATCGCATGGTCGGCGGTTCGAATCCCCGTGGCGGGGTGTGCTCCCGTTGCTCGGTCCCAGCGCCTGCCAACCTAGCAGTTCCAAAGCACCCCCGGGTGCAAGTAGATAAATAGGGACCGCTTACCAGCGGGAAGGTAAACGGTGTTTCCGTGTGCGGCTCTGGCTCAGCAGATGCAGCTTGTCACGCTGGCCACGTGACCCGGAAGTGTCTGTGGACAACGCTGGCTCCTGGCCTCTAGAGTGAGATGAGCGCACAACCCTAGAGTCTGTCAAGACTGGCCCGTATGGGCAGGGGTACCTTTACCTTTACCTTTACCACTCCCCTGAGCTGCCACCCGATTGGGTGCCCATCTGGGAGGCGTGGTGAGCCAGCAACGAGGGCAGGGCAGGGGCCGGAACGCCCCCTGCGTAGTGCGGGAATTGGTTCCCGCACACAATCCCTCCCCTCCCGAAGGAGGAGAGGCTTTGCTGGATTAGGTCGGTGGCCCACTTAATCCACCATCCTGTCCTCACAGTGGCTACCCAGAACCCTGTGGGAAACTTGCAAGCAGGATCCAAGCACAATGGTTACCCACCTCTTCCAGTTTCCTGTAACTGGTATACAGAAGCATTATGGCCTCTGATTGTGGAGGCAGAACATAGTCATTGTGGTTAGCAGTTATTGAAAGCCTTCTCCACAATAGATCTGATTGTATTGTAATGGTGTATGTCAATTTGAACTTTTCCCATGGCTTATTTCTGTAGATAATGGCATTAGTGAAGTTGGCACAGCTTGGTATAAAAACACCCCCCATTATGACCTATTTTATCCCTGGCACTTGCCCTTATCTTAAATGTCTCCTGGGAGGCATGAATAAATGCCCTGACCTCTTAATACCTAATGTAATGATCAGCACACTAATTCAGCAAAGCTTAATTACCATCTCCGGTAGGAAAGAACGGCATTTTCTACAGACAGTAGAATCTTCCTCCAAAAGGAAAGTCATGATTCAGGAAACTAGTTAGTCATTTGTCACTAGAGCCATGCCCTTTCAACCACAAACTGGGCAAAGTGAACAAAATAGCAAACAGACAGGAACTTGTAGAAAATAGACAATGATACAAAGGGATAAAAAGACCCCCTTCCTTCTCCCTTAGTATACAGTTTTTCAATGGTTGAGTAGCACAAAGCTTGACAGATCATAAACCTCTTGGGAGTGTGCATAGGAATGAGTACTGAACATGCATATAGGTTGAGATGCATACCTTGTGCCAGCACAACCGTCACAACGAATGCTCAGTAAAGGCTGGGCACAATCTAACCTCTATGTGAGCTTTGTGTGAGAAAAGAAGGCTAAATGCCCAATGGGTGTGTCAGCTGAAGGACCCCTGAGTTTCTTCTTGTATTATTGAATTCTAAATTATATGGAACCCATGCATTAAGAAATCATTCAGTTTGTTCTGTCATTATTTGAATTTTTGCTTTTCCCATTCACTGTTCTGCAAGTTTACAGTTTGGCAGTCTCCACTGAAGAGAAGTTAGCACCCCAGAGTGGAAGATTCTGGGATGACTACTAGGTCTTCCTACACTTGCATAGCTTCATCCACTGATGTGAATTTTAAAAAAAATCCGCCTGAAAATTCCACCAACATTTTAGCACAAATTTCTCCAAATTGACACATTGTTGTATGCAATTTTGGCTAATATACACATTTTTGCAAAGCAATTTACCCTAATGTAATGCATTTCTATGTACACTAATTCATGCATTTTGTGCACACTTTTCCTGAGTGATATGCAATTCTGTAGACATTATACTTGGTTGCAGAATTGCATTGCAAAAATTAGACAAAGGGTAAATTTCAAAGGGTGGTCATGTATCGGTTCTGGTGTTGTTCCATAAATTACGAATCTGGCAGGTTCACCTTTATATGCGAATTGAACCCTATCGGCAATTTCTTTGCTTTACCTGGATCTATTTCCCCTCCTTTCCCTGGCCCTCTTACTGCAGACAAGTTCCAAAAGAGTGGATTGTATGTGATTTGTACTTAAATGTGAGCCACTGGTGTAACCTTTCTGATCAATTCACGCTAATTAAAAGAGTAATTCGCTGGCTCCCCCCCCTTCCTTTTGAGCCAATTTACCTTTCCAGGATTGCATGAATGCCAGCAGCACTAGTAATAATGAGGTAACGTCTTAGAGCCAATTAAGTGAAAATGAATCAGGAGAGCCTATTAGGCTTGATAAAGGCCAGAAAGAAATAAAGCAGGTGACTTTTTTTTAAAAAACCCTCTTCAGAGCCAAGCAAAGAAAAGACAAACCATGTGACTTTGTGCTAAAGAATATGCAGCTTGCTGTTGCTTTTGACATGTTATACGTTTCTCCCTCATTAGGGATGGGGGAGAGTTTTGATTCAGTTTGTATTCAAAAGCGACCCTATCAAAGATGCACTTTCTGAAACAGTGGATGAACTGAAATAATCAACAGATGTATAGTGTCCGGATCAAGGGAAGTAACAATACTGCTCCATTCTGCCTCAGATCACACCTGGAATACTATGTCCAGTTCTGGACACCAAAATTTAAGAAGGATATCAACAAGCTGAAATGTGGGCGGCCAAGAGGATCACTGGTCTAGAAACCAAGCTTTATGAGTGTGCTGGGCCCGGGGGTAACCCGAAAAGCACGGTCCAGGTCCGGTCCAGAATCTGTAGGTTCTGCTAGGAGTTAGTCTGATAGGGTCAAGGCAGGACACGAGGCAGGAAACCAGGCAAGGACAGATGCGGGGTCTGGCATACAGCAATGTTGCTCCTGCAACCTGGGGTGGGGTCTGACAGCCTTTTATCTTTGTCAGGGTAACGGCCGGTCCCGATCCCCCAGTGACGCACCTCCCTGTTTCTCCCAAAGGCAAGCACTCCTGCAAGTACTCAGGTCTCTCCTTCTCTCAGACCTTAGTCTCTGCAGCTTGGGAGATGTCGGTGGGTTACTAGACCCAGGGGCCGCCTCAGTCTCCCCTGACCAAACCGGTAGTGGTGCAGCTGTAAGTGATTGCCCAACTGAAGGCAATGAGGTAATCCCCGCATCTGGAGCCAGGGCAGGCTCAGGCCCCTGACTCAGGCCAGCTGGTGTTTGTTACAGGGGAACCTGTGCAGACTGGGACTCTTCAGGATCAAGCCCCAGACTTGGTTCAGATGATGCCTGAGGCAAAGGATCCGGTGCGGACTGAGACTCCTCTGGTTCCAAGTCTGAGCCCAAGTCCCAGGCCATCACAATGAGGAACAGTTGAGGGAGTTGGTTGTGTTTAGCCTGGAGAAGAGGCGACTGAGAGGAAATAGGATAGCCATCTTCAAATATCTAAAGGGCTCTCACATGGAGGATGCAGCAAGCTTGTTTCTCATGCTCTGGAGACCAAGACCCAAACAATGGATTCAAGTTATAAGAAAAGAGATCCCGACTAAACATTAGGAAGGACTTTCTCGCAGTAAGAGCTGTTCAACAGTAGAATGGTCTCCCTCAGGAAGTGGTGAACTCTCATTCCATGGATGTTTTTCAGCAGAGGTTGGATGGCCACCAGCCTTGAATGCTTTAGTTGGGATTCCTGCGATGTAGGGGGTTGGACTAGATCAGGCATAGGCAAACTTTGCCCTCCAGATGTTTTGGGACTACAACTCCCATCATCCCTAGCTAACAGGACCAGTGGTCAGGGATGATGGGAATTGTAGTCTCAAAACATCTGGAGGGCCGAGTTTGCCTATGACTGGACTCGATGAATCTCAGGGTCCCTTCTAACACTACATTTCTATGAATCTATAAAACTATGATTTTATACCAGCGTTTCACTTGTAGGAAGTGGCAAAACTAGAATTAGTTGGCTCCACCTGTCATTCCCTCTGGCACCACCTACTGCTGGCCTCCATGCCTTCCACCCTACCAGTCCTAATGGGCACCAGCCACTATTGGCACCCAGTCGAAATCATGAGATTCAGAGTCCAGTAACATTTGGAGGGCCACAGATTCTCCCCTCTTGCTTCAGCTGCCTCTTTACAAGGGACCACCCCAATTTCCTGGATTCCGTTTGGTAATTCAAAAATTAACAACTCAATAATAGTAATAATAGCAGCAATTGTTTGCAGTGTTTTAGGCATGTTCGCTGGTTAATGGAGGAAGGAGGGGAAATACAAAAGAAAGAAAGAACTGAACTCTCTGTCAAGTGTGCTCCAAGGCTCTAATCAGACTGAGCCAAGTTTTCTCAGAGAAAGATTCTGAAGAGCTGTTGCTACTCAGCAACCATATCCACACCTGATCCTGTTTGCCCTCCTCCCCTCTCCACAACGTAGCTCTAAAAACTTTTTAAAAACACCTAGTTGGCAGATTCTAAACCTGCAGCATGAAGGACACCGCGTAAATCCTTATTGGGAAAGAACACAACACACCACCTTTTTGACCTTATATGCTTCTGCCCAATTACCCTTCTTTGCCCCAAGCCATCAATTACCATCACAATCTGCAGGTACAAGGCAGAAGGTGAAGAAGAGAGATGAGACCGGCGGAAGCCACAACCAAATAATTTGTTTACCAGCTGGGTCCTGTGAGTTAGCACAGACAGAAATCATTTTCTGCTGCACTTGCTTATCTTGATTCCCTTTGGAGAGTTGGCTCAGCACTCCAAGGTTGGAGGCAAGAAAAGGGCAGAAGCAGCAAAATACAGATGAGCACTCGCTGCCGCTCCTGATCCTGGTCCAGGTTGAGGGGCTCATCTTCTTCCCAGTTTTCAAATTAACACCAACAAATTCTCAATCAGCAGGTTTATTTGTTTGTTTTTAATAAATGTGTGTGTGGTGGGGGTTATTGTTTTTGCTTTTTATCATGGTATGTATTTTTGTGTTTTTATATTGTAAACATACAGTGGTACCTCGGGTTACAGACGCTTCAGGTTACAGATGCTTCAGGTTACAGACTCCACTAACCCAGAAATAGTGCTTCAGGTTAAGAACTTTGCTTCAGGATGAGAACAGAAATTGTGCTCCGGCGGTGGGGCGGCAGCAGGAGGCCCCATTAGCTAAAGTGGTGCTTCAGGTTAAGAACAGTTTCAGGTTAAGAACAGACCTCCAGAACGAATTAAGTTCTTAACCAGAGGTACCCCTGTCCTGTGATATTTGGATAAAGGGCAGTATAGGAATTATTGTTGTTGTTGTTGTTGTTGTTGTTGTTGTTGTTGTTGTTATGAGTTGTAGTCAAATAAGTTCTACTCAGAGTAGACCTGCTGAAATGAATGAGCCTAAGTTAAATTATTTCAACAGGTCTAATCTGAGTATGACTAAGATTTAATACAATCCTATATTCTGAATGAACCTTCTTCCATGTTTTCTCTCTCTGTTTTATAGTGGATTGAGGCTTTGGTAAATGTGTCAAAGTTGGCCAACTCTTGCTTCAGCCCCTTGAAGATATAGCTCCACACACCACTGAACTTAAACTGAGTTAAGAAAATGTTGCTATTACTACTACTACCACTATTAATATTATTAGCAATAGCATTTTAGAAAAGCAATGTTACAAGGGCAAAATCACAGCGCGTAACACAGCCCTTGCGCCCAGTTTGGCCCATAGCTGTCAACTTACAGATTTGAAAATAAAGGACTAGTAGCCTCGAAAATAAGGGATCAGCAGCCAAAATAAGGGATTTTCAGAGCACAGGTATGTTCAGCTTCTGAGCCCCTCCGAGCCAAAGGCAGAAAGCCCAGCCAGCAATCAAACGAAGCCTCAAGCGGTGGTTCCCACAGCACAGCAACCTGGCAAAGGGGATGCAGCAAGGGAAACCACCATCCCCTCTCCGCTGGGAAGCGCTGAGCAAAGGTGAGTCCCCAGGCAACGCAGCCGATTTGATTGGCACAAGGCATGCAAGCTCCACCCCCCCAGCCGTTCTTAGACTCCTTATTGGGTGAGCAACGCAGCCAAGCAACACAGTTGGAGCCTCCCTCCTCCCTGGCCGGCAGGGAGGGAGGGAGAGGAGCTGCTTCCTTTGAAACCCGGGAAATTTAAGGGACATCATCAATAAGGGACAACAGCGGGACACGGCACTGGGATAAGGGACTTTCCCGCCAAATAAGGGATGGTTGACAGCTATGGTTTGGCCTTAAAGTTAGGTCACAGCAGTATACTTGTTGCACTGGTGAAATATTGTGCACATGAAAACACAAGTACATTACTGAATAGTGTTGTGCTACGGATTGCACAAGAACTAGCTGTTGTGCAATAAGCTTCCACCACTGCAACAGTTTCACCTAACTCCTTTGATCTGCAACCTGCCAAGCACCGGAGCCAAGACTCTAGTGGACAGCGTATATTGGATATGGCCCAGTGGGATTCAGTCAGAATCTTTCTGATTTGCATCAGTTTTGCATACAATTCACTCATGCCTCTTCTCTCCTGATCCTACATTGATGTGCAGGCTTTTCATTTTAACTGTATGAAAATTCACATTTATAAACTATTTAAATGCACATATTAAACACATTTTCATACATAAATGTATGCTATTTAAATGTATGCATTGTGATTATAGTAATCTGAAAAAGCATTTGGACCAATTTCAAGAGTTAGCAAAAAGCAGATTCTAGGGACCAAGCAGCTAAACTGGGCTTCTTGCTTCCTTGGTGTCAAGTAGAGATGTAAGAAGGGATTGTTTTCTATTCCACCCTGTTCTCATCACACGCACCACTGTTTCCGTTCTTCTGCTGTTTGTCTTCTGACAAAAAAAGATGTTATTTGTCTCACTGTCTCTCACGGCGAAATTGCCTAAGCTGCATTGATATTAAGTTGTTGTTGTTGTTGTTTAGTCGTTCAGTCGTGTCCGACTCTTCATGACCCCATGGACCAGAGCACGCCAGGCACTTCTGTCTTCCACTGTCTCCCGCAGTTTGGTCAAATTCATGCTGGTAGCTTCGAGAACACTGTCCAACCATCTCGTCCTCTGTCGTCCCCTTCTCCTTGTGCCCTCCATCTTTCCCAACATTAGGGTCTTTCCCAGGGAGTCTTCTCTTCTCATGAGGTGGCCAAAGTATTGGAGCCTCAGCTTCACGATCTATCCTTCCGGTGAGCACTCAGAGCTGATTTCCTTCAGAATGGATAGGTTTGATCTTCTTGCAGTCCATGGGACTCTCAAGAGTCTCCTCCAGCACCATAATTCAAAAGTTATTCTGCCATTATTAAGTTATTCCACACCAATCATTTCAATGCAAAGGAAACACAGTGCAAATGAGTGGAAGAAACTTAATCAATTACTTATCAGCTGCAGACTGAAGGCAACAGCAATAATGAATACAGTCCATATGAGCGGGATTCCTGTCTGCTTGAGGTATGGGACAAATAAGAACGCCAGCAATTTCCACCTTCCCTCTCTCTGTTTCCATTGGACTTCTCTGACATCCCTAGCACCAAGAGGCACTTTAAAATAAAGTTATCTGACTTACAATATTTCTTGGTAAGTAACAGGTATGGAATTGCCCCCAAAAGATGTTAAATTATTTTTGTATGCCACAACTGCTGCTCGAATTTTACTAGCTAAGAATTGGAAAACACAGGAAGTACCAACAATGGAAGAATGGCAGATGAAGATGATGGATTTTTCGGAGCTAGCCGACCTGACTGGAAGTGTCTGTGACCAGAAGGAGGAGGAGTATCAGGAAGAATGGATGAAATTCAACGATTATTTAGTTAAATATGTTAAGATAAATTAATTGTAAAAAACTTGCAAATACTGAAATAAGGATGTCACATAGAGGAGGGAGAAAGGTTGTTTTCTGCTGTTCCAGAGAAGCGGACACGGAGCAATGGATCCAAACTACAAGAAAGAAGATTCCACCTAAACATTAGGAAGAACTTCCTGACAGTAAGAGCTGTTCGACAGTGGAATTTGCTGCCAAGGAGTGTGGTGGAGTCTCCTTCTTTGGAGGTCTTTAAGCAGAGGCTTGACAACCATATGTCAGGAGTGCTCTGATGGTATTTCCTGCTTGGCAGGGGGTTGGACTCGATGGCCCTTGTGGTCTCCTCCAACTCTATGATTCTATGATTCTATGATTCTATGAATAGGCTTAGGATTTATATATGTATATAAGTGATGAATCAATATGTTTAATACTGAATTGGTTAGAAAGGAAGATGTTAAGTGATTAAGTAAATTTTATAAGAATACTGAATTGGAAAACCGTTATAATGATATCCATTGAAATCCAACCAGGGGGATACGAGGAAGTCACTTAACAATGTTAATTAGATTAAGGCTTAAAAAGGCTATGATTTATGTTTGTTTAGTTGTTTATGTGTTTGTTTATCTGTTTGTGTGTTTAAATTTTTGTGAAAAAAACAATAATTCCCCCCCCCCCCAAATAAAAATACAATATTTCTTGGTAAGAGTTGTTTAGAGGTGGTTGCTGAGGGCAGTTGTATTCATTTGATCTTGTTGATCACACCTGGATTAATATTTCTTTTGGGTGGACGTGACAGCCTTGGTGATACACAAGTGCCGAATAAGGCTTAGAGCAATCCTCTTGGGGCATTTTAATTATATGTAGCAGGCTGCCTACATTTCCTCTTAAAAGTCTGGCTTTCATTTATGTTGCTCCCTGGAGTCACTTTTGCAGAACTGGCACGTAGCCTTATTGCCATGGCCTAAAGAAGCAGGGACTCTTGCAAGGAGCTTGTTAAGGCCTTGCACAGCACAGCTTTCAGAAGAAAGATTAATTTGTGGGATATTAATTTTGAATTCAAGGATAGAGAACCTGTGGCCCTCAGCATGTTGTTGGACTCAAACTATCTTCAGCCCCAGCCAGCTGATGGTTAAGCGTAGGGATGTACAACTCTGTCGATCAATCTCAGTTTTTCATTTTTCACTTCTTTGAATTTCCAGATCACTTTGTGGTTATTGTTTTGTTTTGTTTTTTAAAAAAACTTCTCATGAAAATTCCTCAGCATTTCAGTGTGAATTTTGACTAAAACACAGTGGTACCTCGGGTTACATACGCTTCAGGTTACATACGCTTCAGGTTGCAGACTTTGCTAACCCAGAAATAGTGCTTCAGGTTAAGAACTTTGCTTCAGGATGAGAACAGAAGTTCTCTGCTCTGTGCTCTGGCGGTGCGGCAGCAGCAGCAGGCCCCATTAGCTAAAGTGTTGCTTCAGGTTAAGAACAGTTTCAGGTTAAGTACGGACCTCCGGAACGAATTAAGTACTTAACCAGAGGTACCCCTGTCCTATGATATTTGGATAAAGGGCAGTATAGGAATTGTTATTATTGTTGTTGTTGTTGTTGTTTCTGCTGAACATTAAGATACCACTATATAGAAATGTCCACTGTATAGAAATGTGCACTTTTTCTTCTCGTTTTTTCAATTACCTTTAATATAATGCATTTTTGATATTTTTTCCAAGATACAAATTTATATACACATGGTCCTACTCTATCTTTTTATGGGCATGTTATTTGGCTGGAAAACTGCACTGCAAAATTCAGAGAAGTATGAATTTCAGGGAAGGCTGCATTTCAGATCACATTGCATTTTGGGAAGTGCAGACTGAATAAGTCTACCTTTAAATTTGAACTGAAGCAAATCTGTCCCTCCCTCCCTGTTTGAGGGTGTTGGGAATTGTAGTCAGACAACATTTAGAAGCTGCCCCCCCCCACTTTAGAACTTGAATATTTGCTAAAGAGGTTGCCTGCTTCCATGTGGATGACCCCTCTTAAGATGGGCTGACCTTGCAACATTGCACAATCTTCTTCTTCTTTTTGCTAAGCATCAGCAAAGCTCCTTAGAGTGCAGCCTCCATTTTGCTTTCCAGAAATGCACATCTGACGCACTGTGTGTGGGGTAATGGGGCTGTTGGCTGAATTGCATTGGGGTAGGCGCTGCCACACTTTGGGGCCCCAGTAGGGGCCTGAAGATGCTACACACGGGTGCCAAGCAAGCCTGGATAACAATTTAAGGCTGCATGGGTGCCACACATTTAAAGCACATTTATAGCATCTTTCACAGTAGTACAGTGGTGCCTCGCAAGACGAAATTAATTTGTTCTGCGAGTCTCTTCGTCTAGCGGTTTTTTCGTCTTGCGAAGCAACCCTATTAGCGGCTTAGCGGATTAGCGCTATTAGCGTTTTAGCGGCTATTAGCAGCTATTAAAGGCTTAGTGGATTAGCGGATTAGCTGCTAAAAGGCTATTAGCGGTTTAGCAGCTTAGAAAAAGGGGGTGGGGAGCGAAAAAAAATCTCAAGACTCGCAAGACATTTTCGTCTTGCGAAGCAAGCCCATAGGGAAATTCGTCCTGCGAAGCGCATCGAAAAACGGAAAACCCTTTCGTCTAGCGGGTTTTCCGTCTTGCGAGGCATTCGTCTTGCGGGGTACCACTGTATATCCTTCACAGAGCTGAAATCCCCAGCATCCTTAAACTACAGTTCCCAGGATTCTTTGGGAAAACTTATGTGCTTTAAATGCATTGTATGAACACAGCCTAAGTTCCTTGTCAGAGGCCACCCAGGAAGCTCATAGGTGAGCTACAATTTGAACAGGGGATATCAAGGTGGAATCTACACACATATAAAGAAATGCTGTGAAAAAGCTTTTTAAAAAAATGTTTTGAAAAATACATTGAATTTGGCGTAGCCATCTAGTGTCACATTTGTATATTGCACTTTACAACACATTTAAATGTTTTATTTGCAGCTGTATATTTGAGTCAGGGAGGGACACGGGGGGCGCTGTGGGTTAAAGCCTCAGCACCTAGGACTTGCCAATCGAAAGGTCGGTGGTTCGAATCCCCGCGGCAGGGTGCGCTCCCGTCGTTCGGTCCCAGCGCCTGCCAACCTAGCAGTTCGAAAGCACCCTCGGGTGCAAGTAGATAAATAGGGACCGCTTACCAGTGGGAAGGTAAACGGCGTTCCGTGTGCTGCGCTGGCTCGCCAGATGCAGCTTGTCACGCTGGCCACATGACCTGGAAGTGCCTTCAGACAGCGCTGGCTCCCGGCCTTTAGAGTGAGATGAGCGCACAACCCTAGAGTCTGGCAAGACTGGCCCGTATGGGCAGGGGTACCTTTACCATTTACCTATTTGAGTCAGACTCATAGCTCCTTCCTTTAACCACTGCACTGCACCACACCAGCCTTTAGGAACATGTTCTGGAATGTATTGCTTTTCAGTCTCTGAGACCAAGAGTGGAGCTGTGCATAAAAGAAATGAGGAACACTTTCCCCAAGTATGCTGTGCGCAGAAAAATCCCTCAGTAATCTTTGCTGCCACTTTGGCTGAAGTCTGTGTAGGCTCTCTGACCCGTAGGCGTAAATCCCCCAAGATCCCATTTGGCTAGCAGGCAAAAAGCTTGCTGTTCTCGAGAAGCCTAATTCCTTGCTCTTATCTGGTTACTTTAACAACTTTAGCAAGCTTAGCAGCACGGTTTCTCGAGGCTCTCACAAACATCAGCTCTGAAATAGTCTCCAATTGCCCTGTAAACATCTTGTCGCAATGTGTCTGCGCCTGGGGAACCAACTCCTTTGCAGGTTTGGCATAGAAAATACGTCTGTGTTTGCCCTGATACAGAGTCCTGTATCAATTAATTACTGAATGTTAGGACCTAAACGAGCCCTGCTAGATCAGGTCAAAGTCCCATCTTACTCACATGTAGCCTAGCCAGGAATCAGTCTGGATGAGCCGCTAAGGGGTAACAACAACAACAACAACAACAACAACAACAACAACAATTTATTATTTATACCCTGCCCATCTGGCTGGGTTTCCCCAGCCACTCTGGGTGGTTCCCAACAGAATATATAAAAAAAACAATAAAACATCAAACATAAAAAAATCCCTAAACAGGGTTGCCTTCAGATGTCTTCCAAAAGTCAGATAATTGCTTATTTCCTTGACATCTTAGTTCCACAGGGTGGGTGCTACTGCTGAGAAGGCCCTCTGCCTGGATCCCTGTAACCTCACTTCTCACAGGGAGGGAACAATAGCATTCACCTACCTTGGTATTCCTGGAAGCTTACTGCCTCTGACAGTGGAGGCAGAACATAACCACTGTGGATATCCATTATTATTATTATTATTATTATTATTATTATTATTCATTCTTTTATTTACATTTTATACATTTATACATAAATTATACATTTATTTATATTTTATACATTCTTTTTTATTTATTTTTTACAAAGTAATAATCATAAATAAATAAATAAATAAATAAATAAATAAATAAATACAGAAGAATAAAAATGTGCACCCCATCCCTCCTAGAACATTCCATTATAACTATCCAACCTCCCAAAATTTCAACACCTCTTGCAATGGTTTGACCCCCTTCCCATTTTAACAGTACAAATTCTACAAACACCCTTCATATCTCCGCAAAATCATTTCTCCTGCATATTCACTGTCTTTCCTCAATGGCACATGTAAATTTATCATTAATAGCTTTATCCCACACCTCTTTATACCATTCTTCCATTTTATATTCTGTTTGCCCCTTCCACTTCCTAGCTGTAATAATTTGTGCAGCTGTCAATAAATTTGGGTGCAAGTCCTTCATAGCCTGTGAACCTTCCACCCCATTGTAAATTGACAATAATGCTACCTCTGGACTTTTGGTCAGCTTTAACCCAGGGGTTTCTGTTACCTCCTTAAACACTCTTCTCAAAATAATAATAATAATAATAATAATAAATGTACATATTTACACCCCCAACACATGTGAGCATAATTCCCTGTTTCCTGTCATCCCTGGATAGCCCAATCCTTCATGAATCCTGTTTTTAACCCCAACCAAGTTGGTGGCCACCACTACCCCTTGTGGGAGTGAATATAACTATGTGCTGGGTGAAAAAATACCTCCTTTTCTCTGCCCTGCTTGTGTGACCGACACTGTGCCATGCATGTTGTTGTTGTTGTTTAGTCGTTTGGTCGTGTCCGACTCTTCGTGACCCCATGGACCAGAGCACACCAGGCACTTCTATCTTCCACTGCCTCCTGCAGTTTGGTCAAACTCATGCTGGTAGCTTCAAGAACACTGTCCAACCATCTCGTCCTCTGTCATCCCCTTCTCCTTCTGCCCTCCATCTTTCCCAACATCAGGGTCTTTTCCAGGGAGTCTTCTCTTCTCATGAGGTGGTCAAAGTATTGGAGCCTCAGCTTCAGGATCTGTCCTTCCAGTGAGCACTCAGGGCTGATTTCCTTAAGAATGGATGCATTTGATCTTCTTGCAGTCCATGGGACTCTCAAGAGTTTCCTCCAGCACCATAATTCAAAAGCATCAATTCTTCGGCGATCAGCCTTCTTTATGGTCCAGCTTTCACTTCCATACATCACTACTGGGAAAACCATAGCTTTTACTATAGGACCTTTGTTGGCAAGGTGATGTCTCTGCTTTTTAAGATGCTGTCTAGGTTTGTCATTGCTTTTCTCCCAAGAAGCAGGCATCTTTTAATTTCGTGGCTGCTGGCAATGTGCCACGCATACCCTTCAACATTTCTCCAATGAAAACAGGGATGTCCTATTATTAGTATTATTATTATTAATATTATTATTAATATTATCATTATTATTATTACCCCACCCATCTAACTGAGTGGATCCAGCCACCCTGGGCATCTTCCAACATATATATATATAAAATAAAACATTAAATATGTAAAAATAATAATTCCCCATACAAAGCTGCCTTCAGATGTCTTCTAAAGGTTGTATAGTCACTTATCTCCTTGCCTCAGGGGTCACATAACTCCATACCCTCCAACATTTCTCCTATGAAAATAGGGACATCCTAAGGGAAAGTGGGACATTCCGGGATCAAATCAGAAACTGGGATGGCTTCTGTAAATCTGAGACTGTCCTTGGAAAACAGGGGCACTTGGAGGGTCAGTATGTTGTTGAGTCCCTCTTATTAGCCACGCTCCCTGAGCCCTCTCAGAGCGTGTTTACTCCAGTTAGCAGCTGTTCAAGGTCAAACGGGACTTTAAAAATATGAACAAATATCAGCCTTTGCCACACCACAAGCTTTCTGATTACTGACGGGTCCCATTAATAAATTAGCCCTGACAGGTGCAGTAAATTGTTAAGAGGGCGCTGGATTTGGAAGTCACATTTAAAAAAGCAGGCAAGTCCATTGGGGGAGGTGGGAGGAAGTCTTGGGCAAGGAGGACCATACTGATCAGTCATCTGTGCATGATACATGATCCCTGTTTTATCTATCATGGGTCATTCTAGCTTAGACTTACTCTGGGACAAAGTGGCTCACCAAGTCTACGGAGCGAAGGCTGTGCTACCCAATATCATTTGTGGGTAAAGATCTGGAGACTGAACCTTTGCAATCAGGGTTTGGGAACCACATGCCCAAGGCCAATTGCATCCCCCCAGGGCTTTCCCTCTGGCCCTCAGGACCCTCCATAGACCATATCCCTCACCAGAGTACATTCCTCACCAGTTGAGTGCTTTTGCTTGGCTGGAATGTGTCCTTGAACTCTGACATTACCTCTTGCTTGTATGAACAAGGAATGGCTGGTGCAAAATAAAATAATAATAATAAAAGAATCCTTCCAGTAGCACCTTAGAGACCAACTAAGATTGTTATTGGTATGAGCTTTTGTGTGCATGCACACTTCTTCAGATACACGTAATCTCTGCCATCTACTAGTGCAAGGGCTCTTGTACTATGAAACAGCAAACATTAGATATAGCCCATTATACTTCAACTCTGTGTATGTCAGAAATTGTTCTGCTTTCACCGGGGTTTGTGACCATATAATAAAATTTGCATTATATTAAATTTTAAGGGAAATCCACCTTAAGCTGCCTTTGCCTGCGATGTTCACTCTGCTTAGAACTCGGCACACATCATCCGCCTCCGTGGCTTCTCCATTCATCCTCCTTTCATTAATCTCTTTCACATATCAAAACATGACACTCTAGGGAAACTTTAAATAGACCTGTCCCTCTAAATGAAGCTGAGGCCAGGCAAATGGGACCCCCTCAGATATTTTCTCCCCCTGCTTTTAACACTTTCCCAGACGTGTTGGCAAATACACAAAACTGCTTTTGATGGTGAGGAAGTGCGAATGCGATTCTGTGAAATGGGGACAGGATTGAACCGAGAAAAGAGGAGAGGAGATGGGAGATTGACAGTCAGTGCCGTCCCTGACCTAGTTGTAAGCAAGAAGGCAGCCAGGCGGAGGCAGGCGGAGGTTGCTAGGGCAGTGCCCTCTTTGCACTAATGGACTAGTGTGATGGCCTGGGAATCGGATTCAGAGGCTGAACCTGAGGAATCCCAGCCTGAACAGGAGTCCCCGCCTCCAGGGCCGGCTGAGCAGGGGCTGGGGCCTGAGCCTGAAGGGCTCCTGTGCCGGATCCTCAGGAGCAGACACCAGCTGAATCCGCTCTGGCTCCGGAGGTGATTGAGGACCCATTGCCTGCAGGTGCACCTCTCTCAGCCCTATCAGGGGAAGGTGAGGTTGCCCCTGGGTCCATTAACCCTCCAGCCTCTCCGGAGCTGCAGGGGCTCAGGGCAGAGAGACAGAGGGAACTAAGTTCTCGCGGGAGGAGTGCTCGCCTTCAGGGCAGGAGAGGCGAGTCACCTGTGGACTGGGGCCGCCCTATGCCTCAGAGGAGATAAAGGCCAGCCCGCCCAGTCCCAGGTTGCGGGAGCAACATCATTGGTAACCTGTTCCTGCCGGCACCCTGATCTGCTCCCCTGCCAGAGTTCCTGACTACGCCCGACTCCTCGCTTTGGACCTCACTTCGCCCCTGACGGACAGCCTCCATACCCTCGACCTAGGACTGGACTCAGACCACGCCGCACGGTACCCCCCCTCCGGGACCAGCACAACTAGCCTCTTCTGCCTTTAAGTACAAACACAGTATCTGCTTCCAACAGGGCAAAGGTCTCTACATGCCAGCTTCTCTCCCAGCCACACTTCCTGGGAGGTCAGATAACTATGTGACCTCACCTGTTCCTATAGACAACCCAGAAAGTTCTGTGGGGCTAGCATTTGTGCTTAAACAACAAAAACTCCATACTTTGGAGCTACACCATCCTTTGAAAAAAATTATAAGAAGCTGCAAATTAGGCAGGGTCACATTAAAGACAAATTTCTCCCCCATCTTTAGGCTCACAAGTGTAATTCGCTGCCAGAGAATGTCTGGTCCTTATTAGGCAACTGTCAGGGGGAGACAAGAAAGTTTGGAGAAATGGGTTTGTGGTGGCCTGTCCGTCCCTAAAATAGGATTAGCCAAAGTGGTGCTCTCCAGATGTTTCTGAACCTCAGCTCCCATCATCCCTCACCATTGGTCATGCTGCCTGGGACTGATGGAAACTGGATTCCAACAACGTCTGGTCACACAAGGCTTACAATTTACCCCACAAGCTGTACTACCTTATGAAATTGTATTTTGAAATGTTGTGCATGGCTCTCCAGAAATTTCAGGGCACCCATCACCCCCCCCCACTAGTCATGTTGGCTGGGACTGATGGGAGGTAGAATTCAACAATGTCTAGAGGGCCACAGCTTCCCCATCTTTGACAACAACTTTAAAGGAGAACAAAGGACATTGTTGGATGGAGCCAAGAAGGTACAGCGTGAGGCTGCAAGAGGTTCCTAGTGGTTTAGACCAGTCTTTGCCAGGCATGGGTCATCAGATGTTGTTGAACTACAACCCCCATGAGCACTATCCAGTATGAGCAATGGTCAGGGATGATGTAGGAAAATAGGAAGCTGACTTATACTGAGTCAGGTCATTGTTCCATGGAACTCAGTATTGTCTGCACTGACAGACAGGAGCTGTCCAGGATCTTGAGACAGCCCTACCAGTGGATACCTGGAGTTGATTCTGGGACCTTTGGTGTGCAGAGCAGAAGCTCCAGCACTGAGCTACAGCCCTTCCTAATCTGGGTCCCACGGTTGGGAAGACTATATTGGGCTTGGATACAGATTTGTGACATTCAGAGATGCTTGCCGTCCAGCATTGCAGTTCACCAGCCTGTGGAAGAGCCAGATGGGTGCATTAGTCATGCGGGCCAAGTGTCTGCACATTTTTACAAACACAGAAGTGACTTGTATGCCTTTAAAACATAATAGGAGACAGTGACCTTTCTTTTAAATAGATGGGATTGATCTGAGTTCACGCTGAGGCTTTCAGAAACTACTACGTTATCAGCTAATGCAACAAAAGGGAGAGTTCAGAGTTTAAATTCAGCATAGGTAAACAGTGAGACTCTTATAAAAGATCGTGGCAGAAAGGGGGACTAATGATAATAATAATAAAGCAACGACTGTTCAAAGGAGCATGAAATCTCTTTATTCTAAAGCAGGAAAACCAAACCAAGAACAAAGCCA
Organism: Podarcis tiliguerta; assembly: GCF_965153285.1. Classification (NCBI taxonomy): domain Eukaryota; kingdom Metazoa; phylum Chordata; class Lepidosauria; order Squamata; family Lacertidae; genus Podarcis; species Podarcis tiliguerta. The sequence continues at coordinate 33,969,131 of NC_139549.1, read as the reverse complement.
AGCCAGTCTACACAAACACACAAACACACACACAAGGGGCTGTGCCCCTGCTCACTCTGCTTGCCACTCCCCTCACATTCACCCCACAGAGGTTCCCTGTTGCAACAACTACACTCACTTTCCACCTTCCTAACCCCATTTCTGAAGCCACTTCTCTCTTCTCTTCATCAGCCCTGAATTGCACCCACATTTTCACCTTCATCCTATTCTGCAGCCCCCTTTGCACATAGACTTCATGCAGACATACGTATATGTATATTTCAGATGAATAGAATCAAGCCTGGTTCCTTGTTCTTGCTTTACTACAGGATAGGGGAACCTGCGTCTCTCCAGATATTGTGGCATCCCTGGGGAGTTGGCATTCAATGAGATATCAAATATATAAAAGGATGTCATATAGAGGAGGGAGAAAGGTTGTTTTCTGCTGCTCCAGAGAAGCGGACACGGAGCAATGGATCCAAACTGCAAGAAAGAAGATTCCACCTAAACATTAGGAAGAACTTCCTGACAGTAAGAGCTGTTCGACAGTGGAATTTGCTGCCAAGGAGTGTGGTGGAGTCTCCTTCTTTGGAGGTCTTTAAGCAGAGGCTTGACAACCATATGTCAGGAGTGCTCTGATGGTGTTTCCTGCTCTGCAGGGGGTTGGACTCGATGGCCCTTGTGGTCTCTTCCAACTCTATGATTCTATGAGATCCGGAGGGCCACAGGTCCCCCACCTTTCATTAGACACATGGCTGGTGCAGAAAAGAGACAGTGTCTTTCTTTTGAGGGTCACAGTTTCCCCACCATGACCTCAAGCACCCCCATCATTTCGCTGGAACTCTACTTTTGTCTCTGGGCCCTTGATCCCTGGTCTTCCAGGTGTGCAGCCAGTTCCACTGTTTATTGACCCTCATGGGCTGGTCTTCTCCTTCCTCCTTGGAGAGGAGCCAAAGATCAGGAGGAGTAAAGGGGGGGGGGAATGCAGCTCATTGCTCCTGATGGCTGGCACACTCCAGCTGATGGAAAGAGCACTTTACTAGGATGATTAACAGCCGCACCATAAAAAGATGGCTCATAAACTCTTTCTATTAGGTCAAATCATAAAGTATGCTTTTAATGTTTGTACGCTCCCTTTTCTAAACAATCAAGGGCATCTGTAGCTTCCGCTAATAAGGGGACTTATATAAGGCTTGTCAGGCACTCTGGTTATTTTTAATGAGTCAGGGGAGTAAATAATCCACAGTTTGTTAGAGCTATTGATTTCTGTCTCTTTAACCCTCTCCAGTTCTGCTTGCCTTTGGACAAGCTCAGGCACGAAAGACTGAAGGGCCATGGTGCAGTCGCAGAGCACATGTTTCGCATGTAGAGTGTCCCACTCCTGGCTCTCACTCAGCAATCAGAGACGGCAGCTTTTGGCACTGAGTGGCACAAGAACATAAGAAGAATCCTGCTGGATCAGACCAGTGGCCCATCTAGTCTAGCTTGCGGTTCTCATGGTAGCCAACCAGATGCCTGTGGGAAGCCTGCAAGCTGGACGTGAGGACAACAACATTCTCCCCATGATGAATAGCTAGTAACTGGCATTCAGAGGCATACTGTCTTCAGCTGTGGAGGAACAACACATCAGTTTGCATTTCTCTGTGCAGCTGGATTTCTTATGGACAGTGCCAATCCTGAATGCAGCGGATTTGTGACCATTATGCTCATTTGCCTTCAGCAGCAGTAAAGCTACTGTGCTGTATGGAAGTGAGAACTGTTTAGTGATGTATGGAAGTGAGAGATGGACCATAAAGAAGGCTGATCGCCGAAGAATTGATGCTTTTGAATTATGGTGCTGGAGGAGACTCTTGAGAGGCCCATGGATTGCAAGAAGATCAAACCTATCCATTCTTAAGGAAATCAGCCCTGAGTGTTCACCGGAAGGACAGATCCTGAAGCTGATGCTCCAATACTTTGGCCACCTCATGAGAAGAGAAGACTCACTAGAAAAGACCCTGATGTTGAGAAAGATGGAGGGCACAAGGAGAAGGGGATGACAGAGGACGAGATAGTTGGACAGTGTTCTTGAAGCTACCAGCATGAGTTTGACCAAACTGCGGGAGGCAGTGGAAGACAGGAGTGCCTGGTGTGCTCTGGTCCATGGGATCACGAAGAGTTGGACATGACTAAACGACTAAACAACAACAAGCAGTAAAGCTCTGCTGGGTGAAATACAATTGCCTCTGGTGTATTTTGGGGGGGAATCCTGCAACATGTTTACATTTTTACTCTGATATTTATAACGTTGGAGTTCAGCTCTGGGTCAATATTAAGTAGAATACATGACACAAGATAGCCTTCATGGCTAGTAGTCACTGATAGCCTCAGCCTCCATGCATTGGTCAAATTGGTTGGTTCTTCTTCCTCAGTTTAATTTCAACTGGAAATCTAGGTTTTGGGGTGTAGGTGGTAGAGCTTTGTATTCAGAAAGTTAGAAATGTTCTTCTAATTCATGAGACTAAATTTACAAAGGGCTAGCAACTTAAAACTGGATCCTTATCAGGGAATGCATTTGGGATCTTCGCCATGTGCTCTGCAACTGAGCATGCTTCCCTATGCACCTGCAGACACATACTGTCCTGACAGCTGGAAAACAACAAAAAAAGCTTATCTGAAATAAATGTTAATGTTTAAAAAGGATTTTGGAGGGTCACCAGGCAATATTCTAATCAGATCAGTCTCATTAATTAGACAGGATTCTCTGATTCCAGTTGATTAAAATTATTTCAACAAAGGTTTGTCAGACATAACAAAACCAAGCAGAAGCCTTCTGTTTTCTCTTCAGCAGGAAAATAATGTTAATTAGGAAAGGCATTTTCAAGCATTATTAAGCATTTGCTAATAATTTTTAGCTCCTATCAGCCTTTGCTTTCTCTTCTCCACTCCCCGTGATATTTTAGCTCTGAACTATTCTTGCATGAGAACCTGAGAAATGCAGCCTTCAGATTAAAGGGAGGAATAAATTGCAATCCCAACCCACACACGCCTGTAGGGCTCTTCAGGGTGGCAGAGCAACTGCACATCCTCACAGTGGCTGAAACAGAAGCTGGAAGCTGGGGAAGCAGGACACCTGGGTCCTCTCTCTGAACCAGCACCCAGGTGGCAGAGCAGTTGAATACAGGTCATGCCCAAAGTTGCCAAGCTACACCAGTGAGTCTGGCTCAGAATCCAATGGATCCCAGACCAGATTCACCTCACAAGACTGGCAATAGATTCACCCATGTTCAGTACTGAAACCATCCTAGTCTTTAATACTAGCATTGCAGTTTGCAGCCACAATGGGACTAACGAAATTGGGGATGCTTCTGAAATTCTCCGCATCAGATTTTTGGAGTGTCTGCCCTTGTGCCAGGATCTGCTGGGTAGGTGTACAGTTCACCCAGTGGCAAACCTTTGAGGTTCAGGCGGCATCCTGGATGAAGACCTGAGGGCCACATGGAGACGTTTGGTGGGCTGCATTTGACCCTCGGGGGCCTGAGGTTCCCTACTATTGGTATACAGCACAATACTTTTAATCTCAAGGTCACAGGTTCAAGCCCCACATTGGGCAAAAAGTTTCCCGCATTACAGGGGGTTGGACTAGATGGCCCTTGTGGCCCCTTCTAACTCTATGAAAACTGTGGGATGTGAAACAAGTACAACATCCCTGGAGTGGACATAAAAGGGGATGTCTGGACCAGCCAGTTGGAACTTCCTGTTTCTCCTAAGCTGGAACAGACTTCCTCTGCATGTGACTAGAGGTGGGCGTGGCCTCACCTGTGCAGGTAACAAAAGCATAGGACTGGCCGCCATCTCTTTCTTTCTGACTACATTCATCGAAGAAGCAACATCTGCTTAGCCTAAGATGCTCTCTTGGCTTCCAGTCAAGAGAAGACAAAGGCGCTGTCTCCTTATGGGACAGTTTCCAGGTATATTAAGCTAAGTCTGCCTTCTGGGATCCAATTGTGAACAGAATGTGTGAGTAAACTCTTTTTATACTTTTATAGAAGACTGTGTCATGTGTTATCTTTTTATGAGGGACTGAATGGGGAATGACCAAAAGGAAATTTATTATAGAGGCTTTTGCGAGTCTGAGCAAATGCATCCGCTGTATAAGTTTAAAAAGGGGAATGTTACTCTGCTAAATTGTGGAACTTATTAACACAAGTTGGAAAGGATATAATCAAACAATATATCTTCTCCTGCATCCCTGAACATTCCCACAAAAACTACATCTATGAAGCTCCCTCTTCCAATCCACCTTTGTGGGCCAACTTAAATCAGGCTGAATGCTATAGGTCCTCTTCCCTAGCTATAGTCAGCCAAGACCTAACTTAGGGCTCCTGATTCCAGATTGCTGTTAGGGGTCATCACTATCAGGCATCTGCTAAAGTCCATACCACATTGGTGATAATCTCAAAAGCCCTCTAGTCCCCCCCCCTCTCTCTCTCTCATATTGGAAGACCTAGGAGAACCAGCACTCTGGGAAGTAGAACTGATTAGGCTGAGAAAGGCTATCAAGCTGATGAGCAGCACCAACAGTGGCAAAGGGGAGTAGAACCCCACCATAGCATGCATCCTGCCCATGTCCCTCCCCCAAAAACCTGGGGGGTTCATACCCACCTGCTGCCCAGCCCTAAGTACCAAAACATAACCTATCGTTTAATGCAGGCATAGGCAAACTCCGCCCCCCCCAGATGTTTGGGACTACAATTCCCATCATCCCTGACCACTGGTCCTGTTAGCTAGGGATGATGGGAATTGTAGTCCCAAACATCTGGAGGGCTGGAATTTGCCTATGCCTGGTTTAATGTGCCACAGCCTACTTCTTTAAAAGTGCTGACCACTGATACATCATCCTGCTACCTTCAAGGAGACATTTAGCAGCAGCTCTGAGAAAAAAAGTCACAGCAAGCAATCTTGAATATGCTAAGCCCGGTCTACGCCAGGGAGTTGGATGAAAGCTGACAGGCGCCAAATTTAGCTGCTCCGACTCTCTGGCAGCAATTTGAGAGTCAGATGCATCCAGCCACATTCTCCAGAGGCATTTGCCCCAACTGTTTCTATGATGCTGCTAGAGCCCAGAACCAGTCCCTCTGGAACAGCCCTCTGCTCAACGTCTACTTTTCAGCACAGTTGCATCTTCCAGGGCTCCAGGGCTTGGCTTTTGCTCACTAATTATGTATCAGCCGTTGGCTGCTGTGCCAGGCATCTACAGTCATGCACACCTCAAGGTAGCTGCCCATCTAGAAGTAATTCTCTCGGTGCAAGTAGGACCGGGGGGAGAACTGCAGAGTTGCACACGCATCTGCACGCAAAGCATCCCGTTCATTTCCGCTGTAGGGAATGCAGGCCCCCCTCACCCCCCACATTAAGAAAGGAGCTGTCAGAAAAGTGCTACGTGAGGTTCTCAGGATTCTTAGAGCCCCAGGTTGTCTCTTCCTGTCAGAGACCGCTGGTGGGAAATTTACCACTTGAGTTTAGATATCTTTCTTTTTCATAGTGTAACACCGCCTGCCAAAAGACCACACAGTTTTCTGTAGTATATTGGTTCCTTCCCTATAACCTTACACTTCTTTCTCTGTCTCGGTCTTTCCCTTTCCTGGCTCACCACTGTGCTTACCAACCCAGACATGGTTCCATATCCTTCTCTGCACCTTCCTCCTTCATTGGAATCCTTCTGTTTTATGACCTATTTTCTTCACTGTTTTCCTTTCCTTTCTTCTCATTCTTTCCTCATACTGCAAAGCCTCTACCAATCCATTCCCAGTCTCTGTTCCTAGAGCCTTGGGACCTTTCCTCACTGCTGCTGCTGCATCCTGATGTTTATGCAGATGCTGGGAGCATCTGGGGAATCCTCTCGCTTCACTGTCATCACATCACTTCCAGCCAGCCTGCTTCTTCATTGGGTTGGGCCAGAGGAGAAGCAATGGGGATGGCAGCGGTAGCCTCTTCATTTCCCCACCAGCTGCTATCAGGAGGTTCCTTGGGTAGAAACTGGAGTGGCTTTTTTTTTTTAGAAAGGTTAACCCAAAGATTTTTTTTTCAGCTCATCAAAAACAAGACACCAAAATTCTATAATCTTTCTACATGTCCACCACATATGATACATGTCTCCATTACTTTCCCCACACTTCCAACAGTTGTTTGCTATGTTTTTGTACATCTTTGAGAGCTTTGATGGGGTTAGATACCACCTATATTGCATCTTTAACATGTTTTCTTTAATGTTATAACAAGCCGTAAACTTCATAGTTGTTTTCCAGAAGTTTTCCCATTCATTCAGCATCATAGGGTGTCCAATATCTTGAGCACATCTAATCATAACTGCCTTAACCTCCTCCTCCTTGACTTCCTAGTCAAGGAGTCGTCGGTACATCTTTGATATTATCTTCGTATTATTATTCACTATTTCCTTCTCAAATTTAGAGGGTTCGATAGCAAATCCATTCCTCTTATACTGTTTAAATGTCTCATAGAGTTGATGATATTCCAGCCAGGCTGGTGATATTCCAGCCAGCTGTTGTGCGGCTGCCATCGTATGGAAAGCTAGGAGGGAACATATCCTGGACAACAGTTCCTGAGATCCTGAAAGACTCCGCTGACACAGACTAGTCACTGAACTCCTCTTGACCCCAAGTAACTATAATAGTTCTTTGTTAATAGCTGAGACATTGCCTGGATAGCAACAGGATTTACTGACTTTTGATTTCTGGGTTGTAAGGTCAGCTGATGATTCCGGCTCTTGCCTCTTGTTCAGTGTCTGCCCCCTGACCCATTTCTGGCAGTATCATGTGAACCAATCTATATTTCCCATTTTAGGTGCATGGAGCCTCTGTCTGGCACCTCCTTGTTATGTTTGGTCCCTAATTATCATTCCAAGGAGCTCAGGGAAGCACACAGAGCTGTTCTGCTCTAACCTCACAACATTCCTTGCAAGGTAGAGATAGTGACTTGCCCAAGTGAGTTTTACAGGTGATCAGTAAATGGGATCTTGGCTTTCTCAGTTGAAACCCACGACCACTCTGATGTCTCACAGTCTGTTTCTAGACAGATTTATTTGGAACTGATCCCCCCTGACTCCAGTCCCATTTACTCCCTAGCTTCATGCTGTGCTTGCGATTGCCACCATAAAGCAATTGAAACAGTCAATGGTCAAGCGGGCTCAAATAATGAGTTAACACCGAAAGGCCTCATCCAAGCAAGGCTAAATCATTAAGCCGAGAGCTCTTATCTCTTCAAGCCCTACTTGATCTACAGTCCACAAAGCCAATAATGTGTCACTCACCCTCATACCAAGTTCAATGTTTTCTCCCCCATAAACTTCCATTCCAGGGTCAAGAAGGCCGATCTCACCAAAGTACTCTCTGTCCACCACAAACGAACAACCAATCATGGCTGGTGTCCTGTTGATGAGGGGAAACAAGGACAAACGAAGGACAAAGGGTTCAAACAATGCACCTCTGGAAGAGCAGCAGCAGCAGCAACAGCAACAACAACAATTTATGCAATTTATATACAGCCCTTTATCAAAAGATCCCAGAGCGATGTACAACATTGAAAACACATTACAGAACATCAATGATAAAACAATATACTTCTTACTATGTTTTTACCTCCCCTCGACACTTTCACAGGCTATTGATTAATAGCCATAGGCCTGGGTAAAGAGGAAAATTTTTGCCTGGCTTCTAAAGACATGTAATGAAGGCGCCAGACAAGCCTCTCTGGGGAGAGCATTCCACAATCGGGGAGCCACCACAGAAAAGGCCCGTTCTAAGAAAGGAGGGGCATATTCACACAAACCCACGTCACACCATGTGATGTCAAAATGAACTTCATATCCATGCATCATCCATCCATCCACCCCCCACCCCCCCAGTCAATGTGAGTTCGCAAAAACCTAACTCTAGATCTGAAAGGGCTATGGCTCAGGAGTAGATAATCTGCTTTGTAAGCAGGAGGTCTCAAGTTCAATCCAGGGCTGGGAAAGACAACCTGCATAGAGAGCTGCTGCCAACTAGTTTAGACAATGGCACTGAGCTAGATGGCAGCTTCCTATATTCCATTGCAATGTGAAAACAGTGCAGTCCTTCCCATGTCTATTCAGAAGGAAGTTAAATTGACTTGCTACAATGTAAGTGAGTTTAGGACAGGCGTCAGCAAACTTTTTCAGCAGGGGGATGGTCCACTGTCCCTCAGACTTTGGGGGGGGGGGGGCAGACTATATTTTGAAGGGGGGAAATGAACAAATTCCTATGCTCCACAAATAACCCAGAGATGCATTTTAAATAAAAACACACATTCTACTCAGGTAAAAACACCAGGCAGGCCCCACAAATAACCCAGAGATGCATTTTAAATAAAAGGACACATTCTACTCATGTAAAAACATGCTGATTCCCAGACCATTCACGGACTGGATTTAGAAGGCGATTAGGCCAGATCGAGCCCCTGGGCCTTAGTTTGCCTACCCATGGTTTAGATTAGAAGGTCCTGGCAGCTCCTTCAGAGGCTACAGCCTCTCTATCCAAATACAAGCCACTGTGATACAGTTGGGGAGAGAGCATTGCTGAGAAGAAGAAGAGAAGAAGAAGAAGAAGAAGAAGAAGAAGAAGAAGAAGAGTAGTTTGGATTTGATATCCCGCTTTATCACTACCCGAAGGAGTCTCAAAGCGGCTAACATTCTCCTTTCCCTTCCTCCCCCACAACAAACACTCTGTGAGGTGAGTGAGGCTGAGAGACTTCAGAGAAGTGTGACTAACCCAAGGTCACCCAGCAGCTGCATGTGGAGGAGTGGGGAAGCAAACCCGGTTCACCAGATTACGAGTCCACCGCTCTTAGCCACTACACCATGCTGGCTCTCTAAGAGGACATGTTTAGCATATAGAAGGTCCTGGGTGCAATCTTTAGCATCCTTAGCTTTTTTGAAAAAGAACAGACAGATAGCAGGTGACAGGAGAGGATAGCTACCTGAGACCCTGACTGTGATTTGGTTTGTGTATTGTTTTGGAAAGCACAAGTTACATAGGTACATCAGCCCTTGAACTCAAACAGAATTTAATTTCTTCTCTATCCCTACTCTGAAGAGAGAGGCTCCAAAAGAGAACTACGAAAATGCCAACACAGCCCTTGTAAACAGCCAGCCTTCGTCCAAAAACAATGAGAGCATTAGAGCCCCATTACCCCTTTATTCAAGCAATGATTCAATTCATTCCTTTATTAGATGTCGGTTGTAAAACTTCCCCTAATGGAACTTTATTACCGCCTTTAAAAATAAAAAGAAGGAAAGAAAGAAAGAAAAGAACAGCAGCTTTCTTACCAGGGAAGTAATATTTTACCAACATGCAGCAAACATTCTAATCAATTTGCCTTGTGTTTAATAATAATAAAAAATGCACGGAGGACTGATAAATTGAATCAGAGACCAAGTCTATTGTGGCTTGTAATGACAATAAAAATAATAATGATCAAGCAAAGTTCTGAAATAAACTTCAATGGATACAAAAGGATGCTGCAATCTGGCTCATCTTGTGTGTTTATATCTGACGCCTGGTGTTGCTCCTGCTTGAAAATGGAGCACGAAAGAAAACCAGCAATACTTCAATAATTCAATGGGACTTACTCACAGATAAGTATTTACAGAATTGCTGCCCAAGGCTGGAAGACAAGGATAGAAACCCGTGGCCCTCCAGATGTGGTAGAGTATCCCTCTTTTCAACCCTGACAACTGGGCATGCTGGCAAGGGTTTTGCCTCTCATCATTACCCCTGCTCCAAGCCAAGCCTAAATCATTTTGGCTAAATCATTTTGGGAGTCATGGTTATCTTGTTCTTCTGATTTCAGTGGGACTTAAACACAGCATTCACTGGGCTGAGGACTGTCACCCTGCAATCTGGGGTATCTGCTGCTGCTGCAGCAGTTGTGGATGATAATCCCCATTTGCAAAATGCCTTTCCTGACAAGGTGTGTCTCCCTGCCTCATTATTGACTATTGACCATTATTGACATAATGACATAAAGAAGAAGAAGTTGTTGTTGTTCCTAGTCTTTGGCCAAGCAGGAATTGTGAGCTTCTGCTTTCCCCTCCTTGGTGGTGGGATATCCCATGAAAGGGATCAACAGGGACGTGCTTCTCTCCATAGATCCACATGGGAGCTGAGGGCCACTGGCGAAGCTTCAAGCTTCGGGGGGGGGGCAGAGAGCAGGGGAGGGCGTGGCTGGCACGCATCCCCGGGGCATGGTGCGCCGCCTGTGGGGGCATGATGCCCAGCATGGGGGGGGGGCAGCCGCAATAACACCCCACCAAGATTGTGCCGCCGGGGGCGGTGTGCTCCCCCTGCACCTCCGTTCCTCTGCCAGTGGTGAGGGCTATAGCACTCCCTAATTTGGCTACCCAATGCCAAGTCAAACTCACCTTGGCATTGTTGTTGTGGCCTATTTTTAACCCCCCAAAACATTGGATTTACCAATATGTCCTGATGGAGGTGGATTCGTGGTGCCTGGGCATACAAGGAAGGGCTGCAGCTCAGTGGTGCAGCATCTGCTTTGCATTCACATGGCCCCATGTTCAGTCTGGATCAAATTGCTCCCACATCCCAAGAGGTCTAGGAAAACATGTCTGAGTCGTCATTGTCAAGGGTGAGAGGGAAGTCAGAAGTGTCTACCTGCACAGCCATAATCAATCAAACAGAATCTATTTTGTTTATAATCACTCTTTCTCATCCAGCTAGTAGTGAGAGGAAGACAGAGACAGGGAGCGAGAGAATGAAAGAGAGAGGGGGAAAGGTGATTAATGCTGGCCAAACTGCTTTTGGATAATCTGATGGGCTGGCCGATGGGTGCAGAGCATTATCAAGAAGTGTATCAGCAAGGGGACTTCTAACGCTGGAACAATGAAATGGCTTTTGGTTTTGGCAGGGCTGGAGCTTTCCAAGTGCTACACTGCAAATGGATATTGTTGTACTGGGGCGGGGGAGAGATTGTGCAGTCAATCTGTGTAAATTACTTTAAGATGTTCTTCAGTGAGCACAGCTTGAGATCCTCTGGAGCAGTGGGAATGCTGCTGTCCAACGTGGCAAAGACAAAAGTGGTGAGCTAGAGTTGCCCTTGTGCTATTGGTGACTTTGCATCTTCCCACAATATTTCTCCAATGAAAATAGAAACACCCTAAGGAAAGGTGGGACATTCTGGGATCAAATCAGAAACCAAGACAGTTTCTATAAATCCAGGACTGTCCCTGGGAAATAGGGAAACTTTGAGGGTCTGATAATGTCCTCAATGGGATAATATACTTGGTCTTTATTAGTTCTTGAGTGTGAAGAAACCAGCACACCTTGCTCTTGACAGACAGGGCGTGGGAATAGATGGATCATAGGTGTGATCTATTCTGACAGATCTTGTCTCCCCTAATGCCTTAATCTAATCTGACAATCCGGGAGGAGGGGGGAAATTGGCCTGCCATCTGTCTCTTTTGCTGCTCAAACACCGGTATGATTTTATTTCCCAGATGTCTTTACAGAGGAGGAGGAGGGGAGAGAAGTAACTTCTGATTAGAATCAAAGTGACACAAATCCACACCCACACCACTGAAGTCAAAAGGATGTCAAGAGAGTCGACGAGACGTCAACAAAGACTTAATATGCACCAAAAAAACAACAACTGAGTTTTCTCAGGCCATTGAAGCAGGGAGAGCTTGCAAGAGGCTGGGCAGAAAGACGGCGTGTTTCACTGCAAACTCATTTCGATAAATTAGAGAATGTCAAAACACACTTTGCGGAGATGGCGGAATACTTGCGTGTGGCACCTTGATGGAGCATCACCTGCCTCGTTCTATGGTACATTAAGCAATCGGCGAGAAACGTATGGGTTGTTTTAACAGGCCACTACTGCTGGGATAAGGAGATAAAAATTCAAGGCAGAGGCGAGCCTGACTGGAGACAGGTGACTAATGGCTCCAGGAGGTGTTGATAATGGAATGCAACAGAGCAGTCCATCAATAGGCAGAGCAGGTGAGTGGGGAGGGAAGCAGCCCGATGGACAATTAGGCCTCCCTGTCTAGCCTCTGAGGCTGCTTTGGGTAAACCATTTATGGTGTATGATATCAGGTGTGGGGCAGCTAAAGATGCAGCTAGGGTGAAAGGTGGACTGTGGAGCCGGCAAAGTCCCAGCACTTGGGAACTGCCGACTAGCAGCTGATTGTTGCGGCTTGCAAGTGCATGGCCTTGAATCAACCAATCATCAGGATTTGCAAAACATGGTGCAGACTATCAATGACTACTGTTAGGAATTTTTTCCACTTGGCAAATTGGCACTGGCCATTTGGTTTTTCGCCTACCTTGTAGCAAATCGTCACAATTCCTTTGGTCTTGGTGGTTAGGCATTGGTAGGGGTATTGTTATGTAGATGTGTTGGGGGGGGAGGAGTGCCATCACCTCCCCCAAATATTGAAGGGTAGTCCGGTAAAGGATTCCCGGGGGGGGGGGGGCGTGGTCTCGTCCGAAGCCTATGGAGGCCAGGGCCTAAAGCGCCCCCCCGAGCGGTGACCCTGGGGGAGTGCCTAGTTGATGTGCATCAGCAGGGCTCCCCCTGCTGGTGTTAACCCTTCCCGGTCTTCAAGCAAACAGGCTGAAGCCGGATAGTCAGATGGGACCAACGCCTAAGCCGCTCTTACCTGTAACCAATAAAGTTGTGGCCAATTTTAGCCCATTAACCTTAATCAATGGTGTCACGTGTCGTTATTTCTACTGGGGGAGGCGGGAACTCACCACGCAACTAGCAGCTGATTGTTGAGGCTTGCAAGTGCATAGCCTTGAATCAACCAATCATCAAGATTTGCAAAACATGGTGCAGACTATGCAGACTATGGTGGTCATGTTCTATCTTTCCTATCGGAGGCAGTGCAGTGGTACCTTGGGTTACATACGCTTCAGGTTACAGACTCCGCTAACCCAGAAATAGTGCTTCAGGTTAAGAACTTTGCTTCAGGATGAGAACAGAAATCGTGCTCCGGTGGTGCAGCGGCAGCGGGAGGCCCCATTAGCTAAAGTGGTGATTCAGGTTAAGAATGGACCTCCGGAACGAATTAAGTACTTAACCCGAGGTACCACTGTTTGCCCCTGAATGCCTGTTGCTAGGAATCACAGGTGGGAAGAGTTGCTGTTGCAGTCAGGTTGGCCACAGGCATGCGGTTGGCCACTATGCAAACACGCCTAGATGGGCTGTTGGCTTGATTCAGCAGGCTTTTTTATGTTCTTCAAGTCTTATGCCACTGAGTGCCAAAGTCTGCCATCTCTGCGTGGCAGGGAGTGTGAACAAGGAATCCAGCACATCATGGGGCTCTGCCTGCTTAGCTTCACTCCCAGATCCTATGGCTTTGTGAACTTCTGGCTTGACGTTTCGCAGTGAGGAATGAAAAGGGGATGGGTTTTTTTGTGGGGGGGAGTTACTACTTGGAGGCAAAAGTAGTGACAGCGCCTTCTCGGCAGTGGCACCCTCCCATCGGATGTCAAGAAGATAAAGAACTACACAACTTTTAGAAGACATCTGAAGGCAGCCCTGTATCGGGAAGTTTTTAATGTTTGGTGGTTTATTATGTTTTTATATTTTGCTGGAAGCAGCCCTGAGTGGCTGGGAGAACACAGTCAGATAGGTGGTGTATAAATAATAAAATGATTGTTTTTATTACCTCATTTGACTTCTTTTTCAAAAAGTTTTTGCTGTTCCACAAGTGGCACAGTGGAGTCACAGCTCCCTGCCCCTGCCCACCCTGTGCTTTTCAGCATGTTGCTACCGCATGATGTAAGCATGTTCCAAGGGCCATGTAATCACAGAATGGGAAGGTCTTAATGCTGGTGGTGGCCAAACCAAAAGAGGTGGTAGGGGAAAAACACCACTAAACGGCATATATCCCTTGAAAATGTTGCTGACTTTCACTATCCACACACGCACACAAATCACTGAAATGCCTCCCCGTTGCTACTTCAATTCACAGTTTGTGAATATGGGGATTTCATCTCAGCCCAACTTCACAAACTTTATCAATCATCAGCACCATCTGCCAATGTGCATGGTGATGTACAGAACAAATGCAACCCTCCATCCCAAGAAGCCTGCAATGTAAAAGAGAAGGCAATAAAGGGAGGAGTGTGGATAATGGAGGTACAGGTAAAATGGAAAATAATACGTGGTCTGTGGCAACACAGAATCCCAACAGTAAGCAGGAGCTATTCAGAAGAGAAGAGGGGTGTGTGTGTGTGTGTGTGTGTGTGTGTGTGTGTGTGTCTGTGTGTGTGTGTGTGTGTGTGTGTGTGTGACAGAGAGAGAGAGAGAGAGAAAGAAACCAAAGATTAAGTTGGTGTAGTCTCTGCTTCCCTGGCCACTGGAATCAATAGCAAAACATTCCCAGTGCATAGATGTATCTCCACAGTGACAATGAAATAGTGGCTGCTCTTTGAAAGGGGAAGGAGAAAAGCTGGCCAGGTTTATCAAGGGACATTCAGATTTCCTGAGCAATTACCTGCCTGCATATTGAGGCTTCACAAAGAGCAGGAGGTCCCCGATAACAGACGTGCACCGCTTGAAGATAAATAAAATGAATGCTGTCGCGTCCCTCTGTTTCGCAGCGATAAGAGGAAAAGTAAGGCTAAAGCCCAATTTGCATCATTTATGAACCTTTGCTCAGGCGTGGGGTTGCCTCTAATGGGGAAAGGAGGAGGGAACCATGCGCGTGAGAACACACACAGAGAGGGAGGGAGGGTGGTATGAAACGTCTGCAGCTCCTGAATTTGCAAACTATGAATCAGGGGGAGGGCCTTTGAAAGAGAAAAACAGCTGTCAGGAGGGGAGGAGCTTCACCCATTTCCACAGCCACTGCTTTCCTTCTGGATCTCCTCCCCCAGGCTGCTTTACCCCTTGAGATGAACATATATATGTGCATAGCTGCATTTTGGTCCACATATTGCTTCAGGGAGTACAAATTAGGTAGATGCACACTAAAAAGCAAAAAAACCTGTATGGATTTCTTCTCTAGCCCTATTGACTTCCCAGCCAAGATGTGAGTGGGACAGAGTGGCCAGCAGAAAGGTCGCAGAAGAAAGGTTGCTTTTTGTGGGGTACGTGAGGAAGATGCCGTCAGTGGGGCTCCATTCTGTGTGAGCCCACATACTCATCATTGGTGCTTATTTCCTTCCTTCCTTCCTTCCTTCCTTCCTTCCTTCCTTCCTTCCTTCCTCTGTCCCTAAGCCACACAGCTGCTCAAAAGAAGGCAGGACAGGTGGAGGAAGCAGCTCCAGTTCCTGAGTCTTCTTACTGCATGGAGAGGGCAAGTGATCAGGCGGTAGGAGTAGCGAATATGAGAGGGAAGGGCCATAGCTCAGTGGTAGATCATCTGTCTTCCATGCAGAAGGTCCCAGGTTCAATCCATGGCACCTCCAGGTGGGACTGTGAATGTCCATGGTCTGATACCTTGGAAAGCCACTGCCAGTCAGTGTGGAAAACACTGAGCTAGCTGGACCACTGGCCTGACTCAGTATGAGGCAGTTTCTTAACGTCAGTGTGGGTGATACTGAGCTACGGGGACCACTGGATGGGCTTAGCCTAAGGCAGCTTCCTAGGTTCCTATGAGGATCACAACCAAGGGGCCCTAGGGGTCAGTGATGGGCCTTCTGAAGGAATACACACCTCAATAGGTAAAGGTAAAGGGATCATTAGGTCCAGTCGTGGCCGAGTCTGGGGTTGCAGCGCTCATCTCGCTTTATTGGCCGAGGGAGCCGGCGTACAGCTTCCGGGTCATGTGGCCAGCATGACTAAGCCGCTTCTGGCAAACCAGAGCAGCGCACAGAAACACCGTTTACCTTCCCACTAGAGCGGTACCTATTTATCTACTTGCACTTTGACGTGCTTTGAAACTGCTAGGTTGGCAGGAGCTGGGACTGAGCAATGGGAGCTCACCCTGTTGCGGGGATTCGAACCGCGACCTTCTGATCGGCAAGTCCTAGGCTCTGTGGTTTAACCCATAGCGCCACCCACATCCCTTCTGAAGGAGTAGGAACCCAGTAATGCCTGCTGGAAGTCTGGGTGCAAGTCAGCTTGGACAAGAGAGATTTTGCATGGGTTAAGGCAGATAGAATTTGGGGCATCCAGATTCCTAGACTATCCTTGTACCTGTACTTTTAACGTCTTGAGCTGACCTCTGTATCTGCTATTAGACTGATATGGTTGCATTCTTTTACAGCTTCCTGCTCCTCTCACACTTTTCTCTTGGACCTTACTATGAGAGGTCAACTTGGAGCTAGTATGGCTGCCTTTGTTCTTCTCCAGATTGGCTAGTTAGGTTAGAAACTTTTCTATCCAACGTATGTATTTCCTACTATAAACTACTTCATTGTTTTCTTACTCTGCAAGCATGTAATGTGGGATTGCAACAAGTCTACTCTTTCGCTCAGTTGGTTAGAGTGTAGTGCTGATAACGGCAAGGTTGCAGGTTCGATCCCTTTAGGCATTGGGTCAGATGGTCCTCAGTGTCCCTTCCAACTCTACAATTCTATGATTCTACGATTCTTTAACCAAGATTCACTAGCAAAAATGCCTCTCACTCTGCATACGAAAGGGTTCCAACCAGTAACTGGACCCAGCTATCCCAATAATGCCTAGACAGAATGCTGCGCTGACACCAGCTCTGAAAGTAGCACAAGGACTCGGCCAACTCAGAACAGTGGTGTGTGGTTGATGCATCTGATGGGGTGGCTTAAATTCCTCAAGGCACACAACACCCCCTCTCATGGCATGCAGTGTTGTTTTTGTGGGAAGTGGTCACCAAGATCAGCCCTTGGGATTAAGGAACTTTCAGCAGTAAAGCAGCAATGGTATGAAATTGCAGAAAGTCACCTGATGGGTGCAGACTCGTCCCCCTTGTCCAGCCAGTCTTGCGGTGGGATTATGTACATACACCAGAGCCCCCAGTTGTAGCCATGAGCTGCATTGGCGTATTGCTGCACTTCAAACGTGTTGTACTTTATGTTGTCAATAGCTGGAAGGATGATCCGTTTCCTGTCTTCTTTGATGCGGGTAAGTGCCGGCTCCACCCTGTAAACAAACAATATTTGTTCCTGTTTTTCTTTTTCTTTTTAAGAAGAGTATTTTGTTGAGAATAAATAGAACCGAAATTAATGCTCCCAATTCACCCCCATATGGAATATTGATGGCCACCAACTTGGAAGGCTTTACAAGAGGATTAGACAAATTCATGGAGCAAAAAGGATATCAGCGGCTTTGTTCTTCCTCTACTTTTGAAGACACTATGCCTCAAAACACCTATTGCTGGGAATCACAAGTGGGGAGAGAGAGGTTGTGCTCAGAACCTACTAGCTGCCTTCCCCTGGGCATCTGGTTGGCTGCTGTGGAACAAGATGCTGGACTTGATTATCCTTACCTTATCCAGCAGCCTCTTCTTATGTTCTCTTGAAGTCAACTATTATTTCTTAAAAAAATAAGCGAACAAATCAATCTTGAATATATCCATGAACAGGGCTGTTGGACATGAGCAGGGAACCTGTAGATATTCAGATGTTCATAGAATCAATTGTACAATTGGAAGAGACCTTGAGGAACATGTTGGACACCAACTCATAAGAACATAGGAAGAACCTTCTATGATCAGGCCAATGACCCATCTAGTCCAGCATCCTGTACTCACAGTGGCCAACCCAATGACTGTGGGAAATTCACAAGCAGAATACGAGTGCAAGAGTAGGCTATCCTTCTGTGGTTTCCAGCAATTGGGATTCAGAAGCACTACTGCCACCAACTCCCATCAGTCCCAAGCCTCATGGCCAGTGGTCAGATGATGGAGCTCAGCCATGTTGGAAGGACTACAGGTCCACCACCCCTGCTTTAGGACTTTGTAAGAATCTCAACCCATCCCACCACTGAGATTTGAAACAGCACCCCTGAACCCTTTCATTCATTTGCAACGAGGTGCTGCATGGCCAACAAACACCTATAGGGTGCATGGGGAGGGGCAGTAGGCTATGCATCCCATCATATCAAGAGCCAATAGCCATCTAGATGTGGCTGGACTACAACTTCCAGCATCCTTGATCATTGTACTGGCTGGGGCCAACATCATCTGGAAGACCACAGGTTTCCCTTTCGTGCTCCAAGCCATGCTTGGTTTGGGTAGATCAGACAGGTGGGCAAGGCAGCTTCCTATATGATATGTAGAAGAGTCTCTGGTTCCTGGTGTATCAAGTCATTAACTTAAGGAATGCACCTGTACTTATCCTCCAGCATTTCAAAGAAGAAAACAGGATACATTCACCTTGCACCACTTCTGCCCTTGTAGGGAAGATCACTATCTGAACCTTCAGAACATAATGCATTGCTGAAGGCTCTGCTCTTGCCTGTCACTTGCTATCTTCACATACTCTGCAAATGCCTGCCCTCCCCTGGTCTGAAAAGCCAACATGGTGTTTATTATTTTGGTTAAAGAATTCAGCAGGGAAAACTGCTACAACAAATTGTCTAAGAAGACATAACCAACCACAGTAAATATACCAATATGTCCGATGAGTGAAATGGCAAGTGGTGCACTGCATACTAATTTAGTGTTTACATCAAGGATGGGGCAGGTCTAGCCTATGGGTCAAACATGGCCTCCCATGCCTCCCCATTTTGCCTGCAAGAACAAAACCATGCTCAGCTGTCCCACACCTGATGTAATATGTGATGTTAGGTGTGGGACCCATATATTCATGGTGGCAGAAAGCAGGGTTAACCTCCTCATGCATCAGTTAACGCATGGTGGTGGGGACGGGCTGGTACACTCAAACTCTGCAGGAAGTAGGGCTGAACCCCCATTCATGAGCTAATATGCAGAAAGTTCAGTCCTACTTGGTTCAGGCATGCAAACCAGTCCCCATTCCTGAGCCTTGCAGGAAGCAAGATTGAACCTCAGTTCCTCAGCAGATGAGCAGGGAATTCAATCCTTCTTGATATGGGCACATCAGCCAGCTCCTGCTCCTGCTCCTGCACCCTGAAAAAGCAGGATTGAACCCTTGTGTATCACCTGATATGCAGTTTGTTGAATATTGATCAGGCAATGTCTCTCCTCACCACCACCAAGGGTCAACTTCAACAGGTGTTCTAAAGGCAAGATGAACCCACCCAACCACCACCACCACTCAGAGATGTAACTTCCAGAGGACTGCGGATGCAGTTAAATGTTGCTGGATGGCAACTCTTAAAGAGAGGCAGTGTGGAATAATGGTTAGAGTGTTGGGCTAGGACCAAGCAGACCAGACATATCTCTGAATGTCAGTAGCTGGGAAACAGCAGCGGGAATGAACTGTTGTCCCTCTATCCTTCTTGTGGGCTTCCCAGAGGCCAGTGAGGGAAACATGATGCTGGACTAGATAGGTTTTTGGTGTGAACCAGCAGGGTCCTTCTTACATTCTTATCCAGGTTCAAATCCCATTCATCCATGAAACTCATTGGACAATCTGAGGCTGGTCACAATTGCTTAGCCTAACTTACTTTACAAGGATGGGGGGGGGGGAGGACCATGTATGAGCATCTTGGAGGAAGTGTGGAAGATAATGGATGACAATTCTAGCAGCTTGTACTAACCATGTTTGAACAAGGCATGCCCAAAAGGCAAAAGCAAAAACATAGGAAAGCAATTTACCAGAGTCCAGTAATAGCAAAGAGGAATTGTCCCTAACAAATAGGAGCAGTCAGAGCACAAACATCTGCATGAGCACATGCAACATATTGTTCAAATCAAAACACTCAAGGGCCAAACTGCTCCACCCCCACCATGGTATAGATAAGAGACATCTGTTCAATGCTCTCTCTTCTCTTCTATCTTCTCTTCTCTCTCCGTAGTGCATTAGTCAAAAGGTGCCAGTTTGTGGAATCTTAATCTTACCCACATGGCCTAGAGAAGGAGACCTTCTTTTTAAACAACAACAACAACCAGCTTGTGCTATTTAGACAAGATTAAATTTATGAGAAAGCTGGTTGTTGGAGGATGACAGGGGATTCCAAGGAGAAGAGCTGGATATTCTCCAAGAAATCAAAACACAATTCAGCTAAGAGGCGCAATTTCTCCCTACTTCTCAAGCAGAAATGGCTTGTTGTGCTGCAGGCATCTATGGAAATGTGGAGAGGTAAAAACTCTCTCTCTCTCTCTCTCTCTCTCTCACACACACACACACACACACACACACAAAGCACACTTACATGGCAATGCCACAACTGTCATTTCTCCTGGTTCCATCAGCAGGTTTTTGTGTCTCCATTAGTCAATTGGGAATAATCCAAGCAGACCTAAATAACAATTGCTGTCTGCAACACACACACACACACACACGTTGCTTTCTTTCGGCCTGCTATGTCAAGCATCTGAATACCAAGCAACAGATGTAGGCGTCATTAGTGACACACTGTTAATTTGTTTACCTGGCAGAGAAGGACTTGGCGGCTGTGATTCACTTGTTATTGGAGGGTGAAGTGGGGGGGGGTCACCTTGGGGTATTTCATTGCCAAGTGACAACCACCTCAGGGAACAGCCCTCAGGGGGCTGTCACTGAAAGAAGAGGGGGTCTTTGTATTGTCATTGTAGCAATACAGATCAGAGAGTCTTGAAGGTAAATAGCATTGCATGCAATAAGTCATTGTGACAAGTGTCTTCTTCTAGTGCGGACAACCCATTTAGGAGGGATGGCTACATCACAGATCGTAATACTGTGGGATAGAGGATAAATTGGTTCAGTTCACATTTTAAAGCAAACTGATCTACTTAGACGGTCCTGAACTCAAATGCAGACAAGAACGCAGCTACCAGCTGGCTGATGTGCTTCTCTCTGAGTTTTGTGATGCAGTCTTGGTTTTGGAAAGCATACCCAAAAATTCATATTTAACAAGAAAAATGCATATTTTATGGGGAAATGCATTTGAGAAGGACACAGAATGCATATTTTAGGGAGAGAATATATACATAACGTGTGGTTTTTTTCAGTTAGCAAAAAATAATGATGGAATGGACCTACAATTAACTGTATGTGAAACTGATATGGAATGGAAAAGGGTTCATCAGTACATCCCATAGCACTTTGTTGTTGTTTTTTTAAAAAAATTCCCTGCTAGATATGAATACACATGGATGGTCAATATTACAGGAACATAGGAAGCTTCCATATATCAAGCCAGATCATTGGTCCACTGAGCTCAGTGTTGTTTACACTGGCTGGCAGTGACTACCCAGGGTTTCAGACAAAGGACATTTCAAGAGCTACCTGGAGATGCCAGGATTTGAACCTGGGACCTCCTGCATGAGCTGCTGCTCTACAGCTCAGACAAAGGCAGCCAGAACATCTCCCTTTGGCCTGTCCCTCACCTCTGTGATAGGAGGGCAGTCTAGACAATCATGGCAGAGACCTCTTGTGACATTGCACACAGTCCAATGCCACTCATAGTAACTTCCTCCTGCCTATTTCTTCTGTTGTAAACTGCCCTGTGATCTTTGGGCAAAGGCTGTTTTATCAATTTAATAAGCAACAACAATAGTATTAGGGTGAGAGCTCCCAGTATATGAACAGACTGTAAAATTATGAATGGCTGGAAAGCCTAGCTTACTCTCACAGTGTTGGGGATTCTTTGCTTGTCGGGCATTTGTGTCCTCTTTTGTAGAAATTTGATTAACATAAAGCAATACCCAGCGTGGAGCTCACTTGGGTACCATGAGAAATTAATGCAACACCCTTTCCTCAAAAGCAGTTGCGCCATGATGCCTGTTTCAAAAAGGAGATGCCTAAAATCTTTTATCAAAGGATCCCTTGCAGAGGCCTGGTGGAGCTGTCATGTTGGATACTGCCAAACCACCCCCATTTCCTTATTACAGCTGACTACGGCTCTCTAAGGCCGCTAGTTTGTCCTCCTCCTGCACATACTTTCCATAGCTCCATAGCAACTCCATAAATCATCTTGCTTGAGTTATGCAGCTTCCTGTACAAGAGAGATCAGATTTCCTTATGGGAGAACAATGACGATATCAGTAGGGCTGCTTGTGCTTTAGTAGTCCTTCTGAAGTGGGCAGTGGGGGCGGCTGGCGACGATCAGGGAATCATGCCCACTTCCAAATAAAGTCTTAACAATGTGGTGTGAGTGTCCTCCCAACACTGTCCCCAGATAGCTATGGAATTCAGCAATGAGAGGATGACATAAGGGTTAGGGTGCTGGACTAGGACCTAGGAGATCAGTGTTTACGTCCCCACTCAGCCATGGAGCTTGATGGGTGAACTTGGGCCAGTCTCCTAGTCCCACTTTGACTAGGTGAATTGCAAGCAATAGCACCAAACTAGCTGTGATTATTAATTTCAATTGGACTAACAATAGATGCAACCCACTGTCCCTCAGTCTAACCTACCTCTCAGGATAAGGAAGGGAGAACTCTGAATGTCACCTTGAGCTTCATAGAGGAGCAGTGGGATATAAGGCATTTCTTACATTTATATACTATCTTTTCCACCAAGGAGCTAAAGGTGGTGTATCCCCATTTTATCTTCACAACAACCCTGTGAGGTAAGTTAGGCTGAGAAGCAGTGACTGGTCAAAGGTCACCCATTAAGCTTCATGGCTTAGTGGGTGTTCAAACCCTGGTCTCCCAGGTCGTACTCTGACACTCTAACCATTACACCGCACTGGTTCTAAGTAGTAATGTAACAATAAATATGTAAACTACAACAACCAAGGAGGTTGTCAAGCAAGGAAATGAAAGCAGATGTGAGGGAGTTCTGAGGACCAGACAAGCTTGGAAGACACCATTCAATCTCCAGGTGTGAGGTTCCCCACCCCTCCATTAGAACATCAATTATCGCACTGGACACCAAGTACTTCTGGTTTCAAACTAAAGAGCTAAACCGTTCCCAATGATGAGCTATGTTTGAAAACTTCCATTTCCACTTTCTTGGAAGCCTGAACTGTGAAATTTCACAGATACAGAAATGGCAAGCGAAGATTCCCCCGGGTTTGTGAAAGAATGAGATCATGTCACCACTTTTATTTTCCATCTGGAAAGAATACTAAAATGGAAACACACGGGAAACGATGACACAATCAAAGCCTTTGAGGAGAGGAGCAGCACCTGTGCCATGCCAAAGTCAGCTGTTCTGCCATGACCCCACAGGGTACAAATATACATGGAAAATACTTTTATAAGAAAGAAATATCAGAGGTCTTCCAGAGAATTCCAGAGAAACCATTTATCCCCACTCCCTGGGAAATTTGGTTTCTCTGCGTGCGAATAAAGTGGAGAATTTAAAGAGGCCACATGTAACCTGATTTCCATCTGATGCTCAAAGCACTAAAAATCTCTGACTTGAAGCCAGTTCCAATGTTCTCTCCACGTGGAGGAGAAGTAAGGAGGGGTCTCCAGCAGCAATTTCCCCTGACAGCATAGGAAGCAGAATTCCCTATCCTTATCCTGCTGGGTGAAGCAGGGGAGTGGTCCAATCAAGCCCAGAAAGCCCTATGAAGAACTTTTACATAGGACACTGGACCAGTAGAGGAGCTGTCCAACAGCTTCAGCAACAAGAAGTCCAAGCTCCAAGTGCTGAAGCAGTCAAGGGGGAAGGTAGACCTAGGAGCTGGTCAATGGAGCTGATCCATCAGCAGCTTCCAGGAAACAAAGAAAGCTTTATGTCATTAATGGAGAACCTTTTACCTGTTTAACTCCAGCTCCCATCAGTCCCAGCCAGCATGGCCAGTCCTTAGGGTTGACAGGAATTATGGTCCAATGACATCCATAGGCAAAATGTTAATGCAATTATCTGGGTTCTATCGTTCTTCCTGGCACATTAGTGGGAACCAAATCTAGTGGTGATTGGTAGAGGGTCCAGAGTTCAGTTGGGGCACATTATTGTTAGAAAATGCCCTGGGGTGCCCCTGCAAGCCCCCAAAACTCCAAGCGTCTTCTGATGAGCATAACTCCAGAGAGGCATTCCCGCTTGTCTCCAGGGTGTTCCATTCCCAAGCTTCCTTGGAAAATGCAACTATTTTGCAGGCTATCTGAGGCTATCTTGTGAGAATGAAATAGGAGAGAATCATATATTCCACATTGAGCTACATAGAAAAGTTGGATATAAATGCAGGTAATAATCAGTAATATCATGGTCTCGGGGTTCCTGTCAAAGTGTCCTGTCTCCTCCTCATCCTGGCCCATGCTCAGACTCACAGCAGAATCACATCTAAATCTTTATCACATCAGGACCAAGGAGCAAGCTAGAACTTGGGGCAAAACCATTACTGAGAGTGCAGGAACACAACAGAGCCTGAGAAGTCCTTTTGCAAGGCTCAATCTGACCAGGAAGCATTATGATACTCCTTTCTGTGCCGAAGGATCCGATGGCCACCCTGTGTGGGTGGAGACAATCAGTCCAGGACCTGAAGGCAGTCAACTAGGGAAGCTGCCCCCTGCAATTCAGAGCTTCACCACATGGGGCACCCACACAAAGGCTGAGCTGTTCTTGAAATCAGAGGGCCATGCAAAGGTAGTGAGGACTGGCTGATCACGAGAAAACTTGTGGCAGGTAGCATTTAATTAAACAATAGAAACAAAACTTTGGGCCAAAAGCCAGCATTTCCTTGACAATTATTGATTTGTGATAAATCCCAGGTATCTCTGGACTGTTGGGACATATGTCTTTGGTCTGACCCAGAACAACATCTCTTATGCTCTGAATATTTTCAATCTCATTTCCCTCATTGAGTAACTTAAGTAGGGGAATTGCTCAGGCTAAGAGAGACACCATTAAACCTCATTCTCCTACATTCCATTATTAGCCTAATGGCCCAAAATCTTTTGATTGAAAATTAATTCTCTGGAGGAATCTGGACAACAGTGTTTGAAATGGCAGCATTCTTTTTTTGCGGGTGAATGGGGGGGGGGGTAAGGGCCTCCCCAGCCTCATAATGACTATTTCTGGGTATTCAACCAGTTAGATTCTTTTCAACTTCATTGGCGCTCCCTGCAGGGACATTAATGTGACTTGAAGTAAATGGTTGGTTGGAGACACACTGAAGCCTACCTCCTTCAGATTCCAAAGCTAAATACTCTTGTCTACTCATTTTGTCTTATATATCTGTCTTTTAAGGATGAGTGGGCTTCCCCCTCCTCCCAGTCACCATTCCAGTGCCATTCCCAGGTTTGCTCTCCCATCTCTCCCAGTTTAACTTTGCGAATGTCTCAATTTGATTCCAGACTTCCTCAATTCAGGATTAGAACTCCCATCATCCTTGACCATTGGCCATGCTGGCTGGGGCTGATGGGGAGGAGTAGCCAAAACATCTGGAGGGCACTAGATCAGGGAAATAAGCAGTAGCCCCTTTCATGCATTCCTCTATGCACAGGTTTAATACCAGGGAGAAGCATTCATAGAATCCAGAGCTGGAAGGGACCCTAAGGATCATCTAGTCCCCAACAATGCAGGAAGATGCACATACGGTGGAACCTTGGTACTCGAACGGCTTGGCTTCTGAACAAATCGGCTCCTGAACGCCGCAAACCCAGAAGTACGTGTTCCACTTTGCGAGCATTTTTCAGAAGCCGAACGTCCCACACAGCTTCCGCTTGAGTGCAGGAAGCTCCTGCAGCCAATCAGAAGCCACGCCTTAGTTTTTGAATGGTTTCGGGAGTTGAATGGACTCCCAGAATGGAAAAAGTTTGAGAACCAAGGTACCACTGTATGGGGATCGAACCTGCAACCTTGACATTGTTAGCACCACATCTAACCAATAGAGCTATCAGAAGCAGGACTATGTCAACTGGCTGCACCTCCTGATGTGCAGAAGAGCCCTCTCTCCTTCTGTTATTTCTTGCTACTGGTATTTAGAAGCATTGTGGTGGCACAACATAGCCATTGTGGCTAGTTGCAGAGTGACCCAGGCTGTGTTGGGTTAAACCAACAGGAAGGAAGGAAGGAAGGAAGGAAGGAAGGAAGGAAGGAAGGAAGGAAGGAAGGAAGGAAACTTGGGACTCTGTGGAATGTGCAGTTCAAGCCTAAGTTTCAGTAACTGGAATGAAGTTGTCATGAGACAGAGTTTTAGCAGTCTGCAGACAGCATTTCAAACTCCACCACCTTCGCAGGCATGGTAATAAAAGTGTCTCAGCAACTTCTCAAGGTCTTTTATCGATTGCCAGTTAAAGCAGCCGTCCTTTTAGCTTTTTACCAATTGCCCGATTCAAGCATCCATTCTATCACAAAGCACAACCTTGAAGCTTACACCTGAGATACATTAACTGTTAATATTTAATACTTAAATTAGCTAGCCTACAATCCTTGTCCTAGATGAGTGAAGGACGAATGGGTTGCCACTGGTGGGTTAAGAGAGAATTCTCTTTCTCTGATAACCTTTCCTATGACTCAGCTACATTAGTAAAAAAAACACAGCACTTCGAATACAGAGTACAGGCTTCAGATTTTTCTCAGTTTCCATGGCTTAGCATGCCCGCCCCAACTTGTCCATTATGCCATCTCCCCTGCCCATGTCCTACCTATCATAGACCTTACCAGCCGGTGTTGAACTCGACGTGAGCATCAAAAAACCCAACCACTGGTGATGTTGCTGCCTTCCAACCTTGGATTCTGGCTCGGATCAGCCCTTCTCGTTTGTTATTACGAACTATTTTCACCAGCCCTGGGTATCTCTTGTGGACATACTGGTCCAAATTAAACTTCAGCTCAACTGTAAAAACAAAGAGACAAGGAGATTTGGGAGTTGAGAAGCACATTCTGTTTCAATTCAACAGAATCTCATTTAACTAGGAGTAAACATTTCTGAAGCTGAAGGCTCCGATACTTTGGCCACCTCATGAGAAGAGAAGACTCCCCGGAAAAGACCCTGATGTTGGGTAAGATGGAGGGCACAAGGGGACGACAGAGGACGAGATGGTTGGACAGTGTTCTTGAGGCTACCAGCATGAGCTTGACTAAACTGCGGGAGGCAGTGGAAGACAGGAGTGCCTGGTGTGCTCTGGTCCATGGGATCATGAAGAGTCGGACATGACTAAACGACTAAACAACAACAACAACAACAGCAACAACAGCAACAGCAACAAACATTTCTGAAGACCTGAATGAGGACAATTCAATCATGCCAAATTACTCAGTACTTAGCACCTTCTGTCTGCCCCACCATTTAAAAATTACTTCAGAAACAGAGGGTAGTATTCAATGATTGTGCTACCTGGAGTAGACACATTGAAATTAATGGACTTGATTCACTTAAGTTCATTAATTTCAGTGGGTCTATTCTGAATAGGATTTAGTTGGATAGTGTATTGGGGTTACTCTATTTTATTGTGCATTTGCTATGTTAGGTAGCTGAAAATGAAATGGATTGGGCCATTTGAATATTATTATTAATTATTATTGGTATTACTATTCCAGATCATGAGAAATAATGAGTTTCTGTGCATTAAATTGTAATAAGTTGGTCACACTGACCAAAGCTTAAGAAAGATTCCCTTGGGAAGAGCCATAACTCAGTGGTAGGACATCTGACTTCGAATACAGAAGGTCGCGTGTTCAATTCCCAGCATTTCCATGTAGGGCTGGAAAAGACCCCTGCTGGAAACTGGTCAGTATAGTTGTTACTGAGCTAGATAGACCAGTGGTCTGACTCAGTACAAGGCCATTTCCTATGTTTCTAAGCTTAAAGTGCACCCCACAGTAAATATACATATTGCACCCCAAAATTGGATCACAAGTTCTCCTTCAACGGAAACAATACCTCTATATCTTCATTCTTTTTGGTGTCCATACTTGCCGCCTCCATTGAAGCAGAATAAGCACAAGTTTAGCACTAATTTTCGTGTTATTTGCAATTGGATACTTCCCCCCCCCCCGAAGCAAATGACACAGAAATCAGCACTAAGCTTCTGCTACATATCTCTTTTATGTCATGTGAAAGCACAAATATAATTAGGAACTTGACAGTTAGGGCAACGTTGGGGAGAACAGGATCAGTTGTGGTGCAAATGCAGTGCAGAACCCATATGTTTGCAGGCAAAGGGCCACAGCTCTGTGGCACATGGGAAGCTGCCATTGGTTCATCTAGTCCAGTGTTGTTTACACGGTCTGGCAGCAGTTCTCAAGGGTTTCAGACAAGAGTTTTAGTCTTGCCTGAAGATACCAGAATTTGAATCTGGGACCTTTTGCATACACTCTGCCACTAAGCTGTGGCATTGCACAGCATACAATTAGCACATTATTTCCCCATAGTGGGAAAACAAGCTACTCATAAGTATATATGAATCATTTTTCCTCAACAGCTTTTCCCCCATTATGGACAATCCAAACATGCATTACATTAGTAAGAAACAGAAAACAAACACAAACAAACAAACAAACAAACAAACAAACAAACAGGTGTTTTGAATATTCACCATTGTCACTGTTGTCATCCACCAAGATAATCTCCTTGAGCAAGTGGGATGGGGTGTGATTCACAACACTGTGTACTGAGCGCAAGATGACAGATAGAGCCTCATTTACAAAAATAAAGACCACCGAGATCTGGGGCAGGTCATCGGGATAGGACATCTGTTTGCACCTGGAGAGAATAAAAACAAAGACTAAGATATACCGAGCATTTAAAAAAGAACAACAGAAACCACACCTTAGCTTTCATTAAGCTTTTCTCCATTTAAATGCAGGGACCCAATTTTATGTATTTATAAAAACATTTGCATACCGTTATGTCATAAAACCAATATCAAAGTGGTTTCCACCATGGGTTGGCAAACTAAGGTCCGCAGGCCAGATCAGGCCCCATTGCCTTCTGGATCCGGCCCATGGACGGTCCGGGAATCACCATGTGGATCACCAGTGTGTGTGTTCTTCCCCTCTCTGTCGCTCTCCCTCACACAGCAGTGGTGGCGCCTCCTCCCTCCCTCCTCCTGTCTTCTTCCCACCCTGCCTAGAGAAGGAAGGGGGCTGGGCTTTGTTGGTGCCAGCAGCAGCAGCAGCAGCAGCGCTCGAGCGGCCACCATTTTAAGCATCCCCTCTCTAGAGCTCTTTCACACGCCACTCATCATCACTCCGCCGCTTCCGCCAGCCCCTCCTGCTCGCAAGACACAGGCAAGCAGCCACAGGGGCTCGTGGTGCTCTTGTATCATTTTTTTCTTCTTCTTCAAAATATAGTCCGTGTTGGGTGTAGTGAAGGGTTAACCTTCTATGCCTCGAGACTGAGGGGACGGGCTTGCAAAGGAAGTAAGCCAGGACGTGACGAAAGCAGCTTGGAATGCTGTGAGCTGTGTGGAAATCGAAAGCAGTTTGTTGCGTCGCTGCAAGCAGAGGGAGAAGATGCAGCTTGAATCAGATGGAAGTTGGACTTTGTAAATACACTACTTTTGTGCCAATAAAGAGATTTTAGGACAGAAGAAACGTTTGGGACTGCTCTTTCGACACACACGACCGCTGTGCAACTTTGCTAATTGCTAATTGCTCGCAGGGGGGAGCGTGCTGGATGCCGAACAATAAAGCAATAAATCTACCGAAGAGTCCGGCCCCCCACAAGGTCTGAGGGACAGTGGACCGGCCCCCTGCTGAAAAAGTTTGCTGACCCCTGGTTTACACCAACGGAATATAAAAATGTACAATAAAAACAATTACAGAAAGTTAAGAGCAGACATCTATTAACCACTGAGGAAGGGTGCATTCTTAATTGTCTGCATGGCCCTGGCAGAATAGAGAAGTATTCAGCAG
Source organism: Podarcis tiliguerta (assembly GCF_965153285.1). Lineage (NCBI taxonomy): Eukaryota > Metazoa > Chordata > Lepidosauria > Squamata > Lacertidae > Podarcis > Podarcis tiliguerta. The sequence goes on along the minus strand of NC_139549.1, from coordinate 33,939,366 downwards.
GCATTTAAACTGTATGGGGAGCAACCCTACTAGAAAAGCTAAGCAGCAAACTGAAATTAGCACAGAGACAAACGGAAGAGGGTGTCTTCATCCTGGTGTGGCTCCCCTTTATTCCATATGCATTCCAACAAGACAATGACCTGAACCCCCAACATATATACGAATTGACCCAACAACCACCCCCAAGCAAAACTCACTGCAATCAACTGAACGCAACCAACCATGCTCTGGGCTCTCCATCCTCTCGCACCACCAACATTAATGAATAAATTAATAAAGAAAGAAAGAACCTCTCCACGTGATGCTGACACAGAAACTCTGCACATACACTATGCCAAATAATGAAAAGACATTATCTCCCCCTTCTCTCTCCCTACAGTGTCTCACACTGAATGTAACTGACCTATAGAAAGGACTCTGTGAATTGAAAATAGAGACATTATATGTACCTTTGCTATGCATGAAAATATTTCAATCAAAACATTTTTTTAAAAAAAAAAGTTGGCAAAGAAGGCACCTGCTGAATGTCTATTGACAGAGTATTGCATAGGACTGAGGTGATGATACTATAGACACAGTTTCTTCTTGTCATTAAGAGCCTCACCAAGTTGGAGAACAACTAGCAATGCTTCTGCAGATTATCTTAGTGATCAATCTGAGATTTAAGGGTTTAAGGAGCCCCTGAGGGACCCTGGACATAAGGTGTTCAGGGCTTTGTAATTTTTTGGAAATGGTTCACCCATATGCATTGGTCACTTATCTCCCCTCCATCTTGTGTGTATAGGATCACCCAGCGATGCTTCTTTTTCTGGGTGATGGGGGACTAGTCTGTGGCCTCCAAGGTATTAGGGTGGCGCTGTGGTCTAAACCACTGAGCCTCTTGGGCTTGCCGATCAGAAGGTCGGCGGTTCAAATCCCCGCGATGGGGTGAGGTCCCATTGCTCTGTCCCAGCTCCTGCCAACCTAGCAGTGCACACCAGTGAAAGTAGATAAATAGGTACCACTGTGGCAGGAATGTAAATGGCATTTCCGTGTGCTCTGGTTTCCGTCACAGTGTTCCATTGTGCCAGAAGTGGTTTAGTCATGCTGGTCACATGACCAGGAAAGCTGACTGTGGACAAACACCGGCTCCCTTGGCCTGAAGCGAGATGAGCGCTACAACCCCATTGTCGCCTTTGACTAGACTTAACTGTCCAGGCATCCTTTACTTTAACTTTACTCCAAGATGTTACTCAACAATGAACAACTGAAATATCATCTCACTCCTTATGCACCCAATTGACCACTGCGCTCTGCAGGCGAGGACCTCCTACATCTTATCAGGAAGTCAGTTCCTCACAACACAGAAATTGGGTCATTACTGTGGTGGAATTCCCTCCCATTAAATATTAGGCAGGTGCCATCTCACTTGTCTTTTAGGTGCCTAATTTAGAGACGTTTCCCATTCAACAAGTGGAGTTCTCTCTCAGTTTGCATCTGTATTTGAATTGTTTAAAATATTTTTTAATAGTTTTAATTTAATTTAATTGGTTGTCTCCTTTGAGAGGTAGAGTGGGATATAGATTTAATTATTTGATTAATTAATAAGTACCATAAGCTCCAGCCAATATGGGCAATAGCCAGGGATGATGGGAGCTATAGTATGAAACTACCTGGAGAGCAACAGGTTAGGCCCCCCATCCTATTTGAACCAGGATATACATTTTCCCCCAGCCACTACAATTGTGATAATGGCTGAGTATTACTCTGGGCACTGTCTAAACATTTTTGGATATTCAAACCATGCAGGAACCTGAGAATTAACCCCAGCTGCTGCAGGTATCAACCCACAGTTCAGTCTTCTGCAGAGCACCTTGCAATGAAAGTGAAATGCCAACTCTCTCCTTTGCATAGAAATTAATGATAAAAATAACCAACGTGCTCTCACAGGCAGATCCAGGGTCCAATTACCATAGCAATTACGGGGCCTGTTCTCTAAAATACAGCTAATGATACCACAGGAAATGACTTTCCTTGCTCTTGTCAAACTCAATGACCTCCTGGCTCATCACTTCAACGTAATGATCATACTTTTTTTAACCGTTAGCCATTCATCTCTGGGTGTGGGGGTCACAGGATGTGCCTGGCTACCAGATAACCCCTGGTGATACGTGATGGAGAAGGTGAAAATGCTGGAGCAATCCATTTTCTGGCCCAGTCTGAGCTGTACTGTATCAAAAGGTTGGTGGAACCTATTACCCATCCCAATGTCCTTGTGACAATTTAAAGTCCTGTGGGCAACCTACCTCTCAGTGGGGCAGCACATTAGGGTAAATGGGGCAGTGCCCCATCAACCTCAGTCTGCCCTCAGCCAGCCCCCACTTGCCTGCCTTCTTACTTACAACTTGACCGGGGAGTGTGCATATGTCAACTTCCTCCTCTGTAGAACTCAGCAGGGTGAAGGATGGGCAGAAGAAGAAGAAGAGTTTGGAATTGATATCCCACTTTATCACTACCCTAAGGAGTCTCAAAGCGGCTAACATTCTCCTTTCCCTTCCTCCCCCACAACAAACACTCTGTGAGGTGAGTGAGGCTGAGAGACTTCAAAGAAGTGTGACTAGCCCAAGGTCACCCAGCAGCTGCATGTGGAGGAGTGGGGACGCGAACCCAGTTCACCAGATTACGAGTCCACCACTCTTAACCACTACACCACACTGGCTCTCTAGAAGTTGTTGGCTCCACCTATCAATGACTCTGGAGCCATCTACTGTTGGCGTCCCCACCTTCCACCCTACCAGTCCCAATGGGTTACTGCTGGCTATGTACTAAAAAGGTCCACTGCACATTATTAGCCTGCTAAAACATATTCCAGTGCTTTATAAAAAATAAACCTTGATGAGAGTGGGAGTGAGGGCAGAATTAGGAATGGTTCCTAAACACTATTCACTGTGTGTTTGATTTGATTTGTGAGTCACCTACTGCAATCATACCTCTCAGCAACTTACAGTTTAAAATAATGAGCAATACTCACACACAGACGGTAGCCCAAAAGTAGGTGTGCTGCTTTAGAATCCACTTTGTGTGTTCTTGACTCAAATTCTGATCATTCAAAATATCAGAAACGAAAAACAATCATGTATGTATCTATGTACAGTGGCACCTTGGGTTAAGAACTTAATTCGTTCTGGAGGTCCGTTCTTAACCTGAAACTGTTCTTAACCTGAGGTACCACTTTAGCTAATGGGGCCCCCCACTGCCGCCGCGCGATTTCTGTTCTCATCCTGAAGCAAAGTTCTTAACCTGAGTGTAATGGTTCTAGGGATTGCTTGTGCGTAAGTTGCCTTTACTCCTGGCTAGGCTGCATGGTTGAACCCTTTCTGACCGGACAGCCTCTATTCCGTGGCTGCCTCAGTCGCTGGCAGAATCCGTCAGTGGGCGTTTCTTAAACCGCTTCCAACATAAAAGCTGCTTAACGCCCAGTCTCCTCCCCCGTTGCCTGCGCGAAAGTGTTCTGCGCAAGGTGGGTGTGGGCAAAGGAGCACTTGTCCCCTCTCCGCTGGTCTCCTGCGAAGAGTCCTGGAGCCACCTCTCCGATTCCTCTATCTCCTCCCCTTTTCCACTGGTGTTACACTGATTTCCTTCCCCAGCGTATGGGCTATCCCTCCTCCTACTGGGGCCCTCTCCACCATCATCCGGGAGCCCTCTCACCTCCTCCTGCTCCGATGGCAGTTCCCTGACACTGCGGTACCACTGTATGTATGTATGGAAAGTTTATCTACTTTTGGGCCTGTATAAGAGCTGCATTCAAACAAGGTTTATTCAGAGTAAAGACACTAAAATTAATGGGCCTAAGTTAGTTCCCTATCAATTTCAATTATTATACTCCGAGTACAACGAGGGTTGAATGTAATCCATTATATAATAAAAAATACATAATATCAACTAAGAAGAAGAGGAGGAGGAGCAGGAGGAGGAGCCATCAGGATCAGGCCAATGGCCCTTACAGTTTAGCAGTGGTGTAGCGTGGGGTTGCAGGGGGGGCCGGCCGCACCGGGCGCAACATCTGGGGGGGCGCGCGCTTGCACTCGCAGCTCTCTGCCCATACCTGGCTCACTCACTCTCTCTCACTGCAGTGCTGGCTGTGCGAATCCGATCCGAGCCGCCGGGTCGCTGCCCACTGTGGAGGGGAGGGTGCCAGGCGTGCGGTGCGGAGCGGAGAGAGAGCGAGGGACTATCTGGGGGAGGGACAGTGCAGTGGGGGGGGGGCGCAAATTTCTTGCCTTGCCCCGGGTTAGGGGGCGCAAATTACTTGCCTTGCCCCGGGTGCTGACAACCCATGCTACGCCACTGCAGTTTAGCATCCTGTTCTCACAGTGACCAACAAGATGCGTTTGGGAAGCCCACAAGCAGGATTCAAGCACAAGAGCAGTCTCCCCTCTCATTGGATTCCAGCAGTTGATATCCAGCAACTGATATTCAGTATTGCCTAAGATCCAGGGCAAAAAGCGCCGCCTTTCAGAAATTTCCCCTGAACGTCAATTCTGCCTTTGAAATCCTAAACATATGGCAGCCATTGAGTAAACATGCCTAGGATTGCACTGTTTAACTTTAGCACTGTTCAGATACTGAAATGTTCAACCTGTTGAAGGCTCATGTGTACTAACCACACCCCAATATATTCTTGCAACCATCTTTGGCCTTCCCGCATTCAGCAGGAAGGTTGGGTCAGGGGATTCTATTGGAGAAGGGCCATAGCTCAGTGGTAGAGCATCTTGCTTTATGTGCAGAAGGTCCCAGGTTCGCTCCCTGGCGTCTCCAGGTAGGACTGGGAGAGAACTCTGTCTGAAATTCTGGAGAGCTGCTGTCAGTCAGTGTGGACAATGCTGAGCTAAGTGGACCAACGGTCTGACTCTAGATAAGGCAGCTTCCTCTGCATATTTAGTTGAAGCTTCCTGAGTCTTGGGAACCCTGAATGATCAGGATTTTGCTGCATAGTTTTCAAAAACTCCACTGCCTTTCCACTCATTCCCCCATACTTATTGCATCACCGGTATCTGTGATCCTAGCTACTACATGGGGTGATGTTTCAGAGCAGGGATAAGGAATGTCTGGTCCAGAGGGCAAATTCACCCTTTAGGTGCCTGCTATTTTCACTAACATATACATTTTTTTGTGCAGACTTTATCTTAGTAAAGGTAAAGGGACCCCTGACCATTAGGTCCAGTCGTGACCAACTCTGGGGTTGCGGCGCTCATCTCGCTTTATTGGCCGAGGGAGCCGACGTACAGCTTCCAGGTCATGTGGCCAGCATGACTAAGCCGCTTCTGGCAAACCAGAGCAGCACACGGAAATGCTGTTTACCTTCCCACTGGAGCGGTACCTATTTATCTACTTGCACTTTGACGTGCTTTTGAACTGATAGGTTCGCAGGAGCAGGGACCGAGCAACGGGAGCTCACCCCATCGTGGGGATTCGAACCACTGACCTTCTGATCAGCAAGTCCTAGGCTCTGTGGTTTAACCCACAGCGCCACCCGCGTCCCTAGACTTTAGCCTACCATAATGTATTTTTGTACACATTACTTTGCTGGAGAGCTGCACCGCAGAATTCAGAAACGTGTGAATTTTGAAGGCAGACTGTGTTTCGGTTTTTGTACAGTTTGCGGAAGTGCACATTAGGGCAGTTCTCATTGAAATGCAAAGTGAATCAAATTTGTCCCCCATCTCTGGTGAGGGCAAGATTCAAATCCTTGGTCTCTGATCCTACCCCCTACCCCCCACCCCAGACAAAAAGGCACTTGCTGACTGCATAGTCTATAAGTTCTTTGGCTGCTGGATCTTGCAGGCAACCCTTCTGTTCTCCATTTGTTTCCTAATAAACCTAATTAGAATTTGGTTCTTGCTTCTGGGGAAAATGCTAATGACTATATTATGTGGCCTTTCCCCCTACCAAGTAATGAACCCTTTTCCTCCCCGATCCTACTGGGGGGGGGCGCACACTAAAGAAGCAAAATAACAAACTGGCATGATGAAGCACTAATGAGGCAAGATGCACTGGGTTGATGTGAAGAGGAAGGAAGGGAACACATCTCCTTGGAAGCGAGCTAAGGACACAAAGGCTGCCTACAAGCTCCTGGATGAACTTTCAGTGTACCTGCTGTGCTAGAGCAAGAAGGATTTAGGGGAAAAAATGTTCCATCCATGCAGTAAGTTGAGAGTGAGAGAGAGAGAGGGAGGGAGGGAGAAGAAACAAGTTTTCATGGGAAATGGACCAAGCATGTGGTAAAATGGACAAGATTTGCCATTGGCCTGTTTCAGCAGGCTCTCCTCATGTTCTTTACTTCTAAGCAGGGAGAACTACTAGCCAGGATGGGCCTCTTCGTTGGAGGCAGTATGACCCTGATACCGGTTGCTGGGAATAGACTCCCATCAGCCCCAGCCAACATGGCCAATGGTCAGGAATGATGGGAGCTGTAGCCCAGCAACATCTAGAGGACCACAGGTTCGCCATCCCTGCCCTACAGCTGTGTTGGTGCAGGAGCCTCAGAGTTCAGTCCCATTGTGAAATGTGTAGTAGACACACACACACACACCAAACTCAGCTTAAAAATGGGGTGAGGCAGAAGAAACCCCAACATTAGGCCCAAGGCAATTCTCTTACCAACCCACATATCAAATAGAACAAATTTCAGCAGCTGCCCCAATCAGAATTAGGGATGTGGGGTTCGGTCGCTTTTGGTTTTATTCCAGTCTTAAATCAACTTCACATTTTCACATCAGTTTGTGAATTTTTTTAAAAAGCCCTCATGAAATTTCAACATTTTAGTGTGAATTTCTCTTAATATATATCTGTTTGCATGTGATTTGTAAGTCTTAACATTTGTATACTTTGTTCCTATGAATACATGCATAGTTCTGCACTTTATCCCAGAATGTGTACTTTTGTACACATTCCTTGGCTGAAGAATTGCATTTCAAAATCCAGAGAAGTGCATGTTTTAAGGGGTGGGTGTATTTCAGTTTCTCTATGTGACAGAATGTGTGAATTAGGTAGGTTCACCTTTAAATGCAAACTAAATTTATCTCCCATATCCTTAGTCAGACTATGAACTGAGAACTTCTGGAAGATGCAATTCCTAGGTAATAAATTAAAAAATAAAATAAAAATGAGCCTTTGGCTCAGAATAGACCTGTTGCCTCCCCAGTTCATCACTGAGGGAAATGGGAGAGCCAGTGTGGTGTAGTGGTTTAGAGCGATAGACTCGTAATCTGGGGAACCGGGTTTGCGCCTCCGCTCCTCCACATGCAGCTGCTGGATGACCTTTGGCCAGTCACACTTCTCTGAAGTCTTTAAATGCAAACCAAATTTATCTCCCATATCCTCAGTCAGACTATGAACTGAGAACTTCTGGAAGATGCAATTCCTAGGTAATAAATTTAAAAATAAAATAAAAATGAGCCTTTGGTTCAGAATAGACCTGTTGCCTCCCCAGTTCACCTCACAGAGTGTTTGTTGTGGGGGAGGAAGGGAAAGGAGAATGTTAGCCACTTTGAGACTCCTTCAGGTAGTGATAAAGCGGGATATGAAATCCAAACTACTACTACTACTACTACTACTACTCTTCTTCTTCTTCTTCTTCTTCTTCTTCTTCTTCTTCTTCTTCTTCTTCTTCTCAAGGCTCTACATTGGCTGATGGTGAATTGCCAGAGATCTGGTGATGAGGGTGCCAACATGTTTGGATCCCTGCACTGACAATACACTCAAGCCAATACACTCAAGTGTTGCTGCAGGAGTCTTCCGTAAATGGAATCTCAACTTCTTTTTTCACGGAAAAGCTGCAAGTCTGACCAGAAAACACAAGCAACTTCCTTCCTCTGCCTAGCTTTATTATGACACCCTTGCAAATATCTCCATTGAGTGCACCAATAATCCACTGTATGGCTACATTCACACCCAATCTTGAAAGCACTATGATACCACTTTAAACAATCATGGCTTCCCTCAAAGAATTATGGGAGCTGTAGTTTGTTAAGAGTGCTGAGAGTCCTCAGGAGACTCCTATTCAACTCCTGGAGCTACAATTCTCACGGTTTCCTTTGAAGAGGGATTGATTGTTAAACCATTCTGAGAATTGTAGCTCCATGAGGGGAATGAGAGTTTTCTAGTGACTCTCAGCACCCTTAACCAAATTGCAATTCCCAGGATTCTTTGGGGGAAGCCATGATTGTATAAAGTGGAATCATAGCACTTTAAATGCATGGTATAAATATGGCTCTTGTCTCCTTTGACTCAAATGCCTCCTGTTTCCTATATGACATTCCTGTGAGGATCATATCATCTTGTTGCAATGGAGGCAGTTGTAGGAAGGGGGGAAGCCAATGGAATGGACTGACTTAGCTCCACCTCTGATGCAGAGCCGATACAGTGGGCCTCGCTATCTCCCCTCTCCTTCTGCCGCATCGATTACTACATTACAGTATAATTGGCTTTTGTTTATTGGCTTTGTGATCTGCTCTAATACCTTAGGGTTGGTCTGGTAAGCAATATTATAAGGAACATGCATTGTGCCATATAGAATGGTGATGTTCTTAAACAAGGAACCTCTCTCTCACTTTGGGTGATTTGAGTGCTGGAAAAAAATTCCATTAGGGATTTCATTAAGGCTCTCTTGTCAGGAGCTCATGCAGCAACGTGTTAGGGAGAGCAGGAGCCGGGGAGAGAATTCAATTATTTGCCACTCTTGACTTCCCCTAACTGGCTTCTACTCTGTAAAAGTAGCTTAAGAGCCCTTGACAAGCAGTTTCCGTTTTAATGGTCTCTTGCATATTTCACAGGGGACTATCTTCAATCTGTGATCAAATCTAGCACTGCAGAATTGGGGCATCTGCCTAGCCCAGCCTTTCCCACACTGGTGCTCTCCAGACATTTTGAACCCACTTAGTCAGCGCCAGCTAGTTCCAGTCACTGGGTGCTCATTTGGAAAGGCAGGAGGACCAACAGTAGGTGGAGCCAGATTCAGTAACAGGCAGTCACCCCCTGACTAGTTGTAAGTAACAAGGCAGGCAGCTGGAGACTAGCTGGGGGCAGTCTGCGTGTGCAATAATGTTGAGGGGTACTCTCATTTTCCTACTCATATTGAAATACTGCCCCTCAATGAGGCCAAACTTAGATTCACAAAATGCTTAGGGGTATGTGTACCCCTGCATCCCCCAGAAAAAACTATCTATCTATCATCTATCTATCTATCATCTATCTATCTATCTATCTATCATCTATCTATCTATCTATCATCTATCTATCTATCTATCATCTATCTATCTATCATCTATCTATCTATCTATCTATCTATCTATCTATCATCTATCATCTATCTATCTATCTATCTATCATCTATCTATCTATCTATCTATCTATCTATATCTATCTATCTATCTATCTATCTATCTATCTATCTATCTATCTATCATCTATATCTATCTATCTATCTATCTATCTATCTATCTATCTATCTATCTATATCTATCTATCTATCTATCATCTATCTATCATCATCTATCTATCATCTATCTATCATCTATCATCATCTATCTATCTATATTTATCTATCTATCATCTATATCTATCTATCTACCGTATTTTTCGCACTATAGGACACACCGGACAATAGGATGCACCTTGTTTTAGAAGGGGGAGAACAAGAAAAAAAAATCTCCCTCTCTCTGCCCAGTGCCCCTTCAGCGAAGCGGCAGGCGGTGCTGCGCAGAGACGGGGAGAATTTCCCCCCTCTTGTTTCTCCCTCTAAAACAAGGTGCTTTTTAATGTGTGTTCAGTCGCCTTCAGGCGCCTACCTTGGAAGCCTGGAGAGTGAGAGGGGTCGGTGCGCACCGACCCCTCTCACTCTCCAGGCTTCAGGTTCCTTTTGACCTGCTCTTTGGGGCTGGCGGGGGGAAACCCACCACCAGCCCCAAAGAGCAGGTCGGGGAGCAGCGGAAAGCCGCGCAGCGGAGAGGCTCCTGCCATAGCCGCGCGTCACCTCTCCAGCCGGGGGAGGGTCGCGGGGCTATGGCGTCTTCGCTCCATAGGACGCACACACATTTCCCCTTCATTTTTGAAGGGGAAAAAGTGCGTCCTATAGAGCGAAAAATACAGTATATCATCTATCTATCTATCATCTATCATCTATCATCTATCATCTATATCATCTATATCTATCTATCATCTATCTATCTATATCTATCTATCATCTATCTATCTATCATCTATCTATCTATCTATCATCTATCTATCTATCTATCTATCTATCTATCATCTATCATCTATCATCTATCTGTCATCTATCTATATCTATCTATCTATATCTATCTATCTATCTATCTATCTATCTATCATCTATCTATCTATCTATCTATCTATCTATCTATCTATATCTATCATCTATCTATCTATCTATATCTATCTATCTATCATCTATCTATCATCTCTATCTATCTATCATCTATCTATCTATCTACACACACACATTTCAAAATACAATCGGAGAAAAAAGAGAAAAAGACAGAAAAACCACAAACAATAACACTGTACATTTCAATTATTTCACCAAATAATTTCTTTTGCTCAACTTCCCTTCCAACCTTCCATAGTTTCCTTCCATTGCATATTCTGCTTTTCCTAATCATTCTTACATCCAAATTTTCCTCATTACAATTTCAAACTACTAAGCTTACTGCAGACCAGATAGTGTTTTAACATTCTTACAATTGGTTGGTTTTTTTTAATAATCTACAAATAATTTCAGGTCCTCTTTAAATGTTGTCACTTCTTGTTCTCTCATTTTACTCATCAAACTTGCTAATTCTATATACTCCATCAGTTTCATCTGCCACTCCTCCTTTGCAGGCACTGCATCCTCTTGCCATTTCTCACAGACTGAGGTTCAGGGGCCAGTGCCCCATTGGGGCTGCTTAACCAGCCTCCACTAAAGGTAAAGGTAAAGGTACCCCTGCCCATACGGGCCAGTCGTGTCCGACTCTAGGGTTGTGCGTCCATCTCACTTAAGAGGCCGGGGGCCAGCGCTGTCCGGAGACACGTCCGGGTCACATGGCCAGCGTGACGAAGCTGCTCTGGTGAGCGAGCACCAGCGCAGCACACGGAAACGGCGTTTACCTTCCCGCTATAAAGCGGTATCTATTTATCTACTTGCACTTAGGGGTGCTTTCGAACTGCTAGGTGGGCAGGAGCTGGGACCGAAAGACGGGAGCTCACCCCGCCGTGGAGATTCGAACTGCCGACCATACCCACAGCGTATGGTTTTACCCACAGCGCCACTCGCGTCCCTAACCAGCCTCCGCTAGCTCCAGCTAAATTTCCAGCTTTTGCAAGTAAGTTACTGGAGCTTTCAGGGGAGAACAAAAGCCTTACCTGTCACCAACAAAACTAAACAAACAAGAAAGTGGACTGAGCAAAATTACCCCCTAGTCTTTGCTTGTTCAGCTGATGCTGTTACAGTGTGAAGAAATTAATATTTTAGGTGCCTTGATGTTCAGGAGTTATGTATAATTTACTCCTCAGGTTGCTCCCTCTTGCTAAGCTGAATAGTTCAAGGAAAGCTGAGGCCAAGTCTTATAGGAAAGGAATCCAATGCATAGCAAGCCACCTAGTTGTACTATAGATGTGCTTTTCAGAAGTTGTTGGTGTAGAATTTGTATCAGCATGGCCAACAGTAGTCCAAAACATATGTAGCGTAAAAGGTTAGGAAAAGCTGGACATTTAGAACTCTTAGAACCCCTTTAATCTGTGATTCCTGCATTTCTTGGACTAGATGTCTCTTTTGTTCCCTTCCAACTCTACAATTCTATGAACACCTGTTTTGAAATTGGCTTCCAGAACCACATTAAGGGATTCACTCTAGTGTTTGCTGAAATGACTGGTGCTGACGTGTCCTTCTCCATGTTCCAGTAGCTCTGACCTAGCGGACCACAGAAAAGAATTATTGTGTTGTCACCCTCCAGACCTATCTTGGAGGAGACACGTGGATGATGATTTCAGGGTCTGGGTCAGTTCATATGGCGAGAGGTGGTCCTTGAGGTATTGTGGTCCCGAGTTGTTTAGGGCTTTACAGGTCAAAACCAGCACTTTGAATTGGGCCCAGAAATTAACTGGCAGCCAGTGCAGTCGGACCAGAATCAGTGTAATATGCTCAAACAGTCTAACCCCGTGAGCAACCTGGCTGCCAAATTCTGCAGCAGCTGAAGTTTCCAAACAGTTTTCACTACATCAATTAAATTTACACTTTTTAAAACTGGAAGGTATTTCTTAAAACTGCGAGTTAGGGCTGCTATCTTTGAAGTAAAGCTAAGATTCAAAAAAGAGCACCTTCAAACCAGTTGTAGTAGTTAAAATTGCAGCATATTGGCGTTGTCTTAAGCTGGCCAGCAGAGAGATGCTTTGCTGAATGTAAACACACCACAGTCTGCTTTTAAATTTGGTATCAGCAATTGCTGGTTTCAAGTACCGCAGTGCTGAAAACTATCTTCCAATTTCTCAAAAAAAGGTGTATCCCTTGCTGAAATGGCTTCGATTCTTCTTCACACTCTCATGGACCTTTAGAACGTATTCAGCATTTTAGTGGGCGAAGCAAAGCTTGCTTTCTGGTTGTGAGGTGGTTTTGGGTGTTGTGTGTACGTTTCCATTTCTATTCAGCCAGGGTGTCTAACCTGTGGCATACCCTCCAACATTTATCTGATGAAAATAGGGACAAAAGCACGACATTCCAGGATCAAATCAGAAACCAGGACAGCTTCTGTAAATCCAGGACTGTCTCTGGAAAAAGGGACACTTGGAGGGTCTGACTGTAGCCTTCCAGATGTTGTTGAGACTCCAACTTCCAGCAGCCCCAACCAATGCTCAGAGATGGTGGGAGTTGTACTCCAACTGCATATGGAGGTCCAAGGGCTAGCCACCGCTGCATTCATCATTTCAACACCACTCTGACACCTCCCTGGCTATTTCCACTTCATGATCTGGCAGCCCCATGGCTTAAGCTATCTACCGATGACTTCCCCTGAGCTCTACCCAAAGCCTGGGAAACAAGGGAGTCTGGCTTCCCAGTGCATGAGATCAGTGTGCTCACTCGTCTTGTTTTTAAGGGAAGTTCTTCCTCCTAGCTTTGTTGATTTGTTAAAAAGCAATAATATTTTACATGTGAAGGCAGCAATGAACAGATTTCCACCATCCTGTACTTAAGGGAATACCCAGCTGAGGATATGGTGAGGTTTCATGGAAGGGCTTGAACCTATAAAGTATGCAGACCACAGATCACCAGAGGGATGTTTTGTAGCATGAAATAAAGGTGATTGAAAAACACCTCTTAGCTACCCTGAAAGTAAGGCTCAACCAGTGCTCTTGTGTGTGGGTGGTTGTGGTATATTTGCGCTTCCCATTGCAGTCATTTTGTGCTGGCGTCCATGACACTTTTATCAAGACATGAGTACTGGCACCTCATTTCTTTTGTTTACCAAAAAGAGCTGGGAACAACATGAGCCTTCACGCCACTCATGAGAATGTCACCAAAATTTTATCTGACTATCTTCTCATTCAAGTTCTTTTCTCACTAAGCAATGGAAAATGTAGGAAAATGTAGGAGACAATTTGGACACAGTGCTGCTTTCAAGATGGAAAACCAAACCAAACCCACAACCCCAAGCAGTGTATCAAATGGGTCACCCTTACTTCCCCACCATGGCCTGACTGTTGCCATCTAAACTATGTATATGGATGCGTGGTACTCTGCTAGATTCACAGGGACATTGTGTTATGTCTCTTCTTGATGGTAGACCTGACTGTAGTCTTTATAATGAGAATCTTCAGCAAGCAATCTTGCTGAGAGCCTCTAAGGGCTATAAAGTAGGGTGCAAACCATCCTGTGATCATCAGGAGAAAGGCAGTACACTGGTACCTCGGGTTACAGACGCTTCAGGTTACAGATGCTTCAGGTTACAGGCTCCGCTAACCCAGAAATAGTACCTCAGGTTAAGAACTTTGCTTCAGGATGAGAACAGAAATTGTGTGGCGACAGGGGGAGGCCCCATTAGCTAAAGTGGTACCTCAGGTTAAGAACAGTTTCAGGTTAAGAGCGGACCTCCAGAACGAATTACGTTCATAACCCGAGGTACCATTGTATAGAAATTTAATAAATAATAAGAAGAGATAAATAACTATTAAGAGCCATTCCTCTAGACATGGTTACAGTATACATAGATGAGTGCCGCAACCCCATAGTCGCTTTTGACTGGACTTAGCCGTCTTTATACACCCCCCCCCCACAGCCCAAGAGCTGAGATAAAGCCAGATAGACTCTGACAGCTCCTGATTATTTCACAAATGCATTGACTACTACAGAGTCCATTTGGTTGTTAACAATCTCCTCTGAACACTTATCTCTAGCGACAATGCCTAGGTTTGCAATTATCTGGTTCAGTCTACAAATTTGTCCAACTCATAATGCTTCTCTGCATTGCAGACTGAGAAGGGATGGGTGGCTCAGTCTATTTCCAGTCAGTGTCAATTTCACATGTGATCAGTCTTAAGTCGACTGCATCTTGGGTTTTTTCCTCCTCCACACCTCCTTTTAAAAAGAGATTGCATTCAAAATTGCATTTAAATTATACATGTTTTATATGCATTTTGTATGCATTGCACATGTATCACCCCCCCAAAAAAACATACATTTTAGTAGGCTTTCCAATGCATTTATTGGGCCAGATGGCCCAAACCAGATGCTTTAACAGGGTATGGAAGCATTTTATTGTCTGAGCCTCCTTCTCAATCAGCCAGTCCTTGATGGTTGCGAACCTTCTGAGAAGAGCCATTGCCCAGTGCTACAGTATCCGATTTGTATGCAGAAGGTCCCAGGTCCATCCACAGCTGCTGTATTCTGGATTAGTTGCAGTTTCCAAGTCACCTTCAAATGTAGACCCACGTAGAGCGCATTGCAGTAGTCCAAGTAGGAGATAACTAGAGCATGTACCACTCTGGCAAGACAGTGTGTGGGCAGGTAGGGTCTCAGCCGGCATACCAGACGGTGCTGGTAGACAGTTGCCCTGGACACACACCAGCACTCCCTGAATTCAGGCAAGCACTCCCTGAATTTCCCCCTTGTTCATTGTTTTAATTGGTATACTTATTGTATTGCATATTTTAATCATGTATGTTTTTGTAGTGCTTTGATAGGATCATTTTATTTCTGTTTTACACATGGATGGATTTTATAATTTTATAATTCAACAATTGAGGGAGTTGGATATGTTTAGCCTGGAAAATAGGTGACTGGGAGGAGAAATGATAGCCATCTTCAAACATCAAACCAATGGATTCAAGAAAGGAGATTCTCACTGAACATCGGTAAGAACTTTCTGACAGTAAAAGCTGTTCAACCATGGAATGGTCTCCCTCAGAAGGTTGTGGACTCTCCTTCCTTGGGGGTTTTTAAGCAGAGGCTGGATGGTCATCTGCCCTGGATGATTGAACTAAGATTCCTGCATTGTTGGAAGTTGGACTAGATGACTCCCAGGTTTACCAGGGAGAAGAGTTGGTGGAAGAAGATTGGAAGAAATTTAAAGATTATCTACAGAAACATTGCAAAATTAATGAATGATAGAATGATGTATTCTGGATTAGTTGCAGTTGTCACATAGAGGAGGGAGAAAGGTTGTTTTCTGCTGCTCCAGAGAAGCGGACACGGAGCAATGGATCCAAACTACAAGAAAGAAGATTCCACCTAAACATTAGGAAGAACTTCCTGACAGTAAGAGCTGTTCGACAGTGGAATTTGCTGCCAAGGAGTGTGGTGGAGTCTCCTTCTTTGGAGGTCTCTAAGCAGAGGCTTGACAACCATATGTCAGGAGTGCTCTGATGGTGTTTCCTGCTTGGCAGGGGGTTGGACTCGATGACCCTTGTGGTCTCTTCCAACTCTATGATTCTATGATTCTATGATGTTGGATTGAGGTTAAGGGGTTTTTAGCAACAATGTTATGAAAGAATATGCAAAAATGGAATGTTAACAGATGGAAAGTTAAAGTTAAAACAAATTAAGATCATAATTAAGATAAAGGTAAAGAGGGAAAAGATTTGCTGAATAAACAACTGAATTGGAATACAAAGAGGGGAGGTGTGGGGAAGTCCGAGAAACAAGCAAATGTAAGATATGTTCTGAAAGATGGAATTGTTTTTAATTGTTTCTTATTTTTTCTATTTTTTCTATTTTTTTCTTTTTTCTGTTATTTTGTGAAAATCTTAATAAAATATTATTTAAAAAAAATAGATGACTCCCAGGTTTCCTTCCAATGCTGCGATTCTATAATTTTATATCAGTAAGCCATTTAGAAGACATTTTGGCATGTAAGCTATATATAAACTAATAAATGATAAATAATATATATGCTGATCCATCCCTAATTGTAAATATACCCATCTTACTCTGAATCAAGCTGATAGAATTTCACCCACTGCATGCTAAACAACTGACCAGTTATGAGAGGGCGTCTTACATATGTCCCCAATGGCAACAAAGAGTCCTACTTGATCTCTTAAGTAGCTCCTTCATTGTTATTTTTTTATATAGCCAAGGACTCTTTTCAGTAGTTTGTGGGACAGGATCTCTAAGGGCATGCTTGCTTGCTACCTCGGCATAAATTAAAGCTAATTGAAGCTGCAGGGTACAATAGCAAACGCCTTCATGCATGCAGGCATTTTTAAGACTAATATAAAGAGCCATTTCCCAGCTGATAATTATAGCAGGCACTTAAAATAACATTTGCATTTTAAATTTCATCTCTGTTACCTGAGAAAATTAAAAAGCCATTCTCTGGCCATTAGTGTTGTCCAGTCATGCCCTTCATAACAAGGCAGACCAAGAATAGATTATGATGATGTATGAACTTCATCCAGCTTTCCCGAAAAATAGAAGATGTTCTGAAATACAGTCTCCCATCAGTCAATTACAGCAAGGCCTGAGGTGAATTCTGATGACAGGGAGTTACGTGGTAGTCAGAAGTTTGCAGCACACTGCCTGTAGCATCTGGGGGGAGTCAGCTATCTGTAGACTCCAATTAGGTGGTTAAACCTGATGGCTACCTATGCCTCTGCAGGAGGAGCCAAAGTATGAAGGGTTCCAAAGCTTATTGTGAATGTTTCCTTTGTAAGTTAAATAAAACTCCCCTGAAAAAGGGTTAAATATTACGAATATTTCACACCCATCTTTATCCGTACTCTTTTAATAACTGCATCTCCCTCCCTCCCTTGATGAGCTGAAGAATGCCATCAACTCAAGACAGGATGGAATCCCAACAGAAGTGCTGAAAGCTGGATTCAATTCCTCCCTCATGTCACACCTCCACAGCCTCCTCTTGCAGTGTTGGCAACAAGGATTCATGCCACAAGAAATGTGTAACACCAGCATTGTGATCGTCTACAAGAACAAAGGTGACAGTCATGGCCAAGCGTAGACAACCTAAGGCCCAGGGGCCGGATGCGGCCCAATCGCCTTCTCAATCAGGGGCCTGTGGATGGTCTGGGAATCAGTGTGTTTTTACATGAGTAGAATGTGTCCTTTTATTTAAAATGCACCTCTGGGTTATTTATGGGGCCTGCCTGGTGTTTTTACATGAGTAGAATATGTTATTTTATTTAAAATGCATCTCTGGGTTATTTGTGGGGCATAGGAATTTGTTCATTCCCTCCCCCCCCCAAAAAAAATAGTCCAGCCCACCACATGGTCTGAGGGATGGTGGACTGGCCCACAGCTGAAAAAAGTTGCTGACCCCTGGTCATGACTGTGACAACTACTGTGGAATCTCCCTGCTGAGTGCCGTGGGGAAAGCCTTTGCCTATGTAGTTCTCAACAGATTACAGTCACTTGCAGACAGGGTCTATACCAACTCACAATGTGGCTTTAGAGCTCAGCCCACATGTTCTTCTCACTGCGTCAGCTGCAGAAATGCCAAAAGCAGAGATGCCCCTTGTACGCTGACCTGACCCAGGCCTTTGACCTCATCAGCCAAAACGGACTCTTCACTCTGCTCAATATGATAGGATGCCCTCCTAAGCTCCACAAAATGATCACGTTCTTCCATGAAAACATGTGTGGCACCATCAAGTTTGCCCATCCTTGGACACCTTCCTTATAAAGAGCAGCATGAAGCAGGGCTGTGTTCTTGTCCCTACTCTCTTTGGTATATGTTTCATTCTTGTGCTCTCACATGCCTTCAGCTCAACTGAAGATGGTGTGTACACCCATTCAAGGAGTGACAGAGGTCTGTTCAACCTGGCATGTCTCCACGCCAAGACCAAAGTTTGGTTGGAGATGTTGCTTGCAGATGGCACAGCCTTGACAGCACACACCCACAGAGTCTAATCAACCATTTTACTCAAGCCTACATGGAGTTCTGCCTGATGAAGAACAACATCCTGGGTCAGGACATTGTCAGCATTCTACACATCTTCTCTTCTCCAGGCTAAACATACCCATGTCCCTCAACCAGGCCTCATAAAACTTGGTTCCCAGACCCTTTATCTTATTGGTTGCCCTCCTCTGCACACATTCCAGTTTGTCTATATTGACAGTGTATCTCTGGGATTGAACACAGATCTCCTAACCCTACCTAGAGATGCCAGAGAGTGAATCTAGGGCCTTCTCCATGCAAAGCAGATGCTCTACCAGTGAGTTCTGTCCCCTCCGCTCCTACCTGCAGGGCCCTTAACAGATAGTGGTACTAGTTGTACAGTCATACCTCATGTTACATTTGCTTCATGTTACGTTTTTTCAGGTTGTGTCCCGCGGCGACCCGGAAGTACTGGAAAGGGTTACTTCCGGGTTTCGCTGCTCACACATGTGCAGTAGTGCTAAATCCCGCTTCGTGCATGCACACAACTGCCAAATCATGTCACGCACCTGCTCAGATACGGCGCTTCAAGTTGCGGGCTTTTCATGTTGCGAATGGGCCTCCGGAACGGATCCCATTTGCAACCAGAGGTACCACTGTACTGCTGCTTAGTCCTATTGCTTTAAGCTATAAGGGTCCCAACAAAGGTCCATTCTGTCATCTATGCTATTCAACACAGCATAGGTTCTCTACTCGTTACATGCACAATTAATGTTTGGTAATCACAAATTCACAGAAAAAATAGGTCTCTTTATTGCTATTAACAATAATGTCTAAATGGGGCCTTCAGTTCAGTGGTGGTTGCAAGAGTTGTGGTTGCAGTTGTCTTCTGCCCTGCTTGTGAACTTCCTGGAGGCATCTGACTGGTCACACTGGAAAGCAGGGTACTGGGCTACATCAGATTGATCTGATCCAGCAGGGCATTTCTTATGTTATCCATGAAGCCCCTTTTGTAGTAATAGCACTAGCAGTAGTAAAAGCAGCAGCAACAACTTATATCAAAACTGAAGGTGACATAAAATAACAACCAAAGAGAGAAAGGCAGCTAGCTGACTTGTGGCAGGTGGAACCAAATCCTGTGACGATTAAAGGAAACATTTTGAAGGTGAGGATGGGCTAAGGAATTTAGCCTAATAGGGATGTACTTATCGAAAAATTACAGAGGGGATGGAAATGGAATTCATAGCCAGCCACATCCTATTACCTCGATCATCCTTTGATGTGGCACAGTGGAGCATAACAATAACATGACAGTTTCAAAATTTACAGGAGAGCCTTTTCTCCTTCTGGAACTGATAGGGGACAACAGTCAGAAATGTTCACGAAAGAACCACAATAAGCTGAGCTATAAAATACCACCATTTTTGCGGTACCCAGGAAGCAGTCAATGGCTCAGAATCAAGATTGTATCATCCATTTTTACTTCATCCTTCCTCCAGGGAGCTCAGGAGGACACCATACCCATTTCTATCCTCATAACACCTCTGTGAGTTTAGCTAGGCTAAGAGAATATGACTCACCTGTAATGGTTCTAGGGATTGCTTGTGCGTAGGTTGCCTTTACTCATGGCTAGGTTGCATGGTTGAACCCTTTCTGTCAGGACAGCCTCTATTCCATGGCTGCCTCAGTCGCTGGCAGAATCCGTCAGTGGGCGTTTCTTAAACCGCTTCCAACATAAAAGCTGTTTGACGCCCAGTCTCCTCCCCCGTTGCCTGCGCGAAAGCTTTCTGCGCAAGGTGGGTGTGGGCAAAGGAGCACTCGTGCCCTCTCCGCTGGTCTCCTGCGAAGAGTCCTGGAGCCACCTCTCCGATTCCTCTATCTCCTCCCCTTCTCCACTGGTGTTACGCTAATTACCTTCCACAGCGGAAGGGCTATCCCTCCTCCTACTAGGACCCTCCCCACCATCGTCCGGGAGCCTCCTCTCCATCTCCCACTCCGATGGCAGTTGCCTGACATCACCCAAACTTCATAGCTGGGTTGGCCCTTAAAATGGGTCTTCTTAGTCCCTAGCCCAACACTCCCAACCAAGCTTCCCCAACCTGATGCTCTCCAGATGATTTGGGCTCCATGTCCCATCATCCCCAATTGGCATGGCCAAAAATCACATGTGATGGTTGCTGTACTTCAAAACAACTGGAAGACATCCAGTTGAGGAAAGAGGCCCTAAACCATGGGTTGCCAACCTGGCATCCTCCATGAAATGGTTTAGTCCCAGGAAGTCTTGTCACCTGATTACTCCATGAGAAGAGAATGACTCTTTCGTCTCTTCTCATTGCTACCCTGCTACATTCCTGAGGAATTTATCATTGTTTATCAAGATTTCATAGCCAATCATTCAAATCATCATGGGATTGCACCCTTCTGTCATTTCCTACCCCCTGGTCTTTCACTTAGTTTTTTTCTTTTTAAATTTACGCTTTCATATACAATTAACATCAACTTAAAGCTGATGAAGTGGTAGACTCTCAAAGAATTTGCACACTAGAATTTGCAAGCTAACTCTTGTCTGTGCAAATTTCCTAGGACAGCTGTCAGTTTAATATAGCCTTATACATTTGTTGATTTGGCTTTCCTTTTTAAAATAACATTTTATTGGCTGAAAGGCTTCTGCAGCATGAAAATCGACCACAGGTAGCCTCTTGCTTTCTGTTATCAAATGCATGTGATGCAACAGGTTCATCTCAAGTTGGAATGAATGCTTATGGCTGACAAGACCTCTCCATACCTTTCTGCCTATGGCACTTGCAAGTTAAGTAAAACAAAACTAGTAGTCTGCTAGGCTATGGTGTGTTGTGTGTGTGTAGCAAAATTTTGTGCTCATTACTATTAAAAAGCTTGTTTTTGAAAGAAAAACTGAAATAAATGCAGCTTCTATTTCACTTGTTTTATTTTACTTATTTTTTAAAAGCACCTTATATACTGCTTATGGGACGCGGGTGGTGCTGTGGGTTAAACCACAGAGCCTAGGACTTGCTGATTAGAAGGTCGGTGGTTCGAATCCCCGCAACGGGGTGAGCTCCTGTTGCTCGGTCCCTGCTCCTGCCAACCTAGCACTTCGAAAGCACGTCAAAGTGCAAGTAGATAAATAGGTACCGCTCCGGTGGGAAGGTAAACGGCGTTTCCGTGCGCTGCTCTGGTTTGCCAGAAGTGGCTTAGTCATGTTGGCCACATGACTGGGAGCTGTATGCCGGCTCCCTCAGCCAATAAAGCAAGATGAGCGCCACAACCGCAGAGTCAGCCACGACTGGACCTAATGGTCAGGGGTCCCTTTACCTTTACCTTTATATACTGCTTAATATTTCAAAAATCTCTAAGCTGTGCAACCAGTGCTTTTTTTTCTAAAGAAAAATTTAGGGGTACTCTCATTTTCCTACTCATGTTGAAACACTGTCCCCAAATGAGGCCAAACTTAGATTGACAAAATGTTTAGAGGTATGTGTACCCCTATGCTGCCCCCCAGAACAAAAGCACCGGGTGCAACTGTCTAAAAACAAGCAATATGTCCTAAAACAAAAATCCTAGAAATCTAGAAACCACTAACATGACAATATAAAAATGACACAAAAGGGTAGAAGAACGAACAAAACAGAAATTCAAACATGTAAAACAGGGTGCAGTCTTATGGGTCAAGGAAAGCCTGGACAGAAAGGTAAGTCTTCACAAGATGTCTGAGGCTGCTGGTGGTTGCTCCTTCATCTACAGCAGAGGGGGAAGTATCTCGCAGTACAAACATCAGCAGAAAATGCCTTTATCTGAGCCGCTGCCCTATGATACTCTGCAGGGCGCAGTGCCACAAGTAGAATTTCCCCAGATGATGCAAGTCTTGTTCCAATCACTCCCTGCGTGCAGGGCAACTTTGCCTGGAGGCAGTGGTGTAGCGTGGGTTGTCAGCACCCGGGGCTAGGCAAGTAATTTGCGCCCCCTAACCCGGGGCAAGGCAAGTAATTTGCGCCCCCCCCCCGCTGCACTGTCCCTCCCCCAGATAGTCCCTCACTCTCTCTCCGCACCACACCGCACGCCTGGCACCCTCCCCTCCACAGTGGGCGGCGACTCGGCGGCTTGGATCGGATTCGCACAGCCAGCACTGCAGTGAGAGAGAGTGAGTGAGCCAGGTAGGGGCAGAGAGCTGCGAGTGCAAGCGCGCGCCCCCAGATGTTGCGCTCGGTGCGGCTGGCCCCCCCTGCATCCCCCACGCTACGCCACTGCCTGGAGGTATAGAGGCTCGGAGGGTGGGAGAGAGGAGGAGTTATCTTTCCCCACCATCTTTTTGTGAGATACCATCTCCTGAAACATCAAGAGAGGGAAGGAGGGGCTAAGGTCTTTAAAGGTCTCATCTGTTAAGGTTGCTGCTTCCAGCCTCAGCGTCTCCTTATAGGGCTTTTAAAAATTATTATTAACTACATTTCTGAGTGACTATCCACCATCCTGGCTGTGCTTCAACATAGGGACAGGGCAGGTGAAACATATTGATAATTTCCATGTGAAAATGCAACAATGGACATATATCCAGACCGTTCAGTGGAAAAGCATCTGCTTTGCATGCAGAAGTTCCTAGGTTCAGCCTTTGACATCTCCAGGTAGGACCGGGAGAGACCTTTGTCTGAAATCCTGGACAGCAGCTTCCAGTCGACATGGAGAGTGCTAAGCTAGCTGGAACAACAATCTTACTCAATATGAGGCAACTTCCTATATTCTTTATTTTATATGTCTCTCTGTGTGTGTGTCTCTGAGTGTATTAGTATATGCAAGTTCTATCCACATTTGTTGTCTTCTCCTTTTTGGCACGCGGGTGGTGCTGTGGGTTAAACCACAGAGCCTAGGACTTGCCATCAGAAGGTTGGCGGTTCGAATCCCTGCAACAGGGTGAGCTCCCGTTGCTCGGTCCCTGCTCCTGCCAACCTAGCAGTTCGAAAGCACATCAAAGTGCAAGTAGATAAATAGATACCGCTTTGGCGAGAAGGTAAATGGTGTTTCCATGCACTGCTCTGGTTCTCCAGAAGCGGCTTAGTTATGCTGGCCACATGACCCGGAAGCTGTACACTGGCTCCCTCGGCCAATAAAGAGAGATGAGCACCGCAACCCCAGAGTCGGCCACGACTGGACCTAACGGTCAGGGGTCCCTTTACCTTTACCTTTTTGGCAATGAGGAACTGGGTCACCCTATTTGGGGGGGGGGCCCTGGTATTTGGTCACCTGGGGCCATTGCTCAGCCCAAGACATTTTGCAGCTTGAGGCAAAGGACAAAATCTCACCCATTCCACATAGACTGGACTGGCTGCTGAATACTACTTCAGTACTAGCGCTGGGGCACTGTACTGCCCCTGAGGGAGACCAGCAGACTAGTTATAAAGGTGGAATAGGTGGTACACGAGACAACAGCTCTCTTCTCCAACAGAAGGTATGGTCAAGGAGCTAAAACCTGAGGCAGTCGCCTCACTCTACCTGATGGTAGGGCTGGCCCTGCCTGAGTTTGCACTGGCAAGCAAGTCCAGACACCCCCATTTCAGCCGCCATGCTTTCTTGAGCAAGGGCAGGAGAAATGGTAGCATATTTTTAGAGAGAATGGCATGATGAACTATTTCAGTGCTCCTTGGCTTTCCCCGGCAGCTTGAACCTGACATATCCTTAAACCTACACTCATTAGAGCCGACAGCAACCAGCATTTGCTCAAACAATTCATAGATGTGACGGAACTGTTTCAACGAGGCAGGCAAGGTGCAGGGCTCTGGAGCATTTGAATGTAGCAGAGGCTTACAGATATAGAGATAAGGTCACTAATTTTTACAGTTCTATTTAATTTCAGTTTGCTCATTCTGTTATCCCAAGGGCTGCGGTTAATAATCAGGATCTACGCCACATACGTTTGTGGTATAATTAAACTTGCTGCTTAATTAGAAAACTAGGCTAGGGCTAAACAAAGGGGAATCAATAATGTATCTAATGGGGAAAGAGAGCAAGAGAGAGAGAAACTGTTGGGGTGGCATCAAAATTAGCTCAGAGCTAATGGTACATATCTAGCAGGACTTCTGAATTAATCATGGGACATTGAGAAGCAAAGCTCCACCTGTGTCAAGGCCAGCTTTTGAATCTTGTAAGCTAACTACTGGGTTACAGTGACCCACCTCTGATGGATGCAGCTGCTGAGGAAACTGGTTAGAACCAGTTAGAAGGGAAGGACTCCTCAAGAGTTCTGGGCACCACAGTTCAAGAAGGACACTGACAAACTGGAACGTGTCCAGAGAAGGGCAACCAAAATGGCCAAAGGCCTGGAAACGATGCCTTATGAGGAATGGCTAAGGGAGCTGGGCATGTTTAGCCTGGAGAAGAGGAGGTTAAGGGGTGATATGATAGCCATGTTCAAATATATAAAAGGATGTCACATAGAGGAGGGAGAAAGGTTGTTTTCTGCTGCTCCAGAGAAGCGGACATGGAGCAATGGATCCAAACTACAAGAAAGAAGATTCCATCTAAACATTAGGAAGAACTTCCTGACAGTAAGAGCTGTTTGACAGTGGAATTTGCTGCCAAGGAGTGGAGTCTCCTTCTTTGGAGGTCTTTAAGCAGAGGCTTGACAACCATACGTCAGGAGTGCTCTGATGGTGTTTCCTGCTTGGCAGGGGGTTGGACTCGATGGCCCTTGTGGTCTCTTCCAACTCTATGATTCTATGATTCTAAGAATTAGGCAGGTGTCACTGTGTTGCCTCCTCGCAACCAGTGGCGGCCGGTGCTCATTAGGACTGGTAGGGCAGAAAGCAGGGAAGCCACAGAAAGGTGGAGCTGGAACCAATGACAGGAAGAGCCAGCTAATTCCAGATTTCCCCACTCCACCCTATTTCCTGATGGATTAGACAAGGGCAACACCTCAGTGCCATCTGCGCTATACATTTAAAGCAGTGTCCTAACACAGTCATGGCTTCCACACAAGAATCCTGGGAGCTATGGTTTATTAAGGGTGCTGAGCATTTGTTAGGAGACACACACACACACACACACACACACCATTCCCCTCACAGAACCACAGTCCCCAACCTCTAGGAACCCTAGGAAATGTAGCTCTATGAAGGGAATAGGGATTTCCTAAGCACTCTCAGCAACCTTAGCCAACCACAATCCCCAAGGTTCTTTGGGGAAAGCCATGGCTGTTAAAAGTGTTATGACCCTGCTTTAAATGTATAAAGGTAAAGGAACCCCTGACCATTCTCCTGCCAACCTAGCAGTTCAAAAGCAGGTCAAAGTGCAAGTAGATAAATAGGTACCACTCTGGTGGGAAGGTAAACGGCATTTCCGTGCGCTGCTCTGGTTCGCCAGAAGCTGCATAGTCATGCTGGCCACATGACCCAGAAGCTGTACGCTGGCTTCCTTCTGCCAATAAAGCGAGATGAGCACCGCAACCCCATAGTCAGTCACGACTGGACCTAATGGTCAGGGGTCCCTTTGCCTTTACCTTACCCCAGTGCCGTAGCATGGGTTGTCAGCACCCGGGGCAAGGCAAGTAATTTGCGCCCCCTAACCCATGGATTTTAGCACTCGAGGTAGGGGCAGAGAGCTGCGAGTGAACGCGCCCCCACAGATGTTGCGCCCGGTGCGGCCGGCCCCCCCTGCACCCCCACGCTATGCCACTGCCTTACCCCTGACCATTAGGTCCAGTCGTGAACGACTCTGGGGTTGCGGCGCTCATCTCACTCTATAGCATGGATGTGACTTTAGGGCCCTTTAACTATACCAATTTTTTATGGGATTTTCTCCATGACTGCCTTGCACATGCATTGATAAACTAACTTATACCAAAGTGCCACATTTTTCATGCATCTCTTCTTTGACCAGTATGGCAAACTGTGTTTAACGCTGACACCATTTAAGGACTTCCTTCATTAAGTGGCTTTCAAAATCCTCCAAAGGAGATCCTTCCAATATCCTCCAAAGGAGATGTCCGTCCTCCCCTGTCATCATAATAACAATCGGTAAACGTCTTAATGCAGCCCAAGGAATGTGACACTGCTCAACTGTTCTCCATAGGCAAGACTGAAAAGAATACTTAATTAATTTCTAATAATAATCCCCCAAAAAACCACCTTTGGGGATTTCCCAAGCACAGCTGAAAGTTTAAATAAAGTGCCTTATTAAGTGGGGGGAGAAAAGGTTAAATAAAGCACGCTCTGCAAGGCTTTCTGGAGAGATCACTCCAGCTGCAGGTAGCCAGGAAGAAAAAGGCAACATGTCAAAATCTGAGCAGATAGCATGCTTAAATTGCAAGGCAGCCCAGCTAGCATGGCTGTTGTAGGCTACAACTTCCATCAGCCTTAGCATCACACCATGATGCTGGCTGGGGCTGATTGGAGTTGTATTAGGGTTGCCATACGTCTGAATTTTCACTTTTTGAAATATGGCAGCCCTAGTTGTAGCCCACACTATCTGGAGGACTCCAGGTTGATGAACGTTGCTGTCAAGGCTAGTGGAGGATTCAGTTCAGGGGCTGACATTGCTCTCCCTGTGGAACATCCTCCCATCAGACGTCAAGGAGATAAAGAACTACACAACTTTTAGAAGACATATGAAGTCAGCCCTGTATCTGGAAGTTTTTAATGTACAGTGGTACCTCGGGTTAAGAACTTAATTCATTCTGGAGGTCCGTTCTTAACCTGAAACTGTTCTTAACCTGAATACCACTTTAGCTAATGGGGCCTCCTGCTGCCGCATGATTTCTGTTCTCATCCTGAAGCAAAGTTCTTAACCCAAGGTACGAGTCTGTAACCTGAAGTCTGTAACCTGTTGTACAGGTACCCCTGTACAACATTTTACTAGGGTTTTATATGTGCTGTAAGCTCCCATAGTGGCTGGGGAAACCTAGTCAGATGTGTGGGGGTATATTATTATTATTATTATTATTATTGAATAGGACGTCCCTATGTTCATCAGATAAATGTTGTGGTTCGAGGACCCCCAACCCCCGTGAGGTGGAAATAAACACACAAGGACGCGTGGTATAAGGTTTATGGGCATGGAAAAGGCCACAACTTTATTGGTTACTGCAATGCAAAGGTATTGGCTTAGGCATTGGATGACCACAGCAGAGGGGTTGAATCATCAGTAGGGTAGGCGGAGCCAGTTGATGCCTATCCAACTATAGGCTCACCCCTGATGTCACCGGGGTCGTGCCATGGCCTCCAGCCAAGCAGGCATCGGACAGAATACACGACCGCCGGATTCCTTTAACGGAATACCCAAATCGAAGGCGTAGGCGATGGCCACACCTAGCCTTCCCACACAGCATAACACCCAAATCCAATGCCTAACCTACCCACCAATACCACAAAAGTTGTGACGATTGCTACGAGGTAGGCGAAAAAACCTATAGGCCTAATGCCAAGTAATCAAACAGAATTGAAAATAACTGCTCACAAGGAGATGCTCAAAAGCTGCAGCCAAAATAAGACAAAGGAAATCAATAAGATTCCACACCAGCGGCCATGCTGGAGAAACTTTATCAAACAAAGGAAACTTTGCCCAACAAAGAAAAGTAAATCTTTGCCCACAAGGTGGCTCGAGACCAGTTGAGGGAAATAAGGGTGCTTAAACAGACAAAAGACTGTAATTGGTCAAACTGCTGGTTAGTTAAACTGACAATGCAACTAGAGCTGCTGAACTGCCAGGTGCATAAAGACAATGCCTCCCAAAATGCTGGTCACTCAGAGAGCAATCAAGCCTGCCCCAGCAGTTGAAAAACCTGTCTGGCAACTGTGATTACTCAGGCAAGAAGCAGAGGAAAGTCCAAAGACCAATGTATCTCCTGCAAGGGGAGGGGTGTAGGGAGGGAGGAGGGGTGGAGGGCAGAGAAGGAAAGTGGGGGGGGGGGGAGAGTTGGGAGGGAGGAGGGGTGGAGGGAAAATGAACATGCCGGGCAAGGAAAATCTTTTTGAAGAAAAGGAAAAATAGCTATCCTGTACAGTGAGCCAAAATGAGTGGAAATATAAACAGTGTATTAACCTGGACTTTTCATTAAGGTACCATAAGCCGTAACCTTTGTTGTTGTTGTTGTTGTTGTTTAAAAGTGGTTTTCTTTAGGGAGCCTGTACTGGCAAGTGAAGCCAATGACAAGAACCAGGCAAAGGCACACCTTCAAAGGTTCTAAACGTATGAACGTGCAGTGCTGAGGAATGGTTCCCCGATCAGAAACCCTGAATTGTCCACCCCAAGCCCTGCCTTATTTCTATCCCCCAAACATCAAGCGAGGGGGGGGGGTGGCTTAGAGAAACCAAGAGGGGTGAGGTTTAAGCGCACAGTCTTTCCCAAGCCCCGGCCGCCTTTAAAATTTACAGGGGGCTCCCGATTTAAGTGGTACCAATGGAAGGGATGGCAGGGTAAATTAATTAAACCCACGCTAGAAGAGTAATAAATCAATAAACGGCAGGCACCAACACACGCTGCAAGCACACACACACAACTTAAAATTAGAGAGGAACAGGAAAAGGAACCCTGAGGATCATCTAGTCCAACCCAGGCAATGCAGAAATATTCAGCTGTCCCATACAGGGATCAAACTTGCAACCTTGGCATTATCAGCACCATGCAGTCACCCGGACCAGCCATGCGATTGAACAGGCAAGGGCAATAGAGGGGAAATGTACAAGCACCCTGGCCAAAAATTAAAATAAGACGCACAGCTCAGCTACCAAGCAGAGGCAGGGAAGACACGCGAGGAGACAAGGGAAAAAGAAAGATGGAGCCACACTCACACTCAGACCTCACCGGGGGCATGTGCTGGGCAAGGGAGCAAGCTGCAGCTTAAGAAAGGTAATTCGCACTTAGACCGCACAAACAAATCAAGGAGAGGGGGGAAATGGAAGGTTAAAAGTAGGTTTTTACATGGAAAAAAGGAGGACACAGCAAGGCAAACCTGGATTTTTAAAAGCAGTAAAGCAATGAGCGCACGCAAGCCTCCTAAAGTTAAAAGGCAAGCCTCCACACACACAGACCCCCCAACTCCAAACCTCGTGGCTCTTCCCTGTGATGGCTGTGATGACTCCTAGCTGATGACTCTCGAAGCAGCGACGTAGAAAGAGGCTGAGGAGGGGGCCGGCCCCAGCATATATACTAAGGTCAAGCCCTCCCCCTCTACGGGCGGCTCCAGGTGGGAGCCGCCTCCTGGGCGTGAGGCACCGGCCAGGTGAGCCGGAAGAAGCAGGGGCTCCCGCCCCTGCGTGGGCGGGGTTGCGGCTCCCGTCCACAACCACTCCCCTCCCTTCTGGGAGGAGAGTCTTTCTGCTACGCTGTTTGAACATCAGGCAGCAACTGCTAGAATTTTTTCTTTGTTTAGATCAGTGGTTCCCAATTAGCTAAGTACTGCAGAACCCCTGTTTTTCAAAAGCCAAGCTGTGGACCCCCTACTTTTGAAAAATGTATATGATATGTCTATGGTGATTTTTGTTATGTGAATAGTGCCGTGGACTCCCTGGGTGTGTTATGTGGACCCCCCTGGGGTCCTTGGATCACCAGTTGGGAACCACCGGTTTAGACAATTCTACCCCAACATGTAGACTGTTGAAGTATGTTCTAATTTGCTGGTTTTATTTTTTTATGTTTTAAATAGTTGTTTTTGACTGTTTCTACTGATAATATTAAGGGACGTGGGTGGCACTGTGAGTTAAACCACAGAGCCTAGGACTTGCCGATCAGAAGGTCGGTGGTTCGAATCACCGCAACAGGGTGAGCTCCTGTTGCTCGGTCCCTGCTCCTGCCAACCTAGCAGTTTGAAAGTACGTCAAAGTGCAAGTAGATAAATAGGAACCGCTCTGGCGGGAAGGTAAACAGCATTTCTGTGCACTGCTCTGGTTCGCCAGAAGTGGCTTAGTCATGCTGGCCGCATGACCCGGAAGCTGTACGCTGGCTCCCTCGGCCAATAAAGCGAGATGAGCACCGCAATCCCAGAGTCGGTCACGACTGGACCTAATGGTCTCATTACCTTTACCTTTACTGATAATATTATTGTTTTATTCTCTTGGGGGTGTTTTTTTTTAAACAATCAAGCAGAATATTTTTTTTTTTTGAAATAAATCATTAAGATAAAAGTCACTTTATGGCTTACCCCCAAAGAATTCTGGGAAATATAGTTGATTGAGCATGCTGAGCTTTGTTAGGAGACCCTATTCCCTCGAGAGAGTTACAATTCCCAGAGCAGATTAATGACCAATCCCTCTTCCCAGGGAACTTTAGGAATTGTAGCTCTCGGAGAATGAATAAGGATCTCTTAACAATGCTCAGCATTCTTACCAAAATACAACTCCCAGGATTTCTTTTGTGGGAAGCCATGATTCCGAAAGTAGTATTGGAGTGCTTTCAATGCATAATGTGGATGTAGCCTTACTTTAAAGCAAAAAGCCAAAGTTGGCTTGAATAAAGATCCTGGCTATATAGTTCTTTCGTTATATTTCTTTTCTCAGAAGTACAATTAAAGATGAGTCATTTGATCCTTCCAACCTCCAGCCCACATATGTCTCAGGGTTAGATACAAATGTTTTTTAAAAGGAATCTGAACAAATTGAAACTGACAAGGCTCTCCTGCTACCTTGTCAGTTTCAGTGGAGAAGCAGACCATCATCCCAAGTCAGCCAGCTGCCCAGCATCACCCTTCCCTCAGCCAATCAGACGAGATAAAAGAGCTTCTCATTTCCAAAAGGCCATGTGTGCATATATGCCACCAATGTGTACAGCAGAACCGAAAGATTCTCATTCCTTCATTTCCTTCTGTTCCAGCACTTTTTCAGAAGTTAAAAAAAAAAAAATCAACATTTTTGATAAAGGCTGCTATTCAGCCAGGTTTTCCTGGACACCATTTTCTATGGACGAATCCTGGATATGTCCAGGAAATTCTGGATGTATGGCAGCCCTAACTGAGGGGACAGGAGAATTACACTCTCCAGGCCTACATTCAGGTTAGCTTCCCACAATTCAGGTTAGCTTCCCACATTCAGGTTAGCTTCTTGGCAGACAGGAGAGAAGAGCAAAAGAACAAAAGAAGAGCCCTACTGGATCAGAGCTAATGCCCATCTAGTTCAGCATTCTGTTTCCCACTGCAGCCAACCAGATCCTTTGAGGAACCCTATAGGCAGGACATGGGTGCAATAGCCCCTTCCTGCTGTTATTTCCTAGCATCTGGTAGTAGGAGACATGCTGCCTTTCATATTAGTTATCATTTGAGAAGACTGAATTTCCAAATGGTGACACACACAGGTAAGTTACCAGTAGACATCTGGTTCAGGTTTCCATTGTCCTATAACCTGACCTTTCTAGTTGCTTAGCTAGTTGGACATCATCTGCTAGCTTCAAGGATGGCCAAATTAGAGCCACCCAGATATTGTTGGACTACAACTCCCATCATCTCTGATCATTGGCCATGCTGGTTGGGGCTGATGGGAGCTGGAGTCTAATTATATGAAGAGGGCACCATCTAGGCCAGTGTTTCCCAACCTTTGGTCTACAGCTCTTTTTGGACTACAACTCCCATCATCCCTAGCGATCAAGATCAGTGGTCACGGGTGATGGGAATTGTAGTCTGAAAACAGCTAGAGACCAAAGGTTGGGAAACATTGATCTAGGCTACCTTTACACTAACACTTAGACAAACCTTTAGGAGCTTTCCAATGTGAGTAAAGAAAACAGAATCATGTCCACTAATAAAAGTGTACTTACTTTTTTGGTCTGTAGTCAGGAATAGACCTGTCCAGTGAAATCCGATCACTTAGCTGGGCATTATAACCATATTCTTCATACTTTGTTTCAGATTCATGACTATCGTCTCTCAGGGTAGCAGCCATCCCCCCTTGGCCCAAGCCTCCAGGGCCTTCAACTAATCCCATTGGCTTGGCTAGACCTGCAGAGAAGATATAGGCAATCATTAGATGCATCTTAGTTAACACGGATCCCAGTAGTTCCTAAACATCTTGGCAGATTTTTCGTTTTAATCTTCTGAATGAAGATTTAACTCTTTTCTCACTTTTATACCTGGGGGAAAGGGTTATTCCCCACCCCTCTTTGAACATCTTTTCAGTCAGCCTATGCCATAAAACACTCAACATTTACAGGATAAAGATGTGGTAAGAAAATAAATATTATATTAGTAATTCACAGATCTGGGTAAAGTTTCTGAAAACCCCGTAAAAGTACTTCAGGGTTGGATTCTGTGTAGTGTTTTACTGACATGAGTGAGTGACCCTGCACTTTGTAGGAACCACAGTACATCAAGATTTCTTCTCAAGATTTCTTCCCCCTTTCAGAAGATACATATGAAGTGAAATATGTGGCAAAATGTGCATGCACAGTGCTTTATGCATTGTGGTTTTTAAAACGAAATTAACCCAAAAGAATGTGGCTGCAGTGAACATGATCCAATGAAATCTAATGGCATGCTTTCTTTAAGATAGGCCCAAAAGGATTCATGAAATGACTTATTGTTATATAACAGGGAAGGGGGAAACTTTGGGTCTCACAGACCAGATCCTTATCTCTCCCTAGCCCCCATGGGTCTATCTGGACAGATAGGTGGGTGAAATAAACTCAGTGGAGAGGTTATCTTGTGTTTATTTCAACTCATAGTATAAACAGTCAATCATCCTGTAGGAGTGAATCAGTGATGTCCCGCCCAGATCCCAGGCTATATATACTTTATTGACACCATCAGTCACACCTGAGAGGCTAATTCAAACTCCCCTCTTGGAGCCGGATTGGACAGCTCCTACGGGCCAATCAAATTACTGCATTTTAAAATCCTACTTGCCTATTGTTCTGTGATCCACACTCAAGACATAACAGTGGGACAACCTATCTCTCAATATTATGCGAGATGATTGACAGTTGCTGTCCCATCCACCCATCTGGGTCTCTTGTGCAGTGCTTCCCAAGTGCCCAGCAGCCAGCTGCTCAGAATCTGCAGCGCAGGACTCTGCCAGCTCTGTGCTAGACAGTGCCAAGCACAGGACTGGCAAAACTACTGTCTGCAGGGATCGGCTGCATGATTTAGTTCCCCACATGGTACTTAGCTTTGCTGCCAAAGCAGCTCTGCCTAATGTCACATATGGTGGTTTGTGGTTTGGTGGTGGAAATGGCCACACAGACCATATTGGGATCTATACTGGTCCAAAGTTGACCCTCAGGCTGGATGCCCCCCCTCCATATAATAATCATTTCCTGTATACGTTTAATGATTCCACCTACCCTAGAAACCTCAGGTTTTTTTACATGTCCACCATACATGTGTACAATCTGCTCTATTTTCCTCACATTTCTAGCATGCATCACAACTACTTAGCAAACATCTGTCAGGTTTTCTATAATAATGTTTTAGGGATTTGTTGTGATTCTGTCCCCTTCATTTGAAGATCAATTTTTCATGATTTTGATTGTTACTGCTGTTCTTTTGTCATTTTTATCATAGGCTTCTAGTAAACTTTTTGATGATGCTTTGAGTACCTTTGATGGAAAAGTGACTCATAAATTGTAACATTAAATAGGAGGGAAATGAGACTGTCATATTTCTGCTTTGATTTACATTTGGAGCTATTGGCATGTGCCATTACGCAAAACAGGGAAATCCATTTTTATTTTATTTTTTGCATGTGAACAAATGGGATTTTAAAAGGTTCTGTAGGCAGATGATTTGCTATTGTTTACTAGTAGGCCCACATCTTCTAGATCAGATCCAATAAAATTAAACATTAGTGTTGGTACATTTTCTGGCAATTTCCGACTCATTTGGGGGTGAGGAGCCTCTGGCTTGGAAGCCATATTAGTTCCACTAGGCCTCCCCATTTGGCCTGTGAGACCATTCCAGTCCGGCCTGAACTGCCTGCTCTACCGCTGACATTGTACGTCCTGGTTCCCAGTTGTTCAAGAACAATAACTCAAATGAGGATGTTTCCAAAGGCATTAACACTTACATCAGTGCAATACCTATGTGAATAGCTGGCTGGAGGGACAGCAGGTAACAGAGTTGATCCAAGGCACAGAAACACAAAGGCATGGCAGGTGATCTAGCTTATATGTTCATCCAACATGGCTTCACCCCTTGGTATCCTATTTAAATGGTTCAGGGATGGGCTCAACTTAGTGCAGCAAGTGCCCTCCTTAGCCAAGCATTAGATTGCTATAGAAGGTGAATTCCGCTCCACCTTTTCACACCTCTTTTGGCACCTCTGGGGCTTAGGTGACGGGGGTGTCTTTGCTCTCTGCAAGGCAGGCATGGCAGGTAGAACACCTACATCTGGAGAAGCAGGGGTGGGCACTGCAATAGACACCATGGAAATATCCGATATAGGTTCGAGTGGCTGTGGGGAGGGAGGAAGGGCTTGTGGCTCTCAAAGCAGGGATGGCTGAGGTGAAAAAGCACCACAGGCTTAGACCCTCCTGAAGATCTACACCCAACTGGAGTCCTCCCCCAGGTCTCTAGAAAACAACCCATCTATATCATCCTTCCTCTGCCAGCCATTTGCCCATGACTGCAAAGCTCTTTTCAAAGTAGTGTTTTCAAAAACAGCATTTTGAGTCAGGCTCTTGAAGATGACTTCAGAAACCACTTCCAAAATAGGGTCTGGAGGCTGCTGTGGGCAAATGAAAGGGTCACCTGGTATGATTGTGGCCTCAGGTGATTGCCAGGTGGGTGGTTCCACTCTTCTGTCAAACTTGGCTTGGGAGTGGTGGGAGGAGGTATCAATCTGGCTTGCTGGCTCCCCTCACCTTGGATTAATTGATTAAACACCAAATGTTCTTTCTGAGCCAGGACAAGCCTGATAAGCTGGACAGGAGGAGGGTGGGGAGGGAACATCTCCTGAAACTTTAGACCTCCTTGTTCAAGATTTTCTTGCCTTCCTCTGCAGTGCAATCCACACACAAACCTCTTTTCTTGCCTCCTTGCTATCCTGAGCTTAATACTATCATTTCTATTTTCTTCCACCGGCTGGAAAAAAATAGGCATTCTCTCTCTCTCTCTCATTTTAAAAAAATGCAGCCATACTCATGACGCACATTCTGGTTTCCTTGCATTACTTTCCTCATTTCTAGGAAATTGCCACTAGCCAGCCCTAATCCACTTGAACTGCACTGAAATGGCCTCTTTCCCTATGAAACATTGGAGCTTGCTTACAGCATCCATAATCAACTAGCCGGGGTTGTCGAGCGGGCACAAGCACCAGCCAGGCGCTTCTGTATTCTGTAACCAACACCAAAAGTGAGCATTGCTGATGGGTGAAGAACAATTAAAAAGAGATTTGATGCTTTCTCTTTCTCTTGCCCGCTGCCGCCACCACGACACAATTCAGAAAAGCCACTAAACGTGAAGCTGTTGCCAGCAGTGATTCTGCATCACGGTGCTTTCAATTCAGCACACATTGCGAGGGAGTGCACAATATGCTTAGAAGAAAGGGGAACCTTTTCTCTGATAAGGACCACATTCTCTCTGGGGTGATCTATGGGGGGGGGGCACTTGCTGGTGGGCCTGAACCCAGTAGTGGATGGGACCAAATCTTGAAGTGGATGCACTGGAGCACTGAATGCTTTTTAAAATGCCCTCCAACATTTCTCCCATGAAAATAGGGACACCCCATTCCACAATGATAATTTTACTATTTATACCCCACACATCTTACTGAGTTGCCCCAGGCACTACGGGTAGCTTCCAACATATATAAAAACATAATAAAACATTGAACATTAAAAAAACCCTTCCCTATACAGGATTGCCTTCATACAGCTCGGGAGTCGAATAACTTCATAACCTCCAACATTTCTCCAATGAAAATAGGTACGTCCTAAGGAAAAGTGGGACATTCTGGGATCAAATCAGAAACTGGGACGGCTTCTCTAAATCAGGGACATCCCTGGAAAACAGGGACCTTTGGAGGGTGTGTTCTTATGCCATGTCATACCATTGGTCCATCAGGCTTAGAACTGGAGGTGGGGAATCTTCAGGCTGCAGGCCAGATTTGGCACAGCACAGGCCCCAATCTGGCCCGCAAGGCTGTTTTTCTCCAAACCATACCCACCTGCCTGACCTCTGATGTCCTATGTGGGGCATAGTATGAGAAGTGGCTGGAACACACAAGCACAGCCAGTTTCTGCAGAAACCACTTATTCCCCAGTGTTTGGGAAGCTTTCTGCAGTGCTTCCCAAATGCTTGATAGGCGGGCTGTTGTCACTTAAAAACAATATTAGTGCTGTAGTATGTGTCTCCTCCCCAGGCGAAATGCTGGATGCATTTTGAGATCAAAGAGAAGAAATGAAAAGCAGTATTAATAATAGCAGCAAAAGTTATTGGGGTGGGGGGTGTCGCACACTTTGCGGGTGCACTGCTTCACTGATCAAGACTTGCATGTTCAATTAGATTCACAGAATCATAGAGTTCTCCAGTGTTTCAGAGAAGGGAGTCATAGAATCCTAGAATTACAGAATCGCAGAGTCAGAAGGTACCATAAGGGTCATCTAGCACAGAATTGCAGCTTGTGCTGGGCCCGGGGGTAACCCATGAAACGCAGTCCAGGACCGGTCCAGAATCCAAAGGTTCTACTAGGAGTCAGTTTGACAGGGCCAAGGCAAGACAAGAGGCAGGAAACCAGGCAAGGACAGGTACAGGATCTCAGGCAAGATCTGGCATACAGCAATGTTGCTCTCGCAACCTGGGGCGGGGTCTGACAGGCTTTTATCTTTGTCGGGGTAATGGCCGGTCCTGATCCCCCGGCGAGTCACCTCCCTGTTTCGCCCAAAGGCGAGCACTCCTCCTGCAAGTACTCAGTTCTCTCCTTCTCTCAGACCTTAGTCTCTGCAGCTTGGGAGACAATGGTGGGTGACTAGACCCAGAGGCAGCCTCAGCCTCCCCTGACCAAAGCAGTAGTGGAGCAGCTGTAAGTGATGGCCCAGCTGAAGGCAACGAGGTAATCCACACATCTGGAGCCAGGGCAGGCTCAGGCCCCTGACTCGGCCCAGCTGGTGTTTGTTGCAGGGGAACCTGTGCAGACTGGAACTCTTCAGGATCAAGCCCCAGACTTGGTTCAGATGATGCCTGAGGCAAAGGATCTGGTGCAGACTGAGACTCCTCTGGTTCTGAGTCCGAGCCCGAGTCCCAGGCCATCACACAGCTAAAGAATCCCTGATGCGTGGCCATCCAGCCTCTCTTTAGAAACCTCCAATGAAAGAGATTCCACCATATTTTGTAATCTACTGCCAAACAGCTCTTACCACCAGAAATGTCTTCCTAATGTTTAACTAGAATCCCCTTTCTTGTGATTTGTATTCATTGGTTCACATCCTACCCTGTGGAGCTGAAAGTGTCTATCATATCACCTCTCAGTCTTCTTTTCTCCAGGCTGAACATACCCAACTCCCTGAACTGTTCCTCATAAGGCTTGACTTCCATACCCTTGATCATCTTGGTCTCCATTCTCTATACCTCTCAAACGTAAGAGAGGACAAAATGTCCAGAATGTTCTGTTGTCTATAAAACAGTCACCCATAAATCAACTTATTTAATCTGAACCACAGACAGAACAGGAATTGTTCCCCCCTTTGTAACAAAGCAGGAACAAAAGTGTATATTTAACTGCAAAGAACTATAGTGGTACCTCAGGTTAAGAACTTAATTCATTCTGGAGGTCCGTTCTTAACCTGAAATTGTTCTTAACCTGAGGTACCACTTTAGCTAATGGGGCCTCCGGCTGCCACCACACCACCGCCACACGATTTCTGTTCTCATCCTGAAGCAAAGTTCTTAACCCGAGGTACTATTTCTAGGTTAGCGGAATCTGTAACTTGAAGCGTCTGTAACCTGAAGTGTCTGTAACCCGAGGCACCACTGTATTCACAGAACAACAGTGGCTCTGCCAAGAAGAGAACAAAGCTGTAGCACAATGAACACGGAGACTACAGAGGGTGAAAAGCAGCTTATCATTTTTCCTAGGAGAGAGGAAACTAAGTGGCCCACCTTAGCCATACATAATTATAAGGATTGCATTTGGCTTTCTGCAAAATCTGGTGTTTTAGCTGCTCACTACTAATCTGATCTTTCTTAAGGAAAATAACACCCACCGATCCAATCTGAACTCAAAACTGTTTTCATTGTTCATAGGCAAACTGGAAGCTGCCTTATTACTGAGTCAGACCACAGCTTCATGAGCTCAGTACTACTCTGACTGGCAGCACCTCTACAGGGTTTCCAAGCCATATCTGGATACACCAGGGATTGAACCTGGGACCTGCTGCATGCAAGGCAGATATTCTACCACAGAACTATGGTCCTTTCTCTATGGTTCATCAGGCTGCCACTGTGCTGCTGGATGTTTGAAGTTGTCAGGAAGAAGCATGGAAGCACCAATCAATAGCTAGCCAAAGGAAACTAACAAACATTGCAATATTGAATCCAGCCAGCATAAAATCAAATGAACTTGCACATCTTTCAGTAAAGTTCAACTGGGCCTCCAGTCAAGAGGACTGGAGATGCTTAGAGTGTGTTCCTTTGCTAGCTGTGGCACTGGCCTGATCCACCAGATTCTTAAATATGTTGTGAGTCGCTTGGAGACCTTCTGGAGCAATAAGCAATTTAACAAGCTTTATTCTTCTTGTTGTTAGTTGCTGTTGTTGCCAATATTAATAAACAGTTAATAGTATTATCCTCCATATTTGCTGTCCTAATCATTTTGATGAAGGGCATATTTGAACGTAAATTTCCAAGTATAGATTTTTCTTTCCTGTTAAAAAAGGTACTTACTTGTCTGCTCTCCATGCAGTTCCTGGATCACCAAACCTATTCACAGGGTGGCACAGTTCTTGTGTGTGGAGGGGATTTGGGCTCAGTGCTAGTTCCAAACTGAACAAATGTACAATTCCAAATCTCACAATCACGTCTTTGCTTAATATTTAGGCTGAGTCATAAGCCGGAAGCATTTCCATCTTCATTTGTACGTTCAATATGACCTCCTCTTGTAAAATAGGTAGCAATCTCGAAGCTGAAATAACGTCATTTTGCCTGGATGCCGTTGAGTACAGTATATGTGCTTGCCAAAGGTTTTCATTTTGCATACTTTCAGTATTGGCATGCTGAGCCAGTAATGCATTCTGTGACCTTTTTTTCTCTTTCTTCTGTCTGAGGGACAAGAGAATTTTTTGGATGGCCTCCAAAGCAATAATTTTACGGAGCGTCTCCGTAGTTCTGGACCTCTTTTTTTTCTTCATTAAGCAGAGAGTTTGTGCAGGATTTATGAGCCTTGATGGTAGAAGAATATTACAGAGTCTTAGAAAATGAACAAAGTTCTACACTTGCCCTGCAACTGCAGAGAGCGAAGGACACTGGCCAGGGAATGGGGGGTTGTTAGGAGGCTGCACATCTCCCTTGAAGAAAGCAGCATGGCAACGGGGAGAGACCAACCTGGCTGCATCCAATAGACAGAGTTGGAAACAGAGTTGGAAACTGATGCTCCATATGCCAGTTGTGGTGGGGTTGCAAAGGTGAAAGGAGTAAGACTCTGGTCTCTCTTCTCTTCTTTCTCTGGCAATCACTCGTAGCCGAGTAAGATTGTCTTCCATAAACACGGTTTTAACAATGAGTCCGTAAGTGACTGTGGAGGCCAGTTCTGGACCCACACATCCTTCCACAGTGGGGACATTGGTTCCCGGGCGGGAGTTGATCACAGTGTGGATTTGCCAAGCGTGCCTTCTTCTTAGCATGTTTCTCCCTTGCATTCTGAGTTTGAATGTCTTCAAAGCCCATGACACTTTTGGTAAAGGCTGTTCTCTAACTGCAGCGCTCGCAGGCCAGTGTTTCCCAGCTGTCGGTGTTTATACTATATTTTTTTAGATAAGAC
Organism: Podarcis tiliguerta; assembly: GCF_965153285.1. Classification (NCBI taxonomy): domain Eukaryota; kingdom Metazoa; phylum Chordata; class Lepidosauria; order Squamata; family Lacertidae; genus Podarcis; species Podarcis tiliguerta. The sequence continues at coordinate 33,899,111 of NC_139549.1, read as the reverse complement.
TGTCTTGAGACAGTCTTTAAACCTCTTTTGTTGACCACCAGCATTACACTTTCCATTTTTAAGTTCGGAATAGAGTAGTTGCTTTGGAAGACAATAATCAGGCATCTGCACAACATGACCCGTTCAATGAAGTTGATGTTGGAGAATCATTGCTTCAACATTGGTGATCTTTGCTTCACCCAGTACACTGATATTAGTTTGCCTGTCTTCTCAAGTGATGTGTAAGATTTTTTGGAGACACTGTTGATGGAATCTTTCGAGAAGCTGGAGATGGCGTTTGTAAGTGGTCCATGTTTCACAAGCATAGAGTAAGGTTGGTAGTACAATAGCTTTGTAAACAAGCATTTTGATTTCCCTGCAAATGTCCCAGTCCTCAAACACTCTGCACTTCAATTGGGAGAAAGCCACACTCTCAGAGCTCAGGAGATGCTGGATTTCAGCATCATTGTTGACCCTTGTAGAAAGATAACTGCCTAGGTAGGAGAAGTGATCAACATTTTCCAATGTTACACCATTGAGTTGGATTTGTGGCACTGCAAAAGGGTTATTTTGTACTTGTTGGTGCAGCACTTTGGTTTTTTGGATGTTGAGTGACAAGCCAAGCTTTTTGTAAGCTTCTGCGAAGGTATTTAAGATGGTTTGGAGGTCATCCTCTGAGCATGCACACAATACGTTGTAATCAGCATACTGAAGCTCTATGATGGAAGTTACAGTAACCTTACTCTTTGTTTTCAGGCTGCTCAGATTGAAGAGCTTTCCATCTGTTCGATATATGATTTCTACCCCAGTGGGGAGTTTCCCTTCGACAAAGTGTAGGATCATGACAATGAAAATAATGAAAAGAGTTGGGGTAATAACACAACCCTGTTTAACAACTGATCCCACTGTAAATGGTTCACTTTGAGAGCCATTGTTATCTGTGATTGTTGCTGTCATATTATCATGGAGGAGCCGAATGATGGAGGAGCCTCTCAACCCCCAGCCAGAGGACCAAGACCAGAGGACCATGACTAGCAAAGCAAGGCCATCAGAAAGAGGAAGTTCACCTGGGCTAAAACAACAGCAAACAGAAATGAAGAACTTAGGAGAAAATGAGTAAAATTTAAATCTATTTTGGGGGTGCTTTTTTAAAAAAATGCATAAAACAGGATGGAGTGGGCACATAATTGAACACATGAGAAACTGAAACAGATTGGAAATTGACTAATCCACCATCCCTGGAGTCATACACATTTGTGGATTTCATCCCCCACTTTCGTTCCTGATCTTTCCAGTCTGAAGTTCAGCTCCTGACATTTCCACATCATCTTGCACTCCCCCCCCCCCATTTTACTGCACATTTCTCCAAATATATACATGCTTGTATACCATTTTGCTGAATATACATATTTTTGCATAAAACTTTACTACTATAAGATTTTTTTGTATATTATGTTCACTAATGTATGCATTGTATGCTCACTTTCCACCAACGTAAGTATTTTTACACACCTTTTGGGGTTGGAGAACTTCATTGGAAAATTTGTAGCTGTGCAAATTTTGAAGGAAAGCTGTGCTTTGGTTCACATGTTGTTTGAGGCAGTGCAATTTAATTAGCATTGGCATTAAAAGGTGAACCAAAGTGAATGTCTCCCTCATCCTTATCCATCCCTATTCTGCACATGCTCAGAGACCTTTCCTATGACTCAGTTCAAAGGCAGTTTCTGGTTTGGAACTCTGACTCAAACTGTGTCCAAAGGTGAAACAGCACCCACACACAATGGCATGTGTGTGTGTGTGTGTGTGCGTGCATGCATGTGCACACACAACACAGATGTTTGTGCATTCTTGTTATATCCCGGTGGAACCAACAGAAACAATAGCTCCGCTCAGTCCGCTGTCTCTGTGGACAAAATTCATTACTATTTTTAATTGGAAATGATACAACATTTATGTGTACAGATCTCCAATATCAAAATGTAATTGCTTTTAAGCAATCCTCATTTGAAGCCTGCGGCCCCTAGAGATGAGGAGAAGGATTCTAATTACAAGAGATAATTTGGAAGAAGATAAACAAATATCAGAAGATCATGAAGGTCAACAACAGATAGGTAGGGGAGGTAGGATGAAAGTCTCCATTTGCAAAGGAGCTGGCAACTCCTTATAGGTCATACTACCTTCATATGAAGGCTGGCACCAGAAACCAACTAAGGATTTTTGAGACCTCGGCATTGGGGAGCCAATTACACATCATTAAAAAAGAGGAAACACATCACAGTTGCTTAGGTTAATGTTTATATATACAGTGGTACCTTGAGTTACAAACGCCGCAGGTTACAAACGCTTCAGGTTACAAACTCTGCTAACCTGGAAGAGTTACCTCGAGTTGAGAACTTTGCACCAGGATGAGAATGGAAATCGTGCGCCGGTGGCGCAGCAGCAACGAGAGGCCCCCATTAGTGAAAGCACGCCTCTAGTTAAGAACGGTTTCAGGTTAGGAACAGACCTCCAGAATGAATTAAGTTGATAACTAGAGGTATCACTGCACTGTAGATCATTATGGGGGACCTGTGGTCCTCTAGATCCCATTAGGCTACAACTTCTATTGTCCCTGACTATTGGACATGGTGGGTGGAGCGAATGAGAATGGTAGTCCAACAGCATCTAGAGGGCCACAGGCTCCCCATCTCTTGTAGAGATGCAATTTTAGAAGCACCCAGTCTAAATTTTAACAGGAATTCAATGCAGATCTCACTATAGTAGGGTAGGCTGTGACCCAGTGACCCGTGTGCCTGCTTAGTCCGCTGTGCAGTCACTCACTCTTGGTGGGCAACTCCCAGGTCTCAAATCTCTCTTCTTAATGTTCTCTAAACTGGATGTGGGCTGGATAGCCCTTGTAATATATGACTGCCTTCTGTGAAACGCAGGTGTATTGTATCCTCTTCTGGCCACACCTAGAGGGTATCAGTTATTATGAGAAGGCTAGGCTATCAGCTCTTTTCCCCATCTGTGTTGTATTTCTATGGGGTAGATAATAGTGCATACCAGCTCAACCCCAGATCCCAAACTGAATTTGGCCAATTTGGGTCAACCTGGGATTTGGCTGGAATGGGTTGAGGCCTGGATCAAATTGGGTCTACTTGAATTGATCTGGGATTGTCAAAAGGGGGTGGCCTTGCACTGAGGAGGAGAAGGGGAGGACATTTTAAACTCTAATTAAATGCAATACAAGACTCCTGAATAAGATTTGGGGCACAGATCCAGGTAGGGCTGGCCCTGGATAATTCTGGATCGGATCAGGGCCATTCCAAAGCATTGGAATGGGCTCTGAATTGGATTGTGGGTGCAACCACATCCCTAGTAGATAATACTGCATTTGTTAAAGGTTTTTATATAGCATTTCTCTTTTATTGTCATCAGTCTGTCATAAGCTCACATTTTTTTCTTTAAAAAAACCTATAGAAAATTCTATATCTGTTTTCAACAAAATTGAATAATTCATGCCAATACTTCCCTTTCTTCATTTTGAGACACCCACCTCTCATATGAATCAGGAGAGTGTTTATAATTCATAGTTTTCTGCAGATCAGGAAGGGGGCAAGGAAACAGCCAGAAGATTCTGGATTTGGTGATGGCCTCAACATTGAGAGGAGACAAGTGATGCTGTGGTACTCATCTGTGCTGCTAGGCAACCAGGTTCCCTCCCCTCCCCGCAAGGAAACGAAGATTCAGAATGCCATCAGTCTCCTATTTGACCTCTGGCAGTGGCTGATACCCGAGGCTTCCAGTGCCAAGCAAAAGCAGTGTGAAGAGCCTGGGCCAATTAAACAGAGAGGCTTGTGGTGGATGGAAAGAACATATCTCTTTGAACCCTACAGGTAAACAGCTTGCACCCCGAAGCAAAATATTTCATTGCCCCTCATTATTAGATGAAGCCAGGCAGCTAGGCATTCTGACAGCAGCCTCCAAACTTGTAAAGAAACTAAAATAAGAAGGAAACAACCAAATACACTGTGATTTGAGCTTGCTGATCTTTCACAGTAGTAGGTTGGCTTTAATCGGTGCTATTTTTCTAGAAAAAGAGGTGCTGCAATTCATAATGAACACCTCCCTCGTTCTCTTAAAATGGCAATGGTGCTCACCCAAGAGGTGCCAGAACTGAGTTCCAGCGAGTTCCAGCTGAAAAAAAGCCCTGGCTTTAACTAGGCTATGGAACCTCAGTGCCCAGGGCCAAAGGCAGCCCTCCGACCTCTCCATCAAGCCATAAAGACTTGTCCCAGGCCACAGCCTTCCCCAGCCCTGCTTCTCACACTCCTTGAGGGTCCCTCGCCCTGGACTGGGAATGTCTTGATTTGTGATCATGTCTCTTGCTTGCCCGGATGAAGGATGGTATGTTGGTAAATTTCCATGAGGACTTTTTTAAAAAAGTAAACTGATGTGGAAATGTAGAGAACTGAGCTTAAGGCTAGAAGAATGAGAAACTGCGAGAAACCAAAATTGACAGCTCCATCCATCCCTATAATAAACCTCTCCTTCGTGTATTTGTCCCCTCCCCCTTTTAAAGCTACCCAAAACTGTTGCCCTCACTACATTTGTGGCAGCACATTATATGAATCTGGAATGTGCTGTGTGAAGAACTACGTGTAGAAAGCACTTAGGGATATGTGAAAGTCTCCTAAGGAAAATTTGCTAGCATCCTTCAACTTTTCGCTGGCTTTCTTTGAACTTCAGGAACCTCACCATCATATATGTTTTGATTTTGTCTCTAGCGAAGGGGGGGGGGGAAGTATCCTGTGACAACATAATTGCATATAAAAGCTCCAAGGGATGTCACTCGTTTGACCCAAACTCTCCCCACTTCTGCTGAAATCCCTCAAAACGTTTAGGCTAACGAGGAACTTCCAAATTCAGTTTGAACTTGGTGTGAAGGTTCAGTCTCAGCGGCAACTTTAAACATACCTCACTGCGAAGCCAGCTCACGGACTTGATGAAGTGACTATTGTAATGGGCTTGCTTGCTGTGTATGCATGCTAAATCCACAAATCAGCCCATAGCTAGTGTGACAGACACTGTTGTGTAGTGGTTAGCGTGTTAGACTAAAGGTAAAGGTAAAGGTAAAGGGACCCCTGACCATTAGGTCCAGTCGTGACCGACTCTGGGGTTGCAGCGCTCATCTCGCTTTATTGGCCAAGGGAGCCAGCGTACAGCTTCCGGGTCATGTGGCCAGCATGACTAAGCCACTTCTAGCAAACCAGAGCAGCGCACGGAAATGCCGTTTACCTTCCTGCTGGAGCAGTACCTATTTATCTACTTGCACTTTGACGTGCTTTTGAACTGCTAGGTTGGCAGGAGCAGGGACCAAACAACAGGAGCTCACCCCGTCGCGGGGATTTGAACTGCCGACCTTCTGACCGGCAAGCCCTAGGCTCAGTGGTTTAACCCACAGCGCCACCCGCGTCCCTATAGCGTGTCAGACTAGGGACCTGGGAAACCATGGTTCAAATCCTCACGGCCATGAAGCTCATGGGGTGACCTTGGGCCAGTCACTGCCTCTCAGCTTATCCTACCTCACAGGTTTGTGGTGGGGATAAAATGATGAGGGGGAGAGCCATATACAACACCTTGAGCTCCTTGGAGGAACAGGTGGAATTGGTGGAATTTAAATGCAATAAAATAAATTAATGGGCACAAGGGATGCTACAACCTATATATGGAGGAGCAGCAACACACTACATCCACACCATACATTCAAAGCATATTTAAAGCACATGGCTTTCCCCCAAAGTATCATTGAAATTGTAACTTAAGGGTGCTGGGAACTCTAGTTCTGCGAGGTGCAAACTATAGTTCCCAGGACTCTTTGGGGAAGCCCCATGCATTAAATGCAAGCTGCTGATGTGACTGCAGGAGCTGCTACTACAACCCTCCTGATGGTGCATACAACATGTCAATCAACCTTGTGTTTGTCACCATAGTTTTTTCACCTGTCTATTCCCCCAGCTCAGAAGTGTTGGCACTTGGATGAGAACTATGGCTTCATCCAGTGGTAACTGATGCTCGTTGTGGCGTTTGCCTCCTAGGATGGGTCATAAGGAAAGGGTTAAAATGGGTGTGATGTGATTGGCCAGTAAGAATGCAATGGAGGAGTAAAAGTTACAGTGGGAGCTGTTTGAGAGTCAGTTGAGGTTTGGGAGTTGGGAGTTGAGGTTTGGGAGTTGGAGAAGGAAGAGGGAGGAACTGGCAGTGGGTTGGTCGAGTTGTATTGTGAGAGAGTGAGAGGAATTATTAGGTTGAGTCAGATAGATAGTTGGAATAATCAGTTTGGAGTTGTTAGGAACTAAGATTAAGAAAGTGACAAGAGAAAAATAAACTGAAACCATACGCTTGTTCCTGCATTTAAAAATAAACTTGATTATTTGTTAATGTTAACAACTGTCTGGACTCTGTGTGTCCCCGTGAGAAGCGGGGTGGTGGCAGCGAAGAAAGCAAACACAGTGGTGGCACAGGGTCAATAGACCATCAAACGTCCGGGGGCCCTGTGTGTGATCGCCACACTCGTTGAGACTGGTAGGGCAGACGGCAGGGAGCCCAATGGTAGATGGAATAAGAGCCAAAGACAGAACCAGCTAGGGACACATCCATACATTTAAAGAACTTCCAACACACAATTGAAGCACATTACTTCCCCCCCAAAGTCCAAGGAGCTGTAGCTACGATTCACACAGCTACGACTCCCAAGCATTTGTCACATTTCCAGAGTGTGGCCCTCAGCAGATGCTCAACAATCCTGATCCTTGGCTCCTGGAGTGAGACATCCCCTAAATATGACACAAGCCTTTTCTACTGCGTTCCTAAATCTGGAGCGTCTCTCTGCGCCAGGATTTGTTTTCAGCCCCATCATACCTGCACACTGTCTCCCTCTCCAATCATTCGAAGTCGTGCCCACACCCTCATTTCCCTGACAGTCTCTATACTTTACACTTGTAGGTTTGTGCAGATCAAGGAAAATACATTTGTGCACTCTGTCTCCTTGCAGAGTTTTGCTGTTTTGAAGCCGGGGATCTTCAGACAGAACTTTCATCTTTCCGTTCCTACTTCTTGCTCCCTCCCCATGCTCCCCATCCCTTATTCCCTCACCTTTATTCCGCTATCGCACTCCTGCACACATTCACTGGGCCTTATCTGTTCCTGTGCAGGCTGGGCTGACATCCCTTTCTCTACTATTCATCCTCTCTCTCTCTCTTTTAAATCGGAATATGATTTAATTTACTGCAAGGAGAGACGATGCGATAGCAGGCAAGGCACTGGAGCAGGATGGAGAGAAATGTCCATTGAGTGCTTTCTTGCTGAGGTTAAATCCATACCCCACCTTCAGAGGAAGGCAGAGATGGGGGACCTTTGTCAGTCCAGAGGCCACATTCCCTAGAAGGCAGCCTTCCGAGGGCCACATGCCATCGATGGAGGAAGAAGGTGGTGGAGCAAGGGGCGTCACTCTTACCTTTGCACAGGAGGCTATGCTCCAGTCATGGAAAGGTCACATGTTTCTACCTACATACAGATACCACTCCAGGTTTCATCCAGGCAAAAGACAAGCATCGTTGCAGTTCAAGGACACTTTCCAAACATTCAAATTCAGCTGAGGAGGGGATGGACCAAGTTCAGTAACTGGTGTGGCTTGAGAAGGAGGCATGGCTTGAGAAGAGTCTGGTGAGTCAGATTTAGCCCTAAGCTGGAATTTCTCCACTCCCATTATAAGGCCACAATGGCACCCCACCGGGATTGCGCTGCTGGGGGCGGTGTGCTCCCCCCACACTCCTCTTCTTCCACCAGTGATCCTGCCTCTTCCCCCCATGCAGCCCCTAAATCTGTTCTAGGAGCTCTTTCAACTCTCTGGGGCAGAATCAGAGCATGGCACAAGCAGAAATCCTTTTTCTGGTAGAATGCATCAGTTGGGTCTAATACTAATAAACAACAATAATTGAGAGTAATATGAGTAATAAAGAGAAAATTGAGCATGATCACATTTTGGAGTCACAATAAAACTGGAGAACTAAAGAAGATAGTTTGGTCTTGCAATAGCACAGAAGGAGAATAAGCAGGAAAGGAAAGTGTCAGCAAGAAAGTGGCACAGTGTTTTATTTAAAAGGAGCAACAAAGCCTGGAACATTTTCATTTCTCCTTTCTTGCTTATCGTTTGTATAAAGATTAATTGGCTTTGACATTTAGGGGAGGGAATGCAATGGCCATCACTTTATACAGAAACATTAGCCCACTTCAGGCACTGCAATAAGAATAAGTGAAAAATGTGAGGGGCAGCTACCCTAACTCTACTCCACCCACCCCCCTTTTGGTGTTCTTGTTACACACCCCTAAGCATGGGGGGGGGCAGCCAAGAAGAGGAGGAGGAGGAGGAGTTTGGATTTGATATCCCACTTTATCATTACCCTAAGGAGTCTCAAAGCGGCTAACATTCTCCTTTCCCTTCCTCCCCCACAACAAACACTCTGTGAGGTGAGTGGGGCTGAGAGACTTCAAAGAAGTGTGACTAGCCCAAGGTCACCCAGCAGCTGCATGTGGAGGAGCGGGGATGCGAACCCGGTTCACCAGATTATGAGTCCACCACTCTTAACCACTACACCACACTGGCTCTCTAATGAAGCCAGGCTTCTAACAAAGGAACAGAGGAAACTGCCTGATACTGAGTCAGACCAATGGTCCAACTTGCTCAGTATTGTCAGCATGGAAAAATGGCGAGGGTCAAAGGTGGGGTCTTCTGTGTGCAAATAACCTAGGGTTGCCATATGTCTGGTAAAACCTGGACATATCCTCTTTTTGAGGGTCAACATGCCCATCCGGGTGGATTTTTACATTTTAAAGGAAATGTCTGGGGCTTGGACTTGGGCTTCACTGCATGCTGCAGCCACTGCCAGCCTGAGCTGGGTAAGAGATGTGTGGGCGCAGCAGCAGTGGCCCTGTGCGCCCATGCCCATACACCTTTTTCCCTAGTTCGGACTGGCAGTGGCTCAGGCTGTCCTCTTTTTTTGCTCTTCAAGATATGGCAACCCTAGCTCTGCCACGGACCTGTAAAGGGTACCCCTGACCATTAGGTCCAGTCGTGGCCGACTGGGGTTGCAGCACTCATCTCGCTTTATTGGCCAAGGGAGCCAGCGTACAGCTTCTGGGTCATGTGGCCAGCATTACTAAGCCGCTTCTGGCGAACCAGAGCAGTGCATGGAAACGCCGTTTACCTTCCCGCCAGAGCGGTACCTATTTATCTACTTGCACTGTGACATGCTTTCGAACTGCTAGGTTGGCAGGAGCAGGGACCGAGCAATGGCAGCTCACCCCGATGCGGGGATGTGAACCGCCGACCTTCTGATCGGCAAGTCCTAAGCTCTGTGGTTTAACCCACAGCTCCACCTGTGCCCCCACTGAGCTGTAGCCCTTCCCCAAATATGTATCCATGTTGTTGTTTAGTCGTATAGTCGTGTCCAACTCTTCGTGACCCCATGGACCAGAGCACTCCAGGCACTCCTGTCTTCCACTGCCTCCCGCAGTTTGGTTAGACTCATGTTTGTAGCTTCGAGAACACTGTCCAACCATCCCATCCTCTGTCGTCCCCTTCTTCTTGTGCCCTCAATCTTTCCAGGGTCTTTTCCAGGGAGTCTTCTCTTCTCATGAGGTGGCCAAAGTATTGGAGCCTTAGCTTCACGATCTGTCCTTCCAGTGAGCACTCAGGGCTGATTTCCTTAAGAATGGATAGGTGCATCCATGTTAGCACTTGATTAAGGAACATAGGAAACTGCCTTAATAGAATATAGAGCTAGATGGGCCAATAGTCTTGAGTAAGTATTGTCTACACTGTCTGGCAGCAGCTCACCAGGGTTTCGGACTGGGGATGTACTGGAGATGCCAGGGATTGCAACTGGAACCTTCTGCATACAAGGCAGATGCTCTGCCACTGAGCTATGAGCCTTTCTTCTCAACCAGTCTATGATTTGAGCACCAGCCAACCTGCAATGGGCTGGAATCAGTAGATCAGGCCATCCCAAAAGCTCCATATCTGTCATGAGGAAAGTGGTCTGCTGTTGGCTTACTTACTCTTACAGATAATATTTGGACGCTGATATTTTCTGCAAAGCCCTGCAAGGGATTTAAACTATAAAAATGAATCAAAGAAGTGATAGTTACGACCCCCGTGAGCTCGCTCTGTTGCCTTGTGATAGGAAGACAGAAGGAACATACCACCCACAAGGAAAGGATCACAAAAACAGTGAAATGGGCCTCTCTGGGACAATTAGCAGTAGCTGCTGCACACGAATTGCCTACTTAATTATTTTCAGATCAATTAATTTGGGAGCTAGGTACGCAGTCAGTGTGCTTTGAATGCTCCTTACTGCAAAAAGGGTTTATGGTGGAGACTGCAATGCTGTGTAAGCATTTGGACATAAAAATGGATGTGAAAGGTGGAATGAGAAGATTGTATGAGACAATGGTAGCCTATCTGATTCCCTCTATCATCTTCCCTGCTGTTAATACAAGGTGGGGGCACAGGACACAAATTCATGGAGCAGGATGAAGCCTATTCTCCTCTGCTGACAAGTGATGCAAGTTAGACCTTGGTTGTTTATTGTCAGAGATTCTAGGACTTGTACATACCAGCCATTTTATGGTTTTGAAAATGAGAGCTATCCATATTGAGTTATTGCTGCACCTGTGGTCTAATATCTCAGAGCCCTGTTCAAGTGGAGAAGTGGTTTCCAACATTAGCTCTTGTGACTAGTAGCCCCCAGATCAGGGGTAAGAGTCACAGAATAATAGAATTGTAGAGTTTGAAGGGACCCAAATACTCATCTAGTCCAACCCTCTGCAATGCAGGAATCACAGCTAAAGACTCATTGACAGATGACCATCCAACCTCTGCTGAAAAGCATCCAATGAAGGAGAGTCTACCGCCATCCAAGACCTCAGATTTGTTTGCTTGTTTGTTTAGTAGAACCCCAAGATTCACCAACTGGGGGGCATGTGCAAAGGGCTAACAACCACTTAGGAGTCATTGATAAGCTGGGCACATGTTTACAGCTAACTACCAGCCAGCTTAAAAAAGGAACATGGTAGATGTAAGATAGCAGCTATACATAATAAGAAAGCAAATTCAATGCATTCAGCTGAGAAGAGACAACCAATCATCCCTGGCCATGGGCTACACTGACTGACAATAATGGGGTTTTGGATTCCAACAAGATCTGTGGGGCACCGTGCTGGCTACCACTGGCATATGGCATTTCATCTGTCATGGATTGGCTGGGTGCAGAGGAGTGCCGGGAGGCACCAGCTAGGGAACCCCCCCAAGGGAAGAAGTCTCAGAGCCAGGAGATTGATGGTGGGACGACAGTGAGTGCTCAGAAAGAGAAGAGAGAGCAGATGGGGAGGACGAGGTGTCAAAAGCTGAAGAGCCAACAGGGTTCCGTGAGCAGGAAGAAGCTATGGCAGAGAGCAGTCCAGAATCAGAGGCAGAAGTGGAGGCTGGAGAGGAGGGTGGCCAAGAGGCTGAAGAAGCCAGGGAGTCTCCCCCTCCTGCTGTGACCAGCTCCCCTACCATGTCTCCCAGAACCTGCAGAGGTTTGAAGAGGGCAGAGTAAAGACAGAACAAGCAGAGAAGTCTCAGGCTGCTTGGCAAGGACCCAGGAGAGGAGGAGACTTAGAGAGTTGTGGGAAAGTGGGGACCTTCAGTCCTTCTTGCAACTGCCTCATTGGGGGGCAAGACTTACTGAGAAGAGTTGATGTGCTCACTAGACCTGAGCGGTTTCATTTCTTTGAATAAAATTCTTAACTTCACGGACGTCTTGTGAGTTATTGCTGACTGGCTCCAAGCTCCCACCTTGACACCATTCAACTTTTTGACAGAGGAATGAAATCCTGCTGCTCTCCAGATATTTTAGATTACACCTCCTATCAATCCCACTCAGCATGGCTAATGAACAAAAATGTGGTGGCTTGTAGTTGAAAACATCTGGAGGACATGACATTTTGAAAGCATCTGATAGTCAGTGTAGACAATACTGAGCTAGATGGACCAGTGGTCTGATTCAGTATAAGGAAGTTTTCTATGTAATGATGATGTGGCTCACTCCATGTGTGAAGTCTAGGGCAATTGCCCTCATCGTTCAACTTGCACTCATATTAAAATGAGATGGGGACTTGTAAATTCTATGCAGGTTATGCATCTTGTCCCAAGATGCTGTTAGCTAAAGAGAGGCTGGTCTGTGTGTCAGGAATTTGAAGGTTATTGAGGATTGGGTGTAATTCATTCAGCATGAGCCTCAGGAACCTAATTATGTCCTTGCGTAATCCACACCTCCAGTCTCTTTTACCAGATAAAAATAGGGCAACCCATCACCCCAGCCAGGGTTGTGGGTGCAAAAGCCATTATCCCCTCTACTTAAATATGGCAAGGGGACGAATTGAAACATCAACCACCACAGCTGCAACTGGCTGTGGTCCTTGAGCAGCTGAGCATTAGTTATGGATGGGAGAATCTGTCCATCACAGTTTATTTTTCCAGTTTTAAGTTCAATTCATCACATTTGAGATTTCTAAAAACAAAAAAAGGCCTTATGAATAATAAACACAATTTTGCAATATTGTGTACCTTTGTATGTTGTTTTCAGTAATATATGCATTTTTGGGCACATTTCACCTTAGTGTATGCATTTTTGTATGTGGTACTTCGCTGGAGAACTGCATGGGAAAAATCAGAGACGTGAGAATTTCAAAGAGTGGCTCTGTTTCAATTTGCGTTTTATTTCAGAATGTGCAAAGCAGATTACCATATTTTTCGCTCTATAAGATGCTCCAGACCACAAGACGCACCTAATTTTTGGAGGAGGAAAACAAGAAAAAAAATATTCTGAATCTCAGAAGCCAGAACAGCAAGAGGGATCGCTGTGCAGTGAAAGCAGCAATCCCTCTTGCTGTTCTGGCTTCTGGGATAGCTGCGCAGCCTGCATTCACTCCATAAGACGCACACACATTTCCCCTTACTTTTTAGGAGGGAAAAAGTGAGTCTTATAGAGCAAAAAATACGGTATTTGCTTTTAAATACGGTATTTGCTCCATCCCTAGGTTTGGTGCATGATGAAGGAATTCCCATCCTAATTTCACCAGTCATATGAATGAGCCCAGCTTGCATATCAGCCCAGAGGATGTTTACGATTGGCAGGACCCATTCAATGCACCGGAGCGATGGACCCTGCAGAATTCCTTCCTAAGTGCAACACTGTGTTGTTATCACTTGATTTGCTGAACATTTGGCTGATTAGGCAGGAATTGCCGCCTGGGTTTCAAGAAGTGACAGCAACATTTCCATCATCTCAAGGTACACTAAATCTCTGGGTTGCACAATTCCATCTCAGCTGGGCTTATTTTCAGCCTTATCACTGTAGTTGCTCCAGCAGACTCTCAGAAAGGGACACATCACTCCATTCGCAACACAAAGCTGACTGGAAAAATGAGTTAATACAATAATAATAAAAATGCATCTTTATTTATCAAAGCTGTATACCCCACGGGCATATTGGAGTGGCGGAAGAAAATAAACTCAATTTCGAAAAGGGCAGCGAAGCCTTTTTGCCAAATAAAATACACAAAACAGCGGAAGGAAGCCAAATGAAAACAACCAATTAACCCCAGCACCTTGCAGAAAGAAACCACCCAGTCTAAGCAAGAAGACAACATATTTGGCCTAGTTTGAGGGAAGAAGAGAACAATCCACATTTGGGGATGGCTGGAGTAAGAACAATGTGATATGGATGAGATCATTTCTTTGGCTTAGGCGTGCAACTAATGTTTGGGATTTTTGATTCCCAAGCTACACACACACACACACACACACACAGAGAGAGAGAGAGAGAGAGAGAGAGACCGACCCATGGAGAAGCAATAAGCAATGAGTTTCTGAACATTTAGAGGAAGAACAGAGGGGGAAAGAGGCAAAGTCATGCAGACTGTGGTGCCTAGGCTGTTAATTAGAACAAGAAGGTTCTAGCCCAACTGCATTAGCTGCCAGTTTGTATCAAAGAGTTGGTTTTTCACCTTTAAAGCCTCACACGGTTCATGGCCCCAATACCTCCAGGGCCATCTTCCATATATGAACTTGTCCAGACCCTGAAATTGTCACCTGAAGCCTTTCTCTGCATGTCACACCCCCTCCCTATATATTTGCTGAGGGTGATGAGAGTTGAAGTCAACAACATCTGGACAGCACCAGGGCTGGGAAAGCTCACAAAACCATGGGAGGGGAACTGGTGGTCTTCCAAATTTTGGACTTCAGTTGCATTCATCCTTAACCATTGGCTATGCTGCTTGGGGCTGATGGGAGTTGGAGTTCAACAACATTTGGAAGGTCACAGACTCCTCCCTGCTGATATAAATCAACAGTTCCCAAAGTGAGTGGTCCCACCGCCTGGATGGTGGTTGGATTACCTGGGGGGCACTAAGAGGCAAGCGTACAGGGGCAGGGGGCACTGGAGGTGTAAATAACTGTCATGCTTTAGATCACTGGATCAGGTTCATCTTTTTTATCAATTAAGCTAAATAATTTTAATTGGATGTTGAGTAAAGGTGCAATTATTTGTTATTGTTTTGAATTTTATTGTGCTATTTTATCATCCTTAGTACTGTATTTTTCGCTCTATAAAATGCACCAGACCACAAGACGCACCTAGTATTTGGAGGAGAAAAACAAGGAAAAAAATATTCTGAATCTCAGAAGCCAGAACAGCAAGAGGAATCGCTGCGCAGTGAAAGCAGCGATTCCTCTTGCTGTTCTGGCTTCTGGGATAGCTGCGCAGCCTGCATTCGCTCCATAAGACGCACACACATTTCCCCTTACTTTTTAGGAGGGAAAAAGTGAGTCTTATAGAGGAAAAAATACGGTATATTGTGCAATACGCTATTCTGAATGATGGTTTTTACAGGGTAGGGTAGGTGGCACTAGGTATGCGTTTATGGAGTCCAGAGAGAGATGGCCTAAAAAGGGTTAGGAACCACTGTTCTAAATTATCCTGCGGTATCCTAAGAAGGGACTAGGATACCTCTTATTCTAGGCATATCTCACTTCAGCTTTCATTAGGATTTTCTGATGTAGATTATAATGAAGCATAACTCAGAAAAGGTCTGCTTTGATTTTTTAGGTTGCTCTTTAGTGGCTCCTTATCCTTAATTTCTTTCTTTCCCCCTTCAAGTGGCTATTATGGAGAAACACTCCAGGATGCCTACAGAAACGAGAGACAATTCTGGGTTTGGGATTTTTCCATTTATTCAATCCTTTCTTAACAGTGCAGAGCCACCTACTGAGTTCATGGAAGGCTCTGAAATAAACCTGCATGTAAGCATATTTATAGGAAGAAACTTTTTCCCCAAAAGAAAAGAAAAATCAGGATTGCTCTTTGCTATAAATACACTTCAGTTCAGAACAAAATGTTAGCAAGTATTCCTTGATAAGGCCAAGGACTGCCAAGTGGCTTTCTGAGAGAGGCAGAAAGCAACAGAATTGCCTCTTCCTCCAGACAACTGATGGCACAATGTTCTACAAGTGTACTCAGTAGTAAGACCTATTGCTGTCAATTGGCCTTTCTCTGAGGATCATGCCAGAAGGCCCAGCCCAATCTGGGGCAAATATGAGGCTGTCTCCACCCAACTCAGGCAAAGACTGGTTCTGCACAAAGTGATTGTTTTCACACAGAACAATCCTGTGCGTGTTTGCATGGAAGTAAGCCTCATTGCATTCAGTGAAGCTCATTCCAAAATGCAGGTGCCTAGAGGTAGAGGTAAAGGACCCCTGGACAGTTATGTCCAGTCAAAGATGACTATGGGGTTGTGGCCCTCATCTCGCTTTCAGGCCGAGGGAGCCGGCGTTTGTCCACAGACAGCTTTCCAGGTCATGTGGCCAGCATGACTAAACTACTTCTGATGCAATGGGACACCGTGATGGAAACCATAGCGCACAGAAATGCCGATTACCTTCCCACCGCAGTGGTGCCTATTTATCTACTTGCACTGGCATGCTTTCAAAGTGCTAGGTTGACAGGAGCTGGGACAGAGAAACGGGAGCTCACCCCATCGCTGGGATTCGAACCGCCAACCTTCTGATCGGCAACCCCAAGAGGTTCAGTGATTTAGACCACAGCACACTCGCGTCCCTAGACACCCAGAACTACAATCTCAAAGTGCTTTTCCAAGTTAAATAAAGTGCATCACAGGATTATTGTAAGCAATTAACATCACTAGCAGGGTTGCCTGAAGACTTGTAATGCGAACCCCCCCCCTTTTAATATTTATTTAAATTTTGAGGTGTTTTGTAATGAGTGTAATGAGTGTAACTAGAATTGGAAAACACATAAAATGCAATGATATAAAGGTTAATTTTGAAAGCCATGAGGTGGGAGGGAAGGAAGTCAATGGCCTCTAAAGTGGATAATAATGATGTGATTGTATATTACTAAATGGAAAACATATATATATATATATATATATATATATATATATATATATATATTACATCACAAAGAATTTGGTGCCCAACACTTTTGATATATTTTTTAATTTATTTCTTGAAATTTATAGACCACTTGATTGTAAGAAACCTCAAAGCGGTTTACAAAAAGATGAAACAAGAAAAACTCTCAACCCTAGTTTAAAACATGCAATAGTTGAAAGTTGAAAGACAGATTTAAATTACCTTAACTTTCGAAGCATCTGGGTAGGCCTGTCTAAATAAAAATGATTTTAGCAGACACTGAAAAGAAAGTACTGTATAGCATAACGTCTGCTTGATTTCAATAGGCAGGGAATTCCAAAGTGCAGGCACTGTCTCACTAAACAACCGAGTTTCTTTTACAAATGTGGAACGGGCTTGATGTGGCACCTGCAGTTGTGCAAATCTCCACTGATTGAAGTGGCTAAGTGGGCACATATGGGGTAAAGCGATCTTGTAAGTAAACAGGTCCCCCCAACATTTCTCTGATGAAAATAGAGACATCCCCTCCGTAACGATAATTTTACTCTTTATACCCCACCCATCTGACTGGGTTCCCCCAACACTCGGGACAACTTCCAACATATATAAAAACATAATGATAATGATAATAATAAAATTATTTATACCCCAACCCCTCTGGACAAGACAGGGCTCAGGGTGGCTAATACCAAATATATAATACATTAAAAACACAAAATCAAATGATTAGTTTAAAATACAATTTGGATCACATTTAAAATCAAAATAAAATAAAATATTAAACATTTTTTTAAAAAAACTTCTCTATACAATTGTACCTTGGAAGTTGAATGGAATCTGTTCTGGAAGTCCGTTTGACTTCCCAAATGTTCGGAAACCAAAGTGCAGCTTCTGATTGGCTGCAGGAGTCTCCTGAAGCCAATCGGAAGCCGTGGAAGCCACACCAGGTGTTCAGCTTCCGAAAATCATTTGAAAACTAGAACACTCACTTCCAGGTTTCAATCGTTCAGGAGCCAATTTGTATGGGAGCCAAGACATTTGAGATCTAAGGTACAACTGTACAGGATTGCCTTCAAATGGCATAGGAGTTTGATAACTCCATACCCTCCAATATTTTTCCAATGAAAATAAGGACATCCTCAGGAAAATCAGGACATTTGGTTATCAAAGCAGAAACTGGGATGGCTTTCCTAAATCAGGGATGTCCCTGGAAAATAGGGACACTTGGAGGGTCAGCAGCTAGCAACTCTCTGAACCATTGAAAATACAGCAAAACAACAGCCACCTTTTAAAACTCCTCCATCAAACCAGAAAAGGCAGAATGTTATTATATTTAAGGCCAAAGCCATTCTTAATAGCAGCTGCATCGGTTTGATTCATTTGCCTCATCTTTCAGGAGATGATAGCTATTTCCACGCGACCTCCATAAGCAAATGGCTACAAACTATTGCCATCAATCTCAATGCTTCCTTTCCAATAGCAAACAGAGGCGACTCATGCTTTGTTTGGAACTGAAGCGCTCCAGACAGGAAGCCTTACCCATAATCCCGGATAAATGGAGCCTGGTTGGGTGATTTCTAAATTGAGGTGGGTGCAAATCCCAGTTTGGGCAGGGTGCAGCGCCATCTTGACTGCTCAGTGGTAAAGGGAGAACAACACAATCATCCCCAAAGATGTGCTTATATTGGTACGTCATAGTTCCAGGTGTCATAACTGGACTATACAAGGAACTAGACACAGACAAGGCTTTCCCTTCAGTGATGGGAATGTAAGTCTAGCTCTGCTGGATCCAGCCATAAAGGTAAAGGTAAAGGGACCCCTGACCATTAAGTCCAGTCGCAGATGACTCTGGGGTTGTGGCGCTCATCTCGCTTTACTGGCCGAGGGTACAGCTTCCGGGTCATGTGGTCAGCATGACTAAGCTGCTTCTGGCAAACCAGAGCAGGGCACAGAAACACCGTTTACCTTCCCACTGGAGCAGTACCTATTTATCTACTTGCACTTTGATGTGCTTTCAAACTGCTAGGTTGGCAGGAGCAGGGACCGAGCAACAGGGGCTCACCCTGTCACGGGGATTCAAACCACCGACCTTCTGATCTGCAAGCCCTAGGCTCTGTGGTTTAAGCCACAGCGCCACCCGTGTCTATTTCAGCATCCTTTCATCATACTGGCCAACTAGATGCCTCTGGGAAGCCAAGAAGCAGAACCTGAGTGCAATAGCATTTTACCCACTTGTGATTCCCAGCAACTGATACCCAAAGGCAAAGTGTCTCCAACAGTAGAGGCAGAACATAACCATCATGTTGAGTCATCCCTTAGAAACAGAACACCCACCACACAGTGCCTCAGTCTCCTAATTCACAGAACCAGTCCAGAACGACGTCAAAAGTTGCTAAGAGAATAAGGAGAATCAACAAGGCCGCACTCCATCTGTCTTTCGCCCAATGAAGGTCATCAGTCAGAGTGACCAGGGCAATTTTGGTCCCAATGTCAGTCCTGAAAACAGACTGAAGTGCGTTTGATAATTGGCTTTCTCCAGACACACTTGAAACTGACTAGTCACAGCCTCCTAGATAACCTCGCCAGAAATGGGGCATTTGCAACCAGGTAGAAGTTGCATAATGCAGGGCTGGGAACCGTTTTGATCTCAAGGGATGCACTCCCTTTGGGGGCCACAATCTGTTCCATTCAACATACATGGATTAACAATTTAATTGCAATGTGTTGTGGTATTGTGGCTATGTATTGCCCTGTTTATTCTTATGACCTTGTGATTTTGTGGTTTTATGGCTGCTGATGTTTTAATTTGTACAGAGGTGCCTCGCAAGACGAAATTAATTTGTTCTGCGAGTCTCTTCGTCTAACGGTTTTTTCGTCTTGCGAAGCAACCCTATTAGCGGCTTAGCGGATTAGCGCTATTAGCGGTTTAGCGGCTATTAGCGACTATCAAAGGTTTAAGGGATTAGCGGATTAGCTGCTAAAAGGCTATTAGTGGTTTAGCGGTTTAGAAAAAGGGGGTGGGGAGCGAAAAAAAATCTCAAGACTCGCAAGACATTTTCGTCTTGCGAAGCAATCCCATAGAGAAATTCGTCCTGCGAAGCGCATCGAAAAATGGAAAACCCTTTCGTCTAGCGGGTTTTCCGTCTTGCGAGGCATTCGTCTTGCGGGGTACCACTGTATTTCACTGTCCTTAGAAATTTTGTGGAAAGGGAAGTCTAATAAACATGACTGATAAATAAAGAAATAAATAACCAGGCCTCATGAATGTTTGTTTCTGGTCAAGCCTAGGCAAGGTCCCGCTTTGGATGGAACCACTGATGCCTGGTGTAGTGGTCAGAGTGCTGGACTAGGACTTGGGAGACCAGGGTTCAAATCTCCACTTGGCCATGAAGCTCACTGGGTGACCTTGGGCTAGCCACTACCTCTCAGCCTAACATACTTCACAGAGTTGTTGCGGGAATTAAATGAGGAGGTGGAGAACCTTGCACACCAGCTTGAGTTCCTTGGAAAAAAAGGTGGGGTATAAATGCAATTAAATAAGCATGTGGTAGTAGCAATTTAAAAGAAGAGGAAGGAGCAGATTGTGCTGTATGTACAGAGAAACTGCCTTGAGGTCCTTGGAAGAAAGACCAGATATAAATACAATGAAAAATAATTGGGAATCCAAACTGCACAACTCAGTGCTAGCAGGAATAGGATGCCAGTTCTGACCTCTGCAACTAAAAACAGATTTCAGGTCTAAGCCTGGCAGAAATTAAAAGGCGGGGCATTCTGTCTCCTGAACAAACTAAGGGATCCACTGTCTAGAGTGAAAGTGCAAGACCAGTGTTGCCCCTAACAACACGTCTCCACTTCCCTAGGGTGGCTCACTTTCCCATGTGCAAAGACCTGATTCCACAAGTGTACTTACACAACACTTTTGTAAGACTGAGTAAAGACTCCCAGTGGGGTTTCAGGAACCTTCCTTCAAATTATCTGCAAAGCTCCTCAAAGCTTCAAGCTTGCCTCAGTTCAGTAGTAAAGCTAAAGGGACCCCTGACTGTTAGGTCCAGTTGCGGATGACTCTGGAGTTGCGGTGCTCATGTCACTTTATTGGCCAAGGGAGTTGGTGTACAGCTTCCAGGTCATGTGGCCAGGATAACTAAGCTGCTTCTGGTGAACCAGAGCAGCGCACGGAAACACCGTTTACCTTCCCGCCGGAGCAGTACCTATTTATCTACTTGCACTGTGTGCCTTCGAACTGCTAGGTGGGCAAGACCTGAGACCAAACAACGGGAGCTCACCCTGTTGTGGGGTTTCGAACCGCCGACCTTCTGATCGGCAAGCCCTAGGCTCTGTGGTTTAACCCACAGTGCCACACACATCCCATCAATTCAGTAGTACGTCCCAGCAAACAAATGAAGTGTTACTTGTGAGTCTCCCTTTGCTACAGGGATGCTATTGCATATTGAGGCAAAATACATAGCAGTGACAGGTTCCTCCTTAATGCAAAGCCAGCAGTCAGGATGGAACCGTCTCTTCTGCGCATAAGGTTTAGCTCTCCTGCATTTCAAAGGAATGCTTATCAAGGAACACGTCTCTCCTGCTTTTAGTGCCGCTCTTCTCTGTCTCATTTTTCAAAAAACGAATCTGATGCACATGGCATTAATATTGGGGGTGCCTGTTTCCCTCTTTGTGCCTCTGATATAGAATATTATGGCAATTTCAGATTTCAGTTCCTGGCTTAGGAAAGGGTGCACCTTAAAAATGCAGCATGCCTCTGAATACCAGCTGCTGGGAAATGCAAGTGGAGAGATTGTTGTTGACCTCGGGTTCTGCTTGCGAGCTTCACATAGGCATCTGGTTGGCTACTGTGGAAAAAATGGGCTAGTGGCTTGAGGCATCAGAGTGGCTTTTATGCTCCAGCCCAATCGCCTTCTAAATCGGGCCCACAGATGGTTCGGGAATCAGCATGTTTTTACATGAGTAGAATGTGCCCTTTTATTTAAAATGCATCTCTGGGTTATTTGTGGGGCATAGGAATTTGTTCATCCCCCCCCCCCAAAAAAAAATATAGTCCAGCCCCCCACAAGGTCTGAGGGACAGCGGACCAGCCCCCTGCTGAAAAAGTTTGATGACCCCTATCTTAAGCCGTTCTGACCGGAAGAAAGGGAGGCCAATGGCCAAGTTAAGCACATTGCCTGCCTGAATCCTAAAATTGCTAGTGATGGGTAATGTCCAATTTGCAATATATTTTTTTGCAAATGGTTGAAGCGGACATCTGAAAGACATTCGTTGTGTTAGCAGGATATAAAGTTAGGGGGCAGAGCAGATTATTTGTGATGGCCATGGTACTTTCCATTGAGTGCCATGTGTTGCCCTCACTCTGACATAGCTTGATACTCTGTAGCCAATGAGATGCTCTGATGTACATATTTTTACGTGATAATGATTAAAGCCAAGTTACAGTGAAGTCAACTAGCATACAGTGCTAGTCTTGCTTAGAGCAAACCCTTCAAAGTTTTTGCCAAACTAATAGTTCATCTAGCTCAGTACAGTTTACTCCAATTGCCATCTGAAAGGAGCTTTGGAGGTCCATGAGTCCCAGACCCATAGTTCACCTAGTCCAGAGTTTGGGGACCTTTTTCTGATTCCCTCCTGGGCGGCTTTTTGTGGTTCACGTGCCAGTGGTGGGCACTGCTAGAGGCAATTGTGAGCAGAGCAATCAATTTTTACCTTTGCACAGTAGGCTTGTTTACACACACACACACACACACACCCTTCATCTAGGCAAGCAAAAGGCTTTATCAGTGTTCCAGGACACATTCCAAACAAGCAAAAATACTCAAGGAGGGTGCAGAGCAGACTGTGAGGGTTGTGGCCTGGAGAAACGGGATTTGGCCTGGGGAGAATTCCAAGGGCCAGGCAGAGAGGCCTCAAGGGCCACATTTGACCCCTGAGCCTAATCCACTACATTCTGCACTGAGCACCACACTGGGTTGTTCACAGGGTCCTAGCCCTGCTAGCTGAACTCATTTTATTAAGAGATGCCAGGAATTTAACCCAGAACCTTCTGCTCTTCTTATTAAAGTTCCCCTCTTTTTCTTCTTACAGCTAAATGAGGCCTGTGAAGGACGCCCCCAGTGGCCTTGCTTGGAATGTAGCATCTTCTTCCTTCCCTCTATGCAGCACACTTACGATTCATCCATCAAGCCCCAAAAAATGCATCTGTATTTAATCCTCCCAAAGAGAGCACAATCAAATTATTATGATGTGCAAGAGCGATAATCTGCCGGAATTTTTTTTTTTAAAAAAAGTTATTCTTTTCCTCCTGCTGCCCCTAATAGGCCAAAAAGGTCTAATAAGAAAGCCATCGGCAGGAAGGCGTGAGGAGTGGGTGCATAACAAGAATATGAAAACTCTCTTCATCTTTTCCAGATTGAATGAAATCTAATTACATGGCGTATTGATTGTTGTGTATTACTGGAAGAGGTGAAAAGGGGGGAGTGGGGGAGAAGCAATTACAGTAAAATTGCTGGCTGACCCTTTCAATTGCTTTTGGCATAAAAGGATTATGCATGAGTTGGAGATATTCAACCTCCCCACCCCCACCGCTGCTGCCGCCGCCACCAAAAAACCCCACCCTCTGTTGAATTATTATCTATGCAGTTAAATGCAAAACCCTGGTGAGGAAAATCTAGTCAATTAAGCCAACAAATCTAAAGGTCCTCATTACAGATGAACTCTCTAGGATTTACTTCTGAGTAAACATCCTTTAGGTTTCCACTGTGTGTGGGGAGCCTTTCTGAAATATCCTCGTCAGCTCAGTACATAATACTTTCTTTTTAAATATCCATCCTAATCTGTTTCTGGGGAGGCTATAGGACATTGCATCAAGAGTCATCTTGTTGGGTGTATGTTTGTCACTCAAGATGGTTATGGGGGAGAAGTTTGATTCAGTGCAAAGGCTAATTCACTTTCCACCTTGTCAGCGGCAGGTTATAAGGCCCTTGACCACCTTTGTGGTTAATCCCACCCACCCCACTTTAGGATTGCAGTCTTATTTCCAAGGAATGCAAATCACATCTTGATTAAATGACACGGGGTCCTTGCTGGTCAAAAGCAAACCTTTGTTCTTGGCAGGGATAAGTAATAATGGAATAGAGGTGAATGCTTCCATCAGCAGTGTGACAAATTTCACAGGTGCATAATTAGGCATTATAATAATCCAAAATCTGTCTGCTTAATCCCATATGTACAGTGTTAGGGAGGACAGGAATGTTTGCTTACTTTGGCCATAATTTCGCACTCATTGCACACAGAGCTAAGCAAAAAGAGTGGAATACTTTGGGCGCCAAGTCTAGAGTGTGGGCTGCCCAGGAATGAGACCTTGGGGTCATAGTAGATAGCATGATGAAGATGTCAACCAATTGTGTGGCAGCACTTGAAAAGACAAATTCTATGCTAGGGAGCATATGGAAGAACTTAAAATAAAACTGCCAGTATCAAAATGCCATTATACAAAACTAGGATATGGCCGCATTTGGAATACTGTGTACAGTTTTGGTTTCCTCAGCTCGAAAAAGATATTTTGTTGAGTTCAGAAAAGATTCAGAAAAGGGCAACTAAAATGATCAAGGGATGGAAACATTCTCCTATGAGGAAAGGTTCCAGCATTTGGGGCTTTTCAGTTTATAGAAAAAGAGAGTGAAGAGGGACATGATAGAAGTGCATAATAGGCAAGGCATGGTGAAAAGCTTTTCTTTTTCTCTCAATGCTAAAAGTCATGGATGCCCAATGAAGCTGAATGTTGGAAAAACCAGGGACATATAAAAGGAAGTACTTCTCACAACTACAAAACTCTCCTGAAGGAGGCAGTGAGGGCAACCAACCTAGGTGGCTTTAAAAGAAGATTTGACAAATTTATGGGGAAGGCAATTGATGGCAACTAGCCACAATGGTTAATGCTTTGCCTCCACAGTCCGTGTGTGTGTGTACACACACAGAGAAAATATTTTTATAAATATCAATCAGCATTTTAGTGCAAATTTCTCCCAATATACTTATGCTGGTATGCAATTTTGCCTAATCTATGCATTTTTTTGGCCAAGCATTTTCCCTAAATATGTTGAAGTTAGTTTCACCAATATATGCATTTTCACAAACACTTGACCTTAGTATGTGCATTTTTCTGTACACATTACTTAGCTGGAGAAACACACTGCAAAATTCACAGAAGTGCACATTGTGAGGGATAGGTGAGTTTTGATTTGTATGTTGTTTCAGAAAGTGCAGAGTGGGTAAATTCATATTTAAATGTGCATTTAACTCATTTAACTCAGTTGCATGCTGTCATGGACTGGCTAGATGCAGAGGAGTGTGGAAGGAGCCAGCTGGGGTACTCCGCAAGGGAAAAAGGCTTGGAGCCAGGGGATTGGTGGTGGGATGACAATGAGTGGAGTTTCCTCCTCCTGATGTGACCAGTTCCTCTCCCCACTATCTCTCAGAACTTGCATAGGTATGAAGAGGGTGGGGTAGAGCAAAGACAGATAAGGCAAAGAAGTCTCAGGTTACTTGGGAATAGGGTTGCCATATTTCAAGAGGTAAAAATCCGGACACAAAAAGTAGATGAGGTTTTTTTAGGACAATCACCCGATAGCCCCTCCGCTGCCACCAAGCCTGAGCCCCACGCCAGAGCCCAGGTTGCCAGAGCCAGAGCAGACCCTCCAAATGCCTGTTTTCTAGGGACATCCCTGAATTAGAGAAGCCATCCCAGTTTCTGATTTGATCCCAGAATGTCCCGCTTTTCCTTAGGACGTCCCTAATTTTATTGGAGAAATGTTGGGAGGTATGGTGTTATCTGACCCCCAAGCTGTCTGAAGGCAATCCTGTATAGGGAAGTTTTTTTTAATGTTTAATGATTTATGTTTTTATATGGCTGGGGCAACCCAGTAAGATGTGTGGGGTGTAAATAGTAAAAATATCATTATGGAATGGGGTGTCCCTTTTTTAATCAGAGAAATGTTGGAGGGTATGCCAGAGCCTGAACCACAGCCAGCCACCCACACTACACCCACCCACCCACCCACACCATCTTTTTCCGTCTATAAGACGCCCCCATGTATAAGACGTCCACTATTTTGGGGGACTCAGATTTAAGAAAATGGGGGGAGATGTATCCGTGTATAAGATGCCCCCAAATTTTTGACATTTTTTAAAGGAAAAAAACTTAGTATTGTACACAGAAAAATATGGTATTTGTCTGTCTGTCTGTCTGTCTGTCTGTCTGTCTAGCCAGCTAGCTAATCATCTCCCTGAAAAGGACATGTCTGGGAAAATTCCTGGACATATGGCAACCCTGCTTGGGAAGGATCCTGGGGAGGAGGAAACTTAGAAAGTGGGAGCCTTCAGTCCTCACAATTGCCTCATGGGGGGGGGGCGGTAGGACCTACTGGGAAGAGTTGCTGTGCTCACTAGGCCTGAGCTCTTCTGTTCATTTCATTGACACCTTGTGAGTTACTTCTGACCTGCGCCCAACTTCTGCCTTGACACACCCCTATTGCAGTGGGTCTGGCTTCACTTCTCTATAATTCTAGACAGCTGGTTGAGACACATTTTAGGGAAACAGGTGTCTGGAAGGAGTGTCCTGAGTGATTCTGCTATTGGCAATTTTTTTTTTTTTTTTATTCTATTCAATCTTTGTATTTCTGTCTAGCAGTGCCCAACCTGGTAATAACAGAATAAATGATACAAGGAGGGAGCTGAAGCCCAAGATACAAAAAGATAGGAACAGCTAGTTACTTTAAATGAATCCAAATCTCCAGGGCCTGAAGAGCAGCTGCACTCAAAGGTACTAAAGGAGCTTGCAGGTGTAATCTCAGAGCCTCTGTCTATAATCTTTGAGAACAACTGGAGATCATGTGAGGTCCCTATGGACTGGAGGCAGACAAATGTTGTTCCCACCTTCAAAAAGAAGGAAAAGAAGTCACAGGTAACTACTGACAGGAAAGCTTGATGTTGATACCAGAAAAGGTCCTAGAACAGATAATTCAACGGTCTGTGAGGACTTAGAAAAGGATGTTTACTAAGACCCAGCACTAGTATCTCAAAAACAAGTCATGCTAGAAAAATCTCATTTCTTCATTTGATAGAGGTTACAAGTTTGGTGGATCGGAGGAATGCTGTGGACATACTGTATCTTGATTTCAGTAAAGTGGTAAGCTGAGATTCCTGCATTGCAGGGGGTTGGACTAGATGACGCTCAGAGTCTCTTTCAACCCTACAATTCTATGATTCTATTATTCCATACTTTGTTTTAAGCCACCCTGTCACTTGAACAAAGGGCATTTATAAATCATATAAACAAAAGGATAGCATCTAAGCTGAAACTGAAGGCTATATTGAGCTTTGCACAAAAGCTTAAGTCTACCTTTTTAATTCTAATCTGAATCTCCCATTAGCTGCGTCTGCACTGCATGACAGTGGGTTTCTTTTTCTTTTCTTTTTTTTACCCTCTCTATAAAAATTGGGATTTTATCTAGGTTTATTGTAGCTCATCAAGATTCCCTGCTGGAAACGAAGTTTCTACAGGCTTAATACCTCTAGGATTAATCTCTGAGTTTTTACAGGATTTAGCTTCCAGCATACAATGCCCTTAATTATGGTCTCCTCACAGTTTAAACTGATGCATTAATTAATTAATTAATTAATTAAATAGGTGGTACTTTCCCTCTCGTCACTTGTTCCCTTGACTCTTTGTCACTGGAGCTGGGATGCTTCATCTTGGGCTCCCATCTTACTCAGGGGTGTGTGTGTGTGTGTTTCTGTACAGATGGAGAATGGTCTCTGTGTGTAGTTATTGTCCTGCATCGTTATTACAATCTCTCTCTCTCCCTCTCCCTCTCTCTCTCTCCCTCTCTCTCTCATGTAGCCAGCTGTGAACATTTTAATTGGGATGCTACAGCCATGGATTTCCTGTATTGGCATGGTATTGGATTAGATTACCTTTGAGGTAGCTTTTAATGCTATTATTCCATGAAAGGCATGGTATAGATATGTTAAGTGTGTGAGTAGGTGCACAGAGATCCTTGCATACATCTGAATATTTTCCTCCAGCTGCTACAAATTAGGGTATGTGGAGCTAGATAAGGTGCTATGGTCAACGGTTCTTCTTAAAGGGGTTTTCCACATTTGCCCTCTTGTTACAACTGGTTCTTGTTGAGTGGGAAGCAAGCAAAGGAAAGCAAAGATAACTCATGGGCAGCAAGAGCCAAGTATCCTTATTAGCAATACTAACCCAATGATGGGCTTAATGAGTACCACCTGACTTACTCTAGTTGCTTCATGTAAGCAGTCCGGTGCAATAGCAGTTCCTGTCTTTTACCAAAGCAGTGTGTTGGCACACACACAACCTGAATCCCCAGGTAGCATCCCATAGGTTGCCTATCTAATACCTGATGGGAGTCCTTCCTTCTTCATCCACACATTTATAATTACAGATATTGAAATCTGTGTGCCTTAGTGTTCTGAGCACCTAAGCATGGACAAATATTTCACTTAGATGTTCTACATCAGGGCTGGGGGACCTGTGGCCCTTCAGACATTCATCAGTGATCATTGACCAAGCAGGCTGGGACAAATCGGTCCAGTAACATCTAGAGGGCCACAGAATTCCCATCCATATTCTACGTCTTGACCTAGAGAGTGGACACCTTCCTCCTCCAAATATTATTTGCAAAGTTCTCATTTTGGGTCTTAGAAAAAGAGAAACCACCAGCAGTAATGGATCATTCCATGAGTACCCTCTTCACGCACTGGAGGGCCTGATCCATGTCTTTAAAAAATCACCAAAGTTTCAACAAACTTTGTTGCACAGCCTCCTCATGCAAAGGCGTCACAGTGCAACTTCACTGTGAAATATACCAGCAAGCAAAGCACTGCGTTATGCAAAAACGTCAGAAATATAACCATTGATTTTAACCATTTCACTTTCATTGCTTTTGAAAGTTGAAATGACACCTGTTGGCCAGAGAAATCCTATCCCACAGATCCAGCAGCTGGAGGGATTTAGGTCTGAGCAGAGGTGCCTCTCTTCCACTGAAGAAGTGCTTCAGCAGGGGTACTGCATGTCTGTTATTAAGTTCCACAGGCATAGTGCTACCACTGGTAGTTGTTTCACTAGTGGTAGCTGGTATTAGGCCCACAGAAGAATGAAAACCGCACTTTCGTTCATTGAGGATCAGGCTTTCCCTCTATGCCAGCCAGCATCTGCTGCAAAGTTTCTCCCCATTGAAACTAAGGGTGGGGGAAGAGTACCCCCATGTAGGGAAAATGTGATAAGTCTGCCACCCACCATAAGCATGCAGGATTCTTGAAGAGATGGGTGATCTTTGAAACACATACCCTGCCCAACTCCATTTAGTATTGCACTGGAAATCAACTTTCTGCATATGACAAATGTGCCCTTAATCTTATCTATGCAGCTTTAAAAGGTAAAGGTAAAGGGACCCCTGACCATTAGGTCCAGTCGTGACTGACTCTGGGGTTGCTGCGCTCATCTCGCTCTATGGGCCGAGGGAGCCGGCATTTGTCTGCAGACAGCTTCCGGGTCATGTGGCCAGCATGTGTCCCCTATGTAGCTTTATTGGTCGCTAAACATGAGTTGAGGCAAAACATTACATCTAACACATTCCTTCCTCCCAAATTGTTGCAAAATTTCATTACTGTATGCTGTAACTCCCTTAGGGGTTCATATTTAGCTGCTTATGAATATCTGTAAAATCAGAATGCACTTGTGAGGCATCAGGGACAGGGAAGATGGGGTGTAACATAAACAGGTTTTATTAGTCATCTTGTTTCTAACCCATAAATAAACATTTTCTCATCTCTACAACTAATGAGATCTTTTTTTAAAAAAACCAAAAACAAACCCAAACTTGGGGGGACAGCAAGTAGGATTAATAAAAAGCTGTTGTATACTTTCATAAAATAAAATTGGTCTCTGCCCTTCATGAGGACTAGGAACAATGGTAGCAGAAGTGATACAGAAATGGCACTCAAAGAAGAGTACAAAGGATGTTAAACATCCACCTTCAACATAACAATGCAACCTTTTACTGCTACTATATTTTCTATCACATTTTTAATCTTGCAAAGTGCTTTACAATGTGTACTGTGTTTGCAGTGCCAATAGAGAGGTCAGTATGGCTGGCTCATGCCTGCTGATGTTCATCACAATAAGTGACTCCAGTATCAAGAGGTGACTTCTATCAAGAGGTGAGCCATCACTGGACATCAGAGATCAAACAGCATAGCCAGAACTTTCATGTTGGCTTTGATTACAAGAGAGATGGTTTACACCATCATCTGTGAGCCTTTCATGACTGGTATTTCTTCACATCTTGTGGAACCAATACATAATTTGATTATGTGAATGAGTCAGCACAGGTCAATAGCCACAGACGGAACATTTGTATCACACTGCCCAGTGAAGTCAGTATGCAGTTAGGATAGCAACCACCAAGCACTTCAAAGTTTGCCTTGGACTGAGAAAAGTGGCTTGAACCAGACTGGGATCCTCCTCTGCCTCCCTCTTGGGTCTGCTTCTGTACCCCAAACAGAGCCCCCTAATATTTCTCCTTAATCAACCACATCCCTACTCTTACATGCACCCTTAGAGTCAACCAACCATATGGAGCTTCTTAGCTCTCTGGTGATGTGAGGCCACCCACATGTTATGGCAACAACTAGACTACAACTCTTTGTGGAACCTTCCAGTTCCATGGGAGCACATCCCCATAACTGGGGGAGTGAAGCCTCTCTTTCCCAATGGGCTGTGGGCTGGGTCCACGGCATCATCCCTTGCATTAGGGTTGGAGAACAAGTGACCTTCCAGATGTTGCAGAACTCCAAATGCCATCATCCCCCATTAGCATGTTCAATTGTCAGGGGTTATGGAAGTTGTAGCCTACCAACATCTGGAGGTTCTCCATGTTCCCCATCATGCCTTACACTGCCCACCATAATTTTTGGTACTACCATGGCTGTCACTCCCACAGTCAGTTTATAATTCACTGCCTGAGCATGGTGAGATGAAGTGATGCATGTCTGAACCAGTCCTAAGTGTTGCATAAACATGTGATAAGAATTCAAGTGATATGCATGCAGGTGGGGACACGCAATCCCATTTTTACAGATGAGGAATAGCAGTTCATGTACTGCAGTAGCAAACTATGATTATGTGGCACAAGTGAGTCTTGAACACAGACTTTTTGTAAACCACTTTGTTTCGAACTGCTTTGAAATTACAAGAAAGGAGATTCCAACTAAACATTAGAAGTAACTTTCTGAAAGCAAGAGCTGCTCCACAGTGAAACAGGCTGTTTCAGAAAGTTAAAAACCTCCAGTGAAGAAGAGTCCATAAATAGAGGTTGGTTTGCCATCATCTGTCTGGGATTCTTTAGCAGTGATTCCTGCATTGCAGGAGGTTGGACTAGATGACCATTGGGGTACCTTCCAACTCCACAATTCTATGATTCTCTGAGGTTTGTTTGAAGTGGTTAAAAAAAAAAGCAAGCAAACAAGCAGTTTTTATGAAAATAAAGAAATCCACTTGTCTCACCATTGGCCTACACAAAATGCAGATCTACTTGAAACTTACAGAGATTGTAAAATTATTGGCCATTATCTATCGACATTGTTAGACCCTTCAATAAATGCAATAAATCATGGCTGCTATTAGGTATAAAGAAGAACAAAGGACCCTAAACTATGAGTATGTGATATATGCCCACTTCGTGCTCAAGTTCTATAGCCCCAGAGTTACCCTAGCTGCCTAAGCAGAGCCCCAGAGTTACCCTAGCTTTACATTCAAGAGGCAGTACTCAGAAGATGCTTGAATCAAAATATCCTATATTGTCCCCTTTTCCAGCAACTCCTCTATCTTAAACACACCTCCTGTACCTGTGAGGCTTGTGGGTATTCCACTGACCTGTTCAACAGGGGCATCATGTGATTTGTCCAAGCCTTAGAAAACTCCACGTGGTCTAACCATTGCATGATAAAAACACACAAACACACACAGAGAGCTAGCTGAGTATCAGGTTGTACTTTTAAATCCACCCCCAAAGCCCTTTATGAACCCTCCCACCACCCCCAGACACTTGTGCTCATCCTCCTGCCGGCTTACCATTGAGCTGGTTGTACACAACTTCCTCCAGGTGGTCCAGCCGCTGCAGGATGGACTCTCTGTCTAGGAGGGCTCCCACCTTGGTATTCCGGCTCCTCATCCGCCGGTCGGCGCTCCTGACAATCTGCACCAACTCCTGGGAACGATCCTGGATCCTGCAGTAGACCGAGAAGAGGATGATCCCCACAAAGACCAAAATATTCACAGTCAACAAAGTTTTTATTTTCCTTGCCACCGCCATGGACACCGCTGCGGAGGGTGGCTGGCATCAAGGCATGGTCGCCGGTGCCCTCGGAGCTGCAGCAGCATCTAAGGCAGAAGCACCTGCCTGCAGAAGGTGGGGGGGAGAGCTGAGGGAGGGAGGGAGGTCTGGGCAAGTCCCCCGCCCTACCCTCTTTCTCCCCTATCCTTGATTAGAAAGAGGCAGGGAGGAGAGAGACCGGCGGATGTCTAGAGCCAAGGCGATGCTGAAGAAGGAGCTGTCCTTTCAGCACCACGGCGCTCTCCGCTTCCTCCTCTTGCAAGCAGCAGCTGGTAGGACTCAAGTCACCTTCCTATCTACTCTCTGGCGGCGGCTTTGCGGGCAAAGAGAGGACCCTTCTTCGCGGCTCTGGAAGGGAGGTTGCAGGGAGGCTCTCGCGATGGGGGCAGGGGATAGGGATGGAGATGGAGGGGGGTCGTACAGACAGTAAAGGACACGACCAAGCGGGCGGGCGCGCGCGCGATCCAGGCTTTCCAAGCAGCCCTCCTCACAAGGCCAGCCCGGCTCGTGCAGCAAGAAAGAAGCGAGACATACATCCAGAGAGAAAAAGGATGTTAGGAGGGAACGTTGGAGCAAGAGAAAAGGCGTCGCACTTGATCGCAGCCTCCTTCCTTGTGTGTGTGTGCGTTTCGCAATTGCATCGTTTCTCCCTCTCGCAGAGCGCCGGTGCGAAGTCACGTGCTTTCTTGGTTGGGGGGGGGGGGAGAGAGAGAGAGAAAGGGAGGGCGAGGACCGAGGAGATGAAAAACTCATCTACATTCACATAATCGAGCTGCCTGTTCGCTTCACTCGCTCGTCTTCCACCAGCCGAGGAAGCCCGTCTGGGACACCTATCCCAGCACAGGAGGGGAGGCTGAGCTGAGCAGGCTCACTGTTCGCTTCAGCTAGAGCGTCTTGCTTGAAAATGCCTTTCTCGGGTAGGTGGTTGGTTGGGAAGTTTCTTCCAAAGCGCTGGGTTTGGAAGGGAGCAAAGCCATTGAGGGAAGAGGGTGAAGCGAGGCCAGCTCTTCGATTCACTGGTGAGGAGGCCCCCTTTTAAAAATCACTACTTCAAAAGTTGTGAAGTCGGAACACAGTGCCTCTGAACATGCACAAGGTGTCTTCCTCCCTCCCCGCAGCTGGGGTTAGGGAGGGAGAAGTCTCTGCCAGTGAGTAATACAGCTCTGCGGTGTTAGCCCTTTCTCCTGCTAAATAGCAAGAATATGCATTTGTTAGGTTTGACCACTATCATGGGCATAGCCAGGATTTTTTTTTGGGGGGGGGGCAGAACTGACATGATTGGCCAGTTAATTAAGTATTTCTATTGTTTTACTTGATCTGGGGGCGGGGCAGATTTGTCCTTGCTATATAATCACATTATTATTATTATTATTATTATTATTAGCATTTATACCCCACCTTTCTTCCAAGAGCTCAATGTGGCACACATGGCTCTTTCCTCTCCATTTTATCCTTGCAACAACCCTGTGAACTAGGATAGGCTGAGAGGTATTGATTGAGTCAAGGTCACCCAGTGAGCTCTGCGGGCCAAGAGGGGATTCAAACCCTGATCTTCCAGGTCCTGGTCTGACACTCTAACCACTACACCACACGTTCCTACTTACAGTTTTAGTATTCTTAAGTAAAGTGCTTCATGAGGTTCACCCAAAAAAAAATGGTATACAAATATTTTAAATAGGCAATGAATACACCCTGTGCATTTTTATTGACACAGAACTAGAATAAAAGCAATGCTTACAATATAAGAAAAAGAGTTACTTGAAGCGAGTTGGGAGGGGGGAGTATGCACTGCTTGGCTCAGCGATAGGCAACATGGTGCCCTCCAGGTGTCATCCATGACTGCTCTCTATGCCGATGGAGTTGGCTACTTCTGGCAAGCTGCTAAGGTAATGATTGGGTGCTTTGGGGGAGGGGGGGCTGCAGTTATGACACAAATGCCAACTTGTGAAATTCTTGTTTGACATGAGAGTAAACAACTGCATCTATTCAAGATTTCTCACTGCTTCCCTGAGCAGTGAGAAATCTTGGAGCAGTGCCAGTGGAATTTGGATGAGAGAGCACACTGGAGACTTATGCTATTTTAGCTTTTGTTTGTTTACAACTGTGCAGTTAGTATGTATTAGAATCAAGCAGACTTCTAAAGCAGGCAGCACAGCTACTAAGGCTGCTCCATATTACCCCCCAAAAGCAGCTGCTTGCCAAATATGCTTTGTGAAGAGCTACAATGCCCTGATCTAGCACCAGTCCATCAACAACTGGCCCATCCCACTTCTCTCTTCTTGCCACAGGAGTCAGCAAACTTTTTCAGCAGGGGGCCGATCCACTGTCCCTCAGACCTTGTGGGGGCCAGACTATATTTTTTTTTGGGGGGGTGAACGAATTCCTATGCCCCACAAATAACCCAGAGATGCATCTTTAATAAAAGCACACATTCTACTCATGTAAAAACACCAGGCAGGCCCCACAAATAACCCAGAGATGCATTTTAAATAAAAGGACACATTTTAATCATGTAAAAACATGCTGATTTCCGGACAGTCCATGGGCTGGATTTATAAGGCAATTGGGCCGGATCTGGCCCCCAGGCCTTAGTTTCCCTACCCATGCACTATACGCTTATTGGTCACCTGGGACAAGGAATGTAAGATTTCCATTGCCTTATGGTGGTCTACTATGGTGGTTGTAAGTCACTTTGGGCTGCTTTGGGCAAGATAAAGCAACAAGCAATATATAAATAAATAAATAATAGCTGAAGCCATTCTATGTAGGCTTTCATCCATTCTATATAGGCTTTCATACATGAAACTTGATGATAATAGAATATTAAATTTCAAAGCACTAGGTGGCATCTGGCATCTTGCCAGATGAACTGAATGGTACGATATATATTAATTAGTGGCAAATTCCTGGTGACACTGGACTTTGTGTTATTTTACTTGAAAAAGAATGTAAAAATACATAATCGCTTTGGGGTGAATTGCAATGGTCATACCACTGGTCATCTTTTGCCTTCTTTCACAATCCTCTTTTCTCCCTATCTTATTTCAGGCTGTTTTAAGAGGGTGGTAGGAACTATAGCAGTCCAAGCTAGGAGCTTTAGAACCCTAAGTCTCAGAGCTAATTGACTCAGCTAGACATGAAGGATTATGAGAAGGCGTCTTCTAACAGTTAAGCATTGCTTGAATTTCAAGAATGCCAGTATCCTTTGAGCCTAGTATCTGGCTTGCTCCATTACCTTGCTTGTCCGTTGATTCTTTCGAAGGCTGCAATCCTAACCATATCTGCTCAAAAGCAAGTCTCATTGAAATCAGTGGGGCTTTCTCCCATGTAATTGGGGTTAGGATTGCTGTCTTATTATTCAGCCCTGATTGCTGGCTCCTAGCTAACAGCCATTGATAGCGCTATCCACCATGATTTTGTCTAACGCTCTTTTAAAGTCATCCAAGTTGGTGGCAATCAATACCTCTTGGGAGAGCAATTTCCGTAGTTTAACTAAGCTCAGTGTGGAGTAGTAATCCTATTTTTGGTCTTTCTTGAATCTCCCATCATTTAACTTCATTGGATGTTCCTGAGTTGAAGTGTTATAAGAGAGGGAGAAAAACTTTTCTCTGTCCCTTTTTTCCATACCATGCACAATTTTTTATACATTTATCTGGCCCCTCTTACTTGCCTGTTCTTGTAATGGTAAAGTCTCAAACGCTGTCATCGTTCCTCCAACAGGATTCATTCCATTGATCATTTTTGTCACCCTTTCCTGAACCTTTTCCAATTCTACAATATCCTTTTTGATCTGAGCTGACCAGAACTGTTGTTACACAGTCCTCCAAGTGTGTGACACCATCAGTTTGTATAACAGCATTAAGATACTGGCAGTTTCATTTTGGATTTCTTTTCTAATGATCTCTAGCCCTAAAAGCCCTAAATGGCCTCAGCCCAGTATACCCAAGGGGACGCGGGTGGCGCTGTGGGTTAAAGCCTCAGCGCCTAGGGCTTGCTGATCAAAAGGTTGGCGGTTCGAATCCCCGCGGCGGGGTGCGCTCCCGTTGTTCGGTCCCAGCGCCTGCCAACCTAGCAGTTCGAAAGCACTCTCGGGTGCAAGTAGATAAATAGGGACCGCTTACTAGCGGGAAGGTAAACGGCGTTTCTGTGTGTGGCTCTGGCTTGCCAGAGCAGCGATGTCACACTGGCCACGTGACCTGGAAGTGTCTTCGGACAGCGCTGGCCCCCGGCCTCTTTGAGTGAGATGGGCGCACAACCCTAGAGTCTGTCAAGACTGGCCCATACGGGCAGGGGTACCTTTACCTTTAGTATACCCAAAGGAGTGTCTCCACCTCCATCGTTCAGCCCGGACACGGAGGTCCAACTCCGAGGGCCTTCTGGTGGTTCCCTCACTGTGAGAAGTGAGGTTACAGGGAACCAGGCAGAGGGCCTTCTCGGTAGTGGCACCCGCCCTGTTGAATGCCCTCCCACCAGATGTCAAAGAGATAAACAACTACCTGATGTTCAGAAGACATCTGAAGGCAGCCCTGTTTATGGAAGTTTTTTAATGACTGATGTTTTGATGTATTTTTAATCTCCTGTTGGAAGCCACCCAGATGTTGTAAACCCAGCCAAATAGGCGGCGTATAAGTAATAAATTATTATTATTATTATTATTATTATTATTATTATTATTAGCATGGAATTCACTTTTTTTCAGCATTGCTGTTGGGTCTGTACCTTTCTGCAACTTTTGGTACCCTGGGCTTGCTGATCCTTCCCTCCTGTATATGTGGTGCCGTTTTGTTTGTATAAGGACTCATATTCTGAAAATGAGTTTATTAGTATATAATGAGGGTGGACAACTTGCAGCCCTCCAGATATTGTGGGACTCAAACTCCCTTCAACCCCAGCCAGCATGGCCCGTAGTCATAGATGATGAGCTTTGTCCTCAAGCAACATCTGCAGGGCCACAGGTTGCCCATTCCTGATATATAGGATGGATATCTTTCTAGTATGCATAAACATCTGTGGGCATTTCCCCACCCTAGTCACAATACTAATGCTTTTACAAAGCATTTTGCTGGAAACGCATTCATTAAATACCAGAAAATATCTTGAATGAATCCTCCAGGGTCTTTTATTTATTTGATGCCTTTCAATCATTCAAAATATTACAGCAACATCTGCTGGTAGGTGGTACAGTTAAGAGCCTGATAGCTTGTACTCTTCCTTGCCAGGAGCAACAAGAAGGACCTGTTTATCCAATCAATATCAAGGGTCTTTCTTTAGCAGAGCATTTTAGATGGCAGATACAGGGGGTGTTGCATGTAATACTAATACTAATAATAATAATAATAATAATAATAATAATAATAATTTTTATTTATATCCCGCCCTACCCAGCCGAAGCCGGGCTCAGGGCGACTAACAACAATAAAACAGTACAAAAGTACAACACAAACAACACTCTAAAATCATTCATTATAAAATTTTAAAATTAATTCAAATCAAGCCACTGGCACCTCACATAAACCTTCCTTGCCTGATTTTTTTAAACGTAAGGTAGCCTTTCAGTGAGAAGGTTTGGCTGTACTGTTCTAACCCTGATCATTTCTCTTAGACGTAAGTCCTATGGAATTCAGTGGGGCTTACTCCCAGGTAGGTGAGTTAAAGATTGCAGCCATCAGTTTCTATTGCACTGAAAGGTTTGGGGTTGTTGTTGCTTCCCTGCCCACCCTCCAAATGAGATCTGGGAGATGTGAGTTCAAATCCCCACTTTGCCATGAAGCTCATTAGTTGACCTTGGGTCAGCCACTGTCTCTCAAACAAAGCCTACTTCACAAGGCCATTTGGAAGATTAAAAAGAGAAGAGGAGAGGAGAGGAGAGGAGAGGAGAGGAGAGAAGAGAAGAGAAGAGAAGAGAAGAGAAGAGAAGAGAAGAGAAGAGAGAGCTGTGTATGTGACCTTGAGCTCCTTGGATAAAAGGGTGTGATATAAATAAAATGAATAACAATAAAGTAAAATAGAAATAAGTGAAGAAAGCAATCATGTCATGGAAAATCCTTAAGTAGATAATAAAGCACTGGGTTAGTGGCAGAGGAAGTAGATGGCTTTTCAGTAACTGAATTCTATTATCTCTACTACAGCTTCAGGTGAGAGCTGTGATTCCTGGGAGCTGTCAGCATGCGACAGTGACCACACCCTGGGAAATGGCTTAGACCGGCTGCCTAAACCAGGTGAGGGTAGCTGATGGGTTCTCAAATCCTTGGTGAGTTAGGGACTTGCCCTGCATGTGAAGACAGGCCCTGGCAGACTGAGTAGATGAGACTAATAGTGGGTCTAATGGTCAAGAAGGTGGTTTCTGGATGTGCGGTAGAGGGATGGGATGGGTAGATGAGACTCATCAACTTGGGAAGGTTGCCCACTTAGAAGAAGGAATATCATGAACCTAAACCTCTACTGCCTTGCAGCTATACTCATTCATGTAAAGCCTTCGGGAGTAAACCTGAAGGAAAAAATCTGTACCCACTGCCTTGCAGGACATCTTTGGGAGAAGGAGTAAACCCTATAGAAATCCAGAGTGGAGTCCATAAGATGGTTGAATAGCGCCTTGTAAGAATCTTTCCTGCAGCCAAGCTGGTGCCAAATGCATTGCTCTGCTTTTCTTTGGACCAGATCAGTGAGACTGAGAGGGGGTCTTGTCTTCTGGACAACCCAGGACCTCCATACACTTTGCCCTGGCTTGCACTTTGGGACTGCTAAATGCAGCAAAAACAACATGAGAGGCAGCAGTTATGAGTTACTGGTCTTTGCAGCAACAGCAGGTACTGTAGTTCTCCATTGTTTCACCCCGGGAGGCACATTCAGTTGTCTCTTGAGACAGATGAATGCCCGTTGCAGCTCCTCAACCTATCCGCATAGGAAGAGAGTCTGGAAATAATTATTGATGGTTGGGGGGGGAGAGAGATTTGGGTGTTGGCATATGTAGACCACTTTCTCAGCTGTCTGTCACATAGAGAGCTCTTCAGTACCCACCAAGTGCTCATTTTAATTCCAGGGCCTTAATCCAGAACCAATTTTCTCCTGAGAATTTCTCTGAGATCAATGGAAATGTGTCAAGTAAGGGACTTTAAGTTTTTACAGCTGTGACTGTAGTGAAATTTAAAGTTGGGATTTGTCTCTTTGGATTCATTAAACACTGCAGTGATGGAGGTGAATTTTAGAGCAGGCAACCCACCCCCCGTATACAACATCCAAGAGGAAATTGTGCTCCTCAACAGAGGTCTACTTAAAACAGGATTTAACAGTTGAGTATTAAATTTTGGTCCTGCCAACCTAGCAGTTCGAAAGCACATCAAACTGCAAGTAGATAAATAGGTACCGCTCTGGCGGGAAGGTAAACAGTGTTTCTGTGCACTGCTCTGGTTCACCAGAAAGGGCTTAGTCATGCTGGCCACATGACCCGGAAGCTGTACGCCGGCTCCCTTGGCCAGTAAAGCGAGATGAGCACCGCAACCCCAGAGTTGGTCACGACTGGACCTAATGGTCAGGGGTCCCTTTACCTTTATTAAATTTTGGGGAGTGGTGGGGTCTCTTTTCAACCCCACCTCCACCCCGGCTTTAATGATTGGATCAGTTTTATTTAGTTTTAGTTTTTGTAAAGATGCCTTGAGTTCCCTGCAGTGAGAGAATGCATCTAATAAATGTAATAAATAACAAGACATTTACTATAGACTTGAGTCCCCTCCTTTTTATTCCTGCCTGTCCTTCCTTCACCTCTGCCTTGATAATCATGAGAAATAGTCAAATAAAATGGTGCAGTGATAGATACATGTAGAAACTGAGATAGGAAAGCTAGGAGCTAAATGGGCGCAACAACGGAATGTCTAGGCAAGTTTTATTTAATAACAAGGAAACAAAGCTGAAAATGAATGAACTGCAGCTAAAATATTATGTTCATTTTTCACATGGTCTAGTCCTTCCCCTGCCTACCCCCCTAATATTCTTAAGAGGGTCTCTTCTCCAGTCTTCAGAGAGTAGCTGGAAGTGGGGAGGCAGTAAAAGGTCCCCCTTTCCTTCCACTTTGCAGTTTATTCAGAAATCTTAGGCACAGCAGTGTACCCAGAGCTCAGAAAATGCTCATGCTAATGAAATTCCGTGTTGTAGAATGTATCTAGAACAATGGGAGTTTCGAACACTGCATGTATACATAGGAAATATAGTAAAGATACAAATACTTTCCCCATCCTTTCTCCACAGAAGAGAGCATCCATTGGCCTGTGAGGTATTGACAGATGGGTGATAATAAGGGTTGTAATATAAGGGTTGTAATATATTGCTCATGAAGTTATTCCTCTGACCAATTAGCATTTTATTTGTTTGGATGCTGCTCTAACAGTTTTATTATACCACAAGCTTTCATGGTCTAGATTCCCCTGTGGACTCCAGACCATGAAAGGTTATGTCACAATAAGTTTGCTAGTCCATATGATGTCACAAGGTTCTTTGATATCAACTCCTACCATATGTAATAGAGTAAGCATGCTCTTGCTCATTTCATAACATGTGAGCAAGTTGGAGACTTTGGATTGTGTCCAATGCTAGTCCTTTTTAGAGTGGACCCGTTAAAATTAATGGAACTAAGTTAATCATGTGCATTAATATCAGTAGGTCTATTCTGGGTAGAAGTAACATTGGCTAATAACCATTTGCTTGAGAATCACATGCACCCACCCACCCATTCACTTCACTTCATAGAGCTTTTGCCAGTCTAGGAACTAACGGAATCAGGTCCCATGTGAATTAACAGCTCTCACAAGACAATCAATGTGGCACTTTTGATAGGCATTAAATATACTTAAAAGAGACATTTCAATTGCTGTTTAGCAAACAAGCTTCTGGAAGAAAGAGAAAGCATTACTGCCTGTTAGCATGCATTGTTCAATACAATTAATGAGGTCCCCTGGCAGAAGCAAATGCAGAAAGCAGCAGTGGGTGAAAGGCTGAGGTTACTCAACTTGTGACAAAAGGTTAGGGAGAACTTTTCAAACAGCCAAGGTAATTGTCTCTCACACCAAATTGCTCAGCTTTTCCTTAGGCTGCAAGTAAAGGGAAGCTGTTTTTGGAGGTGGAAGAGGGCAAGAGGGCACACTGCAAGAATCTGGGTTTAACTCACTGGAACCTGATGGACTGTGAAACCGAGAGTATAACAAAGAAGAGATTGCGAGGGAGAGATGAAACAAGCAGATGGACTAAATCTTTTATTTCTTCTGAACCTAATATGCCGGCAATGCTCCTAATTCAAGAACCTAGCAGTATCATGCCTAGACACAACCTGAAAATAGAGAATCCATACCAGCTAATGGTGAAGGTTTTGCAAGTGATTCTGAAGGTAGCGCCCATCATGGAATAGAAAAGAGATGGAAACCTAAAGGGCATGTCTCTCCAGAACCTGGCATCCTTGGGCATGCTGGGGCCCCAGTACCTTGGTAAGGACCACCACTGATGTCTCTTCCTTACAGTACCTCATTGGTCAACTGAGGAAGTACCAAATGAAATTGAAAAGACTAAGATTCAGGCACAGGTATAGATGAGTGCCACTGACAACTGGGGGAAGACAAATCAGCAGACCATGGGAGATTGACAGACTATGTGTTCATGTAGCTCCATTTTGATGTCTCTAGCACAGGCAGCCTAGAAGTTGAACCTTTCAGATGTTCGTTTCCAGTTCTCATCAGGCTCAGGCAGGATGGCCAATGGGCAGGGATGAGAGGTGTTGTTTTCCAACAACATCTGGAGGTCACCACATAGGTTATCCCTGGTCTACAGAATCATAGATTTGGAAGGAATCAGAGAGCTGGAAGTGACATGGATGCTGATACAGTCAACTCTCCATCTGCTCTGGCAACAGTTCTCCAGGGCTTC
This sequence comes from Podarcis tiliguerta, assembly GCF_965153285.1. Taxonomy (NCBI): domain Eukaryota; kingdom Metazoa; phylum Chordata; class Lepidosauria; order Squamata; family Lacertidae; genus Podarcis; species Podarcis tiliguerta. Next base: position 33,857,279 of record NC_139549.1, on the reverse strand, counting down.
AGGCAATGGTCTTTCCAATGTCTGCTATTCGAAAACAAGTCAGGGGTTGAACCTGATACATCTTCTGCATGCTGAACCAGTGAGCTGAACTACTATCCACTGAGGCATGGGTAGGCAAACTAAGGCCTGGGGGCTGGATCCAGCCCAACTGCCTTCTCATTTCAGCCCACGGACGATCCAGGAATCAGCAAGTTTTTACATGAGGAGAATGTGTCCTTTTATTTAAAATGCATCTCCGGGTTATTTGTGGGGCATAGGAATTCATTCATATTTTTCCCCCAAAATATAGTCTGGCCCCCCACAAGGTCTGAGGGACAGTGGATTGGCCCCCTGCTGAAAATGTTTGCTGACAGGACAGGAGATCGAATGGAAAATAAAAGCCATGAGACAAAAAAATTTTGAGTCGGCCAACAAAGTTGGGAGATTCTTGGCGTGACAAATAAAAGCAAGACAAAAACAGAACACAATTTGTAAAATAAAAGATGGGGATAAAATGATTGAGGACCCAAAAGAAATTAGGCAAGTATTTCAGAGATTCTATAGAGATCTTTATTGGAAAGATAAAGAAGACAATAAGAGAATAGAAAAGTATATCCATGACCATAAATTGCATCAAATCTCAGAAGAAGAAAAAAGAATGCTTAACCAGGAGATAACAGAACAAGAGGTCACGAAGGCAATGAAAAAAATGAAATAGGGAAGGCTCCAGGACCGGATGGTATCTCAGCAAAGTATTATAAAACACTATCGCAATACCTGACACCTGTTCTAAGTGAAGTAATGAATAAAGTCTTAAGAGAAGGAAGGATGCCAAACACCTGGAAAGAAGCCTATATTACACTGATCCCGAAGAAAGATGTGGATATATTAGATGTAAAAAATTTCAGACCAATTTCGTTATTGAATAACGACTATAAGCTATTTGCGGATATACTAGCGAATAGACTAAAAATGGTGTTAAATAAGGAGATACACAAAGACCAAACAGGCTTTCTGCCGGGGAGGCAACTAAGGGACAACGTAAGAAACCTGATAAATATAATTGAATACCTTGAAGTCAGAAATGAGAAACAGGCAGTACTAATGTTTATAGACGCGGAAAAAGCATTTGACAATGTTTCTTGGCATTTCATGAAAGAAAACTTAACAGTATTAGGAATTGGTGAATTTTTTTTGAGAGGTATTGACATGATCTATTCGGACCAAAAAGCAAAGTTAATAATTAATAACAACATATCAGATAACTTTGAGATAACTAAAGGTACTAGGCAGGGATGTCCTTTGTCTCCCTTGCTATTTATTACACTCCTAGAGGTCTTGAACAAGAAGCTAAGAGAATCATCAGAAGTCAGAGGCATTAAGGTGGGACGAAAAGAATTTAAATTAAGAGCCTTCGCAGATGATCTAGTCTTAATGTTGGAAGAACCAAGACAAAGTGTGAAAGAGGCAATAAAAAGAATGGAAGAGTTTGGGAAGGTATCAGGGTTTAAACTCAACAAAAACAAGACGAAAATGCTAGCAAAAAATCTGAAGAAAGAAGAGATGGAAGAATTACAAGTAGACTCAGGAATTGCGATAGCTAAAAAAATAAAATATTTAGGAATTTGGATGACAACAAAAAATATAAACCTGTACAAGGACAACTATGAGGTGGTATGGAAAGAAATTAAGAAAGATATGGATATATGGAGCAGACTAAAATTGTCATTATTAGGCAGAATCTCTGTGATAAAAATGAATATACTACCTAGATTGTTATTTCTATTTCAAGCAATACCAGTGGTAAAAGGGATAAGACAATTTTAGGATTGGCAAAAAAAAAAAAGCAAAATTTGTCTGGCAGGGGAAAAGGCCAAGGATAAAAATGAAGATACTAGTAGATAAGAAAGAGAGAGGAGGTTTTGATTTACCAGACCTGACTTTATATTATGAAGCTTCGTGCTTGGTATGGTTAAAAGATTGGCTGACTTTAGAAAACACTGACCTATTAGATCTAGAGGGCCACAACAATAGATACGGTTGGCATTCATACCTATGGTACAACAAAGTAAAGGTACATAAAGGTTTTCTAAACCATGTGATTAGGAAATCTTTATATGAAGTATGGGATTGGAATAAAAACCTCCTGGAAAGAAAGACACCGAGGTGGATATCACCAGTTGAGGTGTTGACAACAAAAAAAGTAAACATGGAAGGGGAAAGAGTAACATATGAGGATATTACTAGGAAAACAGACCAAGGGATAAAGCTCAAACCATATGACCAAATTGAAAAGATGTTAACAGGGTGGCTGCAATACCACCAGATCAGTGACTTATTAAAGGAAGATAAAAAGAGAAATGGGTTCGAAGATAAAAAATCGAAATTCCAAATCAAGTTAATAGACTGTAAAGATAAAATTTTATCAAGAATGTATAGTTTATTGCTAGAATGGTATACAAAAGACGAAGAAGTAAAGGAATCAATGATAAAATGTGCAATTGATATTGGGCATAACATTGAATTGGATGCGTGGAAAAGATTATGGAAGGAGGGTTCGAGATTTACAGGATGCATGACTCTAAAGGAAAACTTGCTAAAAATGATGTATAGATGGCATTTGACGCCAGTAAAATTAGCTAAAATGTATAGGAAAAAAGAAAGGAAATGTTGGAAATGTAAAAAGGCAGATGGGGACTATTTCCATATGTGGTGGACCTGTGATAAGGTAAAAAAAAATTGGGAATCAATTTATAATGAACTCAAAAAAATATTTAGATATACTTTCCCCAAAAGACCGGAAGCGTGTCTATTAGGCTTAATAGGAACAGAAATTAAAATGGAAGATCAAAATTTGTTCATGGATGCTACAGCTGCTGCGAGAACCCTTCTGGCCCAAAGATGGAAAGTACAAGATATACCAACTATTCAGGAGTGGCAGGCGAAGTTGACAGAATATGCAGAACTTGCCAAACTGTCAGGGAGGATCCGGGACCAGGGAGATCAAAGATACCAAAATAACTGGAGTAAATTTATTGAATATTTAAAGAAGAATTGTAAAGAGGTCAAGACACTAGCAGGATTGACATAATACCTCCAATGTATAATAGTACTAATATGAGAATGATGTGTGCGATGGAAAGAGGATAAATATACCAGTTGGGGGGGGGGTCGCGACTCAGCAGAGTCAAAGGGAATGTATGGTGTTATTACAATTTGTTGGAAAAGAATATGTAAGGAAAACAATAAAAATTCACTTGGGAAGAAAAGAAAATGTTTGCTGACCCCTGCACTGAGGTATGGTTCCTTCTCTTTCACATTGTTTAAACTCCTGAAACTATATAGAGCAAATATGCCTTCTCTACTTTCTTGATCTCAACAGCTTTCAGAGCACCTCTCTGAATATGAACCTACTCAGACCCTTCCATCTTCAGCGGAGGAGTACTTCCAAGTTCCACCTCTGAGGGAGATTCAGAGGCTTGAAACAAGGGAGAAGGTCTTTTTAGTTACAGCTCATCCTTGTGGAATGTTCTTCCCAGTGAGGTACACCTGACACCATCATTAACACTCTTTCAGTGGTGGGAGGAAACTCTTGAGAGTCCCATGGACTGCAAGAAGATCAAATGCATCCATTCTTAAGGAAATCAGCCCTGAGTGCTCACTGGAAGGACAGATCGTGAAGCTGAGGCTCCAATACTTTGGCCACCTCATGAGAAGAGAAGACTCACTGGAAAAGACCCTGATGTTGGGAAAGATGGAGGGCACAAGGAGAAGGGGATGACAGAGGACAAGATGGTTGGATAGTGTTCTCGAAGCTACAAACATGAATCTGACCAAACTGCGGGTGGCAGTGGAAGACAGGAGTGCCTGGCGTGCTCTGGTCCATGGGGTCACGAAGAGTCGGACACGACTGAACGACTAAACAACAACAACAAAACTTCATCTCTCTGCTCTCAGGCATTTGATGGATGAGGATGATTTCCTGCCTATCGGTGGTTTGTTGTTTTGCTGCTGAAGTTTTGCTGCTATTTTATTTTGCTTGGTTTATAGGTTATTGTATGGCTTTTGTGCATTGTGTTTTCCCATTTTATGCCATGCTTTCTGCTCTTAATTTTTTTTTAAGTCACATAGAATCACAGAATTGTGGAGTTGGGAGGTTCCCTAAGAGTCATCTAGTCCAAACCCCTGCAATGCAGGGATCACAGCTTAGAGACTTTTGATGTGTCAAGTGACTAATAAACTTAAATCATCATAATCCACACCACCAACATCTTATTGCTTTAGCACACAGAGCTGATGTTCCATTATGCTATGGGGCAGCCAACATGAAATCAAATCATGTCCCCATCAAATGCTAATTGAAAGTATTTCACCGTGCTTCTCATTTCTTCAAGTGTTTCTGAGTGTCTTCCACAAGGTCTTTCTTTCTTAGGAGAATTAATCATGCAGTGTATTTCTACTATCTGTCTCTATGCCATATGGACATAGGAAGTGGCCTTCTACTGATTCAGACCATCTATTGTCTATACTGACTAGCAATGGCTCTCATCAATTTCATGTGGGCTCACTCCCAGCCCTACCTGGAGATGCTGGGGATTGAACTTGGGAGCTTTTGCATTCAAAGCAGCTGCTGTACCACTGAGCATTGGCCCTTTCCCTGAGCCTAACCACCAAAAAACAAGAAACAGAAGCAAATGAATAGAAAATGTAACATTTAAGTAGTACCAGTTGTGTGGCAGGACGCGGGTGGCGCTGTGGGTTAAAGCCTCAGCACCTAGGACTTGCCGATCGAAAGGTCGGCGGTTCGAATCCCTGCGGCGGGGTGTGCTCCCGTCGTTCGGTCCCAGTGCCTGCCAACCTAGCAGTTCGAAAGCACCCCCGGGTGCAAGTAGATAAATAGGGACCGCTTACCAGCGGGAAGGTAAACGGCGTTCCGTGTGCTGCGCTGGCTCGCCAGATGCAGCTTGTCACGCTGGCCACGTGACCCGGAAGTGTCTGCGGACAGCGCTGGCCCCTGGCCTCTTGAGTGAGATGGGCGCACAATCCTAGCGTCTGGCAAGACTGGCCCGTACGGGCAGGGGTACCTTTATCTTTACCTTAGTTGTGTGGCAAACCTCTCTCATCACTTCTAAATTTCATTCAGTGCATCACCTTTATGCCAAACCCATAAGAGCAATTATAAACGTATGTGGAGGAGGCAGAGGTGAGCATGGGACCCACAGAACTAAAAATACAATACAGTATATAGAAGAGCATCCACATCTAACCCAAGGAATCTTCCATGCATAATTCACACTATATGGGGATTCCTCTCTGTCCCAAGTGCACAAACATACAAGCTGAATAAGAGGTATCATGCAAGTAGGCAGACAGTGCTATTTTTAAAAGCAGCATCAGTTTTCCCAAGCAACAATGTGCCCCTGCACTACCAGCTTCAAAAGCTCAAACATCTCTCATATGGAGCTACTTTTAAACCACATCAGATCTACCTACCTGCGGTAACCAACAGTGGACTTCCATGGTCTCAGGTGGGATTCTTTTCTAGCACAGCTACCTGAGGTCCTTTTAAGCTGGAGATTGAACATGGAGTTTTCTGTATGCAAAATGTGCTTTCCACCATTGTGCTGAAGTCCCTCCTATGAGATAGAAAAATACTCATCCTCAAATAAAGATGAGTAGGTGTGGAGGATTCCCTGGTCCTGAATGTGGAGGATTCCCTGGTCCTGAATGGGGTAACTGTGCCCCTGAAGGACCAGGTGCGCAGCCTGGGAGTCATTTTGGACTCACAGCTGTCCATGGAGGCACAAGTCAAATCCGTGTCCAGGGCAGCTGTTTACCAGCTCCATCTGGTACGCAGGCTGAGACCCTATCTGAGTGGTGCATGCTCTGGTTATCTCCCACTTGGACTACTGCAATGCACTCTATGTGGGGCTACCTTTGAAGGTGACCCGGAAACTACAACTAATCCAGAACGTGGCAGCCAGACTGGTGACTGGGAGCGGCCACCAAGACCATATAACACCAGTCTTGAAAGGCCTACATTGGCTCCCAGTACGTTTCCGAGCACAATTCAAGGTGTTGGTGCTGACCTTTAAAGCCCTAAACGGCCTCAGTCCAGTATATCTGAAGGAGCGTCTCCACCCCCATCGTTTTACCCGGACACTGAGGTCCTGCACCGAGGGCCTTCTGGCAGTTCCCTCACTGCGAGAAGCCAAGTTACAGGGAACCAGGCAGAGGGCCTTCTCGGTAGTGGCACCTGCTCTGTGGAATGCCCTCCCACCAGATGTCAAAGAGAACAACAACTACCAGACTTTTAGAAGACATCTGAAGGCAGTCCTGTTTAGAGAAGCATTTAATGTTAGGGTTAATGTATTACAGTATTTTAATATTTTTTGGGAAGCCACCCAGAGTGGCTGGGGAAGCCCAGCCAGATGGGTGGGGTATAAATAAATTATTATTATTATTATTATTATTATTATTATTATTATTATTATTAATAATTCACTGGCACTTCTTATAAAGCCCAGTGCTGTTCCCAGTTTTACTACTCCACTAACTCAATTGCTCAGTGCAAATCTAAATAAAAATGATGTTTCTCAGCAAGTAAAAGAGAGAAAAAGTTGTACTTTGCAGCTGGTTAGCAACTTGCAGGGAGAGGGGCAAAGGCAATTACGTTCAATTATGGGGGGACTCACCTAATGGTGGCTGGTGGCCATTAGGACTGGTAGGGCAGTTTGCTGGAAGATCAACAGTAGGTGGTGCCAGGGCCAATAGCAATGAACTCTACTGTTGTCCTCATCTTCCCAGCTGCGTTCTGCAAGCATGACTGAGGAATCATGGAATCATAGAATTGTAGAGTTGGAAGGGACCCCTAGAGTCATCTAGTCCAACCTCTTGCAATGCAGGAATCTTTCACTCAACATTGAGCTTGAACCCATGGCCCTGGTATTAAGTGTCTCATGCTCTGCCAACTGAGTTATCCCAACTCCTAATCTGCCACTCTAGCCACAACACATGCTGTCTCTGCTTCTTGCTGCTAAAGGAAATGAGGATCTGAAAACAATATTTACCTTGGGAAAGCTTAATGCCATGCAGCTGATTACAATAAATGTCTTATTCAGGGGAGGGGGGGGGTAACAGAGACACCAGTATTATGGACCATGATGCTAAGATAATTGGAAGGAAATAGATTTAGCACTAGCTCAATCCTCTTTAACATCATTTAATTGCCATTAATTGCATGCAACAGCACTGTAAATTGATACATGATCAGTGAACAAACAGCACTGATTCTGTTTGCTTCTTGAGTAAGAGTGTTTGATGGCACTAAAGCAGCTCCCATAACATAGATGGGAGAGATCAAATATCCATGCAGGATAATGTGGCCTGTTTTCCCCACCCCGCCCCATAGGGCCCACTCTCACATCAGATTTCAGCATTGGGAGATATTGGAAGATCTCAAAACAATTTGCAAATAATCAATATAGATAGGGAGTTCAGTAAGCAAACCGTAATGGACATGCTCTTCTTCTGAAAATGGGCAGATGATATTCTTGCATTTCCCCATGTTTGTCCACACAGCTGTCAGGGGTGGATGCAGCATCACATCAACATCTGGAAGATGTATCTTCATACCAGGCGCCTGGCCCCTGAGGTCAGTTGCTAGCCCGTTACTTCTTGACAAAGTACTTCTTCAAATACCTCGGAGTTATGTGATGGATTTTGTTCCTGCAAGATGCCATGATTACAGCTGTGCATTGGATTTATCCAGAACCCAAACACACCAGGGAGTGGATGGACTTAATGGTTGTTGTGGTCGCTGCCACGTCCAAAGTCCTGCCTATCACACTGGCCAGGACAAAAGGGCAGGCAGATTACTGTGTTAGCCTGAAAAGGTCCTGGCACCATCATGAGATGGCAATGAGACCAGCTGGGGATCCAGCAGGTCCCAGGCTGTTTCAAGCCCCTCCTTGCGTGTGGAAGACACTGTTTGGTGGTTTTATGCAAGCTGCCACCCACAGAGATCCTGCCAGTAGCACTTGTGGCTGCATGTTGAGCTGGTGGAATGGAGAGTTCTGTGCTGACAGAGTGACACCTCTGCCCAGTCTATCCCACCCATCCCAGTATGGCTCAAAGGTTTTATTATTTGTTAAGCATTTATTTTTCACCTTTTCCTCCAAGCTGCTCAAGGCAGTATACATCGTTCTTGTCCTCATTTAATCCCCACATCCACCCCGCAAGGTAGGTTAGGCTGGGACGCAGTGATTGGCCGAGGGTCACCCAGTGAGCTTCATGGCCAGGTGGGAATTTGAACTCTGCTCTCCCTGGTCCTACTCTGACACTCTAACCACTGCACCACACTGCCTCACACTTGGATTGCAGCCAAGGAAGAAACCCTTTAACCCAGGGGTGGTGAACCAGCCACATCCCAATTGGCTCTAGTAAGTTATTTATGATGCTCTTTTCACAAGTATGAAAAATCTCCAGACAAAAGCCTTGTGGCACCCCATTACTCTTGTTTTTCAGGGTAGCAACTCACTTGATTAGAAAAGGGAACAAACCTTCCAGGACTGGGTGGAAATGAAGAATGCAGGAGGAAAACCAAACCAAAGAAAAAAGAATTTTTTGTTTCTATATATACACACATGCATACGTAGCAGGCAGGGAGATGGCAACAACTTGGAAGTAGAAAATTATGTCAAGCAGATCCGACAGACAGGAGCTACAGAGAGCAACAACTACCATGGTCTACCACTATTTTATTGCAATGCAAGCCATTAAGAAAATATATAATATCTACATGAGGTTTCTTCCCTGTCCCCAGAGTTCCTGGTCCACCACCATATCCTGATCCAAAAAGATATGGGTCAATATTTCAATATTTCATTCATGAGGCTCACATTTTGAAAAAGAATAATAATCAGAGTTGCACTAGTGAACTGATGAATTGGTTTGGCTGCTACTCTCCCAGTGATTGATTGGGATTATAGAGACACCAGAAGCTGCCTGATACTGAGTTGGACTAATAGTCCATCTAGCTCAATGCTGTCTGCACTGACTAGCAGAGGCTCTCCAAGGTGTCAGACAGGGAACCCGCTCAGCCCTAACTGGGGATGCCAAAGATTGTAACTGTTGGGAAACTGTGTACGTGCAGCTACTCACACAGAGGCAATTAAGGTTTGTCAGACAACCAAAAGGTCATGTGAAGGAGTAAGTCTGCCTGGTGATAACAGAAGCATGGAGGCAGCTCCCTGATTGGTCAAGCTCTCTCAAGGGAGTGATAATTAATGGCCTACTAACTGGAATGTGTTAGTTCAGAGGGTCAGAGTTCTGTGTGTCAGTGTACGAGTTGTGAGTCGTGTATGAGAGAGCTAGCTAAAGATCCGTGTTCTGTTCCTGTAAATAGTCCACTGCATATAATAAACACCTAACTACAAGTTCCTGGTTCCTTCTTCGTCTATCCTGTCTGCAGCCAAGTCGCCAATTGATTCTGTGGATTCTGCATTTACTCTGCTAGGTCTGGCTAAGGTCCTGCAACTAGTCAGAAAGTTGCGAAACACCAAATAGGTTTTGCCAATAGTAACTACATGAAGCTGCTCTGCCACTGAGCTATAACCCTGCCCCTAAGTGCAGGAACACAAGAAACCACCTGATACTGAACCAGACCATTAGTTCATCTAGCTCAGTGTTGTCTATAATGTCTGGCAGTGGCTTTCCAGCACTTCAGAAAAGAAGTCTTTCCGAAGAGATGCCAGGGATTGAATCTGGGACTTTTTGCATGCAAGGCAGACGCTGTTCCACTGAGCTGCAGTCTTTCCCCAGGTTTTCTCTTCTAGATGCTGTGGAGGAGGGCAGATGCACATTTAAGCCTTCCTTCCTTCTATGAAACATTTTGGGTTCATATGCAGCCACCCATTAGGAGCTGAGTAGGAATTTTGGGGTAGGTTTCCATGCCGAGTAGAATTTAGTTGGATACAACCCTTACTTTGTATGGATCTTGAGCTCCATGGAGGAAGGCCAGACTGTCAGTGATATAAACTAATAAAAGCTAAAGTTTAACCATCTCCTACTGAAACAGCTATGGGTTTGCGTGATCTGCTTGCAAGGGGAAGCTCTCCAGAAGGTCAAGCTATCAAAATTTATTAAAATTTGAAAAGCTGTTGAGACATTCTGCTTGGTTCTAGTGGCACAGTTTAATGTAAGCTTCTCCAGTCAAAGGAGCTATGGGCTTGCATGTTCTGCTGGCATGCTGTAGCTGTCGAGCACTCAGAACTATGAAAAAATGATTATCATTTGCAAATCAGTTTTGCTAGGTACTTGCTTGGTTCTAGCAGCTGAGGTTTCATAGCAAGACATGTTTTAAGTGCTTCCAGAGAAGCAGTCGGGTACAATCCCTTAAATTCTACTTTTTAGAGTAGACTTTTTTAGTGACTGGGAGTGGCCACCGGGACTACATAACACCGGTTCTGAGAGATCTGCATTGGCTCCCAGTACATTTCCGAGCACAATTCAAAGTGTTGGTGCTGACCTTTAAAGCCCTAACCGGCCTCGGTCCTGTATACCTGAAGGAGCGTCCCCACCCCCATCGTTCAGCCCGGACACTGAGATCCTGCGCCAAGGGCCTTCTGGCGGTTCCCTCATTGTGAGAAGTGAGGTTACAGAGAACCAGACCAGAGGGCCTTCTCGGAATTCCTACTCAGCTCCTAATGGGTGGCTGCATATGAACCCATATGAACCTGTGGAATGCCCTCCCTTCAGATGTGAAGGAAATAAGCAGCTATCCTATCTTTAAAAGACATCTGAAGGCAGCCCTGTTTAGGGAGGTTTTTAATATTTAATGCTGTATTGTTTTTAACACTTGATTGGAAGCTGCCCAGAATGGCTGGGGAAACTCAGCCAGATGGGCGGGATGTAAATAATAATAATAATAATAATAATAATAATAATAATAATAACCTTGTCTGACTTCTTAATAGGTTGCAAGGGGTGGCTATTGTTGTTGTGTTCCTTCAAGGAGCTCAAAGTGGCATGCACAGTTCTCCTCCTAACCATTTAAATTTCTAAAAAAAACCCCGTGAGGCAGTGCCTGGCCCAGGCCACCCAGTGAGCTTCATGGCTGTTATGTACTGAGCTGAATAGGATCCAAACTGCAGCAGTCTGATTGGTCCTAGAACAATAGGATCCAAAATGCAGCAGTCTGATTGGTCCTAGAACAATAGGATTCAGAATGCAGCAGTCTGATTGGTCCTAGAACAATGCAGCAGTATGATTGGTTGGCAGGAACCACCCAATCATGCTCCAGATAGAAGTGAATCCACAACCTGATTGGCTTACAGTAGAATTTCCGGAATTAGCCAATCATGTGCAGCCCATTGTGTAAATAATGTATATAAAGCAGATACTTTGAGGGGACATTCATTCATTCCTCCTCACCACTATGAGCTGGATAAAGAGCATGAAATCACTTTGTGACTCTGAGTATATTTCAATGGCCATGTGGGGATTTGAACCTTGGTCTCCCAGGTCCTATCCTGACACTACACTTTACTGTCTCCCCATGGCAGCCACTTTGTGTTATGTCAACTGCCTCCCATTAGCAGCTATTTTGTGACTGGCACCCCCGGCCACCTCTTCAAATTACGAATGTGCTCACTGGTCAAAAAAGTTTGGTGACATCTGGCCTGTGACATCTATTCCATTGACATCAGCTATTGCTACCACACCTGTATTTACGAAGCCCACGAGTTCCAAGCTTTGTTCTCCCTGCTCCCCTCTATATTGATGAGCAAGCACCAGAAATAGCAAAAGAACAGCTTTGCTTTTAGAAACTTGAATGTGTGTGTGTGCGTACGTGTGTTGCTCATTCCCAGGCAAATATTGTCTCTTGCTACTCACAGAGTTGCAACTGAGCAGCTGGTCCAACTCCCTTGCTAAAAAACAACAAAACCACAACCCAGCTTTCAAAGACTAATACGGTTAGGCAACCAAAGGGCTCCAAACATCCTTTTGCCTGGGGGGAAAAAAAAAACATCTATTGATTGCAGCACATTTGAATTTTAGATTGCCAAATGCCTCCATTTTTCAAGTAGTTCCTGTTTGATGTTCAAGGTCAGGAAAGTCAATTGAAACTTAATTCTCTTCTTCATTGATTTATAGCAGCGCTGACTTTAAGTACCTGATTCAGGATGGATTCAATTGTTTAGCACTGAAAACAAATGGAGAGAGCTATTTTTCTGAGGGTTTTGCCTTGAATAATGGCTCAATGTGTTTTATCATATTACACTGCCATATTTTAATAGAAAGTATTATTCACTCTTGTTTCCTCCCCTGGCATGCTCATATGTTACCAGAAAGCATGACTTCTTAGCAAGACAAAAAAGGTGAAAGGGCTTAGCCTTAAAGCTGTCCATGTTCCTGTGCTCAGTTAATAACTACAATTTCCTATTGCCAGCACATTGTCACTATCAAAAGCCTAGCATTAAATGTTCCATTTCTGCGCAGCTCGCAGCAGAAATGCCCAAACAGAAATTTTGGGATGTTGTTGGAGTTATTGTTATTGATTAATGTATATACCACTTAATGTCAAAACAGGCTTTTACGTAGATGGCAAGTATAAAAACCAGTAACACACACATTTGGATGTAAAAATCCACAATTAAAATGCACAACTAAGACACACAATAGATTAATCTTATTAAAATGCTCAAATGCAAATTCTGTAATTAAAATATACAACCAAACAATCACCAAAATATGCAACCAAACAATCACCAAAATTCTTATTTCAATTCCTGGAGTTTTGAATTTGGGGGGTCCACAAAATGACTGCTGTGATGTGTGTGGCATAATGCAAAATATCTGGCATAGGGTATGTGACTGAACAAAAACTGGTGGTTGTGGGTGCCACAGCATTTAAAAGAGCATCCCCCCGCTTTACATCCATGTGAACTCAAGATTAAACTCTAAATATCTGATGAAGTGGGCTCTGACCCATGTAGATTTATGACTTAACAAATGAGTTACTTTTAAGGCACCACAAGGCTCTTCCCTGTTATCCCTGCCTATAAAGTGGGGCCCTCAGATTAGTCAACAAATCATTATTATTTTCCCTGCTGCCAGACTCCCGTCCCCAAACACCACAACAGTAGATCTTCCTTAAGAGTAAGGAGGAGATATTTATTTGGCCTAACAGCAGTACAGTGGTACCTTGGGTTACATACGCTTCAGGTTACATACGCTTCAGGTTACAGACTCTGCTAATCCAGAAATAGTACCTTGGGTTAAGAACTTTGCTTCAGGATGAGAACAGAAATCGTGCTCCGGCGGCACAGCAGCAGCAGGAGGCCCCATTAGTTAAAGTGATGCTTCAGGTTAAGAACAGTTTCAGGTTAAGAATGGGCCTCCGGAATGAATTAAGTATGTAACCAGAGGTACCACTGAACAGGGCGCAGCAGCAAGCAGAAGATCCAGAAGTCAAGATTCCAAAGTACAAGAGCAAGGCAAAAGGGTCACACCTGGACCGATTTTATGAAGTCACCCAACAGCTGACACATCCTCCCACCAAGCTCTTCAAGACAAGACAAGGTGAGCAAGGTCATGGGGCTCTCTCACCCTACCAATCTGCTGCATGTGCACATGCACTGTCAGGCTGGATGTGTTCTGATCCCAGCTATGAAGGTGGCACCTGTTTCTCGGTGGCAAGGCTGTGTTTGGTGCCTTGCCACCAGCTTCATGGCAGCTGCCTCCTGTTCAGCCCCTCCATCTGGCTGGTCATAGTCCTCCCAACTCCCCAATGAGGCTCTATGCTCCACTGGAGGGGCAGAGTAGAGAGCTTCTCCTTCTCTGACACCTCCTCCAGCCTTGGGTTCCAGCCTTCCAGACCTCCACCTGCTGCTGCTGCTGCTTCCTCCTGATCAGTTTGGGGCCGCCATACCATCTCAGATTCTGATTGAGTCAACGGGCTGATGACACCTGCTTCGGTAAACTACACATTTGCCTGTGATCCCATCCCTTTCAGCTGCTAGACAGCCTTTTTATTTGTAGGCTAACAAAACATATCAGTCTTATGAACTGTTTCCATCCTCCCTGCTTTGTGTTTCCTAATAAGTTGTCAGGGATGATCAGCCTGATGCACCGGAATGCTTGTTCTTCGCCACGCCAATTCCCTTTTGAGAACGGCTTTGATCCAGGTAAAATGTTGAAGGCTCTGCTTCGTATATTTCAAAAGCTGTTTGCCTTTGTGTTTGGTTACTTTCCCCAAGTAGCTGTCCAAACGTATATCTCAGAACACCGAAAGGGTAAGGAAGTAATCTGTCTGGTTTATAACACACAGGGCCTTCATTCTTTACATCCACATTTGCTGGTGATCACTTCAATGCCACTATTTTGAAAGAGAGAGCAGCTTTCTTTAGGCTGCTGAAACTGACAGCCAGAAGTATTCTAAAGAGAATTGGAATTTGCCAATTACGTAGATCACACAGGTAACCCACAGGTAAGCCCACAGGTAAGAGGGTCTTTGGTTCTTTCAAATTCTATCATTCTTTTATTTATTCATTTTCAATGTCCATGGGGATGTTATTAATCAAAACATCTGCAGTTTGGTTGCAATAAATTGGCATTTCAATGAAACAAGGACCACATTTGACACTAGTCCTAAAGTCTCCCACCCCTGAGTGTGTGTGTGTGTGTGTGTGTATGTGTTGAAAGAAAGAAAGAAAGAAAGAAAGAAAGAAAGAAAACAAAAGTTGACTAGTTTGGTGGCGTATTTAAGATCATTAGGAAAACCAAGTTACACATTGTACTGTGAAAAGGGAGTCCTGTGTGTCTGTTGCATATAAGAGAAATCCCACCAACATCCTCTTTTAGGGTCCTCCAAACCTTTGGCAACATATGATTTATGAGAGCGGTTCCCTCCCCACAGCTAATGCTAAACTTCACATATTTTTTTCTTCTCTCTCTTTTTTTTAAAATAATGTTTATTGCTTTTTGAACAATTTAAACACTACAAAACCAAATAAAAACAGTGAGAAAAAAAAATACAATACAATATAAAGACAATACATAACACTAAACACATTAAACTTACAAAACCAAACAAAACTAATTTAAAACACTCAAACAATTTCAATATCTTATCTTTCATTCACTTATTTTACCGACCTCCTCACACCTCCCTTTTTGTATTCCACTTCTGTCAAATGTTTCAGCAATTCCTTTCCATCTTCCTCTGTTATCTATCCTATAATTATCCTAACACATTCTAACCTTATTTTACCTTTAAAATTCCATTAATCTATTTATATTTAAATCCTTATAACATTTCTACTAAAGCCATATAACTTCATTCCAAAACTCTTTTAACATTCATTAATTTTACAATATTTCTGTAAATAATCTTTAAACTTTTTCCAGTCTTCTTCCACCGACTCCTCTCCCTGGTCTTGGATTCTGCCAGTCATTTCCGCCAGTTCCATGTAGTCTATCAACTTCATCTGCCATTCTTCCCGGGTGGGTAAATCTTGTGTCTTCCAATACTTCCCGATAAGTATTCTTGCTGCTGTTGTTGCATACATAAAGAAAGTTCTATCCTTCTTTAGCACCAATTGGCCAACCATGCCCAGGAGAAAGGCCTCTGGTTTCTTCAGAAAGGTATATTTGAATACCGTTTTCATTTCATTATAAATCATCTCCAAGAATGTCTTAATCCTTGGGCATGTCCACCAAAGGTGAAAGAATGTACCTTCAGTCTCTTTACATTTCCAACATTTATTGTCGGGCAGATGATAATTTTTTTCAAGCTTGACTGGTGTCATGTACTACCTATAAATCATTTTCATTAGGTTTTCTCTTAGGGCATTACATGCCGTAAATTGGTCCATAACTGTTCCCAGTCAGCCATCATTATATTATGTCCAACATCTTGTGCCCATTTAATCATAGCTGATTTCACCATTTCATCCTGAGTGTTCCATTTCAACAGCAAAACTTCACATATTTTTTTACCAAAGCAAAAGTCATAAATACGGTAAAGTTTTCCATTTTGGGAAAACTGATGTTTGGGCAGTCACCAGCATCTATGTCAAGAGTTCCTGAGATCTGAAACCTTTCAATTGATCATCCCATAGGTTTAGTAAACAAAGCTCCAGTGCAGTTCTGCCATCACAATGGAGCTATGACCTGCTGACAGTATGGCATGGCTGAGATTCCAAGTGTTAGTCTGTTAATGTATCTCATGTATCTCACCCCATAAGTACATACACCTGCAGATTGGCTGGAGGCTCAAGAGCTGTCATGCTGAGGCTCTCATCCATGGTCAGGAAACCACTGGGCAAGCCAAGCTTGGAAGAGAGGGTGCTCATGATGTGCTATTATTCAGAGACATGAACGAATATATGCCACCATCCCTACATGACTTGTGACATGCCCTCTGTGTCACTGATTGACTCAATTTAGCTTTAACAGAAATATATTAAACCAAACCATTGAATGAATACCAAGTGTTCCATATTGCTTTTGAAGATGTGATAAAGGTTCAACCTTGGATGGTTTTGATTCCTCAGTCCTATAGCCTTGCAGACTCTGTCCTCTTTCTTCAGTGCAGGGACAGGAAACTTGTGACCCTCCAAATTTTACTGGACTGCTGCTCCCGTCAATTCTGACTGCTGGCCATGCTGGCTGGGGTTAATGGGGATTGGAGTCTAGAATCTGTCGTAGTTATACTCAGGGCCAGATTTAGGTTTGACGAGGCCCTAAGCTACTGAAGGTAATGGGGCCCTTTATATGTCCAGCTGTCCTTTGTCAACAACAAATTGTCACTGTTTTTTGTGTTGAATATATTCTATATAGTAATTTATGGGCCTAATAGATATCTAAAGCCATTTGCCACTGTTGCTGTATGTAGGTTTTATTTGTTTTTTATCTCATATTTTGGAAATGTACATCCAGGGGTTTTTTCCTTTAAATTTTTTTGGGGGCCCCTAGAGAGTGGGGCCCTAAGCTATAGCTTATTTAGCTTATACGTAAATCCGGCACTGGTTATACTTTACAGAGATGTGCAGAAGTTGCCCCAAATCATTTGACCCTTTTAAATAGTCTTCTTTCCCCCCTAGAAAAATCACTCATGCAACACTTGCCTTTAAAGTTTAAAAATAACATATGGCTTTTACTTGCTGTACTTGCTCTTGTAGATTGAATGTTCAAGAGAAGTAGGTGATACTTACGTTACTGGAACATATTTACATGAATTTATGTCTGAGACTAGCTAATATTTACAGACTGGCTCTGAGGCAGGCAGCAGCATAGTGCAGCACACTTACTGCTGTCGCAGTTAAAACACGCACAAAAATTGATAACTGAACTAACTGCAAAAAAACCACACCCCTGCATCAGTATGTGACATCACAAGATTCTATGCTACAGCATTAACCCTTTGCGTAGTATTTCGGATGCCCTATTCCCACAGAATCATCACAGATTAATAATAATAATAATCTGGCTGAGTTTCCCCAGCCACTCTGGGCGGCTTCCAATCAAGTGTTAAAAACAATACAGCATTAAATATTAAAAACTTCCCTAAACAGGGCTGCCTTCAGATGTCTTTTAAAAAGAAGATAGCTGCTTATTTCCTTCACATCTGAAGGGAGGGCGTTCCACAGGGCGGGCGCCACTTCCAAGAAGGCCCTCTGGTCTGGTTCTCTGTAACCTCACTTCTCGCAATGAGGGAACTGGCAGAAGGCCCTCAGCGCTGGATCTCAGTGTCCGGGCTCAATGATGGGGGTGGAGACGCTCCTTCAGGTATACAGATTTCCTATAACTGCTACATGTACCACTAACACAGATGTGTAGAAAAGACATGACGGAATGGAAAGAACAGAGAGCTGCAACCAAGTGCACACATAGCTGAACAGAATTCAGTGGAAGAATCCTGATACATCCAGGGAGATATTTCGGTATGGAGAAGTGTCCCTTTTGTTGACTCCATGTTCCAGTGTTATGAAAGTGGGCAAATAAATGACTAATTGCTATACAGGGTACCTTGGTTTGCAACCACTTTGGATTACAACCATTTTGGATTACGACCACGTCAAACCCAGAAGTGTGTGTCCCTTTTTTTGGATTACAACCAATTTTTTTGGGGGGAGGCCCTATTGGCAAAAGCACACCTTGGGTTACAACCTGTTTTGGTTTACAATCGGACCTCCGGAATGGATTACGGTTGCAAACCAAGGTACCACTGTACAGACATTCACTGAACAGCCAGAAACTTCTGGGTGCAACTATCCCACGTGGTGAAGAACTGAACTTCAGGAGACAGCTGATTAGTGAAGTACCTTTAGGCCACAGATTGGCTCTGCCTACCAAGACTAGCCATTGTCTCCTGGACAGAAAGGAGTGTAAGAGACCTTCCTGTTCCAATTGAGCTTCAGTTCATGATCAGCTGCTCCTGATGTTCCATACATGTTAAACCTGGACCTGTGTCATGTAAAATACTGGCTTATGAGAGCATCGCTATGTACTGCCATTACTGTGCTAATTCCCCCCAAGTCACAGCCTAATTCAAAAAGCATATGAATTAGCTTAATTGCAAAATGGTGCCAATGAATACACGACTCAACCCCCCCCCCCCCCAGTACATATCATTGTTATTCCATGCACCCACAAGTTCTCTGCTTGTGACCATTTCCTTGAGGGCTGTCCATGCTGGAATAATTGATGACAATATTTATCATAATAATAAGGTTGAGGAGATGGAGCATCAGTCGCTTGGTAAATTTATTTGCCACTGCCCAGGAATGAATGCTTGATTGAAAGTTCTTTCTAAATATCAACTGACGCAGAGCTGGCTACTGGTCATCAAACACAGAGACATAATTGGAGAAAGAAGTGGAGGCAAAAGGTTTATTAAATCAACACTTCCCTTGATTAGAGCCGGTGATTACATAGAGTCAGGGACACACTCCTTCTCGGATGCTAAAAACATTTCTCTACCTTTTTCCTTTTTTTTTTTTAGTTCATTAGTTAGGAGGTCTCTGACTATACAGTGTTGTTTCATATACACAAGCCAACTAGATTGGTGGTTGACTGGTGTTATCCTCTACCACACTGGCCTTCAACTAGTGGGTTGGGACCTACTAATGGGCTGTGGCCTGATCCAAAGTGGGTCAGAACAAGAGCATTGCCACAGTGCAAATATATAGTAAATATTAACAAATGGGTCCAACAACACATGTTTGGATTAAAAGGGTCTCCTGGGTCTGAAAAGGTTTAAGTTGCCTGCTCTACTGCACATGAAGGTAGCAGAGTAGTTACTACAGGAGGCGGGCGCAGATCATGTGACGCAACATCTCTATCCTCCAACAGTTGGGCATGACCATGAGGCTCAGGTTTCAGAGGGCTGCCACTATTCCCCCTTAGCATCTGCCACCCGAAGCAATGGCCTTTCACTGCCTAATGTTAGGGCCGGCCCTGATATTTAGCAGTTGTTTCCAGGAGGCATTTCAGACACCATTCTGTAGACCACACAAGCAGCCTTGCTTCTCGTTTGGCACTGACAGTGTGAACCTACTCAGAAGTGTGCATTACTGGGTCCTACTCTCAGGCAAGTGTATACATTCTTTTCTATGCACATAAAATGTATCATGTAACTAGAATTTACAAATATGGCTCATAAATCTGGAAATAAACATGGAATGGAAAGGTGCAGTTTGAATGTTGAGTGCCTAGGCTGGGTACTCGAGCCTCATCAAATTTTTGTACTGATAGGGGTACACAGGCTCTGTGTACCTTTGAATGGATGTGTGGATACACACAGGTAATCCATATTCCACCCCCACCCCACTCCCCAAAAGACAGATTCTTCAGTTGTGTATATCAGGCAAATTGTACAAATGCACATTTTCTCCAGTTGGGTATCTGTTATACGCTTGTAATAATTTTGCACAATCTATTCTGGAATTGCTGGTCTTGGGGAGGAGCAAGGAATTTTTTCAGGATACTGAAGCTCCATATCAAAATTTACATCCTATTCAGTATTGCCTACACCTTTTCCAGCATCTTTCTTTCTCTCATATTAACAGTCATAAGGACTAGAATCTTATACTCTCGTGATCCTCAGATTTTAAGGAGTTTGCCAATAGAAAATTACCGGTATATGAATAATGAACTTGACCAAAATGACTCCATCACTGGACATGCCCACAATGACTGCTCCCCTCATAAAACGGGGGGCGCCCTTTGCATGGACGCGCGCAGCCCCTGGATCTGGAGTGTCTCCATCAGCATAGGCTTGGCTTCGCCTTCCCTCAGGTGGGATACCTGGAGGTCTCTGCCTACCCCAGTCAGTTGTCCAATCCCACCTGGGGGAAGGGTTGCCAAGGAGACCAGGCCAGGTAGGGGAGGGATTACCTGCCCACACAATAGAGGGAGGATCTTACCTGGGAATCCTGACTTGGCTCCAGAGCTTCTCCCACCCTACCCACCCTCAGTTACTGTCTTATTTTGCAGGTTAACTTTACTTCACAGGTTTTGCAGGTTAACTTTTCTTCACAGGTATGCGGGTGCTGCTACGTTAAGGTCGCTGTTAAAGGGCTGGAAAGGAATTTCCCTGCATTGGCAGGTTTTGCCTTTCCCGTAGCAAAACGTCACAACTTTGGCGGTATCAGGCCTTGGGCGGAATCCTTTAGTCCATCTTCCTCTTTGCGGCGGCGATACCAGGGCTCCCCGTTAAAGGGGTTTCTGAAGGGAGGCTTTGATCGTACGGCGAAAGGTCGTCATTGGTCTCCCCTGCAGCGGCGGCGTAATGGGGGCGGCTATCTCTGCTTGAACATATGTTCTCCAGAGCAGGCCCATCCCCCCCCCCCCACACGCTGGATAACCCTGATGCTCCCTAGGTCCCCGGCTGAGGACTGGGGAGGGAGAACGTCCAATGCCTGAGCCAAGGTCTACCCACATTTGAAATTTAATAAAGTTGTGGCCAATTTAATCCCATAGCACATTGTCTTGAGTCCACATGACGGGGGGGGGGGGGACCGCTCGGGATCTGGGGACTCCACCTGTCCACGCAATATGTTTCTCAGTGAGGCATTTCTAGCAATACATCTCCAGCATTTCTCTGCGTTAGACAGTGCCTTCCTGTAAATAAGTTGTGGGTTTAGCCCTAGTCACAGATTCAGATGTTTTCTAAGGCAAAAGAGAGTAAGTGATGGTTGAGTGGTCTGGGCCTTACTCAAACAATGAGAATGCAGGAGAACAACACAAAGGAGGTTCTGGAAACTGGTTTCAGGATTCCAGTTCATAAATCTTAATTTTGAATTGCTCATTCCCATGCCAGGAAAATGCATTCAAACTTTAGGTACCACCTGCACATTTCCAAAGAGATCGTAGAAACTCACTTCTAGAATCATTATCTTTTCAGAATTAACTTTCTCAGTTAAACTCAGTATAACCTTGAAAAACTGCCAGTATCTAGTATCTACTACCTGTCAAACACATCCAACACCTTACCAAGTTACAACATTTGAGGCTTTTTTTATAACAAGTTTTATTGAGTTTTAGCTGTACAGCAAATATAAAGCAAACAATCGATCAATATAAGATAATAGAACAGAGCTTTGAGTGAAGTTACAAAGAATACAGAAAAATGGAAGACCGGGTCTATTCAGGTAAGTATAATGACGAATAATGTTTTGACATCTTGGATTAATCAGTTTGTTTCTTTGCTTGTCTTACAGAACACTTGGGCCCACCAAGATAGAAAACCACCTAGGAGGCACAAAGACAATAAAACAAAGGACAAGGATAAGCATGTCAAATCAGCCAAATCTATTTGAAAGCCACAGGTGGAGAATGATCATGTTCCTGGGTGTTCACATAGGTTACAAAATCATATTGGATTGAAATAAAGTTATCATTTTTACTTTGACCTCTTGTGACTCTCAGTTTGTGTACCAATGTTTCTAACAGTGCAATAGCCCGCATCTCTGCAGGCCAGTAGTCTACAGTGGCACCTGTCATGTCTCTCAAAAATTTCACAGTGGTAGGTCTAGCAGCACTGAGTACATATCCCATTAATTCTCTATTATATGAAATAGACTCATCTTCCATAAAGAGGTTGAGAAGTGCTAGTTATGTGTATGTGTGAGTACTTAATAATATTAACCAACAGGAATATTACACTGTCTTCTAAAAGACTTGGACTCCTGGGCATGCCCACCACATGTGTAAATATGTGCCCAATGCTTGGCACCCCCTCCAACACCTCGGCTCATGTACAACAAATTACGTGGAGCAACAAAAAGTGAGTATGAGAGGAACATGATATAGATGTACAAATATATACAAAGTGTGGGAAAAGAGGGTAAGACAGAAGTTTTTCTTCCTCCGTCATAACAACTGAACCCAGGTTCATCCTCTGAAGCCGAAGAGTGGAAGTGTGCAAAGAGACAAAAGGAAACACTTCTTCACACTGGGTGCAATTAAATGATTGCATTTGCTTCCACAATATGTGGAATCGCTGACAAGGGGATTAGATATTAGACATTCATGGAGGATAAGGCTTTCAGTGGTTAGTAATCACAATGTCCGTGTGCTGTCTCCAGTATTAAAGACAGTATACCTCTGAATGCCAGCCACTGAGGAACATGAGTGAGAACTTTTGCACCCATGTCTTGTTAAGTAAAGGACTCCTGGCCATTAGGTCTAGTCGTGGCCGACTTTGGGGTTGCAGCGCTCATCTCGCTTTATTGGCCGAGGGAGCCGGGGTACAGCTTCCGGGTCATGTGGCCAGCATGACTAAGCCGCTTCTTACGAACCAGAGCAGTGCACAGAAACGCCATTTACCTTCCCGCCGGAGCAGTACCTATTTATCTACTTGCACTTTGGCATGCTTTCGAACTGCTAGGTTGGCAGGAGCAGGGACCGAGCAACGGGAGCTCACACCGTCGTGGGGATTTGAACCACCAACCTTCTGATCGGCAAGTCCTAGGCTCTGTGGTTTAACCCACAGCACCACCAGTGTCCCTAGTGGGTGCTAAATAGACATCTGGTTGGCCACTGCAAGGACAGAATGCAGGACTCAATGGGCCTGGGGGAGGTCTTCATTGTTGTCCAAATTTCTCCTAATATACACAATTTTTATATAGCTTTGTCAAATACATTCCGCATTGTATGCTATTTCCAGTAATATATGCCTTTTCATACACACTTCACCATAGATGACTTGGCTGTAGAATTGTGCTGCAAAACTCAGAGGAGTATGAATTTTGATTCACATATCATTTCCGGAAGTGCAGATAAAGCAGATTCACCTTTAAATGTGAACTGAAGCCGGTTCCTCCCTCTCTCCAAGTTAGAATGGAGGTCCGAGTATGTTGATGCTTGCAACAAAATCTAAATCACATGACATAAGCATTTAAGTAGAGGACGAGGGGGAAGAACCCTTTGCTTATGGCAGAGTTTCTGACTTCATCAGTTTGCTGAGCTCAGGAACTGAGTCAACAGTAATTAGCTCTCTGTCCCAAGCAGCATGAGAGATGAGCAACAGAAAATATGCGCCGGCAAAAATTTTGAGGTAAGCAACTGCTGTGCATTTAATGAATAGCTCTGTCACAGTTTTCATTTACTGCCCCCTCTCAGCCATTAAGGAGCATACTTGCAGCTGGTTGCAGAATACCACTTGAGTGATACATCTCCTTCTTTTAGATACTGGGATCCATGGATCAGTGGCAGAACATGTGTTTTGCATGAAGAAGGTCTTGGGTTCAAGGTAGGGCTGTGAAAGAATTCTTGTCTCAAAGAAGGAAGACAAAATAATACCTGTTGATCAATGGAGAGCCCCGTCTCCAGTCTGATTTGCCATTCTTCTGGATTAATTTCCAGATTCGTAATGCAGAAAGCAGAATTAATTATCCATATGACTGCCAAACAGAGTATCTGGATTATGGTGACCCGGAAACTGCGGCAGCTAGACTGGTGACTGAGAGTGGCCGCCGAGACCATATATAATCGGTCCTGAAAGACCTACATTGGCTCCCAGCATATTTCTGAGCACAGTTCAAAGTGATGGTGCTGACCTTTAAAGCCCTGAACAGCCTTGGCTCAGTATACTTGAAGGAGCATCTCCACCCCCATCATTCAACTCAGACACTGAGGTCCAGCTTTGAGGGCCTTCTGGTGGTTTCCTCACTGCGAGAAGTGAGGTTACAGGGAACCAGGCAGAGGGCCTTCTTGGTAGCGGCGCCCACCCTGTGGAATGCCCTCCCACCAGATGTCAAAGAGATAAACAACTATCTCATGTTCAGAAGACATCTGAATGCAGCCCTGTTTAGGGAAGTTTTTTAATGACTGATGTTTTGATGTATTTTTAAGCTCCTGTTGGAAGCCGCTCAGATGTTGGAAAGATGTTTAGAAGACATCTGAAAGCAGCCCTGTTTTGGGAAGTTTTTAATGTTTGAAGCTTTATTCTGTTTTTAATGTTATGTTAAAAACTGCCCAGAGCGGCTGGGGAAACCCAGCCAGATGGGCAGGGTAGAAATAATAATAATAATAATAATAATAATAATAATAATAATATACCTTCCAACATTTCTCCAAGGAAAATAGTGATGTCCATTTCAACAACAACAATAATTTTAATACTCTGCCCATCCGACTGGGCTGCCCCAGCTACTCTGGGCAGCTTTCAACATATATTAAAAACATTATTAAACATTTTAAAAAGTTCCCTCTACAGGGCAGCCTTCAGATGTCTTCTAAAGATTGTTTAGTTACTTATCTCCTTGGCTCAGGGGGTTACATAACTCCAACATTTCTTCGATGAATATAGTGACATCCTACCACACCTTCCAACATTTCTCTGATGGAAATAGGGACACCCTAAGGAAAAGTGGGACATTCCAGGATCAAATAAGAAACCAGGATGGCTTCTGTAAATCCAGGACTGTCCCTGGAAAGTAGAGACACTTGGAGGGTCTGGTAGATCTGCATTTTCAGGCCTAGCTATCCCAGCCTGTTCTTTGTGTCTCCCATTTCCTGAGACATTTTATAACCTCAGTGTTCCCCCCACTCTTCATTCTAGCAGAGTCTCTGCAGTTAGACTCCTTCCCTTCCAGCAAGCAGAAGAATGAGAGTGCCCTGCCCTGCTCCTGCTCCTGCTCCTGCTCCCACAGGTGGAGCCTCCAGGCAGTGTCCAAACATGGCCTCCACAAGAACCATTGCCTGACTGGTGCTTAGTAGCATGGATCAAGGCTTACTTAAAGGGCAAGGCACTGACAAAGGACCCATGAGCCCCAGTGGCAATCACAATAACACTTGAGAACTGCATCCTCCCCTCTCTCCCCTCAGACAAATGTGTTCTACATGAACTGCATAATTACATCTGCAAAGACAGTTCTTTTTCTCATTTCTCTCATTCTAGAAATAGGTTGTGGGTTTTCTTTTCCTTTCATTTCTCCCCCTGCAGAACTTCCCCCCGGGATATGCCACAAAGCAAAGCAATCATGCAAAAAGATTTATGACAGTCATTTGTTTACACAAATATATTCATAGACATTTTGAGTTCCCTCTTCTGTCTTTCCATTTTATTTAGTGTGAAAGCACAAGCTGTTCCCAAGTCACACTTATGCATTTTTCATAAATCAGATGCTACTGATATTATCACTGGAGAAGTAGACATATTCCAGGGTTCCTGCGTGGAGAGGGTTTGGGCTAAGAAACATGGAAAGTGGAAATTGTAAGGGGAAGGGGCACAGAATGAATGGGCAATACAGGAGCAAAACCAAAATGATCATGGTGGAATGCATGCAGAATACAACTTTTATGGGGCAGAGACCTACTATGTGTGCAGGGAATTGCCATGTACTCAGTGTTGATTGCATGCTCTGTGATCACTGTCCAAGTGTACCATAGCTCTGTAATCAGCCTCCCTATCATCTGAAGAAGGATATGAGGATACACAGCAATGGTTGACAATATGGTGCCCTCCAGATGTTTCTTGACTACAGCTCCTATCATCCTTAACCACATGAACCAGGGATGATCGGAGTCATAGTCCAACGACAACTTGGATTAAGAACACTTCAAACCCGGAAGTAGGTGTTTTGGTTTGTGAACTTTGCCTTGCATGCAGAACATGTTTCACTTCCTGTTGAGTGTGTTCCATTTGTAAATTGAGTCCCCTGCTGCTATGGGAAAGCACGTCTTGGTTTAAGAACACTTTGGTTTAAGAACGGACTTCCGGAACGGATTAAGTTCAAAAACCAAGGTACAACTGTATATTGAAATAAGTGTGTTGAATCAAAAGTCTTAACAAAACATCCTTAAACAATGAAAAGGCAACAATCATTTCATTTCCTACACCCTTTATTTTACACCACTGTAAATTGTAAAAAATAAATAATCGGTGTTTGCTATTTAGATCAATCCGTATAGCTCATTGAGTAGAACACAAGACCCTTAGTCTCAGGGCCGTCCTTTGAGCCCCACGTAGAGCAAAAGATTCCTGCAGGGGCTGGACTTGAAGACCCTCGTGGTCCGGTCTAACTCTTCCATGATTCTGTAATCTAAGGGCATTGCTTCCAAGTGAAATTATTCTCGACGTACTCAAACACAATTCAAACACATTCAAAGGTTTTAATAAAAAGTAATCTTTATTAAATAGTTTTCCAGATGAAATACATTGTTTCTGAGAGATTTGCATGGGAAAATCTTTTCGATTCCTCAATAATAAGGGCCAGTGGGGTGAGGGAGGCCAGGGCCACACCCACACCATTTCATGTGCTATGAAGCCGCTTTAAACACTCATGGCTTCTTCCCCCAAAGAATCTGGGAGCTATAGTTTGAAAAGGGTGCAGAGAGTTGTTAGGAGACCCCCTGTTCCCCTCCAAGAGCTACAATTCTCAGAGTTCCCTGGCAAAAAGGGAACTCTACCCCTACCCCTGACGCTAACCCTAACTCTAACCCTAACGCTAACCCTTAACCTTTAACTAGAGCTACAATTCTCAGAGTTCCCTGGCAAAAAGGGAACTCTACCCCTACCCCCTAACCAGAGCTGCAATTCCCAGAGTTCCCTGAAAAGAAGGGAACCCTTCCCCTACCCCTGACACTAACTCTAACTCTAACGCTAACCCTTAAGCCTTAACTAGAGCAACAATTCCCAAAGTTCCCTGACAAGAAGGGAACCCTAACCCTACACATTAACCCTTAACTAGAGCTACAATTCCCAGAGTTCCCTGACAAGAAGGGAACCCTAACCCTAACCCCCTACCCCTACCCCTACCCCTACCCTACCCCTACCCCTACCCTACTCCTAAGCCTAAGCCTAAGCCTAAGCCTAAGCCTAACCCTACGCCTTAAACTTAACCCAAGCTACAATTCCCAGGGTTCCCTGACAAGAAGGGAACCCTAACCCTACCCCAACTCAACCCTACCCCACCCTACCCTACCCTACGCTACTCCTAAGCCTAAGCCTAAGCCGCCTAACAACTCTCTGTCCCCTTAACCAACTACAGTTCCCAGAATCCCTGAGGGGAAGCCATTCCTGTTCAAAGCATCTTCATAGCACTTCCAATGCACGGTGCGCCTAAGGTGGCCTAATGTTTCCTCCCTCATTTTCTTCTCTCTCCCCACTGCCCCATCACTTGCAATGCAGCAGATGTCCGCCTGCAGTCTCCCTTCAAAGCTCCTTCTCTCAGGTACGGCCACGACCTTGTCCATTGCTCACTGCCAGTATTTCGCATTCATTTCTCCGATGTAAATTGGGACGTCCTGTGGTTCTCTTCATGACTTTGGACTTGGGGAAAACCTCACTGGCTCCGGACATCCCTGTAAGGCATAGGCAAACAGGTGAGTGGGATGGCCCCCATCCAACAGCGTCCCCCCAGACTCCTCCTCTGTTTGGCTGCCTGTTAACAAACAATGCTTCCAAACCCCTTTGCATCCATCTCAGCCAGCGTAGCCTCACAGCATCCACTAGCCTGAACGCAAACTCTTCCAACAACCACCCACCAGCTGCAGCCTCGAAAGGTCCATTGCCAGACATCAACCAGCTTCAGAGCTGAATATCCGTTGCCTTCAGGTAGCGATCCCACCAGCAAGTAAACTTTGTACTTGCCTTCTCCTTGCCCCAGAGCATCCCAGCACTGGGTGATTGCCTCCTTCCGCTTGTCAGCTTGCTGCCACGGGGCAGGAGACCACCAGGGCTGAGTGCCACCGAGCTGCCCATTTCTCTCTGGGGAGGGCAACTGCCAAGGCTTGCGCCTTGGCCCACATTTATACCCGCTCAGCTGCCAAATGTGTTTGTGGCATCACAGTCAACCCACAGACAATGGCAGTAGCTGGGGAGGCATCACCATCACACCCTCAGCCCTCACAATGGGGGGGGCGCAGCTTAGCAGCCAAAACACCCTCCCCCAAGTTGTGTTTATATCTGTGAAGGCAAGCTGTGGAGCAAGGATAAGGCAAGTACAAAGTTTACTTGCTGGTGGGATCGCTACCTGAGGGTGACAGATATTCAGCTCTGAAGCTGGTTGATGTCTGGCAATGGACCTGGCGTCCATTGGAAGTGTTATGAAGACGCTTTGAACAGGAATGGCTTCCCCTCAGGGATTCTGGGAACTGTAGGTGGTTAAGGGGACAGAGAGTTGTTAGGCGGGTTAGGCTTAGGGTTAGGCTTAGGCTTTGGAGTAGGGTAGGGGTAGGGTTGAGTTGGGTTAGTGTTAGAGTTAGGGTTAGGGTTCCCTCCTTGTCAGGGAACTCTGGGATTTGTAGCTCTAAGAGTTATGGGGTAGGAGTAGAGTTCCCTTCTTGTCAGGGAACTTTGGGAATTGTAGCTCTAGTTAAGGGTTAGCGTTAGAGTTAGAGTTAGCGTCAGGGGTAAGGGAAGGGGTAGGATTCCTTTCTTTTCAGGGAACTCTGGGAATTTTAGCTCTGTTTAGGGGGTAGGGGTAGGGTTCCATTCTTGTCAGGGAACTCTGGGAATTGTAGCTCTAGTTAAAGGTTAAGGGTTAGCGTTAGGGTTAGCGTTAGGGTTAGAGTTAGGGTTAGGGTTAACATCAGGGGTAGGGGTAGGGGTAGAGTTCCCTTTTTGCCAGGGAACTCTGGGAATTGTAGCTCTTGGAGGGGAACAGGGGGTCTCCTAACAACTCTCTGCACCCTTTTCAAAGTATAGCTCCCAGATTCTTTGGGGGAAGAAGCCATGAGTGTTTAAAGCGGCTTCATAGCACATGACATGGTGTGGATGTGGCCCTGGCCTCCCTCACCCCACTGCCCCTTATTATTGAGGAATCGAAAAGATTTTCCCATGCAAATCTCTTGGAAACAATGTATTTCATCTGGGAAACTATTTAATAAAAAATACTTTTTATTAAAACCTTTGAATGTGTTTGAACTGTGTGCGTCGAGAATGATTTCACTTGAAAGCAATGCCCTTAGATTACAGAATCATGGAAGAGTTAGACGGGACCACGAGGGTCTTCAAGTCCAGCCCCCATGGGACGCTGTGTGCCTTTCTGCTTCTGGTTTGGAGTCCTTATCTCCATCATCCAATCAAAAGGAAATGGACTTCTGATCCCCAATATTATCCTGCCTCTTAATTTCAGACTGGGCACTGAAAAGTCACATCTCCCAGTGTGACAAACTTTCTAACTGTTCTAAGTGTTCACATGTCATGGATGCTTTAGCTAAGATTCCTGCATCACAGGGGGTTGGATTAGATGACCCTTGGGGTCCTTTCCAACTCTAAAATTCTATGTTTCTATGTGAAAGTGATCAAAATAGGGGATCCACTGTTGTCATGCTTCTATTCCCCAGAAGGCTTTGGTGCCATTGGAGACCTGCATAGCAGCCTCGTTTGAGTGTCCATTCCTGCCTCTCACGTTCTGTGGCGAAGCTGCATGCTCTGGCACCAGGGGTGGAGAGCAGGTAGGGGAGCGGCTGGTCACATTCTGGGGTGTGGCATGTGTCCCAGGGGCGTGGCACACTGCCCCGTGGGGCACGACGTGTGTCCCAAGGGCGTGGTGCACCGCTGGTGGGGGCGTGGCACCTGGCGCGGTGGGGTGATGCACAGCACATGTCCAGGAGGGCGGTCATGATGGTATCTCCCTCCCTGATGCTGCCAGGGGCGTTGTGTTCCCTCTGTCTGCCTCCCGTTCCTCCGCCAGTGTCTGTATTAAGGCTGTGACCAGATGCAGACCCCATGGATTCACCAGCAGCCAACCTTCCTCCCCAACACCATTTATTATCCAGCCCAGCAAAGAGCTCCAAAGAGCTCTGAAGCTTGCACACTGATCAGTTATGTTTCAATTGGACAAATGAAAGTGTCACCCTAACATGAGAAGGCCCTTGCTGGATGAGGCCAGTGGCCCATCTAGCCAGGCACACTGATCTCACAGTGGCCAACCAGAGACCCACAGGAAGCCTACGAGCAGAAACTGAGCACAACAGCAGCCTCCCCATCTCCCAAGCAACTGGTATTCAGAGGGATACTGCCTCTGAATGCCTGTATTTGTTTTCCTCCCTCCCCTGACTCTAAAGGACATAAAGGACTTGAAATATTTCAGTAAGGCAATGCTGCCTCTCCAGCACTTTAGCTGCGAGCCTAAATAAACATTTGAAGGGAAAACATGCAATATTCTAATTAAAAACACTTCTCTCACAGCAATTCAATCATTTGAAAGGGAGTGCAGACCAATATGGTGGACATTATCAAATCAGATCTCTCCATCCTGGGTCCATGCCAGCATGAGGCTCAAATATAATTTAGTTTAATTGCTCTATTAATTTTTTTTAAAAAACCCTTTAAACAAGCAATAATCAGAGTTGTATAATTTTAGTGTGACATATAATTTTCCTTAACAACTTTCTCTGGGCTCTCTTTCAGAAATATCATTGGAGGTCTTCTGTGTGTTATAGAATTGGAGCCATCATGGAACCACATGGCCCATTCAAGTTCTTCCCATTCTGTTCCTCTATTGCAGGGTGGGAAAGTTGATCTGGTCAGTGGACTGGATCCTTCCTTTCCCCTCCCCACCGTGGGACCACCTTTGACAGGGGGTGCAGCAGCTCACTTGTCAATCATCTGACATTATTATTACATCAGGTGGCAACCTGAAAGGGACCTGCCTTTGAAGTCTATTTTCAATCAGCTTCAGTACAAACTGTTTGCAGATAGACTTCAAAATGATGGCAGCCAGGCCTTTACCTGCCTCACATATGACATACCACATGAAAAATATTTCTTCCTTGTCCATCCATTGTCATGGGCCGTCTGGAAAGATGAGCACCCACAGCCCAACTGGACACTGCATGTAGCCCCTTAACAGAATCACACCAGTTCTCTGAGCTGCAAACGGAACTGCTGAGTGGACCACAACCTTGTTGCTATGGTGGAAAAGACACAACACTGTACACAGGAAGCCCTGGAGGTCTTCTGAGATCTTGTATCATTGGGACACATGATACAGCAGATGTATGGGAGATGGAATAGGAAACAACAACCCTCAATTGCTGATAGATGAGGCTGAGCAAGAATGGGTGCTTGATATTTATACATAGAAATGGGTGAATCTGTCAATTTCAATTTCACTCTATTTCTCATTTTTCCAATCCTAAATCCAGCTCTCCACATTTCCAAATCAGTTTGCTAAAAATAAAAATAAAAACGCCTCCTGAAAATTGATCAGCATTATAGTGCACATTTTTCCTAATGCACACATGACAGAACACCCATAAAGAAGACTTGAGATGCAAAGCGTACATTAAAAGTGCTATATTTATTAAATACAGCAAACTAGGGGATATGCAAAACCAATTAACCAGATTAACCAAATCATAGGAGTCTGGGAAGCAGGTTACATAACAAGGAAGGAGCACATCCTTCCAATCTCCTGGGTGTGCTTCCAGTCACAATCTGTTGCCACACAGCAAAGTACTGAAAATATGTTTTTTCCTACATGAGCCTTGGGTACATGAACCTGGCATACACATCCTGGTCTGGTAATCATCAAGTTGTGCATGCAAACCCTAAAGGGCACCCTTAAGAATTGCCTGCCCCTCAAGCCAGACAGCAGAAGGAGAATGAAGAATGCCCTTAACCCAAATAACATCTCCAGGTTTTTAACCATGAAGTTCTTAAAATTTCCTCACCTACCTGGACTAAGTGCCAATTAAACCAAATACTCAACAATACCAATCTGGAAAGCCAGTAAGAATAACTCAACAATGTGGAGGAGGCAGAAAAGAAGAATCTCAAATGCCAATCATTGACTCCCCACAAAATCCCTGCTCATCATCCAAAAAGGTGACCAGCAAATCCTAAACTCTAAAGCGGGGTTGTAGTGTCTCCCAGGACATTCACTACAGGATCTCAAAGCAGCAGTCTTATTACAAAAGAATTTCAGAAACAGACTTGAAAGAGAAGTTGCTGAACGACAACTTATCACTAAACTGAAAACTATGGAGAGACCTGGTCTTAATAGAGATATTGGATTCCTGTCTCATTACATATGCTAAGCATCTGCATATTATCCCTTGCTTTTTCCTGTAGGACTAATTGCAGTCGTTAACAGTCGTCAACAGGTTTACCATACCCATTGAGTCAATCACCCATCTCCTGCTACCCTTCTGAGGAAAACCCCACCCCACCCTCCCACTATATTTAAGGGTCTGGTGACTTCTGTTTCAGTGTATCTGAAGAAGTGCGCATGCACACGAAAGCTTATACCAGGAACAAACTTAGTTGGTCTCTAAGGTGTTACTGGACAATTTTTTAAAAATTAATAATAATAATAATAATAATAATAATAATAATAATTTACTGCGTCAAACCAACACGGCTACCTACCTGAAGTGGGGTTGTAAGTCATTTTGGGTGGCCCTGGGCAAGTTAAAGGAACAAACAAGCAAATGAGGTCATTGTAGAAAAGACGCATGAGCTTGGGATGCAGTGGGCTTAAAAACTTTGACCACTATCCCTTCCTGATGGGGCTTGCAAGCCCATGGCTCCCCAAAAAATCTCTCCCCTAGGAAAAACCACCTGTGACTTCTCTTATTTATTCTCAAAGTGACCCCCACTCGGGTTATCAGCAATTTCCCCCTAGTATAATGCATTTTTGCATACTATTTTTTGCTAATACATGTGTTTTACTAGCATGATAGCTATCACATGCCTCCACTGTCAGAGGTAGTATGACTCTGAATACCAGTTGCTAGGAATTTCAGATGTTGAGAATGGTTTTGTGCTTGAAGATCCTGATTGAAGGCTTCCTACTTGGGCATCTGGTTAGGCACAGTGAGAACATGACGGTGGATTAAATGGATCACTGACCTAATCTAGGAGGCTCTTCTTACATTCTTAGATGAAGTTCCAATGAAGTACAATTATATTGTAATTTTATGTTGTGAGCCACCCTGAGATCCACAGGTATAGGGTGCTATTACAACAACAATCACAACCACCACAACAACCCAAAGGAGAGAATAGTCTAGCCTATGGGTCCGTAGCTTGAAAAATAATATTGTGGTTGTCCTCCTAGCTTTTGCAGAACATGGTGACACAGATATACAAAACAGCAATGCAATAAAGGACTGACTCCTGTTCCTCTGCAGTGGCAGAATTACAGCAACTTATGTGAATTATGTAATTAATTATGCAAATTATGTTGTCATTACATTTTCCCACTCCATCCACTTCATTGTAAAAGAACCACAATGCATATGGGATGAAACACAGTTATGTATCATCTGAGGACTGAAAGCAACAACAGCAGTGAATACAGATCTTATCTGCTGGAATGATTTCTGTTCTGGACATTGTACAAATATGCAAATATGGACGATTTCTACCACTGTTTACATTTGGTTGGAATTCTCTGACATCCCTAATGCCCACACATCTCTCCAACTAGGCAAGCAAGATGCATTATTTAACTTCATTCATTCATTCATTATTATGGTGATAGCCCACTTTTCCTCCCAAATGAGCCCAGGGTAGCAAATTATTATACTTCAAGAATCCATCCCAGCCAGGCAAAAATAATCAACAAGAGCACAGAGCAGCATCGGAGGGGGGGGGGGTGGCCCAGGCAAACAGAGGGCCAGATAGAAGAACGGGGGGGGGGGGGGGCACATTTAGTCCCCGAGTCTGAGGTTCTCCATGAGTGAAAGAACTAGGAACTTCTTAACTTACCCTATGGGAGACATTTCCATTCCCAATGCTACCATCTCAGTGGCATTGGCAGTTTTCCAGATGCTGCTGCAGCTGGAGTGTAAGAAACAAGGATTTGATTGCTGACCTCAATATCCCATGTTCTCCCTCTGGTATTTGTGCAGAAGGCAGCAGCTCTTTCCTTCCTCGCTATTGGTTGTGGCCTTTTGTTACCTTACCACAGCCAAGGAATGTACAAATGCACCTAAAATGGGAACATGACTATTTTCTAACGGCTCGCGCACGAACGAATGCCGACAAAAGAACATCAAGTTCTTTCAGACTCTACTTGGTAGAGAAGATAACTTCCCGCTGGGAAAAAGGGGCTACTGTTCCTTAATTTTCTTTCTCTTGCACAGCAGGAGAGAGATCAATATGAATGAGAGAGAGAGGACACCAGGGACAGAGAAGACCAATGTCCTAGTTGAGATTTGGTTCAGCATTTATGAAAACATCGTTCGGAGGTAGCTATGGATATTGTTTATGGGTGGGAGAAAGAAATCACTTTGGTTCACATTTAAAAACCAACATATGTAATTTGGTTGGCTGGCATCCATCTGTCTCAGAAGTGAATGGAACATTGCACCTTCAGGGGTGAAGTCAGACCACTGGAGAGTTACAGTGCCTGCTGCGGCTGTACAGACTGATATGGGAAAGATGTTTTGTTGCAGCTGGGGAAGGTGAAGCCATCCAAATGTGCTGATGCAGGTATACCAGTGTGGTGTGGTGGTTAAGAGCGATAGACTCGTAATCTGGTGAACCGGGTTCAGGTCTCCGCTCCTCCACATGCAGCTGCTGGGTGACCTTGGGCTAGTCACACTTCTCTGAAGTCTCTCAGCCTCACTCACCTCACAGAGTGTTTGTTGTGGGGGAGGAAGGGAAAGGAGATTGTTAGCCGCTTTGAGACTCCTTCGGGTAGTGATAAAGCAGAATATCAACTCCAAACTCTTCTTCTTCTTCTACCATGATGTTTCTTCTTTCTGCGCTTCTCTATTTTCCAATTTTTGCAATGCAGTTCTCCAGCAAAGTAATTGGCACAAAAATGCACGTACCATTTATTTATTGGGATGTATATACTGCTTGGTTTTAAGGAGGGGGGAGCCCAAGCAAACCTCAACATGGCTTACAAAATGAATAAAACAATGAAATTGTCAGTAAAAACAGTTTAAAACTATTTAAGGCATTCAATAGGAGGGTAAACTGTGCACATAGATTAATATGAGTCAGTGTTGTGTAATGGTTAGGGTGTTAGACTAGGACCCGGGAGACCAAGGTTCAAAACCCACTCAGTCATGAAGCTCATTGGGTGACCTTAGGCCAGTCACAATCTCTCAGCCTAACCTACCTCACAGGGTTGTTGTGAGGATAAAATGGAGGCGGGGATTGTATATGCCATCTTAAGCTCCTTGGAGGTAAGGTTGGATAAAAATGCAGTAATTGAATGAATATTAACATACCAAAATGCATGATATTAGGGGAAATTACTTTGCAAAAATGTGTTGATTAGAAGAAATTACATACCCCCCCCAAAATGTGTGTATATATAAGGAGAAATTTGCTGAATTAGTGCAGATAACTGAACCGGAGAAACTGAGAAACTTAAATTGACAGTTTTGCAATTGACACCCGTCCAAAAGACAGGTTGGTATATGCCTGCAGATGGATAGAGCAGTTAACTTTTATTCATTCATTCATTCATTCATTTGATTTGATTTAAAAGCATTTATAAACTGCTTAATATTTGAAGAATCTCTAGCATTAAAAAGACAATATCATTAAAATAAAAGTGCAACATAAAACCTGCCAAAATTTATATATACATATAAAACCAAAAACATGAATTCATAGAATCGTAGAGTTGGAAGGTACCACAGATAATTAAGATATACAAAGCAGAGTCTGATATCGTGGAGCAGGCAAAGCTTAGGCTGTTCCTAAGATATATACAGTTTAGAAACTATATCAGTTTCTAAAATAGCATCACTGTAGAAGAATCACCTTTGTGCTACCTTGTTATTTAAAGCATTTGCAGAAACTGGGACTTAAGGCAGCCTTTGCTAAAGGCCAGTTAATTCTGATGCCTTCAGCTACTTTCGCAGGAATGTACAAGAATAGCTCATATTTTGAGTTCACCTGTTCCGTTGTTTAAATCTGGTATCCAGTACATCTCATCATATATTGTCTTTTGCATAACATTTGAAACAAATTCTACAGGGATTTGCAAAGAGACAGTAATATATTTGCTGTGTGGAGAAGATAGATATGTAGTTGTGGATACTACATGCTTTCTACCTGCAGGTTTGAAGAAGAAGAAGAAGAAGAAGAAGAAGAAGAAGAAGAAGAAGAAGAAGAAGAAGAAGAAGAAGAAGAAGAGTTTGGTTTTGATATCCCGCCTTTCACTCCCTTTAAGGAGTCTCAAAGCGGCTAACATTCTCCTTCCCCTTCCTCCCCCACAACAAACACTCTGTGAGGTGAGTGGTGCTGAGAGACTTCAAAGAAGTGTGACTAGCCCAAGGTCACCCAGCAGCTGCATGTGGAGGAGCGGAGACGCGAACCCGGTTCCCCAGATTACGAGACTACCGCTCTTAACCACTACGCCACAATCAAATGGATTGATTTCAACATACGGGCCAGATTGTAAAGGGGAATGGTTCTCCACGTGAATTCAAAATTTTAAGTTTCTTTATGCTGTGCATAGTTTTGCTTGGGTCAGTATCAATTTTTTTATTGATGTTAATTTGTATTAGTTTCATGTGTATATCTAGCTCGGTCAAACACTTGTTTTGTGGTGGTCTTATGACTAGTACAAATAAATGAATCCGATTAAGCCTTAAGGATTTTATTTTATCTTTTTTTTTTATTTTTTGCCCTGCCCCTCAAAAAACAAACAAACAAACAAACAAACAAACAAACAAACAAACCACTGTATGGCCAACAGAAAAATCATGGCAGGGAATAACATAAAATCACATTGCGTGACCAGGCAGCGACAGTCCCAGCCCCCAGGGATCATAAGGATGGAATAAAGACTCTGACAACGTTATATGGAATTAAAATTAGGCCACAACTTTATTAAACTTCTGAACATAGGAACACCTTGGCCACAATGCAACGTGTGAGTGCTCGTTCATAAAACAATACAGAACAGATCATGAATGAATAGATCATATTTGTATGTCATCATAGCTGGGACACCCCTCATGGAAAGCTTGGATGAACAGGCATGTTTCAAATGCCAATGGGCAAGGGTATATGACGTAAGTCATTCTTGGAGGAAGCTGTGGTGCTATTGATGCAATTCTTAAAACTGAATCCAGAAAATGAACCAAGTCAGTTTTTCAGTGCCATTTCCAGACACTTTCTCTCCCTGTTCCAACATGCCCTCTTAGACTTGCCCTTGGAAGCTGTGTGGATTGGGCCCAGTGTGAAAGGATGAATGAAATGGCAGTAGGGACCTCAGTCAGAAGGACAAGGTCCACTGAGGACATCTTTTCCAAGGGCCGCTCAAACTAGAGCCAGCATTAGTAATAAGAGCCGGAAGACCTTGATCACGCCCAACAAAAGGAATTGAGCTGGTTCTAATGATACAAAAGTAGCCAATGTCCCCACAACCACAAATGCAAAATGGCAAACATTAGTAGCCTACTCAAGTTAGGAGTATAATGTGAAAGCAACCAATTCATGTATTGCTTGTCCCTTTTCTTTTGAGGAGGAAAATGCATAAGGTTTCTGTTGGAAGAAGAAGATTGGTGATCTTGTGTGAGTTGGCTATTTACAGCAGTAGACATTCTGGATCAACTTAACTAGGGTTGGGCAAATATGCCAATTTCTGTCTCTTTGTTTCTCATTTTTCCAATCTTCAGTTCTCCATATTTTTACATCCGTTTGAAATTTAAGTGCAGTTTTCTCCTAATATGCATACTTTGTATGCAATGTGGCCCAATCTACACATTTCTATAAAGCAATTTCCCCTAAATAATGCATTTATGGATGTCATTTTCACTAGTTTGTGCACTCTGATGCACATTTTAACCTCAGTACATGCAGTTTTGTACACATTACTTAGATGAAGAACTACATTGCAAAATCTGGAGACATGCAAAATCTGAAGGATGGTCCTATTTTTTGTTCTCCTACTGTTTCAGAAAGTGTGGTTTTGGTAAATTCACCTCCAAATGCAAATGGAATTGAATTCCTCCCCCATTGCTAATCACAACCGACTTGCAGACACCAGTCCCAAATCATCAATTGGCAGCTGGCTTGAGCATATGAACGAAAGAACAAAGGCTCTGAAAATGACAAGTAATGGGTGCAGGGGGTGGAGAGGTGGGAGAAGGGGGGGGGGAAGGAATTTCATTAGTTTTCCATAAGTGGATTAAATCGAACAGGGTGTAAAGAGTCCCGTGGGTTCCAATTAGGCAGCTTACTCTGTAGCTGAATTGTCCTAAACAAGCAGCAATTTGAATAGGAAACACTTTACACAGCAGGAATTTAACAACAGGAAAAGGGGGGCAGAACTCCCTAGTTCCAACTCATCTGAATGTCAAGTGCATTTGTTGAGGAATTCAACAACACTGTTATGGAATGAAACAATTCCCCCAACTGTGTAGCCTTCATTGTCTCCTACTACAAATACTTCAGATGTTTTGTACAGTCAGGAGAAAAATCAACCTGAGCTGAGGACCCTTCACTTTACTGAATCCTCTGTTGGATTCGAAGAAGAGGTTCTTCTTCAAAGCATAGGGTTTTAGCAGGGTGTGTGGAACAAACAGAATGTGTTTGCATATACACACACACATACAGTACACACTTTGCATACAAATGGTCCCAGGTCAAAGCCTCAGCATCTCTAGGCTGACCTGTGGAAAACACCTCTGTTGAATTCCTGGAGAGCCACTGACTTTCAGTGTAGACAACATTGAGATAGAAAGACCAGCTGGGTAAGTTCCACTGCCAAGCAACAGAGTGCATAGCTTGGTGGTGTGTGAGGCCAAACAAACAGAAGAGTCTCTGAGATACACGTGGCAGAATCAGCATATGAAGTCAAGTCCCTTCTGAGGGTTGGGCAAACAGCAATCCACATTGACAGTCCAACAGTCAGGAGATCTGATGATCACAAAGCCAAGGGTCCAGACAAAGAGCAACACGGTAGGACTAGGAACAGCAGGTGCTGTTTCCAGCATCTGACTGCTGCTGAGAGCTCTATTTAAGAAGGCTGAAGCCAGCTAGTCCTCATCAGTGTCTTCTCCTCTATGTCCTTGAAGGCTGATCAGCTGCAGGTGGAGTCATTCCACCTTCTTCCCCTTCAGGCTGCTGTTCAGCTGGCAACATTCACTCCTGGCCCATGACACCAACAATCTGACTTAATATAAGGCATATTCTTACATTCCTCAATATTTAGTGGGGAAGGCCCATAGATCAGTGGTGGAGCAGCTGTTCTGGATGCTTAGCCCCACAAGTTTTTTTTGCCTGGCTGGAATGTGTACTTGAACTCTGGTAAGCCCTCTGCTTTCGTCTGGATGGAGGATAGAGAGGGGTGTGTTAATGTATGTGGAAGCTAGCCTACTTTGCTATGCAAAACTGAAATGTACATTTGTTGCTCTGCCCCCTTTGCCTCTGGCACTGCCCACCATTGCCCCAGAAGGTTGCTCAAGTGAAAATGTGGCTCTTGGGCTGAAAAAACTTCCCCACCCTATCTTAATCCCCTTTCCCCCTACCAGCAAAGGGGGGGGGGAGCAACAACTCAGAAAACCAGAGCCTTTAACAGCCTGGCTTTCTATCCTTTCTGAAATTATATGTACTGACAATCCATGCTGTAAATCGAAAGCTGTGTTTGCTATAAAACTCTCAGAGAAATAATTTGGTTCCAAGGAGAAAGACAACGTTGATAATGCACCCAAAGCTCTGCATACTAAGCAGCCTTCTGCACCCATCTCCTGCTTCCAGACAGATTTCTTCCATTTTATTTCGTAACAGCTTTCAGATTGAAGAAATAAGGGATGATCATAAGCTGCTAGGCTCTGAAGCTGAGAGTGAATTTACGCAAATGCTATGTGTGACTTGTGTTTCAAACAGCCTCCTCTCCACAACGGCACTGTCCCCTGGTCCCTACATTCCTGTTTGGATTGTGTCTGTAAGCAGCTGCTGTATTGCTTACAATACTATAACCTGCCCCTAGATGTCGCTATGAAGCAGAGCAGTAAAGAGTGGAATAGTAAAGCACTAGCTCATAGGCCCAAAAAAGACATGCCAGAGAGTCACAGGTATTTCTGCCCTACAGTCTTCTTTTTTACTTTTTCTTTTAAGTAGAATGGAAGTGAAGGAGAGAACATGAGCAACATGATAAGAGAGCATGATAAGTACTACCGCCTTCATTTTTTAATGCAAGTCTTGATGCTTTCGGCTCCTGTTGTTTTCAATCTAACTTCCCAACTGTCTTAAAAAGAAATATCTTGTTGTACATATTTTCTCTCCCCACAGCCCCTGATCACCCATGCACATTTCTTTGTTTATCAGTAGTTGCTCAGGGGGTCTTGGGCAACTGGCATTGATCTATCTGACTTCATTTATAAAGCCTGCTGCTGCCTTTGCTTGAGATAGGTAGAACATGAGTAAGATTGATTGTGTGGGTGGACAGGTGGCAAGGAGGTGGCGGAGGAAATGGCTCTAAATTATGAATTTGGAGAGAGAGAGAGAGAGAGAGAGAGAGAGAGAGAGAGAGAGAGATCCACAGGGTGTGCGTGGCTCTTTCAAAATGCTAGATCTTGTGGTCATCCAATAAAATGGATTGGTAGGTAATTTGAGGCAGGCAATTAGAGGCAAAATACATTATCATCCTTCTAGACAAAGGGTGATGGCACTAGCAAAGGTTGTCATACTGGTAGCAAGCACAGACAGCTTTTTTGGGCTATGGGGAGCATCAGACACATGTATGGACATCAAGTCTATGGTCTAGTGGAGAGTTTCTCTTGCAAGTTTCAAAGATCTCAGAAGCCTGTTCTGCAGTAACTCAGAGGAAAGTCTTTACTGTAACCGATGCCCCTGTTCTGTGCATTCCTGTTGATACACGACAGGTGCCCAATACCTGCACTTTCCAGAAACAACTGAATACATTTTTTGTTCCAATGGAGTTTACCAGCTGAGTAAATGGTTCTTTACCATGAGCATCTACTTATTGAGGTTTTAGTTTTGTTTAAATGTGTTTGATATTTTTGTGTTTTTATCTGTTTTTATCTTACGTGTAAATTGCCTTGAGACAGTAGTTTAGAAGGTGGCTGATAAATCGATAATGATAATGATGATAAGTTTCAATGGGCAGGAATGGATTTTCCATGTTAAGAAACAGTACATCTTTGATTACTAAATGACCTTACGCCAAGTCAGACTGTTATCCAGCTAGCTTAGCGTGGTCTACATCAGAGGTAGCCAATGTGGAGGCATTGCCGGACTCCAGTTTCCATCATCCCCAACCCCTGGATGTACTGGCTGGGATGGTGTGAGTTGAAATCCAGCAACATCTGGAGGGCACCATGTTGGCTAACCTGGTTT
The DNA here is from genome assembly GCF_965153285.1 of Podarcis tiliguerta. Classification (NCBI taxonomy): domain Eukaryota; kingdom Metazoa; phylum Chordata; class Lepidosauria; order Squamata; family Lacertidae; genus Podarcis; species Podarcis tiliguerta. The sequence continues at coordinate 33,815,557 of NC_139549.1, read as the reverse complement.
GCATGATTAACTGCTGCTTTCCAGAGTTTTGGACAGATGTCTTCTTTCCCTGTCCCAACTGCAGATATCAGGGATTGAAACCAGGGCATTTTGCACATGAAGCATGCCCTCAGCCACTGTGAAACATCCTCCTGCAACCTGGTGGCCTCCAGTTCTTGATGGGATACAACGGCGTTGGCCAAACTTGGCCTTCCAGCTGTTTTTTGGACTACAACTCCCATCATCCCCAGCTAACAGGACCAGTGGTCAGGGATGATGGGAATTGTAGTCCAAAAACAGCTGGAGGGCCAGGTTTGGCCAACACTGGGATACAACATACGCCTCTGAGAAAAGGTTACAATATTTGGGACCTTTTAGTTTAAAAGAAAAGTGAACAAGCGGTGTTGTGATATTAGTATACAGTGGTACCTCAGGTTACAGATGCTTCAGGTTACAGACGCTTCAGGTTACAGACTCCGCTAACCCTGAAATAGTACCTCGGGTTAAGAACTTTGCTTCAGGATGAGAACAGAAATCGTGCGGTGGCAGTGGGAGGCCCCATTAGTCAAAGTGGTATCTCAGGTTAAGAATGGTTTCAGGTTAAGAATGGACCTCTGGAACGAATTAAGTTCTTAACCCTAGGTACCACTGTGTAATATTATGTGTGATGTGGAGAAAGTGGATAGAGAAAAGTTTCTTCTCCCTCTCTCATAGCATTAGAAATCACGGTTATCCAATGAGGCTGAGTGTAGGAAGATTCAGGGCAGACGAAAGAAAGCCCTTCTTCACACAACAATTGCACATTTGCCATAACTTTACCCAGGTATTAAAACCTATGATGCTTTCCCAGCTCAGCTTTTTGGTTGTTTATCAGTTCATTAGCTCAGACCATCACCTCCCTCTAAGCACCTTTCAGGATAAAACAAGCAGTAAATTGTCTATAAATGTTCTGGCTCTGGCAGTCTTTCACACTGATAGTTGCCTTGAACTAAACATGGTCAATCAAGCAGCAGTGACATGCATTTCCAGTTATGTCCATTGGCAAATTAAACTGTGTGTACAATTGCCCTTGAACAAAAGTTGCCCTGTTGAAAAGAAATATGTTTCTGTTAAAGTTCAATATACAGATTTAGCAGTGGCACCGAAATTTGCAATTCCCTGGCTCAGAATAAGGCTGCCTGCCTTGCAATACCAAGACCAGGTGTGGACAGCCTCTGTCAGAGGCTTTTTTCCTTCTGGGCAAACTTCCAGTTTGGGGAAAGCTGATCTACAGCTACCCAAATTACCTGATTGAGGTCTGTTAGGCAATATGTCAAGGGCACTCACTTCTTATGCTTCCAGGAGGAGAGATCTTGTGGTTAGCCAATGTTAAACTAGAATCAATCTTGGGAAAGACAGCATTTGAGGCCTAGCTTTGAAGCTTCTGCCAATATCACTGATTATTATCCCTTCATATTTGTTAAGATGAATAGGGTGGGGGTAGTCAGAAGGAGGAGAGAAAAGTGGAAGGATTGCAGAAAATTGGCTTTTAAATCTGGCTTCCCCCAAGAAAGATGGTCATGCTCTGAGGTTTGCGGTATTACTTGATAAGCGGTGATTAAAACAGTAATCCTGAATTGTAATCAAAAAAAGCAGCCGAGGCATTGAAATTACTTTTTCTGCTAAGCTTCCTCCTCCCAAACCCCTTCTGAACTACAGTCCTGTACAGCAGATAATAATGGAGGGGCTTCCAGTTCCATTTAGAAATATTCAAGCCATTAATGTATAGTTTGCAAAGCCCCCTCCCTCTTCTTTCAATCCCCATCAAACAAGGACCTGCAATTAGAGGATATAAGATGTTTCTCTCCATGGTTCCAATGTCAGCAAAAGAATGCCTGTCATTTCCCATATGGCGCTACAATCTGATGCGTTTTTGAGATGTTTTTATTTGGATCAGTACATATGTCTCTTCCTCCCACCCCACCCCCATCCCAAGCCGGTATGTTTTCTCACATCTCCATGCCAGGAAAAAGCTTCACCTGCTAAATTATGATGCACCAGAAGGCTCACTAGTAGCATCTATGGCAGGGGTCAGCAAACATTTCCAGCAGGGGGCCAGTCCACTGTCCCTCAGACCTTGTGGGGGGCCAGACTATATTTTGAAGGGGGGGTGAACGATTTTCGCCTGCCCGCAAAGAGGCCTGGCCTCTTTTGTCATCCCAATAGCCACAGTTGGGCTTCTCCAGCCAGCCAGGCGCCATGGCGGGGCAGGAGACTGCATTGGCTGGTGAAGACAGAAGCAGCAGCCCCAGTGGAGGAGCCATGGATGGAGGTAGGGGAACCGGGGTGTCGCCGGAGCTTTTACCCACCACCACCTGCTGCTGCTGCTGCTTCCTGAGAGGCACCGTGGAGTAAAAGACAGAGCCGTCCACCAACCCATAAGCAGCAGCCGTGGCCACCACAACAACCCACCTGAACACCATGGGAGGAATGAAGGAGGGCAGGCAGGTGACAGCGAAGAAAGCGCATGAGGAAGTGGTGTGGAAAAGGGGCGCGGAGAAGGAAGGAAGGGCGGACTGAGGGAGAGGGAGGAGGAGCAGGAGGAAAACACTGCCAGTGTCACATGCCCCCTTCACAGCGCCGCCCTGCTGAGGCAGGCAGTCGGGCGAGCCCACTCCCGCCACCAACGGCACCCAGCATAGGACAAGATTGCTCTGTCCCTGAGGAGAAAAGTGCTGCTGTGTGAGGGAGAGGGAGGGAGAGGGAAAGAACATACGCGTTGGTGATCCATGTGCTGGCAATCCACGCAGTGATTCCTGGACCGTTTGCGGGCCGGATCAAAAAGGCAATTGGGCCTGATCTGGGCCGTGGGCCTTGGTTTGCTGACCCATGATCTATGGCACCCAAAAAAGATATCAGAAAATATCCTACAAATGCAAAGGAGATTGTTCACTCTTCCTGCCGAGTTCATGTTTGCACTGGCTCAGTCTCTTCTGCAATGAACACATGAACACATCTCATTGGATGCCAGGATTAGACACCAGTCCACTTTTCCATTCTGAATAGAGGAGAGAAGCAAAGAGCTTTTCTCAGTGAGTGAGCATGGAGGTGGCTGATGGAACTGCTTACTCGCCCCCCATTGGGGGTGGCTTATTGGAGATGGGCATGCCGGCATCATTCTGTGCTCTTTTAGATGTGGCAGCTATTTTACGACTGGTGCCCATAGCACTTTCTCAAAATTCCAAATGTGCCCAGTGGCCCTAGAGGTTTGGCAGCCCCTGCTCTATACTTAAAGATGTGAGATGTAAACAAACAAACAAAAAAGGTTTCTCTTTTGCTATGTTTGAAGCCAAAGGAGGAACAAATAAGTAGAAGGTCTTCTGAGAAGATGGAGAAAAGCTATGGGGTGATAGAGAGAAGGCGGAACTGCTCAACACCTCTGTCTTCGCTCAAAAGGAAAGCAGTGATCATGGAACAAATAATACAAGAAGGGATCTGCAGCCCACAAGATGGGGGGGGGGAGGTCAATGGGGCAATTCTGGATAATGCTAACACTGGATAATGCTAACCTTTCCTGCCAGCCCAGTGTTCTTAGCCTCATATATGATCCAGAAAATAGGAGCTTCTTTGACAAGTCTGTACATAAGGAGACACTGCAAACCAGACCGTCCAGAACTAATTTACTTATCCTTTTCTGAGCAATAGAGTATAGTACAAGATGTGTCAGAGCTGGCAACATAAAGTATTTCCTAACTGAAATGCTTTTAAGATACATTTCTGAGTAGTGGCCTCATCACAACTGGATTTCAAGCGTGGAGATTTATTATATTCAGGGTTGCAGCAGGGCTATTTTAAAGAGTGGGTGAAACAGGGTATAAGCATTGGGGCAGGGGACACATTCCTGGGGTACAGAGATCCAATGTGTGTGGGGGGGGGGATCAGCCAAGGCTGCAACACCATTACTGTAACACTGATCAGGTTGCTATCTGCTGGCTCACTGACTGAGGCTTTGACCTTCCACCTGCAGTGAAATCTGGGCCACAAAACAGCAGCCACTCTAGAGGCAAGCCTGGCTTCATTTAGTGTTCTTTGGTGGCTAGATAACACTGTGCTGTTTTGGAGCAGTGGTAGGCCAATCTTTTGGCTTTGACCTGAGGGCACAACCCCTTTGGGGCTTGTTGCTGGAAATCAGATGGCAAAGTCACCTGACCTGCTCATCCTGAGAGAATGTTGTGGGGGTGTTGATGGAAGAGAATCTTCCTGGGGAAGAGACAGGAGGAAAGTGTTTATCAATGCCCCAGATGAGAGCTAGGTTGATGGATCTTCCATTTTATTCTCTGTGTTCTATTATTGTGATTATACGAGGGGTAGGGAAATTTTGCATCTGGGTTGGGGACAGGAGGAAGATGGGTGTGGGGCTGCAATTCCTGTGATGGTAGGTTGGGTCATGGGTGAGAGTGGAAGTATACAGAAGGAAGGGTGCCTGGTGCTGTTGTTGCTATGTGCCAGGTCTTCACAACATAAAACTTATTTCAACCATGATTTGATCGTGGGTGAGGAGGTCGACTTGGTGTGGGTAACCAAGACTTGGATAAGCTTGGCTGCCTTATGTTCAACCAGCTGTGTCCACCTGGGTTCTTAGTGCATCATCGTTCCAAGTCAGAGAAGGGGTTCACCATCATCCATAAAAATTCCATCTGCCTTGCCAGGAGACTGATCCACAATGTTTGAGAGGTTGCTTTTGGTGTTGAGTCAGGGGGACATTACAGTGCTAGATAAGTCCTGGATGTGGTGGAGGAGAACCCTTTCATGGTGGTGTCAGGGGACTTCAGCATCCAGCCAAGCTGCCCCAGACAGGCCAGTCTGAGACTTCAAGGTCTTCATGACAAGAATGCAGCTCTCTTCAATACATTACTGACTGACACATATTGTCTGATATCCCCTGGACTTGGTCTTTGCCACAAGGGGGATTGGTAGTATTCCACTGCTGGGGGTGGGGGCTTGTTAAGAGTTCATTTTTAAGATGGTTCTCTTGAAATTTTAAATTGTGGACTTTTCAATCCACTGAATTTTAGATTGCCTGTTTATTTGTAGTCATGCTGTGTATTCCACTGAGATGATTTTCTGCACACTGGAATTTGTATGCTGGTTTTATTTATTGATTGATTTTGTTCTATGATTATCATTGCATGTTAATATATTATTGTTTGTAAGATGTCCAGAAAATGCCCCTGTTGGATAAATAGATAAATAAGTGATGGAATTCATTATGACAGCTAGTTAGACTCCACTATCAAAACTTCATTTTATGTTTTGTTTTTCTTAATGTACGTCAGTTTTGCTTTTAGAACTCATGGTTCCTGCCCCCTCCCCCAGTGAATTTCATTCATTTCTAGAGCAACCGTAGTTACTTGCTGCTCATTTGTACAGACTGGTAATCAATAGTGAGCAATAAGGAGTTCCCCGGGCCATACTACTGCCTGGTTCCCATGATCTGTTCAAGTACGCAGGGCAGGAATGTGGAGCAGAGAGGATATGGCTCAACAATGGAGTTCTTGCTTTGCAAGTGGAAGGTCCACAGCATCTCCGGGTAGCATCTCTGGGAAAGACATGATGTTTGCAATGTTGGAGAGTCAGAAGCTGTCCGTGTGGATAATACGTTGTGTATAGACAGTGTGATGGACCAAGGGTCTAACTCAGTATAAGGCATCTCCCTTTAAGGGGAAAACCATGACTCAGTGGTAGAGCACCTGCTTTGCATGCAAAAGGTCCCAGGTTCAATTCCGAGCATCTCTGGTTAAGGCTGGGAGAGAACCCTACTGGAAATGCTGGGTAGCGACTGCCAGTCAGTGAAGACAAGATGGACCAATGGTCTGACTCACAATAAGGCAGCTTCTTATGTTCCTAAGTACAGGACCCCACCCAGAAGAATAAGTAGGAGGAACCCCAAATGCAATAGGACCATCTGGCCAGTTTTTGAAGTAACTAAAGTAATGAACATTATCAACTTAAAGTCCAGAGTCTACAACAACCTACCTTAACCTGGTGACTTCCATATGTTGTTCATTTCTGCTGTATGAGGCTGGCCTGATATTTGGATTTTATTATTATTATTTTTTTAGGGAAGGCATGAAATCCTACTTTTTTTGAAGCAGGTGTCTTACCTTTAAATACATGATGGGAGAGGTCTTTTGCCTTCTTTATCGGAGGTGGGAAAGGTTGAAGGTATTGCTTTGGCTTCCCCATCCCTTTCCTTTTTAACATAAAAATGTTTTTTTAAAAAAATAAAATAAAATCCTGACCAACTCATATTTGACAGTAAGATTCCACACTGATGAAAGTTTTCAGCTGGGCTAAGCATCAGTAACTACTTTGGGTAATTTCTATCATCTATCTATCATCCATCTATCTATCTATATCATCTATCTATCTATCTATCTATCTATCATCTATCTATCTAACATCTATATCTATCTATCTATCTATCTATTTATCTATCTATCTATCTATATCTATCTATCTATCTATCTATCTATCTATCTATCATCTATCTCTATCTATCTATCATCTATCTATCTATCATCTATCATCTATCTATCTATCTATCTATCTATCTATCATCTACCTATCTATCATCTATCTATCTATCTATCTATCATCTATGTATCTATCATCTATCTATCTATCTATCTATCTATCTATCTATCTATCTATCTATCATCTATCTATCTATCATCATCTATGTATCTATCATCTATCTATCTATCTATCTATCTATCTATCATCTATCTATCATCTATCTATCATCTATGTATCTATCATCTATCTATCATCTATCTATCTATCTATCTATCTATCTATCTATCATCTATCTATCTATCTATCTCTATCATCTACCTACCTACCTACAACATTTTTGCACCACGCTTTAGCCAAAAAATCTCTCAGAGAGATTACAGAAGCAGCTCAGGCTCACAATCTAAAAAGTCAGGACACTTGACAAAAAAGTGACTGTTCTTCAAGTTACAGCTAATAGCAGTGGTGGTTTTGGCTGCCTTTGCCATTATAAAGGGCAGCTCCAGATTAGAAGTGCTCTCTCCCACATCAAATCAGATCCAGGAACAGAGCAGGCAACAGTGTCCAGGCCAGCAGGGCAGGGCAACGGTCTGAGTCTGGAAGGCAGTTAGAACCCTCACAGGGGAGGACCTGATGGAGCTTGTCCTCCTCCCTTGCTGACATCAGTGGTGATTCTGGCTGTCTTGCCCTCTGCAGAAGCACTCCTGCTCCCCACAGATCAGGTCCAGGAACACAGTTGGCAAGAACACCCAGGCCAGAAAGAACAGGGGCAGTTCTTGCCACACAGTTCTTCCCTCAGACAGCCGACTTCAATAAAGATCCCAAGAACTGCCCTCCATTTTCCATCCTTACAGCAGACAAGTCAGCGCCAACTGTCAGTAGAAAGGACAGCACCCCGCTCTCAGTTTTATCACCAGTTCTTACACCATGCAGCCATAAGAGTCTTCTCTTTGTTTCATCTTGCATTGATTTCGTGTAATCGCTTTATGTGTTTCAATTTGGTTTCTCACCTTGAGCATGCTGATGCGGGGGTGGGGGGGGAGGGGGAGAAGCAGGATGTAGAGAGGAAAATACACAAACACAGTCGTTACCCAAAATGCATTGTTCTGCTGACCCCCCCCCCCAAAAAAAAGATATAGCATGCTGAGGATGTTCCTTGGTTGACATACATCAGTTTAAACACACTTGAGTATTTGATGAATTCAAGGACTGATTAGCAGTTCCCCAAGACAGCCTCTGGTTCACATTCTCTCCCCGTCTCCTGTCTCCCTCCCTTTCTCTCTTTTGCATGGTGCTCAGTCACAGTGTTTAAATCCCCCCCTAACTCTGTGTTGCGCCTTCCAGATCTTTGCCTAGACTCAAGAGAAAGGACAAAAAGATAAACATCGCCTGTCTAAGAACAAGCAATCCATAGTGATGGACGCCAAGCAGATCACCTAGCTAATCTCGACTTGTCCCACTTTAGCGCCGGCTTTTCACAAATAACTATCGATTCCCCCGCTTGCCGAGTCACAAATCCTCATCTAATTCTCAGAGGGAAAGTGCAGTGGGAAGGAGGGAAGAGGAGTTGTGTTCTTCCTCCGTTGCAATCTCTTTCGAAAATCTCTCCAGCGATATTATCCCCTTCAGTCTCTCTCTGTCACTTAACTGCAGTTGTATAACTCCCCACCACCTCCACATTCAGAGTCAAGTACATCCCACACCCCTCACATTTCCTAAATCTTCTCCTTCCATTAACCTCTGGAAGTAAACCAAAGAGACTCACAGCAGCAGCAGAAACCAGGCAAGAGGCTGGAGAAGTTAAGGCTAGAGGTGGAGGCGAAAGGTTGGAGTAATGAGAAGACCCTCCGATTCTGTTTCTTCATTGTAGAGATGGGAACCTTTTGGGCCCCAAGGGTTGCATTCCCTTCTGGGGGACATACCAGGGGCCATAGGCTAATTTAGATGCACACACAGGCATCCCTTCCCACACACAGGCAGACAAGAGGCATTACCAGAGTTCAAAAATAAGCAAGGAGTATGTGAAGTAGGGTTGGTGAGGTTTGTGGCCTGGTGAGAAGGTATGGTCAGTGGTGGGCAGGGAAAGAGGGATGTGATTCTTCTATTGGAAAAGTAGGCTATATTTCATCCAGAAGTTGCACACATCCTCTCCACCCATCCAAGCAAGGAAGAGGCAATATCACAGTGCAAGGACACACTCACACCAGGCAAAAGCACTCAAGGAGGGAGCAGAGCACGGACAATGGTGGGTGTGGCCTGAGAAGAGGGGACATGACCTAAGGAGAATACTGAAGGGCTGAATAGAGAGGTCCAGAGGAGGGGCCCTTTCAGTCTTCAGCAGGGAGGAGGGTGCGGACAAAGCGATAATTAATTGTGTCTGCCTGCCATTGTCTCCGCAATATCAAAAGCAACACAATGACCAGAAACAATTACAGTGTGAAAAACTTTATGGACTAATTCAAAACATCAAAACTAACAAACTGAAGTCTCCGAAAGTCTCTGAAAGTCCTTAGATGAATCACGGTGCCAGACTTTACCCAGCGGAGAGCAAGCTGTGAAGCTTTGAATGATCAGCAAGTGTCAGATTCTGATGTCCAACTCTGAACTCTGCTGAACAGTGTTTCCGGATAACAACTACTGTTTCGTTGAATTCTGTTGAACAGTAACTACATAATCACATGAGCACTGTTCCAGAGTATTTTTCATTCTCCTGTATATTATATCTATTCAAAAAAAGATTGGTTAATGAAGAAATTACATATCTTTCTACTCACGAGTGTTGAACTAATTGGCTGGTGAAGAATTCAACGAAACAGTAGTTGTTATCCAGAAACACTGTTCAATAGAGTTCAGAGTTGGACATCAGAATCGGACATTTGCTGATTATTCACAGCTTGCTCTCCGCTGGGTAAAGTCTGGCACCGTGATTCATTTAAGGACTTTCAGAGACTTCAATTTGTTAGTTTTGATGTTTTGAATTAGTCCATAAAGTTTTTCACATTGTAATTGATTCTGGCCATCGTGTTGTTTTTGATATTACGGACTCATATTTTGCAACACAGGGGTTTGTTTTTTGCCATTGTATCTGGCACTTTCCTCCCTTGGCATCCCTGACCTCTGCCTTACCAGTCCCAATGGGCACCAGACATTACAGCTTCTGAGAGTCACAAGCCAGAGGCAAAAGTGAGCAGGGCAACAAATGCAGATTTTATTTTTGTACAGGAAGCCAGTTTCTATGGACAGTCACTCACACTCTGTCCTCTGGACAGGTAAGCAAGAGGCGCTATCAGATTTCAAGGATCCATTCCAGCCTGGCAAAGCTACTTGGGAGGGGGTCAAGCAGGGCCAGTGGGAGGTGTTGTTTGTGGACAGGGGATGCAGCCTGCAGAGAGTTCTGAGGGCCAGATGGTGAGGACTAGAGGGCCTCATTCCTCCTCTTCTCCCTCTAGCCCAAAGATCTCTACCCCTGGTGATTTGGATGCCATTCAAATATGAAGGCAGGACTAGAACTAATGGGTGGGAAAGTGCAAGGAAGCAGATTTTTGACTTAAAATCAGGAGCCATTTCCTAATGGCAAGCTGAACAGTGAAAAAGTAAACAGTCTGCCTTGGTGGACTCTCAGGAAAAGGGTCATAGCCCAGTGGAAGAGTATCTGCTTTGCACCATCTCCAGGTCGGACTGGGAGAGAATCCTGTCTGAACCCTGGAGAGTCACTGCCAGTCATTCTAGAAAATACATAGCTAAATAGACCAAAGGTCTCACTCAATATTAGGCAGCAACATGGAGGCTGGATGGCCATGTACCAGGAATGCTGTAGGTGTCAGGAGTTCAGCCTACACTCAAGTAGGACTCTGGCAGAGACGCATGCCCGACTGACATGTTCCCTCCCTCCTGGTCAATCGTTCAGGAGCTTCATAAGCTTTCTTCAGCCCGAACATCACAGCGACCGATGCCAACCAACACTGGCACACTTAGGGACCTGCAGAGTTTGTGCACCTTGCATGACAGACCTCAGCGACTCAGCATTTTGGCTAATCTACTTTATTTACATATAAACACACACAGAGCACTGCAACATGGCTCCCTTCCTCTAGCATCAGACAGCAAAGCGAAAAAGAACAAAGGACAGTAGTCCCACTTCACAGAACACAGTAACACAAACATCCTGTCTCCGTCACTTCCCACTCTGTGGACTCAAAACATATACCATCATGTGATAGACAACTGCAATCATGGAACAGGAATTTTAACAGTAGGTGCATCCTACATTGCAGATCCTGCAATGAGTCAGGCGTTCGACTAGATGGCTTCTGAGGTCCCTTCCCACTCTGCAACTCTATGATGGCTCGACTTTTCAAGTCACTCTTCAGTTCCTTTTGCATTAGCCTGCCTCAGCACACAGTTAAGAATTACAGGAGACGGGGGGAGGAATTCAAATTGTTTAATTCCTACAGCACTCTCTGCTGAGCATCCAAACTTCAGTTTAATGTGGCTTCTGTTGGCAAAGGCTGTGAAGATTGTTCACAGCATCCCAAGCTCTCCTTAGTGACATACCAAAGCAGCACATCTTCAGAAACTGCTTGCCCCAGGAGGGCATACTTTCAGCATCAGACTCACTTGCAAAGGCAATTAGGTGTAAGCACATCCACTCTAGCTCATTATAGACACAAGTGTGCTTTTTTAAAAAAAATGAATAAGGAAAAAAAAGGGAAGAGAAATAGAAAGGTTTCTCAGGACCAAACTATACCATATGCAATAGGCAGTTCAGTTATCCTTCCTCCAAGTATTTGAAATGAAAAGTGTCTACAAGAGGCTGAAAGATAGAGTAGAAGAAAAATGAAAAGAGGAGCTGCTTAGCCTTTCCCCTTCTTACTGTTTATGCATCAGCATCTGTTCCCAGTAGCTTTTCACCTTGCAGAGGGAAAGGTATTGGGTACTTGCATTTTTATCCCCTCCTCAGCAGAAAGAAAGGAGGAGCTTCTAGGACAGGGGTAGAGAACACTTTTCAATCTGAGAGCCACATACCCTTGTGGGAGCCATATTCTAGTGCTAGACGGGGCCAGAGGAGAAAGTCAGCAATATAATGGATGTGACTCTGAACTTTGGACATTAGGCTACATTTCAACCATAGGAAAGTCACCTGGTTCTACACACATTCAAAACTCTACTCATTGAGGGAGCTTGTGAAAGGTCCTAAACATGGGTCACCAACACAATCACATTGAGCACCAAGATTCCCGCCAGCGCCTCCTATAGCACCCATGAAAGGGTTCACTAAATATCTCCTTACAAATACATAGAATCATAGAATTGTAGAGTTGGAAGGAACCACAAGAGTCATCTAGTCCAACTCCACTGCAATGCAGGAAGCTCAGCTAAAGTATCAATGACAAATGGCCCTGCAAGCTCTGTTTAAAAATTTGCAATGAAGGAGAGTTCAGCACCTTCTGAGGAGGTTGGTTCCACAGTCAAACAACAGAAAGTTTTTCTTGATGTTTTGTCAGAATTTCCTTTCTTGTAACTTGAAGCCATTGGTTTGGGCTGATTGGGAGGGGTTGTCCTTTTTCTGGTTTTTTTTTAAAAGATGTAGCAACCATGCAGCCATGTTGTGTTATGCCACACACCCTGCAGTAGCCATTTTGTGCTATGCCACAATCTCACAGCAGTCATTTTGTGACTGGTGCCCATGGCACTTGCTGAAAACTCCACAAGTATCCACTGCCCATAAAACGTTGGTGACGACCCCTTGCATATTACAAAAAAGTGATAAGCTGACAGTAGAGGGTCACTCCTTATGGAAATCCATCCATCACAGATATACCTCATTCTAGGGACAGATTCAGTTGAACATTGCAGGGGGCTGGACTAGATGACTCTTGGGACCCCTCCCAATGCTATGATTCTATAAGAATACGTAAAAGGAAAACAGTCCCACACAGGAGGATGAGGGACTGTTAGAGGCAAAACTTAAACCTTCTGAAAATATCCCTCGGGGGTGGTCTCCTTAATCTATTTTGACAAATGCAACAAGCAGTTCTGTGGGACTTTATGTTGCAATGCTTTTGTTTTTCTTTAAGGTGCCCTAAGACAATGCATTCTCTAGTGGAAATGATGCTGTGTCTTGACCTGTATATTGGCTTGGAGCCCAGAGCGCTGGTGGTTTTGGACCAGAGCATTGATAAGGCAGCTGGATCAATTACAATTTGAAAAGGTCTCCATAAGAGCCTTTCACATGACAAATTTGGGGAGCAAGGAGGCACAGTTGTTCCACATTGATGAATATGCCATCCAATCTGCACACACATACCAAACTCCCCAGTGGATCTAAGATGGATCTATTATTCTATTTTCCCTCCCTCAGTATTATTTACCATGATGTCAGAGGGAGAGGGCTCCATTTGTAACTTGAAGACCTCCCCATGGCCTCTGTCTCTGGTCCTCAGCATATGGTGGTGATGATATCCATCTGGACCTCATCCAAACTACAGATTAACTTCCTGGACACAAATAGGATGCTCTGGAAGTTAGTCTATTTCCTCTGGGTCATCTGCAGAGGAGACTGGGAGGTTCAACCCATTACTACCCCTTACCCCCTAAATTCTGGGAATTGGAGATGGCATTTAAAGGGACTCAGAGACAGATAGTGAGAAGGAAACAATGTGGGCAGGAAACGCATTGCAATATTACATAGAAAATAACCTCCACAAGTTATATGAAATGGTGACAGTTCCAGATCTACAGAAGGTAAAGTTCAGGGGTGAAGAATCTGTGGCCCTCCACATGTTGCTGGACTCCAGCTCCAGCTGGCCAATGGTCAAAGCTGGTGGGAGTTGTAGTTCTGGAACATTTGGAGAACCAGTTCTCCACCCCAGGTATAAGTGCTAGTTGTCAGGAATGTCTAGGGTTAGAACTGGGAGTCCATATGCTTGTGTGCTACTGCTATTTGCTGAGAGCCACACAGGTTACATGTTGCAAAGCTCCCTGGGTGGTGAAGTGTTCCTAGACTCTGTAGTGACTCTGCCCACCCATGCCAGCTTTTGGCTTCCCTTGACCTAAAAGGACTATAAAATTTTCCAGGTTGGACTGAAGCTTTGCCTGGGCAACAATGCAGTCTTCACAGAGCTTGGTTTCTGACTGCCTGTGGCCCAGCACTGATCCTAGCTTTCTGAAGGCCAGTGTCCTGAGCATTACAGACTATGTCCTGAGTGACTAATTGACTGTGGTCTCTTCCTCCCCTCTATGCCTGTCACAATTGCATGTGAGTTTCATCAACTTCTCGCTAAGTTTCATATGTCAAGGCCTGGGGAGACTCTCTCTCTTACCCTCTTTGCATCAAAGGAAGAGAATGAAACTCCATTAGATGTTTATGAACTGTATCAATAAAACGGTTTGCAATTATCCTTGAGATTTTATTGCCCTAATTATTGATCTTCCCTCCAAGCCAAAAAAAAAAAAAGATAATTAAGCTGCTAACTCCTCTCCTAATGAACACAACCGGAGCAAATAAATGCTTAAAAAAACCCTAGATGGTACCCAACTAACCTTGCCTACTGCTAGAAACTACAAAGAAAACCCAAATTGCACCTTTTACACCAAGGACGTGGAAACTGTGGACTTCCAGATGTTGTTCTGTCCAGCTCCCACCATTCCTTACCGCTGTCATGCAGCTTGATGGGAGTTAGAGTCCAGCAACATTTGGAAGACCACATGTCACCAAGGATGCTAGTGCTTTCACCATTCAGAGTAGGCAATTTAGGGCTCTAGAAATGAAATTAAGGACATAAAAAGAGCCCTGCTGGAACAAGCCAATCAGCCATCTAGTCCAACATTCAGTTTTTACAGTGGCCAACGAGATGCTTGTAGGAACTCCCCAAGCAGGACCTGAGAGCAACATTCTTCTCCCCACTTGTGATTCCCAGCAACTGGCATCCAGAGGCTTCCTGCCTCCAACAGTGAAGGGAGAACATAGACATTGTGACTAGTAGCCTTATCCATGAATTTCTCCAATTATTTTTTGAAACCATTCAAGTTGGTGGCCATCCCTGCCTCTCGTGGGAGCAAATTCCATAGATTACCCATGTGCTGTGTGGAGAAATTCTTCCTTTGGTCTGTCCTGAATCTTCCAATATTCAGCCTCCTTGGATGTCCCTGAGTTTCATTTTTATGAGAGAGGGAGATAAACTTTGCTCTAGCCATTTGTAATTGGTTGTAAAAATGCAAATTCCAGAGCAAAGCAAGTTTATGTTTATTAGAGATGTGCAAATGTGGTTCATTTTGCAGAGTTCAATTTTAACCAGCAGCTGAAGAACCATCCACTGAAGATGCTCAAGATGATGGACTCCCTCTTACTGAAGGTCTTCTAACAGAGGCTGGATAGACAACTGTTGGGGATGCTCTAGTATTGGGATTCCTCTATCAAGCAAGGTGTGTGGGTGTGAACCAGGTAGCCTACAAGACCCTGTCCAATTCTATGAATTTAATTATTTAATTACTATTAGGAATTTTATGAAAGGTATGAAGTTGCCTCAGAGTTGCTGGTACATCAAAGAAAACCAATGCCAACAATAATTTTAAAAATGCCCCAAGCATTCCATGAACAGCCTATGAATTCTAAGCAATGTTGGCCCTAGCTAATTCCTCTAAACTAGACACAATGGTTTCAATCCATACACCAGAGTATGGTACTATTTCAGAATGAGGGTCATGTTCTAATCTAGGCAACCTTCTGGGAAGTGGGTAGAACCAGAGGCAGAAGTGGATAAAGCAATGAGTGTAAATTTTACCCTTGTATGTATGTGAAGGAGTGTCTCCACCCACATCGTTCAGCTCAGACCCTAAGGTCCAGCTTTGAGGGCCTTCTGGTGGTTCCCTCACTGCAAAAAGTGAAGTTACAGGGAACCAGGCAGAAGTCCTTGTTGGTTAGTGGTACACACCCTGTGGAACACCTTCCCATCAGATGTAAAACAGTTGAGCAACTATATGACTTTCAGAAGAAAGTTCAGGGAAGTTTTTAAGATTGGTTATGTTTCTACATTCTTTTGGTAGCCTTCCACTGTGGCTGGGGCAACCCAGTCAGATGGGCAATGTATAAGCAGGCCTTTATTTCAGGAGGAACTCACAGGAACTCAGCCCTCTCAGGTGGGTTCCAGCACCTCTGAGGTGGATGCCATTGCCATTCTAAGAGAACGAGGGAGGTGTTTGTGATTAGTTCCTGCACCTCTTTTTCTAGAAAAATAGCACTGTTTACTTACTTACTTACTTACTTACTTACTTACTTACTTACTGGATAGTTTCTACCTGGGCTGTGAGCAGACCATCTCCAACTGCTGTGCATCCTCAATCCACCCCTTTCAGGCTGTTCTGCTCCAGACCAATCTGAGGACTGCCTTCTCTGCCCCACAGAAGGTAGATTGCATTTACGAGGGGTTCAACAATGGCTCCAGTGACAGTGGTTGATCGCCGGGGGTCTTAGAGCAGAGACTAAACAGCCATCTGATGTGAGTGAGAGGGAGGGAGGGAGGGAAGTGTGTGCTCCAGCTCTGTATTTCCTGTACTTGGCAAGAGTTGACCTACACACCCCTCCAAATTTATGAGTCCACTTTATAAGCCCATCATAATAACAGACATTTGGCTAGAAGGCTTTTTTAAAATAAAAAAATTATAATAAAACAACATAGAAAAGAGTCCTCCAGAATGCGATTGTTTTCATCTTAAATACAGACATCTGTCTAGCATTTAGCTCTGGTGGTACAGAAAGTATGGATTTGCTTCTGTACCCTGAGAACTAACAATGCCCCCCACTCTCTCTCTCTTTCCCTCTCTCTCTCTCCCTCTCTCCCTTTGCACTCCCATTTATTCATCTCAGCATCCTCTGTGAGAGCTAATAGGATTTCTGGGCTTCCTTCTAGAAGGAATTTCAGATGATTGCATCCTGCATGAGGCACTGGGTGGTTTAGCATCAACTGCATCCTGTGCATTCCATCCTCCACTTCTTGTTCAGATTCAGGCAGGAGGGCACATGCTGTACAGTTGGAAATTTTAAGAAAGCAGTTTGTGCATTCTAATTGTATCATCAGCACTGCTAGGCTCACTTGGTGCTGCCTGGTGCTCAGATAATTTGAAATAGTCAGTCAGTCAGTTTTACTGCACATAGCCAAAGGCTGCCACAAAGTACACAGAATCGTTCAACAGTTAAAAGGAAATATGCTGGATTAATACAAAAAAACTTAAAACATTTATATTATCAAAACATTACCTACTCTAAACAGAACTATAGAAATACCTTAATGTACAGGTTAAGACTTTAAACAATAAAATTTCTAGGCTAAAATACCACATGGCCACTAATATATTAAAAATAATTTTAATTAATACAATATACAATCATACTGGTGATAAAGATAAAATATAGCTTGATGTAGGTAGGGTCAAATAAATTCACCTCCTTTACAGTTGGTGGCTATGTTGGCTATATACCGGTAATTTGCTCTAATTTTTCTAGTGGCAGTTGCAAAGAGTGCTACACGCCAGGTCACATACTTATCTATGTCTGCAAGGAGATATAAAGTCATGTCAGAGGGGTTCTGGCCAGGGGACCTTGTCATTATAGGTGCTAAAAATCGTTCTCTTGCTTCATTATATAAGGGGCAGCACAAGATATAATGCACAAGGTCCTCTACTTCAGGACGTCCCCTAATGCAAACACTTTCATTTGTTGGTATGCCTCTGTGTCTCCCATCTCTATAAGCAGAGTTTATTGTATCTAATCATAACTTTGTTAAAGCTTTCTGAAGTTGTACAAAAGTCAGTTCATTGAAACAAGGTGCTTGTTCTTCTAAATAGGCCTTAGAAAAAACTATAGTGCTGAAGGGACATTGGAGCTTGACCTTCTGGTATGCTAGTAGATGAAGCACTCCCATTGTTCCTGCTCTCACCACATCCCTTGATAAGTATGATTAAAACCAGGGGCAGGGAGCCTGTGGCCAGTGGCGTAGCATGGGTTGTCAGCACCCAGGGCAAGGCAAGTAATTTGCGCCCCCTAACCCGTGGATTTGCGCCCCCTAACCCATGGATTTGCGCCCCCTAACCCTAACCCCCAGATGTTGCTCCCGGTGCAGCCGGGCCTCCCTGCACCCCCCACGCTACGCCACTGCCTGTGGCCCTGCAAATGTTGCTGGACTCCAGCTCCCATCAACTCTCACCAATGAGAATGCTAGGAGGGGCTGGTGGGAGTTGAAGTCCAACTACATCTGGAGGGCCACAGGTTCCTCAGCTTTGATTTTAATGGAAAGAGATAGGAATTGAGAGGGAAGGGGTGGATGATTTCTGAAGTCAGATTTTCCCCAGAATATAAAACAAGCTATTTTCTCCGCGTGAGAAATATTATTTCTAATATTTGTTTCAGTTCAGGTTGTGGAGAGATTGCCCCTTACTATCCAAACCATTTCAAAGATGTCTTCAATTTTAAAGAGTTAACAAAAAAGGGAAAGTATTAGCTGTTCAAACCCATCACAAATCAGACAAAGAAATAACAGGATGCTATTAATTCCATCATGAAATCAGTTTTACAATTTATTCTAAGTTTTGCCTCCCCCAATGACACAACACTCTAATAACCTCTCATACCCACACAAAGAAAGTATTCAAATCAGTTATTACCATACCAGATCTCATCTTTCCCCAAAGCAATTGGCTAATTTAACGCTGCTTACTGAGACGTGGTGGGTGGGTGCTGAGCTGCCTAAAGTGTGTATCCTGATGTTTTACAGAACACCTGAGCACACTCTTGGCCTGCTTATGGGCAGAAGGTCAATCATCATACTCATCAATTATCCCCTTCCCAGCCTCATTTCCTGTCACTGCCCTCCCACTCATCTGGGGTGTGGGGGAGAAATGAGGAGCAACATTTTCATGATTTTATGTTATTGGGGAGAGAGAACTTTCTATGTACTGTGACTTTGCCAGTTTGACAGCCTCATGGGGAAAGATAATTACTGTTCTTAGAAATGCTGTGAAGCCTGTTACAAGTTAAGCATTGGTTGGGTCAGGCCATTGCATTTAAGGACCAGGCTTGCACAACTCTTCCTCTTCACTAAAAAGAAAGCAAGCAGCATAAACCAAGCAGGTTTGCTAGACTGTCTAGACCTGTGTACAGATTTCCAAGTTCACATAATGTTTTCTGCGCATAGGAAGGAGGAGCCTGTACATCTGATCTCTTCACCACGGAATAATAACAGTAATTAGCTGCTTGACTGAAGCATGAAATGACAAAAGGTGTCGATTCCCAGTGCCAGAAAAATAACTTTGAGGCAGGGAAAGCCAGGAAACAACTGGTTCTGAACTGAAGTTACAACTCCCTCTCAACAACATTGTGGTATTCTATTTCCTTTCCCATTCATAGGACTAATATTTTCATGGCTGTGGCTTTCTAAAGTTTAGGCAAAATCTGACCCTGGTTTTTTTTTATTATTATTATTTCTTGGTCCTGGCAAATCTCTATCTGTATTTGTCAGGAACCTCTCTGACCCAGATCCTACAAAGACCTCTTCTGAGGAAGAAGTGTGGGACTCCACAAAGAACCCCAGTACAGCTGAGGATCTAAAAGAATCTGCAATAGTCCCAAGGCAGACTGGCTGTCCCACCTGCCCTTGCTAATAACCCTTATGGCCACAGCCCAAGCCCAATTTGCTCCTCAGGCCTCAAGACAGATCCCAGAGACAATGTAGGAACACCAGTTTGGTTGCCAGAAGGCTCTATTGTCAAGGGTCTACTCAGGAGGAGCATCTACTCAAGGAGAGGGCTATAATCCACTTTTTGAACCATCAGGTGACCGGGAAGAAGCATAGCCAGTTGCAAGGATATATATTTGAAAGATGTAGGTTACATCCATACCTTGCTAGAATCCAGACCACATGGGAATTCTTGGCCATAAAATGGCAGATCAAACTGCCAATAATGCATTAGGACACTAGATCATTGGCATTGGGTTGCCTTTGTCCTCTCTGGAAGTACAACGTTGGGCTAAGTCAGACGTGGTGAAGGTTTGGCCCTCTATATGTTGATGAACTTTAGCTCTCATCATCCCTGGCTGTTGACCATGCTTCCTGAGGCTGATGAGTGTTGCAGTTCATCAACATCTGGCAGGCCAAATCTTCCCCACCTAGGTTAAGTGGAAGTTTATTAATGAATGACTAAGGTGGCTGGATAAGGGTCTTCACATATATGATCCTGCAGTGATTCTTGTTATCCTTTGAAAAGTTGGCTATTATTATATTATTATTTACTATTATTTATTAAACATGTATGCCACCCTTCATCCATAGATCTCAGGGTGGTTCACAATATCTTCTTCTTCTTCTTCTTCTTCTTCTTCTTCTTCTTCGGTGAAGAAGTAAGATCGTCTTCCATAAATACGGTTTTAACAATGAGTCCGTAAGTGACTGTGGAAGCCAATTCTGGATCCACACATCCTTCCACAGTGGGGACATTGGTTCCCGGGTGGGAATTGATCACAGTGTGGATTTGCCAAGCATGCCTTCCTCCTAGCACTTTTCTCCCTTGCGTTCTGAGTTTGAGTGTCTTCAAAGCCCATGACACCTTTGGTAAAGGCTGTTCTCCAAGTGGAGCACTCGCAGGCCAGTGTTTCCCAGCTGTCGGTGTTTATACTATATTTTTTTAGATAAGACTGTCTTGAGACAGTCTTTAAACCTCTTTTGTTGACCACCAGCATTATGCTTTCCATTTTTAAGTTCGAAATAGAGTAGTTGCTTTGGAAGATGATAATCAGGCATCCTCACAACATGACCAGTCCAACGAAGTTGATGTTGAAGAATCATTGCTTCAACACTGGTGATCTTTGCTTCTTCCGGTACACTGATATTAGTTTGCCTGTCTTCCCAAGTGATGTGTAAAATTTTTCAGAGACACCGTTGATGGAATCTTTTGAGGAGTTGGAGATGGCGTTTTTAAGTGGTCCATGTTTCACAAGCATATATTTCAGCATGGCTGTCTCTTGGCTTGAGAGTGCCCTTGGCATAGTGACCGCTGATGCCCCCTCATCTATAATGGTTGACCCCCATGACCTCTGGCTGGCTTACCTGGCAGGAGCTCTGAATGCGGGACCCTCAGAAATGGGTCTCAAGGCCACAACAGGAGAGTTGCAGGAAAGCTGTTCCCACCATGTTGGATTCCAGCTTAGCCAGACCATATCAAGAATTTATCTTGCCCAGGTGCAATTCTCCTTGTGCTGATTTGATTAAACAGCAAAGCCAGGTGTTGTTAATCAAGTTCTTGTGAGTAAGCTTGTGACTGGGTTGGCTGGCTGCCAGACTTTTATAGTTTGGTATAAATACCCTGTTAGTTTAAACTGCCAGCACACTACACCTTACTTCCAGATCTGCTTGAATCTGGTTGAGGGTTCCAAGATGGTATTTTACTCTGTCTTGCAACCCTGGCTCTCTGTATGTATTTAGAATTTAGATACAGTGGTACCTCGGGTTAAGTACTTAATTCATTCTGGAAGTCCGTACTTAACCTGAAACTGTTCTTAACCTGAAGCACCACTTTAGCTAATGGGGCCTCCTGCTGCTGCCAGGCCGCCGGAGCATGATTTCTGTTCTCATCCTGAAGCAAAGTACTTAACACGAGGTAATATTTCTGGGTTAGCGGAGTCTGTAACCTGAAGCGTATGTAACCTGAGGTACCACTGTATTAGCCTTGCTTGTTTTTAATCTCTTAGATAAAAGTTCGTACAATTCAGAACTTGCCTTTTTTTAAAAAAGCAAACCTTTATATTTAGCTTGTCTGGGTTGTCAATTCAATGTTGCTCCATGCTAGTTTCAGTTGCCTGTAATTGTCTTTTACTGCAAATGATTACTTTTTTGTTTTCTGTGTTGAAAAGGTCTCTCTCTCTCTCTCTCTCTTTGACATGGTGGCATAAGTGCAGGGATACAAACTGAGAAAATGATAGTCCAGGGAAGGCATCAGCCATTGATCCTGCTTGGCACTGTGACGCCAGCATGTGGCTAAGAATGCCAGGTGTTGGTGCCAATCTTGGAGAAGGAATGATGACTTATCTAAGGCCACCTAGTGAATTTCATGCCAGGGAGATGATTCAAAGCGAGGAGTTCCTGATGTATAGTGAGTACAAGACTTAGCTATAAATTCCCTGCTCTGGGCTTCCTTGGTGCCCCACAAAGTCTTACTTCACGCCACTGAAGGACACAGTCCAAGGGCACACCCACGGATCTTAAAGCAGAGATGAACATATGGAAGAACAGCTGGCTATTTGTTACGGTGTGCATTAATATCCCCACCTAGAATTCTGCTACCAATTCCCAAAATCTCCCTTGTGCCGCTCTCCCCCTGGATTATTGCTGTTTGACTAATGCTCAGACTCCACTCAACCATCCATAGAATCATAGAATCATAGAATCATAGAGTTGGAAGAGACCACAAGGGCCATCGAGTCCAACCCCCTGCCAAGCAGGAAACACCATCAGAGCACTCCTGACATATGGTTGTCAAGCCTCTGCTTAAAGACCTCCAAAGAAGGAGACTCCACCACACTCCTTGGCAGCAAATTCCACTGTCGAACAGCTCTTACTGTCAGGAAGTTCTTCCTAATGTTTAGGTGGAATCTTCTTTCTTGTAGTTTGTATCCATTGCTCCGTGTCCGCTTCTCTGGAGCAGCAGAAAACAACCTTTCTCCCTCCTCTATGTGACATCCTTTTATATATTTGAACATGGCTATCATATCACCCCTTAACCTCCTCTTCTCCAGGCTAAACATGCCCAGCTCCCTTAGCCGATCCTCATAAGGCATTGTTTCCAGGCCTTTGACCATTTTGGTTGCCCTCCTCTGTACACGTTCTAGTTTGTCAGTGTCCTTCTTGAACTGTGGTGCCCAGAACTGGACACAGTACTCCAGGTGAGGTCTGACCAGAGCAGAATACAGTGGCACTATAACTTCCCTTGATCTAGATGCTATACTCCTATTGATGCAGCCCAGAATTGCATTGGCTTTTTTAGCTGCCGCGTCACACTGTTGGCTCATGTTAAGTTTGTGGTCAACCAAGACTCCTAGATCCTTTTCACATGTACTGCTCTCAAGCCAGGTGTCACCCATCTTGTATTTGTGCCTCTCATTTTTTTTGCCCAAGTGCAATACTTTACATTTCTCCCTGTTAAAATTCATCTTGTTTGTTTTGGCCCAGTTCTCTAATCTGTCAAGGTCGTTTTGAAGTGTGATCCTGTCTTCTGGGGTGTTAGCCACCCCTCCCAGTTTGGTGTCATCTGCAAATTTGATCAGGATGCCCTTGAGTCCATCATCCAAGTCGTTGATAAAGATGTTGAATAAGACCGGGCCCAAGACAGAACCCTGTGGCACCCCACTAGTCACTCTTCTCCAGGATGAAGAGGA
The DNA here is from genome assembly GCF_965153285.1 of Podarcis tiliguerta. Taxonomy (NCBI): domain Eukaryota; kingdom Metazoa; phylum Chordata; class Lepidosauria; order Squamata; family Lacertidae; genus Podarcis; species Podarcis tiliguerta. The sequence goes on along the minus strand of NC_139549.1, from coordinate 33,792,603 downwards.
ACCATTGATGAGCACCCTTTGGGTCCGGTCAGTCAGCCAGTTACAAATCCACTGAGTGGTAGCATAGTCAAGACCGCATTTTACCAGCTTCTTTACAAGAATATCATGGGGCACCTTGTCAAATGCCTTGCTGAAATCAAGGTAGACTACATCCACTGCGTTCCCTTCATCTACCAGGCTTGTAATTCTGTCAAAAAATGAGATCAGGTTAGTCTGACATGCCTTATTTTTCAGAAATCCATGCTGACTATTGGTGATCACAGCATTCCTTTCTAGGTGCTCACAGATTGTTTGCTTAATGATCTGCTCCAGAATCTTCCCTGGTATTGATGTTAGACTGACTGGGCGGTAATTATTTGGGTCCTCTCTTTTCCCCTTTTTGAAAATAGGGACAACATTTGCCCTCCTCCAGTCTGCCGGGACTTCGCCTGTTCTCCAGGAATTCTCAAAGATGACTGCCAGTGGTTCTGAGATCACATCTGCCAGTTCTTTTAATACTCTTGGATGCAGTTCATCTGGCCCTGGAGACTTGAATACATCTAAACTAGCCAAGTATTCTTGTACTATCTCCTTAGTTATTCTGGGCTGTGTTTCCTCTGCTGAATCATTTCCTCCAAATTCTTCAGGTCGGGCATTGTTTTCTTTATCGGAGAAGACTGAGGCAAAGAAGGCATTGAGGAGTTCAGCCCTTTCTGTGTCCCCTGTTTGCATTTCACCATCTTCTCCTCTGAGTGACCCCACTGTTTCTTTGTTCTTCCTTTTGCTACGAACATACCCATAGAAGCCTTTTTTGTTGCTTTTAACCTCTCTAGCAAGCCTGAGTTCATTCTGTGCTTTAGCTTTTCTGACTTTGTGTCTACACGTGCTGGCTATTTGTTTGAATTCCTCTTTGGTGGTTTCCCCCCTTTTCCATTTTTTGTACACATCCTTTTTTAATCTTAACTCAGTTAAAAGTTCTTTAGATAGCCACCCTGGCTTCTTTAGGCACCTTCCATGTTTCCGTCTCATTGGTATTGCCTGAAGTTGTGCTTTTACTATCTCCCTCTTAACAAACTCCCAGCCATCATGAACTCCCTTTCCTTTTAGTATTACTGTCCATGGGATCTCACCCAGCACTTCCCTAAGTTTTATGAAGTCGGCTTTCTTAAAGTCAAGAAATTGAGTCCTAGTATGCTTGGCTGCTCCTTTCCGTTGTATAGTAAACTTCAGAAGAGCATGATCACTTGCGCCTAATGATCCTTCCACTTCTACCCCATTGACCAGGTCATCGACATTGGTTAGGACCAGATCTAAAATGGCTGTTCCTCTTGTTGCTTCTCCCACTTTCTGGACAATGAAGTTGTCTGCAAGGCCAGTGAGGAATCTGTTTGACCTTATGCTCTTGGCTGAGTTTGACATCCAACAAATATCTGGGTAATTGAAGTCCCCCATTACTACTATCTCCCTTCCTTTTGCATGCTTGGCCATCTGTTCCAGGAAGGCATCATCTATGTCCTCCGTTTGGCTTGGGGATCTATAGTAAACTCCCACAATGAGGTCACTATTATTCTTCTCTCCCTTAATTTTGACCCAAATGCTCTCACTTTGGCTTTGAGGTTCTAAATCTTGGATCTCTTCACAGGTATACACATCCCTGACATATAACGCCACCCCTCCTCCTTTCTTGTCTGGTCTGTTTCTCTGAAATAGATTGTATCCCTCCATTTTTACATTCCAATCGTGGGACTTATCCCACCAGGTTTCAGTGATGCCTATTATGTCATATTTAGTTTGCTGTACCAAGAGCTCAAGCTCATCTTGTTTATTTCCCATGCTTTGTGCATTAGTGTACAGACATTGAAGTCCATTAGTCATTCCCCCGTGTCTCTTATTTAAGGATTTTTTCCTCCCACCACTAGGTCTGCTTGCTGTTTGCTCCATTTGGTCTATGACATTTGGATGATCATCTTCATCAATTAATAGACTCCTACCTTCAGGAGCATTGTCTCCCTCCCCCGCATAAGTCAGTTTAAAGCCCTCCTGATGAGGTTTCTTAGTTTTTTGGCAAAAACATTCCTCCCAACCGTTGTGAGGTGTAGCCCATCGCTTGCCAGAAGTCCATCCTCAAGAAACTGCAGTCCGTGATCTAAGAATCCAAACCGTTCCTGTTTACACCATTTGCGAAGCCAGCTGTTTACTTCCACTATTTTCCTCTCTCTCCCTGGGCCACGTCGTTCAACTGGGAGGACAGATGAGATGACGATTTGTGCATTTAATTGCTTCAATTTCCTGCCCAGAGCCTCATAGTCTCTTTTGATCTTCTGGAGGCTATTGCTTGCAGTGTCATTGGTTCCCACATGAACCAAGAGGAAGGGGTATTTGTCAGTGGGTTTTATGATTCCTTGCAGTCGTTCAGTTACATCTTGGATCTTAGCCCCGGGGAGACAGCACACTTCCCGAGACATCTTGTCAGGCCCACAGATCTCTGCTTCTGTTCCCCTCAGTAAGGAATCCCCTATCACCACTACACGCCTTCTCTTAGGTTTGGTCAGGGTTCTTCCGTGAGCGGTCCGTTCCAAGGTCGCCTGCACATTCCCTGAGGACTGACTTTGCTGCTCATCTTCATATACGTGATCGACTGTAATGAGGGAGAGATCCTCAAATGGAGTCTGCTCTTTGTCTTCCATGCTAGGGGAGAGGACCTCAAAGCGATTGTGTATTTCTAGACTATCAGAGCGAACCCTGGGCCTCCTACTTCTTTGAGTCACGTTTCTCCACATATCGGGCTCCTGTGTTGGTGAACTAGCCGCCTCCTCAGGGGAGTCCCCTGTCTCCTCCTTGGGGGAGACGGTGTGCTCTGTTGCTTCCAAGAAGAGCTCCAGCTCTCTAATTCTTTGGAGCGTAGCTACACGTTCCTCCAGTTGCTGGACTTTTTCTTTTAGGAGGGCAATCAACATGCAATTGCTGCACGTAAAGCTGCCTGCAACCTTTGGCAAGATGGCAAACATTGCGCAGGAACCGCAGGCGACTGCAGCTGTTCCCTCCCCTTCCATCTTGAGATGTGTCGTTGGGCTTGAGACTAGCTCCCCTAAATCTAAAAGATGGATCAAACTGCTGCCCTGCAAGCTCTGATAAGCTCCTCCCACAGCTAATCACCTGCCTCAACAGAAACCCTGCCCCCTCTGACCTTTGACCAGGGAAAGCAGCTAATCAGCCACAAGAATCACACACACAAGAAACCCCTTTTGGCTCCTTCTTCAGCCGCTGCCCTGCAAACACTGATAAGCTCCTCCCACAGCTAATCACCTGCCTCAACAGAAACCCTGCCCCCTCTGACGTTTGACCAGGGAAAGCAGCTAATCAGCCACACACAATCCCTTATTTTCTTTCAGCAAAGATAACTTATGAACTCTTACCTGTGACTAGGACTGAGCCCACAGTGTTCTTACAGGAAGGCATTGTCCAATACAGATAGATACTGGAGGTGCAATGCTGGAAATGCCTCACTGAGGCATAAGATGTGGGCATGTCCTGTGATCGTCTTTTTGGTTTGAAGTTGTTGGCCGTATCAGTTTTGTAGTACAAATCCTAGATATCAGCAGACGTTCCTATGCTTTAAAACCATATTCCTGTATTTTGAGGATTAATGGCAGGACAACAGAAGTGGGTTTTGCAATCCCTTATGGCCACCAAGAGACTTTGAACCTGGAATAATAAACACCCACCATCTGTTATGCAAAGGTCTGAAGACCTAACTGCCCTTGCTACTTTTCAACATATTTCTTATAAACTTCAATTTTGTGTGAACGCCTATCTGGACATTTGAAGGTCTTATATTAATGTGTGTATTTAAATTAAGATGGATGTATAAATGGTTAATGCATTCTTAATGTGAGCTGATGGGGGGTTTTCCTTAACTTTTTATCTCTCTCTCATTTTCCTATCTTATTTTTTCCCTCCCCCCACCCCCTTTCTTGCTAAATGGCAGCTTTAAAAATCAGTGATAATATACTGACTAGAGCTGACTAAAATGTATTGCGATGACCATTGGCTATAAACAATAAAATCGACTGACTGACTGACTGACTGGCAAAAATGCATTTCAAATTTATAAGGATAGCTAGCTAGCTAGCTAGATACCGTGTGTATGTGTATGTGTATATCATTTATGTCTCTGTCTCTGTCTCTATCTCTATATCTCTATCTCTATCATCATCTCTATCTCTATCTCTATCATCTCTATCTCTATCATCTAAGGGACAACTATGTCTTGGGGGCAGATATCATCAGCCTTGACTTAAAGATGGACATATCACTCTATTTCTGATCCATGTCAGTTTTGAATGTGTTCATTCAAAGTTTGTTCCATCCAATTTTCTCATTTATCTGTGATTTTTAAGACAAAGAAAAGAAAAAGAAAATGCTCCAAAGGTTAATTGAGGAAGGGCTGTAGCTCAGTGATAGAGCATCTGTTTTGCATGCAGATCTGATCTTCCATTCCTGGCATCTCCAAGTAGGACTGGAAGTGTTCCCTGCCTGAAACACTGGAGACCTGCTTCCAGTCAGTGTTGATAGTACTGAAGCTATGGCTTTCCCAGTAGTGATGTATGGAAGTGAGAGCTGGACCATAAAGAAGGCTGATTGCCAAATAATTGATGCTTTTGAATTATGGTGCTGGAGGAGACTCTTGAGAGTCCCATGGACTGCAAGAAGATCAAACGCATCCATTCTTAAGGAAATCATCCCTGAGTGCTCACTGGAAGGACAGATTGTGAAGCTGAGGCTCCAATACTTTGGCCACCTCATGAGAAGAGAAGACTCCCTGGAAAAGACCCTGATGTTGGGAAAGATGGAGGGCACAAGGAGAAGGGGACAACAGAGGACGAGATGGTTGGACAGTGTTCTCGAAGCTACCAGCATGAGTTTGACCAAACTGCGGAGGCAGTGGAAGACAGGAGTGCCTGGCGTGCTCTGGTCCATGGGGTCACAAAGAGTCGGACATGACAAAATGAATAAACAAGAACAACAAGACTGACTTAATGGTCCGATGATATAAGGCAGCTTCCTGTGTTCTCCACTAAAATAAGATGGGTCACTGGGGAAGGACTATAGGTTAATAATAATAATAATAATAATAATAATAATAATAATAATAATAAAATTTTATTTATACCCCGCCCTCCCCAGCCAAGGCCGGGCTCAGAGCGGCTTACAAGCAATAATAAAAACAAGATGAATGATTACAACTTAAAAACAAAAGTAAAATACAACATTAAAATAATAGATCATTAAAATATTAAAATGTAGCCTCATCGCAGGAGGAGAAGGAAAAGAAAAAAGAAAGAGAGGGAGGGAGGGAATCAAATTGGCTCCAAGCCAAAGGCCAGGCGGAACAACTCTGTCTTACAGGCCCTGCGGAAAGAAATCAGATCCTGCAGGGCCCTGGTCTCATGAGGCAGAGCGTTCCACCAGGCCGGAGCCAGAGTTGAAAAGGCCCTGGCTCTGGTTGAAGCCAATCTAACTTCCTTAGGGCCTGGGACCACTAGGGCAGAGGCAGAGTACCTGTTGTGCATGCCAAATGTTCCAGGTAACTTCAGGTAGGGCTGGGAGTATCCCCTGCATGAAACCTTGGAGAACCACTGCTAGTCAGTATAGGCCACTGGTCTTCAACTGGTCAGTGAGAATCTGACCTGATCCAAAGTGGGTCACAAAAGGAACACTGTTGTATTGCCCAGGAAACAGCCAGTCGATGGTGCTCCATATTCAATGTAGCTGTAGCTCTGTTTATGGGAAGAGAGGGAGTGACCTTGCTCTGAACCAGCAGCAGAGAGAGAGGAAGAGTACAAGTGGAAGGTGTCCTTGCCCTGAGCCAACTCACGTGCCAACTTCAAAGTGTGAACTCAAAGGAGGTGAGCTCAGAAGTGGATGGGGAAAAGGATGACAACATATACCACCTACATCAAAGGCTAACCGGCTTGGCACAGGACCCTCGCTATGAACTATGTAAGAGGCAGCAGCTTGAGAAGACATGGAGATCTTGACATGAAGCTTTCCGGAACATGAAGATGGACTGTGAGCCTAAGTGAAGAATCATCTGGCAGCCTGAAGCTCCAGAGATCTCCAGCGGCTGGAGGCTACGTGCACCTGAACCTATTCTGTGACTGTATCTTGGTTATTCTTTTGTCTAAAAACTTTGCTTATTGCCTGTACTATTGGCTTTATAGTTTACGTTAGATATTATTGGCTTCATAGTTTGTTAGTTATTGGACTCTATTCTGTAGAATAGAGGAAACCCAGCCAGATGGGTGGGGTATTATTATTATTATTATTATTATTATTATTATTATTATACTGTTAATCTGTCTCTTTGCTAACGTTTGCCAATTAATAAAGGTCTTCATTCATCCAATGGTCTGCCAGTCCTCCATCCACTGAGGTCCAAAGAACCTCTTTTCCCTTGCCTAGTAGCTGCCCCCACCCAGGGTAGTTATCTGAACAAGCATTACAACTATGACAGTGCAAATACTGTATATAGTGAAAGATTAAGAAATGGGTCCTGAAATGCATGGATCTGAAAACATTGAAGGTACCATGTGTAGCTAGTAATGAGCTTGTGTCTCTGTATACTGAAGACAATATTTAAAAAACAGATTTACCACAACATGGATATATTTAAACAGTATTTTATCATAATGTACACATTTATATGCATATTTTATCCTAAGATACACATTTTTACACATATTGTGCTAAGAACTGTATCACAAAATTCAGGGTGTGAAATTCGAAGGATGGTTATATTCTATTTCATTTATTCACACCAAGAGGCATGGATTAAGTCGGTTTAATTGTTTGCTTGTTGTTGTTTTTAAAAAGGTGGTCTGAACAAAATTCTGTTTCATCGCTGCCATGACTGTGAGCCAGAATGAATCCAAGGGGCAGAGGGGTTAAGCCTCTATCAGATCAGAGTATTTTTGCTTTGCATAAATAGCTCAGCTAAGGCTGGGGCGAGAGAGAGAGAGAGAGAGAGAGAGAGAGAGAGAGAGAGAGAATATTTCCATAATTTCACACCCTCTATTCTCACACGAAAGAAAACAAAAATAATCTCAGAGCGGCTGACAAGGAACTGGCAGCTGGGTAAATCTGACGCCCAAAGACATATCGGAGCTTCAACAAGGACATCTAATTAGAGTACGATTAACGTCAATCATTCAGTCTTTGCCAGTCCCAACACACATCCTTTCAAGGTTGGCATCTATCCTTCCAACACTGGCATCTGCAGCGCAGCTAGCAGTGTGCCACTAGAAGAGTAAAGAGTAAAATGATGGCATGTTCCACCTTCCAGATGGAATGCCGAAACTGATGCCTGCCAGTGGATTAGCCATCTTTGTCTATTGTAGGAATGGAGGAGAAATCCAGTTGGTTGCTGTTGTTTTTTTAAAGCAAGCCAATCTAATTTACAGAACCAGGATTTCTATGCTGATCAGGATGAAACATTTCTCTCTCCCCCCTCCCCCCCCCTTTTTTTTTTTTTTTGGCAATGCAGTTCTGGTTCAAAAACAATGCACACCAAAGTGCATATTTTGTTTATTATCAATATATGCATGCACATAGTATCAAAGATGGCTACAATCTAAAATACATTAAAGGGCACTTCTAAAAGAATAATGACAAAATTACCTTAAAACATTAATCCATCAATATATGTACAAAGAATAAACATTTTGTGCAGGAAAATGCATGCAAAGTTGTGTTTTCGGGAGATTCATTAGGAAGCATTCAAAAAGATGTGTTCCATGGGAAGAATGCATATAAGATGTGTAGAATTTAAATTGTGGGCTGGGAGCAAGCCCTCCCCATGTGCATGGGGTGGCATAGCCCCTGCGCCATTGGTTGATCCTCGGCCACGTCATCCCTAGGCCGTTCAATCTGGACAGTCCGGGGGCATGACACAGGCTATTTAAACTGCCTGTGGCCGAGGACTCACCCCCTATTCTCCCTGCTTGGTAAATTCTCCCACCCTCCCTCCCTTAGGTTAGGCTCTTTATCTCCTGACCTTGCTATGGACCTCGGTTGGTCACCTGTTGAAGGGGCCTGGTAGGATTTTTTTTCCACTTGGCAAATTGGCACCAGCCATTTGGTTTTTCACCTACCTCGTAGCAAATTGTCACAACTTTGTAAGGTTTGGCATTGGAGTATTCAGTTGAAGGGGAGGGGAGGTAGTGGCCATTATCTATTTCAAGGGTATTCCGTTAAAGGAATCCGAGGGGTGTGGTCTCTGTCCGAAGCCCCAGATGGGGGGGGGGTTTAGGGCCATGGCACGACCCCTATCAGTGACCCTGGGGGAGTTCCTAGTTGATGTGCATCAGCAGGGCTCCCCCTATTGGTGGTTAACCCTTCCAAGACTCCTGCAGACGGGCATGAGTCAGATATAGTTGTGTGGTTTCCAATGCCTAAGCCAATACCACTCACATTCTGTAAGAAATAAAGTTGTGGCCTTTTTCACCCATTAACCTAAAATACTGTTTCATGTGTCTTTATTTCACTTCCCGGGAGGGTTTGGGACCTTGCCACGCAACTGGAGCTTTCATAAGCAACAGCTGACACCATTGCCTTCATGAAGTAGCAAGGATGGAGGAGCTCAAGAAAGCTGCTCGTCTCCTACTTTTGCATTGATGACATAAGGCCACCAGGATGTTGGAGGTAGAGATGAGTGAAGATGCCAATTTTGACTTCTCTCAGGGCTCGGCCGTGCTTCCACTTGCCCCGACACTTTTCCCTGTGGAAACCTGCTGTTTACCACTGAACTGTAGCAAACATCAAATGGGTTTTCTCCAGATTGACATTTGCTCTGATTTAGTGCTAAAGAGTCAGTTTTTCAGGGCAAAGCGGTGGGTCAAAGGCGAAACCACTCAGACTCATGCTTTCTAGGCATGGGACAAGCAGAAGCGTGGACAAGACCTCAGTTTCTACCCCCATCCCGCAACTTAAAATCAGTTCTCTACATTTCAGTCTGTGAGACACACACACACATACAGTCACACTCACTCAGTTACATCAAAACCACTTGTCCTCTATCTGATGGTTGAAGCCCACTTGTTATAGCCCAGGAGTGGAAAGAGGGTCCAAATTCCATGACTGATAATCTGCTCAAAGGGACTGAACATATCACAGATATGGAAAAACTCGCTCATCATTTGCATGTGCTGTGGGGAACTGTGGAGCCTGAGAATCACGTGTGGGCATTTGGTGGAGCTTAATGACATTTCTGAATAACCATCACCCCATCTCAGTATAATCCCTGTAAATTATGAATTCATTGGGAAGTAGCTTTAACTTGCTTATGATTTAGGTTCCTCACCTGTTTTTTTCTTTGTTTTCTTCTTTACAATCATATGTTAAGGCTCATTCACTGTTTATTCCTATAAACATATACCAAAAATAAACTCCGTACTGTCAATATATATAACTCCTCAATGGAAATTCGTCAGGAGAAATTTGCACTAAAATGCTAGCAGATACATTAGATGTAATTTTGCCTAATGTGGATATATTTGCTAACCAATTTTCCTTAATGTATTGCCTTCTGTATGTTGTTTACACAATAATGCACTTTCACGCACACTTTAGCCCACTACAAACACACACACACACAGTGTTTGGCAGCTGAAATATTTAGAAAGATGTGATTTTTGAAGGATGGCTTCAAAAATGTTTCTCAGAAAGGGCAAAGGGCAAAGAAGGTAAGTTTGTCTTTAAATGCAAACTGAATAAGAAAAAGGATTGCAGCCTAAGTCTCCAGCACATTCTCTCTACCCAAAAAAAATCCCATTGCTTGGATGTAGGGGGAGATATAAAAGAATATAATGAGATAAATCTGTCCATGTGATCCGAATCCAAGATATGTGGCTTGCTGTCTGCAATCTCCTGGCTTCATTCTGCAGTTGTCCTAATTGCCTTTGAGGAGGCTTCTGTTCAGCCCCACACCCCATCAGAGCTTTTAGGCCATTCTCTATTCAAGGCAGCAGCTGCTGGAAGCAACCTGGTTGATAACAATAAGAAAATGGGACTATCCAGAACACTCCTCCACAATGGAAGAGGGAATGGGGAGGTGAGTTTTCTGAAAAGCTATGGGAGGAAGCAAATTTTCCATCATTATATAGACATATGGGGGGCATTTTACCCTTGGGAAGGAAATGCCATATGTTCTGTGTACTGCTCTAGAGCATCGCTTGCATAGAAGCCACGCTGCTGACATCAGCATTGCAGAATCATTCCACTCCGAGGGCTGAGAATACCAGATTGTGCTCAATCCCCTCTCCGACCATCTGTCAAGGCCTCCCTCTCCCCCCGCTTTACCGTGTCTACCTCAATTAGGCAACTCACCCTCTGCAAGAGATCACCTCTAAAACACCTCAAAATGTCCTCTTTGCAGCTTGATTGAAAAACAAAAACACTTGCTTCAACTAGAGCCTAAAGCAGCATTTCTCAGCTTGCTCCTCTCTTCCAAGAGATTACTGGATTATCACTCATCATTCTTGACCGTTTGCCATGTTGGGTGGGACTGATGGGACATATGAAGTGCACCAAGTTGGTAGAAATTGGCTTAACCTAGGTATGGAGAGGGACGCAGGTGGTGCTGTGGGTTAAACCACAGAGCCTAGGGCTTGCCAATCAGAAGGTTGGCGGTTCGAATCCCCACGACGGGGTGAGCTCCTGTTGCTCTGTCCCAGCTCTTGCCAACCTAGCAGTTCAAAAGTATGTCAAAGTGCAAGTAGATAAATAGGTATTACTCCAGTGGGAAGGTAAATGGTGTTTCCATGCGCTGCTATGGTTCGCCAGAAGCAGCTTAGTCATGCTGGCCACATGACCCGTAAGCTGTATGCCAGCTCCCTCGGCCAATAAAGCAAGATGAGTGCTGCAACCCCAGAGTCGTCCACGACTGGACCTAATGGTCAGGGGTCCCTTTCCCTTTAGGTATGGAGAACCTTTGGCCCTCCAGATGTTGTTGGACTCTGACTCCCATCAGGCAACATCATCAAGGAAGATTGGTGTTGTAGTCCAGTAATACCTGGAGGAGCACATGTTTCCCACCTGGGCCTAAATGAGCACAAACAAAAATCAATTTAAAATAATTTTTTCAGTTGGGTATACTAAGTAATAGTGACTAGTGTAAGTTGCTGAGTTTCAGTAGTGGCCCAGTTGTTCCTTATCAATTTATTTCCCCTTGGAGAAACAGCCATTGGCTTAGAAGTGTTTCTCAACCTGTGGGTTCCCAGGTGATGTTGGACTACAACTCCCATCATTCCTAGCCAGCATGATCAGTGGTGAGGGATGATGGGAGTTGTAGTCTAACAACATCTGGAGACCCACAGGTTGAGAACCACTGGCTTAAAGGGTGGGCAAGACAGCCTGCATTACTGCTTGGTTGCAGTGACATTCTCAGACTAAGGAACCAAACCTTGAGCAAGATCTGAAGAAAAACAAAGCGTAGAAAAACACTATCAGGAAAGAGTTCCCAGTTGTGAGGAAGGAATACCACTCTTCTGGAGGGTTAGAAAGCAGACAGCACCTTTTGTGTATCTGGAGCTCCTTGAGAAGCTTGGCTTGAGAGTTGAGCCTAATGTGCAAGCTTGATCACAGCTGAAAGCTAAGTAAAAGTATAAATGGCTAATCAATGCTGGTTATTGAGTGGCGCATTAATAGACACTTTAAAACATTGGTATTGAGAGACTTACTGCGCATCACAAGCTGGAATGAGGAATTGGAAGTGGGGATGCAAATCAATTTGCATGTGAAAGGAAACCTACCATATTGGCACTTTCCAAAAGGATATGCGAACCATAACACAGCCATCCTTTGAAATTCTCTGAATTTTTCAATGCAGTTCTCCTGCCAAGTGATGTTTACGAAAAATGCATACATATCAGGAACCAGAGTCAGGTCAGCTAACTCTCTATTCAAAGAAACCAAAACAGTGCAAGTCTAGTGATCACAGCATCTCTTCCCAGTAGGTCTTGCTCTAATGAGGCAGTTGCGAGGACTGGAGACCCCCCACCTTCCTACTTTGCACTGCTCTCTGTCTCCTCCTCCTCTGGTTCCTTCCCAAGCAGCCTAAGGCTCTATGGTCTTGTCTCTCTTTGCTCTGCCCTCTTCATTCCTCTTCATGTTCTGGTTGACTGGGAGAGGGGGGGCAGCAGGAGGGGGCATTACCTGGCTTATTCAGCAGACTGCCTCAGGTTCTGCCTTATTATCAAGACACGTTAGAATTTATTTGACAGATTAGATTGGTGTAAAGGTAAAGGTAAAGGGACCCCTGACCGTTAGGTCCAGTTGCAGATGACTCTGGGGTTGCGGCACTCATCTCGCTTTACTGGCCGAGGGAGCTGGCGTACAGCTTCTGCGTCATGCAGCCAGCATGACTAAGCCGCTTCTGGCAAACCAGAGCAGTGCACAGAAACACCATTTACCTTCCCATTGGAGCGGTACCTATTTATCTACTTGCACTTTGACGTGCTTTTGAACTGCTAGGTTGGCAGGAGCAGGGACTGAGCTACGGGAGCTCACCCCATCGCGGGGATTTGAACCGCCGACCTTCTGATCAGCAAGCCCTAGGCTTTGTAGTTTAGACCACAGCGCCACCCGTGTCCCAGACTAGATTGGTGTAAGATTGAGCTTATTTCATAGTTGCACGGCAGCCATGGATGGGTGAAGTTCGTTCGTTCATTCGTTCTTTCCTCCCTCTCTCCCTCCCCCCCCCCGTCTGTGTGTGTGTGTGTTTCTGTTGATTAAACATTTATCCAGCATGCTGCATCCTCCCTGCACTTTGTGGCAAATTCAGTCCTTACTTCCAAACTTTTTGGAACCTCTTACTTTATAAAGTTCTTCTCTGGGGCTCTTCTCAGGATGCCAAATGTAGTAATGTGGATCATGACCACTCAGAAAGAAGAATCCCTCTATGGTAAGGTTACCAGATTTTTTTCAATGAATCTGGGGACACTTTAAATAAATAACCAAATAAATAAATACTACACGTTCAGGACGTTGATGTTGCAGCAATGGTGGTGGCAGGGGGCGGCCGCTGCCTTGACCTCAACCGCCATGTTTCCCCTTCCTCTGAAGCTTCTATCTCCTTTCTCCATGAGCCTGGGCAGTGCCTGAGTTGTTGATTCTTTGGTGGTGGTGGTGGTAGGGAAGCGGTGTGCGGTGGGTCAGGCATGGAAGGCCACCATTCCCATCGGAGCAGCCCCATTCCCATTCCTACTTGCGTGCAAGCAGGAAGGGGCAGTGATCCCTCAGCTGGGAAGGGAGGCTTCCCATTGCCTAACTGAGAGGTCCTTGCCCCCTCCTGCTTGCACACAAGCTCTGATAGACAGCGTGAAGCCTCCCTTCACAGCTGAGAGATCCCCGCCCTGCTCCTGCTTACACACAAGTAGGAGTTGGGAGGCTGCTCCAATAGGCAGCATGAAGCCTCCCTTCACAGCTTAGTTGCGGAGGTCAAGGGAGGTGGAGGCAGCCCAGAAGCTGCATCTTAGAGCCCCTTCATCACCATCATATGGGGACTTCTGAGCAGCTCCTGAAGCCAGCCAGAGCCAACTGCTCCGGGCTGCTGAGACTGCGGCCACTGCATTTCCTGGGGACATTAGATGAAATCCGGCAACATTCCAGGGATGGAATTTGTCTGGGGACTTATTCGCAAATCTGGGGACTGTCCCTGGGAAATGGGGATGTCTGGTAACCCTACGTCTATGGTGGCATATTGTTTATAAGAGGCACTCCCCAAAGCGGCTCTCTTTGACCTTTTCAGCACCAGAAGAAAACCTTTTTCATTTCCCCAGACATTAAACTCCAGATACATCACCAGCCCTGTTAATTAAAATATTCTGGTGATCTATAGTTCTGGTGATGCATCTGGAGTTGTAAGATCTGTAGACATTCTGTAACATCTGTAGAGATTCTCTGTGTGGCTGCTGCCTACCTTGTTATCCTGAGTGTTACATACATGAAGTATTTAGATTTTCACATTTATAGGGTTCTGTTTTTTATGGAACTGTCTTCCGGACCTTATATTGTTAGCTGTCCAGAAACTATCATTATTGAGCGGCATACACATAAATAGAGTAAAACAAATATTCTGGCATAAATTAAAACCCTGAGCAAATCCTTGCTTGCTAGTGTTTTTTGCAGAATAAGGTGCTACTGCGAGTTGTAGTTGATCCAGACTGTTTAGATCTTTAAAGCAAGTTTGGGGATCCCTCAGGCCTGGGGACTAAAGATGGCCAACCCTTAGGGCTGTTCCTAAATGCCACCTGTTTACTGGCCCTGCTCCATCCTCTCCTACAGTGCTTTTCTTCATCTGCAAAGTGCTCTTGAACCATGACATTGCTCTTACTTGCCTGCACGGAGGGTCAAGGTGCAGAAAACCTCTGACTTCTCTGTGGCTGCAGTGTAGCCTACTTTACAAAGGTAAGTGGCACATCTATTTCTCTAACCAATTTTGCTTCTAGTCCTGCTCACTATGTGGCCCCCAGAAGCTTGCCCATAAGGGAGGTTGGCCCTTAGCCTGAAAAAGTTCAGTTCAAGGTTGGGCAAAGATTACAGGAATCAAAGAACGTCAAGGATTATTTAAGCTGAAGGGACACTGAAGCTGATAGTTAAACTGTGGAACTAGCTCTCACCGGAGGCAGAGATGGTCACCAGCATTGCTGGCTTTGAAAGATAATTAAATAAATTCATGGTGGAGAAGGCTATGTTCTACCTTCACTGTTGGAGGCAGTACACCTATGACTAGCAGTTGCTGGAAATTACAGGAGAGGAACAACTGCAGTGCTTGAGTCCTGCTTGTGAGCTTCCCATAGACATCTGGTTGTCCACCTTGAGAGGATGCAGGATGCTGGACTGCAATGGGATAATGGCCTGATCCAGCAGGCTTTCCTTGTGTCCTTATCTCACAAGCCCACATGATTTGATCTTCCCCGCAGCAGACTGAGCCCCAAGCCCCAAGCTTTTCCATGGCAGATGGGATCCTAATAAAGGAAATTGGCAGGCCTAATAATAAACAACCGAGTCTTAATGGAATTAGGTAACAAGTTGAAGGGATTAATTATGGAGGCCCTAAGCAGGTTTTTCTGGAACAATTCATTAGGGCAACATGCCCAGCTAAGTTATAAACAAGCTGTTTCCTTAAAGGGCAATAACATCCTGAGAATAAATAATAATAATATAAACACAGAGTCAGCCAACTTGGCACAGCATCAGAGAGGTGGAGATTGCAATGCAGCACACTCTGGACAAAGGAATTCGAAAGTGGCACACTTCAACCTTGGATTTCCAGGCATGGTTGAATGAACTACCCTCCTTGGTCACCCTCCTTGAAATAGGCTAAGCTGGCTGGGGGACGATGGGAGTTATAGTCCAACAGCACTCATGGGTCTCTGCAACGAGCAATACAGAGTGGAATGTTGGAGTGGAGTGGAGTGCTGTCCAGACTGGAATAAGGTTGGTTTATAATACTTTTGTATATAAGGGCTCCTACCTATCAGGGCCTGTCCAAGTCAGGGCAGAGGCAGCTGCAGCAACCTAGTGTGCAACTCTCCTGATTGTGAGGCTAGCTCTGATGCCAGAAGGACAGTGGGCAACATGTAATCCAAAGTGGCTGGCGTTTTGTGTTGTTTTTTGCCTCAAGGGCATCTGGTGCACCTGAAGACGCAGTGTGGTGTATCGGTTAGAGTGCTGGACTAGGACCTGGAAGACATGGGGTGCAGCATTCAGACTAGCTGAGATGCCCCAAAATGTTCCAAGGCTGTCTCAATGGGCACTCCTCTTTATGCTGTTGCTGCCTTCAAAGTTGCTCAAGCTCTGGCCCAGCAACAGTGAACAAGGGCCAAAGAATGGATATTCTAGCATTTTGAGTCCTGTTTGGCACATGACCCCCCCCCCCCGATATATTTTAATTTCTATCAAAAATTGAACATCATGAAAACTCAGTTCAAAAACAGAACGCAGTTGATCAACTAACCCACTGGTAGTGATTGCTTTTATGAGCTTAGAAATCGCCATGCGGGACTCCAAGTCCAGTCCAGAAGGCCAGTTTTCCAGCAGCTGCTTCATGGAGAAGGTGGGGAAGAAAGACGGCAATCAGTATTTGCAGCATAAACTCTCCACAGAGGGAAAGTTCCTCCTGAACCCTTAATACTTAATTGGCTTAAGTCATGAAACACCTGGGTTTTCAGTGCCTGCTAAAATACTTGACGGTTCTTTCTTCAGTCGCTACACTGCAGCAAAGGATTTCTTTCATTTCTTTAGTTCAGGGGTGGGGGGGGAATAAGCCTTATGGCCGCATTCCTATCTCTGAGAGCAGACTTGAGGTTGCAGCACCTCATTCAGCCAAAGGGACCAGTGCCCACTGGCTGGCAGTAGGAGGATCCATGGCTGATCAAGGGTGGAGCCAGAGTTTGTCATGGTTCTGGATTAACTACTCTGGACTAAAGGCTGAGGAGGGAAACCCATTGACGAGAATAACAAGGAGGAAACAGAAAGGACTAAATGAATTCTGATGAGATAGAAGAACGGGACAACTTCAATAGGCATTGGATAGTCACATAAAATAATGCTGGCCAGAGGGGTGCAGATCACCCTTCTTTGCTACCAGGGATGATGCTCATCGAATGCTTTCAAAGATCCCTTGGGAAAGGATGTGAGAATGGATATAGTAGGGTTGCCATATTTCAAAAGTAAAACCCCGAATAGTTGTTGAGCCAATTAAAGCATGATTTTTTGATTAACTTGCCTAAGATCCAGGACAAAGTGCCACCTTTTGGAAATTCCCCCCAGATGTCAATTCCGCCTTTGGAATGTTGTAAGCTGCCTTGGATCCCAGCTTGAGAGAAAGGCTGGATGATATAAATGTATTGAATAATAATTGTTGGCATCTGTTTGTCCTGGGAAACAATGGAGGAGTTCTCCTTTGGGGGCAAAGTCAAACCGTCAAAGAGTTATAGTGCCTGCTCTGGCTGCAGAGACCGATATGGGGGGGGGGAGATGTTCTGCTGCAGCTGGGGCAGATGAAGGCATCTGGTTGTACTCCTGCCGATGCACCATGGCATTTCTTCTTTCTGTACATCTCCTAGTGGTCATTCCTCCTCTGATCACTATTGTGGATACACAACTTGACTGTCTGTCTCCAGGCACTGCGGTTGCCTGCAAGGGATTCCCACATGGTTGATGTTGCCTGCCTTCATGTCTCATTTGCAGACATCTTTGCCTGAAGCCAGCCCCTTGTGGAGCATGTCCTTGGGGATTGCTCCATCTTCCATTCTGTGGACATGACTATGCCAATGTATTATTGATAAGAATAATAACAACAATAAAATGAATACGAATAGGGTGGGAAGCAGGGAGACCAACAGTAGGCAGAGCCAGGGACAATGACAGGTGGAGACAACGGCTTCCAGCTTTATCCCCACCCTCCTGAGTGCTATAAGGGGCAACCCTGAGACCAAGAAGAGGAAGCTGAAAGCCAGGGGGTCCCCTTGGACTGGTTGAAAGTAAGGTGGGCAGGTGGCTAAGAACAGGCTGAGATTGGTAGGGTAATACAGTGGTATCTCGGGTTAAGAACTTAATTCATTCTGGAGGCCCGTCCTTAACTTGAAACTGTTCTTAACTTGAGGTACCACTTTAGCTAATGGGGCCTCTTGCTGCCGCCACCGCGCCACCACTGTGCAATTTCTGTTCTCATCCTGAAGCAAAGTTTTTAACCCGAGGTAGTATTTCTGGGTTAGCAGAGTCTGTAACTTGAAGCGTCTGTAACCCAAGGTACCACTGTACCCCACTTTCCCTAATGGACCAGCCTCCACCAGCCAAGAGAATGTCTGTGGTGGGTAAGAAATTCAGTTCAGCTTGCCCTGAAAGGTAAAATTACCTAATTTCAAAGCATCTTGCAAACAAAGGCAGAGTGATGCTTTGAAATTCACACATCCCCAAATTTTCAGTGCAGTTCGCCTGCCAAACAGTGTGCTTACAACAGTATATATACTATTGTAAAGTGTGCCTAAAAATGGATATACTGGGGGAAATGTCATACAAAATATGTGTATTAAAAGAAATTCACACTGAAATGCTGAAGAGTTTTCATGAGGACTTAAAAAGAAAATCACAAACTGATGTGGAAATGCGGAGAACAGAACATAAGACTAGAAAAAGTGAGAAACTGAGAGAAACCAGTATGGTGCAGTGGAAGGAGTGTCAAACTAGGACATGGGAGACCAGGATTCAAATCCCTGCTCAGGTTTGAAGCTCACTGGGGGACATTGGGTCAGTCAGTCTCTCAGCCTAACCTACACATCACAGAGTTGTTGTGAGGGCAAAATGGGGAGGAAGGGAACCATGTATGCCACTTTGAGCTCCTTGGAAGGAAAGGTAAGAGATAAATGCAATTTATGATGGATCAATAGATCAATAAAAAATAAACTGAAATCAACATATTTGTTCATCCCTAATAATAATAATAAATTTTATTTATACCCCGCCCTCCCCGGCCAGAGCTGGGCTCAGGGCGGCTAACACCATTAAAATTTCAGTAAAAACATAATAAGGAAAAAAATACAGGTTAAAATGCAATTTAAAATGCAGCCTTATTTTAAAAGTCAAATCCATAAGGGGAGGGAAACATAAGGGCCAGACTGAGTCCAAACCAAAGGCCAGGCGGAACAGCTCTGTCTTGCAGGCCCTGCGGAAAGATATCAAGTCCCGCAGGGCCCTAGTCTCTTGTGACAGAGCATTCCACCAATTTGGGGCCAGTACTGAAAAGGTCCTGGCCCTAGTTGAGGGTCTGCTGCCAGGGTGTGGGCCTTCCTGGGTGCCTTACAATGCTGATTGCATGAGAGACCTCTCATGTGCGTGCTTTTAAAAATTGAAATGCAGCTTCACAAATGAGCTCTCTTGCTGTTTACATGGCACCACCATAAAATTTGGACAAGAGCTCAGATGGCTGCCTTCAAAAGGTTACAGGATTAGCCGGAAGATCACATGACTCCCCTGAAATGTGTCATCCCTTTACATCAAATGCATTGTATTTTTACTTTTTATTTAATGGCTCCCCCCCCCCCCCGGCTCCGCTTTGGAACTCGGAGTCTCTCTCGGTTTCTTGGCTGTGTAAACCAGGCAGTGAAGTTGTCTTCAAGAATCCATGATCATAGCAGTGGGGGCACAGCGAGATGGAAAAAGAGAACAAATGATGCCCATTAAAAGATAGGGCCTCCAGTGTGAATAAATAAGTTCTTCTCTCGCCCCCACCAGTTGCTTTGCTGTAGGCTGATCCTTTGGTGTTCACACAAACCAGTCGAGCTCTGTTATCTGCGGCCGAACAGCCGAGGATGCAAAAGAAGAACTGTGGCTTAGCTTTCCTTTGAACGCACCCACTCAGTGACAGAAACATGACTTTGAAATTTCCCTTCCCTCCCCACTCCAATTTCCAGCCATTAGTTTGGTCCCAAAGGTGTGGTTCCTGTCATATTCCCACAATCTCTGGAAAGAGAGGATGGTTGCAACCCTGTTTAATGAGTGCAAGGAACATTTTTCATATGCTCCAACATTTCTCCGATGAAATTAGGGACATCCTATTCCATAATAGTAATTATTATATTATTTATACCCTGCCTGTCTAACGGAGTTGCTCCAACCACTCTGGGCGGCTCCCAACATATATAAAAACATAAGAAAACATGTTTAAAAAGCTTCCCTATACTTCCCCAACCTTCAGATGAATTCTAATAGTTACTTATCTCCTTGGTTTTGGGGCGGGGTGTCACATAACTTCATACCCTCCAACATTTCTCCAATGAAAATAGGGATGTCCTAAGGAAAAGTCGGACATTCCAGGATCAGATCAGAAAACAGGCTTCCTTAAACATGGGACTGTCCCTAGAAAATAGGGATACTCGGGTGGTCTGCTTTTTTATCCTTAGGTCCACATTCCCTACTGGTCAGCCTTCCTGGGGCCACATGCTGGTAGTGGGCAGGGCCAGAGGCAAAAGTGAGCAGAGCAATGAATGTATATTTTACCTCTGTACAGTCGTGCCATGGGCTCCTCAGCTTCATCAGGATCTGCCATGGCTTGGCTGCCCAAGATCAGTGAGGGGGAAGGGCACCCCCCATTTGTGACTCTAGAAGAAGCAGATCTGCTAGCACTTTCCTCTGCCCCTCTAGGAGAGCACAAAACCTCTTCAGCGATGGGGGAGGACTTTGGCCAGCCATTGAGAGTGGCTGTACAGAAGGAGGTGGATCTGGAGGTCCAGGGACAGTAAACAGTCTTGACCCTGACAACCAGAAACTGCCTTCGTAGATTGAATCAGATGCACCTGCCCAGATGTGCATACACAGCAAACTTACAGGGCAAGAGAGTTCTGTGAGTGAGTTCTCCCATCCTTATTTTTAAGAGCTTGGTGGGAGGAGCATGTCAACTGTTGGGACATCTTCATTGCTTCTATCTAGTTACGGACCTCTTGCTTTGCCCATGTGCCTTGGAATCTTAACTTTTTGACCTTGTGCTTGCTGCTGGGCCTGTAACACTATTAGCCTGAAGAAAAATATATTCTTCACTCTTAAGTAAGAGCCACAGTCATGGTGTTTTGAGGATGGGAGCCTAAGAAGTAGGGAAGTTTCTATAAGCCCCTCTCTATCCCCCATCCAGGCAACCAAGAGGCTATGTCACAGTTCAAGGACTATTCCAGCCAGACAAACAGAGTTGGGGAGCATATGGAGCAAGGGAAATGGGGTGTGTCTGGGAAGCGAGTGTGATCCACAGTGAGTCTCAAATGCCAGAGAGAAAGGCTTGGGGCCATACCATTAATATACCCATTTACCTGGGAATAAGCCCCACTGAAGTCAATGGGTGTGGAACCTTAAATAAGATCTAATAACTCTCAGAGCGGGGATGTCTTTATCATAAAGTTTAAGAAACATACAGCCTGCAACCAATTAAAGATCATTTAGCCAATTAAAGATCATTTAGCCAATTAAGCATCTTGTATTTTAACTGGTTCAATTTACATACATTTGATATTTTTCACTGAAAGTCATCTTTAGGAATTGTCGATGAGAAGCCAACAGTTTTTCGTAAATGTAAGAACTTCAAACTGAGAAAGAGAAGGGCAGGACAAGCAGAACGTGCTGCCATGGCAACGGTGGCATGCATTCAGCCTTGTGCTACATCAATTCTGGGTGGAGGGGTGGAATCCATGGTGCTTTACACCCTTCCTACCCTCTCTCCAGGCTCTTCAGCCTATGGCACCCATCCAGCCTCCATCCGTTCAGTGCAGGATTAGGTAAAGGTAAAGGTACCCCTGCCTGTATGGGCCAGTCTTGCCAGACTCTAGGGTTGTGCGCTCATCTCACTCTATAGGCCGGGAGCCAGCGCTGTCCGCAGACACTTCCAGGTCACATGGCCAGCGTGACAAGCTGCATCTGGCGAGCCAGCGCAGCACACGGAACGCCATCTACCTTCCCGCTGGTAAGCGGTCCCTATTTATCTACTTGCACCCGGGGGTGCTTTCGAACTGCTAGGTTGGCAGGCGCTGGGACTGAACAGCGGGAGCGCACCCCGCCGCGGGGATTCGAACTGCCGATCTTGCGATCGGCAAGTCCTAGGTGCTGAGGTTTTACCCACAACGCCACCCGCCTCCCACAGTGCAGTGCAGGATTAGCTAGCTGAAATTAGATGCTGCAATGTGGACCTTTCATGGGCATTTGGCTGGCCGCTAAGAGAGCAGGATGCTGAATAAACTATGATGGTCCTTTGGTCTCATTCAGGAGCTATGTCCTTATGGTCATCTTCAGGAGCTGAGCATGAATGTTTTGCCTGTGTTCTGTTGGGTAGCAATAATTCCTTAGGCTTGCAAACAGGTTGTTTCGGGCACACCTGGGCAGGTGCGCATGGAGATTCAACTGGGAGGGTTAAGGCTAGCTAAACACCCTTGGGTAATTTGAGAGTGAAATGGGAGATTCAACACTTGCATTCTCAGCTGTTGGCCTGGGGCTTTGGAGATAACCTGTATCACCCTGAGAGTGGGTGAATCAGGATGTCCTCTCTACTTACTTCAGGTACCAGGAATCAAGGAAAGGGGTATATCAAATACTACCATAGTCTCTGGCTAGAGGCAGGCTTGCCCAAGTAAACAGTAGCCTATACACATACAGCTTCACACATAGACTGTCACATCTGCAGATCAGGGAGCATAAGAAGCTGCTGTATACTGAGTCAGGCCATGGGTCCATCTAGTTCAGTAATGTCTGCAATGACTGGTAGCAGCTCTGCAGGATTCCGGACAGGGGTCTCCCCCAGTCCTATCTCGAGATGCTGAGGATTGAACCTAAGATCTTCGAAGAACAAAGCTGATGCTTTGCCACTGAGCTGCTAATAAATTAAGAGCATCTCCATGTGGAACACTACAAGATTGATATAAGAATTTCACATCGTGGATATTGCTGACATAAGAACTGAATAGATTGTATTTCCTGGTCAATCTGCAGGACTCTAATTTCTTATAATACGTTTGGTTTATATGGTTTATATTTTGATATGACATGTTGAATTGTATTTTAAAAAGAATTAAATAATCTTTTTTTAAAAAAAAAAAAAGAATTCATATAATTACATACAGCCTGTCACGTTGTGTATGTTGTTCAGTTTTGCATTTAGTGACAAAGGGTTTGATAGTGTTTTGAATAAATTATATCCACCTCACCTGTGCATCATCCCATTATCTCCCTGCAAAGAGAGCAGGTCTCCAAGCTTCAAAATGGCAACCCTTCCATTATGCTCATCACAATTGCCAGGCAAACAATGCCCCAGACATCTCCAGTCCTGTTTCAATTAATCTGCCTTCTAGTTTGTTTGTTTTTGGTTGTTGTTGTTCATTATGGATTGATTGCTATCACTCTTTGCATTTTACCATTTGAAAAATGTAGAATTGCACTCTGCACAAAATAAAATTTCAGTTATGTTTGATTTTGTTCTGTGTGTGCATCAAATACATTCTCGTTCTCTATTCCCTCAAAGCAGATATATATATTTATTTCTCTCCATGCCCAGAGTGCTTCTGATTAGCACAGAGGGTGTGTGGAGTGGAACAAAAGGAGCTTGAGGCAACAGCAGGTTCCCCTTCACACACACACACACACACACACACACAAACACAAACAAAAGAAAGAAAGAAAGAAAGAAAAGATTGCTAATTCAGGGACTTTCAGTTGCAAAATATAACAGATGTTCACAGGATAGCAGCAGAAACCCTCCGATGCAAATTGAGCTAGTAATCTAGCCTGAGCATCACCAGCGGCAATTGCAAATGAAACAAAGTGGTTAGGCTAAATCAATATTACTCTGTATTAAAGGAAGCCGCATTTTGAATAAAGCTGTTTCGCTCAAATGCATCCCCAAAGGTGGCCCCCTTTTCCATATTACACTTCTGCCGTGAGCATCAAGACAGCACGCACAGGTGCCAGCAGGAGCAGACACAGTTCACAAAATCACAGAGCATAGTATGATGCTTTACACTGAATCAGACCATTGGTCCATCTAACTCACTACTGTTTACATTGACCGACAGTAGATCTGCAGGGTTTCAGGCACAGGTATCCACCATCCCTACCTGGAGATGCCAGGGCTTGACCCTGGGACCTTTTGCATGCAAAAAAGATGTTCTACCACCTTTCCCACTGCAAGTGGATTAGGCCCACTACCCAACTCAGAGGATGAATACTTGCATAAGATTTGGAGGCTTGGGACTAAAAAGGTAAAAGGTAAAGGACCTCTGGATGGTTAGGTCCAGCCAAAGGTGACTATCAGGTGTGGTGCTCATCTTGCTTCAGGCCAAGGGAGCCCACATTTGTCCACAGACAGCTTCATTCGGTCAGCATTGACTAAATCACTTCTGGCACAACAAAATACGGTGACAAGTGCCAGAGTGCACGGAAATGCTGTTTACCTTCGCGTCGCAGCTGTACCTATTTATCTACTTGCACTGATATGCTTTCGAACTGCTAGGTTGGCAGGAGCTGGGACAGAGCAACGGGAGCTCACCCCATCACACGGATTTGAACAGCTGACCTTCCAATCAGCAAGCCCAAGAAGCTCAGTGGTTTAGACCACAGCACCACCCGCAACGTGTGCTCAGGAATAATCTCCACTAATCAGTTATAATGTTAAAATATGTTATTAAAATGTGACACCAGAAGGCGCTGTACAGCAGCGATCTGTCATCAATGGAAAATTGCATTGAGAGCTATATTACTTTTTAATAGCATTTTACAGACCAGTGTAGATCCAGTCCCAGTTTCTCATCACTGTTTTAAATGGTCTTCACTTGGGAAGTACTGGAGGGAGACTGGGGCCACCTCTAGGTAGCGCCGGTTTTACACACAACCTAAGCAAGCTGCAGTGGTTAGGAGATTCCTGTTCCCATCAGACAGCTACAACTGATGTAGAAACGTGCAGAACTGAACTTAAGATGGGGGAAAATGAGAGAAAACAAAATCGACAGATTCACCCGCCCCTAATCACACCTAATGCTTACCTAGCATTGCTGTTTTGTTTTTAGCATGGCATCAAAGTGCTAACCTGAAGAAGATGAAACATGTAATTTGCACAGCTTCTGTCACTTTCATTTTGATCACAGTCAAATATAGATGTTTTCATCTGAGAGAGAGAGAGAGGGAGGTGTGTGCTGTTGGGTATCAGAATTAAATTAAACATTTCCTCCTTTTCTTTGACCTGCTGCCACCTGTTGCAGAAATAAATACCCTTCTAGCGTGATATGAAGCCATCCAGCAGTTTTAGTATGCTTCAGATTCACCACATCATCTCTAATAATATGCAGCCTGTGTCAGAAATGTGTCTCTACACTGCACAGATGTTATATTGGCCTTGGAGACCTCAATCACTGGATGATGGGGTGACGTGGGGAGGAGACAGCCAGGCTAATGGAAAATGAATGGCCCACATCTCGGAAAAACGGGTTGTAATTTGTAAGAAAACTCGCGCAGCATGGCATTTTTGTTCCTTAAACCCTGATGAGCTGTCCGCACTAAGATCAACATCATCTTTACCTTTCATCTTCGGAGAAATGTGTTTATCAGCTGTTAGCTGCCATACTCAGGGTTAAGCACACTCTAGGTCTGCAGAATGATTAAAGCGGGTCTTTTAGCTGAGCAATTGTATCTTTAAAAGATGTTGAACCTGTCTATTCATGGCATGAGGTGTCTAACAACATCGCAAATCAGGGACTTTTCAGGTTAGAAGAAAGGTGACTGGCGGCATGCTCCAATTCAGGTCTATTTGGAGACAAGCCGAATTGAATTCAATGGGACTTACACCCACTGAAGAGAAGACCATGAGGCAATATGAGAGGCATCTTCAGATATCTAAAGGGCTGTCTCATGGAAGATGACACACATCATGGAAGATGGAGCAAGCTTGTTTTCTGCTGCTCCAGAAGGTAGGACCCCAACCAATGGATTCAAATTACAAGAAAGGAGTTTCTGAGTAAACATTAGCAACAACTTTCCAAGGGTAAGGGCATGTTCTGGAATAGGTTCCCTGGGAAGGTGGTGGACTCACCTTTAATGGAAGTTTGTAAACAGAGGTTGGCTACCCATTTGTCAAGGATTCTTTAGCTGTGATTCCTGCATTTCAGGGCTTCCCTGAACCTTAGAGTTTTCATGAGAAACATGTGTGGTGAGCAAATGTGGTAATAGGATGACCTTGGGCCAGTCGCCCACAGCCTAAATGCCACAGTAGCTGGTGCCCAGTGAGAATGGGTGGGGAAGCAGGGAGCCCTACAGTAGGTGAGGCCAGAAACAATGACACACAGAGCCAACCAATGCTTGTTTTGTCCCTGTCCCCCTCCCTGGTGTGTTCTACGTCTGCTTACCCTCGTTGGTGGGCAGCTTTGCAGCCACACCACGGGCCCTGCAATTATCTTGCTGGGGGCCAGAGATTGGCAGCCTGCTTGATGGCACTTGGCCACGCCAGTGGCTCTGGGCAAGGCTGCCCTATGGGAGTGGGCTTGGTTGGCCAATCAGCACTGGCTGGGTGTGCCCCGTTAGGGAATTTAAAGCACAACAACAACTACAACTACAACAGAGCCAGTGTGGTGTAGTGGTTAAGAGCAGTAGTCTCGTAATCTGGGGAACCGGGTTCGCATCTCTGCTCCTCCACATGCAGCTGCTGGGTGACCTTGGGCTAGTCACACTTCTTTGAAGTCTCTCAGCCCCACTCACTTCACAGAGTGTTTGTTGTGGGGAAGGAAGGGAAAGGAGAATGTTAGCCGCTTTGAGACTCCTTCGGGTAGTGATAAAGCGAGGTATCAAATCCAAACTCTTCTTCTGTCATAATTTGACATATAACATTGCTGATAAATTTGTAGCTTCTGTTTACATTCCATTTCAACAGAATAATATTTTCCACTTAGTATTCGGGAATGACTTCATTATACATGAAAAGCCTTGCAAATCCCAGAATGGCCACTTACTTGAAACAGGACTTCTTCTCCTGACCTTCCAGGCAGAAAGCATGTAGATTGGGGGAAAAGAATTACTCTGTAATGGTTCTGCTGCATTGCTAAGGCAGAGCATATCTTCAGATTCATTCTGGCATTGTCTGAACACATGTTTCTAGCAGTTATTGATTTCTTGGATGATGAGGTACTTTGTGTGAGCCTTTGCTAATATGTGCTGAAGTTGTCACCAGCTTCTCCTTGATGTCTCTTGAGAAACATGGTTTCCAGGGAACAAACACTTTCATAAGAACATACAAGAATATAAGAAGAGACTGTTGGATCAGGCCAAGCAGCCTGATGTTGACTATGGTTCATGTTGGCCTCCCCACCCCTAGTTGAAGTGGACAGGATGAAAATGATTGCCTTGGGAAAGAAAACTCACAAATGTTGAATTCATCTCACATGCTTGTAAGGACATAATAACATAAGAAGAGGCTGCAGGATAAGGCCAATGGCCCATGTGTTCTCACAGTGGCCAACCAGAAGGAAGCAGGATCCAAGCAGAAGAGCACTCTCCCTGCAGTTTCCAGTAGGGTTGCCATATGTCCCGGACATTACTTTCCTAAAACCTCAACAACTTTTCATGGTGTCCTGATTTTTACTTTCTGAAATATGGCAGCCCTAGTTTCCAGCAACTGGTATTCAGAAACATTACTGTCTCCAATCACGGGGGCAGGGCATACCCATCATGGCTAGTAAGCGTTGAAAGCTTTATCCTCCATAAATTTATCTCATCCTTTTTTAAAGCCATCTGAGTTGGTGGCCATCACTGCCTCTTGTGAATCCTATAGTTTAATAATGTGCTGTGTAAAGAAATTGTCCTTTTTAGTTTGTCCTGAATCTTCCAACATTCCAGTTCACTGCATGTCCCCGAGTTCTAGTGTTATGCAGGCAAAGGGGGAAATTTTCTGTATCCACTTTATCTATGCCATGCATTATTTTATAAACTTGCAACATGTCACCACTTGCTTGCCTTTTCTCTAAACTAAAAAGTTCCCAGTGCAGCAACCTTTCCTCTCGGGGGAGTTTCTCCATCCACTTGTTCATTTTGGCTGTCCTTTCCCGAACCTCTTCCAACTATACAATACCCTTTCATAACGATATTGGCAATTTTATTTTCAACTCCTTTCCTAATAATCTCTAGCATGGAGTTTGCCTTTCTTCACACTGGGCTGACATCTTCATTGAGCTATCTACTGCCACCGCAAGGTCTATGAACTCTCCCCCTATGAACTCTCATTTTAAGCAAAATAAAGTGAAAAGAAGCTTTCCAATGCTCTTCATTTCCCAGAAAGCGTTATGGAGCAGCCATATAATAATTCAAGCTGTTTTAGTTCTGTAGTCTTAAGAAAATTGTATTTTCTAAAGCACACAAAAAAATGTGACAGTTGCACCCTTCTAGCATATGTTTCTCCCATAATCAGGACAAGTAGGAGGAATGGTTGATGTTAAATGAGGGCATACAAGCAGTTGTATGAGTGAATCCAGCACATAGCAAAGTTGTGTTGATCACCATATGCACTCTGCAGTCTCTGAAGCAGCATAGCTGCTGATGTCAGCACACATGAGATCAAATTATTTTCACTTAGAAGAATCAACCTATAAATATCAGTGCCAGACTTAGTGCCGCACCAGTAAATGCAAGGGGGAGACTAAACAGGCTGTGTTTGTGTGCCACGCTTGCTGTGGAATGACAGCGATGGTAATGGGGCAAACATGACATCTGTTCAGCACTGCCACCATTTTGCCTCTGACTTCACATGGAGACGTACATCTGCGAGATAACTTTGCTCCATTCTCCTTGGCTCCCTTGTAAGCCTGGCAGGCTCTGATGTCAGGAGCTTTAGGGTGTCAGGCTATCTGCTTCTTCCACCCTTGGAGCCTCTGAAAACCAGCTGCTGGGAATTACAGGATAATTCTGGTGCACTCAGGTCCTGCTTGTGGACTTGCAGAAGCACCCAGTTGGCCACTGTGAGAACAGGTAGCTGGAATAGTTGGACCACTGACCTGTTCCAGCAAAAGTCTTATGTTCTTATGATGTAGGAAGTCTTCAGAAGGGGACAGTAGGACATTAAAGGTAAAGGTAAAGGGACCCCTGACAGTTAAGTCCAGTCATGAACGACTCTGGGGTTGTGGCACTCAACTTGCTTTACAGGCCGAGGAAGCCAGCGTTTGTTCGTTCCGCAGACAGTTTTTCCAGGTCATGTGGCTAGCATGACTAAGCCGCTTCTGGCACAATGGAACACCAACACCAGAGCAGCGCATGGAAATGGAGTTTACCTTCCCGCCGGAGCGGTACCTATTAATCTACTTGCACTTTTTTGGGGGTGCTTTCAAACTGCTAGGTTGGCAGGAGCTGGGACCGAGCAATGGAAGCTCACCCCATCGTGGGGATTCGAACTGCCGACCTTTTGATCAGCAAGCCCAAGGCTCAGTGGTTTAGACCACAGCACCACCAGCGTCCCCAGGACATTAGGAGCCAGCAAACACTGGGAAGAAAGGAGCTGTGAGGGGTTAAAGCAAGGAAGATTCTTCTGTGCATTCTATCTTCAGAGTTCTATAGCTGGCGCCTTAGAAACAGCATCATTATTATCAGAGCAACTGACGAAGGCAGAAATTGAAACATTTTACTATGAGAATCTGTAATGTCTGCTTTGTTAGTCACTGTAATAAATATATGGCTTTAGTGATTAGCTTTATCCTTCTGGGATCCAGAACAAACTTGTCTGAAGTGTTGTTTGATGCCCCCCCCCTTTCTCCACACACACACAAACACATTTGTTTGTATGAAGGATAAAACATTATGTCTGAGTGTACCCAGAGGATTCACTATGAAGCAAACAAGAGAGATCTTGATAAACATTGAAATTGTTGCAAGATGTCATCAATCTCATGACACGCTGTCAAAACCCATTATGGTAACTCAGAATTGGGTTGTTGCAATAAAAACTTGCCTACAGATTTTTTTGAATTATTGTTTTCTTAATAACACAGACAACCTACAAACCAGTACTATATGCTTATAGAGGGTTTATCAGCCTCAACGTTTTGCCACTGAGTTGCTTCTGAAAAAAGTATGTCACAATAGCCGTCCTAGATGGAAGGATACCCAAATTCCAGTTGTTTTGATTGTTCTGCTCTGAATACAGTTTCAGTTCCTGCTCATTTTATTAGTACCATGCTTATGGTCTGATGGATGCCCAGGCATTGTTATGATAAATGAATCCTGGAGTCTGAGTGAAGGGGACATCTAAATGGATGGGTTTTCACGTCTGAGAAAGCAATGTTTGCAAATCTGCTAGGAGGTGTTTTCATGTCCATTGATTTAATCCAAGGGTGGGGAGACTTTGTCAACCTAAGGGTCACGTCCCACTGACAAGTGGGGCCAGAGGCAAAAGTGGACAGAGCAATTCATTTACCTTTTCACACAGACCCTTTCTATACAGGCAAACAAGAGTCATTTTCAGAGTAGAAGGACACACTCCAGCCAGGCAGAAACACTCAATGAGCTGCTAGTAGTCATGCAGCCATCTTCTGGAAGGTTCCTAAAGTAATTTATTTTTCCATGTGGAGTAGCAAAGTTTGGGAAACTGCCCTTGCTGAAATAGGAGAAAAAAACCTTACACAAAAAAATTGTTGTTGTTGTTTAGTCGTTTAGTCGTGACCGACTCTTTGTGACCCCATGGACCACAGCACGCCAGGCACTCCTGTCTTCTACTGCCTCCCGCAGTTTGGTCAGACTCATGTTAGCAGCTTCGAGAACACTGTCCAACCATCTCGTCCTCTGCCGTCCCCTTCTCCTTATGCCCTCCATCTTTCCCAACATCAGGGTCTTTTACAGAGAGTCTTCTCTTCTCATGAGGTGGACAAAGTATTGGAGTCTCAGCTTCAGGATCTGTCCTTCCAGTGAGCACTCAGGGCTGATTTCCTTCAGAATGGATAGGATTGATCTTCTTGCAGTCCATGGGGCTCTCAAGAGTCTCCTCCAGCACCATAATTCAAAAGCATCAATTCTTCAGCGATCAGCCTTCCTTATGGTCCAGCTCTCACTTCCATACATCACTACTGGGAAAACCATAGCTTTAACTATACGGACCTTTGTTGGCAAGGTGATGTCTCTGCTTTAAGATGCTGTCTAGGTTTGTCATTGCTTTTCTCCCAAGAAGCAGGCACCTTTTAATTTCATGACTGCTGTCACCATCTGCGGCGATCACGGAGCTCAAGTAAGTAAAATCTCTCACTGCCTCCATTTCTTCCCCTTCTATTTGCCAGGAGGTGATGGGCCCAGACACAAAAATTACATATAGCCAAAGAATGGGAGAGATGGTGTGTCTACAATGGTGGTGATATTAATTTATTGCTTGCTTCTTCACCCTAATGTTCCAGAGCACCTTACAACAGTTTTAAAATAGAGATTGGTAGAATGCTGTTGCCTTTATTTATATTTGGTGTCTAACGATGGGACTTTGCTTATGGAGGTTAAATGGCCAAGTAGCAGAGGAAGAAAATATTCCACTGTGTACCTTGGAAAGTCACTGTGAACATATGAACATAGGAAAAGCCTATTTTCAACAGCCATTTTTCCCAGCATCCTGTTCTCACTGTAACAAACCCGGTGCCTCTTGCGGGAAACCAATAAGCAAAACTTGAGCACAAGAGCACTCTCTCCTCTGGAGGTTTCCTGCAGCTGGTGTTCAGAAGCAATACTTCCTCTGACCAGGAAGGCAGAGCATAGCCATCATGACTAGTAGCCCTTGATAGCCTTTTTCCTCCATGAGCTTCTCTAATCCTCTTTTACAGCCATTGGAGTTGGTGGCCCTCACTGCCTCCTGTGCCAGTGAATTCTGCAGAGAAACAATGTTCTGTGTTAAGAAGTACTTTCTTTTATCTTTCCTGGATCTCAGTTAGGCAATGCAGTTCTCCAGCCAAGTAATGTGTCCAAAAATGCACATACTGAGGTTAAGGTGTGCATAAACATGCATGTATTAGTGAAAGCTAACATGAACCTGACCAAACTGCGGGTGGCAGTGGAAGACAGGAGTGCCTGGCGTGCTCTGGTCCATGGGGTCACGAAGAGTCGGACACGACTGAACGACTAAACAACAACAACATTAGTGAAAGCAACATACAAAATGTTATTAGGGGAAATTTTTTTACAGACAGACAGAGCATTCAAAAGTGTATATGAAGAGAAATCTGCACTGAAATGCTGGTGAATTTTCACAGGGACTTAAAATAAATAAATCAGCGGATGTGGAAATGTGAATTTGTGATTGGAAGAAATGAGAAACCCAAACTGACAGATTTGCTCTTCTCTATTACCCAACTTTGCTTCCATTTCCTCTTGACTTACTTTTTATCTTAACTCTCCCAAAATGAATCTCCAGGTTTGCCAAAATAAGGACTGCCATAATATATCATTATATCACATCTATTAAATTAGGATAAAAAAATTCCTTCCAGTAGCACATTAGAGACCAACTAAGTTTGTTATTGCTGTGAGCTTTTGTGTGCATGCACACTTCTTCAGATACACTGAAAGAGAAGTCGCCAGACCCTTATATACAGTGAGAGGGTGGGGAGGGGTATTACTCAGAAGGGTGGTGGGAATGGGTGATCGGCTGATAGGTGTGGTAAACCTGTAGACGACTGTTAATGACTGCAATTGGTCTTACAAGAAAAAGCAAGGGGTGAGATGGCTAAAAGAAAAAGCAAGGGGTGAGATGGCTTATCTCTTAATGAGATAAGAATCCAATGTCTCTATTCAGACCAGGTCTCTCCATGGTTTTAAGTTTGGTAGTAAGTTGCAAGTTCTCTTTCCAGTCTATTTCTGAAATTCTTTTGTAATAAGACAGCTACTCTGAAATCTTGCATAGAATGTCCTGGGAGACTGAAGCGTTCTCTGTCTTGTGATTCCTGATGTCAGATTAGATTAAATTAGGAGAAATTGTTTTCAGAAATGTGCAAATTAGTCAAAATTGCATACAAAAGTGTGTGCATTAGGAAAATTTTGCACTAAAATGCTCTTGAGTTTTCATGTGGATTTCATGTGTGCGGGGGAAAAGAACAACAACCCACAGACTTCTGTGGAAATACAGAGAAATGAATTTAAGATTGGAAAAATAAGAAACAAAAAAATTGACAGATTCATCCATCCTTACTTGTTTCTCAGTGGACCCATTTTTTCCAGCACTCATTGCCCATGTTTGCTGTTAAAAGGACTGCCTTGTTCCTCTCTCCATTTTCTTATATTGATTTGAAAGGGAATGGTGTGGAACCTGCCCAAAGGGGGAGGAGGAGGGGGGGGAACACAAGGTGGTCATTGGCATCAGCATGTGGAAATTTGACATGGCGTGTAACTAAATGCACTACACAGAAAAGTTGTGAAGCTTTCTGAGTACCTGAAGTTGTGATGCCTTTCATCTCTGAGCTTTTTGGTTTAATACTAGCTGAGATCAAAGTGGTATTTCAGAACAAGATGGATGGGAGGCCCATTAGAAATGACAGGGGATCTAACCCATAGCACAGCATGCTGCCAGGCAGAGGGTACACCCCTCTGAACTCTTTCAGTAGACTGTTCTACACTCGCTGAGCTGCAATGACTTTGTAGCATTGCGCCATAAACTGTATTTGACTCTGGAAGTGACCCAGAAAAGTAAAGAAATGAACAGAGACACTATCAGTGAGAAATGCTATTCTCACGCATCAGCCGTACAGCAGAGGGATGCTGATTTCTTTGCTGATTTCTTTGCAGAAATGTTTGTCCGACTTTGGTAATACCAGAACTCAGGATGCATACAAAGAAGTTGGTTGGCATGGCGTAAAGTAAGGATGTACTTACCGTATTTTTCGCCCTATAGGACGCACTTTTTCCCCTCCAAAATTGAAGGGGAAATCTGTGTGCATCCTATGGGGCAAATGCAGGCTTTCGCTGAAGTTTGGAGAGCGAGAGGGGTCAGTGTGCACCGATCCCTCTCACTCTTCAGGCTTCAGGAAGCTATCAGCAAGCCTGGGGAGCCTGCGGGAGTTCCTGCAGGGCTCCCTAAGCTGCGGATAGCAGCCTGCTGCCCAGAGTGCCCCGCGCTTGAGGCAGATATCCACAGCCTTCCGCCTGGAGCGCCGGGCGCGCTGAAGCAGAGCGCCCCGCGCCTCGGGCAGATATCCTTTTCTCTTCTAAAAACTACGCTAGGTGCGTTTTTAAAAGAACGGGCTTCCCCCGCGGCTGGGGGGAAAATAATTTTCCCCCCCCTTTATTCCCCCCCCTCAAAAAAATTAGGTGCATCCTATGGGCCGGTGCGTCCTATAGGGCGAAAAATACGGTAACTATGCGCTTTATAGCTAGTGTTATGGGTTTGTGGGGGAACAGGGATCCCCCCCCCCAGATCCCTGGGTGACAGATTCCCCCCTCCAGATTCTTGAGTGCTGAGGTTTTATCAGAGCTGACAGGCTGAGCTTGCTTTTTACTGCCAGACAGAAGGGCGGAGGGAGATGATGGTCCTGGCATTAACCCATCACAAAAGCCACCAATGAGACAAAGACAATGGGAACAAGGAGGAGAATATTGGGCAGGACTTCATGCACACTGGCTGGGAGAGAGACTAGGGGGCCATGACTGGCTGCTGCTTTGGGCCAAGGCAGGACAGATGATATTATTATTATTATTATTATTATTATTATTAGTATTAGTATTAGTATTAGTATTACTTAATCACTTCCCATGAGGCACCTCAAAGTGATTTACAGTGCAATAAAACATATTTAAAACAATTACATCTTTTAAAATGGTTAAAACAGTTATTATTATTATTATTATTATTATTATTATTATTATTTATATGCCACCCATCTGACTGGGTTGCCCAGCCACTCTGGGTTACTCCCAACAATTGCATAGAAAAGGAATTTAAAAATAATAAACAGCTAAAAGACAATAACAATGTCATGTATAAAATTAGTTTTAAATCCACCACAGATCCCTACTGGCATAACAATCTCTACTTTGAAGGTCTGTTGAAAGGAGGAAGTCTTCGAGAAGTGACAAATGGTAACAGAGATGGCACTTGTCTGATAAGAGGAAGATGCAAAGGGTCAGGGCCACCACACGAAAGACCCGATTCTGACTTTGCATGGAACAGCCTTCTGGATAGGATGATATCTGCAAGGTGTCCTCTACTGCAGAACACAATAATCAGTTGGGTGTATAGGGAATGAGAAGATTGTTTAGTTGTTGTCACCATTAATTTAAATGCACACAAAAAGAATCTGGGTTGAAAAATAAGCAAAGACATGGCTGTGGTTTTGCTCCTCTTGGGGAGTTTCTCAAGCTGAATTTATGGGAGGCTCCATGACTAACCCTTCAAAATGGGGACTTGCCATGATTAATCGCACTGTCACCTCAAGAGAGTGACTCAAGGACAAATACGCCATTGCTTTGTGTTGGTCAAGTGCAATGTAAGTGGTAAACTCATTATTGTTAATTGCCTTCAGAGCTCCACATTAGAATTTTCCTAGGAATATAATTGAAGCACAAAACACTTGTTGAGCATATCTTAATAACGATGATGGCGATGATGATGCATGAATTTACATTTTCAGTGTGTTTTGTACTGCCTCCAGGCCCATTTAGGAGAACGGAAATCAGTGACTTTGAAGTAATGTGGGTGCAATGGGTGAGTCAGACCTCAACTTCTATGTTAGTTTTGATTCTGCAATAAGTATGAATCCCAATGCGGCGGTTCACAAGTGCCAGGACTTCCAATCCTCCCAAATCCCAGTTTAGCAAGATGTTTGCTTGGGCTACAAACCCACTAGAAGAACATTCAGCATCAGAACAACATATTAAAGGGTGCCTAAGTAAAACCTGTGGAGGACTTGTTGATCCACACCAAACAAAGAAACAAAAAGCACATAAGGTTGGATCCAGAAGAAATGCTAAGATCCCAGCACACGCAGGGCCCTTCTGGGGCAGAGGCATGGGCTCCTATGGAAAATCCTGTACAGGTGAGGACTGATATTATATTTATAGCTCTCCTTACCTCCAAAGAGCTCAAGGTGCCATAAATTGTTTTCCCTGTGAGAAACCCTGTGAGATACTGTCAGAGCTGGCTCCTGGTCCCAGCTCACAGAGGACCAACGCTAGCCGGTAGTAATGTACAAAAGTCTTTATTGAAGTACAGTTTCCATTTTCAAGCCGCAGCGCCCCAGCTCTACGTCTAGGGTCTAGACCGGCGAAGCTCCATCTGAATCTCCGCCCCCTGTACACCAGTTTAAGACTCTAGCCTTACTCCACCTCTTCCGTCTCTCCTTTCTCCTCTGGGTCCTGCTACCCCCCGGGGTTCCTTCCTTCCTGGACTCTTCCGACGCAGACGTTGACCCCCCGACTCCTCCCTCTCTCTTCGGCGGGCTTTAGGACCTGGCTCCCTATCCGGGCTGCCCACAGTGCCGCCCTCCTGTACATTTGAACTTGGCGCGCGCGCGCAGCCTTCAACCTTCCTTTTGACCGTTTCCTCGCTCCCCGACGGAGGCGTGGTCAATCCTCCCTCATGTTCTCCCGCTGGCAGCGCGCCGCCTGATCCCGATGCCTGGGACTCCTCCCCCCTACTGCACTCTGGTGTGGACGCTGGCCCGGATTTCCAACTGCTGCTCTCTGAGTCCCCTCTGGCCCCTTCTTCCTGGGGTGTCCCCCTAGGCACCCCCCTTGCCCTGACCATGGGGGCCCCTTTCTGTGAATCATCCGATTCACTGGAAAGACTCAGAGACCTCGGACCGCTGTAATCGCTGACATTCCCTTCGGACTCCTCCCCCTCGCTCTCCATTTCCTCCCTTCCCTGTGCCTCTGCTCCTGAACCCCTGACAGATACGTTTGGTTGAAAGTTGGTGGCTGGCCCAAGGTCACCCAGAGAGCTTCATGGCCAAGTGGTCATTTGAACCCTGGTCTCCCAGGTCCTAGTCCAACATTCTAACCACTATGCCACACTGGGCTGGCCAATAGTCCCAAGGCAGCCTGAACTGCCTTGTCTCATTGATGCCTCCCCTCCCCTCCCCATAACCTCTCCAACCATATCCTAAGCCCCTCTTTGATCTCTGATTCTCCTTCTGCATCCCAAGAGCAAAGACAACCCACAGCTGGGGAAGGAGAACCCATTTGGCTTCCAGTAGGCTCTGGGCAGATCTATACTATACAGTGATACCCCGGGTTACAGACGCTTCAGGTTACAGACTCCGCTAACCCAGAAATAGTACCTTGGGTTAAGAACTTTGCTTCAGGATGAGAACAGAAATCGTGCGGCAACAGCGGGAGGCCCCATTAGCTAAAGTGGTACCTCAGGTTAAGAACAGTTTCAGGTTAAGAACGGACCTCCAGAATGAATTAAGGTCTTAACCCGAGGTACCACTGTACATTTAAAGAATATTAAAGACCAATTTAAAGCACATAACTTCTCCCAGAGAATCCTGGGAGCTATCATTCATTAAAGTTGCTGGCAACAGTAGCTCTGTGAAGGGGAAAATACCATTCCCAGGATTCTTTGGGTCATGTGCTTTTAAGGTGTGTTGAATATGCTTTAAATGTATAGTGTGGAGCTGCCCCTCTATCACCATGGGTGTCTTTGAGAAGGAAGGGCCAACTCAGGAGGAGGGATAAGATCCAGCTGCAAAAAATCACCTGACTGTTAAAACCAGGGAAATGGCTTGATTATAATCTAGGCACCCTTTTCTCCAGATGCTTGGGCTCCTGTTTAGGCTAAGTGTACTGAGGTTTGATTAGAATTGTTACATTTTATTGTCCCATCAAAATACATTCAAATATCCTTGGTAATGCGAAAGAAAGAAAGAAAGAAAGAAAGAAAGAAAGAAAGAAAGAAATCTAGATAAGCTTCAATAATTAGCAAACGGAGGAGGGAAGAAAGCCTGCTGGGTCGCCTTTAACAGCATTTCAAATGCTAGGATTGCCAATAAATGTAATTGTCACGATGCAAAGTTTAATTCGAGGCACCCAGCTAGGCTAGGAGCCTTTATGTGTGACATGTTTCTAAAGGAATCTCTTGTCTTCCAGAGACACACACACTTTAATTATGCCTTCATCAAAAGCAATCACAGAGCCTTGAACTTGTGATTTCTGCTCCAGTATGCCTGGAGTGAAATGTAACCCTCCAAGCAGCACATTCACTTAGCTGAATAACCCTAATTTCTGGCAAGCACATGTCACATGAAAAATTAAGACTTGCGGTGCTAAGGAGGCTCTCAAAACATCAGAGACAAAGCTGGAATGAACCAGTCAAGCTGCATCATGTGATTTTTTTTTTGCAAAAATGATTTGTGTTGTTTTATTTTATTTTTGGTTACGAGAGAGAGAGAAAGAGAGAGAGAGAGAGAGAGAGAGAGAGAGATGAAAGGAAGGGGGAAACTGCATAGTCACAGCTCCACATGGGCTAAAACAGATAACGGTTGAATAGGCAAGCATAACTAGAAAACAGACCAGTAACAGGGAAAGCCATTGTGATGTGTTTGCTCCCAGTGAGTTCTCTTTAGCAGCTGCATGGATGAAAGTGGCAACATAAAAGGACCGAATGCAGCAAAATCCCATTTCCTCACCTTATCGCGGGCAACCTCTAGTTGGTTTCCCTCCAGTAATGAACTTGTTTTTTCTTCATCTTGAAGATAAGCCCACCAGGGGATAGGACTCAAAAACAAAAGAGATTTTCTCTCTCTTCCCTATTATGTACAAAGGTCAACTACTGGAGAAAAAAATTATCCGCTGTGTGTAAACGAGTGGGCAACTAATGGAGGTTTCTATGTTCCTGTCATTTTCATCTTCTTTTTCAATTATGGTCTCCGTTACTGATGCCAAGTGACAAAGGAGCTCCCTGGTGGGAATTCATTTATTTGGTAATAAATAGAAGGAGGCCACTGGGAGGACATACAATGGGGGACCTCGTGGTATCAAAATGGCAGGAGGGCAGGGGAAATGATTCTTCCGAATTCATTCAATTTCAGTGTCTGACAATCACAGCTCTTGAAGTAAATCTCGACAAAAACTTGGGAGCTCTTCTAAGAGTTTTGTGGAGGAAATGGATGGAGGAAAGTGCCCCCTGCCATAGTACTTGAACTGGGGGCCAGCCCATGGAGCTGTATGTTGGAAAACGTAGGAGAGACATCAATGACTACTAGCAGCATTGCCTATGTGCTGCCTCCACTGCTCCGAATGTCAGTTGCTGGGAGTCAGAAGGGGAAAGTGTGCTGTTATACAAAGGCCATTCTCGTGGGTTTCCCATGGGCCTCTGGTTGGCCACTTTGAGAGCAGGATGCTAGGCTAGATAGGCCATTGGCTTGACCTATCAGGGTCTTTCTTACACAAAAGAAAGCACTCCTTCATGTGGTCTATAGCAGGGATGTCCAACAGGTTGATCGGGGTCTACAGGTAGATCCATGCGAGGTTTCGGTAGATTGCGGTCAATCTCTGGCTCCCTTTCCTTAGCTTCGCCAAAACTGACTCCTGCCACACCCCCTTCCTCGCCCTCCATTGTTGTATGATCTCTGGAAGGGAAGATGGGGCTTTCTCTGTGCTGCTGTTTGGATCCATAGCAATCTTTTTGTAAGTGATGTTACCCCTTTGTCCCTTGCGTAACTACCCCCAAAAACAGGGCTTTTCTCCTTCCTCAAGAAAGCTCAACAACTTTGAGCTGACCCCCCCCCCCAAAAAAAACCCGGGGGTAGATCACTGCCAGTTTTTAATTCTGAAAGTAGATCACAGTCTCTTGAGAGTTGGCCACCCCTGTTCTATAGCAAAGGCATGGTCTGAGACCAGCTCTGGATCTACACTGGTCTGCAAAAATGCTTTTTAAAAAAAGGTAATATAGCTCTCGATGCAATTTCCCATTGATGACGGATAGCTCCTCTATAGCATCACATTTTTATAATGCATTTTTAACGTTATAACCAACCAGTGTAGATTAGTCACTTGTCTCCTTCTGGAGTTGGACCCTTCCTGTTTCTAGGCATAAAGGGTGGTCAACCTGCAGCTCGAAGGTCACATGCAGCCCTAATTTCAAGAAGGTGGCAAGGAGAGGTGAATTGAGAGGAGGGGGTAACAGAATGAGATGAAAGGGTACAGTCAAAAGAGAATTTGTTACATAAAGAGAAAGAGGGGGGCGGGAGAAAGGTGGCAGAATGAGAGAGAAAATTGGGTCTATTGCACAAGCCACTGATTGTATGTGCCCCCAGGGGAGGAGGGCTGGAATGTGATGCTCAACAGAGAAAAAAAGTTTCTGCATCTCTACTATACCACATTAGCTTAGAATAGAAAACACAGTTTTCTGTAACACAGTTCAGTGGACTTAGCTGATTGGAGTACAGGCTGATTGGAGTGAGGGTTATGTTCCGTGGCACCATGTGCATTGGTGAAATCACATATAATTGAAACCCATTGACAAGCTTACAAACACCCAAAAAAATGGCACCCCCAAATAGATCTTCTCAATTACGGGTTGGTTTGTTTGTTTCAATTTTACACTCCTTCGGCTTAGTGCCCAGGGTGGGGGGACCACCCACGCCACCCTAAATCTAAAGCTGGAACATAGGGAAATCCACTTAACCCTAGAAATGGCCAGTGGGTATAAAACATAGGTCAAATATTTCTGAAATGGTTTGTCACCTTGAGCCGTTTCGTTCCTCTCTCTCTTTTTCAATATTTCTGACAGTGGGTTGCCTGCAATTTACTTTGATAACCGGCTCCCTGATTAGCTGCAGCTGTAGTAACTCTTTAATCCTCATATGTCGTGTTTTAATCTTTCTCCCTAATATTCTAATCCATTGCTGCTTATTTTATGCTCAAATGAGTGAGAGGAGACATTGCACTCAAACACAAACCTTTCCTTTGAAGATGGCTATCTGCATGTACATCAGACAAAAACAGCATACAATACACACAAAGAGAGATAGATGATAGACAGACAGACAGACAGACAGATGATAGACAGACATAAAATGTAAGACAGAACCTTCAAGTGTCCTTTTTTCCAGGACAGTCCCATATTTATAGAAGCTGTCCTGGTTACTGATTTGATCCTCGAATGTCCTGCTTTTTCTTAGGACAGGCATAGGCAAACTCGGCCCTTCAGATGTTTTGGGACTACAACTCCCATCATCCCTGACCATTGGTCCTGTTAGCTAGGGATGATGGGAGTTGTAGTCCCAAAACATCTGGTAGGCCAAGTTTGCCTATGCCTGCCTTAAAGGTAAAGGGTAAAGGGGCCCCTGACCATTAGGTCCAGTTGTGGATGACTCTGGGGTTGCGGTGCTTTACTGGCTGAGGGAGCCAGCGTACAGCTTCCTGGTCATGTGGCCAGCATGACTAAGCTGCTTCTGGCGAACCAGAGCAGTACACA
Organism: Podarcis tiliguerta; assembly: GCF_965153285.1. Classification (NCBI taxonomy): domain Eukaryota; kingdom Metazoa; phylum Chordata; class Lepidosauria; order Squamata; family Lacertidae; genus Podarcis; species Podarcis tiliguerta. The sequence continues at coordinate 33,751,685 of NC_139549.1, read as the reverse complement.
AAAACGTTGTTTACCTTCCCACCGGAAGTGCTTTCAAACTGCTAGGTTGGCAGGAGCTGGGACTGAACAATGGGAGCTCACCCCATTGTGGGGATTCGAACTGCCAACCTTCTGATCGGCAAGCCCTAGGCTTTGTGGTTTAACCCACAGCACCATCCCTATTTTTACTGAAGAAATATTGGAGTATATGAAGTTATGTGATCCCAGAGCTAAGGAGATAAGTAAATATACAACCTTTATACATCTGAAGGCAGCCGTGTATAGCAAAGGTTGTTTTTTTTTAAAAAAAGTTTAATGTTTTATTATGTTTTTAGATATGTTGGAAGCCACCCACGGCTTTGATAACCAGATGGGTAGGGTATATATAATAAAATTATGATGGTGATGGAATAGGACATCCCTATTTTCATCGAAGAAATGTTGGAGGGTATGTGTAAGGTTGAGGCTCCAATACTTTGGCCACCTCATGAGAAGAGAAGACTCCCTGGAAAAGACCCTGATGCTGGGAAAGATGGAGGGCACAAGGAGAAGGGGAAGACAGAGGACAAGATGGTTGGACAGTGTTCTCGAAGCTACCAACATGAGCCTGACCAAACTGCGGGAGGCGGTGGAAGACAGGAGTGCCTGGCATGCTCTGGTCCATGGGGTCACGAAGAGTCGGACACGACTAAACGACTAAACAACAACAATGTGTAAGGTCGGTTTGTCTGCAAATAGGTTGCAGAAAAGGAGCAGGGAGAGACATGGACATGGGGGTGACGGTGAAAACAGGGGTGCAAAGCAGGAATGTAGAATAGAAAAGAGAAGTAGCCTCAAAAATGGAGTTGTACCAAGCTAAGTAGTTGCATGAGGTGGGAGGGGAAGCTCTTAAGGGGTTAATATGAAGGGAATGGCAGGGGTGCAGCTGTGTGTGTGTGTGTGTGTGTGTGAGAGAGAGAGAGAGAGAGAGAGAGAGAGAGAGAGAGAGAGAGAGAGGTAATAATCTGGAGATACAAGTATGCTGTCCCCAGGGGGAACAGGTAAAGATTTTCCACTGAACTGTAGCAAGGCCAAAGAAAACTGGCCAATATTTTGTGACACCACATTTTCAAGGTTCCCTTTCACACAGTAATAAAATATAACAGGATCAATGGAAGCCTTGTGAAAGGGGGGGGGGAATGGCCAATTAAATTGAGGCGAACAATTCATGCCCTTAGGTAACACAGTGTGATTTAAGTATACAGCTGTGTGCATCTTTATTAGCCTTTCCTGATAGCTCATTCCAATGTTTCTGCATTTAATGAATGTGCAATTGCTCCTTCCCCCATGATATACGCTTCAATTTTATTCACATATAGAATCATAGCAATGCAATCCTAGAATCCAAGCCTTCCCTGAAGTAAGTCCCACTCAGTCCAATGGGACACACTTATAGATAAGCAGGTATAGGATTTCAGCCTTAGGCTCCCATCTGCACTACACATTGAAAACAATATCATACCAATTTAAATAGTTGTGGCTTCTGCAAAGAACCTTGGGAATTGTAGCTTGTTAAGGGTGCTGAGAATTGTTAGGAGGCCCCTATTCCCCACACAGAGCTACAATTTCCAGAGTTCCCTGGTAAGAGGGATTGATTGTTCAACCACTCTCAGAGCTTTACGTGGGGAATAAGGATCTCCTAAAAACTCTCAGCACACTTATCGAACTACAGTTTTCTCCAGGATTCTTTTCAGGAAGCCACAACTAAAGTGGCTTGGTACTGCTTTAAAGGGCAAATGGGGTCTTAGTGTGGGAAGGGTCATGTAGGAGTGCCCTGAAGGAGCATCTCAACCCCCATCGTTCAGCCCAGATACTGAGGTCCAGCACTGAGGACCTTCTGGTGGTTCCCTCACTGCGAGAAGAGAGGTTATAGGGCACCAGGTTACAGGGAACCATCAGATGTCAAGAAAATAAACAACTATCTTTTAGAAGACACCTGAAGGCAGCCCTCATTAGAAGAGAAGAAGAAGAGTTTGGATTTGATATCCCGCCTTTCACTCCCCTTCAGGAGTCTTAAAGCGGCTAACAATCTCCTTTCCCTTCCTCCCCCACAACAAACACTCTGTGAGGTGAGTGGGGCTGAGAGACTTCAAAGAAGTGTGACTGGCCCAAGGTCACCCAGCAGTTGCATGTGGAGGAGTGGAGACATGAACCCGGTTCCCCAGATTACGAGACTACCGCTCTTAACCACTACACCACACTGGCTCTCATTAGGGAAGTTTCTATTGTTTGATGCTGTATTGTGTTTTAAATATTCAGTTGGAAGCCACCCAGAGTGGCTGGGGAAATCCAGGCGGATGGGTGGGGTATAAATAATAAATTAATATTATATTATTATGTAGTTCTGACCCCTCCCCATCAACACAGGAACTCTCCAACTACAGCATCTATCTGCCTGTCGTTGCATCCTACATTGCAGCTCCTCCTCTGAGAAGGATTGGGTTAAATGATCACTGAGTTACCTTTATAATTTTACATGTTCCCATGCATTAGTTGCCTTCTTGTAGATTGCTTGCAACAATCTGTTTTGCAATTGCAGTTGGCTGACACTAATAATTAAAACAAAAGCTCAATAGGAGTGAAGAACTATCACATTAAGAAGCAAGAAGATTCTCTACTGATCTAAGTTTTTTTATTTAAAAAATGCAGTTGAAGCTAACAAGGAGGAGCATTATATATTTTTTTTAAAAAAGCAAAGTTTTCTTGAGCAGAAAGTGATGACATCCCATTTGTCATACCAGTGATAGGACAAAACTTCATGCCTGTGGGCCCAATGTGGCCCTCTTGCCCTCTCTTTCTGGCTCTCGAGACTCTCTCCAGGCTATACCCCTCACCAGCAATACTTCTTACCCCCTTGAAAATTTAATCCAGAATGTGGAGTTAGAAGGATGACTGAGAGCAGCCGCCAGGACCATATAACACTGGTCCTAGAGGATCACTGAATCCTTCACTGAATCCCAGTATGTTTCTGAGCACAATTCAAAATGCTGGTACTTGGCCCTGTATACCTGAAGGAGCATTTCCACCCACATTGTTCAGACCAGGCACTGAAGGCACTGAAGTCCACCTCTGAGGGTCTTCTGGCAGTTCACTCACTGTGAGAAGTGAAGTTACAGGGAACCAGGCAGAGGGACTTCTCTGCAGTGGCACCCTCCCAGTGGAATGCCCTCCCATCAGATGTCAAGAACTACACAACTTTTAGAAAACATCTGAAGGCAGCCCTGTATCGAGAAGTTCTTAATGTTTGACGTTTTACAGTGGTACATCAGGTTACAGACGCTTCAGGTTACAGACTCTGCTAACCCAAAAATAGTACCTCGGGTTAAGAACTTTGCTTCAGGATGAGAACAGAAATTGTGCAGTGGCGGCGCGGCGGCAGCGGGAGGCCCCATTAGCTAAAGTGGTGTCTCAGGTTAAGAACAGTTTCAGGTTAAGAACGGACCTCCAAAATGAATTAAGTTCTTAACCTGAGGTACCACTGTATTATGTTTCTGTATTTTACTGGAAGCTGCCCAGAGTGGCTGGGGATACCCAGCCAGATGGGTGGGGTGGTATTATTATTATTATTATTATTATTATTATTATTATTATTATTATTTGGCTGGAATGCATCCTTGAATTCTGATAATACCTTTAACTTACCAGGATGGCAGGGGTAAAAGTGGTATGGAAGTGAGTGTGTGGAAATCAGCCTAATCTACAAAGGTATAATTTACATCCATTACTCTAGCCACTTGTGCCTCTGATCACCACTGGCATGTGACCCTCAGAAGGAATGTGGCCCTTGGGCTGAACACAGTTCCCCACCCCTGTTCTATCACATTGTTCCCAACTGCTTCAACTGCATGCAGACATTAGGCAAACAGAATGCAATGGCGAGGGCAAAATCCATCCAAGAAACATCTCTCGGACTTTGACTCATTTTTGATATTCTTTCCATGAATGGGAATCCCATTTAACATAGCACAAAACTCAGCACACATTGAGTATGAGCTGGCTGCTTTCAATCTGCACGTTCAGTGAGGCTCAACATCCCTTAGCATTAGAGAGGAGCAGCTATCACAAATGTCAGCGTCCTTGTCCTTGTCCTCTCAGAGGGTAAGGACATGTCTCATCTTCTAGCTAAGCACAGCTCTGGTTCCCCACATTTCGTTTGTGACACACATAAACTCTCAGAAGAAACAAGAGTCATAAAACCATAGCGCTGGAAGGGACTCTAAGGGTAATCCAGTCCAAAATTCTGCAATGCAAGGATCACAGCTGAATAATCCCTGACAGATGGCCATCGGAACTCTGATTTAAAAACCTCCAGTCTACCATTTTCTGAGGAAGTCCATTCCACTCTTGAGCAGCTGTTCCCATCATAAAGCTCCTCCTAATATTTAGTCAGAATCTCCTTTCTTGTCTTTTGAAACTTGGTTTGAGTCCTCCCTTCTGGAGCAGGAGAAAACAAGCTTGCCTCATGTCCTAAGTGACAGATATTTGAGGGTGTCACTTACCCACGTGGAGTTTTGATATTGTTTGATATTGATCTTGGATTGCTCTGCAGCATAGTCCTTGTTCTGTTACCTGTTATTCTGGTATCTGAAGAAGTGTGCATGCACACGGAAGCTCATACCAATAACAAATTTAGTTGGTCTCTAAGGTGCTACTGGAAGGAATTTTTTAATTTTGTTTCGACTAAGGCAGACCAACACGGCTACCTACCTGTAACTGTTCTGTTACTGTTTGCCTTTTCCTTCCTTTGCCTTGCTCATTTTAGTTCATCTTTAGGCCTTCCACAGCTCACAGGAGAGCAATTAAACAGAAGAGGAAACACTGTTTCTGCTCAGCCCCACTCTAGGAGATATTCATTGCATCCAAACAGGAGTGGGACTGAGGAGGAAGATTATTCATTGTAGCAATCTCAGTCCACCTCTGCAATGGGCTTATTTATTGACAAAGATGAATAAGCATGAAAGCTAGGAGGGGTAACCCCCCACCAAAAGGGGAACAGCCCACGCCTGGCAAAATGATAATGCCAACTTTTCTTAAATGATTTCTGTGGCAGGATTGATCCCCTTTCACTCCCTCCTTTGCAGGTTTGCCAGAGTCCTGAAATAGAAAATATTTTATTTAGGAGCTTTGTGTGTGATGTGTAAATTATTCAGATCCAAACTAGGACATTCTGCAAACCTGGTGGTTTGCAGTAAATGTGGGTTAGATGCCCTTTTGTTGCAGGCAGACATCTCTTTGTTGGTTTTCTCACAAGGGCCCAGACAATGCACGTATGAGCCTTGTAGTAAACAGTGAGGGGCTGGTCCACTAGGGTGAACAGGGCACTGCACCACCAACCTCAGCCAATCCCCATGTGCCTACCTTCTTACTTACAAACACTTCACAATTAAAAGCAAAAGGTAAAGGTAAAGGACCCCTGGACAATTAAGTCCAGTCAAATTCGACTATGGGGTGCGGTGCTCATCTCCACTTTCAGGCCCAGGGAGCCGGCGTTTGTCTGCAGACAGCTTTTCTGGGTCAAGTGGCCAGCATGACTTAACGGCTTATGGCACACAGAGGACCGTGATGAGTACCAGAGTGCACAGAAACACCATTTTCCTTCCTGCCGCAGCGGTACCTCTTCATTTACTTACACTGGTATGCTTTCAAACTGCTAGGTTGGCAGGAGCTGGGACAGAGCAACGGGAGCTCACCCTGTCATGCAGATTCAAACTATTGACCTTAGGATCTGCAAGCCCAAGAGGCTTGGTGGTTTAGACACAATGCCGCCTGCATCCCCCAGTTCAAGGGTGGCCCTGGCTGTCAGCATCCTCCTTCTTAGCCTCAGGGTTGCCCCTTGTAGAACTTAGCAGGCAGAAGGATCAGGACAAGATTAGAATTACTTAGCTCTGCCTGTCATTGGCTCTGTCACCACCTAATGTTGGGCTCCCCACCTTCTACCCTCCCAGGTTCCCTATCTATCTGGATGTCCTGGGGAAGAAAGGGATGGTATGACTGTGATAGGTGTGGCACCAGTGGAGAGTATAGACATCTAGGTGTTGAGGGACATTGGTAGAAGAATTTTGGAGGCAAAGGTAAATGTGTGTAGCATCAGCAGAGGTGCCTCTCATAAGGATCAAAGGGACTAATGCATTGTGTGCTTCAGGCTCCTGATCTGCTAAGTTGGAGGTTAAGATCTGAAGCACAGAAGCCTGCACTTCTATTTTATGAGGCAGGCTACAAAGCATGATCCTTTGCAAGTTCAAAAATCACAAATCACAAACTGATTGTTCCTGGCAGGTGGCGTTGTTCTTTCCTTCCTCTGCTTCAGTTTTCAGCTACGATGGCTCTTCAACATGCAAGGGAATGAGATACTAATCATGGTGTGCTGTTGTGGGTTTTTAGATTGTGCAGTAATTTATGGGGTGCCAGGTTGGAACTAATCAAGAAAGAGGCTTTGTTGCCCTGCCTACCACATGATGTCGACAGAGGCCATCATTCCTTGACTCAGATTGAAAACATTAGCAAATTGTGAGGAATGCCTTAAACACAAAGCAATATATATATATATATATATATATATATATATATATATATATAGTAGATTTTAATGATCTGAGGCTCAATGAAGCAGAGGTGTGGAAAGGGCTTTGGGTGGGTTAATTGAGATTTATAGCAGGGGATGCCTCTAGTCCGGGGGCCGAATGCAGCCCTCCAGGTCTCCTTCTCTGGCCCTACCCAAGCTACACCCCTCCCCAGCCATGCTTTACACCCTCCTTGAATGTTTTTGCATGGCTGGAACTCCAATAATGCCTCTTGCTTGCCTGGATGGAGGACAGAGAGGAGTATCTGAGTGTGAAATGCAAGATAGCTGCATTTATGTGTACAGAAGGGCAACTTCACATTCGATTCACATTAAAATGTGAATTAAACTGAATTTATTGCCCATTCTTTGATTTGTCAGGTGGGGGAACAGGTGGGGAAACATGGTGAAAACTTGCAAAGGTGCAGCATGGACCCAAGCTGTTGCAAAATCCCATATGCTGAGCAGTGACAGAATTGTACTCAATGATTGTGATGAGTCACAGCACATGCGTCCCCCCAAGATACTGGCACATGCATTACAGCAACTGTCACCATCTAGCCATGCAGGACTGCACATGATGTTCTTCTCAAGATCCGCGACAAACTTTGGAAACCTGCAAATGCACCATGTTGATCCCCCCCAAAAGCTGGTAAAATTAGGACACGCCAGATGGTCCCTCGCTCTTGTGACACAGCTGGCTGCTTGCGAGGCAGCTGGGGGAGAAGCAGGAGCTCCCACCACAACCATAAGAGGAGCAAGGAAATAGATTTTCCAGAAGTGAAATCTCAATTTATTGCTTCAAGAAGTACAGGGCAATAGAGATCCCTGCCTCCCCCTGCCCCAGCTTTCCAAACAAGAGCAGTAAATGAGAGGTTTCTCTGCAGAGTAAGAGCAATGCAGGCATCCTAGGTTGGTGGTCTAAGGCAGGGGAATATCGTATTCAGGCTGGGCTCTGAGATCACAGGGGAAGCAAACTTGAAACAATGTCGCTTGCCAGCAGGGCAGCATAACAGCAGATCACCCCCGGAAGCAGTGCTCGAAACTCCCATTGTTCTAGGTGCATTTTGTGACATGGAATTTCATTAGTGCGAGCAGTTTCTGAGCTCTGGGCACAGTACTGCACCTAAGATTTCAGATTAAAACTGCAGAGTGGAAGGAAAGGAGGACCTTTTTCTGCTTCTCCACTTCTAGCTACTCTATTAAGACTGGAGAAGAGACCCTCATAAGAATATTAGGGTGGTGGGCAGACGAAGGACTAGCCAGGGGTCAGCAAACTTTTTCAGCAGGGGACCGGACCACTGTCCCTCAGACCTTGTGGAGGGCCAGACTATATTTTGAAAAAAATAATGAATGAACTCCTATGCCCCACAAAAAACACAGAGAAGCATTTTAAATAAAAGCACACATTCTACTCATGTAAAAACACCAGGCAGGCCCCACAAATCATCCAGAGATGCATTTTAAATAAAAGCACACATTCTACTCATGTAAAAACAAGCTGATTCCCGGACTGTCCATGGGCCGGATTTAGAAGGCGATTGGGCTGGATTTGGCCCCCGGGCCTTAGTTTGCCTACCCATGGACCAGACCATGTGAAAAAATGAACATAATATTTTAGCTGCAGTTCATTCATTTTCAGCTTTGTATTCTTGTTATAAAAAAGCATGCCTAGACATTCCAGTGTTGTGCCCATAATCTAGGTTTGAGGTGCCATTTAGCTCCTATCTTTCATATCTCAGTTTCTAACACTGCCTGGAAGATGAAGTCAAGGCCATGTCAGGTAAGGTCAGATCAAGAAAAGGATAGCAGGATCTGGTTTAGAAAGGGCAGAAGTGATCAGCACCTTGGACAGAGCACAGTGAGTATTCTCACCCATGGAAGGGGAACTATTGCTTCAACAAGGTGCATAGGCCTCTTTTCACATAAGTGGATGAAATTTGCAAGCAGAGAGAACCATCCAGAGTGGACTATTGCTTCCAAATGTCAAGCAGATCCATCCAGGTATTTTCAGGATTTATTTATATGTATTTTATTTATTAGATTTGTATACCGCCCGACCTGGCCACAGTGATCCATGCGACGGTCATCTCCAGGCTTGACTACTGTAATTCGCTCTACGCAGGGCTGCCCTTGAAGCTGTCCCAGAAACTCCAGCGGGTACAGAATGCTGCAGCGAGGCTCCTCACGGGGTCTCTGCCATGGGAACATATTCACCCAGTGCTTTTCAAGCTGCACTGGCTCCCAGTGGAGTACAGGGTCAGATTTAAGGTGCTGCTTTTGACCTTTAAAGCCCTTCACGGCCTAGGACCCTCGTACCTACGGGACCGCCTCTCCTGGTATGCCCCACGGAGAGCCTCAAGGTCCATAAATAACAACACCCTAGTGGTCCCAGGCCCTAAGGAAGTTAGATTGGCTTCAACCAGAGCCAGGGCCTTTTCAGCTCTGGCTCCGGCCTGGTGGAACGCTCTGCCTCATGAGACCAGGGCTCTGCAGGATCTGATTTCTTTCCGCAGGGCCTATAAGACAGAGTTGTTCCGCCTGGCCTTTGGCTTGGAGCCAATTTGACTCCCTCCCTCCCTCTCTTTCTTTTTTCTTTTCCTTCTCCTCCTACGATGAGGCTACATTTTAATATTTTAATGTTCCATTATTTTAATGTATTTTACTTTTGTTTTTAAGTTGTAATCATTCATCTTGTTTTTATTATTGCTTGTAAGCCGCTCTGAGCCCGGCCTTGGCTGGGGAGGGCGGGGTATAAATAAAAATTATTATTATTATTATTATTATTATTATTATTATTATTATTATTATCACAAGATCTGAGGGCGGTTCATAAATAATCTCCAAAGTTTGAATGTGTGGTGGGAGGGAGGAGTCATTAACTTTTTTTATTATTTTCTGCCAGTGTTGCCATTATCTTCTGCCAGTGTCGAATGCAAGCTTCAGGCATGGTCACCATTTCTGACTGGATGAAGACAGCCAATATTTTTAAAAGATAGGTGGTTCTTCTTCAAGGGCAGAATAGAAATCACACGCCTGTCTCATGTTTCTCTCTGGGATATGGGGAAGGTGCCCCTAGCTATAAAAAATAATAATCTGACAAATAGGTCCAGGGGCTATTGTGCTGTGTGGCAAAAATAAACTGGAAAAGTCTTTCTTTTTTCCTTGCTTCTCTCCCACACTTCCTGAAAGTAGCTTGGTTGAGGCAAAGAGAAAGAAGTGCAAATTAGCTAGCTTGGCTTAAAAAAATAATTAAATTTATATACCGCCCTTCATTAGAGGATCACAAAGCAGTTGAAGCCTTTTTACCTTGTCCCGTCTCCCTTTGCACGTTGCCCCACATGGAATGAGAAAGGAGAGTCAATGAACACCAGGGTATGGTTCACGGAGAAAGGATTTATTCAGTTCTGCGCAGAGGCGGCCAGCGGAATCGCTTCCAAAGGCTGGCGGCCCTTACAGCAAGCAAGCTAGCATCTTTATACCCTTCACATTACCCCACTTCCCATCACCCTTTCCCTTGGCCAATTAGTACTTCCATTCCCCTCATTCCCTTATTTGGCTCGTCTAGTGCCCTCTTGGCACTTTATCATAGGCTCCGGTCTCCTGCATAAGCTGCTTCCTTATATGGCTATATGGTATTGCTACTTCGTTCCACATTACACAACATGTTTTTCTACATCCTTATACACCGCATGCTTGTGACACAACTCTGTTGCAACACTGTCCTGTCCTATTTCTCTTAGTCACTCTCCATAATTTTCTTCTTACACCCTTATCTCCTTCACAGTTATAAAAGCACAAAAGTCCATAACACAATAACAAACAAAACACACAGAGACACACATGATTTAAAAGCCCATAGATTGTTTAATCAGCCCAAGGCCTGGTTATAGAGGAATGAAGGCACCAGGTGAGCTTCCCCTGGGGAGAACATTCCACAAATGGGAAGCCACCACAGAAGAGGCCCGTTTTCATGTTACCACCCTCCAGACGTCTTGTGCAGGGGGCACATGAAGAAGGGCCTCAGATTAGTTCAAATTGGGAAGAGGTGGTCCTTGGGATATTGAGGTCCTGAGCCATTTAAGGCTCTATAGGTCAAAACCAGCACTTGGAAATGGGCTCAGGCACTAACTGGCAGCCAGTGCAGCTTGGCCAGGATGAGTATTATATGCTCAAATCATCTTGCCCCAGTACGACACCTGGCTGTCAAATGCTATGCCAGCTGAGGTTTCCAAACTACCATATTTTCAGAGACAGTGCTACATATAACACATTACAGTAATCTAACCTAGAGGTTACCAGAGCATAGACTACACAAGTTAGGCTATCCCTGTCCAGATTTTATTGATTTAATAACAACAAAAGGGGCGAACAACAGAAAGAAAGAAAAGATAGAATAAAGCATCAAGGTCTGGAATGACCAAAGTACAAAGATAGAGCACAGCTCCAAAGGGATGAAAAAAAGTAATACCTCATACAAAGAATTTGCTTTACAAATGATAAAGATATGTAGAAATAAAAGTGTTCTGTACTTGTGAGTTCCATCATTATTGAGAATAAATGTTCTATAATGTCTTAGATGACCCAGACATTTGCATATACTGGTGACACTGGGCAACCTTGTGCCTCAATATTTGTATGAGTAATAAAATCATGTCATGTGGAAGGAAGGAAAAAAGAAGCTCGATTGAGCTCTGCCCTTTAGTTTATGAGAGGATGATTTGCAGTACTGCAATTTTCTCCCCATTCGCCCACCTCCTTCCACCTCGCATTTGCCAAGGAAACAAATAAGGAAAAGGAAAACTTTCGGTGCGGTGCCAATTCAAACAAAGCTACCAAGAACCAGAGAGAGAGAGAAATCAACAACCCAACAGTTTGTTTTTTTCTCCTATGTCCAAATGTTAGGACAAGCTGACACTGAGAATGAATAGCTTGGCTCTTCATCTCCCCGACTCTCGACTGGTCTCATTGCTGAAAGGCTGTAAATAAAGAGGAAAGTCAAAGTAAACAGCTCAGCGGTTAATGTGGCAGGATTTACAGAAGGTGCTTCTCATATGTAAAGTGCAGCGCCCTGTCACATCCCTTAGTTGCAGAGATTTGTAACAAGGAAGACGCTGACGCCGAGGCAACTTCCAATGTTGCCGACTCAGAAAAAGGGGCAGGGGCAATGATCATATTTTATCATTAGAGGCTGGCTTCTTTGCTGACATGATTTAGGACTTAGGTGGAGCCTCGGGCTGCTTTTATGAGCAGCAGAACCACACTGATCCACAGACACAAACCAAGGCTGGTTTGGCACATGGCAGCGAGAAGGCTTGAGCCTTAGCTGTACAATGGAGAGACAGGCAAGCTGATCCTGGCACCCGTGGTGACTGTGGGCTCCTCCAAACACCCTTTTTATTGTGTTTTCAAAATGATTTGTGCACATGATGTTGTCTGGGCTGTCATACTTGCAATACTGTTTGCGCCTGCCAAAGCTTTGTGATAGACACGGTGCTTCATAGAATCATAGAACTGTAGTGCTGGAAATGGTCGTCAAGTCCAACCCCCTACAATGTAGGAATGGCAGCTAAAGAATCCCTGACAGATGGCTAGCCAATCACTGTTTTAAAACCGCCAAGGAAGGAAAGTCCACCATCTTCCCAGGCAGCCTCTTCCACTATCAAACAGCTCTTACCTCCCAAAAATTCTTCCTAATGTTTAATCAGAATCTCCTTTCTTGTGATTCGAATCCATTGCTTTGGATGCAGTATTTTATGTGCACACCATGAATGATTTTCCTGCCTCTCCAGCCAGCAACATGAAATGCTTCTCACTGGAAATGGGCTGGAGTAAGCCAGAGGGCATCAGGCAGGCATTGCCTATTCCTGGGCCAGCCTGGGCTCCACCAGGACTTTTATACTGATTGAAATCTGCCAGCCCTGGGCATTTGCCAGCTGCTCATCCATTTCCAAGCTCATCAGCATTCCTCGGAATAATGTGGCGTTGGCAGTGGGAGGGCCGCTGATGAGCAGGTCTTTACAGAAGCCCTTTCACCCCCATCAGGGCATCACACTCATGGCGCATTAGCTGTGTATTTGTTCAGTCTAAATTGAAGCAGTTAGCCATGCCATCCGTAAAAGCTCAGCCTATCCAGAATCTGCACAGAAATTCAATTACTGGCAGCCTCTTCCTCACAGTTTGCTATGCCTGGACTGGAGGTGAAGAGGTAAGTCTTCCAAGTAGCAGGTGCTCGAAAAGATTGAGACACACAGACTCATGGCACAGAGCCACATCTACATAGTGTGTCAAAGCCTCTACTCCAAGTTTACAAAAGGGGCTTGCATTGCTTTGCCTCATTCACAGGACATCTAAGGTTTTCTTTAGAATTTCAGTGAGTACAAGGCTGTGTTTACCTTACTAAGGTGTCATCACTTAATAATAATAATAATAATAATATATCTTTATTGTCATTGCCCCCTTCGGGGACAACGAAATTACTTGACTGCTCCATAAAAACACTAACTAAACAATACAGTATGATACAGCAAGGGAGATTAGTTGACATTCAAAGTCCGGGCTTCCCATTCAGGGCCGAGATCGCTCTGGAGAAGAAGCTGTTCTTAAGACGGCTCGTTCTTGTCTTCATCGTCCTGTATCTCCGTCCCAACGGCAAAAGCTCGAAGAGACAGTGACCAGGATGCGATGGATCTTTTACTATGTCCAGTGCCTTCCTATGGCACCTTGTGGTATAAATCTGCTCTAAGGTGGAGAGTGGGCAGCCAACAATGCTCTCTGCTGCCTTAACAACCCTGCACAACCCCATCCTGTCCTGGGTAGTACAGCTTCCGTACCACACACATAAGCCATAAGTGAGCACGCTCTCGATGGCACAGTGATAGAAGGCAAGCAGCAGTTTCTGCGGAATATGGTTTTTCCTTAGTATTCTCAAAAAGTACAGTCTCTGCTGCGCCTTCTTCACAAGCCTCCTTGTGTTGACACTTACGTTTTAGTTCAGGGATGGGGAACATCAGCTTCAGGCACCCTGTGTGGCCATCTAGGTCTCCCTCAGAAGGAGGGAGTTCTGGTCTTCAGAACTTACCCTAGGCCACACCTACCCTCCTTAAGTGCTTTTTGAGAAACAGTTAAGAACCTTTATTGAACTAACTGAACTGGACAACAGGGGCAAAGCAACTGCCTATATACATTGCTGAAGGCTTGGGCCACGGCCACTCTCAACGTGATTGGCTGTCTAAACTCCCAAGCTGCAAATCATAACTCAGAGTTTAAGGGCCAATGGCAGTGGCCCAAATCCTGAAATGTTCTGTGAATGGATATCATGTATTGAATCAGAACACAGGGGCTCGGAATCCTTAGTCCAGACTCAAGCTCAGGCAAACACAGACCACTGAATACATAACAGTAAGCATACCAACGAATGAAAAACAGACCTCACCAATGAGAGGCATATTGTTGTCCACTGTGTGGACAGGATGCTGGACTAGACAGATGTTTGCATCAATCCAGCAGCAGCAACGACACTCTTCTGATGTTCTTATATTCCAGGAGGGGAAAACATGCAAGAAATATTCAACACAGCACCAGCCACAGCCAAGATTGCTTTCCTGGTAGAAGCCAAGAGACATTTCAAATGTCATTCCCATGGTGGTTCTTCATCCAGGGGCCAGATGAATGACAGCTGGACGGCTCTGCCACTTTGCTGAACCCAACACACAGGCCTTTTTTGTTTCATTTGTTTGCTTCTTGCCAGATCCTGCTCTTTCAGGTTCCATTCATGCCATCCACAATGCCTGGTGCTGCCAGAATTTTACATCTCAATCATGCCTGTGCTTAATCTCCTGATTCCTGATGAATCCCAAACCAATTTCCCTAACCTCTCCTCCCAGCAAAACCCTCGAGACCTTTTAAATGTGTCCATTACCCTTCTCTGCACCTTTACTAATTCTGCAGTACAATCTCAGTAATAAGGATAAGCAGTAGCCACTTCCCTGGGAGGCTGAGGGGAACAATGGAAACCCACCCACTCTCTCTAGTGATGCCCATTTACAGACAGCAACTACTGAGAAGCTTTTTTTCCCTTTGGGGGTGACGGGAGGCACTGTGACACAGCAACACTCTGCAACAGTGGCTGAAACTCCTTGGGAAGACAGACTCTTTGCCATTCATGGATAATTTATCTTATTTATTTAGGTCAGGAGTGGAGAGACTTTTTACTCCAGTAGACCAGACTGTTATCTCCTCATCCCAATAGGCCAAGTCTGGCAGGTACTGTAAGTCCATTTTTTAAAAAGGGGTGTGTGTGTTGTAGTAAGGTTTACTTTAGTTTAGCAGAGTTAAACAATCCCCCTTTCAAGTTTATGCAGTGATCAGCTTGTTGCTGACTCGTCTGAGTTCTATTAATAAAGATGCCTTCCTGGTTAAAAATCCCTTTGAATCCCTCTTAAAGAATACACACATGAATCTGATTCATGTTAATATAAAACTATTTTACTCTCGGGTTCATTCAGGTTTAAAGAACTGTACCTTAGGCAGGCTTAGGTTACATAACAAGCAAATAAACTATACCAGTTGGTCCTGAGGTGACTGCAACTGAGCAGTTATCTTTCAAAACTACCAGCAACCAACAAACTGGTTGTCACAGCAACCGGTTAGAACATAGAGGCTGTTAGTCCTCTGTCGGAATGTTGCACTTGACTGCAGCTTTACATCCCACATGTGTGTGGAGGGGGACTCTCCAGGAAATTACAAGATGGTTAGCGTACTGGCTGTCCTGGGAAAACAAACCTTCATGAAGCAGCCTGGCTGCTGGGCTCAAGTGAGGGGAGAGGCTTCATCAGGCAATGAAATGAAGATAATCCCTGGCCATTGGCCATGCTGACAAGGGTGACTGGGAGCTGTAGACTGAGAGCCAGTGTGGTGTAGTGGTTAAGAGCAGTGGACTTGTAATCTGGTGAACCGGGTTCGCTTCCCCACTCCTCCACATGCAGCTGCTGGGTGACCTTGGGCTAGTCACACTTCTCTGAAGTCTCTCAGCCTCACTCACCTCACAGAGTGTTTGTTGTGGGGGAGGAAGGGAAAGGGGATTGTTAGCCGCTTTGAGACTCCTTAAGGGGAGTGATAAAGCGGGATATCAAATCCAAACTCTTCTTCTTCTTCTTCTAGACCAAGAAAACCTGCCGTAGCACCACACCGGCTGACCCTGTTCCACGTGTTTTTAATTGTGAAGATAGCTAACACATCTAAACTGGTGGCCATCTTCCAACCTCCAGCTTCATTGGATGTGTATGAGTTCTAACGTTGTGAGAATAAGAGAAAAACTGTGTGTGGCTGCAGTGCAGGCCATCAAAACACATATTGAAGGTGATCCCAATCTGTCAGCAGAAGAGCCTTTGTACTGCTGCAGTGAGGACAGAGGCAGTTTGCGTTGGCATGCAATAAAATTCCATAATCAAAAGTAGGTTGTAAAACTGCTGTTTTCACATCTTTCCATAAAATTGTACGATGTCTTTAATCTGGGCCCTTTCGTCTTTATGACCTTAATGCCATTTACAGCCTTTAAATGGTCTTCTCAGCAGTACTCACATACTGCTGGGTGTCAAAGGGTGGGGAGGAAAGCTCTAGCAATTCCACGGACCTGCCTTATTTTGAATCAGAACATAGGGTTGTAAACAGGTGTCAGTCATACTCAGAGCAGACTCATTGAAATTAATAGACACGACTAACTTAGGTTCATATATTCAGTAATGGAAGTTTACTTTTTGCATTTATATCCCACTTTCTTTCTCCAAGGAACTCAAAGTGGCATACTTAGTTCTCCCCTTTCTCATTCAAACCCTACAGCAATCCTGTGAGGTAAGATAGGTTGAGAGATGGTAGCTTGGATTTCATGGTCAGATCATAATGTAGGGGCTGATTTATGTATTTATTTAAACATGAAGGCAGGCAACATTAACCCCACTGTGTGGGAATTCCTTGCAGACCACCACAGTGCCCAGAGACAGACAGACGGGTTATGTACCCACAGCAGTGACCATAGGGGGAATGAGCTGTATCCCAGCTGTAATAAAACATATCAATCCTATATTGGTTTCTACAACCATTCTAATGGTTTGACTTTATGTATACCAATTTACATATAAGCTAAACAAGCTATGCTATAGCTTAGGGCCCCACTCTCTTGGGCCCCCCCAAAAAATTTTAAGGAAAAAAACCTGGATGTCCATTTCCAATATATATAACCTACATACAGCAACAGTGTTTTGTGTTGTGTAGGCTCCTATGATGTAATGGGCCCTGCCTGCTAGAATATCACTGGTTTGCTCATTTCTATATATGGGGTACCTACATTCTGCATGGACTGGTTGCATGGCAATGTGTACGAATGGCTTTAGATACCTATTAGGTCCATAAATTACCATATAGCATATATTCAACACAAAAAGCAGTGACAATTTGTTGTTAACAAAGGACAGCTGGACATATAAAGGGCCCCATTACCTTCAGTAGCTTAGGGCCTCATCAAACCTAAATCCAGCCCTTGACTTTACCCCCAAGTCATACTCTTGTATTGTCTCTCAAGACAGATGAATGCCAACAGTTAAACATAGTATATCCAAGGGCATTTGGAGAACCAGTATTCCAGACAGAGGTCAGAGGGCCTTCTTGGTGGTGGCGCCCACCCTGTGGAATGTCCTCCCATCAGATGTTGAAGAGATAATATACAACATTTAGGAAACATCTGAAGTCAGCTCCTGTACATTCGTACCTTGGAAATCGAACAGATTAGTTCCCTAACATTTTGGCTCCCGAACGACGCAAACCTGGAAGTGACTGTTCTGGTTTACGAACTATTTTTGGAAGCCGAACGTCCGATGGGGCTTCCACAGCTTCTGATTGGCTGCAGCAGCTTCCTTCAGCCAATCAGAAGCCACACTTTGGTTTTCAAATGTTTTGGAAGTTGAGCGGACTTCCGGAATGGATTCCATTCCACTTCCGAGGTACGACTGTATAGAGAAGCTTTTTAAGGCTTAATGATTTGCTTTGTTTTTATATAGGCTGTAAGCCTCCCAGAGTGACTGGTGCGGGGTACAAATAATAAATTATTCCAGGTGGTTCCTTTTGTATTGCCATTTCATTGCTATCATTAATTGTTAAGTTTGAAATAAAGGCCCTGGGCATTTGTGCCAACGTCTTTTGTCCACACCTTTTCTGCATCATGGATTCTGTCAATGAAAAGTGCACCTGTCCATATCTGTGTGCTGGCAAGTGGAAGCCATTCAGAAGTGGTTGGCTGCTTGTTCCATTGTGACTCCCTGAGCTTTGGCCAATAGAACTGCATGGGAATCTGTTAAGTTGTGGGTGAACATATCAGACGACACAGCGATTCTTCAAACAGCTCTTGTTTATTCACAGGCCAGAACAGAACTGAACTGAAGGGTTCAGCCAGCCTGCTTATATAGAGCTCCACTAGAACACAACAGTAACCATTTTCTGTAACTATCCAATCACTGAACGTCACTTTCAATCCCTTATTTGCATATGTGGACCTGAGTGAAAACTATCTACTGTATCCCCCTGCTGGCCCAGAGTGAGAACTTTAGTACATAACAGAATCAAAGTGGGAACCTGAGCTCCTTTAAATCAAATTCCTTTCCTCTGAAGCTGGGAAGCGAGTGTGTTGAAGGAGAGTGCCCACAGTCACAATAACCACGATCACTTAAAACCTATCGATTCAAATCCACTCTGATCTTTCTTGTTTGCATGGTGCTTGAAAGGTCAGGGTGACATTTGCTGAACTGTACTTTCTGCACACCTTCCAATGCCTTACAAGCCCACATTCTCGCCTTGCCTCTCCCTTATTCCTCACCCCTTTCACAAGCCCCCAGGCTTCTTCCAGTGGCGAAACTGGACTTTCTTTCACTCAGGTCAAAGACTCAGTTTGCCCCACCTCCCATGTGCATTTGCATGCATATGCTCACCCAACCCCTCACCACATTTATTCCTAAAGGGCATAAAAGTAGGCAGAGAGTAAAAAGATCATTTGAGGAATCCTAGTAAGTATTATGACAGTATGACCACAGGGAAAATGATGGTCCCTTCCAGTAAAAGTAAACTGTTTGTCAAAAGTAGAGCTTCCATGTGCAGCATATTTGGTTACTGGATTGTTAAAAGGACACACAAGACTCTCAAATTTCCTTTAAAAAAGGAATAAAAATTAGTCTCTTTGAGGCTTTTTGCCACCTCTCTTCTTTTTTCTGTGCAAACTTTTTCAAGCAGCACACTTACAGATAGATGAATTTACTCCCGAGTAAGCTTCCTTCAATGGCATGCCTTTCAATTTTATTTCTGTTTGGTTACTCATTTCAGTAAATTATACTTTTGTAGTCATTTTTGGTTCCGTGTAAGGCAAAGAAGTTCCTTTTGTGTGTCTAATTGCAAGAACAAAGTGCCCTTCCATTGCAATCCTAATGTTTTCCTAAGCTTCTGTTACATATCTAGAGGGATCGGGAAATTACTAATCGTTTTTGGACATTAAATAAACTGTTTATGTATTTCTAAAGTATTTAAAAGTTGTTACACACTTTCATTCAGGGTCCTCCTTGCAAGGGGGAGGGGACTCTGTTGCAACAGAAAATAAAGGTCTCCCTTGCTTTCCAACCCCTGTTCTCCATGTCTAATTTCCCTGTTCTCTGCACCACACCAGGAAAAGCACCACTCTTACAGATCAGAGTGGCCATGTTCTGGGGGAAAGAAAAATAGCTGCCCCAGACGAGAAGCCCTGGAGGGATGGAGGGAGCCGCCTGCAACCAAGGAGTCACAGGAGGGAGACTTCAAAGCCAAAAGTGAAATTGCTTTGGAGCTATGGAAAAGGGTGGTTGGGCAGGCCAGGCTCATGGCAGATTGGCCGGGGGGGGGGGGCAGGGACCTTACAGCTTCAGTTGTGCCCACTGGAGGCTTCCTCCAGGGTGAAATTTCAGGCTAAACCCCATTTGTTTAACCACTGGCTTCTTCTCTCATTAACCTGCCATGGTCTGAGCATTGTGTAGCATTGTGCAACCTGGAGAGCAGGTTGTCTTGGAGCATATATCTCAGAGAAGAGGCTGGAACCTTCTGGGGGCCTTCTGGCTGCTTGGCTGCTTGTGCAAACACTGATTGGAAGGACTGTAATTCAGTGAGTGAGCATCTGCTTTCTTCTTCTTCATTTCATCTCTATACAGTGGTACCTCGGGTTACAGACGCTTCAGGTTACAGACTCCGCTAACTCAGAAATAGTACCTCGGGTTAAGAACTTTGCTTCAGGATGAGAACAGAAATCGTGTGGTGGCGGCGCAGCAACAGTGGGAGGCCCTATTAGCTAAAGTGGTACCTCAAGGTAAGAACAGTTTCAGGTTAAAAACAGACCTCCAGAACGAATTAAGTTCTTAACCCGAGGTACCACTGTACCACTTTATATTTTTAAGGGGAAAAAATCTCAAAGTGGTTTACGGCACATAAAAACATCAGAATAGAGCAATCCAGAATAAAATATTACTGAAGAAATTCAAATATATAGTATACAACCAAAGCAACATAATTAACAGGAAACTAAAAAATTATCTTAACAATTTCAAAATAAAACTTTACGAAGGAGCTCAACTACAGAATATACATTTAACACAGCAAAGTCAACCTATATATATATATACCGTATTTTTTGCACCATAACACTCACTTTTTTCCTCCTAGAAAGCAAGGGGAAATGTCTGTGCGTGTTATGGAGCGAATGCCTACGGATGGCAGGGGGATCCTCTGCAGTCATGAGCAGAGGATCCATGGTTCCCCTTCCTTCCCTCCTCCGTGGCTCGCTTTGAAACAGCAAAGTGGGAGAAGAGCTGCTGAGTGGGGAGGAGAGAGGGACAGAGAGCCTGCTTGCTTTAAAGGAGCAAAGTGGGAGAGGAGAGGAGCCTTCTCCCCTTATACCCCTCTACTTCATTATTAGCAGCATCCTTCTCCACACACCCCATGCGTGCTCCTTGTCCCTTGAGTGCTTTTCCTTCCCTCCCCACTTAAAGCGTGGTTACAAAGCACAGATCCACATGGATCCTCGGGATTTTTGCACTGGGTACCCCAAATTCACCATCTGGTCACATAGCATGTCCATGACTACATCTTGCACCAAAAAAATCATTCACCCACTGTTGCCTGGGGCCGCAGTGGTGCAAAAACGTGGTTACAAAGCATGGATCCACATGGATCTTCAGGATTTTTGCATTGAGCTACTCCAAACTCACTGTCAGATCACATGTCTGTGGCCACAGCATGAACCACAAAAATCATACATCCACTGTTTCATTTAGAATATTTTTTTTCTTGTTTTCCTCCTCTAAAAACTACGTGCGTGTTATGGTCAGGTGCGTGTTATAGAGCAAAAAATACGGTATATATATATATATATATATATATATATATATATATCTTAAACATCCTCCTAGTGGTACAGTAATAAAACTGCTAGCACATTTGCAAAGCTAAGCAGAGTCTGGAATGGTTTCATATTGGATGGGAAACCACATGTTGAGATTCTTGCATTTCTGGGGGTTGATCTAGATGACCCTCAAGGTCCCTTCCAACTCTACAATTGCAAAAGAAAACATTGCTAAAGGAAGTCAAATATAAAATGCACTTTTAAATAGCAAATTAACAAGAGAATAAAATATTATCACAAGCATTGAACATATCTGCTGCTGTTGCTGCACATCCTACCAATGGTGGTTCATGGCAGGCAGTGGCTGTAGAAGTTCAGGCTCAATGACCTGGGTCTACCCTAAGAGACAGCCAAGGTAGCCTCTAGCCTTTTCAGCAACCTCAGCATTTGTAGCTGGAGTCAGTTGGGACCAGGTGGGGAAAGGTCTGCAAGGCAGTGAGCAGGTCTTCCAGGTCTCACAGCCAAGATGGTCTCTGTTTTGTATGCTGAAGTAGGGCTATCATATGTCCGGATTTTCCCAGAAACATCCTCTTTTTGGGGGAAGGGGGGAATTTGGGTCTAGGGTTTGCTAAATTGTCTGGGTTGTTTGTTTTTTTTGTTTGGTAGCAGGTGAGCGGCAGGAGCTTTGTGCAAATCAGCTGGGGAGTGGGAAGACTGCTGATCCCCAGCTGAGCCAGCCCCAAGGTACACAAAGGTAAAGGACCCATGGACGGTTAAGTCAAGTCAAAGGCGACTATGGGGTTGTTGCACTCATCTTGCTTTCAGGCCAAAGGAGCCAGCGTTTGTCCACAGACAGCTTTCTGGGTCATGTGGCCAGCAGGACTAAACTGCTTCTGGCGCAATGGAACACCGTGACGGAAACCAGAGTGCACGGAAACACCATTTACCTTCCTGCCACAGCAGAACCTATTTATCTACTTGCACTGGCATGCTTTCGAACTGCTAGGTTGGCAGGAGCTGGGACAGAGCAACAGGAGCTCACCCCATTGCGGGGATTCGAACTGCCGACCTTCTGATCAGCAAGAGGCTCAGTGGTTTAGACCACAGCACCACCCGCTTACTTTTACCTCAGCCAGCCCCAGTGCTCCCCCCACTCAACTTCACTCATTTTTTGGCATAGGTTCAGCTGGCTCTCAATATATTACCGTCAAGCTCTGCATGGGAGTTCCCAAGGCCATCGCCTTTGTATTCATTTTGACGTTCAGTCTTGCTTGGAAATGAGTGAACTTATTTCCTGAACTGGGGGGTGCGGTGGTGGTGGTTCTGGTTGTTTTCAAGCCAGCTGGATCTAAATACTCTTGCACTTGCATCTTGCTTGTGGGCTTCCTATCGGCATCTGTGTAAGAACAGAATCCTGGAATGTTATGAAATAACCCATGAAGTTTATCATCACATCCAATTGTGGGGTGGCGAGCAAGCCAGTGCCAACTTCAATTAGCATTTCCACAATTCATGCTAATGTGCCAGGTTTAAAGCTGGCCATTTTGTTGTGCATGTGGCTGGTCCAGGATGAGGGAAAACACCAACCAGTTGGCAACCGCATCCTCAGCAGCACATCCTTCCTGCCAGCAGCCTTCATTATTCCTGGCTTGTAAACAAAGTCCCAACGACCCAGCTTTCGGGACTGAGATGGGTCTCCAGGGAAGGACAAATAACATTTGTGTCGCAGTTGTCCCCGGCGGGATGAGGAGAAGATTTCTGGGAAAGCACAGAAGCTTTATGTCGGCAGCATATTGAAATTTCCTTCACGTTCTAGCCATGAAGAAGTTGCCTGGTTCAGCTCCCCAGTGACTGCAATGATAACGCTCATTATATTTGTGATGCTTCAACCGCATCCAGGGGAGCCAATGGCACAAATGGCACCCTTCCTTGTTGGCAGGAGTGACTAGACAAGGAAGCCAAGGACTAGTATTGCTAATATCCCAAAGCAGACATATCACTGTGGGGCTATTTGCCTATTCAGTAGAGGCAGATGAACTTTCTGAAAGTTGCCTTAGATCAGAGATGGGGAACTGCAAGCCTTGGAAACCATCCAGGACTCCCTATCTGACCCATGGGAGTCTCTCGGGGTAAACACCTTGCTTATCTACATCTACTTTCCCTAGGCTACACCTCCCTCCAACCCTGCTTTGCATCCTCCTTAGGTGTTTATGCCTGGCTGGAATGTGCCTTTAAACTCCCATAATGCTTCTTGCTTATATAGACAGAGGTGTGTGTAGAAACTAGCCTACTGTATTCCTCACCGCTGATCATACCTCTTGTCTGTCAAAATGGAGGAGGGACAAGAGTGTGTGTGTCTGCAGAAGCCAGCTCACGGTACAAAATTTAAATCTACATTCACCGCTTTGCCCACTTTTGCTTCTGGTCCCATCCACCACTGAAATGTGGTCAGCAGAAAGTTGCTCAGAAGGGAATTCAGTCTTTGGAATGAAAAAATGTCCCCAACCCCTGTGTTACAGAATGGGAGAGGGAGGTCTCATGTGGGACTTTAGCCTTCACCCCCACCCCCCCGTGCTGAGCCCCCAAACTACATTATTGTGGCTTCCATGTTCCACCCAACTTTGGGGGGTGGGGTGGCACATGTGCTTGGCATCACACAGTGGAAGAAGGACCGATGGGACCTGTCGCAGGCACAGGAGGGCCCGATAGGGCCCACCCAGTTGCAGAATATTGAGGGGGTCCAGCCCCTTCCTTGAATTTTTTGGAGGGCTCAGCCTCCCAGTACCCCTTGCATGGCACCCCTGCTGTGGCTGCCACCCAATGGACTAACTGAGGGACGTGGGAGACTGATACCCAGTGATATGGACTCAGGACTTGTGAGCTCAGCATAGCAGCTTTGTAAGCACTGACTGCAAGCAGCTCTCCATGGTTTCTGTCATGGCATTCCCAGTCTTACCTGGAGATGCTGGGATCTGAACCTGGGACATTGCTCTGCCACTGAGCAATGGCTCTACCCACATGCAGAAGAGCAGGATTGCTGCTTGCCTTGGGGTGGTAGACTTGCTGAAGAGATCACAGACCCTCTCGGCACTCTCTTACAGAACCATCTCTCCTATACTTACTACCTCAAGCTGTGCAGAAAAACAGCTGTAAATTACACCAATTTTGTTTTACCCTTAGCAAGCCGCCACCGAGAAGGAATGCTTCGGATTTCAATTTAGGACTGGGAATATTATATTTGTATACCTTTCTTGCAAAGCACTTTTTTTTTGGTTGGATGATGGCTCACTCCGCCATTATTTCTTCCTCATTCTGGCCCATTAGAGACCCTTTTTAAATGGTTGTTCCATATTTAAATAAAGAATATAGGTCAGAAGAGGGAAAGAGCACACAGCTTCTTCTGCCCTGATGTGGAAGCTCAGTTCTATACCTTTAGGACATTGAATAATAAGGGCAGGGGGCAGACACACCATCTTTCACAGAGAGCTGTCTCAGTGAACTATGTTTCTTTCCTCTGCATAGCAAAAAAATAATAATGAGACCCCAAGCATGAGGAGTGCAGTTTGAACAAAGTATTTCCTCCCTACACCAGCCCAATTACAGTGTGGTTAGGTATTCAGAGAGCTGGAGAATGTACATAATTTGGTCTTCCCTAGTATTAGCATCAATACATACAGTACTGAACCACTTAAAATTTCAGGTGTCCAGCTAGGTGCAGAGACTTTTCTTATAAAGGTCACCGACAGGAATTTCTGATTTGAGGACCGTCATTTCTTCATTGCATTCCCTCCAGACATGATAGATGTTTGCAATTCTCAGCTGTCATGTTTTCATGCAGTGCAGAAGATTTGATTTTTAACCACTCTTTGTTTTGAAAAGATATTTGAGCCAGCAACCCTGGAGACATCAACTGATGTACAGTGGAAGACATGTTCTTGAAGTCTGCCCCACACATTTGAAATCCTGTTTCCTGGAGCTCAAGGCTGATCAGAGGCAGTGTGGTGTAGTGGTTGGAAAGAAGCAGAGTTGGGGAACTGGTGGTCCTCCAGATCTTGCCTTGATGAAAGGATAGGTTCAAAGTTTAATGCCAGGGTGAGGTTGTCCTCCTGTATCATTATACCTTATTTTTAAAGGATTTTTACAATGTTCAACAGGGAGAGTGAGAAGTTGTCATGTGCATGTGGGTACCACAAATTATTATTATTATTATTATTATTATTATTATTATTATTATTATTATTCACTTGTTACCTCCACTATTGGAGGCAGTATGTCTCTGAATACCAGTTGCTAGGAACCACAAGTGGGGAGAGTTGGTGTTGCTCTAAAGTCCTTGTGGGCTTCCCAATACGGCATCTGGGTGGCCACTGTGAGAGATCTGGGTGGCCACCAATGGGATATCTGCCTTTAGTGGGGTGTGGCTCATGCTGCTAGACCAGCCTTCTGCAACCTACTGTCCTCCAGCTGTTTTGAACTGCAGCTCCCACCATCCCTGGCCATTGGCCATGTTGTCTGGCTGGAATGGGAATTGTAGTCCAGATAATCTGGGGGTATACTAGTTTGGGGAAAAACTGTCAGGAGCCATCCTACTCTCGTGTGGTACCCTGGCAGAGACACATGCCCGACTGGCATGTTCTCTCCCTCCTGGTCGATCGTTCAGGAGCTTCAAAAGCTTTCTTCTGCCCAAACATCACAGCAATTGATGCCAAAAGACATCAGCACACTTAGGGATCCGCAGTCTTCACAGCTTGCGTAACAGACCTCAGCAACACAGCATTTTGGCTAATCTACTTTATTTACATGTAAAACACTCGGAGTATTCTGACTAAGCTCCTTCCTCTTTCTCATCAGACAGCAAAGAGAGAGACCAAAGGACAATAATCCCACTTCACGGAACACAGTAACACAAACACCCTGTCTCCGTCACTTCCCACTCTGCGGAATGAAAACATACACCGTCATGTGATAGACAACAATCCCATGACTGCAGAAAAGGGGATTGAATCTCCAATGGAAACTGCCTTGGACTACCTGGCTTCTCATAGTCAGAACTGCTTCCTTCTGCCTTCTCTTATCCAAATTGCTTCAGCTTGATGGATTGCAATCCCCACAGCCCCCCTGAGCAGGATTTAACCTAAAGTTCAACAGCTATTCAAGCATGTCAGCAAATATCCATTGAATGCCAAAACAATATTGACAACTGCAGGGTCTTGCACCTGTCATCTCGGACTCTTTGCCCAGGAATCTCACAGAATTCAGGAGCACTTAGCAGAGAATAACAAATTGACTGCTGCTCTCCTGAAGCTGACAGCTGGAAGATGGACAGATCAGTCGAGGCTGCTT
Source organism: Podarcis tiliguerta (assembly GCF_965153285.1). NCBI lineage: Eukaryota > Metazoa > Chordata > Lepidosauria > Squamata > Lacertidae > Podarcis > Podarcis tiliguerta. Next base: position 33,725,361 of record NC_139549.1, on the reverse strand, counting down.
TTGTGCTCAAATGAGCTGAGCCTCCGAGGCCAAGGTTCAGAAAATCCAGCGGAATTTGGGGTGGGTGCAAAGACATTGCAAAAGATGTCGTGCAGAGAACAAGCTTTGCATTCCACGCTTGTGGGATTCGTGCTCTATAGCAGGGAATGTTTTGCAAAGAGAAGGCAAGCAGTCCCCACTGGCCACTTTGGTTTAGGCATGGACTTGGTTAGTTCATCAAACCTTCATTTGAAAATGATGTGCTGTTTTTATTGCCTACTTGTCAGGTGACCATTCTGCATGTCTGTTTCTTTTGTTTCCTATAATCAGACCATTGGTACATCCAGCTCTATATTGTCCACACAGACTGGCAGCAGTTCTCTAGGGTTTCAGACAGAAGTCTCGCCCAGTCCTACTTGGTGATGCCTGGGATGTTAAGCATGGTGATTTAGTTTACGGAAATTGGGAAGTTGGGAATGGTTAAATGTATTACTATGTGTTTAATTCTGGAATGCTCCCCAGTGTTTGGACACTGTTTTAATTTCAAGAAAAGAACCAGTTATGATTTGGCTTCCTAGCTGCAATTTAGCTCCTCTGACAGCATGAGATTGAACATGGGATCTTCTGCACGCAAAGCAGATACCACTGAGCTATGGCCCATCTCCAAAGATGTGGTTTTGGATTCCCCCTCCCCACCACTACTGATGTTCCTGAAATGTTGTACCAACCAACACCAGAACACCAATGTTGATATGGCCAAAATTTGGGTATGTACCAGTATTTCAAAGGCCTTCTTGGAAGAGACAGAGACAGAGACCAAAAGGGTCCAAAGCTTGCCTAGTCCTCCAAAATTCCCCTTAAACATAGACAAATAGATGCAGGCATACCCAGTGCATTGGAACATAGAAAGCTGCCTTCCACTGAGTCAAACTATTGGTTCACCCAGGGCCGTCTTAAGCATATCCAGCGCTGTGGTGCAAAGATCCCTTCTGGTGCCCTCTCCCTTTCCCAGAATTTAGAACTCGGGGCCCAACTCACAGACTACGTTGTAGCCCCGGGAGCTGCCACCTACAGAAGATGCAGCCAAAGTGGTGGATGCTGGCCAGACCACTAGAACCCCATGCTCACTTGCGAGGCTCCGGGGCGCCTCCTCCTCCTCCGCTGCCTGACAATGACAGCCAGCTGCCGGTGCTCTCGCTGCTGCCCAGTGGTCCGAGGGCCTGAGGAGTAGGAGGCAGTTGCCACGCCTCCTCCTGTGCCCTGGGGAGTAGTGGTGGTGGTGGTCGGGTAGTGGGCACCGGTGACACTGAGGAGGCCCCTTGGGAGCCGCTCCTGCCACCGCCGCTCCTGCCGCTTCCTCAGAGGATGATGACAGCGGCTCGCCGAGCAGCAGTTGAGGGGATTCCCGCAGCCAAGGGAGAGGAGGAGGAGGAGGCGGCGACCCATCCTTGGCTGCCGCCTCAGAATCGAGGAGCGGCTCCTCGTTCAACGCAGCCTGCGCCGCTGCCCCAGAGCGCTTGTGAGAGCAGTACAAGCAGCAGCAGCAGCAACAATGCATCCACCCGCAGAGGGTGGCGGACCGTGGAGGGTAGGAAGGAAGGATGGCTGGTGGCATGCAGGGAAAGGGGAGGCCACTGGCAAAGCCGCGCAGCTCCCCCACTCGCCCCTAAGAGGCCAGCGCCCTGGCGCAATGAGCCACTAAGCCCTATGAGAAAGACGGCTCTGGGTTCACCCAGCTAAGCATTGCCTACACTGACTGGCAGCAGCTCTTTATGGTTTTAGGCAGAGACCTCTCCCAGTCCTACCTGCAAATGACAGGGATTGAACCTGCATAGCAGATACTCTTCCACTGAGCTATATCTCTTCCTGTTTGCTCCCCAAGAATTTTGAACACACTCTGCTATATCTCACCAATTCAGCATATCAGATGGGAGTCTCCACCATCACAAGGGCAATGCAGTTCTGATCCCTTGTGTTATGGTGGGTGATGTGGACAGTTGACTTGTGGTGATAAATCCATCATGGCTCATGCACGTCACGCTGATGCTACCGTCAATGAGCCCAACCAGCATGTTTGCATCAAATCTCTTTCCCAGCAATTGCAAAATGACTCTTCTTCTTCTCACCTCTGCTATTAAAAAGGGAAGAAAGGAAGAAATATTTGAGAAAGGTAAAAACCCACATACCATGACGGAATGGCCATTTTATGGAAACATATTGCTTTAGATAGATGCCGGCATTCATCACAGTGGTTGGTTCATTCTTGATTGATGGTAGGACCGATGCTGTGCTGATGACTGTGAACATCGGAAGGACCATAGTGTCATTAAACAGCCACTTTATCACTTGGTTTATGTACATATCAAGCCTTAGCAAATGAATCCTTGTGCTCCATGAAAAATGAGACTGAATGAAATGGGACGCAATGGAGGTTGGGAAGGGAGAAGGAAAAGTTTGCCAATGACACTTTGGAGTTAATTGTTTATTTATTCATTACAAGTCCCTGTGGAATGCTTACAATGTGTATTATTATTATTATTATTATTATTATTATTATTATTACCGATATTTGAATTTATTACCCATCCTTCACCCCCAGTGCGTAAGCTTGTCCCAACGTCTGGCTGGGTTGCTTGAGTGAACCTTTCCTGTCCGGGCAGCCACTCGCCCGTGACCATCTCAATTGCTGGCAGAATCCGTCAGTGGGTGTTTCTTAAACTTCTTCAGCAAAGAAGTTCTTTGACGCCCAGTCTTCGCCTACTCTCCCTGCACGGAAGCCTTCTGCTCAAGGAGGGTGTGGGCAGCAGAGGACCCCTTCTCTCCCCGCTGGTCCCCGGCAAAGAGTCATGGGATCGCCTCGCCGATTCCCCCATCTCCCCCCCTTCTCCACTGGAGCTACGCTGATTCTCTCCCCCAGAAGATGGGCTGCCCCTCCCACTCCCGGGACGCTCTCTGGGATCCCTTCGGAGCTTGCTCTCTCCCTTGGACACTGATGGCAGTTCCCTGACACAGTACAATCACATCTTATAATCATCTAACTTGTGTGATTTCAACCAGGCCCAAGCTGTGGATGGGACAGCCAGGTATGGTTGCTCTGGCCCTCGGAGGGCTAAGCCGACCCAAGTCCCCCACCAAAGACCAACTGCTTTTTTGTTTGGGTTTATCACTTTATTCTAACAAGACTCCCACCCTCAGAGAAACTCTGCTTAGGCCTGACTTCAACCGTACACAATTAAAGGTCGGCCAGTTGAAATCGAACCAAATTAAATGGGCAGAAATCTTAAAAGCTCTTTTGTGTAGGGTTTTCCTGCTGCAAAAAGGGCTTTTAAGCCCTGCCTTGCTTACCAGTCTCTGGAACACTCTCTCGCAGGCTCTGGGATACCCTCATGAGATCTCACAGGAACTCAGATAGCCCCTCAAGATCTCGCAAGGCCAGACAGTAAGTAAGGCTTAGGGGAGGAGGGCAAGCGTCATTCTCCACATGACTCCAGAAAGGTAAGGGTGCTCGCAGGAGGCACCCAAGGGGGTGGTTTTGAGTACACATGCCATGCTGGAACATAACTCCTGTGCAAGATGTAATCATACTGTATTAAAAACAGTGAAAAGCAAAGTAAAATTACAAAAATTAAGATGGGTTTTAAAACCTACATGTATGCAATTTTGCATATTTGCGAAGACTTTTTCCCCTAATAGAATGTCTTTCGAATGTTATTTTCACTAATATATTCATTTTTATGAACACATTAACCTGCCACGTGCGTTTTTGTACACATTGCTGCTGAAGAACCGCATTGCAAAACTAAGAGAAGTCCCAGTTTCCAAGGATGCATATATTTTGGTCTACACATTGTTTCGGAAGGTGCAAATCGGGTAGGTTCTCCTTTGTGTGTGAAGTGAATCGAATTTATTCCCCACGCCTCTTGGCTTTCCACTCCCAGTTTTCACCATCACTATTTGCATCTATCACAAATCTCCATACACATCCTGGAACTGTTATCGAGGAAGCCTGGGAGCTGGGTTTGCTTGTTTGCCTTTCATCTTATATGCCACGAATGGACTGGCTTCAGTCTTCCGGGGTAGCCACTCTCTCCCTTCAAATTTATCAAATCGGAAGGTGATAAAACACCCGTGACTTCTTACACCCAGCCTTTACAACAGGGGCCAGGAACCTTTGTCTGCCTAAGTTTTGGGTCTCCTCCTAGAGACGGGCTTGCCTGTTCTTGCTAAGGAGGCAGGCAAAGACCAGGTCCATCCATGCAGGAAAATGAGGGAATGGAACCCTGAGGTGAACGAGCACAACTTCAAAGTTTATATCTATGTATGTATTTATTTTATATGCTGACAGCTCATCTAAAATCTCAAGGTTCCATCTCTCTTCAATACACATTTGGACACCTCTTAAGATATGTAACCAAATCTTGCATGATGGTTCCTGAGACCAAGGTACAAGTCTTCACCTATATTTGGATGAAGTAGGGTGTCCTTTTGAATCAAGATGGTGGATGGAACCTTTCAAAAATGCTCTGGTTTTCGATAAATTCTGCACAATGGTTCCTGGGATGCAGGAACAAGGTTTCCTCTATGTTTGGGAACAATAGGTGCCATCTTGAACCAAGATGGTGGACAGAATCTTTTTTTAAAAAAAAAAAAAACAGTGATCCCAACCACTGATTTCAGAACTGCCTTGATGTTTTTCGTTTCTTAGAATTCCAGAGCAGCACTGGGCACAAGGCTGCTAATATAGAATAATGCATAAAACACCATGAGCATAATGCAAAATCATTAAAATTACTGACTAATCGAGCAGCTAATTAACATTTAAACAGCTGTACAGACCCATTGGCATAAAGGGGTCTTTCAAAGAAAACCAACAGCGAGGAAGCCTGGTGGATCTCCATTAGGAGAGAATTCCACAACATGGGACTGGAGACACTAAAGGCCTGAATTTCTGGGAGCCAGTGTGGTTTGGTGGTTAGAATGTTGGACTAGGACCTGGGAGTTGTTGTTGTTTAGTCATTTAGTCGTGTCCAACTCTTCGTGACCCCATGGACCAGAGCACGCCAAGCACTCCTGTCTTCCACTGCCTCCCGCAGTTTGGTCAAACTCATGCTGGTAGCTTTGAGAACACTGACCAACCATCTCATCCTCTGTCGTCCCCTTCTCCTTGTGCCCTCCATCTTTCCCAACATCATGAGGTGGCCAAAGTCTTGGAGCCTCAGCTTCAGGATCTGTCCTTTCAGTGAGCACTCAGGGCTGATCTCCTTCAGAATGCATAGGTTTGAGCTTCTTGCAGTCCATGGGACTCTCAAGAGTCTCCTCCAGCACCATAATCCAAAAGCATCAGGGTTCAAATCCCTGCTCAGCCATTAAGCTTGCTCGGTGCCTGCCCTACCCCACAGGGTTGTTGTGGGAGCTAAATGAGGAGGAAAACAATGCATACCACTTTCAGCTCCTCAAAGGGGAAAAGATGAAGAGGTAGTGCTATTTTTAAGGGTTCTTGAGCTTTCTTTTTTAAACTCCATGGAAATAAAGATTAGCAACGCAGGGAGAAAGGTTCTAGATCCCTGTCAGGGCTGGGCCCTGATGAATAGCAGTCTGTGCCCACCTCATTCTGCTGCTTCATGAGGCCAGAATCTTATCTCTTCTAGACATCCACTGGAAGAAAAAAAAATAGGACTGTAATTCACTTGTATTTACCAATCTACTCTTTTTACTGTCTCTGTTTCATTCCTGCCTTGATTTTATTGCAGGTCCTCCCCCCATGATTGTTGTATGCCTTGGTTTATGGTTTTTAATTAAGTTCTAATGTAAACCGCTTCAAGAGTGCAGGCTATGAAGGGGCATATAAATGGGAGGAATAAATATGGCAAATAAAAAAGAAAAACCAGTAGAAACAGAAAATTAGCTTTCTACTGCTAGAGCTTTGATCCTTCAAAAGCTTTCTTGGCCAAATTCCACATACTTTGTAGGTACCTTGGGCTGCTCTCTGAGCAGCTGTGTGACCATTACTAGGCTGGAGAACTGCATTGCAAAATTCAGAAAATGGAAGTTGTTTGTTTGTTTTTAAGGATGGCTGTACAGTCATACCTCGTGTTACGTTTGCTTCAGGTTATGTTCTTTCAGGTTATGTCCCGCGGCGATCCGGAAGTAACCCTTTCCGGTTACTTCCAGTTACTTCTGGGTTTTGTCTCTCGCGCATGCGCAGAGGTGCAAAATGACGTCACGTGCATGCGCAGAAGTGCTGAATCGCAACCCGCGTGTGTGCAGACACGCCACTGCAGGTTGCGCTCTTTTCATGTTGCGAACAGGCCTCCAGAATGGATCCTGTTCACAACCAGAGGTACCACTGTATTTCAGTTCTCCTATTGTTTCAGAATTGGGACGCAGGTGGCGCTGTGGGTTAAAGCCTCAGCACTTAGGGCTTGCTGATCGAAAGGTTGGCAGTTCGAATCCCCGCAGCGGGGTGCGCTCCTGTCGTTCGGTCCCAGCACCTGCCAACCTAGCAGTTCGAAAGCACCTCCGGGTGCAAGTAGATAAATAGGGACCGCTTACAAGCGGGAAGGTAAACGGCGTTCCGTGTGCTGCGCTGGCTCACCAGATGCAGCTTGTCACGTTGGCCACGTGACCCGGAAGTGTCTGAGGACAGCGCTGGCTCCCGGCCTATAGAGTGAGATGAGCGCACAACCCTAGAGTCTGTCAAGACTGGCCCGTACGGGCAGGGATACCTTTACCTTTACCTTTATTGTTTCAGAAACTGTGACTTATGGAGGTTTGCTTTCCAGTATGAACTGAATCAAATTTATTCCCCATTTCTGCAACAACCCCATCCTTGGGAGCTGCATGAGTAAGAGCCTATTTAAGGGCCACTCAGGAATTGTGTGTGTGTTTGTTTAGAAATAGGTTAGTGGCAGGTGCAGGAAGAGGAGTTGAATGAAGATGCTGGTGTTGGGAAGGAGCTCTTTAACCAGTTGCCCTTACTGTGGTTCTGATCCAGACTTGGAGCCTTAGGTCTGCTATCTGAATCAGGAGGAAAGGTTGCAGAGGTTGTGTGAATTTTGAAGGATGTCTGCCTTTCAGTTTGCATCTTGTTTTGGAAAGTGTGAATGAAGTAGGTTTGCCTTTAAATGTGAAATGAATTTCTCCTCCATTCCCATATGCAATGCACAGACAGACAGAACCCTGAGCAAAATACCAAGAAAAGTATAAGATATGTAGCAACAGCTCTGAAATATATTATGTAGACAACATTGCTTCCATGAAGACCCAGAATATATACTCCTATATAGTTCCACTTCTTTCGAGACCTGGGTCCCTCTATAAATTATATTTTTTTTCCAATGGTATGGCCCCTCAGTCCAACCTTGTCCCTTGTTTAAAAATGTTTCCTCTTTGATTAAGTGCTCTGCTCTTCCTTACACAGATGATATAGCATTAGGGCAGAGCAGATCCACAATCTCCTGGAGCATTATAAAGAATTCCCTCCTGGAATAGCTGCAAGGCCACCTTGTTACTTAATCTTATAATAGCCCCAAATTGAAACAAGGTGTGATGGATGAGAGAGGTTAACTGAGTTTGATCAGGGTTATGAAGTACGTTTTGCACTCAATAAGTTTTACAAATGAGCAGCGCCATTTAGGGATGGGGAGGAAATTCGATGCAGTTCACATTTAAAGGTGGACTTACCCATTTCACACTTTCTAAAGCTATATGCTCACCAAAACACAGCCAGCAGTCATACTTTGCACTTCTCTGAATTTTGCAATGCAGTTCTCTCACCAAGCAATGTGCACAAAAATAAATAGCGGGGGGGGGGGGGTATTGGCTTACTGCTTTTGGTTTGTTTTTATATGTTGTGGTCTTGTTGTGAACTGCCCTGAGACAGGGCGGTGTATAAGTTGAATAAATAATAATAATGGATATAGATGCATTTATTAGTGATGTATGGAAGTGAGAGCTGGACCATAAAGAAGGCTGATCGCCGAAGAATTGACGCTTTTGAATTATGGTGCTGGAGGAGACTCTTGAGAGTCCCATGGACTGCAAGAAGATCAAACACATCCATTCTTAAGGAAATCAGCCCTGAGTGCTCACTGGAAGGACAGATCGTGAAGCTGAGGCTCCAATACTTTGGCCATCTCATGAGAAGAGAAGACTCACTGGAAAAGACCCTGATGTTGGGAAAGATGGAGGGCACAAGGAGAAGGGGACGACAGAGGATGAGATGGTTAGACAGTGTTCTCGAAGCTACAAACATGAATCTGACCAAACTGCGGGTGGCAGTGGAAGACAGGAGTGCCTGGTGTGCTCTGGTCCATGGGGTCACGAAGAGTCGGACACGACTAAACGACTAAACAACAACAACAACATTAGTGAACATAACTTACAAAAGTGCATTGCAGGAGGGAAAACTGCAAATGGAAATGTTTATTATCAGTGGAAATTCACAGTAAAATGCTGAGGGATTTTCATGTGTTTAAAAATATATATTGCAAACTGATGTGGATATGTTGAAAACTGAAGAGTGGAAAAATAAGAAAGCCAGATTGTCAGATTTGCACTTCCCTAGTTGCATTATGAGTGTCCTAAATGTGGTGATACATTCCATCCCGCTGGTGGCTGCATACTATGAAAGGCTCAGGAGATCAAGATTCTTTTCCTTTCTTCCCCGCCTCCCCCTCATTCCTTCCTTGAATTGAAAAGAACAGAAATCCTTTAACCTTCATGCAGCACTGTCTTCTGCCATTAATCTTCCCCATCTGCACTTGCCTGCATTATTGGCACTATTGACACTGTTTTGTTTCAACCAACAATTCTTGCTTTCCCTGGCTTTGATGCTGTCATTTCCCCAGCCCACCTTGGTCTTCTTCCTGTGAGGCGTGTGTGTGTGTGTGTGTGTGTGTGGAGTTTGGTATATCTGCCAGTGAATCTTCTAACTTAAACTGACCTGGTGTGCTTTGAACATCAAGACGTGAATGTGGACCACATTATGCAAAAAGCACAAGGGCAGCTTTGGACCTAGGCATTCACTTGGTCAGCTCAGAGGGGAGATAGAATCATGGTCCTCTGAGGGCATGCGTGGAGAACCTTTTAAAGCATGATGATGATGATGATGATTGTCAGATGCTGGTGGCTGTTGCTCGTGAGTAACCAGGCAGGACTCCGACCTGTCTTTTAAAGGTTTTATTGGTGCAAACTATTTACAGTGCAGAACCCCAAAGTTCATGTCCATCTTTGTCACGAGCAGATTTCAGGAGTGGCCCCTTCCAGTTTTTTCCCCAACATAAGAACTTAGACACCCCAAATCTCCACCTCCCCTCCTGAGCCTATGAGCGGTAGACTCATAATCTGGTGAACCGGGTTCACTTCCCTACTTCTCCACATGCAGCTGCTGGGTGACCTTGGGCTAGTCACACTTCTCTGAAGTCTCTCAGCCTCACTCACCTCACAGAGTGTTTGTTGTGGGGGAGGAACGGAAAGGAGATTGTTAGCCGCTTTGAGACTCCTTAGGGTAGTGATAAAGCGGGATATCAAATCCAAACTCCTCCTCTTCTCTTCTCATTGTAGTCAATAACACTTAGATGGGTTGCTCTTCTGACTGTCCCTTCCGCCAGATCCAAGTCTCTGCCCCAAATGCACTTGGACTCTCTCCAGGCTCAGACTCCTACTGGGGTTCCTGATCATCACACCCCAACCCCCTAGGACCTTCTCCCAGGCTGAGCTCCTCAACTCCCCAATCTCCTCCTGCTCCTCCTCCTCCTCTACATCATCTAAGCACTCCCTCCACAGCATCTCTGTGGGAATTATGAAATGGTCCCTCCCCATAATTTCCTTCAGTGAGGAAGGTGGAGCCTAATGTTGGTAAGTGACACCAGAGGTTCTAAACAAGAAGCAAGGGGACATGTTGTGGGACCTGCTGATTCAAGCTTTGGAGCTGGGTTTCAGAGCCACACAGTGTCCCTCAGAAATTGGGATAGTAGGAGCAGATTAAATGCAGCAGTCAGGAAGGCATCTATTTCTCAAGACCAACATTTTAAGAAGGCATCCTCCAACACAAAAAATATCAAAATAGAGACCAAATCAACCCAGGGATTTTCCAGAAATATGGGAATCTGCCTTATTATATATTGATTCAGGTCCTTGGTGCTTGGTCCTTGATCCATCTATCTCAGTATTGTCTACACTGACTGGCAGCAGCTCTCCAAGGCTTCAGGCAGGGCACATTCCCAGCACTACCTAAAGATGTCAGGGATTAAGCCTGGGGTTTTCTGCATTGAAAACAGATGCTCTACCATTCATAAAGAAGGCTGATCGCCGAAGAATTGATGCTTTTGAATTATGGTGCTGGAGGAGACTCTTGAGAGTCCCATGGACTGCAAAAAGAACAAACCTATCTATTCTTAAGGAAATCAGCCCTGAGTGCTCACTGGGAGGACAGATCCTGAAGCTGAGGCTCCAATACTTTGGCCACCTCATGAGAAGAGAAGACTCCCTAGAAAAGACCCTGATGTTGGGACAGATGGAGGGCACAAGGAGAAGGGGACGACAGAGGACGAGATGGTTGGATAGTGTTCTCGAAGCTACCAACATGAGTTTGACCAAACTGCGGGAGGCAGTGGAAGACAGAAGTGCCTGGCGTGCTCTGGTCCATGGGGTCACAAAGAGTCGGACACGACTAAACGACTAAACAACAACACCATTCAGCTACTGTCAGGGACTGGGAAACTAGGAGTGTCTAGAGTTAAAACAGGGCACTTTGAGTTTCTACAGCAGATGGTATGCAAGACCCTGACATGTGACTACAGCTAGAATCATTTGTCCTTGACAAAAAAAGAAGGAGATACCATCTAAGCAAATACGAGAGACAAATAAATGCATTATCTGCTTTACCAGGGGAAGCTGAAGTACAGAAAGATTAACTGATCCAAGGTCACACAAGGGGAAGTGACAGAAATTGGCCCAGCGTCAAGATTCCAGAGTATCACAATCCCGATGTGCCGTTAGAACAAAACTTTGCTGCCTTTCTCAGTTTGATCTAAGCTGCGGAAAACTCTATAGGCTCTTATCTGTTTGGGTTGATTTATCCACTTTATTCTAGGTTTTTTTTTTTAAAAAAAGAATACTTTCAATTGTGCTTTGCGGCTTTGTGCAGTGTAGATGGCTGTGACCGGTGTAATCAATTTTATTTTTTTATCTGTGTTCTTTGGTATCCCTTATACCCTTGAGATTTTGAATGCAGGGGCTCATTGCTTGTGACTGCAATAAAAATGAAGCTGGGGGAGGGGAGGGAAGGGAGTTGGGAAATCCTGTGCTTTGGTGGGGAGGGGTAAACAATGGGGAGAGGGATAAGCTAGCGCAGGATGTGATAAGCAAAAAAAGATAGCAGCTTTCTGGAGACAGTAGCACTAAGCTGGCAAGGAAGTAGATTTAGTGGAGATGGAGAACTCTGTCCTACTCTAAGCTTTGTTCAGGTGACAGATAAGGCTGGCTTTCGGTTTATTTGGCTAAACCAGGGGTCCTCTAACTTTTTCAGCAGGGGGCAGGTCTACTGTCCCTCAGACCTTGTGGGGGGTCAGATATATATGGGGGGAGGATGAATGGCGGTGTAGGGACAATGAGCGGCTCACAAAAGGGCGCTGGAGAGGGGCTGCTTTAAATGGCGGCAGCTTGAGAGGGGCACTCAGCCAACCAAGGCTCCTGTGTCTTGCAAGCGGCAGGGGCTGGTGGCGGTGGGACGATGAGCGGCGTGCGAAAGGGCTCCGGAGAGGGGCTGGCAGCAACAAAGACCAGCCCCCTTCCTCCTCTAGGCAGGGCGGGGAGAAGCCAGGAAGAAGAAGAAAAAGAAGAAGAAGAGGAGGAGGAGGAGGAGTTTGGCCTTCATATCCCACCTTTCACTCCCTTTAAAGAATCTCAAAGCAGCTAACAATCTCCTTTCCCTTCCTTCCCCACAACAAACACTCTGTGAGGTGAGTGAGGCTGAGAGACTTCAGAGAAGTGTGACTGGCCCAAGGTCACCCAGCAGCTGCATGTGGAAGAGCAGGGAAGCGAACCCAGTTCACCAGATTACGAGTCCACCGCTCTTAACCACTATACCACACTGGAAGGAGGGAGGAGGTGCCACTGCTGCCGCTGCTGTGTGAGGGAGAGGGAGGGAGAGGGAACGAACGCACGTGCTGGCGATCCACGCAGTGATTCCTGGACCATCCGTGGGTCAGATTTAGAAGGCAATTGGGCCTGATCCAGGCCTCAGACCTTAGTTTGCCAACCCACGGGCTATACCTTCAAAGAAATAGGCATTGCAGAAGCTGAAGAAAGGACTATGTAAGACAATTTTCTAGAACAACCTGCCCTTGGCCGATTGTCCTATGACAAGCTCGGCTATATTGAGAGCAAAACACAACCCTCAGTTCAATAAAGCCACAGTACCAAGTGAGCAGGTTGACAGCTAGTGATACATCATCAACAAGCATCTTCAAGGTCTAAATGGTGCCTTTTGAAAGGAAGTTACTGTTCTTAGTTAGGACCTTCCATAAAAGCTCTTGTCAAAGTATCCATTGCAGCTAAATCAAAACTGATTGCCCTTTCCTCATTCTCTCTAGTCCTGTCATCAAGAGATCCTTCTTACTTAACTCCCGCAAGTGTTTGGGTACTTGCCTCTTCAGGTTACAACTTTCATTCCATAAACTTTCTTTATTAGCTTTCACATACGCTGTGCTCAGGAGCAGCCCAATGCAAGTGAAATCACATCAATGCATTATGAATGCATGAAGAGGTTTATTCATGTATTGCATCCGTAGCCCATCTTTTTCTCCAAGAGGCTCGAGGTGGTATACATGGTTTCCCCTATTTCATTTAATTCCCATAACCAGTGCCAGATTTACGTATAAACTAAACAAGCTATAGCATAGGGCCCCACGCTCTTGGGGGCCCCCCAAAAAAATTAAAGGAAAAAAACTGGATGTACATTTCCAAAATAAAAAACAAATAAAATCAAACCTACATACAGCAACAGTGGCAAATGGCGTTAGATACCTATTAGGTCCATAAATTACCTTACCACATATATTCAACACAAAAAAGCAACCATTTGTTGTTGACAAAGGACAGCTGGACATATAAAGGGCCCCATTACTTTTAGTAGCTTAGGACCTCATCAAACCTAAATCCGGCCCTGCCCACAACAACCCTGTGAGGTAGGTTAGGCTGAAAGGCGGTGACTGGCCCAAGGTCACCCAGTGAGCTTCATGACTGAGTGGAGATTCGAACCCTGGTCTCCCAGGTCATAGTCCCACACTCCACCCATTACATACAAGTAGGTAGACAATACTAGATAAGAGCTCGTTTTCAGTTTGCTCCTTGCTGGAACAACTTCAGAGCCCTGTGTTCTCCAGAGGACTACTTTCCCTTCCACCTGAACTTTGGTCCACCTTGCCTTATACCCAGGTTGGGCCTTGCAAAACAGTAGGAAACTTTCTGTCTGTAGCCCAGTCTCACACATGCGTCCATGGATCATGTGGATGAACCTGCTGTTGAATAATGGGTAGACATGGCAGAAAACTATCTACAGTATCCCCCTGCTGGCCCAGAGTGAGAACTTCAGTACATAACACCTGCCAACACCCACTTTTTATTAGTAGATAAGCCAGAAAGGATCAAGACCGATGCCTGCTGATAACTGCAAATGGGTTTTCCCTTTTGTGTTTTAGAGCTGTGTAGCATTAAAACATGTAGCATTAAAAACAGTGCCACCTAACGCATAATTTAAATGGAATACCTGAAATGATACCTGCTTGTCATTTGTTCCTTTTGGAAAGGCTGCTTGTCTTGGCTCTGGAGCCCAGTCTTGGGGGGGGGCACAGCATCAAACAACAATTAATCAGTGCTTTATTTCCCCCCACAGGTTCGATCCCTGGCGCCTCCAGTTTCAAAGAGGGGTCAGGCAACAAGTGCCTCGAAAGAATTCTGGTGAGGCTGATCCAGCAGAGCGAATGGGGCACTGCTCCACCAACCTCAGTCTGCCCTCGGTCAGACCCTACAGGCAAGCCTGCTTCCAACCAATCAGGGATAGCTCTGTCTGCCATTGGTTCTGGCTCCACCTACAGTTGGCCTTTCTACCTGCTGCCCCGCCCACTCCAATGGTCGCTGGTGAGGGATGAAGGAGCCCTGATCTTGTGGCTGCCATTGTTTTCAGGCCCTAAAACCAGTGTCTGAGCAAAGCAAGGTTGGCATCACAAGACACAGCTATACACCTGCAAAAATAACATTTTAAGTGTGTTTTAAGTGCATTATACAAATGTGACACTAGATGGTGATGATGAGCTAATGGCAAATTCAATATATATTTTAAAACGTTGTTTGTTTGTTTTTAAGCATTTTCACAGCATTTTTTTGTATATGCAGTATGTCTAGATTCCGCCTCAGTCTACTACAGAGTCTGGTGCCTGTGTTCATATCGGAGTGTGAGACCACAGAACCCTGTAACAGAGTGTGAGATCACAGATCCATCTGCAGTGTGTCTTGTATCAAGACAAAGTGAATTAACTGAGCTTCGCCCCCCCCCCCTCTTCAGCAGAACCAAACCTCCAGAGCTCCCCACCATTCCCATGAACAAGGCAAAACCCTGCTGCAGGCTTGTATTAAAATCCCATCCAGGGAACTGCTTATACTTGCCCTCTGTTAATAAACAGGTTGAGTTGCCAGCATTTGTCAGGAGCCTGAATCAGCAATGAAGGTTCAATAGACAAGGCACCATGTCTGGTGTGGGATGGTTCATAAAGGCAGGCACCATCAGTGGACATGCAAGTGTAAATTAGCCCTTGGTTTTGGTGCCAAGATGCCTCAAGGCAGCCCCAGCCTGAAAACCCTTTCCTTCTTAGCCAGGGCTATTTTCCTGCAACAGAGCCTTGTGTTCAGCCAATAGATAGTAATCAGAAAGGGCAAAGAAAAGTTCCTTTCCCTCTGATTCTGAACAGCAATTTTCTGTGTGTGCAATGAAAGAAAACCAGGTGTGTGCGTACTTGTAAGAGAGAGAAGATAAAGTGGGAGGGAGATGGAAAGATGGATTGTGCAGAACTGAAATTGGTATAGGTTATTATGCTGTCAGAGAGCAAAAAATTCATTGCCAAGCCTGATGGAGTGTAGAATGCCCGCAAGTGTGAGCTCCAAATATCCAGCAAATCCATCTGGGGGTCGCTACAAGGAAGTCCTTTTGTGAGCAGATATGAACTATTGGGGGGGGCGGGGGGAGAGAAACATCACATGTGAGTTTGCATTTCATCATTTTGCTCTAATCAAAATGGTATTTAGACAGGTGGTGAATGTACAGGAGGAATAAAGAGACTTGGAGAACAGTGATCCAAAGGGCATATTCAGATCCAGATGCTTGCAATTTTCATGATAAGCCTTCTGCAAAACTATGTTGCCATCATGTTTTAGTCACACATGCTTCCCCCTGCCCTCTCTCCTAGGTCAAGTCTAAGCTCAAGGGGAAATTTGCTGCTTAGATCAGCTCTGATTGGCTAGGAACTGTGATGCCACTACCCTCCTTCTCCCTAAAACGTTTCTTTCAACATCCTGAAAAATATCTTTTTTAAGGGTGGGGGCATGTTTAATGAAAAAGGGACACGGGTGGCGCTGTGGGTTAAACCACAGAGCCTAGGACTTGCTGATCAGAAGGTTGGCGGTTCGAATCCCCGCAATGGGGTGAGCTCCCGTTGCTCGGTCCCTGCTCCTGCCAACCTAGCAGCTCGAAAGCACG
Source organism: Podarcis tiliguerta (assembly GCF_965153285.1). Classification (NCBI taxonomy): domain Eukaryota; kingdom Metazoa; phylum Chordata; class Lepidosauria; order Squamata; family Lacertidae; genus Podarcis; species Podarcis tiliguerta. Next base: position 33,709,628 of record NC_139549.1, on the reverse strand, counting down.
TCAAAGTGCAAGTAGATTAATAGGTACCACTCTGGCGGGAAAGTAAACGGCGTTTCCGTGTGCTGCTCTGGTTTGCCATAAGTGGCTTAGTCATGCTGGCCACATGACCCGGAAGCTGTACGCCGGCTCCCTCGGCCAATAAAGCAAGATGAGCACCGCAACCCCAGAGTCGGTTCACGACTGGACCTAATGGTCAGGGGTCCCTTTACCTTTACCTATGTTTAATGAAGTAAATGTATATACAGTGCTTTAAAACATAATGAAGCAGACATCACATCTAAAGCTTGGGAAGAGGATATCGGGGACTGCAAAGGCTAAAAGTGGGAGCCAATTGCTCTGTCTGCAACTTCCCCATATTATGAGGCACAAGAATTGAATATTAGAGGACCCTACTGGACAGAGGAGTGTTCTCCTTACCCACCCTGGCTGGCCATGGGATCCACCTAGACAAAAAGGGCCCTAAAGGGTTTTCCTGAGCAGCGTCTTGTCTCTAGGGTGGCTGTGCCATTAGCTCTCTCTTCTGAAAACCACCTATGACTCAGCTCAGCCTTGACAGAGAGGCACGATAGATTCAAAGAGGTTTGGGACTGGCTTGAAATGGGTGCAAGTCTTGGCAGTACATATGGAGGTCCTGGGCTATCCAGACACCAAGATCCCCTTCTTGGCCTCACTGATATGGCCCAAAGGAAAGCAGAGCAGTATCTCTGGCACCTGCTTGGCTGCAGGAGTTGCCAGAAGCAGGTGTACAAGGAGCCGTCCAACCACCTTATAGGGACTCCTCTCCAGATTTGTGAAGGGTTCACTCCTGAGCCTTCTCCTCTCCCGAACATGTCCAATAGGGCAGTGAAGGTTTAGGATCAGAGTTTTCCTTCTCCTAGATAGACTACCTTCCCAGGTGGATGAGCTTTGTCTGTCCCTTTGTTGTTGTTGTTTAGTCGTTCAGTCGTATCCGACTCTTCGTGACCCCCTGGACCAGAGCACGCCAGGCACTCCTGTCTTCCACTGCCACCCGCAGTTTGGTCAGATTCATGTTTGTAGCTTCGAGAACACTGTCCAGCCATCTCGTCCTTTGTTGTCCCCTTCTCCTTGTGCCCTCCATCTTTCCCAACATCAGGGTCTTTTCCAGTGAGTCTTCTCTTCTCATGAGATGGCCAAAGTATTGGAGCCTCAGCTTCACGATCTGTCCTTCCAGTGAGCACTCAGGGCTGATTTCCTTAAGAATGGATGCGTTTGATCTTCTTGCAGTCCATGGGACTCTCAAGAGTCTCCTCCAGCACCATAATTCAAAAGCGTCAATTCTTCAGCGATCAGCCTTCTTTATGGTCCAGCTCTCACTTCCATACATCACTACTGGGAAAACCATAGCTTTGACTATACGGACCTTTGTTGGCAAGGTGATGTCTCTACTTTTTAAAATGCTGTCTAGGTTTGTCTGTCCCTTACTTCCCTCTATAGCAAGGAGTGTGGTGGAGTCTCCTTCTTTGGAGGTCTTTAAGCAGAGGCTTGACAACCATATGTCAGGAGTGCTCTGATGGTGTTTCCTGCTTGGCAGGGGGTTGGACTCGATGGCCCTTGTGGTCTCTTCCAACTCTATGATTCTATGATTCTAAGTGCAAAAGCCGCCTTCTGGACCATTGGACCCACTCTTGGTCTCGTCCACTCAATCTGCCAGAGCCTGTCTTCACATGCAGGGGAAGTTCCGAACTCAGCGAGGGCTTGAGACCCATCGGCTACCCTCACCTGGCTGAGCCAGCCAATCAAGCCGCTCCCAGGGGGTGGCCGCTGTCACATGCAGAGGGCCTTCTCGGTAGTGGCGCCTGCTCTGTGGAACACCCTCCCACCAGATGTCAAGAGAATAACAACTACCAGACTTTTAGAAGACATCTGAAGGCAGCCCTGTTTAGGGAAGCTTTTAATATTTGTTACACTATTGTATTTTAATATTTTGTTGGAAGCTGCCAGCTACCCAGAGTGGCTGGGGAAGCCCAGCCAGATGGGCGGGGTATAAATTTATGATGATGATGATGATGATGATGATGATGATGATGGCAGCTTCTAGGAGCCACAGGTGAGAGCTGAGTGCAGGGTGGGGACCAAAGGTGAACAAACTACCTCAGAAGGAGCACAATGTGTCCCCCACCAGAGGTACTACCCCTCTCAAAACACCCCACACACCCCATACCTACTATTGCAGGAATTACAGAAATCTTGGTCCTGACAGCAGCAAGTCCTGATGGCAAACTGAATCATGACAGAGCATCACAACAGGAAGAGTGGCAGCCTCTTCTACAGCAATTGTCTGCTTAGTAGTAGACACTTCTTCTCTGGAGTCTTTTTCTCCTGCTTCCGGCGCTCAACCAGCCAGGATGAAGCCGTGCTCCTCTAGGTAAGTCCTTTAAAACAAGCACATGCCGCTCTCCAGCGAATTCAGGCTTGTGTAGCAACACTGCCACCTGGTGGGAAATTCCAGGTTCTGCTTCCTTTGGATGCAGCTTCCCCTAACTTCTTGGTTTTCGGTTTGGGCAACACAAATTTCTTCCCCTTGGATAAAGGCTATGATGTTTCAGGATCATAGCTGTCAACGTTTCCCTTTTTTTAAGGGAAATTCCCTTATTCCGAATAGGATTCCTCGCAAGAAAAGGGGAAAGTTGACATCTATGTTCAGGACGCTTAGAAGAAACACAAAAACACATTTATTAAAAATGCATCGTGCAAAGGAAGTGGATTGAGAGGAGCTTTTCTCGCTCTCATGAAACCAAAACGTCCAGTGAAACTGGTGGGCAGGAATCATAGAACTGTATAGTTGGAAGGGACCCCAAAGGTCATCTAGCCCACCCCCCTGCGATGCAGGAATATCAGCTATAAAGCATCCATCACAGATGGCCATCCAGCCTCTGCTTAAAAACCTCCGAGGAAGGAGAGTCCACCACTTCTCGAGGAGATTCAGAACAGACAAAAGGAATGACTTCTTTTAAAAGTGAGTCATTGATGGAATTTGCTCCCACAAGATGTGATGGTGGCCATCAGCTCAGATGGCTTTAAAGGGCCATTTAGAGAAACTCATGGGGAGAAATAAGACTATTAATTTTATTATTATTACATTGCTATCCCACCATTCCTCCGAGGAGTTTAAGGTGACATACATGGTTGTCCCTCTCCCCATTTTATCTTCACAGCAACCTTGTGAGAGAGGTTAGGCTGAGAGACCGCCCAAGGTCACCCAGTGAGCTTAATGGACGAGCAGGGAATAGAACCTCTGTCTCCCAGATCTCAGTCCTGCACTCTGCACCACTACACCGCTCCAGCTCTCTAGATGTACCCTCCAAATTCAAGGGCAGCATATCCATTAATGCCAATTGCTTGGAAACAGCAGAAGAAGAAGCCGGTTGTGCTCATGGTTGTCAAGTAGATTTTTTGATGCGTAAATCCAATTCCGACCCAGGCAAGGTGTTGGTTATGGGGTATAGCAGGTACTGCAGGTGGTGCTGTGGTCTAAATCACTGAGCCCCTTGGGCTTGTCAATCGGAAGGTCGGCAGTTCGAATCCAGCGATGGGGTGAGCTCCTGTTGCTCTGTCCAGCTCCTGCCAACCTAGCAGTTCGAAAGCACTTCAAAGTGCAAGTAGATAAATAGGTACCGCTCTGGCAGGAAGGTAATTGGTGTTTCCATACGCTCTGGTTTCCGTCATAGTATACCGTTGCGCCAGAAGCGGTTTAGTCATGCTAGCCACATGACTTGGAAAGCTGCCTGTGGACAAACACTGGCTCCCCTGGCCTGAAAGCGAGATGAGCACTGCAATCCCATAGTCGCCTTTGACATGACTTAAATGTCCAGGGGTCCTTTACCTTTACCTTTGCCTATAGGAGGTACAAGAAATGTTTAGATGAATGGCTGAGAACAAGCAAAAATGTTGATCCAACAAGACACACACACACACACACACACACACACACACCACACCACACCACACACATCTTGGGAACACCACACACATCATGGAAACGATGCCTCATGAGGAACGGCTAAGGGAGCTGGGCATGTTTAGCCTGGAGAAGAGGAGGTTAAGGGGTGATATGATAGCCATGTTCAAATATATAAAAGGATGTCACATAGAGGAGGGAGAAAGGTTGTTCTCTGCTGCTCCAGAGAAGCGGACATGGAGCAATGGATCCAAACTACAAGAAAGAAGATTCCACCTAAACATCAGGAAGAACTTCCTGACAGTAAGAGCTGTTCGACAGTGGAATTTGCTGCCAAGGAGTGTGGTGGAGTCTCCTTCTTTGGAGGTCTTTAAGCAGAGGCTTGACAACCATATGTCAGGAGTGCTCTGATGGTGTTTCCTGCTTGGCAGGGGGTTGGACTCGATGGCCCTTGTGGTCTCTTCCAACTCTATGATTCTGTGATTCTGTGATCTTCCATTGGAAGAGCAGGGTGGGCACTTTTCTTAGCCTGGGAAACAGCTGGAGCCCCTGGGCAAGCAAAGTGGCATTCCTTCAAGTAGGTGGGCCTCCAAAGTTTGTTTGTGCCAGTGCTGACATTTCTTCATCCATGGAGCCAGCAGTGGCTTAGCATCCAATTTACCCTCAGTCACCTCCCCAGAAGGAGGAGAACCCAGAGGTGGCTCCACAATGGTAAAGGTAAAGGACCCCTTGATGTCCAGTCATAGGCGACTATGGGGTTGTGGCGCTCATCTCGCTTTCAGGCCAAGGAAGCCGGCGTTTGTCCACAGGCAGCTTTCCGGGTCATGTGCCCAGCATGACTAAACCACTTCTGGCACAATGGAATACCGTAACGGAAACCAGAGTGCACGGAAATGCTGTTTACCTTCCTGCCACAACGGTATCTATTTATCTACTTGCACTGGCGTGCTTTCGAACTGCTAGGTTGGCAGGAGCTGGGACAGAGCAACAGGAGCTCACCTGGTTATGGAGATTCAAACTGCTGACCTTCCAATCAGCAAGTCCAAGAGGTTCAGTGGTTTAGACTACAGCACCACCCATGTCCACAATGAGAGGTACCTGATTAGAAGTTTCCGATAATAGAGGGATAGAACAGTTCATAGAATCATAGAATCATAGAGTTGGAAGAGACCACAAGGGCCATCAAGTCCAACCCCCTGCCAAGCAGGAAACACCATCAGAGCACTCCTGACATATGGTTGTCAAGCCTCTGCTTAAAGACCTCCAAAGAAGGAGACTCCACCACACTCCTTGGCAGCAAATTCCACTGTCGAACAGCTCTTACTGTCAGGAAGTTCTTCCTAATGTTTAGGTGGAATCTTCTTTCTTGTAGTTTGCATCCATTGCTCCGTGTCCGCTTCTCTGGAGCAGCAGAAAACAACCTTTCTCCCTCCTCTATGTGACATCCTTTTATATATTTGAACAGTTCTCTGTCAACTTGCTTGATCCCTCCCCAGGATCCAATCACATGCTCTCTAGTTCCCTTCCTTGGGTTCCGATAGCTCTTGGGACCTGATTTCACTTCCCCCAACCTGCTGGGACAATCCCTTGGATCATCAAAATCCCTGAGCAGATTGTCTTCCCCATGACACTTGCACAAGACTCATTTACCTCCCCAGCTCCATCCCAATTTCTAGTGCAGGCACAACCCTGATCTTCATTTACTAGTTAGGAAACAGCAGTGTGCCTTCCCCATTGCCTGTTACACACACACACACACACACACACACACACACACACTATTTCTTGTTCCCCCAACTTAAGGCATTCTTTGCTTGGAGAAGTTGGGGAGATTTGCAAAGTCTGGTGGATAGCAGAATATATAGCAGTGTGTCAGCCCACCTCAGGGAAGTCTGAGACCCACTCAGAATGACTCCATACCTATTGAGCTGAAAAAGCTCACTCTGAAAGTCTCAGTCCATCTCTAGTCATTTGCCTTTAATTCTAAGGCTTTCTCCTGGCAATTGACCACTTGAGGTGTACATTTTTAGGACCCACCTTATTTCTGCGATAGCAAGATGTTTTAACATTGTGTTTTAAGGTTGTAACTGACTCTGGGAGCTTAGGGTCAAGCAGGAGTAAATAAAGACAACAACCTAGGAGATGGTGAAATCTGTCAGTTTCAGTTCTCTTCATTTCTCATTTTTATCCATTATTCAATTCAGTCCTGCATATTTCTACAGCATTTTGCAAATTTCCTTAAAAAACAGCAACACTCAAGAAAATTCATCAGCATTTTGGTACATCTTTCTCCTAAAATAAACACATTTTCTGTAGTTTTGATTTGCATCCACATTTCTTAATATAATGCACCTTTGTATGTTATTTTCACTAATATATTTAATTTTTATGCACACTTTCCCCTAATATATGCATTTTTGTAAATGTGGGTTGTTTGGAGAGCTGTGTTGCAAAATTCAGGCAAGGGCAAATTCCAAAGGATGGTTGCATTTTGTTTCAGAGAGGGCAAATTTTGATAGATTCACCTTTCAACACAAATTGAATCAAATTTCTTCTCCTTCCATACCCCACACAATGGGATCAAATTGCCTTTTCAGGTGAACCTCCTGCTGCCGAATTCTCAACCCACCTCACCTCAAATGATGGTAGAGAAAATGAGTCTGCAGGTTACTTCACTCCTTGCTTCAGAGCCAGGATCAAAGCTGGGGACTCTTAATTTTACTCCAAAAGCCAAGGCTGCTGTGCTGGAGCCTAAGGGGAAAGCCCCAAATCCATAATAGGGTAATGATTTTATGAAGCTGGCCAAACTGTTTCCAAAATGGTGTGCAAGGGCCACATTCTTTCAAGAGAAATGTTGATGGAGCAACAGGTGTGACTCCTATCTTTGTTCTGTAAGCTGCATTCCCCCAATGCAAAAGTCAGAGGTTTTGATACACACAGAGAGAGAACTCTATTCCAGCAAACAAGAGGCATTGTCACAGTTCAAACACATATTACTCTATTCCGAACTTAAATATGGAAAGTGTAATGCTGGTAGTCAGCAAAAGAGGTTTTAAGACTCTCTTAAGGCAAATCTTTAAAAATGTAATATAAACAGCCTTTACCAAAGGTGTCATGGGCTTAGATAGATAGATAATTTATTACGGTCGGAGAACAGATTATAAAACACACTTGGGGGTACAATCCCAGAAGGAAAACAAACATTTAAAATATTTAAATTTATAAATGTGATAAGCGTGTAGACACTTAAAACTTTAAGATAAGCTATCGCAGAGAGATGACCCAGAGTCACCCATGGAACCGAGTTTGGGGATTTTCTTAACGGACTAGTTTGGGTCGGGGGATGGTCTGCGCCTACAGAACTGTACACAGAATCTGGCGACCATCCGGGTTGTCTTATGATCTTTGCCTAACAGAAAAAGGTCAAATTTTTGCTTTTCCAGGAGGTCAGCGAGCCTCACCAGCAAGGGTCTCACTATATGCCTCTTCATAAAAGGGACATCTAAAGAACAAGTGCTCTGGGCTTCCTATCTCCCCCAATAGACAGGCGCAAAGTCTCTGAGCATATGGGACTTTTTAATAGGATCCTTCCAGGACCAGCAAGGGCAGAGCCGAGCTTCTGGTGAGTGTAAAAGCCCTTCTTGCATTTTTGGATATGAGAAAGAAGAGATATGCTGTTGGTGCGGCTATATCTCTCTCGATTTCTCCAATTTTATAGGTGTCATGGGCTTTGAAGATGCTCAAACTCAGGACGAAAGGGAGAAACGTGCTAAGAGAAAGGCATACTTGGCCAACCCTCACCATGATCAACTCCCACCCAGAAACCCATGTCCCCACTGTGGAAGGATGTGTGGATCCAGAACTGGCCTCCACAGTCACTTACGGACTCACTGTTAAAAACGTGTTTATGGAAGACAATCTTACTTGGCTACGAGTGATCACCAAAGAAGAAGAAGACATATTGCAGCTTGCCAACAGCACTCAATGTAGGTATGGAGCAGGCTCGTGTGAGCATCCCAAGGGCCAGACAAAGATCCTTGGAAGGCCACATGTAGCAGCACCCCTCCCATCCCCAAGCCTGAGGTCTCCACCCCTGATCTAGCTTGGTGAAGAATTCTAGAGAACGCCAAAGCTTGCAACACTAGGATCCACAGCATGCCAGTAGCTGAGAATCACAGGTGGGGAGTGTGCTGTTGTGCTCATGTCCAGCTTGTGGGTTTTGCACAGGCATCAGGCTGGCCATTGTGTGAAAAAGATGTCTGAATAGATGTACCTTTTATCCTGATGCAGCAGGGCTCTTCATATCTTCTTATGCATTGCCTGAAGGTGGACTTTGGAGGTCTTTAAGCAGAGGCTTGACAACCATATGTCAGGAGTGCTCTGATGGTGTTTCCTGCTTGGCAGGGGGTTGGACTCGATGGCCCTTGCGGTCTCTTCCAACTCTATGATTCTATGATTCTATGACTTTGGAATTTCTCACCTGAAAGTCTGCCTCGAACCACCAGATGTCACACTTGGTCTTTGAGTCATATTTATTGTTTTTCTTCTCTTCTGGTGATGCTAGCCAATGCAGGAAATGAAGAAAACATGCTTATCTTCCTGTTCTGGGCTTGCTTTAATGCTGTGGTTCTGCAAGGATATCATAATCCATCATAGACTCTATTGACCAGGGACAAACCTTGTCTACTGGAACCAAGGCTTGATAAATCATTGTCTCCATTTTGCTTTGGTTTTCGCCTTTTGTGAAGATGCCTTTTTCTATTCAGATAAACATGTGTCACTGTGAATCACCAGAGTCATTTTCTGGGTTCAAGTCTCTGAAGTTGGGTAGAGGTGTGGATGCAACTCCTCTCCAACAGACATTCATGGGCCGGCCCTACCATTAGTCCAAGTGATACAGCTGCCTCAGGCAGCAGACGATGGGTATTTGTGAGGGGCAGTGGCAGCAGCTTCCTTTCCTGTCCCTTCTGAGCCCCCTGACCATTCCATTCTCTTGGAGGGTGGAGATTTGGATGCCATGTAGCCAAGCTGAGCCTCCAAGCAGGACTGCTGGTTTCAGATGTGGTGGAGGGTGCTGCATCGCCCTCGGGGTTAAATAAGATTTGAGTTCAGCTGCCAGACTGGCTAGTTTTCATGGGGCGGGGGTGGGGTCAGGCAGCCAAATGTTTTGAGCTGCTGCCACATTCGCATGAACATTGACAATCCATCTGTCAAGAGCACTGAAATGGGCTCTCCGGGTGACCTTCTAATTGAGTAATTGTTGTTGTTTCAATTAATTACTTGTCCTTCACCACAAGGTCCCAGGGTAGGTTGCAACAATTTAAAATACAGTATTTAAAACAGTTGAAAGCAAATCGCATTAAGCACTCAACCTGATTTTCTTGCACAGAGGTGAGCAGATGTCAAGTCATCATTAGGCATTCATTCTGCTTTGTTAAGGAACAAGGGTGGTCTAGAGCCTAGAGCTTCGAATCCCCACGACGGGGTGAGCTCCCATTGTTCGGTCCCTGCTCCTGCCAACCTAGCAGTTTGAAAGCACGTCAAAGTGCAAGTAGATAAATAGGTAACGCTCCGGTGAGGAGGTAAACGGCGTTTTCGTGCACTGCTCTGGTTCGCCAGAAGCGGCTTAGTCATGCTGGCCACATGACATGGAAGTTGTCTCAGACAAACGCCGGCTCCCTCGGCCTATAGAGCAAGATGAGCACGCAACCCCAGAGTCTGCCACGACTGGACCTAACGGTCAGGGGTACCTTTACCTCTTACTGCTTTGTTAGTTGGGTGGTCATATGACACAGAATGTTCATCCTGATTTGCTTGTGTGGTGTTCACATATCTCCCCATGAATCAATTGTTCATCCCATACTTTTCAGCACATTTCACCAGCATATTTGTAACTGCAAAAAGTTGTGTTTATTTTTGAAGTAGATTTGCTACTCCAGGGCAACAGAGCACTTTAATCCACCTTAATTGTGCGAACCTTGATTTCTGATATGCACTTGAATCAGTTGTGGCTGGTGCCCTTTTGGACTGATGCAGCGGAATGCAGAGACATCAACTGGAGCTGGAGCCAGAGTCAAGGACGGGCAGAGCCGAGTAATTCTAGTTTTGTCCCCATTGTTTTCCCTGCTGAGTTCTTCAAGGGGCAACACTGAGATTAAGGATGAGGAAGCTGACCGTCAGGGCCACCCCAATGGGCTGATTGCAAATAAGAAGATGTCCAAGTGGGATCTGTTTGAGTTTTGTGCAATGGTGCTCCATTATCCCTATTGCACGAGCCTCCATTGATTTGAATCCCTCCTGCAAAATATTGACAGTCTGCAGGCATCCTATGCTTGCCACCTTATTACAATGGTACCTCGGTTTAAGAAGGCAGCCCTGTTTAGGGAAGTTTTTAATGTTTGAAGTTTTATTCTGTTTTTAGTGATCTGTTGGAAGCCGCCCAGAGTGGCTGGGGAAACAACTTCTTCTTCTTCTTCTTCTTCTTCTTCTTCTTCTTCTTCTTCTTATTATTATTATTATTATTATTATTATAGAACAGTCATGTTTACGAACGAGTCGATTTACGAACTCCGCAAAACCAGAATTGGTGTCCCAGTTTGTGAACTTTACCTCAGTCTAGGAAGGGAATCTGAATAGTGGAAGGTCACTGGCAGCGGGAGGACCCATTAGGGAAAGCACACCTTGGTTTAATAATGCTTTTGGTTTAAGAACAGACTTCCAGAACAGATTAAGTTTGTATACCGAGGTACCACTCTACTGGCTTATGACTTGCTGCCGTTGCAGCACCAAAAGCCAGGGAGCAGAAGGAAGGAGGTGAGGAGAGATAAAAGTCTTCTTCAATTCCAAATCCACTTTAAAAATAAATAAATGGATGTTTTGCAGTTAGGAAAGTGATGGGTAAATATACAGTATTGAAAAGTATAAAATGAACAAATGATTCACAGGAACATGTGCAGACACCACAGACATGAATCAGGGAGGTTTCAAGACAAAAGCTTCTTGTGTAATCTCCCAAGCAAATCAGAATGAATGCTTGATAGAGACCAGATATAGTCTAATCTTTGTGCATGGACACCAGGATAAATTAACAGGTCCCCTGAGGAGCCCCTGCCGGTCAATGTAGACAATATTGAGCTTGGTGAAAAAACAGATCACATCCACAGCATAAACTTAAAGCACATGAGTTCTCCCAATGAATCCTGGGAACTGTAGTTTGTTAAAGGTGACGGAGCTTTAGAACTGTGAGAGGTCGAATTCCCAGGATTCCTTGGGGGAAGTCATGTTCTCTAAATGTGCACTGGATGTACTCTGGTGTATTTTTGGTGCCATTTTCAACAAACTGTTTAAGTGGAGGTCTTTAGTGTGGTTCAACATTGTTGTTACATATGAAATTGTGTTTAATTATTTTGACATCTGAAAGTGTTTTTTATTGTTTTTGCATTATAACATGTTTTTAATTGCGTGGCCTTTTCTTAACTGTTGCAATTGTTTTTTTAAAAAAATCCAAAAGTTACAATACAGCTTTGTTTTTCTATGTGAAATTGTACGCGTAGTTTGTACCACAGTTTGCTCTGGTAGAAGGAAGCTTAGAAGGCAGCTTCCTAGTGTTCTTAATGCAGGGGCAGCTAATCCTCCTGATGTTCTTGACTATGACTAGAGATGGGGGGGGGGATTCAGTTCAGTTTGCATTTATTTACTTAATTTGCACTTGCTGAAACAATACACCAATACACAACACAGCAATCCTTCAGAATTCTCAATTTTCTGAATTTTGCAGTGTAGTTCCCTAGCCAAGGCGTGTGTACAAAAAATGCATTTCCTAGGGCTAAATGTGTATAAATGTGCACTTGTTGGTGAAAACAACATGCAAAAAGGCAATATATTAGGGGATGTGACTTGCAAAAAAGGGTGTATATTTAGACAAAATTGTACGCAAACTCATGCGTATTAGGAGAAATTTGCACAAAAATGCTGGTGAATTTTCATGATGACATTTTTTGTTTTTTAAAAAATTGCAAACTGATGTCGAAGTGTGGAGAACTAGACCTTAGGGTGGGGAAAGGAGGTGCTGAAATTGACAGATTCAGCCATCTCTAACTATGACTCCCATCACCCTGACTGTTGGCTGTGGTGGCTGGGGCTCTTGCAAATGACAGTCCTGCAACATCTGGGGGGGGCGATATGCCAAAGTAGCCAGCCTCTGTGCCAGAGGATCTACTGAGAGGCACACTATCCAACTCCCACAGGGCTGGAGCTTCCACTCCCTGTCTCTATACTTCTACCGTGCTTAAAAATAGGGGGGGGGGGGCTTCTTAAGGGAGTTTGAAGTGCTAATGGTCCATGAAGCATATGGCAGTGTTCTGCCATCTCGAGAGCCATATGTACAGGCCTACAGACTGTCGGGATGTGATACACTACAGATAATATCCGTGATAAATTATTCACTTAACCAAAAATTGTACATCAAACCTCAGCAGCTGGTAAAAGCTGGAGCGTTGCCCAGTACATTAAGGGAAGTTTGCTTCCTCAAAGCTCGACTGTTCTTTGGGGGATTTGAATTATGCATGTTACCCAGAAAGCTAATGCTGTACATACGCATTCAAAGTTATTATTAACCTCATCAAGGAGGAGAGGGATAGAGTAAAGCAGCTGGCTTTCGGCTAACACATTTAGGGCAGCAGGGATGTTTTTAAGGAGTTACTGACAAAGGGCAGAAGCGCCCGCTTTTGACAAAGAGTTCCATCCTGGTAGCAAAGCTAGAACACATAGGCTGAAGCTGGTGCCTCTGCTGAGAGCTAGAATAATCTCATTTGCTCCATCCATTTGCTCCAGTTTCTGGTGTAAATCACTGCCTATATTTTGCCCTTATATCGGGGTACAGGAAAACCTTTCTCCTGTTGCATTCCCTCAGGGGAGATCCCTTAAGCTTCCAAAGGTCCTCAGAAGTGCAGGCAAAGTCAAAGGTGGGCGGGCCATCCCTTTTGTCTCCCAGAGCCAGTGTGGTGTAGTGGTTAGGAGTGGTAGTCTCGTAATCTGGTGAACCGGGTTCGATTCCCCGCTCCTCCACATGCAGCTGCTGAGTGACCTTGGGCTAGTCACACTTCTTTGAAGTCACTCAGCCTCACTCACCTCACAGAGTGTTTGTTGTGGGGGAGGAAGGGAAAGGAGAATGTTAGCCGCTTTGAGACTCCTTAAAGGAAGTGAAAGGCGGGATATCAAATCCAAACTCTTCTTCTTCTTCTTCTTCTTCTTCTTCTTCTTCTTCTTCTTCTTCTTCTTCTTCTTCTTCTTTCCACTCCACTATATATATATATATATATTGACAAAGTCATAAGAATAAATAAATAAGAATAAAAATGTGCACCCCACCCCCGAGACCATTCCACTGTAACTATCCAACCTCCCAAAATTTCAACACCTCTTGCGATGGTTCGACCCCTTTCCATTTTAACAGTACAAATTCTACAAACCCCTTCCATATCTCCTCAAAATCATTTCTCCGGCATATTCCCCATCTTACCTTAATAGCACACGTTGATTTATCATTAATAGCTATATCCCTTTATACCATTTTTCCATTTTATATTCACCTTGCCCCTTCCACTTCCTAGCTATAATAACTCGTGCTGCTGTCAATAAATTTGTCCACCCCCCCCCCATTCTCTCTCTCTTCTTGACACCCCCATTTCCCTCCCTCACCCTCTCTCTTCCTGCCATGCCTTATCTATCTCTTTCTGTGACTCATTTCTACATTACTTTTTCCTCTCTCTTTCTGCCCTTTTTAAAATAAAAAAGTGCACTACAGTTGCCATTTTTCAGGCTCTTTTCTCTTATCACCCCACTACAAAAATATCACCATCATCATCTCAGTACATGTAGGTCACACACACACACACACCTTACTTTAAAGCACATTTTGGTGCATGGTTTCCTGCAAAGAATCCTGTACTACATTTTACCCGTCACAGAGCTACAAGTCCCAACACCCTTAAAGTAAAGGTAAAGGTACCCCTGCCCGTACGGGCCAGTCTTGACAGACTCTAGGGTTGTGCACCCATCTCACTCAAGAGGCCGGGGGCCAGCGCTGTCCGAAGACACTTCCGGGTCACGTGGCCAGTGTGACATCGCTGCTCTGGTGAGCCAGAGCCGCACACGGAAACTCCATTTACCTTCCCGCTAGTAAGCGGTCCCTATTTATCTACTTGCACCCAGGGGTGCTTTCGAACTGCTAGGTTGGCAGGCGCTGGGACCGAACAGCGGGAGCGCACCCCGCCGCGGGGATTCGAACCGCCGCCCTTTCGATCGGCAAGCCCTAGGCACTGAGGCTTTAATCCACAGCGCCACCCGCGTCCCTTAACAAACTGCAATTCCCAGGATCCTGTGGAGAAGCTATGAATATATAGTATGGATGTAACCCTTGTCTCTATTACACATGTGTGTGATCTAGGACCATAATGGGAGCAATAAGGGTGGTGGCAGCTGCTGTAGCCGGCAGAACATCTGCTTTGCATGCAGAAGGCCTCAGGTGCAATGCCTGGAATCTCCAGGTAGGTCTGGGAGAGATGCCTGCCTGAAAGCTAATGTCAGACTGTGTTGGCAATACTCAGACAACAGGAAAAATAGGTCTAATTGGGAAAGATTTCACCCTGGGAGGAAGTTTGCTCAGCTGGTAGAGCACAAAACTTAATATCAGGGTTGTGGGTGCGAGTCTTACACTGGGCAAAAGAATTCTGCAGCGGGTTGGGCTAGATGACCCTCATTTGTCCCTGGCAACTCTATGAATAAATGCAGCCGAGACTGAAAATTAGCACTTCTATCCTCAATTAAACAGATGGAGACGGTGGGAATAAGTAGAATTGCTTTGAAAAGCATGATAGAGACAGGACATGTTTTTAAAAATGCTTCTTTTATTTTGTAAAACTATAAAGAAATAAGTCCCTGGGCCAGCTGGTCAAATTCACTTGTTAGAAACCATTGGTCATCACAAAAATACAAGCTGTATGTACATCTTAGCATATGTGGTCCCCACACTTTGTTGTACAATGACATTTTGCCCTACCTATGAGCTGCTAAGGCAAACTCAAAAACCTTGGTTTGTATCCAATATTAGTCCTACTCAGAGTAAACCCATTGAAGTTCATAGGTATGACTAACTTAGGTTCATTCATTTCGATAGGTCAACCCTGATTAGAACTTTCTTTGACACTGTCCTTTATATGTACTGCATTTATCCCCATCCACCATCAAATAACATATTTTTCTCCCCGTTATTCAAATAGGAAACTCCCTGGAGAAAAAGTTTCCTGGACTTAATCTTGTCTCCGCCATGGACTCAAATGATGGCCATGGGTCACTTCCAGATGACCTGTTCATTAAGCATCCATCTTAATTTGTTCATGCAACACTTGTGAGTAGCTTAGATGATGACAGCTATTCATTGTGCATTCATTCTGATTTGTTTGCAGGAAGATTAGCCAGTACATTTTGCCCTCAATCCTGACTGACTGTTTTGGGAGGGTGGGGGATTTGTGGGTGGGATAGATAACCAGGTGTTAGAGGGAGCAAATGAAATACCGTGGAGGGAAGATTAACTGGCTTCCTGGAATTCTGAACAAGAACATGAAATATGTTGTTGTGAATTCCACCTACAGCTGTCCTATTATTGCTATTCAATTGTACCATTTTCAATTGTTAAAATGTCTCACGGATCCGAATGGATGGAATGGTTTGGGTATAAATATTTTAATTAAACAAATTAGTCGAAGACATGCAGGATTACATCACTTTGTGCAGGAGCTATAGAGTGGGAAATGATTTCCCTTCCCCATTTTCGAGAGAGAAAACTCCCAAGAGGGAGATGCGCTCATAGGCTTACCTTGACACCCTATGAATGCTGAAGTTAAATATGTGCTGAACTGGGGTCACTGCAAAAGCTGGAAAGCTGTGTTTGGGAGCAATACTAAATCTATTTTTCTGTCATGCGTGGCTAACTGCAGACACATGTGATCTGTCCCTGAAGACAAATGCCTGAAAATCAATGTAGCTGGATTCCTAAACATCAGGGGAATCATTATATTTAATCATTATCTAGACCTGCCCAAAGAGTCTGACCAAACTCTACCCAATGATTCGGTGACTGGAAGCATGAAGCACAAACAAAAATGGAAACTTTAGAGGAAAGTTTTGCCTCCTTCATAATCTCCTTTCCACAGTGGCCAACAGGATGCCCATCTAGTCCAATAACCTATTCTCACAACGGCCAACATGCAGGATCAAAACACAACAGAGCGCTCTCTGCTTGTGATGCCCAACCACTGGCATGCAGAGGCATACTGTGGGATGACAGCCTCATGTAACCAACATGCTTAAGTCTAATTAATGCATGAATGGGTTAATACCATAGAGTAAGCTGTCCTGCCAGGCTTAGTTAGGTCACTGCTCCTCACAGGATGTTAGACTTCAGCTGGATCCTGTAGGGCTTTTCTTATATTTTTATGTCATGGGACCCAGTTCAGAATTAAGACAAGCAAAAGAAAGGACTTCTTCACACAACATGCAGTTAAATTATGAAATTTGCTTCCACGAGATGGAACTACTGGCACCAACTTTAAATTCATGGAGGATCGGGCTATCAGGGACCGAGTGTTCCTGTGTGGGTGGGGGGGGACTTGAGAGAAGGGCCTCCTCTGAATATCTCAAAACCCAGGTACGTTTATATGAGGGAATATGGTCTTTCAGGTAGCTTGGACCTAAGCTGTCTAGGGCTTTATAGGTCATCACCAGCATGTTGAACTGTGCCCGGAAACAGACCAGAAGCCAGTGGAGCTGTTGCAGAAAGGGAGTCATCTGTTCCCTATAGCTAGACTTGGTCAACAATCTGGCTGCAACTCTTTCAGCCAGTTGAAGTTTCTGTGTGCTTTTCAAAGGAAGCCCCACGTAGAGTGCATTGCACTCTAAATGGGATGTAACTAAGGTGTGTGTTGCGATGGCTGAATCAGACATCTCAAGGAATGCAGGTGGCTGACACACTTGGTTTAACTGTGCAAATGCACTCCTGTCCACTGCAGAGATCTGAGTATCCATACTCAGGGGCGAGTCTAGGGGCATTCCCAAATTGCGAACCTGTGTCTTCAGGTCAAGTGTTATCCCATCCAGCACAGGCTGAATCCGTATTCCCTGTTTTGTCTTCTAACTGACCTTGTCTGGATAGCTCAGTTGGTTAGACCATGGTGCTGATAACACCAAGGTTGCAGGTTCGATCCCTGTGTGGACCAGCTGAATATTCCTGCATTGCAGGGGGTTGGACTAGATGATCCTCAGGGTCCCTTCCAACTCTACAGTTCTATGATTCTAAGTTTCAATTTGTTCGCCCTCGTCCAGTCCATTACCAATGACAAACACCGGTTTAGAACCAAGACAGCTTCCTTGGACTTAGGTGGAATGGAGAGTTAAAGCTGGGTGCCGTTACAGACACTTCAGGTTACAGACTCCGCTAACCCAGAAATAGTACCTCAGGTTAAGAACTTTGCTTCAGGATGAGAACAGAAATTGTGTGACGGTGGCGCAGCGGCAGTGGGAGGCCCCATTAGCTAAAGTGGTACCTCAGGTTAAGAACAGTTTCAGGTTAAGAACGGACCTCCAGAATGAATTAAGTTCTTAACCCAAGGTACCACAGTACTGGTGACCCTGAGCCCCCAAACTCCAGACAACCTCTCCCAGTGGTTTCATGTAAATGTTAAATAGCATGAGGGACAGCACAGAACCCTCAGGCTATCAGTCACCACCCTGGGGGTTTGCCTCTCCAGGAAGGAACAGAGTCACTGTAAAACAGTGCCTCCAAGTTCCATCCCAGCAAGCCGAAGAAACCAGAGGCCTTTCTCCTGGGCATGGTCGGCCAATTGGTGCCAAAGAAGGATAGAACTTTCTTTATGTATGCCACAACAGCAGCAAGAATACTTATCGCGCAGTACTGGAAGACGCAAGATCTACCCACCCGGGAAGAATGGCAGATGAAGCTGATGGACTATATGGAATTGGCGGAAATGACTGGCAGAATCCGAGACCAGGGAGAAGAGTCGGTGGAAGAAGATTGGAAGAAATTTAAAGACTATTTACAGAAATATTATAAAATTAATGAATGTTAGAATGACATCGGATGAAGGTTAAAAGGTTATTAGTAATAATGCGGTGAAGGAGTATGGGAAAATTTGAAGGTTATAAGATGCAAAAGTAAAGGTTTAATACACTAAGATATTAAGATAAAGATTAAGATAAGATAGAGGGAAAGGATTTGCTGATTAATCATTTGGATTGGAATACAGTGAAGGGAGGTGTGGGGAAGTCTGGGAAATAAGCAAATGCAGGAAATATTATGAAAATGGAATTGTTTTTATCTGTTTTTCTTTTTATTTTTGTATTTTTTTCTTTTTCTTTTCTTTTTCTTTTTATGTAAAAGTCTTAATAAAAAATATTATAAAAAAAACACAAGTTCCATCCCAGCAAGGTGACCCGATGGTTGATGGCATTAAAAGACCAGCAGAACCAACAAGCACAGACTCCACTTGCCCAATCCGCAGTCTGAGTCATTCACCAAGCTGAGCAAAGCCGTCTCTCTCCCATAATACAGGGGCGGGGTATTGTTCTTGTTTGTTATTATGGTATGTATTTCTGTGTTTTTATACTGTAAACCACGCTGTGACCTTCGGAGGAAATTTAATAAATAATAACCTGAAACCAGATTGAAATGGATATAGCTAATGTGTCTCCTCCAGAAAACTCCATCATTGTCTAGTCCCCTTTTCTTCTCACTGCTTGACAAGCTGCACCTGGGCAGGATTTGATATGCAAGAAGGTACAGGAAGAAGGAACTCAGGAGTGCAGAGCTGAGAGTGCAAATAAATATTTCAGCAAGCGCCAGCACACAAGACATGGCAACATAAATAAAGCAGAAGCACATGGAGAACGGCTTTGAATGCCATTTGGCTTAAGCCATCTGTGCCTTCAGAAGTAGAAAGCATCTAAGAGATTTATTCCGAGGCAAAAAATGGAGGCGGAAGGGTGCAGAGAATTATTTCTTTATGATTGTGCGCTTTGACTCTTGCGCATGCAGCAAAGGGAGAGAGTGCAGAAAGGGCAGGAAGGAAGGGCGAAAACGGCACACCTTAGCCTGATGAGGCTGTTAGGGAAATCAGAGCTGTTCATTCAAAATCAGAGCCATTCATACAAATGAAAGCCTTTTGCAGTTGTGCTCTTGGATCAGCTGCATTCGCAACTTTTGCAGGGGCAACTGGTGGAAACATTTGGTTCTGCAATGGAAAGTTAGGGCAGAGATAGCAGACCCTCCAAGTGTCCCTATTTTTTTTATTTTCCTTAGGACGTCCCTATTTCCATCAGAGAAACATTGGAGGGTATGGAGTTATGTGACCCCTGAGCCAAGGAGATAAGTAACTATAAAACCTTTAGAAGACATCTGAAGGCAGCCCAGTACAGTGGTGCCTCTGGTTGTGAACGGGATCCATTTTGGAGGCCCGTTTGCAACATGAAAAGAGAGCAACCCGCAGAGGCGCGTCTGCGCATGCGTCGCTTGCGATTTGCTGCTTCTGCGCATGCACGTGATGTCATTTTGCTCTTCTGCACATGTACGAGCGACGAAACCCGGAAGTAACCCTTTCTGGTACTTCTGGGTCACTGAGGGACGTAACCTGAAAGAACGTAACATGAAGCAGATGTAACATGAGGTATGACCATATAGGGAATTTTTTTAGTGTTTAATGTTTTATTATGTTTTTATGTATGTTGGAAGCCGCCCAGAGTGGCTGGGGCAGCCCAGTCAGATGGATGGGGTATTAACAACAACAGCAATAACAACAATAATTTTCTGTATCATTTATTAAGGAATAATAATAATAATAATAATACAACTACAAAACAACAACAACAACATAGTTGTTGTTGAATTGGACGTCCCTATTTTCATCAGAGAAATGTTGGAGGATGTGAGATAGTCATTTGGATCTATTCAGTATGCACAGAGAGGCCAAAACAGTACAATGCCCCTGCCCAGTGGGGGTAGCAGGGGGCCATGGCCCTAGGCACATAATCTTGGGGGGCGCAAACCAGGTGACCCCCACATGCACCCAGCACACAAATGTCCGAAGAGCACAGAGGGGGCTCTTCACCCTCCACACACCCCGCTCCCACCCACCAGCTGACAGGCGGGGCAACTGTACACTGGGCAGCCGTGGCGCATGGAGGGCAAAAAGACCCTCTGTGCCCTGCCCACTCCCACCCGTCAGCTGCCGGGCTGGCACTCACTGCCTTGCAGGAGCAGAGTACAAAGGGCACTCTAAACCCGTAGCATGTGCTAGGAAGCTTCCAGGACAGCAAAGGATCGGGGACTTCACTGCCCTCATGCAATCTGGGAGTGCACAGCTTCCCAGCAACGTCATTAGACACAGATAGCTCAGTTGGTAAAGCATGAGGCTCTTAATCTCAGGGTTCTGGGTTCAAGCCCCATGTTGGGCAAAAGATTCCTGCATTGCAGGAGATTGGTCTAGATGACTCTCATGGTCCCTTCTAACTCTACAATTCTATCATTCACTTTGCAAGCCAAAAGGCCTCTGGTGTAGCAGAAGTATGATGGTGATGCTACTCGTCCCCTGCTGGTAACCCCTGAGAATGTGAGGTGAGTACATGGTAGACTGGTATGGGGAACGTCTCCAGCCTGAGGGCCACGTTGTCTCTGAGGGGCCGCATTCCAATGGTGGGTGGAGCCAGAGACAAAAGTGGCTGGAGGAACAGACCTGACTCTTAGTTTGGGACAGTAGGCTACATTCAAGAGGTTTCTACCCACACATCTCCTGATCCAGGCAATGAAAGGGCATTGTCACAATTCAAGGAACCTGAGAAGAGTCAGATAAACACCTGGAGAGCTGCATTCAGCCCTCAGGCCTGAGCTTCTCCATCCCTGTAATAGATAAATAGATAGATAAATGATAGATAGGTAGATCCTCCTTTTAAGACAATGACTCCTGAGATGATGAGCAAAAGATAAGGACCTGGGATGCTCCTGGAGTGAGCTATGCCCACACCATGCTCTTCCCAAATTTATGTGGGAATCAGAATCCTTGGCTCACAAATCTATATACAGTGGTACCTCGGGTTACATACGCTTCAGGTTACATATGCTTCAGGTTACAGACTCTGCTAACCCAGAAATAGTACCTCGGGTTAAGAACTTTGCTTCAGGATGAGAACAGAAACCGTGCGGCGGCAGCAGGAAGCCCCATTAGCTAAAGTGGTGCTTCAGGTTAAGAACAGTTTCAGGTTAAGAACGGACCTCCGGAACGAATTAAATACTTAACCCGGGGTACCACTGGATACGAAGAGGTAATTGAGACAAAATATATTTATAAATGTTTACATTGAGAGAAAATATGATCTGAAATACCATCAGAAAGTTGGGGGGTGCCAATTCCTCCCTGCCCCCTTCTTAATTTGTAAAATTCATGTAGAAATTGGGTGAGACCTAGGAATGAGCATGAGTGAAACTGACATGAATCAGAAACAAGCTGATCAGTCCACCCCTGTTTTGCAGATTAGAGTCTCTGAACTGAAGAATGATTTCCAGCAGGGGTAGAGAACCTGCGCCCTCCAGGCATTATTAGACTCCAACTCCCTTCAGCCGCAGCCAGCGACTCCCAAGGTCAGGGATTATAGGAGCAGCAGACTAACAACCTCTGCCCTGTTTTGGGTTCGCTATCCCTGTGCTCATGCCTCGTTTGCTAAAATCAACATTTTAAGTCTCCTGAAGCCACAAGCAGCATCCCTGTTAACTACATTAACAAGGCTTCCCATCTCCCTCTTCCTCCTCAGTGTCAGCTCCAAACAATCTCTGGCAAGTCCAAACCAGCAGGGATGAGAATATTTATTTTATTGCACAACATAATTTATTGGGCCCCCTGCATTCATCGGGCTTCTGCCGCCCTCTGCTTCACCCCAATGAATCTTTATTTTGGACTGAAAATGAGCAGTCAATACTGTTTACTTCCTATTGACTTCATGCTTAACACAGCGGTGGCGAGGAGAGCACTGAACTATTATTGACCTCTCCGACACATGTCTAATCACAACGTTCCATCAAAAGATTCCAGGAGTCGTCTCTCCGGGTCACTGATTGCTTACCGGCAAGCTTTACCTAACAACAAGGAACAAGATCCTACCTCCAACCCACACACCTCCCTCTATAGTAGTGGGGAACCTCAGGCCCAGAAGCTGAATTTGTCCCCCCTCAACCCTCCTTTTTTGGCCCCTGGGACTCTACCAAAGCCACACACCTCACTAGCATCTTCAAGTGCTTTTGCCTGGCTGGAATACCAGGCAAATGAAGGCTTCTGCAAAAAGATCTGATTGTTTGTGTGGTCTACTGTACAAATGAGAGCCACATCTGTTGCTCCAACCCCATCCACCCCTGGCATGTCCATTAAGGAATGTGGGGTTCTCTCTCCATACCCTCCAACACTGATCAAAATCAGGACGTTTGTTTTTTGGTCCCGAGCTCTCGTGGGAGTCAGATGATTTGTGCTGGACCCAAAAAAAGGGACATTCCAATATCCGATCAGAAGCCCAGATGGCTTCTGTAATTCTGGGATGCCCTGCTCAAATCGGGATGGTTGAGGAGTATGTCTCTCGTGTGTTGTGGATTTCTGGAAGTATATTTATTGAGACTGTTCAAGTGCACCATAGGAGGTCCCAGCAGGCTCACTGGTGCCAGTGTGTGCCACAATGGTGACCCATAGGCTCTGCATATGCTGAGCCCATAAGCTTCAACAGCAAGCAGAATCTTATCCCTCCATACGTAAAACCTACAAAGTTTCTCACTATGCAAAGAAAGCTACACAGGTGACTTACATTGTATAACGGAGACAGGAGTCTATTAAGGGGCTGACTAGCTGCTGATTTATCATGAGGGACGCGGGTGGCGGTGTGGGTTAAAGCCTCAGCGCCTAGGGCTTGCCGATCGAAAGGTCGGCGGTTCGAATCCCTGCAGCGGGGTGCGCTCCCATTGTTCGGTCCCAGCGCTTGCCAACCTAGCAGTTCGAAAGCACTCCCGGGTGCAAGTAGATAAATAGGGACCGCTTACTAGCGGGAAGGTAAACGGCGTTTCCGTGTGCGGCTCTGGCTCGCCAGAGCAGCGATGTCACGCTGGCCACGTGACCCGGAAGTGTCTCCGAACAGCGCTGGCCCCCGGCCTCTTAAGTGAGATGGGCGCACAACCCTAGAGTCTGTCAAGACTGGCCCGTACAGGCAGGGGTACCTTTACCTTTACTAGCTGCTGATTCACAGTATCTGTTTGTTTAGGAAGTGATTATGGCCCTGTTTCCTCCCTGGAAGAAGCAGGTGGGATGGGGAGGAGCCTAAACCTTCTAAACAGCTTTCACCCTGTAGATAAGGGGTGCGGAATTCTTTTTTCCAGCCTGAGACACACATTTCCCAATGGGCAACCTTCTGGGCTTATGCACCAGCAGGCAGTGGGGGCAGAGGCAAAGTGAATGGATTGATGGGTGTAGCTCTTCCAGGAGGAATTCCAGCCAGGGCCGTCTTTACCTGGGGGTGCAAGGGGTGCGGGGCGCCCAGGCGCCAAAGTCTGGGGGGGCAGGCGCCCGCCACTGAAGCCGCCTAAGCTCTTAACTATCTGCGTGTTAATAAATAATTTTGATCAAGCTAGAAAAACAAAATACATATATACCTAGGTACAGTGGTGCCTCGCAAGACGAAAAGAATCCGTTCCGCGAGTCTCTTCGTCTAGCGGTTTTTTCGTCTTGCGAAGCAAGCCCATTAGCGGATTAGCAGATTAGCGCTATTAGCAGTTTAGTGGCTATTAGCGGCTATTAAAGGCTTAAGGGATTAGCGGATTAGCTGCTAAAAGGCTATTAGCAGCTTAGTGCCTTAGAAAAAGGGGGTGGGGAGCGAAAAAAATCGCAGGAACTCGCAAGACATTTTCGTCTTGCGAAGCAAACCCCATAGGAAATTCATTCTGCGAAGTACCTCCAAAACGGAAAACCCTTTCGTCTAGCGGGTTTTCCGTCTTGCAAGGCATTCGTCTTGCAGGGCACCACTGTATTACCGAAATGTATACCTACTGTTTCACTAAAGGAATTTCAACTTTGTGTGCTCACTTACTAAAGATGTGCCGCACCAGCAGCAGCGCTTGTCATTCACAAATGGCAGAACTTGACTCAACGACAGCACTTGTCATTCACAACGACGGCGCTTGTCAGACTCAACGACGGCACTTGTCATTCACAGCGGCACTGTGCACGCGAAATTAACTCTTACATCATAATAAAATTTTAATTTGGGGGCTAAACTAAATTTGGGGGCACTGGGCAGATCTTTGCACCCTGGCAGTGCATATGCTAAAGACTGTGCTGATTCCAGCCACACCAAAGTCAGAGGTTTCGATGTACATCTGCAGATCTCTCCATCCTCAGTTTAGGGGAGCAACAATGAGGTGCTGAGAACAGAGCCGCTATGCTACACAGTACATAACTTGCAACATCTTTGTTTGTCTGCTGCCCTCGGGTATAGCAGAAGATGTTAGCACAGCACCAGAGCCAAGGGGAGATAAAGCTGACCATTCTATTGGTTTCAGTACATGAAATGCGGCAGTGTGTGGGCTGATTGTCCTTCACCTCAGGTGGCAACACTGATTGAGCCAGGCCTATGGAAGGAAGTGAGAATAAGAACGTAAGAAGAACCTGCTGGATCAGGTCAGTGGCCCATCTAGTCCAGCATCCTGTTCTCACAATTGCCAACCAGATGTTTGTGCAAATCCCTCAAGAAGCATCCCAGCACAAAACACTGTCCATTCCTGTGGTCTCCAGCAACTGGTACTCAGAAGGATTACTGCTGCCAGTTGTGGAGGGGAGCATAGCCACTGTGGTTAATAACTTCTTCTTCTTCTTCTTCTTCTTCTTCTTCTTCTTCTTCTTCTTCTTCTTCTTCTTCTTCTTCTTCCTCTTCTTCTTCTTCATTATTATTATTTACAAAATTTCTTAGGGTGGTTCACCAAGATACAAATACAAGATAAAAGCACAAATAAACAATTAATAGCCTTATCCTCCATTAATTTGTCCAATCCTCTTTGAAAGCCTTGAAAATATTATGGGGCTCAGGCCCCCATACCCCCCCCACACACACAGATGATGCCCCTGCTCCTGTGGGAATGAGTTCCATAGCTTAATCTGGGGTGTCCAAACTTTTTTCAAAGAGGGCCAGATTTGATGAAGTGAAGGGCCATGAGGGCCGACCAAAGGGCCGACGAAAGTTGTTGACCTTTCTTTAGGTTTGAAGTTGTTGAGCTTTTCTTGGGATTTTACCCCAAAGTTCTTGAGCTTTTTTAAGGTTTGAAGTTGTTTTGTTGAGGTTTATGGGGGATTTTACCCCAGGAAATAAACTGCCACAGGGGCTGAATTAAACTGACCGGTGGGCCGGATTAGGCCCCCAAAACGGACTCTGGTCTTAAGTACATGCTGCATGAAGTGTTTTATTTTATGTGTCCTGAAGTGGGTGGAGAACCAACCAAATTTTGTTGAAAGCAAAGTTTTGAGAGACTTGTGGGACAGGCAGCCTTGTTTGAGTTAAATGCCAAAGAATTATGAAGGAAACAGTAAAAT
Source organism: Podarcis tiliguerta (assembly GCF_965153285.1). Classification (NCBI taxonomy): domain Eukaryota; kingdom Metazoa; phylum Chordata; class Lepidosauria; order Squamata; family Lacertidae; genus Podarcis; species Podarcis tiliguerta. The sequence goes on along the minus strand of NC_139549.1, from coordinate 33,684,032 downwards.
GTGGTGATGACTAAAGAAATGTATTAAGAGGCTCCATTCATTCTTTGGAGGGAAGCATTAGGAGTGCCCCTGATGATTATAACCTTCTGGGAAATGCTCCCTTCTGGGAAACTGTCTGGTCCACCGAAATATATATTTTCCTTTGCACTGGGTTACACATAGGTTCTAAGTGAAGGTAATCAAATAGAGATATTTCTCCCTCTCTCTTTTTTGGATCACATAGACTGAGAGAGGCAATTCCAAGTTACCTCTCATTAGGCAGATGCTCATTGGCTGATTTATGGCTCTTTCAAGTTTTATATCCCCACAGAAGTTTGTTGGTGAAAAGCCCAATGTAATCATTCAGAGCTGCGATTTATTATGTTTAACTTAGCTGTCCCCAGCAGGCGCCCTAACAGGGATGGAGGTGGGCAGGGCCAGCAAAAGGTCATTCTTTTTGCATCACCAGTTAAAGGTTCTCAGCTTGAGAAGCCCATACCAGACCTGAGACCCTAGAGAGCTGTTGTCAGCTGAAAGTGTACACCTGCACACACCTCCAAGCTCGATTTGGGGGAGCAGGAATTCAGCATCAGTGTGTTGTAGAACAGAGCCATGTGTCATTTCAGCCATGCAAAAGCTAGAGGTTCCAACACACATACAAATGCACCCCTCTCCATCCTTTTTCCAGGCAAGCAAAAGGCATTCTCACAGTCCAAGCCAGGGAAAAGCATTCGGAAGCATTCGGGCTGGGAAGGATCCAGAGAGCCTGAAAGATAGGCCTGGAGAGGGCCCTTGGGGTCTGAGATTCCCCCAGCCCTACTCTAAGAAGATGGCAGTGGCAGCTGGGCCAGGAGTCACAACAGGTGACAGCCAAACTGTCCAGTTAAATGGGTATGTACCATATTGGCAGTGGTACCTCGGGTTAAGTACTTAATTCGTTCTGGAGGGCCGTTCTTAACCTGAAACTGTTCTTAACCTGAAGCACCACTTTAGCTAATGGGGCCTCCTGCTGCTGCCGTGCTGCTGGAGCACGATTTCTATTTTCATCCTGAAGCAAAGTTCTTAACCCGAGGTACTATTTCTGGATTAGCGGAGTCTGTAACCTGAAGCATATGTAACCTGAAGCGTATGTAACCCGAGGTACCACTGTAGAAGAAGGAGGAGGAGGAGGAGGAGGAGGAGAGTTTGGATTTGATATCCCGCTTTATCACTACACTCTGTCAGGTGAGTGAGGCTGAGAGACTTCAGAGAAGTGTGACTAGCCCAAGGTCACCCAGCAGCTGCATGTGGAATGAGAAAAGACGCAAACCCAGTTCACCAGATTACGAGTCTACCACTTTCCCCCCAAATTCCAACCATGAAAAGTTAAAGTTCGGCTTATATTTGTGACCTTATGGTATGCAGCCAGGAGCATGGGACAAACAGAGCCAGGAGCGTGGCGAAGGTGTGGGTAATATTCGGGTGTGGGTAATATTCGGGTGAGGCTTATATTCGGGCCAATACAGTATACAGTCATACCTCGGGATGAATACGCTTCAGCTTAAATATTTTCGTGTTGCACTCTGCAGCGACCGGAAGTAACGGAGCGCATGCGCAGACGCTCAAAACGGCATCACACACATGCACAGAAGTGGCAAAACAGGACCAGCGCACGCGTAGACGCATCTTACATTCACTTCAGGATGCGAACGGGGCTCCGGAATGGATCCCATTCGCATCTAGAGGTACCACTGTATATATCTATAATATAAGGAGCCCCCCTTCTGATCTGAGAAGCTTAGGGCTGGAGGTCTGTGGCAAGGGTAACAGGAGAGAAGGGAGGAAGGAGGGTTGCGGTGTAGCGCACACACACACACACAGAGAGAGAGAGAGAGAGACCTGGAGGGCATCTTGCCCAGAGTACCCCAAAAACCTGGCAGCACACCAGCCTGGGCCAAATCTCACAAGATTTGTCTGCTCCCGCGCAGTAAACCCTGCCCAATTTTCCGTGCCGCAGACCGCCAGCCAATTTCTTTAGAGCGACAATAAAAATAACAAGTGGAAAAACTCGTGCGAAGCGCAGTCAGAATAAAAAGGTTTGTCTCATCTTCAAGGACTGTGCCTCCTCGCTCTTCAATCGGGAGCAGATGGCTCAGGGTCTATTTCACCAACAAGGGCCCCCTCACAATCGAACGCTAAGCTCTTCTGAATGTCACGCCAAATCTCTCCGCCATAATATCTTTTTCATTCTCACAAGTGTTTTCTTCCCCACCGCTTTTGTGTGGGTTTTTTTTTTAAAAAAAGAGAGAGAGGAGAGAGAAAAGAAAGAAAAGAAAAGGCGGCGGAATTATTCCTCCAAAAATAAAAAGGGTGAGTTGGTTTGGTTTGCAGTTATGTTCTTCCTTTTAACAGGAGCCGTCAGGGAATATTATGGGTCATTTTGTCACCATGGAAACCACAAATAGGCCCTTCAAAGTTTTGGAGAGGTGCTATTAAGGCCACCAAGGGTCCTCTGGTGGGAAATAATAGGGACAGCAAATCAATGAGGCCTTTCATATATATATATATGGATTGTATGAAATGCAAAGGGGTATCAAACGGCATTTCTCCACCGCTGTGAATTACTCCCGGCTCTGCCTTAATGCTGCTTCCTCTTGACACCTGAGCCCGAATGGAAAATTAATGAGGCAGCATGATCTACGGATCTTTTTAAATCTCATAACCAGGCTCCTTTGGAGACTCAAAATGGCCCAATCAGCTTGATATTAGCAGAGAGGGTTCTGAGCATCGCTCAAATGGCAAACCGCTGGCACAGGGCGGAGATGGACGACACTCTTTGTTTTGCTTCTTCACACAGACGGCAGGCAGGCAGTAGCTGACCGGCTGGAGCAGCAGCTATCTTGAATTCTGAAACGTTTCCAGTGCCTTTTAAAGGGATGGAAATGGAACAAAGGGGGGTGGGGTGGGGGAGAGGCAGTGCCAGAGCTAATTGAAAATAGCAACAATGCAATTAATGACGGGTTGCCCACAGTCACTTTCCTTCCCTCTTGACCTCGGGGCACAAATTTAACCAACAAAGGCAACAGACAGTCCTGGGGGTCTGGGGGTGAATACAGTCCAGTTCTCATTTAAAGGGGAACCTGCCTAATCTGTACCTCCTGAAATAATTCAGAACACAGCCGTCCTTCGCAATTCATGCTTCTCTGAATTTTGTGGTGTGGTTCCTCAACTAAACAATTCGCACAAAAATGTAGATGTTAGGATAAAGTGTGCTTAAAAGGGATATATTCGTGGAAGTAACAGTGCGCTGTGCTTGGGGAAACAGCATACAAATGCCGTATATTGGTAGAAATTCGCGCCAAATTTCTGATGAATTTTCACGAGGACGGTAACCAAAACAGTTACAATAATAGGGAACTGAGACAGAAATGTGGAGAACTACCCCATAAACAAATCAGAACAAATGCTCAATAAATACTGGTAACGCCACAAGGATAACCAGCCCGTACATTTTTCTGCAAACAAATCTGGACTGAGTGATAACAATAGGAGCAGTTGTAGTAATGATGATGATAGTTCATGGGAAGAGGGAATCACAGGCCCCCCTCCAAAAAAAAAAATGCAGCGTGGGTGAGTTACTCCATTATGAAGTAATATGCACTATCATCTAAACAGCCCCCTCCCCTTCATAAGACCATTGAATCCGCAGTATCAGATTATCCAGCAGCCCCCCTGCTATCCTTCACTGGTCCAGTAGACCTGAAGGAGGGTCTCCACCCCCATCGTTCCGCCCGGACACTGAGGTCCAATGTCAAGGGCCTTCTGGCAGTTCCCTCACTGCAAGAAGCCAAGTTACAGGGAACCAGGCAGAGGGCCTTCTCAGTAGTGGCACCCGCCCTGTGGAATGCCCTCCCACCAGATGTCAAAGAGAAAAACAACTACCAGACTTTTAGAAGACATCTGAAGGCAGCCCTGTTTAGGGAAGCTTTTAACGTTTAATAGACTATTGTATTTTAATATTTTGTTGGAAGCCGTCCAGAGTAGCTGGGAAAACCCAGCCAGATGCGTGGTGAATAAACAGTATATTATTATTATTATTATTATTATTATTATTATTATTATTATCCCTGTTGGATCAGGCCAAAGGCCCATCTAACCCAGCTTCCTATCCTCACAAGGAGGGCCAAGAAGATGCCCATGGGAAACCCATAAAGAAGACCTGAGTGCAACAGAACTTGTGATTCCCACTTGCGATTCCCAGCATTACAATCCAATAGTGGAGCTTTCATAGGTTGTCACGAGGGGACATGAGGATGATTAGGTAAGAGCCCTGAAGTCCCAGGCATAGGTAATGAAACCCCGCCAATTAATTCATATGTTGCTCAGGTAATAGATTCGGAGAACCTGAGTGCATAGGTGGATTTCCCAACCCCAACCCCAAAAAACTAACAGAAAAGACAAGTGGGTTCATACCATTCATGAAATAATAATAATAATAATTGCAAATTACTGAGTGAAAGACCCCCCCCCCCAACAAAAGTCTGTGGATTATTAGGGGAGCAGGTGTGCCACTCATATCTGAGGACATGATGCATTAGCCCTATGATACAGGATGTCTCTTTAATACGGAGGGTTATGAAACTTGATTTCTCCCTTGACACTGATGACCCAGAGTACTTATGGCACGCAAAGCAGAATTTTTTACGGTTTCCATTGCAGTTGCTTAATTTGGATTTTACAGCAATTTCCCGTTTTAATGGGCAATCTGGGCAGTTATCCTCCTTCTTTCTAAGCACCTGGATTTTAGGCACTTAATTGAGGGTAAAAACGTATATATTACAATTGGGGTTAATCCTCTAACTGGTAATGAAAGGCTGATATTAATGCCTTCTGCTTTCTCTGAGCTCCGTCTCCTAAGCAATCAATGGCTGCTGATTGCAAATTTTAATTGTGTGAGAGAGATATTGAAGCTGGTCCTCTTCTGAAGTGGAAGAACTACATTACAAGGGATTTCAGGTAAATGAGACATCACAGATCACCTACTCAATTAGGGCTGATGGAGAACAGAAGAGCATAAAAAGAGCCCTCCTGGATTAGGCCAAAAGCCCACCTAGTCCAGCACGCTATTCTCATGGCAGTCAACCAGATGTCCACGCGGAACCCACAAGCAGGACCTGAGGACAACATCACTTTCCAGCAACTAGCATTCAAAGGCATACTCACAAGGACTTATTCATAAGGATAACCTTATCTGTGTGAGTGTCTGGAGGCGGTTGGAGGATGGATGGCGGCTAATAGATTGAGGTTGAATTCTGACAAGACAGAAGTACTGTTTTGGGGGGACAGGAGGTGGGCAGGTGTGGGGCAATGGGGCAACTGTGCCCCTGAAGGACCAGGTGTGCAGCCTGGGAGTAATTTTGGACTCACAGCTGTCCATGGAGGCGCAGGTCAATTCTGTGTCCAGGGCAGCTGTTTACCAGCTCCATCTGGTACGCAGGCTGAGACCCTGCCTGCCCGCAGACTGTCTCGCCAGAGTGGTGCATGCTCTGGTTATCTCTTGCTTGGACTACTGCAATGCGCTCTATGTGGGACTACCTTTGAAGGTGACCCAGAAACTACAACTAATCCAGAATGCGGCAGCTAGACTGGTGACTGGGAGCGGCCATCGAGACCACATAACACTGGTCTTGAAAGATCTACATTGGCTCCCAGTACGTTTCTGAGCACAATTCAAAATGTTGGTGCTGACCTTTAAAGCCCTAAACGGCCTCAGTCCAGTATACCTGAAGGAGCTTCTCCACCCCCATTGTTCTGCCTGGACACTGAGGTCCAGCGCCAAAGGGCCTTCTGGTGGTTCACTCACTGCAAGAAGACATCTGAAGGCAGTCCTGTTTAGGGAAGCGTTTAATGTTTAACAGACCACCGCATTTTAATACTTTATTGGAAGCCACCCAGAGTGGCTGGGGTATAAATATTATTATTATTATTATTATTATTATTATTATTATTATTATTATTATCTTCCATGAGTTTGTCAAATCCGCTCTGAAAGCCACATACCACCCAACAGACCCGCTTTGAGCAAGACATCCTGGACTCACAGAAGCTGCTCTGGCTTCTGTTTGAAATCCTGAATGTCCACCTCCCCTCCTCCATCTCCTCTGCCTCCTCCAGGGCGGCAGTGGTGACCTCCATCTTGGCCTCTGCCATGGCCGTTGCTGTAGCTCCTCTGCCACTGTACTCCAGGAAGCAGGCGTAGTGTTGGTGCTGACCTTTAAAGCCCTAAACAGCCTTGGTCCTGTATACCTGAAGGAGCGTCTCCAGGACCATCACTGAGGTCCAGCTCCGAGGGCCTTCTGGCGGTTCCATCACTGCGAGAAGTGAGGTTACAGGGAACCAGGCAGAGGGTCTTCTTGGTAGTGGCACCTGCCCTGTGGAATGCCCTCCCAGCAGATGTCAAAGAAATAAACAAATATTTTACTTTTAAAAGACAACTGAAGGCGGCCCTGTTTAGGGAAGTTTTTAATGTCTGATGCTGTACTGTTTTTAATATTCAGTTAGAAGCCACCCAGAGTGGCTGGGGAAACCCAGCCAGATGGGCGGGGTATAAATAATAAATTATTATTATTATTATTATTATTATTATTATTATTATTATTATCAGCAGCAGCAACAAGCACACATCTGGAAGTGGGCACCCCACTGTGGGCAGCCACTATGAGGCTGAGGAGGCTGCGAGAAGGCTGAGGGGGCCAAGACCTAGCTGCTGCAGTGGTAAGGTGGCAGGGGAGTGGCAGGCAGGGGCAGGGATGGTGGAAAGGTGGGGCAGGTGGGGGAGAAGGAGGGCAGAGATCGGGCAGGTGGGGGCAAGAAGAAGCATGGAGATCAGGCAGGTGAGATAAAGGTAGCATATAAATATAATAAATAAACTCCTGGTGTGCAGTCCACCCTGGTGGGCAGTTGAGACACTCACTTTACAGCAGGAGTGGGGAATCTCAGGCCTGGGTTGGGGGGGGTCACATGCAGCCCCCAGACCTCTCTCTCTGGCCCTCATGACTCTCACTAGGCCACACCTCCTCACCAGCCCTGCTTGACCCCCTCCTCAGTTGCTTTTGTGTGATTGTCCTTGAACCGTGATAGTGCCTGGAGAGCAAATGGAAGGCTGCTTGTGATGGAATGTGGCCCCTACATTTTAAAATGTTACACACACACACATTTGTCAACTAGCCCTTGCCAGCATCTGATCCCAAAGGTGGCTATGTGAACAGAGGTACACATGTCAAGTAGCCTCTGTTGAGACATAAGAACCAGTTGAACAGAGTTTGCATCCCTGTGGAAGACATCCTTCATGTGTACATCCATTCATCAATCTATCCAGGGCTCTTCAAACTAATGCTGATCATGCATCAGCCATGGGAGCATGCTTGACACACATGCCAGTCACTACTACTAGTAGTATATTTATTTATATTATACCCCACCTTTCCCCCACTGATTCATGAAGGCCCCTTAGGAGAAGGCTAAGGAGACAACGCGATTGCACTCTTCCTATGCAAGCTCTTAAGGAGGCCCTGGAGAAGGGTGCATTGTGTGACCATGTCAGTCTCCTCAGCGCAGCTGGAAAATTGAATGAGTCTCCACAACTGAAGGGCTTAATCCCTGCCATTAGCTATTTGTAAGAGGGAAACTTGTGTGGTGTTGATCAAATCCACCCAAGCCGCAAAACTTGGCTGGAGGGTCTATGAAACGGCGATGACCAGAGGCCAGAGCGAAAATAATCTCTGGCAGCATTTATCATTGCAGGTTGTTGGAAAGATCTTCATTTCGCCTGCGAAAACGAGCAAAGCAGCTCCAGCTGCCTGGCTTAAGTTCTGGCCCACTAAGTACAGAGCCAGACAGATCTGTCTCCCTCTTTGTCTTTCAGCGCCAATTACCCCCATGAACAGGAAGTCTTCCAAAAGCTTCTCCAGAGATACTACCAGAACTATATAATAGTGCCTAGTGCTGAACAGACGTGGGGGAATGATAGCATTTCACTAACATTTCACTAACAACAACAAAAACACACCCAGTGTTTAAGGTAAGTCTACCCAAAGAGGTAGAATGTTGATGTGTGTTTTAATCTGTTGTTTGTTTGTTTTTTTGCTGATTTTTGTTTTCCAACCAAGCAGTATATAAAGTTTACAAAATAAATAAAACAAAACATGGTTTACTTCGTATTTTTAATTGTATGATTATATTGCAGTAAATAGGGATGCCAGAAAATTCAAATGGACATTGCCAGCCTTCACTTACTCATTTCGTTATCTAGAATAGAATCAATCCAGTGAATGTGATCAGCATTCGCCATTGTTGCTTTCAATCTGCAAATGAAATGCAATTGATTACATTTCCCCCCCCCACTCGCATTACTTTTCCATTGCATTGAAATTAGTGGGACAGAACATAATGACAGCATGATTTGCATAATTATATAGGTTACATAATTTCATCACGGTTGGCAGTGAGGTAAATTATGTGGTTTTTGGCAGAGGACGAACTGCAGCAGCATGGAAACAGTGCTGTACATGTCTAACCCAGGTCAGGAAGGTAATCTCTCAGCACATGCATCATATTGAGACCTTCCATGAATGGAAACATACTCCTAAAGCTCTCTCTGAGCTTGAAGCTGTTGGCTGCGTGGCAGGGGGAGGAAGGTTGATGGGCGTAATAATGTTTGTATGCGCCACAAGAACAATCACAATGATGTTCTATTGTCTCTCTGGGCAAGCGAGCCACTAAGACTAATGAGCTCATTTATAGCCCCTGATGGAAGTAATTGAATCTGAAAAATCAAAGCACAACATTCTTGTTTACTGCTCTTCAAAAAGCGATATTCTAATGGAATGCCATCAGCAGCTAATTGAAGCACTAATCTTGACCGGGGCCGGGTCTGTTGCCCGGATAGATAATCTATCATTTTCTTGTCTGGCAGGCAATGTATCGGCAGTGTCTGCGGGGAGAGAGACAGAGCCCAGATTAGATGGATCTGAAGAGATGCAAAAGGAAGCACAGCAACCTTCTTCAATCAATATTTTGATCATGTTGACATTAAATGTCCATCAAACGGCAGGAAGTTTTCGTTGAACCACAAGGGCACGTTTATGAATGATAGATCCGCCGCCCACAGTGTGGCAAAGAAAAGATGCTCCCTGCCAGCTGCTTCCCACACACTACAAAAGGTCGGTGTTATTTAAAATCTGTAGCCCAACCCATCCTGGAGGTTTGAAGTGGGTAATGGTAACTTAGACAATAAATGTGAACGGTAAGCAAAGACAAGCACATACACACATATATATGTTGTTCAAAGAAAGCCATGAGAAATTGCTTTGAAAAGGCCCCCTGCCTACCAGCTTAGCACTGAACACCAAATGGCAGCGTCCCACTCTTACAGCCATACATTTCTAAAAGACCTACTGCAGTTTGTTACGGAAAACACGGCTCTTAGGGTTCATATCAAAAAGATCACAATATTTTTTTAAAAGGGGAGGGGAATAGGGACAAAGGGTTATACTTGTTTCACCGGTGAAATATTTTCTGCCAAATGAACGTTGCAGTGCAAGAAAATGCACTAAGCAGGTGGTTGGTAACTTTGCCACACAATATATCGTGCAATTGTGTTGCACAATGAGTTTCTGTGGGCACCTCTGTTGCACAACAATAAAACATATGTGTCTACTAGTGCAAGAGTCCTTGCACGAGCAGACTGTCAGGAGCGAGCCAGCAGTCAATCAGACAAAGTAAGTGAAGTTAACTCTTTATTGGCGAAAACAGGATCTGCACAGGAGTGTCACGCCCAATGAGCACAGCAACTGTTTTTCAGTATGTCTTGCCCCTATGAAGCAGTTGTGGGGACAGAAGCTCCCCACCTTCCCCCAGCTGCCTAAGTCCTCTCTTCTCCAGGGCTTTTCCCAAGCAATCTGAGATCGTGCCAGCATGCCTACCTTTGCTCTTCCAACTTCATGCCTCTTCTGGTTCTGGGAAACGAGTGGGAGGGGAGCTTGCCACAGCAGGAGGATGAGACATCTGTGCCTCTTCTCTGCCTCTTGGCCTCCCTCCTCTCCTGCTTCAGTGTCTACCTTTGCTTCTGGACTTCTCTCTGTCACTGACTCTCCCAGCTCATTAAGCCCTGTTACTTTTTCAGCTTGTGAAATATCCTCCTCCAGGTCTTCTCCCTCTTCTCCTTCTGACTACTCATTGTCATCCCACCACCAGTCCCCAGACTCTGAGCCTTCTTCCCTTGAGGGTTCCCCAGCTGGTTCATCCCACCATTCTTCTGTGCCCAACAAGTCCCTAACAAAGACAGAATACTTTGAATATAATGCATAGGGAACTGTCTTATACCTACCTGATCAAACTGTTCGTCAACCCATCAATTTATTTTATGATTACTTTCATAGCCCACCTTTGCTCCAAAATGCTCAAGCTGTCGTACGTGGCTCTAGAGCTCTATAAAAGCAATCAAGAGCTCAAGAGTTCTAGAGACTAGGCCCTGAGACAGTTGAAGAGAGAGATTTCTGGTGGGCTTTTTCACTCCAAATGCATGCAATAGTTTGTTTATTTGTTCATTACATTTATATCCCATATTTTCAAACTAAGGAGCTCAAGGTGGTTTGCATGTTTCTTCCCTTTTTCATTGTATCCCCAGAACAACCCTGTGAGGTAGGTTAGGCTGTGAGACTGTGATTGACCCAAGTCTACTCAGTGCATTCCATCACTGAGTGGTGACTTGAACCCTGTTCTCTCAGGCTTAGTCTGCCTTTCTAACCACTACATTACACTGGTTGGAGCAAATTTATAAGCAGCAAAGGGCCCCCAGAAACTGGAGCACCAGGAACCATTAATTATTGCCCCATGTGAGGAGCTGTATCTCTGCAGCTTCTCCATAAGGTGCTAGAAGCTGTTGACTACTGCCTGGAACTGTCGACCACTGCCCTATGTGGCAAGTTGGGTGATTGCAGATTATCAGGGAAGCATCTGCTAGACTGAATCTACCATTGACTCTTCCTGGGCACGAAGGGGAATAGAAGGGCTTCATGTCTCACTGCAACTTTGCTTGAGCAACAGCACCTACCTGGACACTAGTCTGTCTTCTGGTTTTGCTCTTTGGCAGGGCAAGAAGTTCTTTTCTATCAAACATGTGTTTCCTATAATTATCTTGTCTTTCTTATTTTCATACTCAGTGTCTCAGTGTGCTGCTTTAAAAGAAAATCAGGAATTTGTAGCTAAGCTCAAACTTCTGCTGATGCATATGAACTCCACATGCTATCATAACCCGGGAGTAATCCCTATTGGGATTTACTTCAAAGTAAGCATTGCTAGATTTGTACTGTTAACCCCCAACTCCCATTCTCCAATCTCTTGACACAAAGATCCTCCTGGAAAAGAAAAGGAGAGGGGGGAAGCTCTACTTGCAACACAGTTGAGCGGTTAAGTCCCATTGACTCCAATCCTAAGCCCATGTCACTTTCCTACCAAACACGTATAATTTTGATAGCAGGCTGACTGAACAAGCTAATCCTCAATGACATACTTTGTAAAACAGAAAGAAATGTCATTGCATGGCTTAGTCTTCTACCATCCGCCTGTTACTTCCAAAGATCCTGTTAACAACCACAGTTATAGGCATCAGAATCACACACTGAGAAGCAAAATCAGCCATGGGTGTATCGACGCGGCAAATAGGTTAAGTATGCTTGCCAAGAACGATAAAACTGACCTTGTCGAAAGACCGCGATGACTGAAAAAGAACCAAAGGTTTTGCAGCTTTAGTGCAGAATTTCACGACGGCTAACCTTTATCGCCAAAGGGCTAATTGTAAACTCTTTATGTCCTTTTCATGCCTAATTAGGTTTTGTTGTAAGGAGATAAAAGACAGGTTGTATCGGTCGACTGTCTTTTTCAAACTGCTGAATTAAATTCATGAAAAAAGTCAGATTGTTGAAAGAGTGGGGGGAGAGAGGCAGGCAGCAGGCATTAATAGACTTTAGAATAAAATCCAGACAGATTCAAATTGATTTCGCTGCCAGAAGAAAATTGAGTGCACAGGGAATTAGATTTATGCACTGTCAAATGTAACTGCCTGGCAGTATCCGTACAGAAAGCTGTTAAAATGGTAATCTTTAGAGATGTATGAAAATTGTGTGTGAATAGACCAATGAACCGTCCCAAAGAAGCATGCCTCTTCAGAATGGACCTTACAAGACAGTGTTGTTATTATTAATAATGTATTACAATGCAAACACTATGCATTATGGATGTAATTTAATCACAGCATCTAAATGTATAAACAACAGCCAAGGCTCTTGGAAATATTTTTTTTTTCAAAAAGAAGAAGATTGTGTATTAAAATAAAAAGAAAAAGAGGAATAGAGAGAGTTCCTGAAACATGCTACACTCGTTTTGGATCAAGGCTATATTCAAGGAGCCTTTGCTGCCACCTCCCCAAAAGCCACACACAAGACCACAACACACACCTAATATAAGCTGGCTGCTTATACACAATGTCATGGAATGTCTGGACACAGAGGAAAGGTGGGAGGAACCAGTGGCGGAACTCCAAGGGACTCAAAAACAGGGGACTGGTGGTGGGAAGACGATGAGTGGTCACAGAGAGAAGACTGGGAAGAAGGTGTGTTGGAAGCTGAAGATGTAACAGGGCTTAGTGAGCAGGGGGAGTCTGTGGCAGAGAGAAGTCCAGACTCAAGAGGCAGAAGCTGAAGCAGGAGAGGAGGGAGGCTGAGAGGAGTCCAGCTGGTGAAGAGTCACAAGTTTCTCTCCCTCCTGCTGTGACAAGCTCTGCTTCCCCCAGGTCTCCCTCAACCAGGAGAGGCATGAAAAGGGTGGAGAAGTAAATTTCATGCAGACGTCGTCTCAGATTGCTTGGGGGGAAACCCTGAAAAGGAAGGAACTTAGACAGGTGTGGGGAGGTGGGGACCTTCTGTCTCTGCAACTGCTTCATGGGTGCAAAACATGCCAGAGGTGAGTTGTTGTGCTCATTAGGTCTGAGATTCCTGTGTAGATCCTGTGTAAGCTATTAAAGAGTTAACTCCAACTTGCTCAGTGTGGTTTGCTGCTGGCTTCCTCCCATCACAAGACAACACTCGCATGTTACTTTCTTGTGGAAGCTGGTATTCAGGAGTCTAGAAGAGACCCTCCATACCTAAATTCATTCACAAAAGAATTGGGTATTCCACAATAGTAGTTGTTATACAGTAAATCACAGCTGGGTGGAAATTGGCCACATGAGGATTCCATCTTGTTTTGGCATTTCATTTTCCTCAAGCAGATGTTTTTGGGCAACGCTGACAGACTTGGGCTTAATATCCCTCCTTAATAAAGTGAAGTGGAGAAAAAGCTTTGATTAAGAAAATAATTAGCAGCGAAGTCTGGAAAGCTGTTTACTGACTTCTCCAGGGGCAAACCTTTCACAAGCAAATGGAGCAGCGGCAACTGAATTCCACAAGAATGTAAAATCGGAAAGGGTTTCGGTGAAGAAGTTCTAGTCCAGGGATGCTGTTCTTGGGCCTGATGCTGGATCCCACAGAAACAACAGCAAGGCAGATGTTGCTAGTTGACAGATAACTCCAAATGAGCAACTTTCCCCAGCAAAGGTTGGGAGGAGTCTGAGGCCATTGAAACCTCTCTGTCCAAACCACCTCCTCCAGGCTCCACCTCCTTGTAGAGAACTTCACGGTCCTGCCATCTCTCCACTGTGCCACTGAACCATAGCTGCCAACCGTCCCTTATTTGATGGGAAAGTCCCTTATTCCAGTGCTGTGTCCCGCCGCTGTCCCTTATTGATGATGTCCCTTAAATTTCCCGGGTTTCAAAGGAAGCAGCTCCTCTCCCTCCCTGCCTGCCGGCCGGCCAAGGAAAAGGGAGGCTCCAACTGTGTTGCTTGGCTGTGTTGCTCACCCAATAAGGAGTCTAAGAACGACTGGGGGGTGGAGCTTGCATGCCTTGTGCCGATCAAATTGGCCGCGTTGCCTGGGGACTCGTCTTTGCTCAGCGCTTCCCAGCGGAGAGGTGAGGGTGGTTTTCCTTGCTGCATCCCCTTTGCCAGGTTGCTGTGCTGTGGGAACCACTGCTTGAGGCTTCGTTTGGTTGGTGGCTGGGCTTTCTGCCTTTGGCTTGGAGGGGCTCAGAAATCGAACATACCTGTGTTCGGAAAATCCCTTATTTTGGCTGCTGATCCCTTATTTTTGAGGCTGCTGGTCCCTTATTTTCAGATCTGTAAGTTGACAGCTATGCACTGAACTAGTGACATGCAGTGGGAGGCATCTGGTTGCTCTAGAGAAGGGACTGGACTCTGGTCCTGCAAGCTCAGGTGGCCTGGGTGCTCTCCTGCTCTCCTGCTCTCCAGCAGTCAGCTCAGAGCTCTGAACTTGATCTGTCTCTGTTTCTCACAGCTCTGCAGCCTGAGTCTGTGCCTGGATTACTGCTGAACTCATACCCTTTGGCTGAATGTAATCCTTCAAGCCTATCTGTCCTGCAGGACTAAGTATTTCTTCATTTGCTTGTTTGTTTGTTTGTATGTTTGTTTGTCTAAATTTATATACCAACCTTCATGTGAATATCACAGAGCAGTTTACAGTTTACAGACTACAGTGGTAACTCGGGTTAAGAACTTAATTCATTCTGGAGGTCTGTTCTTTACCTGAAACTGTTCTTAACCTGAGACACCACTTTAGCTAATGGGGCATCCTACTGCTGCTGCACCGCCGGAGCATGATTTCTGTTCTCATCCTGAAGCAAAGTTCTTAACCTGAGGTACTATTTCTGGGTTAGCAGGGTCTGTAACCTGAAGTGCCTGTAACCCGAGGTACCACTGTATTACTAGGCCATACCTATCCCCCTCAAAAAATTCCTCCAGTAGTCCTGTTTAATGTTCGATGTTTTATCGCTTCATTATTACTCTTAGTAATATTCTGTTGGGGGCTGCCCAGAGTAGCTGGGGAAACCCAGCCAGTAGGGTGAGGTATAAATATATTATTATTATTATTATTATTATTATTATTATTATTATTATTATTATTCTCCTCAACATCCTCCTCATACCAGACAACTGGACCTCCCAGAATTAAAGAAGTCACACCAGCTTCTGATTGGATCTGAGGATGTCCTGTTTTGACTTCCAAGACTGTGGCTATGAAAGCTGCCTGTTTGGGGGCGGGTTGTGTTCTCATGAAAGTCATCTGCCTCCCATGAGAGCATGGCCCCGAAAGGCACACATTTTTTGGGGGGAGGGGGACGTGCTTGTACATGAGTCAACTGGCTCCCATGAGAACACAGCCCCGAATGAAACATGTCCCAATTTTCCTCTGCAGGATGTTGGTGAAGAAGAAGAAGAGGAGGAGGAGGAGGAGTTTGGACTTGATATCCCGCATTTCACTCCTCATAAGGAGTCTCAAAGCGGCTAACAATCTCCTTTCCCTTCCTCCTTCACAACAAACACTCTGTGAGGTGAGTGGGGCTGAGAGACTTCAGAGAAGTGTGACTAGCCCAAGGTCACCCAGCAGCTGCATGTGGAGGAGCGGAGACGCGAACCAGGTTCACCAGATTACGAGTCCACTGCTCTTAACCACTACACCCCACTGGCTCTCCCTGCATATTTTACCTTGCTGGAATTTGTCCTTGAAGTGTGAAACTGCTTCTTGCTTGCCCAGATGGAGAGCCAGGAGGGGAATGTATAAACCCCTAACCTTTGCATAACTGGAGCACAGTAAGAGCGCTGCTGGATCAGCCAGTGGCCCATCTAGTCCAGTGACCTGCCAGATGCACGTCGGCAGGTAGCCTACTGTACGAAAGGAAGAGTCACCGGCACTGATTTATCAATTTTTGCCTCTTAAAATGGCATCTTCCTTATAGAAAGCCAGCAGTCTCAAACCCAGCATTGCTTGGGAATTCTAAGGAACCAAAATAAAAATTTAAAAATCAGGGCTGTTTTGAAAGGTTAATTCTGCCATGTTGATTCAAAATGGTGTTCAGTTACATCCAAAGGTAAACGAAAACCTGCTTCTTGATCTCAGAAACCACCATACAAAATTTGGTGGTAATATCTCACAAATTGCCCAAATTCAGAGCAAAACAGACTAACAACTTTCCAAAATGCAGGGCAGATAAGGAAATAATGGCAACAATTAAAATGCAGGCTTTCCCTCCCTCAGCTTGCATCTTTCTGTTGGCTCTCAGTCAGAAGAACGAGGTTCTGGCTGGTTAGCAACCCTACCCAGCTTGGACTGCATCTTCATCCATATCTGTATAATCCCACTGGATCCCTATCTTGATCTCTTTTAAAAATATTTTTCAATTTTACATTTCAAAATAAACATTTTACAAACTTTAAAATATCCAGTGACTTTCCGTCTTTTCTTTCCACGGTTCATTTTACATGTTATAAAAGGTAAAGGTACCTGTCAGGGAACTGCCATCGGAGCCAGAAGGAGAGGGAGTGCTTCAGAGGGATTCCGGAGAGCGTCCCGGGAGGGAGAGAAGCAGCACATCTTCTGGGGAAGGAAATCAGCGTAGCACCAGTGGAGGAGGGGGGGCAGAAGGGGGAATCGGCGAGGTGGCTCCAAGACTCTTCGCCGGGAACCAGCAGGGAGAGCACGGGTCCCCCGGTGCCCACACCCTCCCTGCGCAGAAGGCTTCCACGCAGGGAAAGTAGGCGGCGACTAGGTGTCAAATAACTTTTATGCTGGAAGAAGTTCAAGAAATGCCCACTGACGGATTCTGCCAGTGATTGAGACAGCCACGGGTGAGTGGCTGTCCGGACAGGAAAGGTTCACTCAGGCAACTCAGCCAGGTGTTGGCACCGATTTACGCACGAGCAACCCCTAGAACCATTACAGTACCCCTGACCATTAGGTCCAGTCGTGGATGACTCTGGGGTTGCAGAGCTCATCTTGCTCTATAGGCCGAGAGAGCCGGCGTTTGCCTGCAGACAGCTTCCGGGTCATGTGGCTAAGCCACTTCTGGGGAACCAGAGCAGCGCACAGAAACTCCGTTTACCTTCCCGCCGGAGCGGTACCTATTTATCTACTTGCACTTTATTACATGTTTTACACTTTATTACATGTTATACATTCCTGCATATTTTACTAAACCATTCAAATCGGTTTTACATCCATCAAAAATTCTTTACTCTGTTGAATTTATCTTATTGCTGCTAGTGTTTTCATCTGTATACAGTTATTTTCCATATGTTCAACAAATGTTTTCTCCTCTTCTTTAAATATATGTTCTTCTTGCTCTCTTATTCTATGTGTTAAAGCTGCGAGTTCTCCATATTCTGTCAACTTAAGTTGCCAGTTCTCTTCAGTTGGGACCTCACTGACTTTCCATTTGGGGCCTAACAAAACTTGGGCCGCAGTTGTTGCATACATAAATAACCTTTTCTGACTCCTAGGAATTTCTGTCTGGGTTATTCCCAATAAAAAGGACTCTGGAAAGTAATAAATCATAAATCATTTCCCAATATACTTTTACCTTTCTGCATGTCCACCACATGTTAAAAAAGGTTCCTTCTGCTTCCAACACATATCTGATTCTGTTTCATAAATCTTAGCCAACCTACCCAGAGTTAGGTACCATCTATGAATCATTTTCAAATAATTCTCTTTCAGTGAATAACATGCAGTAAATTTTAGGTTGTTTTCCCAAAGTTTCTCCCAGAGGTTAAGATCTATATTGTGTCCTATATCTGTTGCCCAGTGTGTCATTGAAGCTTTAAATAGCTCATCTTTTATTTCCAATTCTAATAAAAAAAATTATACATTTTAGACAGAAGTTTATCCTTATTTTGTAAGAGTTATTTTTCAAATTGTGAGCTTTGGTCCGGAAATCCATTCTTTCTATCTAATTTAAACATGTTGCATATCTGGTGATATTGCAACCAATCCGTAACTTGGCTCCACCCCACCACCAACAGTTCAACAGTTCCCTGTAAGTCACTCATTGTTTGCCCATATTAACTCTCTTAATTGTAATTGTTTAAATGGGAGATAGACATAATGGTGTTTTTCTTTCCATCAGATTTTTATATTTCTCCCAGACTCTATACAGATGATAAGAATGTGGTTCATAAAACTCTTGTAGATTTTAGCCTTCCCATACCAAAGACATGCATGCCAGCCAAATGTTGTTATTGTTTAGTCGTTTAGTCGTGTCCGACTCTTCGTGACCCCATGGACCAGAGCACGCCAGGCACTTCTGTCTTCCACTGCCTCCCGCAGTTTGGTCAGACTCATGTTTGTAGCTTCGAGAACACTGTCCAACCATCTCGTTCTCTGCCGTCCCCTTCTCCTTGTGCCCTCTATCTTTCCCAACATCAGGGTCTTTTCCAGGGAGTCTTCTCTTCTCATGAGGTGGCCCAAGTACTGGAGCCTCAGCTTCATGATCTGTCCTTCAAGTGAGCACTCAGGGCTGATTTCCTTAAGAATGGATGTGTTTGATCTTCTTGCAGTCCATGGGACTCTCAAGAGTCTCCTCCAGCACTATAATTCAAAAGCATCAATTCTTCGGCGACCAGCCTTCTTTATGGTCCAGCTCTCACTTCCATACATCACTACTGGGAAAACCATGGCTTTAACTATACGGACCTTTGTTGGCAAGGTGATGTCTCTGCCAGCCGAATACAATTGTCCAATTCTTTTAACTAATACAAACAGGTTGCCTCATAATACAATTGCAGATCTGGCAGGGCAAAGCCTCCTATTTTTTCTTTTCTTTTTTGTATCTATCATAATTTTATGTTTAATTCTTGGCTTTCCCCCTGCCAGATGAATTTAGAGATATCTTTTTTCCGTTCTTTGAAGCAGTTTAAATTATTTACAATCGGGATTGACTGGAATAAAAACAACATCCTGGGGAGTATATTCATTTTAATGGCTGAAACTCTACCTAATAGGTAGAGTTTCACTCTCAACTCTTAACTCTTCCCATATCTCCAACTCTTTCTTAACCTCTTTCCACAATTTAAAATAATTATTTTCAAAGAGGTTAAGATTTCTTACTGTCAGCCAAATTCCCAAACACTTTACTTTTTTTGCCTATTTTTAAACAAGATATCCTTTCTCCTTGACCAACATTTTGGTTTTACAGTGGTACCTTGGTTTAAGAACAGCTTAGTTTATGAACAACTTGGATTAAGAGCGCTGCAAACCCAGAAGTAGGTGTTTGGTTTGTGAACTTTGTAGCAAATAGTTTATAGTCACAATTCAATAATGAAATAGGTCTGTAATTTTTGGTGTTTGTTAAGTCGCTGTCTTGTTTGGGAATCAAAGTAATGAATGCATCTTTCCATGAAGTTGGAACTACTCCCATCACCAAAATTCTGTTCATGGTGTCCTTAAGTGGTCCTATAAGTGCATCCTGAAACTTTTTATAATAAACTGCAGTAAATCCATTTGGCCCCGGTGCTTTCCCCATCTTCATTCGATTTATTGCCATTTGCAGCTCCAATATTGATATGGGTGCCTAGTTTGATCTCTTGGCACCCAGCAGAAATTTTTCAGAGCCACTAGAAAATAATGATTCCTAAAGTTAGAAATCACCAGCCCTTACCATAAACCCAACAGGAGGCAGGCAGTGTTTAGCTAATCAGCAGAGCATCTGCATTCAGAAAAAAAGTGAGGGAAATATGTGAAAAGGGAATATTGCAAACAATTTGTCAGCACATTAGCTGATAATTCACAGAGAAATGTTAGATCTTAAGGCAAGGCTCGTGGTCTGACAAGGTGAACATTATTGACTCTGACAGATTGCTGATGGTACATCCACTCCCTGGACAAGGAGCAAGGTTGCATTTAGACAAAATTAATGCAAGACAGGCAGAGGGAGCCATTCTGGAAAGGTTTGTGGTTATTTATTTGTTTGCACGTTTATTTTGAGGTGTCTGATCCACTTACCTCTCACTGCCGCGAGTACCGAGCTCTAATAAGTTCCTGGCGGGAAAACCTGATGGGTTCACAAAACTAATTATTGCTCCCAGTAAAGGATCGTTCATTGGGGACCCACGAAGCTCAGTCTGTCTTCAGCCAGACCCCATTTCTCTGACTTCTTGATTATAGCCGTTCCAGAGGGTGCCTGTCATCTTCCTCCTTCGTCTCAGTTTTGCCCTGGTAGGACTCTTCACCAACCCTACCTGGAGTTACCAGGGCATGAACCTGGGACCTTCTACATTCAAAGCATATGATCTCTCCCACTGAGCTATGGACCTTCCAATTGAATTTGTACAACTCCCTCTTGGCACAAGGCTGCAGAGTTCTCTGGACCTTGAAATGAGAGGTCCTCTTGGATGCATCCTCCAACTAGATACTTAGGACTATAGAACTCTTTCCTATCAAGAATGTACTTCCTTTAATAAACATAAGCTTTCATCTATACCAAGTCTCAGTCCGAATACCTTTCAGCTAATTTTTACTAAATTCCTTGCTAAGGAGAGAAAATTTGCGGCTCGGACTTTGCTCTCTGCTCAGATCTGGCTCTTGCTGATACTGCTGCATATAAGCTCTATATGCTAACCATCTGGCACATGATTGCAGAGCTATTTTCCTTAATACAATGCATTATGGTATGCTATTTTCACAAACATGTGTTTTTTAAAGCATGCTTTACCTCAGTTTATACATTTTTATCCACATTACTTGGCTGGAGAACCACATCACGAAATTCAGAGAAGTGTGCCTTTTGAAGGACAGCTGTGTTTCAGCCTGCATATTGTTTTTGAAAATTCAGATGTAGGAAGGTTTGCCTTTAAATATGAACTAAATCACTGTCCTGGGTGCTGAGGTTTCCTGTCAGAGCTTAAAAAGGCAGCCGCCTGAATGTGTTGCACTATAGATGTCCTGGAATAATACTTTGGGATCAGTTCACCAAAAGGAGACTCGTTTAATGAATAGATAATCTCCTCTCTCTTCCCCTCTTGGCCTCCACAAAGGAATCTGGCAGAAAGCAGGCAAGGGATGGGAGCTATTTAACTCACAGCTGGAAAGATAACAAGGGATCCTAACCCACATGTGTAGGGGTGACAGTTTGACTGTGCAACATGCCAGCCACCTGGCCAGGGGGGTGGGGAAACATATGCTTGCTTCGTGCCGAGCTTGAAAAGCACCGTGTTCTTTTCTGCACCTGCAGGGAGAATGATGCTTTAAATCATTTCATTCATTCCTCCTCCCGGGTGTCCTTTTCCTTCCACCTTTGAAACTCAAAACCTCCCTCCCTGTAGCCTACGCCTCACTGCAGACGGAACTGCCATGGGAGTTTGAGCATCATCCAAAACAAACAGACCGTGAGCTGTGATTTGGCCAGGTTGTGGCAGCAGTTTCTGAAAACAAAAGGGGTCTGAGGCAGGAGCTGAGAGGTGGGGTGAATTTCAGGGGTGGGGGTACATTAGTACAAACGGGGCACTGCCCCACCTGCCTGCTTTATTACTAACAACCAACCCAGGGGTAGCACTGCCCATCAGTTTCCTCTTCCTTAGTCCCTTTTAGGGAGCAGGGAGGAGAATGGTGACAAAATTAGAATTAGCTGGCTCTGCCTGTAATTGACTCTGGCTCCACCTACTGTAGTCCTCCCTGACTTCTGCTTCCCTGGTTCCAATAGACAACAGCCACCAGTGGTGAATTTTTGGCAACCTGATTCTATTTGAGGCAAGATGGAATGGCATTTTGCAGCAAGGATGGAGGAACCTGTGCCCCACTAAGTGCTGTTGGACTTTGCTTTCATCATCCTAGCCCACGTGCCACGTTGGCTGATACTGATGAGAGATGGAGGCCAACATCATCTGGACGGCTGCATGTTTCCCATCCCTGCTTTACAGGGCAGGTGTAAATAAGATGGCAGGCCTATCTAGAGTTTGGGCAGCATACTAACTGGAATCTGAGCCAAGGGAGTGAGTCTCGGCCCACTCAGTATGAAAATTGACTTGCATTGCCAAGCTCAAGCTGAGTGTTAAAATAAGATAAATCAGCACATGTTTATCAAGGGTAAACGGGGAAGCCAGAAACATAATGGAGAAAGTACTCTCTAAAGGACAATTTCATCACATATGAAAGAGGGCATCATCTGAGGTCTTGCCCCATTTAATTCCACCTGGAAGGCAGGCAAACAGGCCACCCAAGACAGGATCAGTTCAGTAGTGGCTCCCCAGTGGCAGAATTCCATCCCAAGGTCACATTTACACAGGCTTCCTAGTGATTCTCTTGAGGCTTTAATGTCAAATCATATAGTATTTTAACTTATGTTTACTACCAGTTTTCTTAATTATGGTTATTCAGGCCAGGATGTGGTTGAAGGACATAAAGTACAGCAACTTTGCTAAAGCCAAGCAGGTCTGGTTCTAGTTTAGGTCTCGACTGGAGACCACCTGGGAACTCCATGTGTATCATTTCGAGTTCTGTTGAAGAAAGGTAGGGTATTAATACAATAAACATACATTTTGGAAGTCAAGCTCTGTTCCTTTCGGCTGGCTTTAATATGTGTGTGCTGATATTGCTCAAAGTGGATTGCATGCCAACTCAAAGGCTAATCTTGATGGGGTTGTATCCAACTGAGTCCTATGCGAAGCAAACTAATTGAAAGCAGTGCCCATGATTAACTTAAGTCCCTTGATTTCAACTGATTTCCAAGTAGAACTTGGATCAGAAGAGTTGAGCTACACATGTCTCCAGTTGAGGAACTTGTGCAAGGTACTAGTGGCTGGTGCCCACTGGGCATCTGTTGATGTCCAGACCAAAAATGGCTTCTCTCATTTTCAGGTTCATTGGAAGGGCAATAGCTTTTTGAAGAGAGAGCAATGAAATGGAGAGAGAGAGAGTGATGGAAAGAAAAGGAAACTCCCTGCCGCCTCCTGCACCCCAAACACATACACAACCACCATCCAATTAAACATTAAACTCAAATAATTTGGGGGGAAATATAAAGAGCCTTGCATCCTGCTCATTAGAACTCTGGAATAATCACCTTGGGTCCCAAGGCAGAGGGAGCAATGGGATTGCACCAGGGAAGGCAAGGAGACAATAGTAGGTGGAGCCAGAACCAATGAGATGCAGAGCTAAGGAATTCCAGTTCTGGTGTCCTCCCCACCATCCTCAACCCTGCTGAGTTCAACAAGGGCAACACGGAGACTAAGGAGGAGGAATCTGACAAGCAGGGCCACCCTGGATTGTAGGCAGGCGAGGGCTGGCTGAGGGCAGGCTGAGCGTGGTGGATAAGTGCCCCATTTGCCCTAATAGACCACCCTCCAGTGATACAAGGCAAATTCAGCCTTCCATGAAATGTCCTACTTTCATCTCCTGTCTTCAGTGGTCATACATGCCTCCATCCCAACGCTCACTTGCAATACAAGGTAGGGGGGAAGGAGCGGGAGTCATTACAATGGGAAATTCTCAGGGGAGCTTCATGATGGATTGTACCTTTCCCCTGCAGGTTGTTTTGAGAACTGGTTGCCTCCTGCAGATCTTGACCTGTAGTAATCTTGGAGTTGCATCTCAGTTCAATGAACATGTGTGCAACCACTGTTCGCCTCCCATCCCAAAAGCATAAACCTGGACCTTAAGGGCACCCCCATTAATAGGCATCGAAGGAACCAATTTGTTTCCTCCCTTGATGTGTTTATGTTCAGGCTCTTCATTCCACTTGCTGGATGAAAGGTTAATGGCTAACAGCTTCTCTGTCAAATGAGGCACTGATTTAACCTCAGTGGTGTCTCATTCTTTAATTGTCTTTGGCCTTTAGTGAGTTGAAGGTTAACAGCTGCTTCCCATATGCTCATCCACATGCAAGCGGGTTCTGCTGGGCTGTTGCACATTTCATGGGTTAAAAGAGAAAACACAGGCTTGGTTCTCCTCTCATCATGGCAACAGTATCTGGCACACATTGAGTATAAAGGCCCTGCCTATAGCAGGGGTCACCAACCATTTTAGGCCTCTGGTCACTTCTCTCCCCCACCCTCAGATACACCCACCCATCCCAAGGCAGAATGCACACACCCACACACAGCCCTAGTAGAATTAGAGTTCTACCAGTGGTCAGAGATGATGTGAATTATAGTCCAAAAACAACTGGAGACCCAAGTTTGGGAATCACTTGTCTGCACTGACTGGAAGCAGCATCTCCAGGATTTCAGACAGAGGATTTTCCCAGACCTACCTGAAGATGCTAGATATTGAACCTGGGACCTTCTATATGCAATGACCTACAACCCATGCAACACTTGTTCATGTGTGCATGGGTTAATCTGTTGATACTGGTGATAAGGCTATAAGCTCAATGGAGCTTCACTTCTGAGGAAACAAGTAGAGGGACTACAGTTTGTCACTGGGTGGTACTGGATTTAATTTCCCTCCTGTTAATTATTCCTTTATATATATATATTTTATTTTCCTTTTTGAGAAAACTTCCCCAAGCCTTTTGGCACAAATGCACCATTTCCTTCCCCAAAACAATAGGGGACATTTTCCTCCAGTACAGAGACAATTGCCAGCATGGTTTCGACAAGCCCCAGCAAGAATTACATCTCCTAATTACCAGCTGCCTGGTGCCTGGAATGTTCACATTATTATATTTTCCCCCCACTAGTTGCTAAATAAGTTAATCACTTCTTGAACAAGGAAATCAGCGGATGCCTTTGAGGCTTTGTTAACATAGTCCCTAAGCCAGCTTTACCCTACCTTCTAATCCTCTTTAAGACAGTATGAGGCAGTGAAGTACCCTATAATCAGTTTTTAAGGTTAGAGACAATATCCCCACTCAAGATGGTTGCCCAGAGCAACAGTGCAGGGACTGAATAATACTTGCAATGAGATTGGATTACTTGCCTTGTTTATTCTCATATATATATATATACACTCATTCCACTGTGAAGTGAAGTATAATTTATGGGAGGAAGTTGGGGAGGGGAGGGGAATCTCAGACAGGTTTCAGAAATTAATCCATCATAACACCAATTTATATGCTCCATAGGCACGCGAGTCGTCATAATTATTCCAAAGAGCCAGTAAGTTCTGTTGCTGGAATCTTCGTTAGGGCGAGCTCTTGTTTCCTAAATTGATCCTGCAGATGGGAATTTATTTGGATAGTTGCTGTTTCTTAAAGGTAGAGTTTTGTATTCACTCATACATGATAATTAATTATTTGGGCTCTTCAAAGGGCTTTGCTTGCACTGTCTTGCTGGAAGCAACAAAGAGAAGCAACAAAGAGTAGAGGTCCTTGAGGGTGGTTTTAAACCTTCAAGTGGTGTAAAAATTTCATGAAATAAATAATAATCATAAAATAAATGGTGGCCGCCACTTTCCCCTCCCCAGCTTCCCTCTCCGTTCCACACCACCACTGCTGCCACCACATGGCCCTGACAGGAACCATGGCTTAGGGGGCAAAATACTTGTCTTGCCCCGGGCACTGACAACCTATGCTACACCACTGGCAGGAAGTATCATTATTCCCATATTCTAGATGATGAGCAAGGGCACTGAGGAAGGGAGAGAGAAGAAACTTGTTTAAATCTTCTTAGTAAGTTAATAACTGCTAAGACACAATTTGAACCAAGGTCTTTCTGATTTGCAATTTAAAGGCTGAGTGTCTGGGGCTGCTGGATCTGTATACAGCTCCCCTGTGTGGTGAACTAAGTAAGCGCAGGTAGCTGCTGCTCATTGTCCAGTACCTTCAAGCCCTGGACTGACTACACCCACCCAGACTGATTGCTGGATCCTTCTGGACAGGAAGGAGTACAAAAGGGCTTCCTGTTGCATGTGTACTGGGCTTACTACCATAGAGTAGAAAACAACACGCCACCTTAAAAAAGACTTAAGAAATGGAGTTAACCTCCCCCAGTCTTAAAGAAACAAGCAAACTCTTACTGCCAGAGAGGCCTCCTCAAAGTAGCAAGCAAAGGTTCATCAATTCACTGTGGGTAGTAGCTTGCTGTAATGAGCTCTCGCCAAGGAGCTGATCAGAAACATACAAACAGTTCTGATTAATGCACTGGCAATGCAATCAGTGCCAGCTTGAAGGCAGCATGGTTTGCAGAGCTGAATCCATGTATCCAAGCTAAGAAGAGGGGGCAATCTGAGGAAGGGGGGCATCTCAGGTCCTGTCCCGTCAAGATGGGGGATAAGGCCATCCAACTTCATGGAGGATAAGGCTATTGGCAGCCACAATGGTTATGCTCTGCCTCAATGGTCAGAGGTAGTAATGCTTCTGAATACCAGCTGCTGGAAACGGCTACAGGGGAGAGCTCTTGTGCTTGGGTCTTGCATGTTGGTTTCCTTCTGGAGAATCTGGTTGGTCAAGAATGCTAGACCACAAGGGCCATTGGCCTGTTCCGGCAGGGCTCTTGTTATGCTCTTATGGACCATAAGAGGCTGAGACATGGTCTACAAATGTTGGAGAACAAGGTGGAGGAATGGCGGACAGCAATTTTGGACGGCTTCGGAACATAGTGGCTTTTTAGCTTCTCTTTTATCATGTCCCACGGCGCTGCCTGGGCTGCTAGTGGCGTGACCAAAACTTGGGCCGTCTTGAACACCTCAAGCCAGCAGAGGCTGAGGAATAGGCCCGGCTTACGCTCCTCTGACACTTCCGTCAGCTCGTTTGCTTGGAGGTAGCAGGTGAACCAAGCGAGGTAGGAGTCCCATGATTCAGAGGCTGGGGCAAATGGCAGTAGAGGCACAAGTGAAGCCATGGTTCCGATGCCGACGTGGAGGGCAATGGATGGAACACAGTGCTCTAGCCAGTACGGTCAGCTCTGAATTGGGTTCTGTTCAGTGATTTCGTTCAGGGTTTCAGCTCAGTGATTCCACTCAGTGAGTGTCCGAATCTGGCTGTGCTCTGGTGTCCATCTGATCCCACCATCGTCGCCAGTATTAAATAGTGGGTGGACATAGCAGACACAGAGATTTCTCCAAGTAGTTCTTTATAAGTAAGCTGGAACTGAACTGAACAGCAAACAGCTCAGCCAGCCTGCTTTTATAGGCAGCTGGCTGTCAACATTGTAACAACAACGCAGGGTTTCCCACCTAAATTAACTGACATGGACCTGAGTGAAAACTATATACATGGCGGCCTGGTGGCCAGGGTGATAACTTCAATACATAACAGGCTACAACATTTCTAAGGACCACTTCCTTTCCAGTGGCCCTCTGAATTCAAGGCTAGCACACCAGAGCACCAGGTAAAGGGCTGGGCTGAGTTTTTTCTTCCTGACTGGCTACTTATAGGGAGTTTTGCATATGTGGGGAGTGGTATCCCCTCCCCAGTGGTATGGTCTGTTCTCCTACTTCATTTCCTCCTCTTTCTGTTGCATCACAAAGCTGGCTCAGTTATTAGGCTGCCCTTCACCCACTAAACCAGCCTGCTTTCTTCAGGTGATGTGGAGTCACGGGGGTCACCGAGGTGGCGCCTGCCAACCCCATTGTGCCCACCAGCACCTCCTGCGGCAACTGTGAAACGTCTGAGTACTGTATACAAAAATCCAAAGTGTGTGACAGACTGCTCTTCCTGCTCAGTTCCTTGTTTGCACTGGCTCGGTCTTTTTGGCATTGAACCATGCCTGCTTAAGCATGCCCACATTTCATCAGAGGCTCACACTGTTCAGCACAAGAGGAGAGCTTCTCTCTGTGAAGAGAGTGTGGGAATGGCTAGTGTTTTTTCCCTATTGATGGCGAGGAGGGTGCATGCAAGCTCCATTTTGTGATCCTGTTTCTCTGTTCTTTTGTATGCGGCAGCCATTTTGTGTTAGGCCACGCCCCCCAGCAGCCATTTTGTGACTGGTGCTCACATAATTTCCTCAGAATTCCAAATGTGTCCACTGGTCCAAAGGGGTTGGCTATCCCTGACGTCGTCAACAGTGTTGAAGTGAGATTCGGATTCCAGTGTGGAATGTTTCTGTATTTGGAATGGTGCCCGGTAGGGGGAGGCCATATTGTCCCTTGGCCTCACGCACTAAAATGTCTTGGGCATATTGATGTTGCATTCACTGGAAGCTTAAGGAGCTCACTCCAATGACTGTTATCTGTGCCTGGAGACAGGAAGTCTTTAGAATTGTCCCACTAGATGAAATCAAAGGTCCACAGATAACCAGAACAAAAGGTTATCTGTGTCTTATCAAAACCCATCACTCCGGACTAATACATTTCCATTAAATAAATTTAATGTGCAAGCCCAAGCCAATTTTTTGCACTGGCTCCTTCCTGATCTATAAATAGGTGTGCCAAAAATGTAAATGGGACAATTAGCCATTAAAACGAGCTTTTCAAAGGCTGAGGATCACTTAGCCTTCCTAAACTGAAGAGCTTTAAATGCTCCATGATGTGTGTTCAGAGTAATTTCTCTGACCTTTTTCTTGTCTTGGGTGAATCATTGACTTGAGTTTCTAAAATAATAATTCCTTACTGATTTCTCTATGCGTGATCAAGGCATAGTTATTATCTGAACGGTGTGTGGCTATATTTATATCTATCTATCTATCATCTATCTATCTATCTATCTATCTATCTATCTATATCTATCATCTGGATGAGACTTATACAAAAAATGTTCTTCATAAGATTTAGGGATTTGCAAAATCCACCTAAGGAGTTTCAGGTCCTTTGCTCAAAACCTGTTGATCTCCCTCCAGATGCTCCAGGTGTTTTAGAACATAGATGGCTGCATAGTTCCCTTAAATTTTTCATAGGTAAAATTCGATAGAAATGTAATGATGTGTTTGTTTATTTACCATGTAAAGCGTTTTTATCATGCTTTTCAACTGAAAAGGGCCTCTGTATAAACCTCAGTGAAGAGGAAGTGCCTGCCCTCAGACTTACACTAAAAAAAGAACAACTGTACTACATGTTGCACTCATTAGCACATCCTAATGGTTTTGACTGCAGAAAGTATAGCATATGGAATCTCGCAATCTAACAACTGTCAGATACTGTATAGCATTTCATGTCAGCACCTTGTACTGTCAAATATTTATTTTAGTTTTGATTTTGCAAGTCTGTGGTAACATACTATTGAGTATCTATTTCAGGTATACCGGGTGTCAAAAGACTGTGAATATGATGTCAACTAGGAAAGACACATATTTGGATATGCATTATTGTACAGTGGTACCCCGGGTTACATACGCTTCAGGTTACAGACGCTTCAGGTTACACACTCCGCCAGCCCAGAAATAGTACCTCGGGTTAAGAACTTTGCTTCAGGAGGAGAACAGAAATCGGGCTCTGGCGGTGCGGCAGCAGCAGGAGGCCCCATTAGCTAAAGTGGTGCTTCAGGTTAAGAACAGTTTCAGGTTAAGAACGGACCTCCAGAACGAATTAAGTTCTTAACCCGAGGTACCACTGTAAATCCCTTTGGGATACCTTGTGAGAAGCAAGTCATTATTGTTGTTGTTGTTGTTGTTGTTGTTGTTGTCTAACAACATTTGCTGCAGACAATTTTAAGGAGCTCAGAAGTGATCCCAACTGTTGTCTTTCAGTTGGAATCCACTAATGCAAAAGCCCTTCTGCCCCCTTACACAGAGATGCTGTCGGACAACAACTCCCCTCATCCCTGGACATTGGCCCTACTGGCTGGCGCAGATGGGAGCTGGAATCCAACAACTCCTGGATAATACTTGGTTTGGGAAGCCTGCACTACTAGGTCACAGCAGAACCCCTACATAGTCATCACATCAGAAGCAAAGCTACCATAAAAATACATGGAAGAAGAAGAAGAAGAAGAATCCCCACTCAGCCATGAAGCTCACTCACTGACCCTGGCATTGTCAACATATATGCCAATAATGAACTCATTCAACAAACATGAATCCTTGGGTAGCATAAATGGCACCATCCACACCCAGTTGGGTGGTATCGCTAGGCTTGAGGATAACCTCAAGTCTTGCAGACACACACAAAATTGAGGGGTGCAGAGTGTGCAGGAATCCCAAAGAGACCAATGAGGACTGAGTATACTCAGAGGGCACAGAAAACAAATGGTAGGAGGGGAGGCTGAAGGGCAGGATAGGGGAATGGAATGGAATGGAATGGAGGGCAACCAAAATGGTCAAAGGCCTGGAAACGATGCCTTGTGAGGAACGGCTAAGGGAGCTGGGCATGTTTAGCCTGGAGAAGAGGAGGTTAAGGGGTGATATGATAGCCATGTTCAAATATATAAAAGGATGTCACATAGAGGAGGGAGAAAGGTTGTTTTCTGCTGCTCCAGAGAAGCGGACACGGAGCAATGGATCCAAACTACAAGAAAGAAGATTCCACCTAAACATTAGGAAGAACTTCCTGACAGTAAGAGCTGCTCGACAGTGGAATTTGCTGCCAAGGAGTGTGGTGGAGTCTCATTCTTTGGAGGTCTTTAAGCAGAGGCTTGACAACCATATGTCAGGAGTGCTCTGATGGTGTTTCCTGCTTGGCAGGGGGTTGGACTCGATGGCCCTTGTGGTCTTTTCCAACTCTATGATTCTATTCTATGATAAGTGAGAGAGGGCAGTATAGCTAGCTGGCTGGCAGGAATGCTTAACAGGAGCACTCCAAATTCTCTTGCTCTCACTCTTACGGGGTTCTACTTGCAAAATAACAATCACAATGATATATTATTTACTGTATATGCTGCCCATCTGACTGGATTGCCCCGGCTGCACTGGGTGGCTTCCAACAAATTAAAGCACAGTAGGACATCAAACATTTAAAACTTCCCAATACAGGGCTGCCTTCAGATATCTTCTAAAAGTTGTGTAGTCCTTGACATCTAATGGGAGGGTGTTCCACAGGGTGGGCGCCACTACCGAGAAGGCTGTCTGCCTGGTTCCTTGCAGCTTCACTTCTACCAGTGAAGGAACCACCAGAAGGCCCTCAGAGCTGGACCTCGGTGAACGGTGGGGGTGGAGGCACTGCTTCAGGTGCACTGGGCCGAGGCTGTTGAGGGCTTTAAAGGTCAGCATCAACACTTTGAATTGTCCTAATACTACAGGAATTGTTTTTGTTTCTGAGCTAAATTCGAGATGCTGGTTATATAGCCTTATGTGGCCTGCCTCTGGGTTACCTGAGGGAACACCTTCTCCCATAGTCTCTCGGCCTAAACTAAACTACCCTCATAGGGTTGCTGTGAGGATTAAATGGGCATAGGGCAAACCATGTGCGCTGCCTTCAACTCCCTGGGAGGAAAGGTGGGAGAATGAATGAAATGAAATGAAAATCATCTAGGACAGGGGTCTGCAACCTGCGGCTCCGGAGCCGCATGTGGCTCTTTTACACCTTTGCCGTGGCTCCGGGGCGGATACTAGCGAGGGGAGGAGGCGCATTGTGCGTCCCGACACTCCCCACTGTGGCGGGCTCTGTACTGGCTGTGACGTTGCATGGGGGCGGTGCATGCGTTTAGTCACGCACCGTCCCGACGTCACCTTCCCGCCCGCCCGCCCGCTACATTGTAAGGGGCATGTACGCTGGTCACTGCATTGAAAGGGGGCATGTACGCTGGTCATTGTTTTGAAGGGAGTGAAGAACACACACACAAAAAAAGGTAACTTGTTAATTTAACGTTTATTTCTATGAGGAGGAGTAATTCTGAGGGGTCAAACAAATAATTAATAAAAAAGTGACAAAAAAGTTATTTTTATAATGACGAGTTTTGCGGCTCCCAGTTTTTTTTTTCTTCGGAAACGGGTCCAAGTGGCTCTTTTTGTCTTAAAGGTTGCAGACCCCTGACCTAGGAGATAATAAGCTATACAACAGGCGCTGAGATAGACACATGTTCCTAAAGAAGGAAGGGTCAGTCACAGAATACTGAGAACCAGCAAAGCTATTATTAACAAAGGGTGGGTAACTCAGGTGCAAGGGAGACAAAAAAAGAAGGAGCAGTGTGCATTTCCTGTATCAAAAGACCTCAGAGATATGGGGAGGGAAGATTGCTCCCCAGTATCTGATTCGAAGCAGGGAAGTCCAGAATTCCCCTGGAAAAATATTTCTGGCTTCCCTGGAAATCCCTCAGATGTGTTGCCTGGAGAAGAACTCCTGTACTTAGAAACTGAAAAAAAATATGATGTCATTGGCACCTCTTAAATCAAAGTGGCAGGAAGTCTCCATGTTTTCAAAAATGGTTCCAAGTCCAGCAGGCAACTATTCCCTGGTTAGCCTGTAGATGGCACTGTGGTAACATTTTTCTACCATCAAAACAAGCCCATGTGTGTGTGCAGAATTTAGTGTCCCTTCTTGCAAAGTAAAATAATTTTCTTGGCCTACTTTCCCCCCTCTTTTCCTCACCCCCTCTGGTTCCTGAGAAATTATTTATCACCAGGGACTGTAGGCATGCTAGAAACATCCTTTGGAGAATAAATTTGTTTATCTGAGGCATTTTATTATGGTGCCTTAGGTGAAAAAAATGAAATAATGGTCTCCCTTAGAACACGTTTTTCTTTTTTCGACTGAGCAAACAGTGTCCTTGAACAAACTTCCCAAAAAGGTCTGTCAGAAGCAATTGCTCCTAATAGAATATTTGAGTACACAAAGAGGAGTTCAGGAATATATACCTGTGTCAGCTGTGGTTGTATTTTATTCTATTGGATTACTGAAATGCCCTCTATGAGGGGCTGGGGGTCAGAGGTTGTTTTTGGAAAATGCTCAGAAATGTCATCTGGCCCAGAAAGGTGCAGCCAGTTTGTTGACTGGGGCTGGTTTTAGGAAGCATGTGGCTTCCTTGCTACCACTCTGTTTCGAGGCACAATTTGAATACAGCTTAAGCCCAGGCTCTCTGAAGGACCATATTCTCCCATGCAAACCTGCCCAGGCTCTGAGACCTTCAGGGGAGGCCCTTTTCTCAGTCCCACCCCTCACACTCAGGCTTGGTGGGTACTCAAAACAGGGCCTTCTCGGTGGCTGCTCTCAAAGCAAAGCTTGGAGCTCCCTAGCAAAGTTAGGCGGGCTCCCTCCTTGTTGTCCTTCCACCAGGCAGTTGAAGGAAAGGGCTGTACAGCGCTACCTCGGGTTAAGTACTTAATTCATTCCTGAGGTCTGTTCTTAACCTGAAGCTGTTCTTAACCTGAAGCACCGCTTTAGCTAATGGGGCCTCCCGCTGCCGCCATGCCGCTGCCACACGATTTCTGTTCTTATCCTGAAGCAAAGTTCTTAACCTGAAGCACTATTTCTTTTTCTTTTTTAAATATAATTTTTATTCAATTTACAAATAAGGCAAATTAATACAATTCAAACAATTTTTAACACCATTCTCTCATTTTTTTGACTTCCCTCAACTTGGCTGGTACTCCTTCCCTTCTCAATTTTACACACATTTCTTGATTCTTATCTATTTCTTAAGTTAAATCTAATTTCATTCCAAAGTTTTAATTTTCGTTTTTACAAAGCTTCGCTAAACGTTACAAGCGTTATTTGTTTTTCACTTAGGTTATGCATATATTGTAAAAAAAATTCCCATTCTTCAGTGAATCTCTGATCTCGTCGATTCCTTATTCTTCCTGTCATTGAGGGAATCATTGGGAATTTTGGTTATTATCTATACAGTGGTACCTCAGGTTAAGTACTTAATTCGTTCCGGAGGTCCGTACTTAACCTTAAACTGTTCTTAACCTGAAGCACTATTTCTGGGTTAGCGGAGTCTGTAACCTGAAGCGTATGTAACCTGAAGCATATGTAACCCGAGTTACCACTGTATACAGCGCTGTGCTGTTTTTACTACCTGTTATCTAATTGGGTAAAAGCCTCAGTGCCTAGGGCTTGCCGATCGAAAGGTCGGCGGTTCGAATCCCCGTGGCGGGGTGCGCTCCCGTTGTTCGGTCCCAGCGCCTGCCAACCTAGCAGTTTGAAAGCACTCCTGGGTGCAAGTAGATAAATAGGGACCGCTTACTAGCGGGAAGGTAAACGGCGTTTCCGTGTGCGGCTCTGGCTCGCCAGAGCAGCGATGTCATGCTGGCCACGTGACCCGGAAGTGTCTTCGGACAGCGCTGGCCCTTGGCCTCTTGAGTGAGATGGGCGCACAACCCTAGAGTCTGTCAAGACTGGCCCGTACGGGCAGGGGTACCTTTACCTTTACCTTTATCTAATTGATGGGGTTTCCTATTGTTTTAATTCTACTACGCTTTAATTACTTTTAAGCTATTGTCTTTCATATGATTTTTGGTTTTTCTGTTGTTTCAGTTTGTGTGAACTGCTTTGAATCCTGGGGCAGATCTACACTCGCCATTTATAATGTTAAAATGCATTATTAAAAGGTGACACCAGTGGGTCTGCAGAGCAGTGACCCAAGCAAAACTGCCATAAAATGTTATAGAATGTTATATGTTACAATGTTTAGAAGATCAATATAGATCCAGCCCTGGTCTGGGAAAACAGCCAGATAGAAATATAATAATGATAATGATAATATCCAGGGCCTGAGTCAGCAATGTCTCCTCAAGTGATTATTAGGGTGCAAGCACCCAGGCAGGGCCCACTGTTGGGGATGAGAAGCCGAAGGCAGGAGGCTTGGCCCAGAAGCCACTGGCCATTTTAAATTCCTCACAGCACCCTGGATCTGGTCTATGCTGGGCACTCCAGGGCATTGTGGGGAATTAAAAACGTGGGCCATGGGCCCACCAAATGTTGAAGGGGTCACAATTTCACAATTCTAATGCCACTCTCAAACATGGCGTGGTGTTTCACCTTGAAGCACCAGTCAGTGGTAGAGGAGTTTCCTCAAACCAGTACAGTGGTACCTTGGGTTATAGACACTTCAGATTACAGATGCTTCAGGCTACAGACTCCATTAACCCAGAAATATTACCTCGGGTTAAGAACTTTGCTTAAGGATGAGAACAGAAATTGCATGGTGGTGGCGCAGCGGCAGTGGGAGGCCCCATTAGCTAAAGTGGTGCTTCAGGTTAAGAACAGTTTCAGGTTAAGAACGGACCTCCAGAACGAATTAAGTTCTTAACCTGAGGTACCACTGTATTTACTTGCTTAGAAAGGGCAGGAGAAGAACTGACTGGATTTATGAGCTTCCAGGCTGAATTTAGTCTGCCAACCCTGTATGGCACCTAGCCTCCTGCCTTCCTTCCTTCATTCCTTCCTTTTTTTGCTGTCTGCCTAGAACCTCAAACTAAGGGGTTCTTGGTTGGCGCTTGGGAGTTGGCAGCACACAACAGGCATTAGGCTGCTTTTGCACATTTGGCAGGCCTGCCACAGTCCAGTCTGCGGCAAATACCAACTACCCTGCCTAGCAAGGTCAGAGGCTGCGTTGTGCCAGGCCATTCCACCTAGCTCAGTATTGTCCACCCTGACTTGCAGCATCTCTCCAGGGTTTCGGGCAGAGCACATTCCCAGACCCATTCCAATATGCTTGGGTTTGAACCCATGACCTTCTGTATGGTGTTGCAGGTATAATAATAATAATAATAATAATAATAATAATAATAATAATAATAATTTTATATATATATATATATATATATACCCCACCCATCTGGCTGGGTTTCCCAAGCCACTCTAGGTGGCTTCCAACAAAGTATTAAAATACAGTGGTCTGTTAAACATTAAAAGCTTCCCTAAAGAGGGCTGCCTTCAGATGTCTTCTATAAGTCTGGTAGTTGTTCTTCTCTTTGACATCTGGTGGGAGGGCGTTCCACAGGGCGGGTGTCACTACTGAGAAGGCCTGGTTCCCTGTAACTTGGCTTCTCGCAGCAAGGGAACCACCAGAAGGACCTCGGAGCTGGACCTCAGTGTCTGGGTAGAACAATGGGGGTGGAGACCCTCCTTCAGATATACTGGGCCAAGGCCGTTTAGGGCTTTGAAGGTCAGCACCAACACTTTGAATTGTGCTCGGAAACATACTGGGAGCCAATGTAGGTCTTTCAGGACCGGTGTTATGTGGTCTCAGCGGCCACTCCCAATCACCAGTCTAGCTGCCGTATTCTGGATTAGTTGTAGTTTCCGGGTCACCTTCAAAGGGAGCCTCACATAGAACGCGTGTTGCAGTAGTCCAAACAAGAGATAACCAGAGCATGCACCACTCTGGTGAGGCAGTCTGTGGGCAGATAGGGTCTCAGCCTGCGTACCAGATGGAGCTGGTAAACTGCTGCCCTGGACACAGAATTGCCCTATATTCTATACCACTGGTCTACGGCCCTGCTTGAATCTGAATGCTCGTACTTCTAGTAAAAGACACAAATCCTTTAGCAGATTGCATATTTTTGCAGGGGTGAGGTTGGAAGAGTTTCGTAAGCCTCTCGAGGACATGTCCACAAGCATGAAAGGCAGCTGAGAATAGGACCTGGTGCGCTCCCCCCCGCCCTCCATTTGCTTGGCTCTCTTCGTTCCCCCTCCTCCAGATGGCTGCAGGTTCTGCCTCTCAACAGCAGTGACTCATTCGCAGGCTAACAGATTGCCTTCTGCCCAAAGGGAGGGTTGCTCTACCAAGATGATTCTCGCTGCTGCAAAGTTATCAACTCATGCCAGATGGGTCCCTGGCACAAGCAGCCTTGGGCTGTGCAAGTGAAGAGATGGAGAAGCTGTGGAGAAATGTGTTGCGAAGCAAGGAGCCAGATTATTCATTCCCAAAAGGGAAAGAGGTTGAGGCAGCATAAATAATGCACCGGCATTTACCAGCAACTGCAAAATAAGGAGCTCTGTGCATCTTTTAAGGGTCTCCTCCCTACTCAGATCTGGCATTTAAGGGCCGTGGAGGAGCACCTGGACACCTCAACCAAGCACGGCACAAAATTCAACAGGCTCCATTAGTCAGGTTTTTACTGTGTGGAAGCCCAATTCTGATGGCTGCCTACAAAGCCCTCATAATCTGCTATCGTTTGCATGAGGACAACTTAGTTGGCAACTGGGTCTGTACATGACACATGGTCTGCGCAGTTTTGCATGACATTTGTGTTCTCTGGTTGCGACTGGTGAGTGGAGCATGCCCAGGTAGAATGGTACCAACACCCTTCATATTTGTTTACTTATTTACATTATTTGTACAGAAAGTCTTTGCAGAGGGTGGCGAACACAGCACATGATGTCATGGGCTGTCCCCTGAGCCCGCTAGATGACATCGCGAGGGATCATTGCCTTAGGAGAGCAAGAAAAAATTTCAGGGATGATTCACATCCTGGTCAGCACTTCTTTAATCTTCTACCCTTGGGCAGGAGATATAGAAGTATAATCAGTAGTACCAACAGGCTAAAAAACAGTTTCTATCCATGGGCTGTTAGGCTGCTGAATGGAAAATAATATAGTGCAACTGACTTTCGGGGTTGGTGTGTTGTGTGACAGGCACACAGAGCACAATGAGACTGAGTGTTTGGGGGGGGGGAGGCTCGGTTTACTTCATTGTACACAGGTTGTACATTGACAATAAAGGTATTGTTCTTATTGTATCTCCCATTCTTGGAAAATTGGGTGCATAGGTTTAAGATAGGCAGAGTGAGGAACACCCATGTTCCCAGACTATCCCTCTTCCTTGAGCCTCTTCAACTGCTCCCCCTCTCTCTTTGCATCCTGATTTTCAACTTCCTCCTCCTCCTCCCATTTCTCTAGAGGACCCCAAGATGAAAGGTCACCTTTAACTATTCTCAGAGGGAGCGAAGGAGCAAGCATGACTGCCTGGTTCTTACCTAGAATAGTTGGTTAGACTAGAACTAGACACGTTTCTATCCAAGTTACGTATTCCCTACAGTAAGCCACTTTGTTATTTCTCACCTGCAAGCATCTCTGTGTGATTGCAACAAGTCAAGTCCACTGTCTAACCAAGATCCACTCACCAAACGCTGTTCACTCTGCATCGTAAAGGGTTTGAATAGGTAATTGATGCACACCTTTCAAGTAAATGTATGTTCCCAGCGTGGCTAACAGATTAGCAACAGAAATATAGTGTCCAGATAGAGGGAGGTGATAGTACCACTCTATTATGCCTTGGTCAGACCACACCGGAATACTATGTCCAGTTCTGGGCATCATAATTTAAGAAGGATATTGACAAGCTGTAATGTGTGCAGAGGAGGGCAACCAAGATGATAAGGGTCTGGAAACCAAGCCTTATGAGGAATGGTTGAAGGAGCTGGGGATGTTTAGCCTGGAAAAGAGGAAACCGGGAAGAGCTATGATAGCCATTTTCATATCTAAAAATCTAGAGGGTTAAGACCCAAACCAATGGATTCAAGTTACAAGTAAGTGGGGTGAAGTCTGGTATACTACAGATCTCTGGGAAATATTGTGCACTGATTATGCACTCGCTAACTCTTTGCACCTGCTTTAATGGATCCTCAGCAGCATGGACCAGAATATACAGTTTCCATAATAGTGGAGGGGAGAGATTTTGTCCGGCAAGGCCTCCTTCCACCTGCCTTGCTCGACCATCTAATCTCTGCTTCTCAATTTGTATTGTATTATTTTATGTACTGTGGTTTGCTGTTGTTTTATTGATTATAGTTTAGAAATTATTTATTGTAACTGTTGAGTGGATCTCTGTTTAACTTTTATATGTTGATATTATTATTATTATTATTATTATTATTATTATTTAATACTATTCTAATGATTGTTGAATACTTTTTTGATGTAGGTTGCTTATTTTAAAGTTATGTTTTATTATGACATTTATGTATTGCATTTGTTGTTGTTTAGTCGTTTAGTTGTGTCCGACTCTTCGTGACCCCATGGACCAGAGCACGCCAGGCACTCCTGTCTTCACGCCAGGCACTAGATTGTTATAAGATGTACATTTTTTGTTTCTTCAGCTTGTAAACCCTCTTGAGTATTGTAAGATAGAAAGGCGGTATACAAATTTAAAAATGATTATGATGATCATTTGCTGGCCCCACCCCCACCCCAAGTACAGCACTGCACATGTGCCCATAAGCCATGATTCTTAGGGAGTGTTCACACATTATCGTGTACCTGGGTACAAACAATTTGTGCCTCTGTTCAGCAGCTCATGCGAAATAGTCTATACGGATTAAGTTTTAAAATCACCACATGTCATCATTCCTTGAAGAAAGGGGTGTTTTGCTCATGCGCTGATCTCTATCCCTGTTTTCTCTCCACAGCACTGTGACTATATGCCAGTTTCTCCCATCCTTCACCAATCTGAGGAAAGTAAGGAGGTGGACTGCCTAAATGCAGAAGAAGAAGAAGAAGAAGAAGAAGAAGAAGAAGAAGAAGAAGAAGAAGAAGAAGAAGAAGAAGAAGAAGAAGAAGATCTTTATTGCAGTCCAAAGACCCATCGAACAATTTCTGAACAAAATACAGTTAAGACAGCCAAGCACAAAAGAGAGAGGAACTGAGGTGGCCATTTTGTTTTGTCTCAAGCATGATGATCCTTGTTTCTTTCAACTTCTGAGAGAAACTTTGCCACTGCCAGTGTAATATCATTAGACCTGTCACCCAAAAGATATTTAATATGGGAGGCTTCAGATTTGCCAGTAGGGGTTTGATCAGTTGGCTCCTTGCTTGATCATACTGCCCACAATGCAGTAAAATATGCTTCATGCAATTGACGTCCTCAGAACATGAACAAAGCCTATTCTGATAAGGGATGCCTCACAGTCACCA
This sequence comes from Podarcis tiliguerta, assembly GCF_965153285.1. Classification (NCBI taxonomy): domain Eukaryota; kingdom Metazoa; phylum Chordata; class Lepidosauria; order Squamata; family Lacertidae; genus Podarcis; species Podarcis tiliguerta. The sequence goes on along the minus strand of NC_139549.1, from coordinate 33,644,526 downwards.
GAAAATCACCACATGTCATTCCCGGAAGAAAGGGGTGTTTTGCTCATGTGCTGATCTCTATCCCTGTTTTTAAAATGTAGTATAAACACTGACAACTGGGAAACATTGGCCTGCAAGCGCTCCAACTGGAGACAGCCTTTGTGTGTCAAGACCCCAAGGCCAGTCCCTGTGAAGAATAATGACACATGTACACAGTATATTAGCTTAAAGGCTAATGGGCAAAATTTAGGCCACAGCTTTATTGGTTACAGAATGTGAGCTGTTTTGGCTTAGGCACTGGAAAATGAACAGACTATATCTGACTCCTGTCTGTCATACAGGGAGTCCAGTAAGGGAAAACCAGCAATAGTGGGAGCCCTGCCTATGCACATCGACTCGAGCTCCCCCATGGTTCCCGATGGGGTCGTGGCATGAGCCAGAGGAACCTCCCTAGCTCGTTCCAGAGTTTAAATATACCAGCCCCCCCCCCACACACACACCCTCCCCGCTGGATTGGCCGGCCGGCCAGTGACATGGCCAGGACCTCCTGATGACACGTGATGTTCTCCAAGTCCCAATGCCAGTGGGAGGCCATGCAGTCAGATCACAACCCCACCCCGCCCGGAAGCAGAGTGGATTTACCAAAGGCTTTGAAGATGCTCAAACTCAGGACGAAAGGGAGAAACGTGCTAAGAGGAAGGCACGCTTGGCAAACCCTCACCGTGATCAACTCCCACCCGGAAACCTACGTCCCCACTGTGGAAGGACGTGTGGATCCAGAACTGGCCTCCACAGTCACTTACAGACTCGCTGTTAAAACTGTGTTTATGGAAGACAATCTTACTTGGCTACGAGTGAGCACCAAAGAAGAAAGAAGCGTTGCAGGATGAGTTCCGCTCGTTGGTCACACCAAAGTGTGGCAGATCCCAGAAACTGGGAAACTTGGGTATTTCTAGAAGTAGGCATAGTTCAATCATTTTCAAAGTCTGCATCCGCATGCACACAAAAATCCTGAATGCACATATTTGCATTCCAGCAGGCATTTGAAGATACACCTATTTATGAAGCATCCCTTTGTTCTCTTGACTTGAGCCTCCTGTTTTAATTGCCGTGTTGTTTTATTGCAAATGTTATTTATGGGTGCTTATATTTTAATGTTTCTGTAATTGGTCTTAATATTTTGTAAACGACTTAGAAGCCCATTTTAGCATTGTGATATATAAATTAATATTTTATCACTATTATTAGAGCCGTGTGGTAATTTCTGAGAGGTGATTAAGATAATTATGAAGGCATTATAATTCTGTTTATGGGGGGAGCAGGGTGAGAGCAATACTATCAATTCTGGAATTTGACATATACTGTCAAATTTCAGTTTCTCTCTGTTTTTCATTTCCCTGCTTTAGTTCTCCACATTTCCAGAACAGCTGGGATGTTTTTTAAAGTCCTCATGCAAATTCATTAGCAATTTAGTGAAAAATCCCAATATTCACATTGTTTGTGTGCTTTGTCTAATGTAACACATTTTTGTACGTTTTCATGAATATATGCATTTTTGAGCATATCTTTGTACACATAACTTGGCTGGAGAACTGCACTACAAAATTCAGAGATATGCAACTTTCTAAGGCCAGTCTGCAATTAGGTCCCTATATGGCGCTGTGGGTAAAACCTCAGTGCCTAGTAGTTGCCGATCGTATGGTCGGCGGTTCGAATCCTCGCGACGGGGTGAGCTCCCGTCTTTCGGTCCCAGCTCCTGCCCACCTAGCAGTTCGAAAGCACTCTTAAGTGCAAGTAGATAAATAGGTACCGCTTAATAGCGGGAAGGTAAACAGCGTTTCCGTGTGCTGCGCTGGTGCTGGCTCGCCAGAGCAGCTTCGTCACGCTGGCCACGTGACCTGGAAGTGTCTGCAGACAGCGCTGGCTCCCGGCCTCTTAAGTGAGATGAGCACACAACCCTAGAGTCGGACACGACTGGCCCGTACGGGCAGGGGTATCTTTACCTTTACTATCATTTCAGAAAGTGCAAATCACTTAACTTGAAACTGAACTAAATTCCTCTCCATTCCCGACTCTGGAGTGATCTTGAAGAAGAAGAAGAGGAGGAGGAGGAGGAGGAGGAGGAGGAGGAGTTTGGATTTGATATCCCGCTTTATCACTATCCTAAGGAGTCTCAAAGTGGCTAACATTCTCCTTTCCCTTCCTCCCCCACAACAAACACACTGTGAGGTGAGTGGGGCTGAGAGACTTCAAAGAAGTGTGACTGGCCCAAGGTCACCCAGCAGCTGCATGTGGAGGAGCGGGGAAGCGAACCCGGTTCACCAGATTACGAGGCCACCCCTCTTAACCACTACACCACACTGGCTCTCACACTGGCTTAGTCCTTCCTATCCCCACGGGCTACAGTTTTATGCTCAACAGGACTTCCTTCTGAGTAGACATGCACAGGATTGCACTAACAAACCCATAAACATATGTTGTTTTCATTGTTTTTAAAAGGGTTGTGTAGCATCTTGAGACTTTAAGACAGGAAGCAAAAGTTGTTCTCTTACACAACTTACTGGGAAGTAAGCTGCCTCGATCTAATTTGTGAATACACAGGTATAGAAAAAGAGGTGCCAGAAATCACCATGAACACCTCCCTCGTTCTCTTAGAATGGCAACAGTGCACACCTGAGAGGTGCCGGAACTGTCAAGGAAATCAACAACTATCTGACTTTTAGAAGACATCTAGAGGCAGCCCTGTTTAGGGAAGTTTTTAAGGATTGATGTTTTTAGATATGTTGTAAGCCACTCAGAGTGGCTGGGGAAACCCAGCCAGATGGGTGGGGTAATAATAGTAATAATAATAATAATAATAATAATAATAATAATAATAATAATAATATTTCCTGTGAGTTCCGACTGAAAAAAGACCTAGTTATAGGATATTACTGTTGGGCAGCTAAATGTATTTCACCAGTTCCCACTTCCCCAATTTCCAGTTTTCCTAACCACACAAAGTCTCTCCTCCACCACATGGTATTGTCCTCACTCTGGGCTGCTTGCTTTAAAGTCATCTTTCAGCCAAGTTCCATTCTCAGAAGGTAAAAATAATTGTCTGCTCAAGAATGGCACGCTGGGTGAAGTAGCTCCTTCTGGCAAAAACTCCAGGCTTCAGAGTCTTAGCATCTTTAATCCAATTAAGGCCAGGAGCTTTATAAAGATCAGGACCCTGGCTTGATTTGAGAAGTCAAATAGCAATGGCTGATGATCAGTGGCTGTAGGTGAGGGCAGAGAAACTGATTAACTATTCCTTTGTCTGCTTTATTTCTACCCTGCTCTCCAGCCCAGCATTCAAGGCTGCTTAGAAAGGAACCACAAAAGCGCAGGGCTGGCGCACCAGGAGACAAGGTGAGGCAACTGCCTTGGTGGGCAGGATCCACAGAGGCAGTATATCTGGCCTCCAAAGAATGTATTGCCTGCTGGCACAATAGCAGCAAGGGCTGCAACATGCTCCTTGGAAACTAGGGGGGGATCGACACTGATCTGCTAAACGTTTTAAAATGTTCTATAATGCTTAATAGCAGTTTGGCATCCTTGGTGCCTCACTGCTCTGCAGCGCCCTCTGTTGCCAGATTTTACTAATGTATTTTTAATGTTATAAATGACGAGTGTAGATCTATGTGGCATTTGCCCTCCTAGTTATGTGACATCATACTGGGTCATAAGGAAAGGTGTAAAATCATTAACCAATAGGAACCCAAGGGGAGGAGTTAGAGTTAGAGTTGTTAAGAAGTCAGTCTGGAGTTAGAGAAGAGAGAGGGAGGATAAGTCTGTGGGTTGGGCTAGTCTGATGTGAGAGAGTGAGAGAAACTGTTGAGATAATCAGTCAGAAGGTATTAGGAAGGTATAGGCCGGTAAAGAAACTAAGGATAAGAAACAGACAAGAAAATTAACTGAGAAACCATACTTGTTAATGCTTACAAAATAAACTTGTTTATTTGATTTAATTTTAACAACTGTCTGGACTCAGTGTGTACCCGAGAGTAACGGGTTGGTGGCAGCAGGGAAGCAAGCACAGTGGTGGCACAGGGATCGATAGACCGTCAAACGTCCGGGGACCCTGTGTGATCACCACAATCTGCCTCAGATCTGCCACTGCCTCAGCAACCCCTCCTCCCAACACCACCTCAACAGTGACCTCTTGGCAAATAGGAGGCCCTGCTGGTCTCCTCCCACCCCTAGGGAGGAAATGGTGGGGCTCACCGGTGGGATGATGGGTCTGAAATTGGGGTCCCAATAAGGGATTATTGCATTTGCATTTTTATTTTGGCTGTTGGCCTTTTTTATTGCACTATGCTTTTCTTATTATTATCATCGCACGTATGCCTTTCATATTGCACATATGCTATATGTTATTGGTGTGGTGTAATGGTGAGGTACGGGACGCGGGTGGCGCTGTGGGTTAAAGCCTCAGTGCCTAGGGCTTGCCGATCGAAAGGTCGGCGGTTCGAATTCCCGCGGCGGGGTGCGCTCCCGCTGTTCGGTCCCAGCGCCTGCCAACCTAGCAGTTCGAAAGCACCCTTGGGTGCAAGTAGATAAATAGGGACCGCTTACTAGCGGGAAGGTAAACGGCGTTTCCGTGTGCGGCTCTGGCTCGCCAGAGCAGCGATGTCATGCTGGCCACGTGACCCAGAAGTGTCTTCGGACAGCGCTGGCCCTTGGCCTCTTTGAGTGAGATGGGCGCACAACCCTAGAGTCTGTCAAGACTGGCCCGTACGGGCAAGGGTACCTTTACCTTTACCTAATGGTGAGGTAGGTTAGACTAAGAGATGGTGACTGGCCCAAGGTCACCCATTGAGCCTCATAGCTGAGTAGGAATTCCAGTCTCCCAGGTCCTAGTCCAACACTCCAACCAATGTGAAGAAGAAAGGCAATGATAATAGTAAGAAAAGCACAGTCCAATAAAAAAGGTCAACAGCCAAAATAAAATGTAAATGCAATAGTCCCTAATTAGGACCCCAATTTCAGACACACCCATCCCATTGGTAGCCTCTCCAAGGCTGTCCAGCTCCAACTCTATGAGCACCACTGCAGGATCTGACAATCCCTTCCACAATGCCTCCATGGGACTCATCTCTGATGGCCTTCAGGAGTTTGATCTAAATTTTAAAAATAAGAAAAGCAAATTTGTGGGAGCTCAAGCCTAGCACATCTTCCTGGTAGCAGTGGGTGACCTTCAGATCAAGCCAGTTAGACAATGAAATTGACAATGGGATTGGTAGCTCCCTGAAGCTGACATTTTGCATCCCACCTGCCCCATTATGCTCTGGCTGCCTCGCTCTCGAGTAAGTCTATGGAATTTGCAAGCGGATGGCTAGGCTGCCTGAAGTTGGCATTGGGCAATCGACCCGTTCCATCTGCCCCCTTATGTTCTGGTTGCCTAACATGCCCGTATATATCCCTGCTCCACTTTGCAGCCCTGGCTTCCTTGCCATCTGGGATTCCATCCAAAGCCATTTTACCCGGGAACAATGCTTCCTCTGTTTCCCCCACTTTCAGCTCGGAATAGCATTGTTTAGTCTACAATAGCTTAAGTGGGCTTTCATCCAGAAGAGGGTCAGTCATAACAAAGAACTGACATTACGATAAAGGCTTGAAACTGCAGTGTATGAAAAGTATCCAGCTCTTTGACAAACTGCCACTCGGCTAAAGCATTTCTCCACACTTTTAGCCATATTGCTGGTTTGGGGTTACTGTTTGGGTGAGGATTTTTCTTCCCCGCTTTCCATTTCCTATTTGTGTCTTGGCCATTACACTCTGAAAACCACAGCTGGGCTTTCTCCAATTTCTATGAAGGAGAAGAAGGAGGAGAAGAAGGAGAAGGAGAAGGAGAAGGAGAAGAGAAGGAGGAGGAGGAGGAGAACCCGGAGGAACCAGGGCACAAACAATGTTGTGACTTTGGCTTGTAGTACACCTGCAAACAGGTGGACACGGGTGGCACTGCGAGTTAAACCACAGAGCCTAGGACTTGCCGATCAGAAGGTCAGCAGTTTGAATCCCCACGACGGGGTGAGCTCCCACTGCTAGGTCCCTGCTACTGCCAACCTAGCAGTTCGAAAGCATGACAAAGTGCAAGTAGATAAATAGGTACCACTCCGGCAGGAAGGTAAATGGCATTTTCGTGCACTGCTCTGGTTTGCCAGAAGCGGGTCCCTTTACCTTTACCTTTACACCTGCAAGACCCATGAAGTCAGGGTGTGATTTTGAAAGTTTTGAGGTGAAAAGAGACGTTGCCTTGCTCTGCATTCCAGAAAAAGGCTGAGGCACCTCTTTGGTTTTGTCAGTGGGTGTCTGCACTGTCTAATGGAGTTGTTCCTGGGGTGGAGGCAGGCCAAGTAAGCAATTCCTCACCACCAACCATTACTTCCACACTCATACCACATACATGGATGGGTGGCAAGGAAAACAGCAGAATTTCAGCACTTAATCAAATGCTTAATTGTTCTCCTAAATTGCGTCAAAATAAATAAATAAATGCACAAACGGAAGCATCTGATACACAGCGCTGATGATAAAACTATTATCAGTGGGATTTCAGCATCGCCATTAAGGTTCCACAAAGACAGCTGCTTTAGCTTAGTTTGAAGACTTGCTGCCTCCCCCAGTTTTCAAACACTTGCCCATTATCAAATGGGCAGCAACAAAGCAATTTACGCTGCCTTTGTTGGTGCTTAGCAAAGAGATAATGGTGTCCGGTACAATTCATCGCACATCGTGTTAGTACAATGAGAAAGCAACGCTGTTGACAGCTGGAGTTGTTCCCTAGTGGGACTGAGAATAAAGAGCTCTGTAAGTATGGCTGGAGCATGAGCAGAGTTGATATTCCCTTCGCAGTGATCCAGGGCTTAATCTGAGTCGTGGATCAGCTGTGGGAAGTATTCAAAAATGAATGCCTTTAACAGCATGTCTTCCAGTATTACGATGACTAGAGTGGCGTCTTATATATGTGTTTCAGGGATGTGGCCCCAAACAGCACTCCTGTGTCACGAGGGGCCATAGCTCAGCAGGAAAGCGTGTGATTTGGCATGGAGAAATTTCGCAGTGTTAATCCCTTGCAGGAGGTGGAGAAACCTTTCTCAGCCTGAGCGCCACATCCCCTTCTTTCAGACAGTCTATTGTATATTTATGTTCTTATCATTACATTTATATCCTCTCCAACAAGCTCACGTTGGCAGCGTACGTGGTTTTCTCCCCGCCAACCTTCCGTTCTCCATTCTCCCCTCACAACAACACTGTGAAGTAAGTTAGGATGAAAGACAGTGACTTTTTGATTGATTGATTGATTGATTGATTGATTGAATTTATATGCCACCCTATACCCGGAGGTCTCAGGGCAGGTATCAATATATAAAATCAAAACAATAACCCAATAACCCCCCCCCCCAAAAAAGAGCCACATTTTAAAAGGGCGTAGGATGTCAATCAAATCAACCAAAGGCCTGGTTAAAAAGGAATGTTTTTACCTGGTGCCTAAAGGTGTATAATGAAGGAGCCAGGCGAACTTCCCTGGGGAGAGCATTCCACAGACAAGAAGCCACTGCAGAGAAGGCCTGTTCTTGTGTTGCCACCCTCCGGACTGCTTGAGGAAGAGTCACACAAAGAAAGGCCTCAGAAGATGACCTCAGGGTCTGGGTAGGTTCATATGGAAAGAGGCGGTCCTTGAGGTATTGCGGTCTGGGGCCATTTAAGGCTTTATAGATCTGAATTGGGCCCGGAAACTAATTGGTAGCCAGTGCAGTTGAACCAGGATCAGTGTAATATGCTCAAACCATCTTGCTCAAATCATCTTGCCAAACCTGGCCACTGAATTCTGCACCAGCTGAAGTTTACAAACCGTCTTCTGAGGCAGCCCTGCGTATAACACATTGCAGTAATCTAACCTTGAAGTTACCAGAGCATAGGCAAAAGTAGTTAGGCTATCCCTGTCCAGATAGGTGCATAGCTGGGCCACCAGCCAAAGCTGATGGAAGGCACTCTGGGCCACTGAGGCTTAACCAAGGTCACCAAGTGAGCTTCATGACTGAGCTGAACCCACTTCTCCCAGGTGTTTGTCTCACACAAGGCCATTGTAAGCACGTCAGCATTCTGGCTGGAGACTGGATGGTTTGATTGCCTGGACTTGTATGCCACTTTAGGTTCTGTAAGAGAAGAAAGCACATCAACATAAATAAATAAAACATTCATTGACTCCTTAGTTTACCAGGGGCAGATCTACATTCATGGTTTATAACGTTAAGGAACGGTTAAGGAATGATTCTCATAACGTAGATGGGCACATTATGTTTTGCTTGTAAAATTAATAATGTGTTATTAAAACGTGACGCTGTTAAAAAGGACTGTGTAGATGCAGCCCAGGTGGTTATGATAATGTGGGAGGGGGGGTAACACTATAGTTCAGCTATCCAGAGCTAGAGGATGCCTTGGGGGGCATCTCTGCTTGCAAGCTGACTGCCCTTCTAAGTAATTGGTTGCATCACCATACTGTTCTTTACAGCAAGACATTTTTCCTATTGTTCAACTGCTCCTGTAACCTAAGCCCAAGTTCGTCTAGTCCTGACCTCTAGAGCAGTAGAGAGCAATTATCTGACCCCTTTGGGTAGTCTTTCATCCAGTAGCAGATGGTGTTGTGGGGCAAAGGTACTCACTTGACCTCATTGTAGAGGAGTCACTGCCACTCACAGCAGGGGGAGAGGCAAGGTGGCAATAAACACACTGGCAGGAGCACCAGACTGACACTGTGCCAGCCTCGCCACCACTTTACCCCTTCTTGTAAGCAGCAGTGATGACTCACCTGCAAAGAGGTCAGGTAAGAATCTCTGCCCTGCCACACAACCCACCCACCCACTGCTTTCATTTGGACAACTGGAACAGCTATGTACAGTTAATTTTATCCCACTTATGGGACTGCATTTGCCTTCCGCATTGGCCTGTCTCAGCCAAACTGAATTCAGAAAACAGATTGTGATCCCCTTTAGAGGGTCTCAGTTGCTATTTCTCTGCCCACTAAAGGCTTTATCGCTCAGGCTTGTTATTACCATACTAAATAGAATGCTTTCAGAGCTTAGCAACTTTAATAGGATAAAAGCATGTGGTTTATGTGGTTAGTACAGTCATGCATACAAGGGTCAAAGCATGAATTTCCAATGTTCTGGGGGTGGGGTAGGTTGTCCAGCTGCACAACAATTTAAGTGGAGGAGGGGGGAGAGAGACCTGGGCGTCTGAGGGACAATTCATATGCCTCCAATTGCATGGTGCTTTTTTTGACCCCCTCCATGATCATTCGCACCATGCTTTGATCATGCAACCTTGACTTGGTTCATTTTGCAGCTGGGCAGATGGGAGTCATCAAATGAGCTTGCAGGGCAGCAGCTGAAGAAGGAGCAAAAAGGGTTTTCTTGTGTGTGTGATTCTTTGTGGCTGATTAGCTGCTCTCCCTGTGCAAAGGTCAGAGGGGGCAGGGTTTCTGTTGAGGCAGGTGATTAGCTGTGGGAGGAGCTTATCAGAGCTTGCAGGGCAGCAGCTGAAGAAGGAGCCAAAAGGGTTTTCTTGTGTGTGTGATTCTTTGTGGCTGATTAGCTGCTCTCCCTGTGCAAAGGTCACAGGGGGCAGGGTTTCTGTTGAGGCAGGTGATTAGCTGTGGGAGGAGCTTATCAGAGCTTGCAGGGCAGTGGCGCACGCAGTTTGATCCATCTTTTAGATTTAGGGGAGCTAGTCTCAAACGTTTGTTGGGGGAGACCTAGGTTTTTTTGGGGGGGGTTATTTGTCCTGTCTTCACGCTTTTTATGATGGAGGACTGCTGTAGCCACCCCCAACGACACGTTCTCAAGATGGAGGGTGTGGGAACAGCTGCAGTCGCCTGCGGTTCCTGCGCAATGTTTGCCATCTTGCCAAAGGTTGCAGGCAGCTTTACCTGCAGCAATTGCATGTTGATTGCCCTCTTAGAAGACAAAGTCCAGCAACTGGAGGAACGTGTAGCTGCGCTCCAAAGAATTAGAGAGCTGGAGCGCTTCTTGAAAGCAACAGAGCACACCGTCTCCACCAAGGAGGAGACAGGGAACTCCCCTGAGAAGGAGGCTAGGTCACCAACACAGGAGCCAGATATATGGAGAAACGTGACTCAAAGAAGTAGGAGGCCCAGGGTTCGCTCTGATTGTTTAGAAATACACAGTCGCTTTGAGGTCCTCTCCCCTAGCATGGAAGACGAAGAGCAGACTCCATTTGAGGATCTCTCCCTTATTACAGTCGATCAGGTATATGAAGACGAGCAGTAAAGTCAGTCCTCAGGGAATGTGCAGGCAACCTTGGAACGGACAGCTCACGGAAGAACCCCAACCAGACCTAAGAGTAGGGACCTAATGGTCAGGGGTCCCTTTACCTTTTTATAGTTGAATATGTCAATTTTAAGTCTGTGTCACTTTCAAATATTTTTACCCCCAGTTCCATTTTTTAAGACGTAACCTCTCAAAATATATATTTAAATGCTAGTTTTTAATGCATACTGAAATGCATATTCTCTCTTGCGAAATATGTCTTGAAATTGTTTGGGGAACTGTGTCTACAGAATATTTGGGAAAGGGGCGTAGCTCAGTTAGTGTGGCATCTGCTTTGCATGCAGAAGGTCCCGGCTTCCATCTGCAGCATCTCCAGGTAGGGTGGGAGAGACAACCCTGTCTGAAACCCTGGAGAGCTGTTGCCAGTCAGTGTAGACAATACTGAGCTAGATGGACCAGTAGTCTGACTTGCTATAAGGCAGTTTCCTTGTTAGTGCAAAATTGGGCAGGTAACTAGGTTTCAATTCACACATTAGTCTGAGAGATGTTGGGATCAGCTCACCCTATATTGGAATTCACAGATACCAATTTTGTCAAGCATCCATGCTAAAAAGGATGGTTATCAATCTTTTAGCCTTTGCAAGAAAAAACAGGAGTGCTATGGGATGGGTCATAGTGCAGTGATGAAGCACAACCTTTGCACAATGAAGGTCCCAGGTTCAATTCTTGGTATCTTTAGCTAAAAGAAATTATGAGAAAGAGCCATCTCTGTCTGAGGTCCTGTAGAACTGGTGCCAGTCAGACTAGACCAGCAGTGGGGTTCTGGAGTTCTTCAGGTGTTACAAGACTCCTCCTATCATTCCTGTCCCTTGGCCAAACTGGCTTGGCCTGGTGGGAATTGGAGTCCAACAACATATGGAGGACTATCGATTTCACACCCCTGAACTAGACGGTACTGTGCTATATGGGCAAATAGGTTGGAATAAGGCAGTTTCTTATCTTTCTGTTTTGTTGTTTAGTCATTTAGTCATGTCTGACTCTTCGTGACCCCATGGACCAGAGCACGCCAGGCACTCCTGTCTTCCACTGCCTCCCGCAGTTTGGTCAAACTGATGCTGGTAGCTTCGAGAACACTGTCCAACCATCTCGTCCTCTGTCGTCCCCTTCTCCTTGTGCCCTCCATCTTTCCCAACATCAGGGTCTTTTCCAGGGAGTCTTCTCTTCTCATGAGGTGGCCAAAGTATTGGAGCCTCAGCTTCAGGATCTGTCCTTCCAGTGAGCACTCAGGGCTGATTTCCTTAAGAATGGATGAGTCTGATCTTCTTGCAGTCCATGGGACTCTTAAGAGTCTCCTTCAGCACCATAATTCAAAAACATCAATTCTTTGGCGATCAGCCTTCTTTATGGTCCAGCTCTCACTTCCATACATCACTACTGGGAAAATACCACCTTTCCTTCTGTAAACACCACCAATATGGCTGCCTGCTCAGTTCCTAGGAATGCCATCCTCCTTACTTAGACAAGAGTCAAGCTGCCGATGTCATATAGGCAGCATTTTTCGTGAGTGGCAACATGGATTTTATGTTCTCACCAGTGTGCTACAAGTCAAGTGCTCAGTGTGTCAGTCCCAGAGGTTGATGCATTATGCAAGACCTTTGAAACAACCAGAGAAACTCAACCCAGAGATGAAATGCAAAGACAGAGGAAGCAAAGGATGCATTGGGCATGATGATTGGGAAGCACCTTGTTTTAATTGCAAAGGACCAATTGTGCTAGTTCCTGGAGACGCAGCAGAAGCTTCAGTTGGTCTGCCATATTTATCGGAATGCAAAACGCCCTGCCTAATTCCATTGCCATGGTTGGTTTCCAGCTTGAGTGTACATTTGCTGTGTAATGCATCTAGGATCTGCACCAGGATCCAAGCTACACAGTAAGGAAGATGGTTTCTAAAAACTGCCTGGCCTTGTGCAGGATCACAGCAGCCCCAGTTGTGGAATCTGGAATAAGAGAGGCCAGTAGTTCATGCAGATGACAAAGTCAGATCTGCTGCATTAAAGAGATGAAGAAAAATCCAGTAAAATTGATTCGTCTATCATATTAAATGAGGTGTCAGTCACTGTGGGCATTGGAACACGGGGGGGGGGGGGCACCACAGGCCAAAGATCAGACCAAAGATTCATCCAGTCCAGCATTCCAGACTAGATCTTGTTAGTCTCACAGTGGCCAAAAGCAGTGCTTATAGAAAGGCCAAAAGCAGGAGCTCAGGGCAACAGCACTTTCACTGCCTACAATTCCCACCAGAATTTACTAAGATTTACTGAGAGTTAAGCTGGGGGCAGGCAGGAGAGGACAGGTTTTATCTGCTTCCTGCAGTGCTGCTGCTGCAACATCCTCTGATATTTCCTCTGATAACAATTCCCTCTGATGTTTCTGCTTCCATTGTTCACACTGCAGAAATTAGTTTTAGCCACACAGGGCTCCTCCAGGCTGAGTTATTCCGTTATGAAGACACGTATTCTGCTGAAAGCGGAAGGGGATTCTGATGAAGCCTCTGGAGGACACTGGCTCTTTCGTAAAGCTGCAGCGTCCATCCATCGGCTTCTAAACCCTGCATGCTGAAACCCAGAAAGAGATGGAAGATGCCCAGCGCATCAGCATAATGTGCATCAGTCAAAGAGCTAGGCATTCTGCTGCTAAATATAATGCTTGGGGAATGAGATAGTGTCAGCAATCTTGGTGCATGGTCCAGCATTCCTAATGTCCCCCACCTGCCTGCCTTCAGACATCCATCCAGCCCTATCAGCTTCCTCCTCCTTAGTCTCAGTGTTGCCCCTTGTTGAACTCAGCAGGGAAAAGGAGGAGGATAAAACTATGGTTTGTTGGCTATGCCTCTGATGGGCTTGGGCTCCAACCACTGCTTGGCCTCCCGGCCTTCTGATCTCCCACTGCCAATGGGCACCAGGTGCCAAGGCAAGGAGCACTGTCACTGCAACAAATGCCACCAAATGCAGTGTACAGATGCCATCAGGGACCACAGTATTCTGAGTGTTGTTCTAGGCAAGATAGCGTTAGTTGGGTCCTTAACCAAGAACTGGTGACCATCTGTCAGGGATCCTTTAACCGTTATTCCTTCACTGCAGAGGTTGGACAAGTGGAACTGTTGAAGCAACGGTGGGACCATGACCCCTATCCTGGGCTTCTGTACTCTAGGCTAATGGAGTACACTTACACAACCTGAGGCTTCTCCTGCACAGGAGTCACTACTTGCCGGAAAGCCTCTTCCTCTGCTTCCAACCCATGCTGTGCCCCAACCTTCATCTCTGACTGCTCAGCTCCTTCCGTTTCCCCTCACCCTGGCTCCTGCCTCCCAGGTGGCACTGTTGGGATACTGCCAGGGAGACAAAGTCCATCATGACTCCACGTTGTCTCCGGACGTCCATCGATCTCCCGTAGACACGCAGTATCAGCAATTAGCGACACGAGCTCCAGAAATAGCTTGCCACATTCCAGAGCAGATGCACGCTCTATCAGCAGATAATGCACAGCGAAAGATGCACTCAGGAGAGCATTATTTACAAGTTTATTCAGGGTTGGTCAGAACAAAGAAAACATGACTGCCTGCTTCAGTTCACAGAGGGAGAAACGAAAGCAAAGACACAACATAAACTTCCTGTGAACAGGAAATACGCAGACTCTGTGACTCACAAAGCCTGCTCCCTTTTAAGGAGGAACAGAAATATCCTAACAGGCACCAAACCCCATAAATCACTGTCCCCCAATCCTGGGTCCACCTCTGCCCCTCCCCCCCAACTGCTGCACACTGACAGGCCCTGACACTATGTGGCATTGTTGTAAACAAAATCTGCCCTTTTTTCCCTTATGGGGTATCCAAGAGCCCATATAGAGTCCTTATGTGGGTTCCCTATTGGTAGGAGAAAATAACAGAGGCCAACCAGAGAATATTGAGAAGCAAAGCAGCTAGTAAGCCTGATCTTTATTAACTGTTGCAACAGGGTGCTCCCCTCACATGCAGGAAAGGAGGAGGACCCAGAACAAAGGTGTGCCGGCCCTTTTATAGACATTTTAAATTCCCTGCCCTGGAGCTCAAGACCACCCCTCCATACATCATACATACATCACAAAAGGGGTGTAACCCAAGACCACCACCCCACAAACTTCATACCTACATCACAGAAAAGGTGGTCCACAACAGAAATTTGAATATTGTTGTTTTTCCTGTCTGCCAAGTTATCTGATAATGCCTTATCTGATTGCTTTTCCTGGTAGTCTGCCCATTCCTTTGAGATGGTGATTACCCACTTCCTGAGACAACAGGAAGGCTCCCCCAACCCCTCCCTCCTTGCAGAGAAAACATTTGGTCAATTTGGGAGTCAAAATGGTTTCAGGACGGTCTTCCTGTGCTCCTCCAGACATGTGGTCCCCATATCTATGTTTGTACTTGGCTGGTAAATTTTTGAACATTTATTATATATATATAAGACCTTAAATTTGTTATTACAGCATCAAGTGTTGGACAGCTACAATCAAGCTTCTGCTAGTTCCTTTTCAAGTGGGGCTCCTGGTCGCTGCCAATCATCTATGAACCACCCCACTGGTGCTGCCGTTACTATGATGTCAGGTGATTGTGGGATGTGATACGTAAGTAGCAGTCAAGTACAACATTCCTTGTTTTCCTAGAGTGTACATGCAGGGAATGTTTGGTCCAGCCAGTCAAAACCTTCCTGTTTCCTCCTGGCTGGGACATACTTCCTTTGTATGTGACTAGAGGTGGGCGTGACCTTACCTGTCCAGGTAACAAAAGGGACAAGGCACGCAGCACTCTCTCTCCTTTTGACTTCCTCTGTCGTTGGAGCAGCTTTTAGCTA
Organism: Podarcis tiliguerta; assembly: GCF_965153285.1. Taxonomy (NCBI): domain Eukaryota; kingdom Metazoa; phylum Chordata; class Lepidosauria; order Squamata; family Lacertidae; genus Podarcis; species Podarcis tiliguerta. The sequence continues at coordinate 33,629,345 of NC_139549.1, read as the reverse complement.
AAGATGTTCTGTTGGCTTTCAGCCAACAGAGGACACTGGGATTATCCCCGTATGGGATAGCTCCACATTTATATGCTTTGTAACTAAGTCTGCCTTCAGGAATCCATCTGTGAACTGAATGTAAGTAAACTACTTTTGTATACTTTACACAAGATTGTGGCGTGTTTATTCTTTTAAGAGGGATATAAGGGAACTTACCAGGAACCCAATAGTAAGGGGCTTACGCAAGCCTGCAACCAACTACCTGCTGTGTGTTTAAAAGGGGAATGTGAAACTCTGCTATGTAAAGGAACTTGCTAGCGCAAGTTAGGAAGGGTATTAATAAACAATATATCCTCTCCTGCCTTCCTGAACATTCCCACAGTGATTAACAGGTAAGATATCCCACCCATCTGTTAGACTTGGCCTGCAGGGGGTTAAGGATCTGCCTCCCACCCGGTTCTCCTCACACCCCCCCCCCCCCAGTTTAAAACCATATAAAGCACTGCAATCACCTTGAGAACAATATCTCTCCACATTGTTAACAGCAGGGAGCCCAGCCACAGTCCACCATAATATAGCACAATACAAGCATAGATGCCAGAATCAATCCACTGTTATCAGTGGACATTTGGGACATAATTAACCACTATAGTCCATAATAAAAAGATGCAGGTTTTAAAACCCACTTAAAATTACACTGGGGAGTTAGAAGCCTGCCTCATGTCAAGTGGGATCGTTTTTCTTTCTCTGCTCGGGGGCTTTGTCCAGGGATGGACAAATCAGATTATTTCCAGTATGTGTTGCCTTCACAAGTTTTGACTGCTACATCCATTACGCCTCACTTTGTATCGACATGTGGAGGAGAAAGAATTAAACTCCCATTCATCAACACTGTTGTTTTGCTCAAAACTGACCCCACTACCACCACCACCCTTGTTTTAACATAATGCTTGGAGAATGGACTGTTCGTGGTTTCAAGAATCTTGACACACGGTCTCCTGCATTGTTGACAACCATCTGCAAGGGAGAAAAGCCCAAGAGACACACAGACATTGCTACACCAATGGACAAATGCCACCAGGGGCCTCACTATTTTGAAGGCATCCTAAGGGTGTGGGTGGGTGGTTGTGTTGAGTAATCAGGAGATCCAGAAATGGCTCTCCCAGTCGCTTCTGTGTTTTGGTCTCTGGCTCCATCCTTGAAACACATGTTTGGGAGTTTTGACTCCTTGTAGCTCTCTGCTTGCCTGTCCCCTGATAGAGATGTTACAACAAGGCAAACTAGCAGTGGCATTGTTCAGAAATAGTATCAATCTGCAGCTGCTGCACTGGCTAAGCATGCTTGTATCCTCTAGGGTGTTAGTGCAATACAAGTTGACCTGGCCCTTCTGAACAGCTTGGTTGATGACATGTCGCTGTGCTGTCTGTGCTACCAAGAGGCAGAAGCGCTCTCACTGAGCAACAGCAGCAACAACCGCCCCCTCCTTTGCTTGACTCGCAGCCAAGAGGAAAGATTCTGTTTAAACAGAAATCGCTCTCGTGCTTCTTGAAATAGGCTGCGTTTCTTATACTTCCTAACCAGCTAAAGTAGTGCATGGAGCACATGCACTTATATACAGGCAAGGCTGGGTGAAGAGACCAGGGACAGCTAACCTTTAGGCCTCTAAATGATGTGGGGCTCCAATTCCCATCAGCCCCCATTAATGTGGCCAATAGTCAGGGATAATGCATGTTGGAGTTGGAACAACTGCTTGGTGAAAGCAATACTGGGACAGAAGTGTCAGTGATCTGGCTCATTCTAAAGCAGTTTCCCATGGTTTCTCTTTGCTCACACAACCCATTTTAGGGACGTGGGTGGCGCTGTGATCTAAACCACTGAGCCTCTTGGGCTTGCTGATCGGAAGGTTGACAGTTCAAATCCCCGTGACGGGGTAAGCTCCCGTTGCTCTGCCAACCTAGCAGTTCGAAAGCACACCAGTGCAAGTAGATAAATAGGTATCACTGTGGCGGGAGGGGAAACGGTGTTTCCATGTGCTTTCGTTTTCATCATGGTGTCCCTTTGCACCAGAAGCACATGACTGGGAAAGCTGCCTATGGGCAAACGCTGGCTCCCTCAGCCTAAAAGCGAGATGAGTGCCACAACCTCATAGTCGCCTTTGACTGGACTTAACCGTCCAGGGGTCCTTTACCTTTACCTTTTTACAACCTATTTTATATTACGTTAATGTTTCATTTTACTGTTTGTTAAAAGAGGGATGATCTTCCCCTTTAAAGATCATGCTGTGACCATGTTCCCCTTTAAAGGTATCTGCCAGCGATATTTTGGCATTGTAAGTTTATTTGTGCTACAGTTTATTGCTGCTTCCATGCTGTTAAAGAGTCTTTCTGCCAGCTCTGGAGATGCCAGGAACTGAACCTGGGACTTCCGCATATTACCCCCCAAAAAATAATAATAATAATAATAATAATCAATCTTGAGTCTTATTCAGCTTTCTATCACCAAGTCTGTCTATTCAGCTGTCGTATCATTAGCATGCAAAACCTAGCCAGCCTCCCGCATCCCTACCCAATGCTCAGATGTGGGGACTCCAGGCCTCCCTGCTGAGCATCAGCTTCTGGAAAGCTGGTGAGAAAGAATTAAAAAATATAAGCCTCTGCAAATACTAGCCACCATGCGCAGAACATGTCTGAATTGCTGAGAGTTAACTGCTGGGAGAAATCAGAAGCATCTTTAATACATCACTGTCATTCTCTCCTGCTGCTTTTAATATTTAAACCAAAGGGATGAACGACAGCAATGGATTCAGGCCAAGCCCTTTGCATCTTTGCCTGTAGTTATTCCTCTGATGTATTGTCATGTATAGACGTCTCCTACATGGGTCTCCAAAGGCCTCTTAATAATGGATATTATACTTTGGCGATGATTGCAGAGTTCACAAGCACCCCAAAATTACCAGCTTCCCTTGCTGGGTAATTTGTTATTTTAATGCTGTCAACCTGCAGAAATAGATTTATTGTTATTAATAACAGTGATTTGCCACATTTTTGCTAGTTAAATTACAGTGCTGTATAGTTAGTTCGACAATAAAGCGCTGGAAGGGAGCCAAGAGATCGCTCATAGCGTTGAGTGCAAAGGCAGTTTGGCACCATTCCCATTAAGGCATTAAAATTTGAATCAGAAACATAACAGATGCAAAACAAAACATGAGCTCGCTCGCGGGGATTATATAAAAACAATTAAAACAAATTAATTACCAGTTACGTTAATGTTCTGCCGTGTACATGCAAAATGATTACCAAACCCATTGCCGAGATCTTTAGACGACCATAAAGTCAATCGGAATCCCCCAGAGGGCTGGAGGACAGTCACGAATGGGAACATTGGTGGTGTGTTGAAAGGAAATGGAGACAGAGAAACAGGAAATAGCCGAGCAAGTGGAACGCAGCAGGGAGCTCACATGAGAGGAGATGTGGGATGCACATCCAAGGTTCCTAAGAACCACAGTAGATGGGATAGGAAGAAGCCTGTGATCAGATCTTCCAGCGTTCTTAAAATGAGAACATAATGAGAAACCTGGGTCATGGCCAGACTGTCAGTGTTTCATGGGAGAGATTCAAGGGCATTCCAGAAATTTAGGTTTGCACAATTGAAGTGGAGTAAAGCTCTTTGCCAATCTGGCACAATAAATCCTTAAAATAAAAAACAAAGAAAAAACAGTCTGTTTGCAGTTAGGTGATTGGGAAATGCACCAGATAGTGATGGGTGGATTGATGCTTAACAGAAAGCCATGTAAACACCCCACAAACAAATCGAGGTGAATGCTTATCGCCGTATACCCTGCTCACTAACAATTCAGGAGGAATGTCCAATATAAACCAGACATGAACACTTTGTGCCAGCAAATCAGGATGGATGTTCAGTAAACAGGGTAAGAAAGTAAGATGAGCTAGCTGGACCGGGGAAGGAATTCTGCCAATTCTGATGAGAAGCCAGCTCCTCCCTCTACCACTTGTCAGCAGCTATTCCACTAGGCTGCAGCAGAAAGAGAGAAGGGTATTGGGGCCACCACTGGCTCTGCTGAGAAACCACCCTCCTCCCCAATACCCACCAACTATCACCTGGCCATTCCATTCCACCAGGCTTTACCTAAGAGAGAGACAGGAACACCAGCAATGTTTAGCTACTCTTCTCCCTGAACAGTTTCCGCTGCTCTTTAGAAGGACTTGCAGCTAAAGAGCTGGTACTTGAGTTTTCTTATTTCCTCTTCCCTCTCAGTCCTGTTTCCTTTCATGCCATCCCTTTTTAGATTGGAAGCCTGAGTGCGGGAACTGTCTTGTTTTCCTTGATCTGTGAGCTGCCCTTGGAGCCTTTGCTGGCTGAAGAGCAGAGTTAAGAATTATTTAAAGTCAATAAATAGCACTAGGTGTGCCACAAATGTTTCCTCATTACAAGGAATAATCAGCATCCCTTCCAGATCTCTCTTCCTAGGCCTATACAGGCAGGAAGTCATGCTAATTCATCTCTCTCTCTCTCTCAACCTCCAAATAATTACAACAGAATAATCAGCATGAATGACTCAGGCACATACACTGGTAATGGCATAGCTTTGGGGGAAAGATAAGCTCAGAGCCAGGCAGTGATAATTACTGAAGTGGTTTCCTCAAACTGAGCAAACGGAACAGCAAATGGCCGCCTTTGCTTTTTTCAAGATTCTTTGAGTGCAGTCTTGGGAGATGCTAACGATCACTATTAATAAGCACAGTGGTGGCCTCAGAGCAGAGTTGAAGAGCAGTAGCCAGGGTTGAAACCGCGGGGGGGATCTGCCGACTGTCTCATCCCAGCTGCTTCCCAGCCTCGTTGACTTCTGATGGCCGCAGCTCAAGAGAAAATGTGCAAGTGTTGCCAGGGGGGGCGGAAAGGAAGAAGAACATCAAACTCAGTACCCAGATATTAGCAAAACACAAACGGAACACAAGAACTGGAGCTGTAGGTTTTGTGCTGGGAAGAAACAAGTGTGGAGCAATCCTATGTGTAATGCGAGGGGGAAGGATTCAATCATTTCCGTTTCATGGAGAGACTGTAGTTTTGCTCTATAAGATGCACCTAGTTTTTGGCGAAGGAAAACAAGAAAAAAAATATTCTGAATCTCAGAAGCCAGAACAGCAAGAGGGATCGCTGCGCAGTGAAAGCAACAATCCCTCTTGGTGTTCTGGCTTCTGGGATAGCTGTGCAGCCTGCATTCGCTCCATAAGACGCACACACATTTCCCCTTACTTTTTAGGAGGGAAAAAGTGAGTCTTATAGAGCAAAAAAATAGGGTAATTTGTACTTCTCAAATCAAGACATGGATAAAAAGATAGCCACCCTTCAAAATTCTCACCTCTTCAAATTTTGCAATGCACTTCTCTAAACAAACAATGAGTACAAACATGCCTATATTGTGTGCATAAAAACACATATAGGGTTGTTTTTTTTGTTTTGTTTTTTAAAAAGGCATACACAGGCACATATCAGGGGAAACAGATTGCCAAAATATGTACCTTATTCAAAACTGTGTACAGAAGTTGTACCTATTGGGAGAAAATAGCACTAAAATGCTGACGAACTTAAATCAGGATTTTTAATAATAATGAAAAGCACGCAGATTGCTTCGGAAACGTGGAGAACTGAACTGAAGCTGTGAAAATGAGAAAATACGAGAAACTTAAATTGACATATTCATCTATCCCTAGGTGACACATAGGAACCATTGGAGGCTGTCAGTGTCTCGCCAACCTCAATCTTCCTTCAGCTGTCACTCACCTACCTGCTTTCTTACTTACAGCCAACCATCTGGTAGCTATGACTGTCCTTGGCTCTGCCTGTCATTGCCGCTGGCTCCACCTACTGTTGGTCTTCCTGCCTTCCACCCTGCCAGTCCCAATGGGCACTAGCCACCAATGATGCTGTGGGCGGAATGTGGTCTGGAATGCTTACTGCTTCCTCCACTTCTGTCAGGAGCTGGAGTCTGAAGCAGGTTGGCAATAAAACACCCAGCACCCATGAAGTTAACTCTTTATTCACAGAAACCAAAACAGCTCAGGCCTAGTGATCACAGCCACTCTTCCCAGTAGGTCTTGCTCTAATGAGGCAGTTGTGAGAACTGAAGGTTTCCACCTTCCCACCGCTCTCTAAGGCTCCTCCCCTGGTTTCTTCCCCAGAAACCGGAGGCTCTTTCATCTTGTCTCTCTTTGCTCCACCCATATCATTCCTCTGCAGGGAGGGGAGCTGGTCACAGCAGCCTGCCTCACCTCTGTCTCCTGGTCCACCTCCTCTCCTGCCTCTGAATCTGGACTGCTCTGTGTCACAGCCTCTTCCTGCCCACTAAACCCTGTTGCCTCTTCAGCTTCCAACACCTCCTCCTCCCAGTCTTCTCCGTCTTCTCCCTCTAACCACTCATCATGACTCCGCCGCCAGTCCCCTGGCTCTGAGCCATCTTCCGCTGGGGTGTCCCTTGAGGGTTCCCCAGCTGGTGCCTACTGCCGCTCCTTGGCATTCAGCCAGTCTATGACAACTTCCCTCCTGGGGAAGGGATGGGAAACAGTAGAGAGGAGAGAATGGAAAGGAGCATCATTAAAGAGGGGCATGACTGGCTGGCTGGCTGGCTGGCAGGAACCCTGAACAGGAGTCCTCCACACTGACATCTTTTGGTATAGGTCCTACAACCCATTAAGAACACAGAAACACAGATAAAGTAAAGGTAAAGGGACCCCTCACCATTAGGTTCAGTCGTGACTGACTCTGGGGTTGTGGAACTCATCTCGCTTTATTGGCCGAAGGAGCCGGCATACAGCTTCCAGGTCATGACTAAGCTGCTTCTGGCGAACCAGAGCAGCACATGGAAATGCCGTTTACCTTCCCGCTGGAGTGGTACCTATTTATCTACTTGCACTTTAACATGCTTTTGAACTGCTAGGTTGGCAGGAGAGGGACCGAGCAACGGGAGCTCACCCCATCGCAGGGATTTGAACCGCCAACCTTCTGATCGGCAAGTCCTAGGCTCTGTGATTTAGCCACCTGTGTCCCTCAGAAACACAGATACTTACTCACAAATGCTGTGCATATTTGGGTGGCAGGAGAGTCAGAAAGCACACCCCAAAATTGAAATGTTTACTTTTAGGGGCCTTCTGCTGCTGATTTTTAATAAAAAGATTCCCTCTGCCAGCCGTCCACAGCAAATCTGAAACCTGAGCAGAACAGAGGATTTGCTCCTTTGCAGACTTTTCCCACAGCTCAACCACATTTCCTGAATTTGGTTTGGCTTCGGGACGGGACGGGGAAATAGCCCAAGTGTTATAGAGGGATCTGTGCAAAGACACTAGATAAATGCTGTCACTGAGCCAAGTGTGGAGTCACCGGTGGGCTGGGGGTGGGGGAGAAAGCAGGGGTGCAAAAGAAGAGAGCCAATGTTTGCAATCTTAGCTGAGGCAAATTTACTAGGCCCTCACTAATCCCTTAAGAAAATAAGGAAGATGAAATTTGGCTCCGGCTGATCCTAGAAGAGTAGTGGAAATGCTTCCACTGTTCACTCCCTTGTTGACACAGCCAGTCTCATGTGCTTGTTTCTCTAAGCAGCTCCTGTTTACACGCAGAGAAGAGAATGTGACCTCTGTCCGGGGAAAGGCGTTAATTAATCTGATCCAAGACACTCCAGAGAGTATCAGCAGCCACTACACAGAGAAGAAAGAGACCTAGAGTCCGCTGGCGTAACAAGACGGGTCAAATGAAATAAAATTCCAGACGTCACTAGGACTGTGCTGACAATTGGACTCCTCATTGAGTCACAGATAGGGATGTTGGAGAATCCCAAGGAAAACAGAAGCAGGGACTGGAATTTGCCCAGTTTTGCTTATTTATCCCCTATCCAGAATGGGAATGCGTCCAGCGAATGCAATCGGTATTCACTGTTGTTGCTTTCGGTTCACATACAATGCGTAGTAGATTGCACCCCCAAATTGCTTTGCATTGAAATGAATTGGGTGGAATTGAGGTCCGAGAGAAAAGTGGGAGGAAGAGGAGGAAGTTGTAAACAGGATGCAACCTGAGACACATCAGTATAAACAACAACAAGATTGAGAGGTCAGCTTGAGATTTTAAAGATACAGTGGTACCTTGGTTTCCAAACGCTGAAAGTGTTCCAGGTTTTGAACATTTTTCGGAAGCCAAACAACCAATATGGCTTTCGGCTATTGTTTTCAGGGCACTTGCACCAAACAGAAGCTGTGCCTTGGTTTTTGAACATTTCAGAAGTCAAATGGACTTCCGGAAAGGATTAAGTTTGGCGCTTTTGTTTTTGCTATTTATTTTGCATTGTTATTTTTGAGACTTTTTCGGTTAATTTGTTTTTTTTACTGTATGGAACCCAGTTCAGCTACGGAATGATTTGATTGTGTGACTGCGGAAATGGATAAAAGCCCTCCATCCAAACTATTATCAGTGCAGGTAAGGGGAAAAATAATAATTTTAATTTTTATCACCTACAATACTGTCTTATTTATTTTATAATACAGTACATGGATTATTGCTTTCCTTTTATGGATCAATGGTATCGTTAGATAGTAAAATTCATGTTAAATTGCTGTTTTAGGGATTGTTTTTTAAAGTCTGGAACAGATTAATCCGTTTTGCATTACTTTCTATGGGAAAGTGTGCCTTGGTTTTGGAATGCTTTGGTTTTGGAAGGGACTTCCGGAACGGATTGTTTGAGAACCAAGGTACCACTGTACAGGGATATTCTGGGAAGTTGGAAGTCCCTCTATCTGTTTTAACCCATGCAAAAACTGCTTCTGCAAGCTGAGATGCACAGAAACTTCCAACAGTAATATACATAATTTTGCCACAGCAGGCAGTGAGACGAATAATGTAGTTTTGGGTGAAAGCTGAGTTGCAGGGGAATAGAAACAGAGCTGTGTATGATGAAAGCAAAGCGGAACGGAAAAGGATGTCTGCTTACAACCTTGGACTCAAATAAATCCAGGGGGCAATTATGCATTCAGAAGAGGAAAATTCTCTGGACACATCTTTGGAAGTGACATAATATGAATGTTAATGTGGGGCATTCCACCTTCCCCTTCTTGTCAAGAACAGCCAGAAGATGCAGCTAGCACAGTAGTGAGGCTCCTGGCAACGTGTCGCTAGGCTGGCAAGAGAACTGCACAGGTGACCAACCCAGGTTAAAGGTGCTTGTCCTACACAACTTGGGACCAAAGTGCCTTGAGAACCACCTGATTCCTTATGCACCAACTTGATATGGGGTCTATGCAGAGGGGTAGTACATCTGATGGGGGACACATCATGCTCCTTCTGGGGTAGTTTGTCCAGCTTTGGTCCCTGCCCTGGACTAAGCTCTCATCTGTGGCTCCTAGAAGCTGCCAGCAGGTGACAGTGGCCACACCCCAGGAAATGGCTACAACTGGTTGGCTAAACCAAGTGAGGGGAGCTGGTGGGTCTCAAACTCTTGGTGAGTTACAGACCTCCCCTGCATGCAAAGATGGGCTCTGGCAGATTGAGTGGTTAAGAACAATAGTGGGTGCAACAGCCAAGAAAGCGGTTTCTGCATGTGCTGCAGAGGGAAGTGGGGGGCAGATGGGGCTAGTCAACCTGGGAAGGTAGTCTATCTAGGAGAAGGAAAACTCTGAGCCTAAACCTCTGCTACCTTGCAGGATATATTTGGGTTAGGCTAAGGAGTAAACCCGACACAAATCCGGAGTGGAGTCCCTAAGGTGGTTGAATTGCACCTTATATGTCTCCTTCCGGCAACTCCTACAGCCAAGCTGGTACCAGACATATTGCTCTGCTTTCCTTGGACCACATAAGCAAGGCTGAGAGGCAGGTCTTGTCATCTGGGCAGCCCGGGACCTCCATACCCTCTGCCTAGGCTGGCACCCTGGGGTGGTTTGACTCAGTGTTGGATAGATGTACAGTGGTACCTCGGGTTACATATGCTTCAGGTTACAAACGCTTCAGGTTACAGAGTCCGCTAATCCAGAAATAGTACCTCGGGTTAAGAACTTCGCTTCAGGATAAGAACAGAAATCGTGCAGTGGCGGTACAGTGGCAGCAGGATGCCCCATTAGGTAAAGTGATGCTTCAGGTTAAGAACAGTTTCATGTTAAGAACAGACCTCCAGAACAAATTAAGTTCTTAACCTGAGGTACCACTGTATAAGCAAAACAAGCTAGAGCTTAGGGCCCCACTCTCTTGGGGGCCCAAAAAAAATTTGAAGGGGAAAAAACCTGGATGTACATTTCCAAAATATAAGATAAAAGATAAAAATAAAACCTACATACAGCAACAGTGTTTTGTGTTGTGTAGATGTAAATAATGGGCCCCGCCTACCTGCCTTTTGTTTTGTGCAAATGGCTTTACTTACCTATTGTTGTTATTTAGTCATTTAGTCGTGTCCGACTCTTTGTGACCCCATGGACCAGAGCACACCAGACATTCCTGTCTTCCACTGCCTCCTGCAACTTGGTCAAACTCATGTTGGTAGCTTCGAGAACACTGTCCAACCATCTCATCCTCTGTCATCCCCTTCTCCTTGTACCCTCCATCTTTCCCAACATCAGGGTCTTTTCCAGGGAGTCTTCTCTTCTCATGAGGTGGCCAAAGTATACATACCTATTAGATCCATAAATTGCCATATAGCATATATTCAACACAAAAAGCAGTGACAATTTGTTGTTGACAAAGGACAGCTGGACATATAAAGGGCCCCATTACCTTCAGTAGCTTAGGACCTCATCAAACCTAAATCCAGCCCTGGTTTGACTTCACCCCCAGAGGTACACTCCATTATCTCTCGAAACAGATGTCATCAACAACCTTGATCACTGAAGTCTTCTGATGAGGCCCTATTGGTGGTCCCATAGCTGGCCTCTACCAGAGAGCAAGTCTTTAGCATGGCAGGCTCTGCCCTGTGGAACTCCTTGCTCATTTGTATGTGCCTTCTAAACACTGCATCATTCAGACAGGCCTTTCAAACCTCAGATTCTCTGCTAGCACATCCTTACTGATGTGTTTGACATTTTTATTGCAAGACTGTGTTTTCAGTCTGCATACTGCCTTGTGATTGTTTTATATGGAAGTGTGGCTTATAAATATTTGAAGAAATAAAACACAGCCACGCACACACGAATCAGCCTTAGATGCTCTTGTTATGAGTAGCCGAGGGGGAAATGCTCCCGTTTCACCAGAGAGGAGGTGCAGCCAGTGCTTGGCCACGATGAAAAACCAATGGGAGTAAGATTGCATGCTTTCCCTGTACACAAACTGTGAAAAATACAGACCCCCATTGATGCGCAACAACCCGTGCATCAGAACCAGTTGACAGCTAAGTACTATGTAAAGGCTGCTTCCCCCGAGCAAGTAGACATTTACAAATCAAAATAACTGTGATCCGCATTGTCGCAATGCAATTGCCGGGGTGGCCTCTGCTCAGCTTTCCTCCACCTAGTGTGTTATTAAGAGCACTCTCTCCCTCTCCTTTCCAGAGATAGCTCTGCTTCCCCTCCTCTTTTCACCAATCGTTTCCCATTCCTTAGAATCTCTGCCCAGTAGATGGCACCTTTATCCAAGTATTTCTCGTGTTCCGGGAAACCTGCATGGCGGCGCGATAAATCCTAGACGTCAGTGCAAAAGAGAGAGAGAGAGGCAGAGAAGGCTGGGGTAATTGAGATCTCGTTCCAGCCAACACTAGCTGGAACTCACAAAAGGCAGACAGGCCCAGGGCTTTGTCGGCAGAGAGGGCTCAGCCAGGAAGCCTTGCAGCTCCAAATACGAGGCTTATGCTGAAAGCTGATAATGTGGCAGCCTGAGTGGCAACAGGCAGCGACTCGAGATTCCAAACACACACACACAAACATACACTGGTTGAAGGGGACAAGAGTGATCTGGTACTTTGTTTATGCACAGCTCAAGCCAAGCTTCCTGCTGGCTCTTTGAGCCAGCTATTTCACTGTGAAGTTGAGAACATAAGAACATAAGGTAAGCCCTATTGGCTCAGGCCAAAGGCCCATCTAGTCTTCTTCTTCTTTGGCGATCACTCATAGCCAAGTAAGATTGTCTTCCATAAACACGGTTTTAACAATGAGTCTGTAAATGACTGTGGAGGCCAATTCCGGATCCACACGTCCTTCCACAGTGGGGACATTGGTTTCCGGGCAGGAGTTGATCATGGTGAGGGTTGGCCAAGTATGCCTTCCTCTTAGCATGCTTCTCCCTTGAGTCCTGAATTCAAGTGTCTGCAAAGCCCATGACAGCTTCGGTAAAGGCTGTTCTCCAACTGGAGCGCTCGCAGGCAATTGTTGGTGTTTATACTACATTTTTTTAGATTTGCCTTGAGACAATCTTTAAACCTCTTTTGTTGACCACCAGCATTACGCTTTCTATTTTTAAGTTCAGAATAGAGTAGTTGCTTTGGAAGACGATCATCAGGCATCCGCACAACATGACCAGTCCAACGAAGTTGATGTTGAAGAATCATTGCTTCAACACTGGTGATCTTTGCTTCTTCCAGTACACTGATATTTATTTGCCTGTCTTCCCAAGTGATGTGTAAAAATTTTTCAGAGACACCATTGATGGAATCTTTTGAGGAGTTGGAGATGGTGTTTATAAGTGGTCCGTGTTTCACAAGCATACAGTAAGGTTGGATTGGAGCCTTCTGTGGTTTCAAGCAACTGGTATTGCATGGCAAGGTCCCAATCCCTCCCAGAGTTGAAATAAAGACACTAGGCACCAATATTTCAGGTTAATGGGCTAAAAAAGGCCACAACTTTATTGGTTACAGGTTGTGAGTGGTATTGGCTTAGGCATTGTTCCTAACCGACTATATCTGACTCCTGCCCGTCTGCAGGGAGTCCGGGAAGGGTTAACCACCAGTAGGCGGAGTCCTGCCTATGCACATTGACTCGGAGCTCCCCTGGGGTTACTGATAGGGGTCGTTCCATAGGCCCTAGCCACCCACCGGGCTTCGGACAGGGCCACGCCCCTCGGAATCCTTTAATGGAATACCCTTCAAATGGGAGGGGCAGGTGATGGCAATTACCTCCCCTCATTGCCTCCAGCAATATTCCAGTGCCTAACCACCACTTGAGCCAAAAGGCTTGCCGCCAATACCCTCACACCTGCAACTCAACTATGGTGGCAGAGCACAGCTATTGTGACTAGAAGCCCATCGATAGCCTTCCGCTCCATAAATTTGTCTAATCCTCTTTTACAGCCATCCAAGTTAGTAGGCAACCCTGCCTCCTGTGGGACTGAGGTTCCATAGTTCTCCACTGGTCATGTTACAGATTTGTGCATGTACATTTGGAGAAGGATATGGCCACCAGGTCAGGAGCACCGCAAACCCTGCTACCTGGTGATGTCACAGAGCAACTCACAGTGATGTTACAAGGTGGGCCCTAGAGATGGAGGTTAATTGGGAGAGGGGAGCAGAAGATGGCAGAACCCTCCATAGTGTCCATGCCATCATTTGCAGCCAATGCTTGAATGTTATTATTATGAAAGGTACTCTTGCGCTCTTGGAGATTCAAGCTCTCTCCTGCAACCTGGAGGTCTGACAAACCTAGAAGACCATAGCTTTAGTGGAAGGGAAGGGCAAATCTGTCCACTCTGATTTCTCACTTTTTTGGACTTTATTTCAGTTCTCCAGATTTCTACATCAGTTGGGGAATTTTATTTTTGAAGTCCTCATGAAAATTTGTCAGTAACGTATTGAGTATTTTTCCTAATATACACCTCTTTGCGTGCAAAGTTAGCTCATGCACACATTCTTTTGCAAAGCAGCTTATCCTCATATAACACACATTTGTGTATTATTTTCACTACTTTACATACTTATGTGCACACTTTACCCTGGCAAATGCATTTTTGCACATTTTACTTGGCTAGAAAACTGCATGGCAAAATTCAGAGAAGCGTGAATTTTGAAGAACGACTGTTTCAGTAGCTGTGTTTCTGACATCCCTAGAGGTGCACCCAGTGTCAAAACGGGAGTGTCCTTTTCTCAGGTCGTTTTTGCAAATATATGCAACTTTTGCACATCCCCCCCCCCCCCAATTATTATCTTTATTATATTTATTTATGCCCCACAATTTTCTCTGACAGGACTTAAAGTGGCCTACAGATAAAAATAAGTACCGCTAAAAACATAGAAAAAAACCCATCATTTTTAAAAATAAAAATAAAAATAAAAATTGATAGACTTAAAACTATATATTAACCATATATTAACACCATACCAATAATTACAATAAAAAGAGCTCTTTCGTTACAAATTTTGTCCAAATGTTTTTTTGGTGGGGTGTGTGGGGGTGAAGAATTGCATTGCAAAGTTTGGTCAAATGTGAATTTCAAAGGATAGTTGTGTTTCTGGTTGTCTAGAATAGAATCATAGGATCATAGAATCATAGAGTTGGAAGAGACCACAAGGGCCATCGAGTCCAACCCCCTGCCAAGCAGGAAACACCATCAGAGCACTCCTGACATATGGTTGTCAAGCCTCTGCTTAAAGACCTCCAAAGAAGGAGACTCCACCACACTCCTTGGCAGCAAATTCCACTGTCGAACAGCTCTTACTGTTTGGGCATGACATAAGTTCCTACTGGGATGCCCACCGATCTGGACTTTCTCCCTCATTCATCTACACAGCACCAGCTCATCATCTCTGCATTTGGCTGCCTGGCCTGGAGGTCTTCACAAACCTCTCGCCTCAGCAACATGCCTTTGACAGCAAGGTGAAGACTACAACTTATCCCGCTTGACTTTGTCAGGTTAATTTGATTAACTCTGGCTGGCTGCCTCCGCTGACCAAGTGACAGGACGGCGGGGGATAATTCCTTGTGTGTGTTTAGTACATCTTTGGCAGGTGTCAAGGTGCATTCTAGAGCTTGTCACTCATCGGAGTGCCCTTTAGATAGTTATTATTTCATGTAATTATGATTACTACATGCTGATACGCTGCCGTTATGAATAGCCTCTGGCTCCCGTCACTCAGTAGGATTTGATGTGGAAGGATGAGTTGTCAGGAAAGCACCCACAGGCTGTGAAATCGCTGAATTGCTCCAGAATAAAGGA
This sequence comes from Podarcis tiliguerta, assembly GCF_965153285.1. Taxonomy (NCBI): domain Eukaryota; kingdom Metazoa; phylum Chordata; class Lepidosauria; order Squamata; family Lacertidae; genus Podarcis; species Podarcis tiliguerta. The sequence goes on along the minus strand of NC_139549.1, from coordinate 33,614,243 downwards.
AGAAACTATGGCTCGCTTAGACACAGAATGAAAAACTGGGCCGCTCAGCCCTATTACGTTCACTGCACAGGAGTAACCAAAGTGAGGGAACGGGGCTGCAGCTTGTGAGTGCCCCGCTATACGGAGAGTGGGTGCCATTCAAGGTGGGCACAGCTTCTCCCCTGTGCTGACCCCACTACTGCACCCCTCCTTTCCTTGCCAAATCCCCCTCCTCTTTTCTCAAGCCAAAAAGACTAAAATAAAACCTCTTACTATGGAGCAGAGGGCGCCTGACTCCCTTACCTTTGGTAAGAGACTACAGTGGTACCTCACCTCGTGTTACATACGCTTCAGGTTACACACTCCACTAACCCAGAAATAGTGCTTCAGGTTAAGAATTTTGCTTCAAGATAAGAACAGAAATTGGGGTACGGCGACGCGGCAGCAGCAGGAGGCCCTATTAGTTAAAGTGGTGCTTCAGGTTAAGAACAGTTTCAGGTTAAGAACGGACCTCCGGAACGAATTAAGTACTTAACCCGAGGTACCACTGTATTGTAAAGTTACTCTGAGACTTTACTTTTGTATAAAGTCACCAGCAAAGATGCGCAACAGCAACAAAACAAATAATCATAATCAAAAAATACTTCCTCAAAAGAACACTCATTATACCTTTAGACCCCTGGTGAAGAACTGCAGGCCTGGGTGACAAATGCAAGTCTCCCATAGGATCCAACTCCTAGGGGCCAAGGTCCCTTCAGCCCCCCATAACATATTTGAGGGTGTCAGGGCCCCCCAAAGTTGATGGGCATTGCTATTCAAATGGTGCGGATGTGCCACATCATGTGATCAATTATGTGGGGTGGGGCTTACCTGCCCCCCCAATATTTTATTCAAGTTGGCACCCCTGAGCCTTCCAGACATCTCTAGCTGACCCCTAAAACTCTCCTCAGACCACACACCCTCTTCTAAAGCTACACCCCTCACTGTTCCTGCTTTTCAGTCTATGCAACAGCAACTTCAGCCCAGCTGAAGTGTGTCATTGAACCCTGATAATGCCTCCTGCTTGTCTGCAAAGAAGAATGTCTGCCAAAATTAGCCAACTGAACAAAGGGCCAATGGACATTCATTGCCCTGCCCAATTTTGCATCTTCCCACCATGGTCAGGTGGCCTTCAAAAGATTTCCTTGAAAGCCATGTGACAGAAAATAGTACCCCACCTCTCCTTTAGAAAGAGGGAGACATCTGCCTCTTCCTGGACCCCATGTCTGTAAGAGGGTGGCAACACGAGGCCAGGCCTTTTCTGTGGTGGCTCCCAGTTTGTGGAACACCCTCCCCAGAAAGGCTCGCCCGGTGCCTGCATTACATATCTTTAGGCACCAAGCAAAAACATTCCTCTTCTCCCAGGCCCTTGGCAAATTTGACAATCCGTGGCCTATTAAACGGGGGGTGGGGTATTGTTTTTGTTTGTTAGTATGGTGTGGGTTTTGTGGGGTTTTTTTATTCAAAATTAAAACAAGACATGTTATCCAAAAACATATCATCCTTGTCATCCCCCCCCCCATTTTTCCTCCCTCCCCCCTTCCACACAAAATCCACCCGCCCCCACCCCCTGACTGCTGTTTTCTGCATGTTACAAAGTTGTATAGATCCTCAAACTATTTAGCTGATTATTATCAATAAAAAGTTGTGAATGTTTATTCAAAACCTGCCAAGGAGTCCAGTTCGCTTTGTTGTGTCTTCAGATACTTTGTAAAGGGTTCCCATTCATCCTTAAAGTCACAGTTATCCTTGTCCCGTAGCTTATATGTCAGTTTTGCCAGTTCTGCATAGCCCGTCAATTTTTCTTGCCATGATTCTTTAGTTGGGGCTTCTTCAGTCTTCCATCCTTGTGCTACCAGAACTCTTGCGGCCGTTGTCACATACATGAAGATGTTTTTCAGCTTTTTTGGCAGGTCTTTCCCTACAATCCCCAACAAAAATGCCTCGGGTTTTTAAACAAATGTTAAATGGAACTTTTTCTTCAATACATTGTATATCATTTTCCAAAAAATTTTAATTACATTACAATCCCACCACATATGATAAAATGTCCCTTCCTTTTCCTTACACTTCCAACATATATTTGAACTAGTATTGTACATTTTCCCTAACTATTTTTTGATCGGTGGTATGTTAAGCATGTTTGTGTTTCTATATTGTAAACCACCCTGTAATCCTCGGATGAAGGGCAGTACAGAAATTTTAGTAGTAATAGTAGTAGTAGTAGTAACATTAATAATAATAATAGATTTTTGCTCTACGATAGAACCTCTCTAAAGCCACATTTGTGGCCACAACATAAATCATTTTCTGAAACAATATACAAACCGTAACAGCACAGCCATCCTTCAAAATTTGCACTTTTCTGAAGTCACACAAATGGCCCTTCCCCTTTTCCTTCCTTCCCTTTTCAGGTGAAGAGCTCCACATCAGCAGTGTCAGTGTGGAGTGCAGAGACAGTGTTGTGTAGTGGTTACCATGTCTAACTAGGAACTTGGAGACCAGGATTCAAATCACGGAGTTCACTGGGTGACCCTGAGCCACTCTCAGTTTTTCAGACTAACCAACTTCGCAGGGTTGTTGTGAAAATGTAATTAATGGGAAAGGAGAGAACCACGTTCGGCACCTTGAGTTCCTTGGGTGAACGCTGAGATACAAATGTAATAATAACTAAACAAATAATTAACAACATATGGTGTCTGTTGGTTTGAAACGGACTGTTCCAAAGTTAATTATAAGTTTGTTATAAGTTAACTTTTTTATAAATATAATATTCCCAGAGTTCCCTGGGAAGAGGAATTGCCGTTGGAATTGCAGCTTTGTGAGGTGAATAGGGGCCTTCTAGCAACTCCTTAAAAAACTATGATTCCCATATTCTCTGGGAGAAGCCAAATACTGTCAAAGTGGGTATTATAAGGCTTTAAAAGTATTGTGTGAATGTGGCTCAAGTCTGTCTCTTGAAGCTAAGGCCTGAAGAGCAAAGGCAGCTCTTGATCATTGGAACAGCTCAAATGAAAGAAGGAGGAAAAGGAAGAATCAGCAGGACATGTCTGGCTCCGATTCTGGCCATTACAGAGACACTTAATGAATGTGAAAGATGCTTTGGCAAGCCTCTCTCATTCTGGGTGAATGTGCATTGTGCCTGCCGATAGATCAGTTGATCCACTTAAACAAGGGCACAGATTTAGACCAGGGCCCGCTGGCATGCCAGAACCTCTTCAGGCACTTGCTCCTCAGTGCACTGCCAAGGCCTCATGCTTTTTGACTTAACGAACCTGCAAGCACAGAATGTGCCTTCAGGAAATCTCACTGGATGTAAGGGAAAGAAAAAGAGGAAACTCACCAGGAAGGCAGAGAGAAGGAATCATGCTGCCATCAAAGCATCTTGGACCGGAGGGATATTTGCAATGAGAGTACAATGTCTTTATTTAATCTGTTGAAAGGCGAGACAGGTGTCAACATCCACACACAAAACAAGAGTCTTCTATTGGCCTCAGGGGCCGTGACATCTGCTCTCGAAACCCAGGCAGAATTTTCCCTTGGACCTCACTGTGAAAGAAAAGGTTGCATTTAACAGTGGAGAAGATGTCTGAGAAATATGCATGCTGTTGGTCTTGGGTTTGAGACTTCTCAGTGGTTGAAAAAGGGCCTTGGGCTTACAATCCTTTGCAGGGGGACAAGGGTGTTGCCTATTTTCACCCTTGAAACATGGGCTCTGCCTAACATTCCTCCCTCTTTGCTAGATTGCTCCCTTCAATTCCCATGAGGAATTCCCTCCCACAAAAAAGTTTGCTTAATCTCTCGCAAAGCATAGCCTCTCTCAACTACTGAAGAGCATCTTCTTCATAGCAACATTTGAGGAAGGATGGGGTAGGGGCTGGAAGTAGAGTTGACACTACATTATACAACACAAAACTGATCTGTTGTGCCTCAGGGGAACTAAGAAACATCTGCTTTATACAACTCTGATGTGAAAGACATCTTTAGCATCTGTCCACCTCTAACAATCTTGCTGATCAAGGCAAAAACAAACCCCTTACCTGAATAGGGGGTACTACCAAGGAGGATAGCAAGCATCAATGTTTGACACAACATTTGAGGGATTTAGCCTAGGGACAGATGAATTTGTCATTTTTTGTTTTTCTTCTCCCCCCCCCCCACACACAGTCTTAAATTCAGTTCCTCATCTACACCTGTTTAAGATTGTTTACTTTCTTAAAAGCTCCTAGTGTGTGCAGATTTCTGTATGCAATTTTGCCTAGCATGCAAACAAGGGATGGGGGGAGGGATTTCATTCCGTTTTCATTTTAATGAGAAACTACCTAATTTACACTACCAGAACCAATGCACAAACCAAAACACAATCATCCTTTGAAATTTGCACTTGTCTAAATTTTGCAGTGCTGTTCTCCAACCAAATTACTATTATTCATTATGTTCATTAGTTCCTTTTTCCACACACAAAAAAGTGACTCAGTGCAACTTACAGAAACAAATGCTAAAAGCAAGTTGGACCCTGGCTGATACTATTTGTGATCAGTTGGCAGATTGCAGTACAACCAGTACAATCAAAGTGACCACTGTTTGCAGTGACTGGCCTGAGGTCACCCAGGGAGCTTCATGGCCAAGTAGGGAATGAACTTCTGGTCTCCCAGGTCATCGTCTGACTCTAGCATGATTCGTGTTGTTATCAGTGATATGCTGTGTCCCTGCTTCTCTGGGTTTCTCCTAGCAAGAGTCTAGATCTGCTACTAATTTGTTATAGTAGGTACTTCTACTATTCCTTTTGGGGGGGTAATGCACCACACATAAATCAAGTTGATACTGTACTATACACTAAAAACAAGAGTAAAAGCAACCTAAGAAGGCCAGATATAGATAGATGATGATGATGATAGATAGATAGATATAGGTAGATAGATAGATGGTAGATGATACCATCTAGATAGATAGATAGATAGATAGATGATAGATAGATAGATGATATAGATAGATAGAGATAGATAGATGATAGATGATAGATGATAGATAGATATAGATAGATAGATGATAGATAGCTAGATAGATAGATAGATGATAGATAGATAGATAGATAGATAGATAGATAGATAGATAGAGATAGATAGAGATAGATAGATATAGATAGATAGATAGATAGATGATAGATAGATAGATAGATGATAGATAGATAGATAGATAGATAGATAGATAGATAGATGATAGATGATAGATGATAGATAGATAGATAGATAGATAGATAGATAGATAGATAGATAGATAGATGATGATAGATAGATGATAGATAGATAGATATAGATATAGATGATAGATGATAGATGATAGATGATTGATAGATAGATGATTGATAGATGATAGATAGATGATAGATAGATAGATAGATAGATGATAGATGATAGATGATAGATAGATGATAGATGATAGATAGATAGATAGATGATAGATAGATAGATAGATAGATGATAGATAGATAGATGATAGATAGATAGATAGATAGATAGATAGATAGATAGATAGATGATAGATAGATAGATGATAGATAGATGATAGATAGATGATAGATAGATAGATAGATAGATAGATAGATAGATAGATAGATGATAGATAGATAGATAGATAGATAGATAGATATAGATATAGATAGATAGATAGATGATAGATGGATAGATAGATAAAATATAGAGCTGCTGTGGAAATGTGGATAACTGAGTTTAAGATTAGAACAAGGAGAAACTGAGAGAAACCAGAATGAGCAGATTCATCCATCCCTAAGCACTAGATATAAAATTATTCAACATGTAATTATTGTATTACTGGGCAAAAGTAATAGCCTAGACCAAGAGCAACCAATGTGGTTCCCTCCACCTGTTGTTGGAGCACAATTTCCATCACCCCTGACCTGCTGGCTGGGGCAGATGACTAGTGGAGTCCAAGTACATCTAGAGGGCACCACATTGACGACCCCTGAACTAAATTTCCCAAATCTATCCCTATCTAGATCTATTCATCCTATTACTCCAAGTATAGACGTTCTGTATCCATATCTACTTATCTTTATCTAGTCCTATCCCAATCAACGTTTTCCATATTTATCCCTATCTAGAACCATCCAGACCTTTTGCCATTCTGCTACCCTGATCTAGACTTTCCATTTCCATCTATCCCTACCTCTACCTCCCCTGGTCAAGACTTCCCATAGCCATATCTATCCCTATTAAAATCTACCACTGTTCTACTACCCCTGATCTAGACTTCCCCATATCTAGATATCCCTGTCTAGTTCTACCCCAACCAAGACTTTCCATATCCGTCCTTATCTAAACGCATCTAAACATATCCCTGTTCTACTACTTCTGATCTAGACTCCCCCACCCTCTCTATCTATGTAGATCTACCCTTCTCAAGACTTTCCATATTCACATCTATCTATATGCATATCAAACTAAATACATGAATCATCAGTTTGCAGGGGGGGGAGCGTTAGGTGGGAAAGATAAATGATTCACAGCGCAAATATTCAGAGTGATTCATTGTTTAGCTTCTCACTCCAGCCTAAGTAGCTGAAGCTGTCACAACTGATGAGCATTGCTTTTTTTAAAAAATGGTACGTGACTCTAGAAGAAACCTCAGATTAAATTGTGTACTTTGCCTGAGGCTGCAGAACACAGCTCTCAAAAATTAAGACAGGTATAAAGATGTTAATTACAAAAGCATACTTTTCCACAACCCCTCTCCTCCATTTGCTGGTAGGCATTAGTTGCCCAGATTTCACTGTATCCAATGGACAGGATTTCCCTCTGTGCGATATCTGTTTTGCTGCCTAATGGATTAAAGCAGAGAAGCTGGTCCCTGAGTGAAAAGTTCTCCATCCTCTTTATGGAGGAAAGCAAAGCTTTATGGTATAGCACAGGGGTCCCCAAACTAAGGCCCGCAGGCTGGATAAGGCCCGAGGGACTCATTTATCTGGCCCACGGTGACCCCCGCCACCCGCTGCAGCCGTCTGCTCTTACTGGCGTTGCGCGGCTGCCCACTTCTGGGCCGGAGGAGCACCAGAAATAGCTTGGTCACATGTGCAAGCGCAAGAGTTATTTGCGCATGCTCAAGTGTTATTTCCGGTACACATCTGGGTTGAAGGAGGCCTGTGCACATGCACACAAGCTATTTCCAGTGCTCCTCCAACCCGGAAGTGCGCCAGAAATAGCATGTACGCACACGTATGGGCACGCGCTCCCCCGCCCTCTGGCCCAGTGTGCGATCGGCGCTGGAAACACCGGCCCGAGGCACAGTAAGTTTGCTGACCCCTGGTATAGCACATGTGTGAGGCTGCATGTCGGCATCTCCAGCTGAAGGAATGTCAACATCTGAAGCAAAATCTGACAAGGCTTGTGCCCTATCCCCCAGAAAGATGCTGTCAATCAAAATTAGACAGCTGGAACCAGCAACAATGTTGCAGTGTAGTGTTAAGGGGTTGCAACAGCTCAGACCAAGCAAGCGGGCCAGGGAGGGTACATTGGACCAAAACATAGAATGGGAGGGCTAGGAGACAGTGCTAGTCCAGCTGCAGATAAACCAGAGTAGCTTGCTCCGCTGGGAATCCGCTGACTAAGCCAAGGCCCCTATAAGTCCCCCAAGAGGGTGTGATCCTAAGGTGGGGTGGGGTGGGACCAGAGAGGGTGAACTTAGCCACTGAATGGGATTTGGGGCTGGTGCAACTTCACACCAGTTTACCTTACACCAGTTTGCTTTATGCCAGATTCCTCTGCGTAGAATTGCTGCGTTAGAGGTTTGCTGTCAAGTAACCAGTGCATAAATTTTGTGAAATAAGCTCATGCCAACCACTCTATATAATGTGCCATTTTCTAAGAATGTATCATTCCAATGTAAGAATGCACCAGACCAATGGTCCTTCTTGTTCAGCATCCATTTTCCCAGATGGGCCAATCAGATGCAGCAACAGCCATGGCTGCTTACCCTCAGGTGGCACTCAGCCACATCCTGCAATTGAAACTGGACCTTTGTGTCTACAGTCATACCTCGGGTTGAATGTGCTTCGGGATGAGTGCGTTCAAGTTGCGTTCTGCGGCAACCTGGAAGTAACGGAGCGCGTTACTTCCGTGTTTCGCTGCTCGCACATGCACAGGTGCTCAAAATGACGTCCCGCTCATGCACAGAAGCGGTGAAAAGCGACACACGCATGCACAAATGTGCCATCGCTAGTTACGTTTGCTTCTAGATGCGAACGGGGCTCCGGAACGGTTCCCGTTCACATCTAGAGGTACCACTGTATTTGCATTTGCTGTTATTTGCTGGTGGTTTGCTTGATTGGTCTCTGTCCCCAAATACAAGGGATATGTCTCTTTGGGATGCTTAAACAACTAAAAACAACTTAGTAACCATCTGTGACCAAACTGCCCTCCATACTAGCTTCAGAATCTGGCACAGCAATTGGGACCAGCTGGGTCAATTGCCTTACTGAAACCCTTTCATATGCAGTATGAGTAGCATTTGGTAAATGACTCTTGGTTAAGGAGTAGACCTTACTTGTTGCAATCACACACGGAGATGCTTGTAGAGTAAGAAAATAGCAAAACAGTGTATTGTGGGGAACACATCACTTGGATACAGGGCCCAAGACATTTTGGCACCCAAGAGGACCCACAAAATGGTACCTTCCCTTTCTGAAAGGAAGAACGGGTGATCTACATCAGGAACAAAGAGGGAATAAAGATCTTCATTGGGATCTGTTGCCCCTGTGGATCCTGCCATCTAAAGCGGTCACCTCACCTCAGCTCTGCTTGGATAGGAAGGTTTCTAGCTTTACTGTAACTAGACTGGAGAAGACAAAGTCAGCCATGCTTGCTCCTTGTTTTTCAGAAGCTGACTCCAAGGTGGCCTCTCATCTTGAGGTCCAAAAGGAAGGTGTGAGGAAGAGGAAGTTGTAAAAGGAGTTGTAAGCTGTATCAGTTTAACATCAAAGAAATAGAAAGGCTGGCTCAAGAGGTTAAAGATACAAGGACAATCTGGGAATCTGAAGGCCCCTAACTCTATGTCTTGGGACGCAGGTGGCACTGTGAGTTAAACCACAGAGCCTAGGACTTGCCGATCGGAAGATCAGCGGTTTGAATTCCCACGACGGGGTGAGCTCCCGTTGCTCGGTCCCTGCTCCTGCCAACCTAGCAGTTTGAAAGCACATCAAAGTGCAAGTAGATAAATAGGCACCACTCCGGCGGGAAGGTAAATGGCGTTTCCGTGCACTGCTCTGGTTTGCCAGAAGTGGCTTAGTCATGCTGGCCACATGACCTGGAAGCTGTACGCTGGCTCCCTCGGCCAATAAAGCGAGATGAGCACCGCAACCCCAGAGTCGGCCACGACTGGACCTAATGGTCAGGGGTCCCTTTACCCTTTAACTCTATGTCTTAACCCATGAAAGACCCTCTTCAACCTGAGTTGCATCCAAACTTCCAACAACAGTTCCCTCCCCCTTTACCATAGCCCTGTTCTCTCTCTCTCTCTCTCTCTCTCTCTCTCTCTCTCTCTCTCCATACAATGCCATCAGAGGCTGAGAGAAGAGAGGAGGTGCCTGGTAGCTGTTTAGTAGCTTTGCTCTCTATAAAAAGGGCAATAACTCTCACAGAGAAAGAGAAATGGAGTACTGATGAAAATCACTTCAGATAACGTCTTGTTCCTATGCACCCTCAGGACAAACTAGCCTACAGCTTCTAAACTCTTCTCGAGACTGTCATGTTATTCTGAAGAGGAACAGCAGAAGTTAACATCAACGGATGTTAGATTATCATAGCGGATATCAGTCGTAGCACAAAGGAAGGTGTCGTTAATATCATAGCTTAATCTTTTGAAGGGACATAACACACAAATTCTGATAAGAAAGGGCTGATAAAAAAGTGCCTCTCTACAGAGCTTAGATGTAGAGATGGCAACCAACTTGGATGGTTTTCAAAGAGGTTTAGACAAATTCATGGAAGATAATGTGATCAGTGGCTACTAGTAAGGATTGCTATGCCCCACCAAGCACAGTTTGACTTCAGCCAGCGCCACCTTCCTCCTTACTTGCAACCCATAACTGCCTGCTAGCTTCCTACTCCTTGAGACTCAGTGTTGTCCCATGTGGAAAGAACTCCGAAGGGAGGAAGATGGGGACATTAGCAGAACTGGTTGGCTCTGCTGCTCATTGTCTCTAGTGCCACCTACTGTTAGCCTCCCTGCCTTCTGCCCTGCAAGTCTCAGTGTGTGCTCTCCTCCACCGCTCTCAGAGCAGCTAAAGCCACATGAGAGACTTTTAAAACTTCATCACGATAGGAACAATCCCATTGAAACTTGCAGCAGAACAGCTGTAAGAAATGTGCATAAGAAAAATGAAGGTCACAGTCGCGTTAGGTTAGAACTACAACCCAAAAATATTGTTGCATGCCACCCCTGTCTCTGAACAGTGTGAGATTTCAGGGGTTCCAGGCACTTACTCAGGATTCAGAAATTAGGCACAACAGAGGCTATGGTGCCTTTATGATATATGGTTTTATTTACATGTATTAGCAACATGAACCAAGATGGAGGGATTGCAAAGCATGCACATCCTATGAGTGTCTGGCTTCCCCCTTAAGGGCAAAAATGGATTCCAAGGACAGCAAAAATCCATCCCCTGTGCATCTGAGTTCCAGCCTGTCACCCCCCAGCTCACATGGAGTTCTGTCCCTCCTTCTGCTTCTCGCTACTAACTGACTCCAAGGACCTCCCTGCAACCTACATCATTCAAAGTTGAAACCCTAAACCTGATGTTTGCCTCTACCCACTAGCACCCAGCTAGTGATGGACCACTGTTAGCTTTTGCCCACTGAAACGGATTATAGAGATGAGGTGGAGCGGCTGACAGAGTGGTGCAGAGCTAACAATTTGCTCATAAATACAAGGAAGACAAAGGAACTTGTGGTGGACTTCAGGAGACAGAAGAGCAATGTCCAGCCAGTTTTGATTGATGGGGTCTGTGTGGAGAGGGTAACAACGTTCAGATTTTTGGGCATTGAATTACAAGAGGATCTGTCCTGAAGTGTCAACACAAGGGGGCTTGTGAAGAAGGCGCAGCAGAGACTGTATTTTTTGAGAATACTAAGGAAAAACCATCTTCCGCAGAAACTGCTGCTTGCCTTCTATCACTGTGCCATTGAGAGCGTGCTCACTTATGGCTTATGTGTGTGGTACGGAAGCTGTACTACCCAGGACAGGATGGGGTTGTGCAGGGTTGTTAAGGCAGCAGAGAGCATAGTTGGCTGCCCACTCTCCACCTTAGAGCAGATTTATGCCACAAGGTGCCATAGGAAGGCACTGGACATAGTAAAAGATCCATCGCATCCTGGTCACTGTCTCTTCGAGCTCTTGCCGTCGGGACGGAGATACAGGACGATGAAGATAAGAACGAGCCGTCTTAAGAACAGCTTCTTCTCCAGAGCGATCTCGGCCCTGAATGGGAAGCCCAGACTTTGAAAGTCATCTAATCTCCCTTGCTGTATTAATCTGTATTGTTTAATTAGTGTTTTTATGGAGCAATCAAGTAATTTCGTTGTCCCTGAAGGGGGCAATGACAATAAAGATATTATTATTATTATTATTATTATTATTATTATTATTATCATTATTAATCTAACCTTGGTTAATTCTAACTTTTACTAAATTATGGGAAGGATCTGGCACCCGGGAATTTAGGGAAATCTGACTTCCCTCAAACACGTCACAATATATGTAATATATTGGGGAAATCTAAAAAGATATTTGCTAATGCCTGCCGAAAAGACCGGTCAAAAAGGCATTGGTGTTGGCATCAGATGAGTTTCTTTAGAGAAGACATTCCAGAAACAGAGCACCACCACCAAGAAGGCCCTATCACAGGTCTCCCCCTGGCTCACCCCTGAAGGCAGTGTGGGATCCCAACATAAGCCTCTGGGCAGGATTGCGTGGGAGCATTCTGAGCCAGGAAGGTTGCCAGGGAATAGCTTTTCAGTTCAGAATAATCTATTAATTACGAACTGGACCAATTTCTATTCCAAATCAGGGAATATCTATGAACTTCAGGAACAGCAATAATTCTCACACATTGGAAAGTGGCTGCGTATACACCACACATTTAAAGCACATCCCCTGCCCCAAGACTCCTGAGAAGTATAGCTTACCCCCTGACAGAGCTACAATTCCCAGCACCCTTAACAAACTACAGTTCCCAGGATTTTTTAGGGAGATGGGCTTCAAACGTATGGTGTGTAAACAACCATGGCTTCCCCCAAAGAATCCTGGGAAGTACTGCTGCAATTCCCAACACTCTTTGGTTCCCAGGAGTCCTAGTAGAAGCGTGGTTGTGACCAACATCCTATCAACCCTGTATCATGTGGTTCTTTTAGAATGCAAGGCATATGTACATGAAGTTCTGGGCTACTGAATCTTCTTGTGCAGGCAGCCTGTTGTAGAACACTGAGCCAGGAGAAGGCTTCTAATCCCACTTCTTATTTATTTTTATTACCCAGCAGAAAGCTTGGCTGATGAATGCCTCCCTAGCTCCTGCTGCTGTGAGATACAACAGCAGGTAAACTGCAGTCAGCAGCTCATTCTGACTTCATTCTGAGCTCTCCCTTTGCACAACCCACATGTCAATAAAAGTCCCCCCTAGCCATAAACCACGCGGCAATCAAATGGAAGCCTCCCTTGCTTTATTAACCCCACAGGGCTTTAAAATGCCCCTACAGGAGTGGAGATGAAGATGTGGGCAGAGAGAAAAGGAGAAGGAAGTGGATCTATGAAAAAGAGAACATATAATAACAGTATTTTTTAAATGGTGGCAAGGTTGCCAGCTTACCAAGGGGGGCAGAATGCACCCTGGTCTGCTCTTGTGCCTTTCACTGCAACCTGAATCTCAGCAGCCTCAGGAAATGTGCTTTTCATAGCATGGAAATTAATGCGGCCACCTGCCACAGCCTGTATGCTAAACTGCTATGAAAGGTGTAGCTGCAGAGGCTGACTCAAAAGTTGGCACTCTTAGGCGATGGTGGCAATAAATCTCCTACCTCTTCCTCTCACTCCCCCACCAACCCCACACACAGAGAGAAGGGGGGTAGGGAGAGGGAGAGAGGGAGAGAGATAGCATTGGGGTATTTGTCTGGAATCTTCCACGAATCTAGCATTCCATTCAATGGCTGATTCATCCCTTTCTGAAACACCCAAGCAGGTTTAGTAAACAAGCAAAAATGTAACACACCATCTGTAGTGTGGTTTGCTTCTCTCACTACCCCCTCCCCAGCCCCGCATTCCCAGCTATGATTTTAGGAGGATGAATTTGCTGTGCCCGCCAATAAAGAATCTGGCTTGGGCAATGTCACTCCAAGTTTTCACTAGGGAAGGAGAAGCTGTCGTTCCTGGGAGTCTCATGTGAGATATTGACCAGGGTGCAGAGCCTAGAGAGAATTGTCAAAGTGCAAGTAGATAAATAGGTACCGCTCCAGTGGGAAGGTAAACGGCATTTCCGTGCGCTGCTCTGGTTCGCCAGAAGCAGCTTAGGTATGCTGGCCACATGACCCGGAAGCTGTACGCCGGCTCCCTCAACCAATAAAGCAAGATGAGCGCCACAACCCCAGACCTAATGGTCAGGGGTCCCTTTACCTTAGACCTTTGTATCATAGCTTACCTTCCAACCATGCAAAGGTCAGGTTTCTACACATCTGTCCTTTCTCCTGCCAGGCCAGCAAGGGGCATTATCACAGTGTAGCAGGAACCCCCCCCCCCCCCCATCATTCAGTTTGTACAGACTTCACACACACTCACACTCACACACTACATACACACACTACACACTACACTTCTGTTATAAATTCATAGAAAATCAACCATACATCAGATTTGCACTGTTCCACTTTTATTTTACTCCATGAAGGAAGGACTACAAAATGGGGAAGGTTTGATACAGGCCACCATAATCCCTTGAGCATAACAGCACATCCACAGGAGCCCTGCCCAGTTGCTATGCCAACCCTGATGGTCCCAGACAGAAGACAATCAAAAATCGCAAAGAACTTGCATATGGGAGTGGATTCAGCATGATCAGATTTCCCTCACGGAGCAGGAAACTGCGACTACCTTTTGTCTTCAGGAAATGACTCATGCGGAAGAGGAGAAGGGAACCAGCCAGGTGAGAGGACACTCAGGTTACCACCACAACTCCTCCCTCAACCCCTCCTTTCTGTAATGTATGCATGATGTTTCTGGGGGTGGGCTTGACCTAGAGGAGGGGAATTTCAAAAGTTTTTATAAGGTCTTGCACACCATTTTTCTGTGCCTTTCCTCTCTCCTGTGAGTGAGGGGAACACCCTGCTGCAACAGTACAATAAAGGCCAAGCCTACAGGCTGCTGATTTGCTCCAATTTACTCTGGTTGGTGTCTTTACTTTTTGTCCAAGGGGGACCTCGGATTTTTCCGGTAACAACAGGTCAAGGACAGACAGCCAGAAGCAGGCAAGGAGGATGTGATCTCTAGGAAGATTTCAGAGGGCTAATTAGAAGCCTACATTTGGCCCTAGGGCGTCTGAGTTTCCCAACTCTGCTGTAAGTGTTAAACCTGATTAATATGCCTCAGAAGGGTTTCAATGGATAGCTCACCCTGTTACCCTGTTCACAGGTTCATTGTGGGATGCTTTCTATATATACACACACATACATACCATATTGGCCTGAATATAAGCCTCACTTTTTTTCTAAATTCAAACCATGAAAAGTTAAAGTGCGGTTTAAATTTGCGACCTTACAAAAATTGGCTTGTACGATATCACTACTGAAACAGACACACAGTAAAACGGAACAGGTGTGAGTCCCTGCAGAATTTTAAGGGAGCGGTTTATATTCGGGTATTGTATTTTTTTTTCTTTGCCCTTCCCCTTGAATTTTAAAGGTGTGGCTTATATTTGGGCCAAATATCCATAATTTCCACAGTTCAACCCATGCTCAGGGCAGCTTGCAACCTGAAAAAAATACATAATCGTAACATAAGCTAGGGCTGTCAAAAGCAACTTTCAGGGTGTCCTGGTTGTTACTTTTTGAAATATGGCAATCTTAAGCAAGAAACAAAACATTTTAAAAATATATACAACCAGCCCAAAAATAAAAAGCAGTCCCAACGAAAGAAGAATGGATACAAAAACTTTTGGAATATGCAGAAATGGTGAAACTTACCAGAAAAATAAGAAATCAAGATAACAAACTTTATATACAGATATATATATAGAAGAATGGAATTGGTTTATTGAATATTTACAAACAAATTGTAAACAGATAAGAATATTGGCAAAATTATTGCAATAACCTGCAGTTTTATAAGAGTATATATTTAAAGTAGATGAATAAATGAATAAGTGAATTTGGAATATGCAGAAAATACAAAAAATAAATTTAAGGAACTGCAGAAAGAGGGGGAAGGAAGTCGAGTTTCAACATTTTAAAATGATTGTAAAATTATTGAATTGTATAAAATTGTAAATCATAATTTTTTTAAAAAAAAATACACAACCAAACTGAACAATTTCCACATAAATCACAACAAGATCTGAAAGAAAGATACAAAAACCCAACAGCAACACACCCACCCTCAAACATCACCCCATCCCAGGAGTCTGTGTAGCAGCCTTAGTTTTTGTAGCTGGAGTCAGTCACGGCTCCACTCTCTCAGGCCAGGTGGGAAAAGGCCTTCCAGGATTCACAGAATCATAATGAGATGATCTGAAACCTGGATAATGTGCTTTATATGTCCATCTCAAGCTCAGCACTCCTTTTCCTTCAGTCCATTTCCTGCTCCCATGATTCAGTCTCTTCGGACAGATTTCAGAGCTAATTGCAGTACTGAGCCGCTAGACTTGCATGCTCTGACCTCTCTCTCCTGGTGGTTTTGCTGGGGGATCTGCACGCCCCACCAAGGAATATCCCTGTGCCCTTCGTATCACCTTTGCACATGTACATCTACCAAGGGGCAAATGGTAATTAAAAGAACTGGGGTCTATTTAATTACTTTCCAAGGTGAGATTGCCTGACAAATTGAACCTAATGGAAGGGAAGGAGTAGCTGGGGATTTGGCATAATGTAGACACACGTTGTCTACATTAGAGAAAGAAGAAAGAGAAAGAGGCTTGTTGTTCTAATTAGCTGGGGATTCTGCCAGCATTCAGATCAAAATGAAGTTGCATTTCAGATGGGAATGTAAATGTACGGGGTGGAGTTTGTGTAAATTTCACCACTTGTTCAGACACTTATCGTTCTGAGCACAGCCTTTTAATGCCTCTGCATTCTTTCAAACGATTGTGTAACGACACACTCAGAGTTGCATCCAAGGTTGGCTGCATTCGTACAACAGTTTGTTCCATTTCCATAGTACAGTTGAGCTTTCACGCGATGCAGAAGACACTTCCGGAAACCTAGCAGAATCTAATGAAAGTTCAGCATTCATTTCTGCGTTAATTGCTTCCAGAAAACAATCATTTCACAACCCCTTTAATCCCCAAAACTGGTGGGAGTAAAGTGACAAAATTTGGGATGGCATGCAGTTGTTTTCTGATGTTTTCATGGGGGAATCATGGGGGAACCAAAGAATTCGTGTGTGGAAGGGGCAGGGGAGTCGTAACATTGTCCAGTACCGTTCAATGTTGTGCCACACCATGCCCACCGGTGTGGATGAAATTAAGCATGACCTGATGGTATATTGGTCAAAAAGCCACAGTCCCACAATGCAAGAATAAAGTAACAGAACAGAAGTCCCAACATTATAATCAGGGAAACTGACGCAGTATTTTCTACCTCTGAATTCATATTTGGTCCTACTCAGGCTAGACCCATTAAAATTAACTGACGTGACTAACTTAGATCCCTTAATTTGTGTAGTGGTTAAGAGTGGTGGACTCGTAATCTGGGGAACCGGGTTCGCGTCTCCGCTCCTCCACATGCAGCTGCTGGGTGACCTTGAAGTCTCTCAGCCCCATTCACCTCACAGAGTGTTTGTTGTGGGGGAGGAAGGGAAAGGAGATTGTTAGCCGCTTTGAGATTCCTGAAGGGGAGTGAAAGGCGGGATATCAAATCCAAACTCCTCCTCCTCTTCTTCTTCTTCTTCTTCTTCTTCTTCTTCTTCTTTGTAAATAGCACTGCCCAGAATTCATATATACTCCTTAAACAGCCTTCCTCAACATTCCTCCATCTGTTTTGGAGTCCACCTTCCATCAACCCTGACCATTGGTATTGTTGGCTGTTAATGATGGGAGCTTGTGTTCAACAACATCCTCAGTATACCAGTTTAGGGAAGGCTATTCTAGACCAGTAAGGTTGTTATCTGCCCCCAGTCAGAGGAAGGGCTGAACATTGGTGGTAGAGCATCTGCTTTGCATGCAAAATGGCACCTTCATCAGCCACCACTGCCCTCACAGAGAGAAGCTCCATGACTGAGACCTTTATTGAGAAGTGCAAGGATGCCTTTGATATCTGTTCTGAATGAGCCTCTGGCTTCTTCCGAGGGAGAACAGCTGGCATTTTACACCTTTCCACCTTCCTGGCTACAGCACACATGGATTTCCTGGGAGCAGAAGAAGACTTTGGCCCCATGACTGACGCCTGCAAGTTTTCCACCCTCAGTTTTCTCCTCCCGCCCCAGCCGTAATTGAGAAAATCACCAGCAATCAGAGGAAGTCAGCTGCGCTGAGACCATAATGAAAGAGGGCTGGAGCAGCTGTGCTACATCTCTGCACAATTATCCTCCCTCCGCCTCACTAACTAATAACAGTCCCCAAGAAGAATAAGCCTCACCATGCCTGAAATGCCTCCGGAAAGGGGGTCCGGTTCCCCGCCAGGCCTGCTGCGGAAAGTGGATAGCACTGAAGCAAGAGGCTTTTCTTTCTTCCTTCCATCATCGATAACAGGTGTCAAAATATTGGGGGTGGGGGGTGAGGGGGAAGAGGACCAGCCCATGAGCCAAGGGCACTCATGTGGCAAATAGCAGGAGGGAAAGACTTTCTGAAAGGCGTGGAGGCCAGTCGAGGCAGCAACGCAGGCGGAGGGTGGAAGAGGAAAATGGCCATTCCCCCCCCCCCCAAAAGCAGGAAAATATCAGATTTCACACCATCGCCTTTCCCTCTGTTCCGTTCCTTTATCGCAAGGGCTAGCCAGTGGGCCTTTGCCAGGCAATCTCTTTCGCCCTGCACCCCCAAAAGCACACTCCAATTCAGGAAGGTTTGCACAACAAGCACCATTGTAATGATGGGTTGTGCATAGGTGAAGAACATTTTTTTCAGGGCAAGGGCCACATTCCCTTCTGAGAAACCTTCCAGGGGCCACATGCAGTGAGAGGCAAAAGTGGATGGAGGCCAAAGATGGGCGAGTGAGTGTGTGCAGAAATGAGCCCACTGTGCAAAGGTAAACTTTGCATCCTTTTGTGAGGGACTGGGCAGAGGAGTGGCGAAGGGACAGGGGGGAGGAAGAAGAAGACAGTATAGATTTACAACAGGGGTTTGCAGGAGGTCACAGCTCAGAGGCAGATAAGAGGGAAAGTTGGGAAATAATGGGAGAGGAGGAGCAGGCAGAGACAGAGCAGTAGCTGGCTGACATGTTGCCACCAGAAAGCATTCCAGACCCTCCGTCTCCCAGTACCTGGCGAACCTTAAAAGTAGGAGAGCAAAGAGCTTAAGACAGAGGACACGTAGCAGCACCCGTAGATGAGATGAAAGGGGGGGGGTAGAGATTCACTAGAGACAACACCTTTATCCAAGAGGCTGGGTTCTATAGCCTCTCTCTGTAAAGTTTGAAATAAAAAAGGATGGTAAGAAACTTTCCCTTGTCTTCATATTTTCCTGGGCAATCAGCCTGGGGCTGCTGACAGCATCCTGACACCATTGCTCTGCCCACTTTTGTCTCTGCCCCCACAAACCTCTGGCACATGACCTCTGTGTCCCTCAGGCCAAAAAATGTCCCTCACCACTGCTCTAGGGCTTGCCTGTTCCTCTATGCTTAGCTCAGTGGAGCAGTTGGCTATTGCCAGAGATCATGGGCCTTGAGCAGGGAGAATGGAAAAGATGCTTCCTTAAGAAGCTTAATTGCATGAGCGTTGATGGTGTCTGGTGGCTGGTGGCTACTTAGCTGCCAGACGCACATGCTTCTGTTTGCTTGGGGGCTGGCGAAAAGCAGTCTGGCAGCTGTGTGGAAGAGAGGAGCTGGTTTCAAAGCTGGCTAGTGAGAAGGAGCCTTGGGGCAGGAGATGCTGCACTATGCTGTTGTTTTCAGGGGACCTGAGGCTGCATATTTGGAAATAAGGAGCGATTACAACACTCTGATAGGTCTTCTGCATTGTCTCCTCAGAAAGCAACTGACTCCGGACAGCTCTGCCCCAGGAACTGGAAATGTGGGAAGCCACGAAACAGTATATTGTCTCCCAATCAGGAGTTTAGTGCTTGTTAGCTTCCTCCTCCATCAATAACAAAAATCCCATTTACTCTAAAGAGATGCATCTCCGGTCTGTATTGGAGGCAGGAAGAAAAGCCTGTAGATGTACATCTGTATCAGCAGCGTGAAGCCTGTATAAATCACAGCGCTGTTATCAGGGGTAAAATTAGCTCCTGTTACTGACAGCATCTATCACTCATTCCTGCTCTAATCTCTACCATGGGAAAGATTTACAAGCAACTGATGAAAGAGAAAGGCGGGGGAATCAAAGGCATACAGAAGGGAGATGGGGGGGTTGGACAGAAAGCAGAGATAACAAAAGTATTTGCTAAGCCAGAAGAAACAAACAAGCGGGGAGGGGGGGCGATTACTAGAAAAGAGGGGATCGTTATCACACAAGATTATTTTCTCTTAACCTGTCAGGCCAACTGTCTTTGAAAGAACCTGTCAAAAAAGCATTAAATGATCAGACTGAGCACTCTTCCAGTTTTGTGTGTGCGCGCGTGCGCATGGAGAGAGGGTTTGTCCCACGACATCTCACAAGTGTATTCCTACAAGTTCACTCCTATGCAATGCTATTCTCCCCCCCCCAAAAAAAAATGCATTTATTTAAGAGAATGTTCATACAAATGCATGTATTAGTGAAAATAACATACAAGAATGCATTATGTTAGGGGAAACCACCTGCAAAAGATCTCAGCTGCATGCAAAAAATGCTGGCGAATCTTCAGAAATTTGCTGCAGAAATGTCAGGAACTAAATTTCAGATTGGGAAAATGAAAAAGAAATAAATGATGGATTTGTCCATCCTTATGTAAAAAAAAAATAAAAAAATTAAGGTCTTATATATATCATAAATGTTCATAAATGTACCAACCAAGCACGTACATAGATATGTGGACCACATGTCTGGTGCAGCACAGGAAGACCATCCTGAAAGCATTTTGACTCCCAAAATGTTTTCTCTGCAAGGAGGGAGGGGGTGAGGGAACCTTCCCATTGTCTCAGGAATTGGGTAATCACCATAACAAAGGAATGGCTAGACTACCAGGAAAGGCAATCAGATAAGGCATTATCAGTTAACCTGGCAGACAGGAAAAACGACATTCAAATTTCTATTGTAGACCACATCTTCTGTGGTGTATGTATGATGTATGGAGGTGTGGTCTGGAGCTCCAGGGAAGGCAATTTAAAATGTCTATATAAGGGCAGGCACACTTTTGTTCTGGGTCTTCCTCCTTTCTCCTGTGTGGGGGGGAGCACACCTGTTGCAACAGTTAATAAAGATCAGGCTTACGAGCTGCTTTGCTTCTCAATATTCTCTGGTTGGCCTCTGATATTTTCTCCTACCAATGGAGAACCTACAAAAGACTCTGTAAGGGCTCTTGTGTCTCCCATAAGGGAATAAGGGCAGATTTTGTTTACAACACTTACCTTCTGTACTGTTTTTTCCTGAGAGTACTCAAGGGTACCCAATACCAGCACCTTCCCCTCCACCCCATATTCAAAGTGTGGCACTTACTATAACAACTTCAAGGTAAGTACCGACAGCTTTTTTTCTTTTTTAAAAGCACTGCTTAAAGGTAAAGGTAAAGGGACCCCTGAGCATTAGGTCCAGTCATGGCTGACTCTGGGGTTGCGGCGCTCATCTCGCCTTATTGGCCGAGGGAGCCATCGTACAGCTTCCGGGTCATGTGGCCAGCATGACTAAGCCGCTTCTGGCGAACCAGAGCAGCACACAGAAACGCCGTTTACCTTCCCGCCGGAAGGTAAACCTATTGAAGTAGACCTATTGATCTACTTGCACTTTGATGTGCTTTCGAACTGCTAGGTTGGCAGGAGCAGGGACCGAGGAACGGGACCCACAGCGGCACCCTGCTTACCTATGCACTGCTTACCTATGCATAATTATTCAGAAGTAAGTCCCTGTAAGTTCAATGGCAAGTGGATACAGGATTACAGCCGAAATGACCAAGTTTTATGGGTTTATACATGTTTGAACAAGACATTGTAACACGCACGGGAGGGAGAGAGAGGGGGAGAGAGAGAGAGAGAGAGAGAGAGAGAGAGAGAGAGAGAGATGCTGGGTGTATAATGAGATCATGTATGCTAATATCCAGTAATACAATTTTTAGGCAGATAATGCCATTTCAGCATTTTCCCCTTAACATCGTTATTGATGGACTGACTTTGCACGAGTCAGGCAGAGAATAACCTTCAAAGGTTCTCTGGGAATGGCATGGAAATTAAGGTGATACTTGGGCTCATGTATCCTCTGCTATGTGTGGTGTTGAAATGCTTCACTGTCAGGTAACATATAGATCAGAGGCAAATGGAAGTGAAAATCAAACACATATCTCTCTGGTAATAATAATAATAATAATAATAATAATAATAATAATAATAATAATAATAAATTTTATTTATATCCCGCCCTCCCCAGCCGAAGCCGGGCTCAGGACGGCTAACAACAATCAAATAATCAAACAATCAAATAATCCAACATTCTAAAAACATTCCATTATAAAAATTAATTAAAATCAAATTAATGGCAACTGTTAAGCAAAATTCTGTGCAGGTTGACAGAGGAGGGAGTCAGGCTGGGCCCTGACCAAAGGCCTAGTGGAACAACTCTGTCTTGCAGGCCCTGCGGAAAGATGTCAGGTCCCGCAGGGCTCTAGTCTCTTGTGACAGAGCGTTCCACCAGATTGGAGCCACAGCCAAAAAAGCCCTGGCTCTAGTTGAGGCCAGCCTAACCTCTCTGTGGCCTGGGACCTTCAGGATGTTTTTATTTGCAGACCATAGGTTCCTCTGTGGGGCATACCAGGAGAGGCAGTCCCGTAGGTACGAGGGTCCTAGGCCGTATAGTGCTTTAAAGGTTAAAACCAGCACCTTAAACCTGATCCTGTACTCCACCAGGAGCCAGTGCAGCTGGTATAGTACCGGATGAATGTGATCTCGCAGCGAAGACCCCATAAGGAGTCTCGCCGCCGTGGTATAGTTTTTTTGTTTGTTTGTTTGTTTTTGTTTTACTGCTTTATTCCCAATGCCAAAGGAACTAGCAGTGGTGCTTGGCATCCAATGGAACTGGTAGGGCAGAAAAGAGGGAGGCCACCAGTAGATGGAGCCAGAGCCAATGACAGAGGGAGCCAACTAATTTCAGGTTTTATCTTCCTGCTCCCTGCTGAGTTCTAAAAGAAACAACAGGAAGTCTAAGGAGGAGGAAACTGGCAGCCCAGGGCCACTACCTGGACTGGTTTAAAGTGAGAAGGAAAGCAAGTGAAGGCTGGTGGAGGGTAGACAGAGGCTGGTGGGGCTGGACCCCAGCTATGCAGATAAACCAGCCTTCAATGGGAAGCTAGATACAGATAAGAAGGAAATGGAACAAGTACTGTAAATTTAAATTAATAGGCAGCTTACGGATGCAATCCGCTCAAAATGGAACGCTTCAACATGCATTGGGAAAGAATGTCTTGGCCCACCCTGTTCTGCTAGTTTTCTACTTAGGAGCATTTTAATGGAATATATTGAAATTTAAATAAATTCAATATGATTTAAACATGAGATACACCACAAATTCTGCTGCATGTGATTAGATCACGTCAGTGGCTGTTGGCATGCCAGTCTCAGTTGCCACAGGAATACAGTCATACCTTGGAAGCCAAACACCTTGCGAGTCGAACGCTTTGGCTCTTGGTTAATCAAAGCTCATAAATAGCTCTGATTGTGCGGATAGCTCGCCTTCAGCGGCCTCAACTTTTGTTGGAGGGCTCTGTGTTAATTCGAGAAGCCATTCATCAGGCACGGGAGGAGGATGGCGGGAAGAGTGATATTTGCCAAAAGTGGTTTGGAAATTTCTAAATGGAGCAGGCAGCATGGAGAGAGCCAAGATGGATCTCTCTGTTAGAAAGGGCTATGTGCGTAGGCTCAGTGCCCACGTCTCGGTAATGGATGACTGATGTACTCATGGTACGGCAGTGACAATCAGAGAGGTAAGCTATGTGTCTCTTCTTTCCTATGTTTGTTTAAGGATACAGATTCACACAAGAATGTGGTTTTAATGGCTAATAGAAATTTTGCATGGATAGACTACAGTTTGATTACAGCTGAGCTGAAGTGTTGACTTGCAGAAAATTTGGGGCTTTGTGGGAGGTGAAATATCCTCCCTTCCCCTCCCCCCAAAATTGCAACTGTTAGAGCTATACACACACACACCAATCTGAAGGATTTTTTTGGCATAGCATAAGTGTTGGTGCTGACCTTTAAAGCTCTAAACGGCCTCAGCCCGATATACCTGAAGGAGCATCTCCACCCCCATCACTCAGCCTGGACACTGAGATCCAGCTCTGAAGGCCTTCTGGCGGTTCCCTCACTGTGAGACGTGAGGTTACAGGGAACCAGACAGAGGGCCTTCTCGGTAGTGGCACCTTGTCCTGTGGGATGCCCTCCCATCAGATGTCAAGGAAATAAGCAACTATCTTACTTTTAAAAGACATCTGAAGGCAGCCCTGTCTAGGGAAGTTTCTAATGTTTGATGTTTTATCTTGTTCTTAATATCCTGTTGGAAGCCTCCCAGAGTGGCTGGGGAAACCCAGCCAGATGGGTGGGGTATAAATAATAAATTATTACTATCATCATCGTCATCTAAACTTTGGGGGTTTATATTCCCAAACCTGCTGATTTCCAAATGCTTCTCCAACATGAGACACCACATCAGGGCAGTGGGTTCCTCTTACTGAGACACTTAGGTCTAAGTCCCACCCCCTTCCTATAGAAGTCCCCTCTTGAATGGCAAACTATTCTATTCTCCATAGCAGATCAGAGTACGTCCAGTAAATCAATTCCTAGTCCTTCTGGTTTCAGAGGTAAAATTTCCATTTGCTCTGGCTGAGGAGTGCTGCAACCCGCACAACCGGTTTGTTTTCAAAATGCTTTAGTTCCACAGGACTAGAAAATCTAAATGAAAACAGATTAATATCTAGGGGGCCTATGGTGGCTCAAATACAGCAGGAAGGGCCAAATAAAATAACAAATGTACATCAGAAGTGGGGAAGACCCAACCTACGAGCCCTGCTTCATCTTAGCCTGTGGTGTTAGGTGCTGGATCCAGTCTCCTGTTTTCATTTTATTTAAATTTATATATTACTGGCTTGCCAAGTGGGCATACACACACACATCTGCTGGGAAAATAGTGAGAGATTGTTGCCTCATTGAGGAGGAAAGGAGCATTTTTCTTGAGCTCAACATTTTCACACTTTGGAGTTCAATTCATTTAGTTGTTTGTTTATTTTGTATCCCTTGCTTATAGCGTCTTGCATCAATTTTCAAAAAATATATTAATTCTATCCCCTAGGGGCTCACAGTCTAAGGAACTTAAATGGATTTAGAGGACTCAAATAGACCAAACAAAATCAGAAAATGACATTGCATTTATTAAATGTCATTTAATAAACAAAGAGTAAACAAAAGATCTATTTTTTAAAACAATATTCCTAAACACCTGTACTTCACTGTAAATAACCTGCCCAAATAGTTATCCAGAAAACAGTGCCTTTTGAAAGCAACCACCAACTGAATTATTAATTTCACTTATTAATCACTGCCTATGGATTATCTCAAAGCAATTTCACAATGCAATGAAAACACATATAACACAACTGAAGCTATAGAAACAGTTTACACAATAGCATACACAGAAACATTAAAAACCCATTCCATGTCTAGAAACACTTAAAATTACTGCACATATAAAAATTATTTCAAATCCAACATAGACACTGTCTGGGATAAGAATCTACACTTAGAAATCTTCCTGAATTAGCAAAGTCTTTAACATACACTCTGAGGACAGCAGGTACAGTGGTACCTCTGGTTACGTACTTAATTTGTTCCGGAGGTCCGTTCTTAACCTGAAACTGTTCTTAACCTGAAGCACCACTTTAGCTAATGGGGCCTCCCGCTGCTGCCACACCGCCAGAGCACGATTTCTGTTCTCATCCTGAAGCAAAGTTTTTAACCCAAGGTACTATTTCTGGGTTAGCGGAGTCTGTGACCTGAAGCGTATGTAACCCGAGGTACCACTCATCTGATATGTAATGGCACAGTTCCAAAGGTAGGTGTCGCTACACCAAAGACATGGTTCCAACACCTGCATTTGTAAAAGAGGTGGGAACAGAGTTCAGTCTCAAGTGATCAAAGAAATGCCATCAACCTGCACAAGGTGCTCTGTAAAAGGTCGCTGCTGTTCATGTGCAAATGCAGATCACGGAGGCCTAGTGCAGTTCTTCTTTTTTTAACAGCTTGGCAAGGGGGAGAGATTTTGTGCAAAGAAACAGCAAGGAGGGGGCATGCTTTTCCCGCTGAAAACACACCCACCCAAATGTCTTCCCACAACACCATTTTAATTATGTATTGTTGAAGTTTTAGCTAAGTCAAAGGTGCTGAATTTTTTCACTCCTCCATTCCCTCTGTTATGCCTAGGGATGGGAGAATCTGACAGTTTTGATTTTGTTCAATTTCTCATTTCACCCAATCAGTTCTCCCCTTTTTATGTCAGTTTGTGATTATTATTTTTTAAGTCCTCATGAAAATTCAGCAGTATATTAATGCAAATTTCTTCCAAAACCCGTTTGGCCCACTTTGCAAATTGATTTCCCCCTGCATAACGTGTTTTTGTATACTATTTGTATGCAGTGGCATAGTGTGGGTTGTCAGCACCCGGGGCAAGGCAAGTAATTTGCGCCCCCCCCCCCGCTGCACTGTCCCTCCCCCAGATAGTCCCTCGCTCTCTCTCCGCACCGCACCGCACCGCACGCCTGGCACCCTCCCCTCCACAGTGGGCGGCAACCCGGCAGCTCGGATCAGATTCGCACAGCCAGCACTGCAGTGAGAGAGTGTGAGTGAGCCAGGTAGGGGCAGAGAGCTGCGAGTGCGAGTGCGCCCCCCCCAGATGTTGCGCCCGGTGCGGCCGGCCCCCCCTGCACCCCCCACGCTACACCACTGTTTGTATGCACACTTTACCCTAGTATATGTGTTTTTGTACACATTACTTGGCTGGAGTACTGCATCGCAAAATTCAGGGAAATGCAAATTTGGAAGGATGGCTGTATTTTTGTTCCTGCATTGTTTCAGAAAGGGTGGATTAGGTAGGTTCCCCTTAAAAAGAGAACTGAATCTAATCTCCCCACCCCCAAATCCCTAGCTATGCCTAACTGTGTGATCAATGGATCAGGTGCTGCAGATTCTCTCCCTTCGCCTGGCTTCCTTGCCTCTGTCATTTCTCTCCCCCCAGCCTTCCACAGGCTCCCCAGCCTGGTTGGAAAGGAAATAATTGGTGGTGCTTTGCAATGGTGGCAGAAACAGTGACGGATGCTGCCCTCTCAGCAGATGAGTGCTTTGTCTATTGTTTCCAGAGGCTTCATAAACAAAGCCATTAAAAAAAAAATCTCATTGGAGTAAGCTCTGGTGGACCTAGCAAGGCAATCAACATAACCCTCATTTTGTCGGAATTAAATCAAACCTACTGAATAGTTATGCTTCACCAAAGAAATACACTTAGCTCTGTGGGCGCCTTCTCCTTCTCCAGGATGCATGGCAATAGGGCCCCAGGTCGTGATCACAGCACAGGAATAAGGAGCCAGCTTTAAGAAACCACTAAATACAGTACTAATTGGGTTCAGCCCATATGTGAGAGAAGGAAGAAGCAGATTGCCGGACTCAGAGGACTAATTTTGACTCGGGGAATAAGCTGTACCAGTCTGTAAATGGGAGGCACGAGTATGACTGAGTACATCTCCAGTGCTAAAATAACCTTCACCTGCTCCCTGCTCCCTTTAAAAGTAAATATCTGTCTGTTACCCCTGCAACCTTAGCAAACATGGGACCAGGATAGTTGGAGGCAATTACACTTCTATAAATCTACCCACCATCCTCAGTTTTAATTCCTGCTGGAAACACTGATAAGTTTGGGGAGGGGTCACCATGGGCCAAATCACAGGGACTTAGACATCATGAGAATCTCCATTAGCAGTTATTCAACAAAGATGTAAACCGGGGCGGGGGGGGGGCTCCTGCTCATAGTTCACCCTTGATATTCCAGCAACCACTGCCAAGAGCAAGACAATGGTTCTCCATCTGTTCCTGCCTCCTCCAAGTAGATGGAGATCATCATTTATCTACCTTGAGGTGCCCATCTGCCTTCACCTTTAAAAAGATGTGGGAGATGCAGTCACAGAGGGTTCAGAAGGTGTGTACACACAATATGTTGAATGAGTGTACAATTGGTGTACACAAATAGTAAAGCACTACACGCATGTAGTTATTCACATGTAACATGTGTGCAGTCTGTGTAGTCTGTACACAAATAGTAAGGCTGTACACTCATACTTGTAACATTTAACAGATGTAGTGTGTGTATCTGTGTACACAATAGTGGAACTGTACCAAGTCAACAAGTGCACACTCTTTCACACAAAGACTTAGACATGTGCAGAGACCTCTTGCAATTATGTTCAGGGTACATGTGTATAAGCCTAGGATCTCTGCTTACAGCTGTCAGAAAAAGGGGCTTATTAATTATTACCCAGCAGGAGAATCCAGATAATTTCTTTTGCCTCAAAATAGTCAGACCAGTGACAATATAACCTCTGTCAGGAAAAAAAAGTCAAGGAGGAAGAATATTTTCTTTTATAAAATAAATTAAACTTTCTCTCCATATTTTCTTTGTGATGAATGGAGACAGTTCAACTGGCAGCATTTTCCTAAGAGTTGAAAAATTAGACAGAAAAGCTCCGGAGACACAATTTGGTCATCGATCATCCTCTTTTCTCCCCTTCATCTTGAGAGAAGTCATCTAATAGCGACATCCTTGACTAAGATTTAAACAACAGTCATTCCATCAGAGATGGAGAGACCTGACTAGCTTCCTTAAAAAGTAGGGGAGACACACATATACACACACACACACACACATTTAGGAGTCTGGCTTTCAGTCACCAATGGACATGTTTTGAAAAGGGGGAGGCAATATTTTTTCCATAAGGTGAACTTCAAGAACTTCCACATATTTTGGGACGACAACTTCCATCTTTCCTAAGATAGGAAAGAGGAGAAACCAACTTTAAAAAGTTTGCCCATCCTTTGGTGGTAGAATTGGTTAATGTAGTAGCCACCACGTGCAAGGATGGGAACCTCAGGCCCTGGGGGCTGAATTTGACACTCCAGTCTTCTCTATCATCCCCTCAGAATTCTTCCCTTCTCAGAAACCTTGTGAGCTCCAGATGCCAGTGTTGCACAGGTCCAGAGCCAACAGTGGCCAGAGCAATCAATGTGAATGTTATCTTTGGAGATGTCGTGGTCCTCAAGGGGACTTCTCAACAGGGAGTCAGGAGGACTTGGTGGCAGAGCCACTTGATGTGACTCTAACACCACTTTCCATCAGCGGAGTGCACTCCACCTCCAAGGAAACACCGGATTGGATAGTGAGTCAGCCATGTCAATGTCTTAGACTACACCTAACCATGTACCTTAGAACTCTGTCTTGGCACAGCCTTGACCTTATGGAAAGATAACCTGTAACCTCGCTCAACATCTCAAAGGCTGATCGTGTGCCTGTTCAAAAAAAGACAACAAAATGACAATGTAAGTATGCAGGGGACTGGCAGGGCTCTGAGGGTTGTGTGGCAGAGGCAGGGAGGCAGATGATGATCCAGGAGAAAGGCTCGGCAATTTATAGGGTTTTGTACTGTTGGGATATCCAGATAGAGCGGTCAAGTCCAACACTTCCTGTTTGCCAGACTGGGCACACAGAGGAATGTGGCTCCAACAAGGGAGTACTTCCTGTCAAACCTATGGGAGCCACATACACCCCTGGGTGCAACCAGGTAGATGGACATGACCTAAATAGAAGGCTGGGTATGTAGCCAGTCTCCTCTTGGCTCTCTTGATCTTCTCTCTTCTGCTGTTCATATGCTTCCTGCACATGGTTCATCCATAACATCCATAACAAAAGATGTAGGCCCATGTTGTAAGCCTGAGGCATAGCTCAGACTTCTGTTCTCTTCAATCTAATCTACAGAATGTGCCTGTTACTGCATCTTAAGCCTGCCTTCCAATTGCTACTGAATGTGAACTAACTGTGAGTAAACTTTATTCTTATTTTAAGAGGACTTTTGTGTTGTTATTGTTTGAAGAGGGAAATAAGGAAGAATCCAGGCTGCACTAAGGCATCCTGGATTGCTTCATCAGGGACTCAGCTACATTAGTCAAAAAGCAGTGTTTTGAATGCGTTATAAACATGCAACCCCAGATGGCACTGCAGAGTAAAAAAATAAAATCTATGCTATTTTCAATAGCATTTTTCTTTTGTTATAATGACTTAATTTCTGGCTTATTTATAGCATTTTTCCTGTGTGTAGATCCACCCCCAAAGGCTGAAACCAACTATCAACAGCTTCCTACTTGAAGCAAAGGAATGCTCTCTGCTCTACGCCCACTAATGTGAGTAAGGAAGAATAATATCTAACTAATATATCCTCTCCTGCCTTCCATATACATTCTTGCATGTACTACGTGGGAGGCAGGAGCCAGAGCTGGAGGAAGGGGAAGAGTCAGAGCAGTCAGAGATGGGGGAAGAAGCTTCAGGATGTGTCAGAAGTGGAGGAAGAGACTGTTTCTGAGAGGGGAGGGCTGGTAGAATCCCTTCCATCCCCTTCCCCGGGAGAGTCTTGTAGAGGTAGGCACAGTGGCAACTTCCTTGCAGGAGAAGTCACAGGTGGCTTGCACACACCCCACCAGGTGAGGGTACTTAAGTTCGGGTGGAGCCATTGTCACACTGTGGTTCCAACAGTCCAACACAGAGCAAAAGCCTGGACAGGGGATGCCAGCTACTTAACCACCAGAAGCATGTGCTTGTGTGTGTGTGTGTGTGTGTGTGTGTGTGTGTGTTCTGGGCACCTTAGGAGCTACTATAAGTGTGTGCTTTGTCAATAAAGAATTAAACTAGCTGCCGTTTGTCCTCATTGGGCTGGGTGTGCTTAGGACAAGCACCAGACAGTGATCAGCTTCTAACGCAATTAACAAACCCTTGCCAAGTGAGTCAATAAGAGCACTTCGTCAGCCCATAATAACTCTGGAGGGTATAAGAGGAGCCTGCCACCGTAATGCCTTTAATTGTCTTTAATGTTTCATTAAACACAATTAGATGCAAAACGTCAACTGCGCCATTTGTTGTGGCTTTAATTACGCAAAGGGCAAGATATAAGAAGATTTGATTAACCCCCGTGTTTGTTGAACACTTAGGGGAGATACCCCCTGTTAAAACAAGGATTTTTTGAGGCTGGGGGAAATGACACAGGCAATGCCATCAATTTTCTAACGATTTCATGGCTTCCCCACTTTTCAGGAGGTGAACACCAAGACAAACTTGTAGCACCCAAAACCCCTCACTGAGGTTCATTGCCCTCATTTTGTGATGGCTCCTTTTGTTACAGATATACCGGGGTGGGGGGGTTTCATGCATCCACCTAACTACCTGGAATAGATGCAATGGAATCAATGCGCCAGGCTAGCAGGTTCATTAATTTTGATGGGTCCACTCTGAGTAGGACTTAGTTGGCCATGGTCTTAGGTGTTGCATTCCAGATGTTGCAGACCACAGCTCCCTCATCACCCTTGACCATTGACCATGCTGGTTGTGGGAGATGGGAGTAAGAGTCCAGCAACTCTATAACATCAGGAGGGCACCATACCGACTGCCCAGGGATGCAGGGGGGTTGAATTGAGAGGCTGCATGCTTCAATTATGCATTAGTCCCTAGGGACAGACAAATTAGTCTACATCCATGTCATGTCAATTTTTTTGTTCCCTGTAATAATATTTCCATCCTGTTTCTGCATTAATCTGCTCATTTTAAATAAATAAATGCAATTTGATACAATTACACTGTTTAAAAATTGCATTTAAAAAAAAATGTAATTGAAACTAAATACATGCAAATGTCCTTTAAAAAAAATTAAGTGTGAGCTTCTATTAGCAGAGGTATTACATATTTTTCTTACAAAATATTAATTCCTTCAAATATTTCAGTATATTTTATTTGAGCTGAAAATTGTGGCAGAACATTTGGAAAGAGTGAAAGCTGGTGGGCAACCAATTTCCAACCCACACTGTAGTCTGCAGGCGATGCATTCCTTGAGGGACAGATCTGCTGCTCCTGTGCATCCTGCCACCCGAGGCAGTTGCCTCACCTAGTAACCATGTCTCCACTGCCAGAGGAACGATGTCTCATGGGTGGGCAGAACACTGTTGTGCTCATGCTGTGCTTGTGAGCTTCCCATTAGAGCATCTTGTAGGCCACTGTAAGAACAGGATCCTGGACTAGATGGGCTATTGACCTAATCCACCAGGCTCTTTTTATTTTCATTAGGGACATGCTATCATTGGCATTGACAAGATTTCCTCCATTCAGTGCTGGTGGGAGTCAGTGAGGTCTCTTTCAGTTCTGTGATTCTTCCATTCTCCAGGACATGTGGGGCAGGGATTCCACTGACCAGAAGGACCTATATACTGTATGCCTCTGTGTAAATTAATTACCAGACATTGGCTGTGATGCCTGGCAGTTGCTGCTTATGTTCCTTCTCACCAACCAATTCTTGCCACCCACTTCTTGCTCACTTGCTGGGAACAGTGCCAGGCAGGCAAGCAAGGAAGTGGGTGTTCCTCCTCTTCACTGTCATTGCTTGCTTGCTCACTTTCCCTGGCTCAGAGGAAAATGGTAGGCTAGAGAGCAAGCAACAGTGGTGAGAATCAACAGGCATGTGAGTAAGGAAGAGGGAGAAATCCATTTAGTTCATTTTAGCGGCAGCTAAAAAAGCCAATGCAATTCTGGGCTGCATCAATAGGAGTATAGCATCTAGATCAAGGGAAGTAATAGTGCCACTGTATTCTGCTCTGGTCAGACCTCACCTGGAGTACTGTGTCCAGTTCTGGGCACCACAGTTCAAGAAGGACACTGACAAACTGGAATGTGTCCAGAGGAGGGCAACCAAAATGGTCAAAGGCCTGGAAACGATGCCTTATGAGGAACGGCTAAGGGAGCTGGGCATGTTTAGCCTGGAGAAGAGGAGGTTAAGGGGTGATATGATAGCCATGTTCAAATATATAAAAGGATGTCACATAGAGGAGGGAGAAAGGTTGTTTTCTGCTGCTCCAGAGAAGCGGACACAGAGCAATGGATCCAAACTACAAGAAAGAAGATTCCACCTAAACATTAGGAAGAACTTCCTGAGAGTAAGAGCTGTTCGACAGTGGAATTTGCTGCCAAGGAGTGTGGTGGAGTCTCCTTCTTTGGAGGTCTTTAAGCAGAGGCTTGACAACCATATGTCAGGAGTGCTCTGATGGTGTTTCCTGCTTGGCAGGGGGTTGGACTCGATGGCCCTTGTGGTCTCTTCCAACTCTATGATTCTATGATCATTTAAGGTGAAATTCCCAAATTCACACTTAAGCGAGGCACAGACTGAAACCCAGCTCTCCTTTGAAATCTGCACTTCTCCAGATCCTGTGGTTGCAGATCTCCAACCCAAAAATGTATACCCCCAAAAATGGATAGATTAGTGAAAATAAGATACAGAAGTGTATTATTTCAAGGAGAAATTGCCTGCAAATATGCATATACCTGCAAAATTGTGTCCTAAAACATTATGCATGCACACACACAATATACAGTAGTTATTCACTTGCTCCCTCTGAGCTTGACATATTTGGTTTCCCCTATCTCCCCAGAACCATGATGTTGTCATACACAGTGGACTAAACATGGAGTGCGGGGAGAGGAGAGCACATGACAGGAAGTGAATCTGGCTGAGTCTGAGTCTGCCTATCAGCAATGTGGCTCTGTGATCTTAACCCCTTCCCATCATGCTAACCTGCAAAAATATGCATTGTTAGATTTGGTGGCAAATCTCCCACAGAACTTCACTCACTCCTTCTTCCCTGGCAAAGAAGGGACATTATTTTGTGGTTCACCTCAGGCACCAAGGTACCTTGGGCAGGCCCTGCCTTCTCTGCCCATTGTTCATATTCAGTTGAGACTGGTACCCATTGAGACTGGTGGAGCACATTCCAGGGAGCCCTGGAAGGAGGGAGGCTGTTGGGGAGGTTGGTTGAGGGCAGACGGAGACTTACTTGCCTCACTTGCCCTAAAGGACTAGTCTCCACTGCTCATATCCTCCTACTCCACCTCCTGCATTTAGCCTCTTTGGGTTTCCATCCCTTTCCCCAGCAAGAGTGTTTTATATTCCTGTGTAGCAACGTTAAAGATTCTAGCCTAACTCAAAGTGACAAGAGTGTCTGTGCAGGCTGGGGACTCCGTGGTATTATTAAATGTGCACCTCAGAGCTATTTGGGGAGGGAGGAAGAGAAAACTCACCAGGGAAACATATCTTAATTTGTCTCCTTTCCAATTACATCATCAGTCTTTCAACATTCTGTTTTCCCAGAGATAACGCTCTAAATAGTTCCATTAAAGCAGATGGGTGTGGGATTTATCTCCGCCCCCCTCGGTGACTCCTGTCACCATCCCTACTGTTCTATTGATCTTCCAAGAAATGAACTGCAGTATAAGCAGAATGCAGTAATCCAGGCAAAGATGGAAGGTGACTCCACACATTATACGGCTGCAGACCTGTTTCCTGCAGCCACAAGGATGCTTGGCAGGGAGGGGCAGCCAATCCCAGTGGAGTCTAGTCCATAACGGCAAACAGGGCACTGCCCCATCAACCTCAGCCTGCCCTCAGCCATCCAGAGGGTGGCACTGCCTGTGGGCTTCCTCCTCCTGGTCTCAAGGTTGCCCTTGCAGAACTTGGCAATCAGGAGGGTAGAGACATAATTTGAATGTGTTAACTCTGCCTGTCATTGGCTGTGGGCCTGCATCATGGCTCCACCTACCATTGGCCTTCTTGCCTTCCACCTTTGGCTGTCATTGGCTCTGGCTCCACTTACTGTCAGCCTCCCTGTCCCTACCAGTCCCAATGGACATCAATCACCACTGGCCAATCCTTTGGACCATTTCACACATTGCATTGCAACAAACCAATGTTTGCCATTAAGTGTGTTGTCAACTAGAGATACAGGAGGAATTGGTTTGGTTCACATTTCAATGTGAACCTGCCTAGTTCATTGGTTTCTGGATTAACTTACAGATTGGAAAGCAGCTATTCATCAGATCACACACTTCTCCAATTTTTTGCTGAGCAGTTCAGCCCCAACCCAAATGTGTGGAAAATGCATATTTCGTGGGGAAATGCATGCATAAACGTGTGTTTAAGGAGAAAGTGCATTGAAGAAGTATAAGCAATTCATATTTTAGGAGGAGAATGCATACAAAATTCATATAATGTGCTTACCTTAAGGGAACGTGCATACAATTTAAATTTTTGTGCCTTAAAAAAAAAATCCACCAGAAAAAGTGGGATGGAATGAGCATGTGCAAAATTGACCTGGAATGAAAACAGACTGCTCTGCCCATCCTTACTCTCAACAAGGAGCTGTTGCCAAGAATTTACTCCTAAATGAGTGTCCATGATTTGAAACACAAATGCCCCCTCCCAATTATGTCCCCCATTCACGAGCAGCAAAATTGGAGGGAGGGATCTCACTAAATAATTCTTCTGAGGGAGGACAACATTCTCCCATTTCTTTTAGGGGCAGGTTGGGACACTATCACAAACAAGTGGGAATACAAAGAAGGACTGGGCTGCCAACACAGCAGCTCTCTGAAGATACTGGAACCATCAATGGTGGCAGGGGGGTTAAAGAAAATGAAAGGCACCATCCCCCCACCCCCCAAAAAACCCTGGTGTTGCCCATGGATCTGATCAAAACTCATAGAAATGATCTCAGGGTGATGGGTGAAAAATAACTAAGACTACAATCCTAACCCCACTTACCTGAGAGCAAGCCCCATTGGATTCATTTGGAATTATTTCTGAGCAGACATGAGACTGTACTGAAAATGAATAGTTGATTTCTCAAAACATGGTTTGGGCATGTGTGATATTTCAGCGTCTCTGTGGCATCCGTTCGGCTTGGTTGGTGCTTTCTGAACCTACCATGTGAAGGGCTCTATTTTTGTCCAAGAGGTTATCGCAGAAAGGCCAGCTAGAATATCCTTCAGTAATAAAGTGAATTACTATGATATTTGACCCATAAGACCAGAGATATTTTGAGTACCTTTAAGATACGCTGTAAACTTAATTTGTCAAGCAGCAGCAGCTGCTAAAGATAACACTCCTGGTGAACTTAACTTGTGATCAGCCACAAAGGAACACTCAAACACTGTCAAAGTTCCCCCACCGTTTCTAAAATATACAGGCGTGTTTTATGGACACAAGCTTTTCAAGCATCCTGAGTTAGCTGTTTGACTCACTTGTGCAAAATGTGTTTGTTTTCTGTCTCTAGAGAGGAGCAAAACAGATATGGGTCTCACTAGGAGGAAGGGTAAGAAATAAATTTAAAATACAGCAGGATCCTGAGAACATTATTTGAATTTCTGCTGAAATTAGTGAACATGAGGAATTGTTATATATTTGGCTTGTGGGTGTAGGGCTGGAATTATTCAGTTTCAGGAATTTGGACAGCCCAGGAACAAAACCTTTGAGCATGCTTAGAGCAGGATAACTGTTAAAAACCTGTGGTGTTTGTATGTGTGTGTGCTATTGTATCACCAACCTTACTGTATGCTTGTGAA
Source organism: Podarcis tiliguerta (assembly GCF_965153285.1). NCBI lineage: Eukaryota > Metazoa > Chordata > Lepidosauria > Squamata > Lacertidae > Podarcis > Podarcis tiliguerta. The sequence continues at coordinate 33,578,009 of NC_139549.1, read as the reverse complement.
ACATGGACCACTTATAAACACCATCTCCAACTCCTCGAAAGATTCCATCAACAGTGTCTCTGAAAACATCAACAATCATTGGACAGGTCCTGTTGTGCGGATGCCTGATTATCATCTTCAAAGCAACTACTCTATTCCAAACTTTAAAATGGAAAGTGTTATGCTGGTGGTCAACAAAAGAGGTTTAAAGACTGTCTCAAGGCAAATCTAAGAAAATGTAGTATAAGCATCAACAATTGCCTGCGAGCGCTACAGTTGGAGAACAGCCTTTACCAAAGGTGTCATGGGCTTTGAAGACACTCAAACTCAGGACGCAAGGGAGAAACGTGCTAAGAGGAAGGCACACCTGGCAAATCCACACCATGATCAGCTCCCGCCCAGAAACCAATGTCCCCACTGTGGAAAAACATGTGGATCCAGAATTGGCCTCCACAGTCACTTACGGACTCATTGTTAAAACCATGTTTATGGAAGACAATCTTACTTGGCTATGAGTGATCGCCAAAGAAGAAAGTGTTCGTTCTACTTCAGTATCTTGAGCACAGTCCAGCTAGGACTCCTTGCTATTGCAATGACTCACACCAAAGGCTTGTCTAGTCCAGCATTCTGCTCCCACAGTGACCAATCAGATGCCTGTGGAAAGCCCACAGGCATGATCTTCGTGCTAGTCAATGAGTTGAGTATCAGTTCAATTCATACTTAATTTCACACACACACAACCCCCAACCCACTTGCTCAAGCACCTCTACGTCCAGATGACAGCTGATGGATGGAGGGGAATCTGGTGGAGGTGGGTCCCTCAGCAGAGCAGATGTAGTGGTCCTGCTTCCTTGCTCTCACTCTGCTGTTGCCTGATGGAATGTCTGCTGCCTAGTGACAGCTCATGGAAGGAGGAGCCAGATAGAGCTGGTCCTTAGCAAACTAAGTCTAACTCTTCCTTCGATGCAGCCACATTGCATCCTTCCTTGCTGGATTCTGCCCTACATTGCTTCCACAATCTCACAGACAGCATGCTTTGTATATCAACACCTTGGTGTTTGCACAGAGCTAGTAGATTGCAAAGTTATTGTGTTCCATTGTAGTCTCTAAACAGACTGAGAAACAGCACGTATGTGTCACACAAACTTTGTTTTTGCTTCTTCTGCTGTTGTTGTTTGCTCCCCTGCATATGGAGGAAAACCATCAATCCTCACCCCCTCCTCTTCACCCAATCACAGCTCTTTCAGTTGCCACTAGCCTATCAGTAACAACAGTCAACAGAGCCCCCAAGGAGATCTTGCCAAGCCAGTTTCTGACAGCCAGTTTATTTTGGAGAGGGATCCATGAGCTTCTTTCCCCTCCACATGCAATCTTGCTTTCTTTCATGAAGTTCTTCCTCTTAGGTTTGTCTCCAGCTTAGAGATAATGGAAGTGCCAAAGCCTGGGGGAATGGAGAGAGGAGAGAGAAACTGCTTTAAAAAAAATTTCAGAGCATCAGTTAAATAGCTTTTTCTGAACTGCTTTGGTTAGCTGCAAAAATAACATCAGAGGTTATTGGAGGTAATGATGTCAAGTGATTGGCACCCGGAATCAGCTGTTTCAGCAACCTCCTTTGAAGGTGCTCCCTAATGCAGATCCACTCTGATAAGTGCTGACAGAGAGCCTTGCTTGCAAATGAACCATCAGGATCCCTTTAAGCTCCCAATTGTTCCTTTGCAGCCATGCCCATGCTTGCCTCATATATGCCTTCAGCTGTGGGGTCTGGAAAGCATGGTGTGGGGGGCCAAATCTGGACCTTTTCCAGATCTCAATGGGCCAAAGGTTCCCCACCATCGATGTAGACGACACTGTGCTATCTATTAAATCATGGGATTATAGAGTTGGAAGGGACCATGAGGGTCATCTAGTCCAACCCCTGCAATGCAGGAATCCTTTGCCCAACGTAGAGCTTGAACGCATGACCCTGAGACTAAGAGTCTCATGTTCTACCAACGGAGCTATCTTTGGATGGTCCATTGTTCTGATGTGGTACAATGGGTGTGGCCTGGGAAGGGGATGTGTTATTGACAATTCATGAATTGGGACCACGTCAACAAACAACGGAACCTTCAACAAACCTCGGAGAACAAGTGCTACTGTACTATTAAGGGCCGAAGTGAAGAAGCTCAGGCCTGGGGGATCCCACGCACCCTCAACAGGCCCCAGTCCTGGCTCACACCCTCAGGTGCTCTTGCCTGGTTGGGCATACCATAGTGCCTCTCACTTGCCCAGATAGAGAAAGAAAGGGGTATGTGCAGGGACCTCTGTCTTTTGCTGGAATGTCAGATCCTCCAAGTGTCCCTATTTTCCAGGGACAGTTATGGTTTCTGATTTGATCCTGGAATGTCCCGCTTTCCCTTAGGATGTCCCTATTTTCATCAGAGAAATTTTGGAGGGTATGGTAGGACAGCCCTATTTTCCTTGGAGAAATGCTGAAGGATATGGAGTTATGCGACTCCTGAGCCAAGGAGATAAGTAACTATACAACCTTTAGAAGACACCTTAAGGTAGCCCTGTATAAGGAAGTTTTGCTAAAATGTTTGATGTTTATTATGTTTTTATTTTGTAAGCCTCCCAGAGTGGCTGGGGCAAGCCATTCTGTCAAGGAACTGCCATCAGAGCGGGAGGCGGAGAGGAGGCTCCCGGACGATGGTGGAGAGGGTCCTAGTAGAAGGAGGGATAGCCCATCCGCTGGGGAAGGTAATCAGCGTAACACCAGTGGGAAAGGGGAGGAGATAGAGGAATCGGAGAGGTGGCTCCAGGACTCTTCGCAGGAGACCAGCGGAGAGGGTACGAGCGCTCCGTTGCCCACACCCACCTTGCGCAGGAAACTTTCGCGCAGGCAACGGGGGAGGAGACTGGGCATCAAACAGCTTCTATGTTGGAAGCTGTTTAAGAAACACCCACTGACGGATTCTGCCAGCGACTGAGGCAGCCACGGCTCTTGAGGCTGTCCTGACAGAAAGGGTTCACCCATGCAACCTAGCCAGGAGTAAAGGCAACTTACGCACGAGCAACCCCTAGAACCATTACACATTCAGATGGGCAGGGTATAAATAATAAAATTACTATTATTATTATTATTACTACTACTACTACTACTACTACTACGGAATAGGGCATCACTATTTTCATCAGAGAAATGTTGGCGGGTATAGAATGTAAGCCAGTTTATACTTGTAAACTTTTGCCTCTGGCCCCACCCACCACCAGCATGCGGCCCCTGGAAGGTTGCCTGTGAGGCAATGTGGCCCTTGAGCTTTAAAAAGTTTATCCGCCCCTGACGCAGAACCAGCCTTTGGAGCAGAGAAGCACACCCAGCAGATAGCCCCAAGGTCATCATCTGTGCACATCAAAGAGAACAACAAAGGACAAATGAGTCATTTGTGCTGCCATGAGCTTGTTCCATTAACCCAAAAATGTTGAATTGTCTGGGGTGGGAGTGGGGGAACCATGAATCTGATTCCTTTCCGAAAACGGAGCGTTTGCTTCACGTTTAAGTGGTAATAACTGAGTTTTCTATTCCCAGGGGTAGGCGCTTTACTTTGAAAGCAAAGATGTCAGAGTGAGTTCAGCCTCCCAGCTTGATAGATTTAAACGTGGCCGATGACTAACGAGGCCCGCTGCGGTACAGATTACTGGTGTTTATACAGCTTTACGGAGGAAACTCGTAAAGTGCTCTTTAGATGAAATCAGTACATATTTGCACATTAACGTAATTTAATCATAATACTCACATTATCACTTCACTCTCAGCAGGGGGGAGGGGGGGCCAAGCATGCATTAGCAAACACAGAGAGAATTCTGCTTCCATTTCTAGACTAATTGCAGGAATATACTAGGGTGTGTGTTTTTCCCCCCTTTCATGTGTTTGTTCCCAAAATATTTTTTAAAAAATTAAATTTCAGAGACAACAGAAACATCTAATCAGGCTTTTACTCTAAGTGGGAATGGCTTCTCTACAAACTGGTTTCAAGCAAAAGAGTTTGCAGAAAGCCAGTTCTCTTAACAGCAATGTTTTCTGCCACCAAAGAATGAGTCAACCCAGGGAAGGGCTGCGTGGGACTATGTATCAGTTTCAGGCAACCCTTTTCACCCTGAGGCCCACATTCCTTTCAGGGTAAGCTCCTGAGAGCCATGTGCCTGTGGGGGGGCATGGCCATGGGCAAAAGTGGGCAGCGAATATCAATCATACCTTTGTACAGTCGGCTAGTTTCTACACACTCAAGCCACCCCTCTCTATCCTCCCTCCAGGCAAGCAAGAGGCCAGGCAAAAACACTGAGGATGGGCTAGAGGGTGGGCTAGAGAAAGTTTTGAGGACCAGATTGTGAGACCTGGGGCACCACATTTTTCCCTCAGACCTGAGGTTCCTCATCCCTGCTAGGTATAAAGCGAGAGAAGATGCTTCCCTGGCCTAATTTCCCATCCTATGGCCCCCTAAACAGGCATCTCAGGGGCAGAGGATACATCAGATCTCACTCTCTGAAATTATTACTATTATTATTGTTATTGTTATTGTTTTATTTGTACCCCGCCCATCTGACTGGGTTGCCCCAGCCCCTCTGGGCAACTTTCAACATATATGAAAACATAGTAATACATTAAACCTTAAGAACTTCCCTATTATACAGGGCTGCCTTCAGATGTCTTCTAAAGGCTGTATAGTTACGTATCTCCTTGACCACGGATGGGAGGGCTTTCCATGAGGTGGGCACCATTACTGAGAAGGCCCTTTGCCTGGTTCCCTGCAAATTCACTTCTCACAGTGAGGGAACCTCCAGAAGACCCTCAAGGAGCAGAGGTGCTCCTTCAGGTATACAGGGGAAAGGCTTTCTAGGACATAAGACAGCCACCTCCAACTTCAGAGAAAATGGGCACTTCCATATTGTTGACTTCTTTGTGGGAGGGATTCACAAAATCCAGCAAATTCAACTTCAACAGCAGTTCTCTGGGAGGCCTTGCACAACGAACTCCCTTCCCCCTTGCAACAAGGAAACTGATAGGGAAATGCATTGGAAAGTGTGGGGTGACATTTTATTTGACACAACACCATCTAACCTCCCCACAAACAAAACAGAAAGAACCCTGACCTAAATGCTTCTTTCACACCTCATGTAATGTGCAGAGCCTGGGGCATGGCTGCCAAGGGCCTTGGTCCTGCACCTTCACACAATGATCATATGTGATGCACCCAGTGATTTATTTTTTTAAGGTGCCAGCATGACATGAGTGGTGCTGTGGGTTAAACCACATAGCCTAGGACATGCCGATCAGAAGGTCGGCGGTTCAAATCCCCACAACGGGGTGAACTCCCGTTGCTCGGTTCCTGTTCCTGCCAACCTAGCAGTTCGAAAGCACGTCAAAGTGCAAGTAGGTAAATAGGTACCACTCTGGTGGGAAGGTAAACGGCATTTACGTGCACTGCTCTGGTTCGCCAGAAGCAGCTTAGTCATGTTGGCCACATGAGCCGGAAGCTGTACACCGGCTCCCTCGGCCAATAAAGCGAGATGAGCACCGCAACCCCAGAGTCGGTCACGACTGGACCTAATGGTCAGGGGTCCCTTTACCTTTACCTTACTCACCATGAAGCTGTTACAGTATGTACCACACTTTTAACATGGGGCAGGGAGGTGCGTACCCCAGCGGGGTACTGGGAGCACCCATGAAAATTGGCACAAGAACAGATATGAATTTGAGTAAGTCTTTGAACTGACTGTCAGGTTAGAATAGCGGGTTACCTGCAAACGCCTAGATTCTATTTCATCGGAACAGAGAAAGATGGTGTCTGCTACCTGAGGAGGACTTTTGGATGGATTCGGCATAAATAACAGCGTGTGAGGATTTAATGCAAACAAAAGACTTACCAGCTTTTTTAAAAAAGGGAGAGCCATACAAAGTTCACACAGAAGCATAATACTGCTTGCTTCAACTCACCTGTGGAAACAACTCAGAGGCTATTAAGAAGAAAAAGGATAACAACAAGAAGATTGAAAGATGGGACTGGTGAATACTAAAAGCAGCAGAAATATGAGATGATCGGACCCTACTGAACTCGAAGCATGGGAACCCCCAACAAAAATTTATAATTTGGCAAAATAGTTGGACTTTATGATATGTATTGGTATAATTTGGAATAATTGATGTGATATGATTGGATTGTTAAAATGGAAAACTTAATAAAAATTATTATATAAAAAAAAGAATAGCGGGTTGGCTGTGCAGTCCCTCTTGGCCCAAAGACAGACAGGGAAGGTGCCTGGGGATTGCTTGTTGTTGCCTGGCATGGTGACTAATTGATCAGAACAAGTTGCAGAGCTGCTTGAAACATCAGGGTTTCAAACTGCAGTCTGGAGTCATTTGTGTGCAATCAGTATTTGTGACATGTTTCTCCTCCTGGGCGTGATTCGAAATGGCGCACAGGATAAATTTGTTGTGCATGCACCGGAAGCCATCCTGAAGACAATAAAACAAGGTGAGGTTCAGGAACCCAAGACATAGCATGTTGCTGAAATGAAATGCCACCATTTGTCATCTACAGGATAACAGGAACCACAGGGTAGGAGAAATGTAAGGAGGAAATTCACTCTATCATTTCACAAGTATGCCTAGTGGGGCAGACCCACACTCACACCCCGCTTTAGCCAAATCCAAGGTTCTGTTTCAGAGGTGGGGAATGTCATGCATAACCTTCCAGGGGCCACAGTGGGTGCGGCAACAAATGTGACTTTTATCTTTGTACAGTAGGCTACAGTCCAGCCGCACAAAAGCCAGAGGTTTCCACATTTACATGCAAGCAAGTAAGAGGAAATAATTTAGTCCAAGGACACATTCCGGGGGGGGGGCGGGGAGAGAGATGGCCAGTGAAGGGTGTGGCCTGGGGAAGAATCGTGGCCTGAGGTCACTTCCAAGGGCCAGATAAAGAGACTTGGAGAGGAGTTGCAGTCCAAAATATCTTGCTGGAGAAAGCTGGCCTAGACTATGAACTTTGACCAGGGAGACCTATCTTCAAACCCCCACCAAGCCATGAAGCTTACCCTTATTATCTGATTATATTTATATTTTATTGTATGGTTGAGTGGGTTTTTGTTAGGGGCTGGGCTTTTGTAGGGTGTCTTTATCCATTAGTGTTTCTGGGGTGGTTTTGTCATCTGCTGTGGAGACTTGGGTAGGGTTGCCATATTCTAAAAAAAAAAAGTGAAAACCCGGACACAAAGATTTCTGAGCTTTTTTGGGCGGGGAGAGAGAAATGAGTTTTTGAACTACTTTTAATGAAATCTGGATAGAGTCCTGATTTTCCCAGACATTTCCGCATTTTCCGCGGTGATGCTGTTTACTTGATCTGAATACCGGCTGTGTCTAGGAAATTCCAGATGTACGGCAATGTGGAGGGGAGTTATAAACATTCTCAACAGGGAAAGTGTCAGGGGTAGAGTTTTACCTATATCTCCAGTTAAAAGAATCAGGTAGCCGGCGATGTGAAAGACCTATGTCTGAAACCCTGGAGAGTTCCTAGCAGTCAGAATAAATATTGCAGAGCTAGGCCATTTCCTACGATCCTGAAATAATAAATTCATTTTAGTTATGCATGCGGGGCAGGGCACAGACCTGGAATGGAATGTCAGGCCACTGACAATAGGTTAAGGCTTGGAGAACAAGCCCCTTGCACACCCATAGCACTGTGCCTGAACCCTCCTCTTATAATACTAGAATTTAGGGGCATCCAATGAAGCACAGTCAAATTATAGTATCACACATTTTAAAGGGAGGCGGGTGGCGCTGTGGGTTAAACCACAGCGCCTAGGACTTGCTGATCAGAAGGTCGGTGATTTGAATCCCCATGACGGGGTGAGCTCCCGTTGCTCGGTCCCTGCTCCTGCCAACCTAGCAGTTCAAAAGCACCTCAAAGTGCAAGTAGATAAATAGGTACCGCTCCGGCAGGAAGGTAAACAGTGTTTCCGTGCGCTGCTCTGGTTCGCCAGAAGCGGCGTAGTCATGCTGGCCACATGACCTGGAAGCTGTACGCCGGCTCCCTCAGCCAATAAAGTGAGATGAGCGCTGCAACCCCAGAGTCGGTCATGACTGGACCTAATGGTCAGGGGTCCTTTACCTATCACACATTTTGATGGCTTTAAAAGAGGATGGCACAAATCCCCAAAGCTATCAATTGCTACTGGTCATAATGGTTATTTTCTGTCTCCAGTGTTGAAGGAGACTTCAACTGCAGCCAGGTCTTGCCTTTGGGCTTCCCATAAGCATCAGATCAGCCACTGTGAGAAGAGGATGATGGACTAGATGGGCCATTGCCCTGATCTAGCAGGGCTCTTCCTATGTTCTCTGGATTAAGAGGACCCATACCATCTCTTGATCTGTACTCAGATATTTGGGGATGTTCCCTAAGGCACCAATGCAACTATTTTATAGCAATATGGGAGAGAAACCCAAAGTCTGTCTAGCTATCAAATGTCTTACAAAGCGAATGTGGGCAGTTCCTTTGCTGTTCCTATTGTCTTTTCAAGTCCTAGCATCTTCTTTATTATTATTATTATTCTTTATGGTGGAAGGTGGGTGGAAGGGATGTAAAATACTACCCACTTTAGTCTTTCAAGGGCCTGGAAATCGAATTTGCCCTTTCATGCATCGGGTTCCATAAATTCCAGAAATACAAGGACAGAAAAATCAATGCTCAAAAGGGATGGATCATTCTCCTACCTACCCAGTGGAAGAGATGGCTTGAGTTGTATCAGATCTGTCAATAAGGTTGGTGCAGCGTGTCAGTGTTTTTCAGGGAGAGTAATGCCTTTTGTTTTGGTGGGGGAAATAGAAGCACTTGTGCAAGGGAAACACTGTAGGAAGAACATGGCCGTTAAAAAAAAAAAAAATCCTATGGCAATGTCCACCATTATCTGATCCCCATCTCTTAGACCAGGGATGGGAAACCTGTAGATCTCCAGATGTTGCTGCATTTCAGCTCCCGCCACCCCAACCATTGGCCATGCTGTCTGGGGCTGATGGGAGTTGGAGTCCCAAGAACGTTTGCAGGGACCACAGGCTCTCCATCTCTACTGTCAACCTTTTTGGACATTCTTTCCTGTTGGTAGTTTAATCCCAAATTGTAGTTGTTCAGCATGGCCAAGAATAGAGATGGGGAATCTGTGGTCCTCAGGATGCTGTTGGGATCCTATTCCCAATCATTCCATCTAGCTTGGCCAATGCTCAGGGATGATGGAAGTCATAGACCAACACATTCTAGAGGGCCACAGATTGAATATCACTCTATTCAATTGTTATACTTCTTATCTTCAGGGAAGTTGCTTTCTCTACTGATGCACCTGTCGAAGAGCTTAATTGCACTGTGGAGAAGGATTCTCAATGAGTTCTAACTAAGGCAGTGCTGGGGAACCTGTGATCCTCCAAATGTTGCTGAACTAGAGTTCCTGTCAACCATGAGCATATGACAGGAGTGAACCAGCAGTAAATCACACTGTGCATGCTGGAGTTAACCCTTTATTATTAAGAACAGGATCTGCACAGACTTGGCAGAATATCAGGCTTAATGAGCACAGGAACTCATCCCCAGTAGGTCTTACCCCATGGATCAGTTGATGAGACTAAAAATCCCTGCCTCCTCACAGCTTCGTAGTCCCCTCCTCCCCTAAGTCCTTCTCAAGCAATCCAAGACTACGCCAACACACCTGTTTTTGTTCCTCCAGCTTCATACTTCTGCTGGTTCTGTATTCAAACTTTCCACAGATGGGCACATTTTTATAGACTTTACAGTGGTACCTCGGGTTACATACACTTCAGGTTACAGACGCTTCAGGTTACAGGCTCCGCTAACACAGAAATAGTGCTTCAGGTTAAGAACTTTGCTTCAGGATAAGAACAGAAATTGTGCTCCGGTGGTGCGGCAGCAGCAGGAGGCCCCATTAGCTAAAGTGGTACTTCAGGTTAAGAACAGTTTCAGGTTAAGTACAGACCTCCGGAACGAATTAAGTACTTAACCTGAGGTACCACTGTATTTAGTTGGAGAATTCTGCATAGCCACATTTGAAGAAATGAAAATTTTGAAAAATTTAAAATTTGGTTTTTATATTGGTTCAGGAATTGAAGATTGGGTATATTTGCATTAAAATGCAAACCAAAGCAAACTTCTCCCCCGTCCCTACCAATGATTATGACCCTTGTCAAGGGCCCTTCATGCCACAAAGTCATCTAAGTGTAAGAACTTGGCCATGCTCACATGCTCCCTCTCCCTATCTCATGGGCCAGGAGGGTTTGCATCCAGTGGCGGCTGGATCCGTCAATCACTGAATTAATCTAGCCACCCCCCACCCCAAAGTGAACACATTTGTATGGAGCAAGTCACTCTCCATTCATGTTTGAATGAAGCCCAGTCTTTTTTCTCTTTTAAAGAGGGGGTAAAGAAAGATCAGCCTTTGAAATAAGCAGTCTCACTCTGAATAACACACACTGCCTCTTTCTAGCGACATGAATTGCAGATGAAACACTACAAGTGTCTCCTGGAAGTTCTGTTTCTGATCTCATCCGGGGCTGTTGTTCCAGCATGCTCGCCTTTGATATGCAAAATTCCTTTCCCCCTGCCCCCACTTCTCGACTGAAGCACTCGATGTAACTCATGAAATGGTAAACCTGGGAATTCGCCCAGGAGACATGGAGTGTAAAAATGCAAATCGACAACTCTAAAATTGATGAGCATGTACGCGGACTGCTTACAAGATGTGTAGTTTTGGTCTCCATGCGCAATTCTAACGAAAGGATACCCACTCCTTTTTGTTAATGCTCTTGTGGCAAATAAGTATAAATGTGGGCTAGAAAGGGGACAAATCCTGGAATCTCCATTCTTATAATTTCTGATCCTCTTTCAGCATTTATAGGCAGGCCTGCCGAAGTATAATTTGCATTCAGTTGGAAATGACTGGACAAGAGAATCTAACAGAGATGGTCTCCTGACCCTGAGAGACATGGTATAGGTGTGGTATAAGTGGAGGGAGCGGGTGGCACTGTGGTCTAAACTACTAAGCCTCTTGGGCTTGCTGATCGGAAGGTTGGCGGTTCGAATCCGCATGGTGGGGTGAGCTCCCATTGCACTGTCCCACCTCCTGCCAACCTATCAGTTCGAAAGCATGCCAGCGCAAGTAGATAAATAGGTACTGCTGTGGCGGCAAGGTAAATGGCATTTCCATGCGCTCTGGTTTCCGTCACGATGTTCTATTGCACCAGAAGCGGTTTAGTCATGCTGGCCACATGGTCCGTAAAGCTGTCTGCAGACAAACATCAGCTCCATTGGCCTGAAAGTGAGATGAGTGCCACACCGCATAGTCACCTTTGACTGAACTTAACTGTCCAGGGGTCCTCTACCTTTTGCCTTTATGATTCTGGGTCCCTTAGCAGGTTTTTGTCTGTGATTAAACATCACTTGTAACTGGTAGCTGAAGGTATGAACTGAATCTATTAAAAAGCATTGCACTCAAAACCGGGTAATACTGTATTCAACTTCGGACCTGGGGTGGTTTCACTGGCGTGGTTTTGCAGTACCAAGTAACTCCCCTGGGGGGAGTAGTTTATTTCATCCATATGGGATGTGGAACCTCAGGCGCAGAGGCCCAATGCATTCTCTGTCTGGCCTATATGTCATGTACATGTATAAATGGCTTTTAAGTGGTTTCCAAGTATAAAACCAATTATAAAATTGATACATAATTAAAACATGCACTAGAGCAATTCCATCAAAAGCACTACAAATATCTTTAATTAACATTTGCAATAACACAAACTTGATTTAAAGAGTTAAAGGAGTTGAAAGAATGAGTGGGGAAAAAATGAGATCAGGAAGGTCAAGTTCAGGGCAGTGTTGGCCTAAACAGAGCCCGCAGAATGCCAGTATTGATAGGGCCTTGCTTATTTCAGCAGAGAAGGCATTACACAACACTGGTACCATTGGTGCTGTGGCTCCTTTAAGAGCCAACACTGGGCGCCCACTGGTAAGAGCTGTTTTATTCGGCTGGGCCATCATTAGCTTTATTAAACATGACCTGAATTCCCACAGGTCTTCCCCCTGCATTTCAAAGAGGTCATGCTTGAGCTCCTGAACAGATTATGGGCTGCTGGCCAAATATCTGTAGAGTCAGGAGCTGCTCGAGCGCTGTCCTGCTCTCCGGCTAGATCCAGGCAGCAGCGGTGGTCAGCATCCCAAGGTTATTCTGCATTTCCCTAATGGATCTCCATGCATAATGAATTTGCTCATTAACAGATTGATTGGGAGGAAAGAGTTGGCTGCTAAAGCCAAGGTCTTCAAGGTTCCTTAAGAGACTTGTGATTGATGACTTAATGGGACCCAGTCCTGCAGATATGGACTTCAGGAGGGTTACTTGGGTCAGACCCCATTCTGGTGCACTGGACATTTTTTGTGCAAATCTCTCCACCTCCCCCCACCTATAAATTCATGTATTTGTGCTTAAATTAGAGCTACACCGAATATTTGCTGGGTCTGATTTTGGAGAAGAAATGAGCCACTTACATGAGGCAGACTTTTCTTTTTACTCTGGACACCTCATTTGCATCAAGATTCACTTTGTTTCACCATTATTTCACCCTATGGGTGTGGTGCTTCTATGCTGTCCCCCCTCCCCAGTGGCTGCTGCTTTGTCACTATTGTGTGGGTGACCCTATCATACCTAGCCAGGCAGCTTTCAATGAATGGGATGTTGTTGCAATGCTATATAGCTGACAGGATTCGGCAAAGGCAGAGATGGCGAACCTTTTCCAGTACATAGGCCACATTCTCTTCTTTCCAATGAAGGCAAAATTTACTTTTGCGAAGTATGCTAATTTCTACACACACACAAACACACACCCATCTACCTTTCCAACCGGGCAATTAAAAGGCATGATCAAAGTTCAAGGAAACATTCCAGCCAGGTAAAAACCCTTGGGTCAGTGATGGGGAGGAAGGGAATATGGCCCAAGCAGAGTCTTGTGGTTGGAAGAGAAATTCAATTCAGTTTGCATTCAAAAGTGATCCAACCTAATTCACACTTTTTGTAACGATGCACTAACTGAAATGCATCCGTCCTTTGAAATTTGCAGTCCTCTGAATTTTGCAATGCAGTTTTCCAGTCAAGTATTGTGTACCCCCCACCCCCCCAAAAAAGAGCACACAGTGGGGCAAACTGCATACAAATGGTGAAAACAGGGGTGATTAGGACCATCAGAATGCAAGAGGAGCCCTGCTGGATACAGGCAGTGGACTATCTAATCTGGCATCCTGTTCTCTCAGTGACAAAGCAAATGGCTGAAGGAAACTTTTAAGCAGGACCCAAACACAAGAACATTCTTCCTTCCTGTGGTTTCCAGCAACAGCTTTGCAAAATAAAAAGTGTATATTAAGCAAAATTGCATGCAAAAATGTGTATAGCAGGAGAAGCGGACATGGAGCAATGGATCCAAACTATAAGAAAGAAGATTCCACCTAAACATTAGGAAGAACTTCCTGACTGTAAGAGCTGTTCGACAGTGGAATTTGCTGCCAAGGAGTGTGGTGGAGTCTCCTTCTTTGGAGGTCTTTAAGCAGAGGCTTGACAACCATATGTCAGGAGTGCTCTGATGGTGTTTCCTGCTTGGCAGGGGGTTGGACTCGATGGCCCTTGTGGTCTCTTCCAACTCTATGATTCTATGATTCTAAATTTGCACTCAAATGCTGGTGAGTCTCCTTCTTTGGAGGTCTTTAAGCAGAGGCTTGACAACCATATGTCAGGAGTGCTCTGATGGTGTTTCCTGCTTGGCAGGGGGTTGGACTCGGTGGCCCTTGTGGTCTCTTCCAACTCTATGATTCTATGATTCTAAATTTGCACTAAAATGCTGGTGAATTTCCACGAGTCCTTAAAAAAATAAATCACAAATCAACGTGGGAATGTGGAGAACTGAATTGCCATAGGGGAAAAGGAAACCCAAAACTGACAGATTTTACCAACCCTACCTAAGGGCGGGATAGAGATGTTTGGTGGGATGCCCTTGGTCCCCAGTCCAGATGTTTCCCACTTGTGTTTTGGGGGCCCCAATTGCATCCATGCTTCATTCTCCTCCTGACCCCACCCTCAAACACAACACCCCCTTCCCTGCTGACACAAACCCTCCTCTAATCTTCCCTTCGTACCTCATAAGCTGAACAAACAACCCTTCTCCTGCAGGTCTGTGTGGGCAAAGTTAATTATCTCCAAAATAGCTTCCAGAAGCCTCAAATCAATTTATGAAAACAAAAATTAACTTTCCATATAAACATAATTACAAGGAAACAACAGTATCCCAAGCGCGGGTATGAGTGTTCTTCTGGAAGCCGGGAAGAGAGCCAAATGAGTTCATTAGGCAATGTAATTAATAACACTCTCCCCCTTGCTTTAGGAAGCTGTTTGTGGTCCTCAGAGCAGTTAAAAAAAAAAAAAGCACTACACAATTGACAGGTTTTAAAGGTGTTTCAGTGATCAAGACAGTGGCTTTTCAAAGAGGTAGAGGCAGTGCTTTTTTCTGGGGGTGGGACACAGGGGTATACATACTCCTAAATATTTTGTGAATTTAGGTTTGGCCTCATTGAGGGGCAGTATTTCAATATGAGTAGGAAAATTAAACATTTTTTAAGAAAAAAAGCACTGGGTAGATGAGTTTTTGTAATTTGAAGATATCCAAGAGGCACTGTCAAGTTGAGACAGACATCCTGCCCTCTTCCATCTCTATTACAATATATTTCTTTATTATTAGCAGTATACCTACCCTGTCCTTTTGCACAAAAATTATGTCAGAGCAGCCTTCAAAAATCAGTCATTACCATCAGGCACACAGTCTAAAGGGGTCATGGCACAAAAAGAAAAAAGGAGGAGGAGGGAGGAGGGAAAAGCAAGCTCAAGCACACAACCTCTTCAAGTTACAGTCAGTGCCAATGATGGCTTTGGCTTTTTTGCCTTGGATAAAGAGCAGCCCTCTCCCTTCCCCATATCAGATCTAGAAGAGGAGCAGGTGACAACATCCAGGCAAGAAAGATCAGGGCAGCTCCTGACACAAAGTTCTTCCTTCTGAATATAGCTTATTATGTAGTACATCAGGCACCATATAGCTCAGTGATACAGCACCATTCTATTCTCTCAACAACCCAGTAAGGAATAGGGATGGTTGGATTAGTCAATTTCCATATCTGTTCTGTTGCATTTTGTGCAGGGCTTGGGGGGAGGGGGGGAATCAGAACTACACAAACACATAAATAATCTAATTTAAAGTATGTACACTTCCCCTAAAGTACACATTATATGCATCATTTTACACATAGCCCCTAAAATGCGCATTTCCCTATCTGTTTTTGGTACGGCATTGCCAAAATTGACAGTGGCAACCAAAGTTTCTGTGTTCCAATCCATGTGTTGGTCTGGGAGGTGCAAATTAGGTGAGAACCAAATGAAATTCTCCTCCTTCCCTGGGGAGGAAAGATAAGCTGAGAGCATAAAATAAGATGGGGCAAGGATTGTAGCTCCACTTCAAAACATCTGATTTGCATGCAAAATGCCCAAGGCTCTACCCATGGCATCTTCAGATAGGGCTGGGAGAGACTCTGACTGAAACCCTTCACTGACTGTAAGTCAGTGTAGACAATACCCAGCCAAATGGGCCAATAGCTTGACTCAGTATAAGACAGCTTCCCATGTCACTAGGGTATGTGTTATCTATAGCCTAGTGGAAACTCAAACCCAAAAAACCTGCTCAAACTCCAACATCCTCACAATGTCCTTTCCTATGTGTTCAGCAAGGCTGGATTGACATTGATCTCCTAAACGTTTTTTGTTTTTTGTTTTTTTAAAAAAATATACTCTATAATGCTTAACGGCAGTTTTCCATTGCCAGCGGCTCACTGCTCTGCAGCGCTCCCCTGCTGTCGCATTTTAATAACGCATTTTTAACGTTATAAGTGACAAGTGTAGATCCGCCCCAGCATGTGAAAACTAATGAATGGAAATGACTAAATTTTAATTATTTGGTATGCCACCCTTCATCTGAAGATCCCAGGGCAGTTCACAGCATAAAAACACAAAATAAAAAACAAAATACATAATACATAGTAAAAACAAGAGCAAAACAAACCCATAACCCCCTCTTCCACAAATACATTATGTCCATTAAAAAGCAGTGGGTGTGTTCCAAGTAGAACTTAGTTTGAGACTAAGTTGTTGCCCATGAAGGCTCTGTTCTACATCCACAGTATATTTCTGGGTATCAGTTTCTCAGAATCACAGGTGGCGAGAGTTTAGTTGCACCCCTTTTCTGCTTGGGGGCTTACCATAGGAATCTGTTGGGCTACTGTGTTAACAGGATGCTGGGCTAGGTGGACCATTGGCCTGTTCCAGCAGAGCTCATCTAAGGTTCTTATGAATACAATCCTTGGCTTTGTTTGTTTTTCAACTGCTGAAGAAGCAGAGCATCAGCAGTGATTCCCTTTTTCACCCATCAGAGAGATGCAAGGTAGGAACAAATCTAAAGGTAAAGGTAAAGGTACCCCCTGCCCGTACGGGCCAGTCCTGACAGACTCTAGGGTTGTGCGCCCATCTCACTCAAAGAGGCCGGGGGCCAGCGCTGTCCGGAGACACTTCCGGGTCACGTGGCCAGCATGACATCGCTGCTCTGGCGAGCCAGAGCCGCACACGGAAACGCTGTTTACCTTCCCGCTAGTAAGCGGTCCCTATTTATCTACTTGCACCCGAGAGTGCTTTCGAACTGCTAGGTTGGCAGGCGCTGGGACCGAACAACGGGAGCGCACCCCGCCGCGGGGATTCGAACCGCCGACCTTTCGATCGCCAAGCCTAGGCGCTGAGGCTTTAACCCACAGCGCCACCCGCGTCCCATCAGGAACAAATCTAGGTTCCTTTATCAACCCCCTGATCGCGCCTCTCAGGAAAGCATTTGTTAATTACCACTTTCATTTGCTGCATGGCCTACAGCTCCTCTGGAATGCCCTCAATTAATTCCTTGCACCACTGGTATTGCATTTGCCAACAACAAAGGACACACCAAGTGAATAGTTAAGTAGCATGTGATGGAAAGCAGGCAACTCTGCAGCTGAGTTAAAGATTCCCTCCCCCCTTCACCCAAGTGCACCACAGTAGAGCAAATTAGTCTTTACAGGTGGACAGTGGAAGCCAGAGATTGAATTAGAAAGGAAATATTTGATCAGGAAGGGATGTGTAGCTGCTTTTTCTAACACACGCCAGAATGTTAGGGTAGGATGCTGACTTGGGTTTTATGTTTTCCCAGCTTCCCCATTGCCAAATGGTGTTGTCTAGTTGCTACGCGGCAGCTAAAAAAGCCAATGCAATTCTGGGCTGCATCAATAGGAGTATAGCATCTAGAACAAGGGAAGTAATAGTGCCACTGTATTCTGCTCTGGTCAGACCTCACCTGGAGTACTGTGTCCAGTTCAAGAAGAACACTGACAAACTGGAACGTGTCCAGAGGAGGGCAACCAAAATGGTCAAAGCCCTGGAAACGATACCTTATGAGGAACGGCTAAGGGAGCTGGGCATGTTTAGCCTGGAGAAGAGGAGGTTAAGGGGTGATATGATAGCCATGTTCAAATATATAAAAGGATGTCACAAAGAGGAGGGAGAAAGGTTGTTTTCTGCTGCTCCAGAGAAGCGGACACGGAGCAATGGATCCAAACTACAAGAAAGAAGATTCCCCCTAAACATTAGGAAGAACTTCGTGACAGTAAGAGCTGTTCGATTGTGGAATTTGCTGTCAAGGAGTGTGGTGGAGTCTCCTTCTTTGGAGGTCTTTAGGCAGAGGCTTGACAACCATATGTCAGGAGTGCTCTGATGGTGTTTCCTGTTTGGCAGGGGGTTGGACTCGATGGCCCTTGTGGTCTCTTCCAACTCTATAATTCTATGATTCTACCAACTCTGGTACTGCCTGGTAGTGAGGCAAAGGAGCTGTCCAGCAGACAAGAAGTATGATTCAGAGTTAGGTTGTTGAAACAGCAGCAGAAGCTGTGCACTTGAGTAGCATTTATTTATTTACTTACTACTTACTTACTTATTTTTTACCCACCTTTCTTCCAAGTTAGTATTCAAGGTGGCTTACAGCATTTCAAAAACCTAAATTATAAAACACAAACAAATGAAAACAAACCAGTTAAACACAATAATTAAATTACATCAAACACGTTTAGAAGCAGCAATTAAAAGACAGTTTTTCCTGATCGTAGCCCAGTGATCAGCATTGTCTGCAACTCAGTTGTCAAAGACCTGTCTGAATAGGAAGGTCTCCGCCTGCCAGCAGAGGGACAGCAAAGAGCGCGCCAGTCTAACCTCTCCTGGGAGGCAATTCTACAATAAGGGAGCAGTCAATCTGAATCTATTGGTTTGGTTTCTACTCTCTGGAGCAGCAGAAAACAGGCTTGCTCCACCTTCCATGTGACAGCCCTTCAGGTCTTTGAAGATGGCTATCATAACATCTCTCGGTCATCTCTTCCCCAGGCTAAACATACCCAACTCCTTCCACCATTTCTCATGAGGCTTGGTTTCCAGCCCTTCTCCACACACATCCCAGCTTGTCATTTTCCTCCTTAAACTGCGGTGGTCTTCTTACAGGAGTAAGGCAACATGCTTGTTGGTGAACCAGAGCACACCACAAAGTATTGAAAAAAGAACAAAGGTGCAAGCAAATTTCACAGCAAACTGTGACTCTGTTGATGGGGAAAGAGGAGTGAGAAGAAAACAAGTCAAAGAGCACGGGATGTTTGCAAAGATCATGCCTGATAGAGCAAGATTACAGTGTCCTTGAGGCCTATTGTGATTTTGGCTTGCAAAAGAAGATTACTGTGTATCTGATCCGCAAGAAGGATTAGCAGAGTTTGAAGCAGGAGGAACTGAAGTGCAATACATCCAAAGGTGAGAATGCAGGTGGAAGGTTACAGCCAATCTCTTACTAATGAGAGCTGAGATGTATGTCAACTAGTTATCTGTTCCAGCCAAATGTTCCCGTTTAGAAAGAGCCTCTTTGCAATCTGTGCAAAGAGGCTTCCCGTTCCATAAGTATCACACCCCCAAATCAATATTGGTTGTGCAAATGTACATTCCAATTTGCATCTGAAATAATTAGCGGCGGGAGGCCTCATTAGCTAAAGTGGTACCTCAGGTTAAGAACAGTTTCAGGTTACGAACGTATCTCCATAACGAATTAAGTTCTTAACCTGAGGTACCACTGTACAGTGGTACCTCGGGTTACATACGCTTCAGGTTACATACGCTTCAGGTTACAGACTCTGCTAACCCAGAAATAGTACCTCAGGTTAAGAACTTTGCTTCAGGATGAGAACAGAAATCCGGCACCGGCGGCACGGCAGCAGCGGGAGGCCCCATTAGCTAAAGTGGTGCTTCAGATTAAGAACAGTTTCAGGTTAAGAACGGACCTCCGGAACAAATTAAGTACGTAACCAGAGGTACCACTGTATTTTGTAGAAGAAGAAAGAACGAATTCCTATGCCCCACAAATAACCCAGAGATGCGTTTTAAATAAAAGGACACATTCTACTCATGCAAAAAAACACTGATTCCCAGACCATCTGCAGGCCGGATTGAGAAGGTGATTGGGCCGGATCCTGCCCCCCGGACCTTAGTTTGCCAACCTCTGTTATACATCAGTCTTACCTAACATGGTGTCTTCCAGGTATTACTGGAATCCAGTTCCCAGCAGCCCCAGTCAACATGATCAATGGACAGGGAGGATGGCAGTTGTAGTCCAAAAGATCTGAAAGGGACTAGGAAAGGGAAGTGTGCCATATATACATATATATATATATACACACACACACACACACACACACACACACACACACATATATACATATATGGTCAAAATGGTCAAAGGCCTGGAAACGATGCCTTATGAGGAACGGCTAAGGGAGCTGGGCATGTTTAGCCTGGAGAAGAGGAGGCTAAGGGGTTATATGATAGCCATGTTCAAATATATAAAAGGATGTCACATAGAGGAGGGAGAAAGGTTGTTTTCTGCTGCTCCAGAGAAGCGGACACGGAGCAATGGATCCAAACTACAAGAAAGAAGATTCCACCTAAACATTCGGAAGAACTTCCTGACAGTAAGAGCTGTTCGACAGTGGAATTTGCTGCCAAGGAGCGTGGTGGAGTCTCCTTCTTTGGGGGTCTTTAAGCAGAGGCTTGACAACCATATGTCAGGAGTGCTCTGATGGTGTTTCCTGCTTGGCAGGGGGTTGGACTCGATGGCCCTTGTGGTCTCTTCCAACTCTATGATTCTATGATTCTATATATGCATGTATGATGTTGTGATCAGATCCCCATCTCTTTTCCCATCTATGCTCCCAATTTCTAGTAAACAGCATGGTGGTCATCCTGAAATGCGCCTGCGATCAGCCTTCGTTGGATTCCTCCCAGCTCTCCTGTGGATCTTGTGCTCCTCATTGTTGATACCCTAATATGCTTCTCATTATGCCTTGTTATAGGAAAACTGAGTTTCCGCTGAAATCTGCAGTACTGACTTATTAGTGCAAGTAACCATGCTGCAGAAGCCATTGCCGCCGCCCCGCCATTGCACAAATCAGGCAGCACCAGATGGCATTTATCAGGATATTGACCATAAATCTTTGCAGTGGAAACTGAAGAAGAAAAGGGAAAAGGCATAATTGCTCATTAGTATCGTACAGGCCCTTGCTTTGTATTTAGAAATTAGCCCGGCACAGGCTGGCATTTATTTTCATTAACTGTTAATGCTAAAACAAAACAAAAAACAAAAAAAAACCCTGCTCATTGTTCTCTGCGGTGTCCTTGTTACTTACCATCCCAAAGCAAGTAAACAGTGGGAGATCACAGTCTCATTTACATTGGGGCAAGGCAAGAGGAACTGAGGGAGTAATGTTAAAATACGCTATTCTATTTGGGACAAGAGTCACAACACACTCCAATAGTCCTCTTTAACAGGGGTAGTCATTTTTAAAAACTATTTTCTGTCCCTGGTAAGTGACTGCTCTTTTTGCCTCACTTTTTTGCTCCTCCTTTTTAGATCCCTTGCTAATATTTTGTGAAGTGTGACTTCCTAGGTTCTGATCCTAAGGTCTCAATCATAAAACCCATAATACATAAAAAGAACTTTGCTAAATCAGGCCAAAGGCCCATCTAGTCCAGATTCCTGTTCTCACAGTGGCCAAACAGATATTTACGGAAAGCCTGCAAGCACAACCTGAATGCAACAGCGGTCTTCTCACTTGCGATTCCCAGAAACTGGTATTCAGAGACACACTACCAGCAACAATGGAGGAAAGCTATAGCCATTGTGGCTAGTAGCCATTGATAACTTTATCCCCCATGAATTTGTCCCATCCTCTAGGTTGGTGACCATCAATCCACTTCATCAGTGTGTCCTGAATTTTCCAATATTCACCTTAACTGAGTGTCCCTGACTTCCAGTATTATGAGAGTATCATGAAAGGAGTTTTGCAGAACTACAGGCCTTGGGCTTAATGGATTTTCTGAATCACGTTAAGGGGCCACCAACATTGGAGGGGGGCAGTGTGCACTTGTGGAATGTTGAGAAAAGTGCTGTGGTTGGAAGTAACAATATAGGTGTTGTTGGTTGGATGGCATAACAGTTTCAGTGTACAGTGGTACCTCTGGTTACATACTTAATTCGTTCCGGAGGTCCGTTCTTAACCTGAAACTGTTCTTAACCTGAAGCACCACTTTAGCTAATAGGGCCTCCCGCTGCTGCCACATGATTTCTATTCTCATCCTAAAGCAAAGTTCTTAATCCGAGGTACTATTTCTGGGTTAGCGGAGTCTGTAACCTGAAGCGTATGTAACCCGAGGTACCACTGTAGAAGAGGTTGAACCAATGCAAACATGATTTTACTGTAAAGAGCAGCCTCTTGAGTACTGTAGATTTTTGAAGGGATATTCACTGAGACCTCCTGTGGGCACAAAAGGATATACTAGAAGGTCCCCTGGGCACCACATTGTTTATGCTTGCTTAGCAGATGATCCCATCAAGTTCAATAGGGCCTAAAGAAGCATGATGACCGTGATCTTCATCCACATGGACTGCACACACAATGTCATGGACTGGTTGAAAGCAAAGGAATGGTGGGAGGCACCAGCTGGGGAACACCCCAAGGGAAGAAGGCTCGGGCCTGGGGATTGATGATGGGACAATGATGAGGGATCACAGGGAGTAGCCTGGGAGGAGGTACCAGAAGCTGAAGAAGTAACAGGGTTTAGTGAGCAGGGAGAGTCTATGGCAGATAGAAGTCTAGAAGCAGAAGCGGAGGCAGAATCAGTAGACGAGGGAGGCCAAGAGGGAGAGATGAGTCAGGCTGGTGAAGAAGCCAGGGTGTGACAAGTTCTCCTCTCTTCTTGTCTCCCAGAACCAGGGGAGGCATGAGGAGGGAGGAGCAAAGACAGGTGCACTGGCATAGTCTCAAATTGCATGGGGAGGGCCCAAGGACGGAGGAAAGGGAGGCTGTGGGAAAACCTTCAGTCTCCACAACTCTCTCATAAGGGCAAGACCTACTGAGAAGAGTTGCTGTGCTTATTAGGCCTGGCACTCCTGAGCAGACCCTGTTTCTTCTAATAGAGAGTTAACTTCACTTACTCTGTATGATTTATTGCTGGCTCGCTCCTGACACACAAAAAGCAATTTTCAGAAGGTGGTGGTGCTCTCCTTCACTGGAGGCTTTTAAAGAGATGTTGGACGGCCATCTGTCAGGAATTCTTTAGATGTGATTTCTGCATTGCAAGAGATTGGACTTAGATGACCCTTCGGTTCTCTTCCATCCTGATGATTCTATTATTCTACCTCCGAAATCAACCAACTGAGCTCATTTAAATAAAATAGTTTTTACTTGGTATTGAAATGGCATCAAAGGAGAGGGCCAGGTGGATTTCCCATGAAAGGTACTGCTAAAGTTTGGATGTCATTGCAGGAAGACCACTTCCCACCTAGCTACCAACCAAACTTCTGAGAGTGGTGGGACAAAAAGAAGATCTCATCTCCCCAATGACCTAAGAAATACCTCTTATGGAAATGTATCATTTCCCACTTAGATGTTCCTGTGTTAGTACAGCTTCAGCATTCACTGTCAAACCTCCTTAGAAGCTGGGTGTAGACAGGATAGTGGTGCCTAGCACAGGACTTCTAGTCTGGATGCAGTTGCCAAGGAAACCACTTTCTTTGCCGTTGCATTTCCTGCATGTCAATGTCGCTTTGTGTCTGGCTTTTTCTCAGAAATGCAAAATAATCTGTCTCTCCGCAGAAGTGTTTTTAGAAAATACAACATGTTGGAGACATTTTTCTTTTACTATAAAAAAGAGAGAAATGGAGGGAGGAGGAGAAAGAAAGAAAAGAAAGAAAAATGGGTCAATGAATGGGATGATGGAACAGCAGGATTCCTTCTGCAGAAATCACAAGTGTCAAAGCCTTGCTTAAATTCTGTTGATTTAACACGGCAGATTTATGCTTGTTAAATCCAACTTGGAAAGCGAAGTATTCGTAACATAGAAAGATGTCTTATAATAGGGCAGAACATTGGTTCATTTAGTTCAGAATTGTCTACATTGACTAGTAGCAGCCCTCTAGCATTCCTAGGCTGGATCTACACTGACCTGTTTAACGTTATTAGAACAATATAAAATACATCGTTCCAAAATGTCACAGGGCATACTTGTAAAATAAAACATTCCTTACCTTTGTTTTATCAAAACGGCTATATCCCTGTTCGCTGGTGCCCTCTGGTGTCACATTTCAATAACACATTATGAATGTTAAAACTAGAACAGCATGTGTCCATATGGTTATTAAAACCATTCCTTAACCCTTCCTTAATGTTAAAAACCATGAGTGTAGATGCGTCCCTAGACTTCATTACTAGTCATACCTGGAGATTCTGGGAGCTGAATCTGGGGTGTTATGCATACAAAACAGGTGCTCCACCACAGAGTTACAGCCCTTCCTCTTACCAGGCCAACACTGAGGAATTTGCGTACCAGGTGCTCAAGGCATCCAATGGATTGAACCTGTGACCTGCTGCATACAAAGCCAATTGCTCTAACACTGAGCCACAGCCCTTTCTCCTAATCAACCACAAGGGGCAGCATCCCTAATACTGGCAATCTACCAATCAACTAGTATATTTATTATGAATTATTTCATTCTTCTCCCAAGAAACATAAGGTAACATGTATCATTCTTCCCCTACTAAAAAGCCAGTCAACCACAGTTTCATCCAGAGTTGGAGTGATCAGCTTCTGAGCATACACCATCAACACCTGCTAGCTTTAAGTGTCTCATGCACTGAAAGCAGTCCACGCAGGTGCAAAATCAGTACACAGTCTCATCACGGTCTCTGTTTCAAAATTCCAAGTCAAGGAAGCAAGCTCTCCTTGGAATCAATCTGGCCATTATGAACTGGCAAATTGCACCCCAACCATATGTTCAGTATATTTAATCTTAGGAAATCAGAACTATAGCTATAGCTATAGCTACACACACACACACACACACACACACACACACAGTACAGCAAAAATACAACAGAAGGTGGAGAGAGAGAAAAGAATGTCCTCATGTGTTAACCATAAGACAATAAGAATGTTCCATCAATCCTAATATAAAGAGGTCCATCGATCCACATATAAAGAGGTCTGAATGCCCAAACTGATGTCCAAACAAGATTGATGATTGTAAGATACACATTCCAATGTAGAAAGGGCAGTAAGATCTTCAGACCATTGAGAAATGGATGTGTTTTTCCTTCCAGCCTTGAAGTTTAAGTTTCATTGCGGCCATAAGGGCTTGAAGGATCCGCTACAATCCTGAATTTAGGAGGCTGAACTCACACCCCCGATTTACCCCTCTAGCCATGTTCCATCTCTGTATTTGTTGTGTCCAATTTCTGATTGTAAAAGTGCTCTTGCATTTCGTAGAGCAGCAAGTGCATTGATGGTATGATAAAGGTTAATGTGAGGGATAGGCTGGTGATCTTTAAATATCTAAAGGAAGATCATGGTTAAAAGGAGAATTGCTTCTCCAACCCCCAAAGAGAATACAGAGAGCAAAAAATAACTGCTGTTAAAGGAAGGGCAGATTTAGGAAATTCCTCCCATTTGTATTGCGAGATTTCTATCCTACCTTTCCTCCAAAGAGCTCAAGGTGGCATCCATGGCTCTCCTCCTCTCTATATTATCTCACAACAGCCCTCTGAGATAGGTTAGTCTGAGTGCTGGTGACTGGCCCAAAGCCAGTGAGCATCTTGGCCAAATGGAGATTTGAACCCTGGTCTCCTGGGTCCTTGTCCAGTACTCAGTCTAAACACTACACCGTGCTGGCAGAGCTCCACTGTGGAACTACTAGTCAGCTAGAATCCAGACTCCAGCTTGGAGCTTCAAGCTGCTCCCTCCTGGAATGTTTCACGGTGTCATTCCTTGCCAGAACATCTTCCTGCCAAGAGCGCTCCTTTCAAGAAGAGGTGGGGTGGAGAAGCGAGCGAGTGCGATATAACGGATGGAGGAAACTCCTATTTTGCACACTGGAAATGGAGGGAAGGGCGAACAGATTGGAACTCTGTGACAAGTGAGTCATTATCACACAAAGCAAATAGCTGGAGATGCTGAGGGTTTTGCCAACATCACCCATGCAAGTTGTCTTCCTTCCCAGGGAGGAGAGGCAGCACCAGCACATTTCCCAACGGGCTGTTTCTCATCTCTTCGAAAGCAAGGATGGAGAACCTTTTCCAGTCTTGAGGACAGCGTTCTCTTCTGGGCAGTCTTCCAGGGGCCACAAGCCAGTGGTGGGTGGGGCCAGAGGCAAAGATTGGTAGAGAAACAGCTGCAGATGTTACCTTTGTACAGCACAATCGCAAACCCTTCTCTGTCATCCATCCCAGCAGTCAAGAGCTCAAGGACACATTCCAACCAGGCAAAAATACTCAAGGAGGGAGAAGGGTAAGGTTGGTGTAGGGTGCAGCCTGGGGAAGTGGCCCCAATGGCCAGAAAGAGAATTTGGCTCCTGAGCCTAAGGTTCCCCATCCCTGCTATAAAACACCCACATTATTTAGGAAGAAAGACACATACAGGGACTGCAATACTTGTATCCCAGTAGTGGGTGGAGGAAAGAGCTTTCAATGCATAATATGCAGCTGTGCCTCTGATCCTCTAGGGTATAATTACCTCCTCTGAGCCTCCCCACCCCCCACTACTTCCCCCTAGAGCTGCCTTTGTAGCTATTATGAAATTTCCAGCTTTTCACATCTCTGTCAATTAATGGGGAGCTATTTATCCTTCAAAAAACCCACCATTTGGTCCTTCAGCTCTGGAAATAAAATCACACACAGAGTTGTTTGTGATGAGGTCAAAAATTAGTTTAGAAATTTAAAAAAGAGCATTTGAATGAAGGTGGGGAGTCAAGTCAGTGAGAGTGAATGGATTATGATGTATCATTTGCTTTGGTTTAAGATATTTATCATTCCTTCCCAACACACACACTTTTAAACCAGTTAGCCTGCTCAACCCAAACCTCGTCCAATATAACATTGTGTTTTGGAGCTAATTATTATACTTCATCATTATCACCCCAGGAGTGTCTGGATGTCCAAAAGGATTTTAGGGAATGCCTTCTTACCTTCCCTTCCCTTTTATTTGTCCCCCATCCTATGCTCAGGTTGTATCTATGTCTAAATAAAACCAAAAAAATCCTAGACACCACAATCTCTACTGACCTGAGAAACAATACAAAAGGAGCAGTCCTCCCTGACAGCTCTGAACATGGAGGTTTCATCTATGAACTCTGATCTTCACATCAAGCATCTTGGCTAATTCCAATGGCACCTGCAACACAACTGGCAGTCTTGGTTGGTAGCAGTGATCATTCTCCATAGGTAAAAAGATAAAAGGTAAAGGACCCCTGGAAGGTTAAGTCCAGTCAAAGGCGACTATGGGGTGCAGCGCTCATCTCGCTTTCAGGCCGTTTGTCCACAGACAGCTTTCTGGGTCACGTGGCCAGCAGGACTAAACCACTTCTGGAGCGACAGGACACAGTGGCGGAAGGCAGAGCGCACAGAAACGTCATTTACCTTCCCACTGCAGCAGTACCTATTTATCTGCTTGCACTGCCGTGCTTTCGAAATGCTAGGTTGGCAGGAGCTGGGACAGAGCAACAGGAGCTCACCCTGTTGCAGGGATTTGAACCACTGACCTTCCCAGGAGTATACCCCACTTAACACAAAGGAGCCAGCTGCTGGTTAAATATACATAGGCTTGCATGCCCATTCGTGTTCTGCGCATGCACTGTGGCAAGTATGTTCTGCAAACAGAAACAAGAAATCCTAAGTAGTTGGAAGCCCTGGAAGGATATTCTGAGAAACATATATAATTCATTTTCTGGGACACTTATAGCATTGCTAAATACACATTGTTGCCTTTGGATATGAACATGGCTTTGCATTCAGCAGACTAAAGGAAATCCTTTTCTTTCCCCCACCTCCTTCCTTTCCTCTCTCTCTCCTCTCTCTTTTTTAAAAACATTTGCCCGAGGGACACATTCTTTGTTTTAGTTTAACTGAAAGCCCATTAATTTTATAATAAAGGGGGCAGAGAGGAACTGGGCGGGGTGTGTGGCAATATACAGAGGGAGGCCTAATCTCTCTCAACTTTATGACCTATGGAAGCAGCCTGAAAAGAATTCCCCCCTCAATATAATCACACAGCCTACTGCAAACACAAGGCTGGCTATGGAAGTAATATTCACCAAGAGAATCTGGAATCTGTGTTTGATGAGGGGCTTGTGGGAGTGGATGGTGATAAGTTACTTGATTCTAATTTCACTTGTGCCCCCCAATGCTGCAGAGGTATGACTGGCCTCAACCAGATCATAGAGTTGGAAGGGACCCCAAGGATCATCTAGTCCAACCCCTTGCAATGCAAGGATCTCAGCTAAAGCATCCATGACAGATGGCCGCCCTACCTCTGCTTAAAAACCTCCAAGGAAGGAGAGTCCACAACCTCCAGAGGGAGACCATACCACTGTCAAACAGCCCTTACTGTTAGAACGTTTTTCCGTATGTTTAGTCAGAATCACCTTTCTTATAACTTGAACCCATTGGTTCGAGTCCTACCCTCCACAGCAGAAGAAAACAAGTTTGTTCCCTCTTCATATTTTTTTTTATTGATACAGCAAGAAAACAGAAAACACAAATACCAAATTACACACAGGAATAACAATAGATACTGATTTTTTTTAACAAACAATAAGACACAAATTGGTCTTAACACTAAAGACCCAACCTCCCGTCTATTCCATATTTCAATATCATATAATTTATTGCCAGTACACACTTTATTATTAAACTTTTTCCTAACATATCTTAATTCTTATATCTGCCTTGCAACTATTGCTGAAGTTCCTCGAATGCTGCAACCGAATTTAAACTACTATATTTATATTTCAAATATTCTTTGAAAACCTCCCATTTTGAAACATTTTTTAAAAAAAGTTTGTTCCCTCTTCCATGTGACAGACCTTAAGATATTTGGCTATCATATCTCCTCTCAGTCTCCTCTTTTCCAGGCTAAACAAGCCCAGCTCCCATGGGGATTTAGTGCTCCCTTGCTGTGAAACACTCTTCCAGCAGAGATTCATCAGGCATCCTCACATTTGACTTTCAGGCATCTCTTGAATATCATTTTTATGCAGTCAGACATATGCAGCTATTTATATAACTATTTTTGAATAACCCAGTGGTTCCCAACCTTTTTTGGCCATGCGCCACCTAAGCATCTCTAAAACCCTGACACACACACACCCCCGTGACATATAATTTTATTATTCAAAAAGTGAATTCCTATTCATGTGAAGGAAGCCTAAAAGGTCATTCACTGTTAATAACTCATTCTAAAATTGCCCCCCATTAAAAATCAAATTGCCCCCCACATTTGGAACCATGGGAATAACCAGTCATTTCAATCATTCATTTGTCATGGTGTTTTGTGTTTTATTGTATACTTGTGAGGAGTGCCTGGGATTTTTTAGAAACCAAAAAATATTGTGCTTTTTAACATGGACAGTGTAATTTGTGAGTTTGGTCCCATTGTGCCAGCAAGTCAGGTGAAGTCATGCCGAAGTTATTTTGGTCAGCCATCTTGAGCCAAAATGACCCCTAGCATTCAAATATCAACAAAGACCTCCACATTGAGAACCTCATGCTGAAGTGCTATTTTGAGAGGCAGCTGAACTTAGACCCCAAACTGGGTGCTGGACCACCCAATACTTTTCTTCCATCTCACACCTGAAAGGGGCCCAGTTCTATACCAAAACAGGCTTTTGCCTGGGGGTGGTGGGGGTGGTTATAAATCTGCTTCCATCTGCTCCCTCCCCCAATCACGAATTCATAACATCCATCTTCTAGTGGGGTGGAGTTGAATCCATCCATTTTTATTTTATGTATTTTGAGTTAAATGATTGAGAAGTACTTTGAACCTTTGTAAGTTGCTTTGAATCCCCACGACGGGGTGAGCTCCCGTTGCTTGGTCCCTGCTCCTGCCAACCTAGCAGTTCAAAAGCACCTCAAAGTGCAAGTAGATAAATAGGTACCGCTCCGGCGGGAAGGTAAACGGCTGCTCTGGTTCTCCAGAAGTGGCTTAGTCATGCTGGCCACATGACCCAGAAGCTGTACGCTGGCTCCCTTGGCCAATAAAGCAAGATGAGTGCTGCAACCCCAGAGTCGTCCGCAACTGGACTTAACGGTCAGGGGTCCCTTTACCTTTAATTTGCTTTGAAAGTTTTATTGTAAAAAGCAATGAATTAAATGCAATAAATGGTGGTGGTGGTGGTGATGATAGGAAGGGACCTTCTGTCCACTGACATGGAGGGCACTGGGGGGGGCAGAGGTCCAAGGGCCATTTCATACCTTTGCATGTCTTTTGGAGATGCCACTGCTAATTGAACAGGTGACTATAAGCTGATCATGAAAGAAAGATGTGCAAGTGATGTACTTCTTAAAGGTAAAGGGACCCCTGACCATTAGGTCCAATCATGGCAGACTATGGGGTTACAGCACTCATTTCGCTTTATTGGCCGAGGGAGCCGGCGTACAGCTTCCGGGTCATGTGGCCAGCATGACTAAGCCACTTCTGGCGAAACCAGAGCAGCGCACGGAAACACCGTTTACCTTCCCACCGAAGCAGTACCTATTTATCTACTTGCACTTTGACGTGCTTTCGAACTGCTAGGTTGGCAGGAGCAGGGACCGAACAATGGGAGCTCACCCCGTCATGGGGATTCGAACTGCCGACCTTCTGATTGGCAAGTCCTAGGCTCTGAGGTTTAACCCACAGTGCCACCCGCTGGCACTAAAAAGGGGAGAGGAAATCTGTGCCGCACCAGATGCTATTAGCCTACAACCAACAGTCATCCCCAATCGTTGCCTTTGTTGGCTGGGGCTGATAGAAGTTGGACTCCAACAACATTTGGAGTTGCAATGTCCCACCACCAAAACAGCAACAACATGCTCCTGGTTCAAATTTCCTTGCTCAAATAATCTGTGATGCCGAGGATCTGATGTTATGAAATCCTATCCAAGATAAAGTATTGGATGAAGTGGCACATCAGCCTTGGAGACAGCTTCGGAACAAGAGTCCAGATGAACAGAAGTTGAATTGTAACGACAGGACCACACTGCAAATAGAGCCATTCAGAATGCCTTTTCTGACCGAAATATTAAGGCCAAAACAACCAATGCAACCCATGCCAAATAAAACTCCCAGAACACTTTGCACATGCGAGTGTAACTTGAGATCTGGTTTCACGAGCTCATTTTCTCTCCCTCTTTTCCTTCTTCTGGGATGACATCACCAGCTTCTGGATGAAGAACTCTCAAGAGGGCAAGCAGTATACGCACTGCAAGTTTTTACGATCTGTCTGCTTTCATTTGTGGAGGAGAGGGAGCCAGCCTCTCTACTCTCTGGAACAACAAGCTGAATTTCTCCTTTGGCGCTACTAAAGCTGAAGACAGAAACTGGAATCCATTTTTTTAAAGATTACGGAAATCGTACTGGGTGCCACTTTAGTGAAGGTGCCACATGTCTGGTGTGGGCAGGATAAACTTACCCCCCTGTGGTGTAGTGGGGCCAGTCTTGATTTTGCCATGCCCAGTCCTACTGAATTCCTACAGCAAAGCATCTATGCATTCAACCGAAAAAACAGGCAGGAGTTTTGCATTCCCATCACTTCGGAGAGCTTAGAGTAAAAAGGCTGAAACAGGCACAATTCACAAGTTTTAACAACCTGAATATTGGATTCTTTATTCAAATTTCCATTAGCAACCCTTTGAGAACATTGCATCCAATTAGCTATCGTTTAATTTGCCTTAATTTGATTTGCCTTAATTTAGTGTGAGAACATGTACGGCTCTGCATTTAGGTCAGGTTGGCAGGTTATGCTAAATCCAATTCATTCTTGCTTAATTCAGTTTCTCTCCTTGATATTAAAATAGTGAAAGGGACAAAGAAGTCAAATTCAAGGACAGGCTGGCCCTAGTTAGAGTTGGGTGCACAGGTGCAGAGGTCTGAATATTGTTTGTTTGTTAAGCATTATGGATATTGATATTAACCAGCCCCCCTTGGTGATCATTATTTGCTCTTCAGTGAATTAGAATTTACAGATAGAGATAACTATATTTCTGGCACCACATTTTACAGGGCAATTCTATGGATGTTTACTCAGAAATAAGAGCACATAGGACTGAAGCCTTAAGTGAATTACCACTAAAACATATTGACTATAAGAAGAAGAAGAGAAGAGTTTGGATTTGATATCCCGCTTTATCACTACCCTAGGGAGTCTCAAAGCGGCCAACAATCTCCTTTCACTTCTTCCCCCACAACAAACACTCTGTGAGGTGAGTGGGGCTAAGAGACTTCAAAGAAGTGTGACTAGCCCAAGGTCACCCAGCAGCTGCATGTGGAGGAGCGGAGACGCGAACCCAGTTCACCAGATTACAGGTCCACCGCTCTTAACCACTACACCACACTGGCTCCCAGCATGGACAGAAGAGGAGCGCTGTTGGATCAGGCCAACCTAGTCCAGCATCCTGCTCTCAGAATGGCCAGCCAGATGCCCCAATGAAAAAGCCCAGAAGCAGGAATAGAGACCATTTGTCATTCCTAGCAGCTGGTATTCAGAAGATTGGAATGTGGGTGGCGCTGTGGTCTAAACCCCTGAGCCTCTGGACCAGAGCACGCCAGGGACTCCTGTCTTCCACTGCCTCCCGCAGTTTGCTCAGACTCATGTTTGTAGCTTCGAGAACACTGTCTAACCATCTCGTCCTCTGTCGTCCCCTTCTCCTTGTGCCCTCCATCTTTCCCAACATCAGGGTCTTTTCTAGGAAGTCTTCTCTTCTCATGAGGTGGCCAAAGTATTGGAACCTAAGCTTCATGATCTGTCCTTCCAGTGAGCGCTCAGGGCTGATTTCCTTAAGAATGGATGCGTTTGATTTTCTTGCAGTCCTTGGGACTCTCAAGAGTCTCCTCCAGCACCATAATTCAAAAACATCAAATAATCCAAGCACCATAATTCAAAAGCATCATTGCTTCTAGTGGGAGCCAATTCCATTATTTAGCTATGTCATGTATCAATACTATTATTAACAACGAAAACCACAAAAACTTTCATTTCCTGCCCATCACCAGCAGGCCCTGGGATGGGTTACAAAAAAAATTAAATTCAGAATTAAAAGTAGTTAGAAGAAATTACAGTCACGGGAACACATGCATCTCAGGTGTCAAAGGGGTGCATCCTCAGCATTTGCCAAAAGCAGTATAGTGAGAAAGCCAGACATACGCAGGGGCAGAAGGCATTCCACAACTTAGGGGCTACCACAGGGCCGCCGCCACCACCATCCTGAACTTCTGAGGGATATGGAAGTTTGCTAGATAGGCATATGATAGGAGCAGCTGCTGCTGTAAGTTTGCTAGACAGAACTCTGAGAGACACTCCCACTGTGCCCTGACAGGGGGAGGGCATTGCTACATACAGTGGTACCTCTGGATGCGAGCGGGATCCTTTCCGGAGCCCCGTTTGCATCCTGAGTAGAACATAACACATGACTGCATGTCTGCACATGTGTAGGTCGAGTTTCGTTGCTTCTGCGCATGCGCGTGATGTAATTTTTGATCATCTGTTCAAGCGCGAGCAGCGGAACCCGGAAGTAACACACTCCATTACTTCTGGGTCGCCGCGGAGAGCAACCTGAAAATACTTAACATGAAGCTACTTCAGCCCGAGGTATGACTGTACAGTGCTTTTTTAAAAAAAGAAACGTTTAGGGGCACTGTCATTTTGACTTAAGAAAATCAGCATTTTATAGTTCAAAATGGGGAAAATAAATACAGTAAATGGACAAAATTACAAAGAACATGCGTTACCTCATATTACAAAGCTGACAGCTCACAGTAACTTCCACATTGGCATGAGGTTGTGTGCACTAACATCTTCCCAATTCCACACATCCACATTCTACACTGCTTCACACATTAAACACTCACTTTCGTCTGAGGAACAACCGGGAAAGGAAAGGAAGCCACCATCAGAGGTGGTAGCAACAAAACTGACCAATCACCGTGCTAGATTCCAACTCCTACTGCACACAGTAAACGCTCGCTTCCATCTGAAACTCAGGAAACATCATGACAGAAAATGAGGCCACCATTGGGGGTGGCAATGGAACTGACGATTCACCGCGCTAGAGAAGTTTCTTCTTCCATTATATTCACAAAATGTTTAGGGGTATGCATACCCCTGCATAACCCCAGAAAGAAAAGCACTGGCTATATATATTCTCCTTACCTGCCTGGGCACATCCTCTTTTGCCTCTTACCTGTTCATCTCCTCAACAAGCTAGAAACGTGAGAATGATCTGCTAAGCTCAGACTCCATCCTAAAGTAGACTTAAGCCTTTCTTTGTAACTGAATTACCATTTTAAGTCTGCCTGAACAAAGCTGCTGTTTCTGTTACTCTAAAACAGAACACTCTGAATGAGTAAATGTTATTTTTACCTTTTACAAGACTGTGTGATTATTGTTTTAAGGGGGGTAAAACCCAGTCTGCCTTAAAGCATCCTGGAATACTTAAACTAAAAGGCTATAACAAGCCTATCTGACTTCCTTTTAGGCTGCAAAGGGATGTACTCTGGTGAACTCACAAACGTGAGGAAGGATGGATAATATCTAATAAATATCTCCTCTCTTAGCATCTATGCACATCCCTACAGAGGGGCCCCTCTCCTGATCATCATACCTGGGATGGTCTGTAGGGATGGAAACTGCCTTTCAGATATTTGGGGCCGAAGTCGATCAGGGCTTTAAACACTAGTGTGTAGGTAAAGGTAAAGGGACCCCTGACCATTAGGTCCAGTCGTGACTGACTCTGGGGTTGTGGCGCTCATCTCGCTTTACTGGCCGAGGGAGCCGGCGTACAGCTTCCGGGTCATGTGGCCAGCATGACTAAGCCGCTTCTGGAAAACCAGAGCAGCGCACAGAAATGCCATTTACTTTCCCGCCGGAGTGGTACCTATTTATCTACTTGCACTTTGACATGCTTTCGAACTACTAGGTTGGCAGGAGCAGGGACCAAGCAACGGGAGCTCACCCCATCACAGGGATTCAAACTGCCGACCTTCTGATCAGCAAGTCCTAGGCTCTGTGGTTTAACCCACAGCGCCACCCACATCCAAAAACACTAGTGTGAGCACTTACTTTTCTCTGTCCTGAGTCTTCCAACCGTCAGCTTTGCTGGGTAGCCCAGAGTTTGTAGCATTATGAGAGAAGGAGTTCTGCTTAGACTGAGCAACAGACATCTATCACAGGCTTTCTTCAGCCCACTCTCTGGTCCTCGTGCTGATCCACACCTCCCACAGCCAGCAGAAGGGAGAAATCAATGGTGCTTGTGATTGAAGAACCAGGACACCATTCCCTTCAGCAAACAGGGAGTTAATTAAATTATGGCATCCTTGTCATCAGCTGTGAAATTTCTACCTGCAAATTGTGCCAGCTTTAAGGAACAGCAGACCTTGAGGCCTTGTTATTCATTTGGGGGGAAAGGGAGAAATTTAAGTCTGATTTATATGTGCCAAGGATCTCAATAGGGGACTCTTGGGTCTGGTGTACAGTCGCTTTCCTTCAATTAACCTCCTTGGCGTAGAGGGAGAGGAGAATGAGACATCTGTTGAAAACCCAACCCCAGCTCGAAAAAGACAGCATATTTCAGCTTGAAACCAGCTCTTGTCTCCGTTAACCCTTGGCCAGCAGGACCTGCCAAGTTCTCAGCATGAGATGCCTTGCGAATGACGGAGACAGGCTACAGAAGGAAACTTAATCACAGACAATATGGTGAGTCAAAGGAGCTTTTGTAGACTTCAATCATCGCCTTCATTCGGGGGGGGGGGATTTTGCAGCCAGCTTGCCCAGTGGTTTCTCAGATTGGACATCCTCCCCTCCATCAGTATGCAACAAAACTGGAGGCACAGGAACTCCACCTCTAAGGCTGTTCTATGTGAGGGAGCAAATCTGGTAGCTGCAATGGCAAAATAATATGAATAATGATACAAGATAACTGATGGAGAAATGAATAGATGTTGGAAGTTTAGATAGAAAAGGGCTGTGCATGGAGTTGAGAAAGACAGGGACCTCCAGATTCTCAGACTGTCTCTATATCTATAACTTCTTGAGCTGACCTCTCCAACTCCTCATTGTTTAAACTGATGGGACTCGGCTATACAGCTGCAAATAAAACATTTTAGGTGTGTTTTAAGTGCAGTATACAATGTGACACTAGATGGCGATGATGAGCCTTATGGAAAATTCAATGTATTTTTTAAAATGCTTTTTTTAAAAAAAAGCATTTTCAGAACAGTTTTTATATGTAACTCTGGATGTCCCTAACTTGTCTTAACCCATGCGAAAACCCTCTTCTGCAAGCTGAGTTGCACCTAAACCAGGCATAGGCAAACTCAGCCCTCCAGATTTTTTGGGACAACAACTCCCATCATCCCTGACCACTGGTCCTGTTAGCTAGGAATGATGAGAGTTGTAGTCCCAAAACATCTGGAGGGCCAAGTTTGCCTATACCTGATCTAAACATTCCTCTAGGGCCTAGTGCATAAACATAAAAATTTGCCTTATGCCAAGACATACCATTAGTACATCTGCCTCAGCATTGTCTACTTTGACTGACAGTGGCTCTCCGGGATTTTAGACAGGGACATTCCCAGCACCACCCAGACATGCTGGGGACTTATCCTGATACCTTATGCATGATCTACTGCTGAGCTACAGTCCTACCACAAATGAGAACAGCATATATGCCATTATTTTAACAATACACACTATATTATCGACCTGAAAGCTATATTTAAGTTGAAGCAACCCCTCTTGAAAATTAAGACTGCAGATTTATCAAATGTGACCTATTAATTTTTACAATGTGTTAAAAGGATCTTTTATGAGGTCTGGCGAGAACGATCGAAGAGGAATCGCCCACTTTGATGACTTTAAATGTCAGCAAGGATTAGCAGGGCTGGGTAGGAAACTCTCCCTCAAAATCACAAATGGGTGAAGAGGCAAGTTCATTTCAGTTACTAATTCTGTTAAGCAATAGCTATAAAACAGTAGTGAGAGGGGGAGGGGAGACGGCGGAGGAACTGGCCTCAACATGTTACACAACATGAATGTTACCCATTGATGAAAGCGTTTGGAGAATTATGAAAGGATTTGTAAATGCTGCTATCAGCAGGAGTTAATGCAGAAAGTTGGTGCTTTTTTAGCATAGGGGAAATAGGGCAACAGACATGGGCATGATAAGAAGCTTATAAGCAAAAAATCTCCCTCTTGCTGGTTTATTAATGTTTACACAGGTTACCAAATCTGAGTGGGAGCTTCCACTAAGATCTGGTAGCCATTCCCAAATCTCAGAACTTCCTTGATATTTTCCCATCTGCCTCTTGTTCCTTCTCTGTTTGTCTTTCCTCCCACAAAGCCTAAATACCCCACCCACAACACCCAAAAGATGATCATACAAAATACTTTTAGTGTTGTAGCTGCTTGATCCTGTACTTCAACTAAGGACCTATAAACATATCTAAGGTATTACATAACAGCATATAAATATTGTATTTTATATTTTAAAATATTATTATTTATCTTAGCTATATTCTGCCCTTCCTCAAAGGAGCTGGTGGTTGCATAGGACGTTCCTCTCCTCATTTTATCTTCACAACAGCCCTGTGAGGTCGTCAGGCTGAGAAACGGTGACTGGCCCAAGGTCATCCCATGAGCTTCATGGCTGAGTGGGGATTTGAACCCTGGTTGCCCAGGTCCTATTCTGACACTAACCACTAGCTATGCAACATGCAACTTACCTACGTTCCATCCGTGATATATTCTATGCACCAGCCTAATGTCAATAGGGAGTTCCAGAAAATAGGAGCAGCTGCTCTAAAGCATCGACTCCTCATAAATGCAGAATGGAAATTGTATAGCACTTTGCAAAAATGGAAGTTCTGCAGATTAAATGTCTGTGTGTGTGTGTGTGTGTGTGTGTGTGTTCATTCATACATTCCAACATCAAACAAAGTGCAACAGAAACATCCTTGCTTCTGTTAAATTTTTTTTAAAGAAAGAAAGAAAAGATGAAAGAAAGCAGAACCTATTATCGACACTAATAAGACAGCGGTGAAACTAGCATGTTCTAATTACTCGGGTCAGCAGTGGAAAACTGGAGACAAGGAGGACGTTTTTACAGGGAGACCTTGGCGTTGGAGCGTGTAATCAGCCAGGCATAGCAGCATATTTATGTCAAGATAAAAAGAGGAAAGACAGAGCAGACACCAGTCCTGGTACATGATGATAGTGACACAGGTTGTCAGCAGACAAGAGGAGAAAAGGTTCTGTTTGTTTGAAGCGGGACCCACCAGCCAAGATGACACAAAGGCTTTAATGTATTCTGCAGCTACCCCAACCTGCTTTGTCTAATTAAAACTGTGAGCCTTTGGGATATGCGTAGGAAACTGTGTTCCTCAAGCTCTGTTAAGCCTTCTGTTGATATTGCAAGATGCTGTAGTCAACACTGTAAAGTTGAGCTGTAGATAGAGTACAAATCTAAACCATGGAAGAAATACAACCCCCTCCCTTCCTCTGCTCATTCTAAGCCAATTCCATTAAATTCTCACAACATTCCATCATGCCATAGTGCGATGCATAAAGATAAACTAAAATGGAAGTACAGTATTCAGCCTTTCCGAACCTGGAGCCTCCCAGATGTTGTTCGACTCCAGTTCTCATCAGCCCTAGTCAAGAATGGTGGGAGTTGGTGTCATAGCTGTCAACTTACAGATTTGAAAATAAGGGACCAGCAGCCTTGAAAAGAAGGGACCAGCAGCCAAAATAAGGGACCTGCAGCCTCATCTGTCCCAGGCACTCCAGTCTTCCTATCCTCCTGCAGTCTGGTCAAACTCATGCTGGTAGCTTCGAGAACACTGTCCAACCAACTTTGTAACCAGAGGTTCAACTGAATAGAATCTGAATCACATGTACCACAAGGCCTATGTAGCCTCAACTTAAGATGGCTCCCCGGCCTGGCTTTGCACTGCAAAGTTTGCGGCAGCACGTGCAACAAAATGGCGTCCAGCATTCAAAAAACCCCTCAGCTTGCATTAACTAGCCACACACAAGGCATGCAAGCTCCACCCCCCAGTCGTTCTTAGACTTCTTATTGGGTGAGCAACACAGTCAAACAACACAGTTGGAGCCTCCCTCCTCCCTGGCCAGCAGGGAGGGAGGGAGAGGAGCTGCTTCCTTTGAAATTTAAGGGACATCATTTAAGGGACATTTAAGGGACATCCATCAATAAGGGACAGCAGCAGGACATGGTCTGGAATAAGGGACTGTCCCTTCAAATAAGGGACACTTGACAGCTATGGTTGGTGTCCAATGACATCTGTAAAAGCAAAGGCTAGCCAGACCCCTCACTGGCCTTGCATCATATCCTCTTTGGGTAGAATGTGTCCTTGAACTCTGATAATACCTCTTTGCTTGCCAGGATGGAACATGCAAAGCATCCTGCTCACATACTGTGAGCATGTTGTTTTGGAAAGTGTGAATCAGGACCCTCTTTAAATGTCGGCTGAATCAAGTTTCTCCCCCATCCCTAGGAAAAACTAGCCTCCTATACAAAGGCAATATTTACATGAATTGCTCCGCCTACTTTTGCCTCTGGGCCCCATCAATGGCAGGTGGCCCTTGGGAGGTTGCTGGAAGGGAATGTCACCCTTAGTCTGAAAAAGTTTCCCTATCTGTGTTACAGAGGATGACAACCAGATTCAGAGAGCCAGTACTCCTGTGCCATAGATGCTCTCCTCCTTCTAAAGGCCATTTAGTTAGACAGCTGACTCCCAGTAGGAGTTGAAGCAGGAGATACTTCAAAAGACCAGTTATTCAGGACCACCTTCATCCCAGGTAACAGTTCAAACTTCATTTATACATGTGATTCATTTAAGCTCTTTATTGCATATAAAAATACAATTAAAGAAATTATTGATCAGGGTGAATGCAAATGAATCAAAGAGTAGTCCACTAAGTCCCTCTCTCTTTAACAAAGTTCTCACCTAGTCCTTTTGAGTTTATCAGGCAGGCTCTTAGCACTTAGTATCCAAATCTAGCACCTCTCTTAAATTATTCCTCCTTCTTCCCCACCACTACCCCACATGAGTCAGTTTGCCCCTGGTCCCTATAGCAACCTCGCTTACCAATCATGATGGAGGGCAGATCCTTGTTAGCAGGTCCTCTGTTCCCAAAACAGCTGCTGTTCACAACTGATAAAGAAATAAAACAGGTGGGGAACTGGAACAGAGGTGGCCCTGGAAACCGCTCTGTCTGGCCCTCAGAACTCTCTCCTGGCCACATGCCCTGTCCCCAGGCCACAGTCCTTACCGACCCCGTTTTGTACCCTGAGTGTTTTTGTCTGCCTGGAATGTGTCCTTAATATCTGATAATGCATTTTGCCTATCTGCACAGAGGATAGAAAAGGTATTGAGGATGACTTAGGGGCTAAAATTTGCATTCATGGCTCCACCCAGGACAGGGGTGGAGAACCGCAAGCCTTGGGGTCAAATTGGCCCTGCCTGGTCCTTGTAACTCTCTCAAAGCCACACCCTGCTCCTTAAGCCACACCCCTCTTAAGCCACACCCCTGGCTGACCCTCTTTCAGACCTCCAAGTGTTTTCGCCAGGCTAGAATTCTGGCACGCTGATCATTCCTTTTGCTTGCCTGGATGGAGGATAGAGAGGCCTAGGCAGGTCAAAAGCAGCTGGTATATGGCTCCTGGAAAGTCAGCCATGTGGCCCTCGGACAACAAGGGTCTCCTCGCCTATGACATAGATGCAACTAAGTCCAGTGCCACCGAGTGACAAAATGACACAATACTATCCACACCACTGCAGTCAATAGAATAGTCCTCTGAGTAGAGTCCTCTGCCAGAGCAGCTTCGTCACGCTGGCCACGTGACCCGGAAGTGTCTGCGGACAGCGCTGGCTCCCAGCCTCTAGAGTGAGATGAGCGCACAACCCTAGAGTCGGACACGACTGGCCCGTACGGGCAGGGGTACCTTTATTACAAAAGAAGGGTCTTCACCTGGGTCTCTTTCTGGGACCCTGCTTTCCAAAATTATCTGGACACTCTTCTTTGTTTACCCAACAAGGTTTTCGTTCCGTGTTTTTTTGTGTATGTGTGTTTTAAAGAATCAATAGCTGTTTACTCTGTAGATTATCTGGATTGAACCATTTCAGCTGAATGGATAAATGTAGCAATTTCACATTTTCTGATCCAGCAGGCAATTTTCTGTTGCATTTTACTCCTCCCTAACCCTGCAATCATCGCCAGTGTATTATAGCTGGGATTGGAGCTGAATTGATCCAGTGTCCTTCAGCAATCAAGCAGCATCTCTGGCATGTGTGGCTCTTCCATTAGTGCTCCTCATTACCCAAGCTTTCATTGGGGGGCTATTAAGGAATAAAATAATGCCAATCCCAGCTAACAAAATCTGTGCTTCCCACTTGCAGTGAAATATACCAGCAGGAAAGATGGGCAACAAACGTTAGTCAGCATTTTCCATCCAACAGGGAAGCTTTGTAAGACTAGAATGCAGGAGAGACCAAAGGAAAGTTACAGAAGTGGGTTTTGCATGGGGTTAAGGCAGATAGAGTTAGAGACCTCCAGATTCCCAGACTATCCCTGTATCTTTAACCTCTTGATCTGACCTCTCGGCTCCTTGTTGCTTAGGCTGATTCCTTTCTCTGGCTGAATTCTGCTTTACAGCTTTCACCTCCTCCTCACACTTCTCTCTCCGACCTCAAAATGAGAGGTCATCTTTTAACTATCCTTGAGAGACAAAGGAGCAAGCATGGCTGCTTTGTTCATCTTTGTATTAGTTAGTTCAGTGCCGTAGCTTTACGGGGGGGTGCTAGCCTGGTTTTTTTTGCCCTGGGTGAAGCTTCCAGAGGAGCACCATTGATGCTCCCAGCCTGTATGTGTGTGTATGCAAATGCAAGGGGGTGCCAAACTGGGGCTGGATCTACATTGGTCAGCAAAAACACTTTTAAAATGGTAATATAGCTCTCAGTGCAATTGCCCATTGACAACGGATCACTGCTCTACAGCGCCTTCTGGTGTCACATTTTTATAACACATTTTAATGTTTTAACTGGCCAGTGTAGATTAGTAACCAAGATTCACTAGCTTAACTGCTGATTGCTCTGCATAACAAATGGGATTCAATGGGTGATTGTGACCCCATTAAGGAAATATTTATTCACACAGGGGGCAGTGATGGCCACCAACATGGAAGGCTTTAAAACAAAACAAAAAAAGGATTTGACAAATTCATGAAGAACAATAAAGCTATCAGTGGCTCCTAGCCATGATGGCTATGGTCTGCCTTTACTGTTGGAGGCAGTTTGCTTCTGGGTACCAGTTGCTGGAAACCACAAGAGGGGAACTGCAGTTACACACAGATTATGCTTTCTGGCTTCCCATAGGCATCTGCTTGGCCACTGGGAGTAAAAGATGCTGAATTCAATGGGACTTTGGCCTGAACTAGCAGGGCTCTTCTTATGTTTTTGAGTTCTTATGCTTCAGCAGAGATGCTACATATCACTCAATGAAAAAAGAGGGGCACTACAGGCAGCAGACATTTTCATTTGCACTTGTTATAAGAAAAAGCTGTTTCTTTTCCCTTATGGGGTACCCAAGAGCCCATATAGAGTCCTCTTGTAGGTTCTCTATTAGTAGGAGAAAATATAACAGAGGCCAACCAGAGAATGTTGAGAAGCAAAGCAGCTAGTAAGCCTGATCTTTATTAACTGTTGCAACAGGGTGCTCACAGCCACACACAGGAGGCAGGAGAGACCCAGAACAATGGTGTGCAATGCCTTATATAGACTTTTTAAATTGCCACCCTGCAGCCCAAGACCACTCCCAAAAACAT
This sequence comes from Podarcis tiliguerta, assembly GCF_965153285.1. Classification (NCBI taxonomy): domain Eukaryota; kingdom Metazoa; phylum Chordata; class Lepidosauria; order Squamata; family Lacertidae; genus Podarcis; species Podarcis tiliguerta. The sequence continues at coordinate 33,535,389 of NC_139549.1, read as the reverse complement.
CATACGTACATCACAGAAGAGGTGGTCTACAGCAGAAATACATCACAGAAGAGGCGGTCTACAGCAGAAAACCTGTCTGCCAGGGTACCTGATAATGATCACTGATCGCATTACTTGGGCAATCTGGCCATTCCTTTGTGATGGTAAATTCTCAGTTCCTGAGTCAAGGTCACAGGCTCACCCTATTCATAAACAGATACCCCTTAAGACAGGATTTGTCAACAAAGAGACAATGGGGATGCTTTTCCATTTCCTTCCTCCTTGCAGAGAAATATTTGAGGTGACTGAAAGAGTCAAAATGGCCTTAGGACTGTTTTCCTGGACTGTTTCCAGACAGTGTGTGTGTGTGTGTGTGTGTACCGTATATACATTCCAGACATATATATTTATGTATGTATGTGTTTGCCTTGTAAGGTTATGAACATTTATTTTATATATAAGACCTTAAAAGTCCTACAATACACTTAAAAAGATATGCTCAAGCACCACAAATGTTTGAAAGAGAACACACATACCATTTCTACAAGCAGTGCCTAAAATCATTTATTCAGGTATATATTAAAATCTTTTTGTCTCACCATTTCTGTTTCTAGCAGGACCTGCAACTATTCGTGATTTTAAATTATAAAATGCCTCCTCACAAAAAAGGTTTAAAAAACCACATAGTCATACATAAGGCTGTAGCCAACAAATGTCTTCTCACAATAGATGCACTGAAATTAAGAGACTGAAATATTTCCTATTCATTAATTTCAAAATCCATTAATTTTACTTTGAGTAGATCTAACATTGGATACAATCCTGAATCTTTCTTTCTCTGAAGAATGACCCAGGAGGGCCTGGAACACATTGGATTATTAAGTATCTTTTGCCTGCTCCATTGCTTTTTCCAGTATATCTAAATAAGCCCAATGCTTTGTCAGTGTGTGAGAGACAGTACTCACTGGTATGGAGTACCATCACCTCTTTATTTTTTTATTTTGTTGCCCATGGCAGCCTATTTGGGTTGGCACCCGTGGTACTTTTATCAACACGTGACTAAGAGGAATGCATGTTTTACCATCACCACCTCACCAGATCTGCATGCAGATCTGTGTCCTGTTTAGTCTATTTGGTGATGCCTTTATTGTTTATTTATTGCATTTATATCCCATCTTATTTCTCCAAGGAGCTCAATGTGGTGTACATGGTTCTTTGCCCCCCCCCTCCTCCCTATTCAATCAACCACAAACAACCTGGTGTGGCAAGTTAGGCTGAGAGGCAGTGACTGGCCCAAGGTGAGCTTGATGGCCCAGTGGCGATTTGAACCGTGGTCTCCCAGGTCCCTAGTCCAATACTCTAACCACTAACCCACCACTGGCGTTCCAGCGATTGGAGCCAATTGGAGGCTAGATGAGCCTGACTCTTGCAGAATGCAGGCGTTTCGCATGTTTCTGTGTCTGCTATTGGCAAAGCAGTCTCTGTGATGGATTCTACAGCGTCAACACAGCAATAGCCTCGGGCGAAAGCATCTTCCTTTGACAGAACGGGAATGTTCTCCTCACATCCTGTCAGCCCCCCCAACAGCAACAATCTGGCTAGGTAATAACTGCCAGAGTAAAACTGCATGGAACTATATGACCAATGCCTCCGAGGCAGTAGGCGGTTCCAAGGCAGTAGCTCTACAAAAGCAACTTGTGGTTCTTTTTAAAGAGCTGTGCATGTAAAAATTGCCTGGCAAACAGAGCATTGTTTTCCGAAAGAACAACAACAAAAGCTTGGTTAATAATTAACAGCCTGCCAGCTAATTAGCATTCCCTCAGGTAGTTGGCTACAAAATGCCTCTTTCCCCCACCCCTCCAAACTATATCCAAAAACCAAATGAAGGATGGAATTTGGTTCAGTGTACATTTAATGGAGTAGAGACATCACCTTGCCAACAAAGGTCCGTATAGTAAAAGCTATGGTTTTCCCGGTAGTGATGTATGGAAGTGAGAGCTGGACCATAAAGAAGGCTGATCGCCGAAGAATTGACGCTTTTGAATTATGGTGCTGGAGGAGACTCTGGAGAGTCCCATGGACTGCAAGAAGATCAAACGCATCCATTCTGAAGGAAATCAGCCCTGAGTGCTCACTGGAAGGACAGATCGTGAAGCTGAGGCTCCAGTACTTTGGCCACCTCATGAGAAGAGAAGACTCACTGGAAAAGACCCTGATGCTGGGAAAGATGGAGGGCACAAGGAGAAGGGGACGACAGAGGACGAGATGGTTAGACAGTGTTCTCGAAGCTACAAACATGAATCTGACCAAACTGCGGGTGGCAGTGGAAGACAGGAGTGCCTGGCGTGCTCTGGTCCATGGGGTCACGGAGAGTCGGACACGACTGAACGACTAAACAACAACAACATTTAATGGACCCCTTCATAGATCACTGCCTTGCCGTGGCAAAGGGGCTTGAATAACTCAGAGAAACTATGAACTATGCCAAGCAGGGCACCCAAGATGGACAGGTCATAGTGGAGAGTTTGGACCAAACGTGATCCCGCTGGAGGAGGAACCGGCAAACCACTCCAGTATCCCTGCCAAGAAAACTCCATGGACAAAGACAACAGGCATATAAAAGTTATGACGCTGGAAGATGAGCCCCTTAGGTCGGAAGGTGTCCAACATGCTACTGGGGAAGAGCGGAAGACAAGTACAAGTAGATCCAGAGCTGATGAAGTGGCTGGGACAAAGCCGAAAGGACGCTCAGTTGCGAATATGCCTGGAAGCGAAAGGAAAGTCCAATGCTGTAAAGAAAAATATTGCATAGGAACCTGGAATGTAAGAACCATGAACCTGGGTAAGTTGGATGTGGTCAAAAATGAGATGGGAAGAATAAATATTGACATCCTGGGAATCAGTGAACTAAAATGGACAGGAATGGGCGAATTCAGTTCGGATGACTATCATATCTACTACTGTGGACAAGAAAACCGTAAAAGAAATGGAGTGGCCCTCATAGTCAACAAAAGAGTGGCAAAAGCTGTACTGGGATGCAATCTCAAAAATGATAGAAAGATCTCGATACAAATCCAAGCCAGACCTTTTAACATCACAGTAATCCAAGTTTATGCACCAAATACTGGTGCTGAAGAAGCTGAAATTGACCAATTCTATGAAGACTTACAAGACCTTATAGAAGTGACAACAAAGAAGGATGTTCTTCTCATTATAGGGGATTGGATTGCTAAAGTAGGGAATCAAGAGATAAAAGGAACAACTGGCAAGTTTGGCCTTGGGGATCAAAACGAAGCAGGGCAAAGGCTAATAGAGTTCTGTCAAGAGAACAAGCTGGTCATCACAAACACACTTTTCCAACAACACAAGAGACGACTCTACACATGGACATCACCAGATGGGCAGCATAGAAATCAGATTGATTATATTCTCTGCAGCCAAAGATGGAGAAGCTCTATACAGTCAGCAAAAACAAGACCTGGAGCTGACTGTGGCTCAGATCATCAGCTTCTTATAGCAAAATTCAAACTTAAACTGAAGAAAGTAGGAAAAACCACTGGGCCAGTAAGATACAATCTAAACCAAATCCCTTATGAATACACAGTGGAAGTGAGGAACAGGTTTAAGGATTTAGATTTGCTGGACAGAGTGCTTGAAGAACTATGGGTGGAGGCTCGCAACATTATACAGGAGGCAGCAACTAAAACCATCCCAATGAAAAAGAAATGCAAGAAAGCAAAGTGGCTGTCCAACGAGGCCTTACAAATAGCAGGGGAGAGAAGGCAAGCAAAATGTGAGGGAGATAGTGAAAGATACAGGAAATTAAATGCAGATTTCCAAAGAATAGCTAGGAGAGACAAGAAGGCCTTCTTAAACGAGCAATGCAAAGAAATAGAGGAAAACAACAGAATGGGAAGAACCAGAGATCTGTTCAAGAAAACTGGAGATATGAAAGGAACATTTCGTACAAAGATTACCATAATAAAGGACAAAAGTGGTAAGGACCTAACAGAAGAAGACATCAAGAAGAGGTGGCAAGAATACACAGAGGAATTATACCAGAAAGATATGGATGTCTCGTACACCCCAGGTAGTGTGGCTGCTGACCTTGAGCCAGACATCCTGGAGAGTGAAGTCAAATGGGCCTTAGAAAGCACTGCAAATAACAAGGCCAGTGGAAGTGATGATATTCCAGCTGAACTATTTAAAATTTTAAAAGATGATGCTGTTAAGGTGCTACACTCAATATGCCAGCAAGTTTGGAGAACTCAGCAGTGGCCAGAGGATTGGAGAAGATCAGTCTACATCCCAATCCCAAAGAAAGGCAGTGCCAAAGAATTCTCCAACTACCGCACAATTGCACTCATTTCACACGCTAGCAAGGTTATGCTTAAAATTCTACAAGGCAGGCTTAAGCAGTATGTGGACCGAGAACTCCCAGAAGTGCAAGCTGGATTTAGAAGAGGCAGAGGAACCAGAGACCAAATTGCAAACATGCGCTGGATTATGGAGAAAGCTAGAGAGTTCCAGAAAGACATCTACTTCTGCTTCATTGACTATGCAAAAGCCTTTGGCTGTGTCAACCACAGCAAACTATGGCAAGTTCTTAAAGAAATGGGAGTGCCTGATCACCTCATCTGTCTCCTGAGAAATCTCTATGTGGGACAAGAAGCTACAGTTAGAACTGGATATGGAACAACTGATTGGTTCAAAATTGGGAAAGGCTGTATATTGTCTCCCTGCTTATTTAACTTATATGCAGAATTCATCATGTGAAAGGCTGGGCTGGATGAATCCCAAGCCGGAATTAAGATTGCCGGAAGAAATATCAACAACCTCAGATATGCAGATGACACAACCTTGATGGCAGAAAGTGAGGAGGAATTAAAGAACCTTTTATTGAGGGTGAAAGAGGAGAGTGCAAAATATGGTCTGAAGCTCAACATCAAAAAAATGAAGACCATGGCCACTGGTCCCATCACCTCCTGGCAAATAGAGGGGGAAGAAATGGAGGCAGTGAGAGATTTTACTTTCTTGGGGTCCATGATCACTGCAGATGGAGACAGCAGCCACGAAAGTAAAAGACACCTGCTTCTTGGGAGAAAAGCAATGACAAACCTAGACAGCATTTTAAAAGGTAGAGACATCACCTTGCCAACATAGGTCCATATACTAAAAGCTATGGTTTTCCGTGTAGTGATGTATGGAAGTGAGAGCTGGACCATAAAGAAGGCTGCTCGCCGAAGAATTGATGCTTTTGAATTATGGTGCTGGAGGAGACTCTTGAGATCCCAAGGACTGCAAGAAGATCAAACCTCTCCATTCTGAAGGAAATCAGCCCTGAGTGCTCATTGGAAGGACAGATCCTGAGGCTCCAATACTTTGGCCACCTCATGAGAAGAGAAGACTTGCTGGAAAAGACCCTGATGTTGGGAAAGATGGAGGGCACAAGGAGAAGGGGACGACAGAGGACGAGATGGTTGAATAGTGTTCTCGAAGCTACCAGCATGAGTTTGACCAAACTGCAGGAGGCAGTGGAAGACATGAGTGCCTGGAGTGCTCTGGTCCATGGGGTCACGAAGAGTCGGACACGACTAAATGACTAAACAACAACAACAACAAATCATATGTGGTGGACGTGTAGGAAGATCAAAGTGTTCTGGGGCTTAATTTACAAGGAGTTGAAAAAATATACAATAATAAGAGTACATTCATTTGTAAAAAAGGAATATACAACGGGAGAGAAAGGAAGTCGAGTGTGTTGGTATGTATATGATTGGGGGAGGGGGATTCGTTTTTGTTTTTTCTTTGTTCTTTCTTTTTTTCCATTTTCTTTCTAGGTATATAAAATTTGTATATAATTTTTGTATACATGTTGGGAATTATAGTAAGTCCTGTAATGTAATATGAGAATGATTACTGATGTAATATAAGGCTAGACTTGGGAGTCCTCTACTGCATTTCAAGGGATGTTGGGATTGTCTCCCTTTGGAAATGGGGCTGAATGAAGAAAGATCCGGTATAGAAACATGAGCTCCAAAAGAGAAGATTCACCTGCAGACGGAACAGCAGCTGCTTCCAAGTTCTGAAGAAACATGGGGGGGGGGAGTTGGGCCCAGGGTCAAGGTGGGTGGGTTGCCATGGTAACAATGGCCTGCCCTCCTTTGTGACATCACCTGCTTCTCCCTTAAAAGCCACCAACTACAGTTGTCCATTGTGGGTTTGTGAGGAGAGGCGGAGAGAGGTGTGTAGGTGCGGTAAGAGAGAAAGGAGATTTGGATTTGGATTTTCTTCTGGTTTTGACTGCTTAAAGAGGAGGCGGAGCCAGGAGGAAGCATGCAGTCCGTTCCAGACCTTCAGGTAGAAGGAAAGTTCAGCAGACTAGTCCTTCGCGGAACAGAGTGGCTCAGGAGACTGAGAAGCGTAATGCAGCTTAAAAAGAACAACAAAGTGGCCCCGCTCCAGCCCAAGGAGCAGCCTCCTCTGGCACCAGTTGTGCCAAAACTCTTCAAGAGCTATCGAGAGCTTGCGAAGGCAAAAGCCCGAAACCGGGCCCGTATTAGGCCAGCACCTGAAGAAGGGGACATAATTGTGGAAGATTTGGAATGAGCGTACGGTGTGACGGGTGAAGAAAAGGTGCTCTGCTTTAGAAGAGTTAAAAGGGAGTAAGAGAAGAACAAGGGCGATGAGATCAAGGTAATCCTCCAGCCTCTCCTGAGCTGCAGAGGCTCAGGGCAGAGAGGCGGAGGGAACTAAGTTCCCACAGGAGGAGTGCTCGCCTCCAAACCAGGAGAGGCGAGTCACCAGAGGATCGTGGCCACCCTATGCCTCGGGGCAGATAAAAGCCGGCCAGCCCCAGCCCCAAGTTGCGGGAGCAACGTTGTTGGTTGCTAGTTCCTGCCTGAACCCTGTCCTGCTTTCCTGCCTGAGCTCCTGACCCGCCCTGGTTCCCTGCTTGCAAGCCTGTTGCTGACTTCACCCGACTCCCTGCCCTGCACCCAGCTTCAGCTACTACGGACTGCCTCCACATTGCACCTTTGGCCACGGACCGAACTTGGACCTCGCCTCTTGGGTGAAAGAGGAGAGCGCAAAATATGGTCTGAAGCTCAACATCAAAAAAAACGAAGATCATGGCCACTGGTCCCATCACCTCCTGGCAAATAGAAGGGGAAGAAATGGAGGCAGTAAGAGATTTTACTTTCTTGGCGTCCATGATCACTGCAGATGGTGACAGCAGTCACAAAATTAAAAGACGCCTGCTTCTTGGGAGAAAAGCAATGACAAACCTAGACAGCATCTTAAAAAGTAGAGACATCACCTTGCCAACAAAGGTCCGTATAGTTAAAGCTATGGTTTTCCCAGTAGTGATGTATGGAAGTGAGAGCTGGACCATAAAGAAGGCTGATCGCCAACGAATTGATGCTTTTGAATTATGGTGCTGGAGGAGACTCTTGAGAGTCCCATGGACTGCAAGAAGATCAAACGTATCCATTCTTAAGGAAATCAGCCCTGAGTGCTCACTGGAAGGACAGATCCTGAAGCTGAGGCTCCAATACTTTGGCCACCTCATGAGAAGAGAAGACTCCCTGGAAAAGACTCTGATGTTGGGAAAGATGGAGGGCACAAGGAGAAGGGGACGACAGAGGATGAGATGGTTGGATGGTGTTCTTGAAGCTACCAGCATGAGTTTGACCAAACTGCGGGAGGCAGTGGAGGACAGAAGTGCCTGGCGTGCTCTGGTCCATGGGGTCACGAAGAGTCGGAAACGACTAAACAACAACAACAACATTTAATGAGGAATCTACTTATTTCCCACTCCCTGACAAAATAAGCAAACTGAAACTCGGCCACCCTTCAAAATCCGAGCATCTCTGAATTCTGCAGTGAAGTCCTCCAACCAAATCAAGGATACGAAAATGCATACAGTAGGGGAACTGTGTGCATATATAAATGCATATATTAGTGACAATAACATACAAAAATGCCTTATATTAAGGTAAATTGCTTGCATATTAGATTGAACGGCATGCAAACATTGAGAAATACTAAAATGGCTGTGCTTTTACAAAATAAATCACACAGAACATGGAACACTGAACTTAAGGCAGGAGAAATGAGAAGCTGAAAATGAGAATGAGAAGCTTAGACTGAGTGCTTACATAGCAGCTAGAGGCTCCACCCTGGTTCTCAACAAGACCTTGATCTGAGCAGGTCAGGGATGGAGAAGAAGAAGAAGAGGAGTTTGGATTTGATATCCCGCCTTTCACTCCCTTTAAGGAGTCTCAAAGTGGCTAACATTCTCCTTTCCCTTCCTCCCCCACAACAAACACTCTATGAGGTGAGTGGGACTAAGAGACTTCACAGAAGTGTGACTGGCCCAAGGCCACCCAGCAGCTGCATGTGGAGGAGCGGAGACGCGAACCCGGTTCCCCAGATTACGAGACTAACGCTCTTAACCACTAGATGTTCTTGGACTCCAACTCCCATCGGCCTCAGGTCAGGGATGATGGGAGTTGCATTCTGGCAACATCTGGAGTGGTTTGCCACCACTGGGGCAGGTGATTAGATGCATTCCCCCTTACTCCTAAGTAAACTCACACACAGCTATCCAAACACATTGCCCAGGGCCCTGAAGCTGAGCAGGGAATGCTGTTTGGTGCAGGGAAGTTGAAAGCCAGGTGGGAAGGGAAATGGAAAAAACTCGCAAGGGCATGACTGGGAAAGAACCCTGAGCTCAGCAGGAGCAATCCATGCTGCAACATCTTGTTACAGGCCCCCCTTTGTGTGATATAATAATAATAATAATAATAATAATAATAATAATAATAATAATAATAATAATTTATTATTTCTACCCCACTCATCTGGCTGGGTTCCCCCAGCCACTTTGGGTGGCTCCTATACGGCCGCTTCTCAAGTACAAACATGGCTATGTATCTTTGCACCAAAGGGAAACTGTGCACTTGGAGGAAGGGGCTCTTTCGCCCCACCTCTCCTTCAGCCATCACTCATGACAGCAGGCTTTGTCCCTCTTATTGCATCTTCCATCTTTCCTGCTGAGGGCTGCTTATTTGATCTTATTTGGAACTGTGTGCTGCCTTCTCAGGCTGGGGGGGATCCGTCAGTACTTATTTGCCTCAGCATGGTCTTCTCCATTTCACGAGCGAGTGTAATTTGGTTAGGCTCTCAGGCAACTGTGTGTGTGTGTGTGTGAGAGAGAGAGAGAGAGAGAGAGAGAGAGAGAGAGCATGAATTTTTTGTTCCTATGCAGAGCTGTGAAATGTCCCCTCTGCCTTCTACTATAGGAAAATGTTGTGGCTCAGTGGTAGAGCATTTTTTGCATGTAGTAATTTCCAGCCCCTGGAAACTCCAGGTAGAGGGAGGAGAGACTCCTGTCTGAAATCCTGGCGAACCATTACCAGGAAGCATAGACACAGGTCTCTCTCATCCCTGCCTGGTGTCAAGGCTTCAGGGAATCCTACCCCTCTCATGGTGAGATGCCAAGAAGCAGAAAAACAAGAAGAGTTCTTTCTTGGTACAGTGGTACCTCGGGTTACATACCCTTCAGGTTACAGACTCCGCTGACCCAGAAATAGTACCTCGGGTTAAGAACTTTGCTTCAGGATGAGAACAGAAATCGTGCAGCGACGGCACAGTGGCAGCAGGAGGCCCCATTAGCTAAAGTGTTGCTTCAGGTTAAGAACAGTTTCAGGTTAAGAACAGCAGGGCCTTGCAGAGCCAGGCAGAGGCCCAGGCCAGGTAGATAATGTGCCCCCCCCTTTTTTTTTTTACCCTGGGGATAACTGAAGTCTTATAAATAAGTATATAAATAATTTTCTCAAAAGCTATGCTGACAAATAATTTTATTTCTAGGCTTGAACACGTTCACCCCAGTGCATCCCCTGTGATTGTAAATATGCTGACCAAGGCCCTCTTTGGAATCAGAGGCCCGGGCCAAGTGGCCCATATGCCCCCCCCCCAATCTGGGCCTGAAGAACAGACCTCCAGAACAAATTACCGTATTTTTTGCTCTATAAGACTCACTTTTTCCCTCCTAAAAAGTAAGGGGAAATGTGTGTGCGTCTTATGGAGCGAATGCAGGCTGCACAACTATCCCAGAAGCCGGAACAGCAAGAGGGAGAGCTGCTTTCACTGCGCAGCGATCCCTCTTGCTGTTCTGGCTTCTGAGATTCAGAATATTTTTTTTTCTTGTTTTCCTCCTCCAAAAACTAGGTGCGCCTTGTGGTCTGGTGCGTCTTATAGAGCGAAAAATACGGTAAGTTCTTAACCCAAGGTACCACTGTAGTTGGTTCAATATCCACAGAGAGAGACGAAGGAATGGAGTCTCTCTTAGTGTTGTTGCTCCAGGTAAAGTTGCACCCCCTCAGACCCTCCTACTCTACGTCGCTCCTACGCCAGCTGATCTGTGCTTTCTGCCTCTTTTCTATTACCGTCAAGGCACACCTTGTTCTGGGAGGGGGGGTCAGCAGGGGCTGAGCAAGGGGGCGGATCGCCCTGGGTGCCATCTTTGAGGGGGTGACAAGAAGGCACCCTGGGGGGGGCTCGCCCCGCCACCATCATGTTGCCCCAGCCATGTGCGGAGGATCCTCGACTCTCGGAATGCTTTCAAGAGACACTGAGTCTGTTGGCTGTCTCTCCCCTGGTGCTGTGTCTTCCTGCTGTTTCTCTCCCAATATTTTCCAGCTCCTTCCCTCTGCAGCCTCTGAACTGTGACCGTCTGCAAACCACTGCTCTAAATCTATACTGTCCTCGGGAAGGTTCAGGAGAAGGGGAGCGGCCCCCATCATTCTTCCTTAGTCCAGCCCCTAACAAGTGATAGAGCACTTTTTGCATGTAGTAATGTCCAGCCCCTGGATACTCCAGGTAGAGGGAGGAGAGACTCCTGTTTGAAAACCTGGAGAGCCATTGCCCGGAAGCATCTCTACCTGGATGTTGTGAATTGCAGCTGGGGCCTCTTGCATGTATAGCCCCACTGAGGTGAGGGGAGAGACTCCATCAGGCAAGGCCTCTTTCCACCTGCCTCGCTCTACCCTCTAGGCGCTGCTTCTCAATTTGTATTGTTTTATGTACTGTGGTTTGCCATTGTTTATTGATTATACAGTGGTGCCTCGCAAGACGAAATTAGTCTGCAGTTAAACACTAACAACGGCGGGGAGGGGTGGGGAGAAGCAGGGCAGCTGCCGCAGCCGGTACCTTGGACTCACCCGCGCCTTGTGGCCACCGCGCGATGCGGCTGCTGGAGGGCGGTGGGGCTCAGGAGCGCGACTCCGGCTGCAACGCTGGCTGCTGGCGGCAACGGCTCTCTCAGAGGAGCGTGCGAGGGCAGTGGGCAGCGGCGCGAGGCAGCCGGAAGGTCGGCCATCAGCCGGAAGGTCGGAGGGAGCCGGAGGAGTCGTCAGCCGGAAGGTGGGAGGGAGCCGGAGGAGCGGGGAAGCGAGCGTGCGTGCAGTGACCGTCGCCATGACAGGAGAGGCAGGGCTGTTTCGTCTAGCGAAGCAAGCCCATAGGGAAATCCGTCTTGCGAAGCACCTCAGAAAACGAAAAACCCTTTCGTCTAGCGAGTTTTTCGTCTTCCGAGGCATTCGTCTTGCAGGGTACCACTGTAGTTTAGATATTATTTATTGTAACTGGTTTTTTTAAAATGTATTTTTATTAAAGATTTTCTTAGTTTACAAAAGTATGTGCAATGTCTCTCCCTCTTTTTTCCAAGTAACATTTTTTACAGATCAGTTTCATTTGTTGAGACATTAGGAAGAAGAGGGGGAAAGAGGGGGGGAGGGGGGGAGGGGGGGTCAGGTGGCGATGTTTCTATTATACTTAATATATGTGGGGTTTTGTGTCAGTGTCGCTTGTGCAGGTTCTCTGCTATTCACTTGTGTTCCTTTGGTGGTGAGAGAGGTTGGGGTTGGCCTAGGGTGTGGTTGTTTGCTTGAGATTGGCTGTGGTGGTCTTTGTTTTCATGTGTGAGTGGGGTGGGTGGGTGTTTTGGATCAGGTTAGCCAGATTGATTTGTATGCTGATGGTGGATTTTTGTCATTGTCTTGTTGGGCTATTTATTGTAACTGTTGAGTGGATTTCTGTTTAACTTTTATATGTTGATATTATTATTTTATACTATTCTAAAGATTGTTGAATGTTACTTTTTTGATGTAGGTTGCCTATTTTAAAGTTAGGTTTTAATATCACATTTTTGTATTGCATTAGATTGTTATATGATGTACATTTTTTGTTTCTTCAGCTTGTAAACCGCCTTGAGTATTGTAAGATAGAAAGAAGGTATACAAATTAAAAATGATGATGATGATGAGCCACATCCCAATAATGATTCTTGGATTAATGCCTATGTTCTATGTCTGTGGGGTGTGGGAGGGTAGTATCTCTGGTGGGGGACACATGATTCTCCTTCTGAGGTACATTGTCCCCCTTTAGTCCCCACCCTGCACTCAGTCTCACCTGTGGCTCCTAGAATCTGTCAACACGGAAGGTGATAGACTTTCCATCACTGGAGTTTTTTAAACAGTGGTTGGATTCTTTAGCTGGGATTCTTTAGCTGGGATTCCAGCATTGCTGGGGGTTGGACTAGATGTCCCTTGGGGTCCCTTCCAACTCTGCAATTCTACCATTCTGTGAAGTGGGAGCCACCTGCCAGCCACCTGCACTGCATTGAGTCAGCCCTGGACAGCTCCAGAAAAAGAAGGAAATCTCCTATAATCACAGCCACTTACCCTTGAAATTCAACTTGACTCTACACCTTTTATGTAATCATGTAAGTAGTTCTTCCCACAGAGGCAGCTCCTAGGAGCTTAAATATTTTACAATTGCATGCAAAAGTGCAAATCTGGGGCACACACTCTCCCTTTGAAGTGCACTTTATGCAAAGGTTTTGGCAGCATAATTTGCTCCGCGGTCCAACAGGTCAAAGGCAAGGGGGGGCCGTTTCTCTTCCACCACAACCATCCCCCCCCCCGGTCTGCTTTCAAATTATTTACACAGCCACTCCCAGGTATTACTTTCTAAACTGCACCCCTAACAGCCCATGTTGTGTCCATGGGTTTGTGCTACTTATGTCCGCCTTTTATGAAAGCATAAAAGGGAAATTGCCTTTTAAATGCAGAGACAAAGAAGAAGGTTTTTTGGTTTTTTAAAATTTGCCTGGCCAGGAGACCCTAAAATGCAGCTTAAAAAGATTAAACTTATATATCAAAAGCACTTTTTAAATATACAGAAAGCATTTACAGTGGTACCTCGGGTTAAGAAATTAATTCGTTCTGGAGGTCCATTCTTAACCTGAAACTGTTCTTAACCTGAAGCACCACTTTAGCTAATGGGGGCTCCTGCTGCCGCCGTGCCACCGGAGCACGATTTCTGTTATCATCCTGAAGCAAAGTTCTTAACCCGAGGTACTATTTCTTGGTTAGAGGAGTCTGTAACCCGAGGTACCACTGTATTTCAGACCCAATGTGCTACAGTGCTTAGTAGGGCTGTGCCCTGCATCTGTCTGAATCCCAGAACCCAAACCAAGGTGGGACAATTCTGGTCACAGAATCGTAGAGTTGGAAGGGGCACAAGGGTCATCTAGTCCAACCCCCTGCAATGCAGGAATCAACCCTGTACTTGGCTGGATTTGGCCAAATCCAGCCTTTTAAACTTTAACTCAACCAAAATGGTCAAAGGCCTGGAAACGATGCCTTATGAGGAACGGCTAAGGGAGCTGGGCATGTTTAGCCTGGAGAAGAGGAGGTTAAGGGGTGATATGATAGCCATGTTCAAATATATAAAAGGATGTCATATAGAGGAGGGAGAAAGGTTGTTTTCTGCTGCTCCAGAGAGGCAGACACGGAGCAATGGCTCCAAACTACAAGAAAGAAGATTCCACCTAAACATTAGGAAGAACTTCCTGACAGTAAGAGCTGTTCAACAGTGGAATTTGCTGCCAAGGAATGTGGTGGAGGCTCCTTCTTTGGAGGTCTTTAAGCAGAGGCTTGACAACCATATGTCAGGAGTGCTCTGATGGTGTTTCCTGCTTGGCAGGGGGTTGGACTCGATGGCCCTTGTGGTCTCTTCCAACTCTATGATTCTATGATTCTATGAACTCCAGCAGGCTTTTAATAATTGTTGCTTGCTTTTATGTCTTTAAGTGATTTTTAAAAATTATTATTTGTACTTTATCTTTGTAAACCACTTAGAGGCTGTTGTAATTAAGCATGTTTTTGTTTTTTAAATCTTGTATCTTTATCTTGTAACTACCCTGAGATCTGTGGATGAAGGACAGTATACTAATTTAATTAATAAATAAATAAAATAAATCTTTTTTATTTCTCTCCCTCTTACTAACAAAAGCACCCAACTTCTCTCCCCTTCTTTCATTCTCAAGATATCCATTCTCTTTCATTCACTTCCTCCCACCATCCTGTTCTCTGTGGACTTGAGGGGGGGCACTGAAGGAGGTGGGGGCCTGCAGGCCACCCCTGAGCCCAGGGCTGTAGCCAGGGGGTGGTGAGGAAGGCTCCCGCCAGGGGCACAGGCAAGGGGGGCGCAAAACCGAGTAAAAAATATGTCAATTAAAATGTCTATAAATAAAAATATTGATTATTGCCTCATAAGAAAAGGTTTTATCGAACTGAATGGGTGGAGGGGAAGGTTGAGGAGAAGAGGAAAGAAGAGCTAATTTGTCCATGGCTAGGGACCACAATCTGGACGGTTCTGCCAGGGGCGCAAGATCACCTAACTACAGCTCTGCGTGTGCCCACCTGTGGCTAAGAGACCCTGAGACCCTACCTACCTGCAGACTGTCTTGCCAGAATGATGCATGCTCTAGTTATCTCCCGCTTGGACTACTGCAATGCGCTCTACGTGGGGCTACCTTTGAAGGTGACCCAGAAACTGCAATTAATCCAGAATGCGGCAGCTAGACTGGTGACTGGGAGCGGCTGCCGGGACCACATAACACCGGTCCTGAGAGATCTGCATTGGCTCCCAGTACGTTTCCGAGCACAATTCAAAGTGTTAGTGCTGACCTTTAAAGCCCTAAACGGCCTCGGTCCAGTATACATGAAGGAGTGTCTCCCCCCCCCCCCAATCATTCAGCCCAGACACTGAGATCCAGTGCCGAGGGCCTTCTGGCAGTTCCCTCATTGCGAGAAGTGAGGTTACAGGGAACCAGACAGAGGGCCTTCTCGGTAGTGGCACCCACCCTGTGGAACACCCTCCCTTCAGATGTGAAGGAAATAAGCAGCTATCTTATCTTTAAAAGACATCTGAAGGCAGCCCTGTTTAGGGAAGTTTTTAATATTTAATGCTGTATTGTTTTTAACACTCCATTGGAAGCCGCCCAGAGTGGCTGGGGAAACTCAGCCAGATGGGTGGTGTATAAATAATAAATTATTGTTGTTGTTGTTGTTGTTGTTGTTGTTAGCTGGCATCTACATTTCTTCTCCCAGCTGCTACCCACAAGCCAGCCATGTGGCTCCAGAAAACACGTGCATTCCAGGAACATAAACCATCTCGCCCAGAGAGATTTATGTGTCCTCTCCATTTCCAAGAAGGAAGGGAAGAGAGGCGGGGAACTCTCTTCAGGTGCAATGTTCTCAGCAGCAGCTCAGACATAAAGCCTTGTAAATTACATGTTTGGAGTTCCTCGGGGGATGCTTCTGTTTTTCAGCACACCAAGCTTTCAAGCTTATCCTTAAGATCTCTGTAATCATTTCCAGCTTCCCTTTGCAGTCTCTGACTGGATGAGGAGGGTGGGAAGGGTGCAACGCTCAAAGGCATCACCCTTGGCTCTTGGGATCTAGGCCTTCATTTGTGTGCCTCCCCATCTGTATCATTCCCAGAGCCTGCATCATGGCAACCTCTTGGCTTTCTCTCTGGGAAGCTCAGGTGTAAGCCACCACCTCAAGATTTGATGGGAAGAACAGCGTATGAAATTAATATATGCAAGTCGAGTGACCGCTGAGACCATATAACAGCGGTCCTGAAAGACCTGCATTGGCTCCCAGTATGTTTTCGAGCACCATTCAAAGTGTTGGCGCTGACCTTTAAAGCCCTGAACAGCCTCAGCCCAGTAGACCTGAAGGAGCGTCTCCACCCCCATTGTTCAGCCCAAACACTGAGGTCCAGCTCCAAGGACTTTCTGGCAGTTCCCTCACTGTGAGAAGTAAGGTTACAGGGAACAAGGCAGAGGTAGTGGTGCCCACCCTGTGAAATGCCCTCCCAGCAGACGTCAAGGAAATAAACAACTACAGTGGTACCTCTGGTTACGAACTTAATTTGTTCTGGAGGTCCGTTCTTAACCTGAAACCATTCTTAACCTGAGGTACCACTTTAGCTAATGGGGCCTCCCGCTGCCACCATGCCGCCACCGCCCGATTTCTGTTCTCATCCTGAGGTAAAGTTTTTAACCCGAGGTACCACTTCTGGGTTAATGGAGTCTGTAACCTGAAGTGTTTGCAGCCCGAGGTACCACTGTATCTGATTTTAGAAGACATCTGAAGGCAACCCTGTTTAGGGAAGTTTTTAATGTTTGATGGTTTAATTGTGTTTTTAATATTCTGTTGGAAGCTGCCCCAAGTGGCTGCGGAAACCCAGCCAGATGGGCGGGGTATAAATTATTATTATTGTTGTTGTTGTTATTAATTAGTCTGCACACACAACATGCATATGTCTTGCAGGGCCCCTAGCTCAGTGGGGGAGCTGGGACTGGGCAGGTCTCGGTTTCCATATTCTGCCCGTCCCTTGCAGCTGTCAAGTTAGATTCCATTCCATTTCCATAATGAGGATTATTACAAGCACTCCATGGAGAGCAGGGTGGGGAACCTCAAGCCCAGAGGGGCATAAGCAGGCCTCCAGTCCTCTTTATCTGGCCCTTGTACTTTCCCCAGGCCGTAGCCTGTCTCGCTAGGACATACCTCTCACTGGCACTGCTTTGCATGTTCCTTGGGTGTTTTTGCCTGGCTGTAATGTGTCGGGGAACTGATAACACATCTTGCTTGCCAGAACAGAGTGAGAGGTGAGCCTAGCCAACTGCACAAAGCTAAGACTGTGAACCGCCCCATGATCCTCAAATGTAGGGTGGTATAGAAATTTAATAAATAAAATTTAAAAATAAAGTAAGTAAGATGTACATTAATTGATGTGCTTGCTTTAGCCCTGCCCACCACTGGAAGCATCCAGGGTAAAGGTGGTTGAATGCCCCAATGGGCAAATCTGAATGGAAATTCAGTTTGGGGACACTTCATTGCGCTCAATGGCATTGAAATGTATGCACCTCCAAGTGTCCATCTCAGTGTTCAGAGGACGGTGCCTCTGTGATAACACATATGACATATCTTTTTCTGGGGCAAGCAGGTAGGGTAAGGCAAGTCCAGAAATTCAGCCTAAATAGTGGTCACCAGTCCAGGTAGCACTGGACCTTGGAGAGCTCCCTGTGGACAAGCCTGGCATGAACTCTCTCAAAGTGACCCATTACCTCTGCAGCAGCCAGCAGTCTTCTGAAGACTGGCTGGCTTTTTGCTCCTCAGAGGAGGTGGAGCTACTAGAAGGTAGCTGTTATTTAAAGGGCCATTGTCCTGCTCTGCAGACACGGGCTCCTACAGAGCGGAGGTAGTGAGGGATGTAGAGGAAGGGGTGTCTTTTGAGCTGGAAGAGTTGGACAAGGCTGTATCCTCTGGCCTGGATGAACCAAGTTAAGGATTACGGCTGCCCAGATACTGCTTCCTCTTCCTCTAAGTCTGCCTCTGAGCTGGGTTGGGAATCATGGCCTGGGAACCTGACACAATGTTAGTAGACTACTCCCCACCCTCTGCACCATCCTGTATCTTGTCCGAACTCACTTACAGTCTTTGTCTGAGGCTCAGTGTGGAATCTGACCCAGATACGATGTCCAAAGGAAGCACAAGCCATACAAGAAGTTGCCACACAGAACAACTGTTTCCTTTCTATGTTCACTTTGTGAAGACTAGAAAGTTGGCAGACAGGCAGGTAGGCAGGAATATGTCCTCTAAGCAATGCCATCCAAGATTATACAGAATACAGATTCAATCTGAGTAACTCTATCTTCCTTTGCTTTGGAGCCAGGGTCACATACGCACTTGTTAACTCTTACTATTTGTCTCTTCTGCTAGACTATTCTTCTGCAACAAGGAACTTGTCTAAACATCTGAGATAGCGGACATAACTTATTACCAACAGATTTTCATGAATTATATATGTCTTACTGGGGGCACTGATGATAGTATACACTGTGGGGGGGAAACAACTATTTGCTCTCCAAACACTTTCATAGTTCCAAGGGAAGTGGAAATTAATGAAGGGCTATCTTATTCCCTCCCCTTTTCAGCTGCAAAGTGTATTTATTTAAGAGAAGGAGGGTCTTAATGCTTTTCAAGCTGTTTAATTGCCACAAGCAAGTCATCTAAAACTTACTTGTGGTTCAAATGATTTGTAATCCATGGGGATTAAGAAGAAACGAGGTGGGATTTTCTTTTATTTTTATGCATGTCACTGCTAAAGGATGGAACTTGGGGAAATGGAAGTGATCGAGTCTCACTTTGGCAGGCCATCCTGCTGGGTGGAAGGCCAATCTAACCCCAAATCTTATTTCCCAGAGTTGATGTCAGAGGACTGTATCATTGGGCACCCGCTGTGGCCCACTACCCAATCAGGGGGCTGTGGCCAATACCTGAAGGAGGATGGACCTGATGGAAAGGGAGACCGTGGCAGCCTTTGTGTCTTCACACAACAGCTGAGACAATACCTGCCGTCACTCAGCCAACAGGGAGCTGTCCAGGGTCCTGGATGACCTTGTCTCAAGTGGAAGAGGTTCTGGTGATTGTCACCACTTCCCCCATGAGCTCCAAGGCCCAGCAGATCAGGATAAAAATCCAAGGGTGGGAGAACTGTGGAGTAATAGAGCATTGGTGTCACCTTGGAAACAAGCTCAGGTAGTTTAGAAGTCTGAACTCCAAGAAAGAAATTCAGAGCAGGTGAAATGCTGAAGCGACCCTGTTGCAGATGACAATGCAGGCCAGTGACAGTCACATTAAAGTCAAACTCAATGCTTCTTCCATATTAAGGAAGGGACAGCTGAATCAGGGGCATGGAGAGTTGCCATGTGAGCAGGCCCTGAGACAGAAGGCATGTGCTGAGCCATTGCACTTGTAAAGGTTTCTGCCTGAAGAAAGTGCCGTCACTGTTGGCATGTATTAGGGGCTTGCGATGCCATCAACAATTCATTATTGTCTTCCTCTCCTCTGTTCTGATTGTCTTTGTCTCTCCTGGATAACTGCAGGGGCTGAAGTGAGTCATCCAGCCAAGGAAGACAGCCCAGTGTGCTGTAGCCAAGTGACAGTTCAAACCTATGGGAAATCTAGTAGTGCATGGCGGCAAGGGATGCATTTTCCATGACAAATTTCCCGGATGCGCATGCCACTCCAAGCCCATCTCTGCCATCTCTGGCAAAACATTATTGCGTTGACTAGCGGAGCAAAATGTTTTATGTCACTCTGAAAGGAACTGACACGGCTGGAGATTTAATCGCTTTGGATTCATCTTGGCATGACGCCACTTGTGCGTATAAATGGAGCATTTAATGTTTAATGTGATGCTGTGACTGCGCAGTGACCTTCTCGCTGCATTTGCATGTCGGGGATTTCTGACGCTCTGTCACTACAAGCAGCATTGAGAGATACAATATGTAGTGCAGATATCAGCAAGAACCTTGCAACTTGGTGTGAGAAGGGGAAGGACTAACCGCTTGGAACATCCTAATAATGCCCACACACACATACACACTTTATACCTGGGGGCCATATCAAGACACTTTGTGTGCTCTTCATTTTTTTTTTATTTTTTTTTTAATGCTTTTAATTAAATTTTCAAAAACCAAATCAAATAAAACATAAACTCTTATATTCAACATTTTAGTATTTTCTTATTTACCCTGCGCTTTGTCGTGCTCAGACTTCCTTCCTTCCCTGCTTCAGCTTTCACAAATTAACATCCACTCTTACAGATTCTTATTTACACTCCATCCACATCACAAGATTTATGTTAACCCTGCTACAGTTTTTAAGCTTCTACAATTATTCTGTATATACACAACAAATTTACTCCACTCCTCTTCAAACTTTGTTACTTTTTGGTGTCTTATCTTATAAGTCATTTTCACCAACTCAACATATTCAAACATTTTCGTCTGCCACTCCATTAAAGTTGGAATCTCCTGGGTTTTCCATTTCTGGGCCACGAGAATCCTAGCGGCAGTTGTGGCATACATAAATAACTTACAATCATCTTTTCTTACTTCATCTCCTATTATCCCTAGCAAGAAAACCTCTGGTTTCTTTGGGAATGTGTATTTAAACAGTTTTTTCATTTTGTTATATATCATATCCCAATTTTTTTCCATTTTTTTGCATGTCCACCACATGTGGAAAATTCACCATCCTTTAATTTACACTTCCAGCAGGCTTTGTTGCTCACTCTATACATTTTTGCTAATTTGACCAGGGCAATATACCACCGGTACATCATTTTCTTTAAGTTTTCTTTTAAGGTAGAGCATGCTCTGCATTTTTAAATGCTCTATGAGCATAAGGAAACAATGGAACCCTTTAAAGCCCTGCATTTTAAAAATGTTTTTCAGGTCCAAATGATGGCTCCATTTTCTGATAGTTTTTCCCACCACCACTCCTCGTTAAGAGGTTCATAAGCCTTGCCTGGAACTGCTTTGAGTGACATCATCATGTAGAGAAATCAGATTGGCTATGTGCCATTTTGGCATTGTCTTCTCCCCCACACATCTGTTTAGAAGGGATCACCCATGCGACTAATTCAGGAATGAGGAACAGCAACCAGAGAAATCAATAGCGCTGAGCAAAATCCAAAATACTGGCAAACAACCACACAACTGAAGGGTCAAGCTAGGTATAATGAAGTTGTCATTCATATGTTCACCCCATTCACACATAAAACAGGTGGTCTTACCATTAAACAAGCACATAGAAGAGGAATGTTTCTCCCCTACTGCAGCTGATGTCCTCTAATTGGTTGCTTTAGCTATTTTTTCCTCATTTAGTTCTCTGTTTTGATAGCAGAAGTTAGCCAGGAACACAGAAAAGTGTCTGGAACATCTGATTTGGGGGCATTAAAGGCCCAGGAAGATGAGGGCTTAGCACCCATCTCCCAAATTATGAGGAGGGTTTGTTAATTGTTGAGTTTTTTTGCTGGTGAAGACCTCAACTCTCACTTTTATATCATCCCAAATGGAATACAGGAAGCTGCCTTAAACTGAGAAGTTGAGAGGAACCAAAATAGATAGTCCTAGCTGTCTGGCTTGTGGGTGTGATTCCTAGAAATGGGACCATGGGAGGAGATTGTCTCATGACTGACGTACTCCTATTCTGGCATTCTTGTGTACAAAAACATGAATACTTGACCTGTAAAGAGAGATGAAATTGTAGGGCTAGAGAAGATCAGATGAGAATGAGCAGCAAGAATATTATTGGCCCAGAAATGGAAACAAGAAGAACTACCTACGATTGAAAAATGGAGAATGAAATTAACGGAATACGCAGAACTGGATAAATTGACAGGAAGGATCCGGAACCGGCGAGACCAGAAATTCACTGAAGACTGGACTCAATTTACAGATTATATGAAAAATGTATGTAATGATCAGATAACATTTGTAAGTTTTCAGGAAGTTTTGTGAAAATTAGTGGTAGGAATATTACATAAAAAAATAAGATAGAATAAGTTACTATTATTGTGTAATATTAATAAGGGAATGTGAAAGAGGTGAATAAGACGGAGAATTATCAGACGTGCTGATGGAAGTCCAAAAGGTTGATGTTGGTGATAAATTGGATGTATTATTTGCATAATTTTATATTGGAAAATTAATAAAATATATATGAAAAAAAAAGAAGAGAAGATCAGATGAGAATGATCAGAAGATCATTGCTGCATCAGGCCAAAGCCCCATCTAATTCAGCGTCCTGTTCTCACAGTGACCACCCAGATTTCTCTGGGAGGCACAACAGCACTGTGTCTCCATGCAATTCCCAGAAACTGACATTAAGAGTCATATTTCAGGTTTATTGTTGGTTGTAGAGGATGGATTTAAGTTAACTGCTGGAGGCTCCAGATGATGTTCCAGAGTTTGCTACTGGAGTGCAAAGCAGTTCCTAAATATAATGCATTTTGAATTTGATACTTTCACTAATACAGGGACACTTTACCCCCAATATATGCATTTATGGACAGATTACTTGGCTGGAAAATCTCCATTGCAAAATGTCGGAAATGTCGGAAATGTGGGAATTGAATTTCAAAGGATAGCTGTATTCCAGTTCTCCTATTGCTTCAGAAATTGTGAATTAGTAGGTTCACCTTTAAATGCAAACAGAATCAAATTTCTTCCCCTGCCATCCCCACTGGCAGCACCTCTTTAGTGTGTGACTCATGTTTGCACCTTTTCTGCATGGAAGTCTTGTTAAACACCGGCCTGTGATGAATATTTAAAGTGACAGTAGGACCAATACAAGTGTTCCTGCAAACAGGAAGGCAGGAGGGAAGATATTTTAACCCTGGGAGTTTTCTGCTATTTGTGTTAAGCTTGACTAGAAAGATCTCTGTTCAGGGCACGTTCCGTTAGGAAGCCTTTGAACTGTGGCACACACGACTCCAGTAAAATCTGTTGCAAGATTTTTCTTTCTGATCAAAGCCCTACATGCTCATATAGTTCTTTGCCTCCAAACGATGCCTACAGGACCTCTGGAGAATAGCTTTGTCTGCTTCTAGTTCAAAACAGGGGCTTATTGATGTGAAAACACATCTTCCGCACATGAAACAGCAACTCCAAGATGTAAGGTGGTTGTACATTTCATAAACCTGCAGGTCCCTAATATTTATCAAGATCTTTCAGGCTGAACTAAGCAAACTTTGGAAGCATGCAAGAGGCAAGTATTTTGCCTAATAATAACTGTATCCTGTGGTTATTGAGCACTGCATTTGAGCATATGCCTCTCAAGTAGCATGCATGAAACTCACAAAACTAATTCTATTTTGCAACCTGTTTTTCTTCCACCTGAGCAAGAGGATCACTGTTCAAAGATCCATGTGCCCTTTTGACATTCAGCCATTTCTGATTCCCCCGCTGTACTTGGAATATTGTCAATTGCATCCTTCAGTTAGAGGCACCAAATATATGTGTAGGTAGATGATAAGTAGAGATGATAGATATAGATGATAGATAGATAGATAGATAGATAGATAGATAGATAGATAGATAGATGATAGATAGATAGATAGATAGATGATAGATAGATAGATGATGATAGATAGATAGATAGATAGATAGATAGATGATAGATGATAGATTAGATAGATAGATAGATAGATAGATAGATAGATAGATAGATAGATGATAGATAGATGATGATAGATATAGATTAGATAGATAGATAGATAGATAGATAGATAGATAGATAGATAATAGATAGATGATAGATAGATAGATAGATAGATAGATAGATAGATAGATAGATGATAGATAGATGATAGATAGATGATAGATAGATAGATGATAGATAGATAGATAGATAGATAGATAGATAGATAGATAGATAGATAGATAGATAGATGGATATAGATAGATAGATAGATGATAGATAGATAGATGATAGATGATAGATAGATGATAGATAGATAGATAGATAGATAGATAGATAGATGATAGATAGATAGATGATAGATAGATGATAGATAGATAGAAGATAGATAGATAGATAGATAGATAGATAGATAGATAGACAGATAATCTTTATGCTGCATCATGGGTTTTGTAGTTTCAGGAACACACATGCCCTGGCAGTTATTCCCACTCTTGCATGTTGACAGGAATTGGTTTGATTGTGAACAAGTACAAATGTTGTAAAAACAGAATATGAGAAAACAGAATAATATTTATCCTGTTATTGCATGAAAGATTGGGCATGTTACTGACTCGCCATTATTCTTGGCAAGTCCTGGGTGATCTCAGCCCTCAGTCAAAACCCTCAATCCCATGTGTAGTTTTGAATCCTAACCAAACTGACAACTTCCCCTTCCCTCACAGAAAGTTAAGCCACTAACTGTTTATTTCCTTAAACAACCAAATACTTTGACTCATCGCATCAGCTCAGCCAGTATCAAAAGCAGTATAGATATATTCTGTTTTCATCATGATCACAGGGGCTAAGAATCCAGTATGTCTACAACATTTGGAGAAAGGAAGAGAAGGAGAGTTCATTTTTAACGTGGAAAACTGTAACACTCTGGGATGAGACTGACAGCAATAAAGACTTTATTGGAGCTGAACCGCTTGTAAATGTTCGCGTCTGTTCCTCGTGGCAGATGTGCCAGCTTTTAAAGCTGTCTGGCATCTTCACTCACTTCCTCCTAAATGTTTTTCTTCCTCCTTGGCAGCGCTTTCAGGTCGGAGCAGGTGAGTTTTCCTTGCCAGCTGCTCAGATTTTAATACAAGCAGGATGAAGGGAAACAGGTCAATAAAAGCATTTGGCTCAACTTGTAGCATGAAAGTTGGCACTGAATTACACCGCAATCTTTCTAGAATAAAGTGATGCCCTACACAGCTTTCAGGTTCTGTTCCTTGCAGAACACATGTGATTTTCCTAACAGCAGTAATAATACCACCAACACCGCCATCACTATAAATCTTCCCAAACAAAATGGGATAGTTCTGCCCCTAGGATCATACAATCAAATTTTTGACAGCGAAAGTCACATCAGTCAGAACTTTTTCCAGCAGGGTAACTATGTTGCAGCAAGACCAACAAAGGCAGTGGCATAGCGTGGGGGGTGCAGGGGGGGCCGGCCGCAACATCTCGCACTCGCAGCTCTCTGCCCCTACCTGGCTCACTCTCTCTCACTGCAGTGCTGGCTGTGCGAATCCGATCCGAGCCGCCGGGTCGCCGCCCACTGTGGAGGGGGGGGTGCCAGGCGTGCAGTGTGGTGCGGTGCGGTGCGGTGCGGTGCGGAGAGAGAGAGAGGGACTATCTGGGGGAGGGACAGTGCAGCGGGGGGGGGGCGCAAATTACTTGCCTTGCCCCGGGTGCTGACAACCCACGCTAAGCCACTGCAACAAAGGGAAGTGAAAAAGAATCATTTCCAACTCCCTGTGGCTGAATTTATGTTATTCCACACCATTCATTTCAATGGTGGCACGGGGGATGTCATAAATAACATACTGAAAAAATTGAGGACTGAAAAAAATGACAACAGCCCATCCTCTTCCAATTACCTATTTTTCTACTGCCATCCCTGCCCCCTATGATTCCTGTTGTAGAAACCTCAATGTAAGTAAAGTCCGTCCTTGTGAGAGAACCACTGAATTCTGAATTCTGGCAGAACTCATCCACTCAGAAGGAGTGGCCATGACTGGAAATTTCCTTCCAGTTCTGGGCAGAAAATGAAAAGGTGATAGACTTTCCCTTTGTTTTAAATATTCCAGCTCATCTGAGCACTTCGTTTGCTGCCCAGTTGGGAACGTGAATAAGCTGAAAGTGTGGAGTGTAAATTAGGGAAATAAATATATTTTCCAAGTGATTTTAGCTCTCTGGGATACATACCAAGAAGAGAGGGGCAAAACAGGTTGAATTGCCAAGAGGAAAAGGCACTCTCTGAAGCAAACCACAAGCCAGGCTCCACCTTCAGGCAAATAGACAAAATAATTCTGAAGCAAGCCTCATCTGCCAGCTCCACTGTGGTTTCCATTTATACATCTCATTCCCACCCACCTCTTCACCTCAAACACGTCCCTTCATTTCTCCCCTCTCTTCCTGATTTCCAGATATATAGAAATCCATATTGCCAAGCCACCCCACATCCCCCCTCTCAGTAATTTAGTTTCTCCGATAAAGAAATTCAGCTGTGATACTTATCCAAACACTCAGAATCTCTTCCTGCCTGGCAGGCAGATATAGAAGCCCAGCTGCTCAAAAGGTAGTTCTTAATTCAACAGCTTTGAGTCCCAGCTGTGCTTTATCCAAATAGATAAGAGAGATTGTGGCCACTTCACAATCGCTGCTGCTGAAATACAGGATTGATGGGCTCTCTCTGATCTCCCATCCTTCACTGGAAGCTGCCTTATACGGAATCTGCAGTCTGCACTGACCGGTAGTGGCTTTCCAGGATTTCAGTAGCAGAAGATACTCCCAACCCTACCTGGAGGTGCTAGGGAAGATTGAACCTGGCACCTTTTGCATGCAAAGCAGATGTCACACCACTGAGCTATAGTCTTCCCCCGCTTTCAAGGCCTGAATGACTCCATGGTTGGGTCCATGTCAGGGGCTGACTGGACACTGTGGAGTGGTGGCTGGGTGCTGAGGAGTGGGCACTGGAAGAAGGGGGGTTGGAAGCTGACCTGGAAGAAGGGATCAGTCCAGGGCCAGATTTAGGTTTGATGAGACCCCAAGCTACTAAAGGTAATGGGGCCCTTTATATGTCCAGCTGTCCTTTGTCAACAACAAATTGTTTGTGTTGAATACATGTTATATGGTAATTTATGGACCTAATAGGTATCTAGGGACGCGGGTGGCGCTGTGGGTTAAACCACAGAGTCTAGGACTTGCCAATCAGAAGGTCAGCGGTTCTAATCCCCACGACAGGGTGAGCTCCCGTTGCTCGGTCCCAGCTCCTGCCCACCTAGCAGTTCGAAAGCACAAAGTGCAAGTACATAAATAGGTACCACTCCGGCAGGAAGGTAAACAGTGTTCCCGTGCGCTGCTCTGGTTCGCCAGTCATGCTGGCCACATGGCCCGGAAGCTGTACGGCCAATAAAGCGAGATGAGCGCCGCAACCCCAGAGTTGTCCGTGACTGGACCTAACGCTCAGGGGTCCCTTTACCTTTAATAGGTATCTAAAGCCATTTGCACATAACAAATAGGAGCCTACACAACACAAAACACTGTTGCTGTATGTAGGTTTTATTGTATTTGTTTTTTATCTTATATTTTGGAAATATACGGTAGGACTGATGGACATGCCTTTCCCTAACTTGAAAGTGTATTTTTGACAATAAATAGTTAATTCCTCAATCTGGACGTTCTTGCCTTACAGCACCAAGACAGTCCACCATCCAGGTGCTTCGAAAAATATTTGGGTTTCATGTCCCTGATACTTCAGACAGGAATTCCGAAGCACGGGAAATGTGTACCTCAGTTGGACTCTGCCTTAGGGATCCCACAGACTTCAAGCCATTTAGTCTGAGAAAGAGCAGTCTGCAGAATCCACTGCATAATTTTACCCCAGACCCCAGAGCACAGGAATGGCATAGTGGAGGAAGAAAAGTAGGGAAGCCCAGCTCCAATACATTTTTCATAGCAGGAGCATTATATATTTTTCAACAAAATATGTAAGTAAGATTCATGCTAAGGATCAGTGCTCACTAGTGTTCTGTTGAAAAATATTGGCTGATGAAGACTATTACGAAACAGTAGTATCATTCCAGAGACACTGTCCTTTTGAGGCTTTTGAGATGTCTTCCTTTGAAACTTTTGAAAGACTATTGTGAGACTGTCCTTAGACATCTGTTTTGAACACACGGCTTGACGGTCCTCACTACCACTCTGTTATATTGTACATATGAACTTTGATTGGCTTAGTCCTATAATTAGAATGATATCATTATTCTATTATATATTTCCTACTAACTATTAGCCTACGTGTTGTGTTTGTATTGTTGCGATTGGTTCTTACTGCAACACAGGGGTTTGTTTTTGGATTATGGGCTGGGGCTCCATTTCAGAAGTCACATAACCCCTGCTTGGTTGCCAGCTGACAGCAGCAATAGTTGACTGTTTCTGGGCTGAGTCAAGGTGCCCACATCAGTGTTTAAGGCCCTGAACATCTGAAGGATCATCTCCTTTCCAACAGACCCCCTCAGATGTCACAATCAACGGAGGTCAGTCCCTCTTGGTAGTTCCACCAACCTCAGAACCTCTGAGGCAGTGGCTTGGGGGACAGCATTTTCTGCAGCCCCTAAGCTGCAGAATTCCCTCCCCACACAGGTGCACCTGACACCTTCATAATGTAGTTTCAATCATATGCTGATGGTGGACTTTCATCTTTCGAATTTCAGCAGCACCCTGTGCAAGGCCAAAATTTGGCACCTCCAAACTTCCATTCTCCATGTGCACTACATCATTGTTGCATTGCCTTATGGCGCCCCCCTAGAGTTGGTGCCCAGTACAAGGGAACTGGTCATATTGTCCTAAATCTCCCTCTGCCTCCTCCTCCTCCTCCTCCTCCTCCTCCTCCTCCTCTCATTGAAGCTGCAACCACTTTGGCATTTCTGTATTGCAAATGAAAATCTATATGAAAATCCTTTAGATAAACACACCTACCCAGTTCTGTTAGCAAAGTGGATCAATGGTGCTTAGAGCAAACCCTATGGGTTCTATACCCAATGTGGTGCTAAGTTAAGAGTCACTTAGTGGTATAATTGTTTCGATAGTGAAATGCTTTGTGGCAGTGGAGCGTTGTGGTGCAAGAGATCGCAGAAGCAGGCTGCTGGTAACCTTTCCACACAACAGATTGCTCAATCCGTTGCCCCATGGCTTTCCCCTGGTGCAATTGTTGCATTGGATTCCTCTGTTGCACAACATTCCATCATGCCTTGCACTAACAGAGAATGTGGGATGTAACCCTTTGAAATCAATTACTATGTAAAATACCTGTGGGTCTCCTCTATGCATGATTAAGACTGGATCCATCCTAGTGAGCCTATGGCAACCCAGGCACAATCTGATTCCTCTCTTTCTTTCTTTTAGTCTGGGCTATCCAGCTTGCAAAATGGAACAAAGAAAAGAGAAGCCTCATCTAACAGGAGGCCTGCGGGAGAGAAATGTCTTTCTTACCACATTTGCAAAAGATTTCCATGAACACTTGGCCGCAAGAGCAAGTAGGTATTCTGCGGTTTGGGTGGCTGATGTTGTTTCTTGTAAGTGAGCGAGGAGATATGCACCTTGGCATGAGAGAGAAAAAGAGTGTATGTGCTGGAAGACCAGAGGGGGGTTTACATAACCCTGGGAAGGTGTTTAATCTGACTTGTTGACATTCAGATCTGGGGAAACAGCTAATGCTTATGACACTCGGGCAGAATAATACCTGGAGTAAGCATAGCAGAAGCTAAAGGGAGGTGGCAAAGTGACATCATGGGTCTAATTGTATTGGGGAAATGCTAGAAGAAGAATCTCTGCACACATAAAAGATTTCAAGTTCATCCCCCTTCCTGGAGTGCCAGGGAATGTATGGTCATCTTTGCAAACACAGTGTCCTTTGGAGAAGAGACTGTCAGAGACTTCCCTGTACAAATTTCTTTATTTACCAGTAGGGATGAATAAAGCATAGAATTATAGAATTGCAGAGTTGGGCTGGACCCATGGGTCATCTCGTCCAACCCCCTGCAACTATCACAGCTAAATAATATCTGGCAGGTGACCATCCAACCTCTGTTTAAAAACCTCCAAGGCAGGCTAATCCATCACCTTCCAAGGTAGCCCGTTTCACTGTTAAATAGCTCTCATGAATCTACTGGTTCCAGTTTCTCATTTTTACACTTTTAAGTTCACTTTTCCACATTGTCTGTGATTTTTTTTTAAAAAAGGTTCCCATGAAACCTTTTTAGTGCATTTTAGTGCAAATTTCTTCTAACGTGAGTGTGTGTAGAAACTAGACTGTTCTATAGAGGTGAAATTTACATTCGTCCCTCCTCCCACTCTAGCCTCTATCCCTGCCGACACTGGCACTTGAGCCCTGCCAGGTTGTCTAGAAGGAAATCAAAACAACTGGGAAGCTATCCTCCTCAAGCTCCACCTGACCCTCCTAAGAAGAAAAACCTTGAAATGATGTCAGGTTTATTTTTACTTCCTAAGCAGTCAGTGGCTCACTTGCACAAAGTGCTAAGAGGCAGACATTCCCAACTGATGGCTGTGAAATTCTTTCTGTCTGCCCTTCCTGTAACCTCACACAGGGGGTCCCTTTCATTCCCTGCCTGACCTTTAGCCTGCAGGAGCCAGAAGAAGGCTCACAAAACATGTTGAACAACAGCAGCTCGTATTTTAGCAAAAAAAAACACCACAACAGAGTACAGAGAATGATGCAGATCCCGCCAAAGAAATGGAGCTGTTGTTCTGGGTAGAGAAGGGAAGAAAGCGGTGAGAGATTCTGAAGTTGTAAAGCGGAGCGTGAAGAACATAAAGAACTTGTGTGCCCTTTGTCTGAGAAGTGAAGCAAAAACAATGTGCCAGAGGATCTGGTAAGACCAGAGTTTAGGAACCTTTTCTAGCCTGAGGGCTGTATTAGGAGTGGTAGGAGGGGTCAGATGCAAAAGCAGACGGAAAGTAAATTTTTATTGTGTGTAGTAGGCTGGTTTCTACACATATCCCCATCCTCCTCTTTATTATAGACCCATTGGCTGGATAGCTCAGTTGGTTAGAGCGTAGTGCTGACAGTGCCAAGGTTGCAGGTTCAATCCCTGAATGGGACAACTGCATATTCCTGCATTGCAGGGGCTTAGACTAGATGATGTGATTCTATGAGATATCCTCAATCCGGGCAAGCAAGAGGCATTATCAGAGTTCAAGGACACATTTCAGCCAGGGAGAAACACTCAAGGAAAACAAGAATCAGGACCAGGAAGGGGTGTCACCTGTAGAGAAAGCATGTGACCTGACGTGTCCCAAGGGCCAGAGGGAGAGGCCTGGGGGGCTGCTTTTGGCCCCTGAGCCTGTTACCCATTCCCACGTTAGGCCTCATTTGCAAAACTGCAATACCATTCTGGTTTAGAGGGGAAGGCAGGGAATCCTCTTTTCATCTCCACGCTCTTCCTGTGTAGCTTTCAAGGCTGTTAGAACGGATATACCAGCAAATAGACATGAGCTCATTCCTAATTAGGACACGCTCCCCAGTTCCACACACTTGAACAAGCAGCAGCAGTGATATTTTGCATCAATCATTTCTTTCAAACCAAGCACCTAGTAAGATGAGGAGGACTCTCCTTTCAGGTAACTGGAAGCAGATCAGGAGCTGCTGTGGGGTAATGATGGTGATGATGCATTAGGCCACATCCAGGCCACCATGCATTTAAAGCACTGTGGTGCAACTTGAAACAATCCTGGCTTTCCCCATAGAATTCTGGGAGCTGTAGTTTGTTACTCTGAGTGATGATTTTCAGAGTGGTTTTAATATAAGTGGGGAGAGCAATGTTGCACTCAGGTCCTCCTTGCAGACTTCCCTCAGGCATCTACCTGTGATTGGTCACTGTGAGAAAACAGGATGTTGGACTAGATGAGCCATTGGTCTCATCCAGCAGGGCTTTCCTTATGTTCTTATCAATGCACAGAGGATAGCAGTGGGAAGACGGATTCTCCCACCAACCTTTCTTGATCAGCTCTGCATGCCTTAATGGTTTCCTGCATGCATCAAAGCATCAGAAGATGGCTCAGCCCAACCTGCCTCTCAGGGTTTCCTTTAGTTATTTACATAAGGAAAACCTCTGAAGGTCCTCAGAGTAATGGTGGAATACCAAAGTTTATTATTGTTCTTGATGTTTATGTATTTCAGTAGTGAGGAACCTACATGAGTCAAGTGTATTTGCCTTTAAATGCAAGCTGGAATTGGAGTACCCCACCCCTAAACTGGAATTGGAGTACGAATTCAAATGTATAGCAGGCATCCGTAAGCCCAGAAATATATTCACCATCAACATTCACAGAAGAGCTGTTGTGATCATGTCTGCCAAATTCATCCTGGTCCCATAATCCACTCTTTGCTTGGGCCTTGCCCTCTCTGTTAGAAGTGGGTTCAGTAGGCACAAAAATAATTCAGATCTATAAACACACACCCCCAAAAAAAGGAGTCAATCTATCGATCACATCCACTTGGCTCTTTTCTGACACACTGTTCTCAAGTCTGTTATTTACTTGGCTGAGGAGTTCCCATCATTTCAGCTGAGAGGGTTTTCCAAAAATAATAAAATAAAAAGTAGTTTTTAATGCTTTTTTTCCCACAGCATCCTGCCGATTGACGGCTTTCCGTGGAACCGTTAACACCGCAATTGCCTGGTCCCTGGTTACAAGCCATCTCTGCACGTTTACTTTGTCACAAGTAAACTCCCACACATAGCAATAAAGCTTAAGGTAATGACTTGTTCGGTACAAAGCTAGCAATTTCCTGTCAGCTCAGTTTACAAACGGCTACCTCTCGGGTTAATTTTCAACTGTGGCTTTGGTAGGGAAGCTCTTCAGGCACTGCTGTCATTGACGCTTACCTCCTGAAGCAAAATCTAAGCCCAAAGTTTCCTATGGGGGAGAATGAGGGTGTCCATGTAACCTACTATACTGTAGGGCAGCCTTCTATTGGAAGGGCCTGTCCACAGACAGTCCTCTATCCATAGGCATCCTCTGCATGCAGGGGCTGTCCATGCAAAGTCCGGCATAAAGATCGAGAACAATATGAAATTGCACATACCTGGACAGCAGACTGAGCAGGCACATTATTAGAGAGTGTAGGAAGGCGTCCATTTCCATTGCAAACCATGTTAATGGCCTGCAGTGCTGCTTCTGTTCCATTGCAGTTCGACTTCCAACAAAAACTACATTGTTCATTTCACTGTGGTGGAATTTTACGTAATTAATAATGTAATTAATTACATTGCTCTGCACCATCCATATCAATGCAAAGGAAACGCACTGCAAATGGGTGTGGTCAATTACTTGTCATTTGCTGACTGAAAACAACAACAGCGAATACTGATTGCTTTCACTGAATTGATTTGTGTTCTGCACCTGGCACAAATATGCAAACATTGCCAATATCCTCTCCAGATTTGTCAGGATTCTCTAACCTCCTTACACCCAAGTTAGCTGTTCACAGCCTTTGCCACTACAGTGAGATTTGTGGTGTTTCGATTTAACTGAGAGTAATCATTTCTAAACCTGCATCTACATAAATCAACACAGGCAGATGTTATGCAAATCAGTGTCCTTTTTTTAAAATTTTAGGCAGATGTGGCCACCCTGGGTCTGAACTGCCTTTAAAGCAATCTAGATGGGCATCGTACAGCAGCTAATGCCATAGTTTAACCAGTGGAGGCTGGTCCATTATGGCAAAGCTGGTACTGCCCCACCAATTCTTCACTCACCACCCCTGCCCCTGCCCACTCTCAACCAATCAGCTTCCTTCTCCTGAGTCTCAGTGTCGCCCTTGTAGAACTCAACAGGGAGGAAGGTGGGAACCAAACGAGAATGTGTTGGCTCTGCCTTGCCTTTGGGTCTGACGTCTGACCCCATCTCCTCTTGGCCTCTTGGCTTTCTGCCCCACTGGCCCCGAATGAACACTAGACACCACAGTCTTTAGCTGTGTGCTGTTAGAAAAAGCCCTGTTTTTTTCTGTTCTGAGCTTTCTAACCCACCCACTGTACATCTGAGGAGGAAAAGCCCTTTGATAGACCTAGCAAAGATTTCATCTGTTCGCCTTCAAAATGTGGTGAATTAAAAAGCAGAAGTGAGGGAAGTTTGGCAGGTGTTAACCTTCCCCCGAAAGGATTGGTAGGCCTGTACCACCACCTTACGGAATCAGCGAGTGCCGAATCCTCCAAACAGACTTCCTGTTATTTTTAAGGATGTGTTAGAATTAAATCTTTGTAAAATGTCTGCCACCGCCAGGCAGGAGAGCCCATTAATCAAAAGACTGGGCCTCTCCCCAGTTGTCTAGGCCAGGGCAAGGCAGCAGTTGATAAATTACACCTGGAGGTAACTCATAAATCTGAGGAGTAATTTTCCTTTTATGAACAGGAGCCAGCGAGGAGAAGGATTCTGGCTGCCGGATGCATTTGGCTTGGAGAAGCATGACTGGACCTGTCTTCCAAGCCAAGGGCGGCCTCCCCAAAGCTCTCCCGTACACATTTCCCAACTGAAGTGCCACACATTCCAGCAGTGTCACCTGCAAGAAAGACATAATGCATAAATGTGATGAGTGTGTGTGTGTGTGTGTGGTGTCAGGCGGTCCATGTGTCCTCCTTTAACAGATAACAGCAGGGCATCCCTCTGCTTGAAGGGTTGTCTTGTCCCAAGTCCAATTAGATAAAGGAAACTAAGAGGAGAAAAGCAGGAAGAGCCTTGAAACTGCCCATCAGCATTTAGCACCTGGGCAGCAGACTGAACAGAGACGCAGATCAACTGGTACCCATCTTAAATTAGGGCCGCAGGAACTCAGAGCTATAATTTACAGCACCCTTAATAAGCTACAGTTCTGAAAATTATTTGTGGGGAACCACGGGCTTCAAAGATGCTTCAAATGCATTGTGTGGGTGTGACCTTCAACTTTTGACTGCATTTAAAACCTGCTGGAATCCTCTTTCCTGACTCATGTGTTTGTTCCTGAACCAGGCTGCCTATTAAAGAGAGACAAAGTGGTACTTCCTGGTGCATCTCGCCAAGCGAGGTCAAGCCTAATGAGGTTTTAATTGTCTTGTTATATCTATTAAATCTATATTATGCAATCACAGGCTCTCTTCAGATTATCTGCATGTTATAATGTGCTTCATAAGAAATATCTCTTAAGAATTCATTAGCAGTGTTTCCGCTTGCAGAACATCTCTGGAAAGAGAGAGCTGTCCATTATCACGGTTAGCAAATCTAGGGGTTTGGATCTAGGATTATCATCTGGCTAGAAAGAAAAGGAAAGGAAACAGGCACTAGTCTAATGCCTTTAAACATGCAGATCTGCCAAAATCAGTGAGTGAAGTTTTTCATAGGCACAGAGCTAAGCAGGATCACTGGCTCATTGCTGCAGATCAAAATAAAAAATACAGTGGTACCTCGGGTTACAGATGCTTCAGGTTACAGACGCTTTAGGTTACAGACCCCGCTAATGCAGAAATAGTCTATCAGGTTAAGAACTTTGCTTCAGGATGAGAACAGAAATCGCACGCTGGCGGCACGGCAGCAGTGGGAGGCCCCATTAGCTAAAGTGGTACCTCAGGTTAAGAACAGTTTCAGGTTAAGAACGGACCTCCAGAAAGAATTAAGTTCGTAAACCAAGGTACCACTGTAGTAGTAAGTAGAAACAGAGATTCAGTAACAACAGGGCCCAACCAAATACAGTGGTACCTTGCGTTACAGACGCTTCAGGTTACAGATGCTTCAGGTTACAGACTCTGCTAACCCAGAAATAGTACCTTGGGTTAAGAACTTTGCTTCAGGATGAGAACATGGTGGCAGTGCTGTGGCAGCAGGAGGCCCCATTAGCTAAAGTGGTACCTCAAGTTAAGAACAGTTTCAGGTTAAGAATGGACCTCCAGAACGAATTAAGTTCTTAACCCAAGGTACCACTGCACATGTAAAAGCATAATAAAAACAATAATGCAGCCAAATACATGACAGCAGCAAGTACATTATCATATAGTATCCAGAAAATCAAGGTTTTACCTTGCTGTTAAACCCCAGTTGTGAAGGATCCAGCTGAGCCTCCTGCAAGAACACAGAAAGATAGGAAGCTCCATCTAGTTCAATGTTGTCCACACTTACTGGCAGCACCTCTCCAGAGTGCAAGGCAGAGTTCTTTCCTAGCCGTATCTGGAGATGCCAGGGATTGAACCAGAGACCTTCTGCATGCAAGGCAGATGTTTAACCACTGAACTATGGGCCATCCACAAAGGAGTTCCATAATCTACAGTAGGTGCTACCCTGAAGAAGGACCTGCCTCTTGTAATAAAGGGTGGAGGCATACAGAATGTAGCCTCTCAAGATCAGTAGAGTAAATATGGCCATATGAAAGGTAGTGGCCCGTTCATATGGGAGTTGGTGGCCTTTCAGCTACTGTGGCCCTAGTCCACTGAGGTCAGAGACAGGGAACCTGTGCCCCTACCCCCGATGGAGTTGATCTCCCATTAGCCCCAGCTAGCATAGTCAGTAGTCAGGGATGATGAGGAACTGTAGTCCAGCAACATCTTGAGGACTGCAGCTTCTGCAACTCCAGCTGAAGAGTTATAAAAACAGCCTGGAAACCAAACAAGAGCCAATGAGGTTCTCACAAAGTTGGAGATATGTGTATCATACAGCATATTCCTATTTATTTATTTATTTATTTATGCATGCATGTTCCAGTTTACATGCATTTAACATCTTAACATTTACAGTCTACAGTTTACATGCATTTAACACACAAGAGCCAGTGTGATTAAGAGTGGTTAAGAGTGGTGGACTCATAATCTGGTGAACCGGGTTCGCTTCCCTGCTCCTCCACATGCAGCTGTTGGGTGACCTTGGGCTAGTCACACTTCTCTGAAGTCTCTCAGCCTCACTGACCTCACAGAGTGTTGGTTGTGGGGGAGGAAGGGAAAGGAGAATGTTAGCCGCTTTGAGACTCCTTAGGGTAGTGATAAAGTGGGTCATCAAATCCAAACTACTACTCTTCTTCTTCTTCTTCTTCTTCTTCTTCTTCATCATCATCATCTCATACTCCTATATCGACTTCCCAACCTATCCTTCACCGACATCCTATTTCCCTTTCTTTGGTTTTCTACATCTCCTTGGTTCTTCCATCCTTTTTCATCCCTTCAACTCACTTATCTTGTCTACTGCTGACCACAGGTTTATCCCCACTTGCAAATTTACCATAATGCCATCTCTTTCTAAGCATTCTCCAAGACAATCCCACTCGCATCTTGTTTTAATTTCATCCCAGTTTCTTATTTTGGCCATCATGCTCACAAAGCTCCACAAATTCTATTAATTTATGCAACCACTGCTCCTTCATTGGGGTAGCCTTTTCTTTCCAGTTCTTTGCACATAAACTATTCTTGCGGCCGCTGTTGCATTAACAAATTCTTAACTTTCTTTGCTATCTCCTCTCCTCATACAGAATATTCTAAGAACATAAGAAGAGCCAGTGGCCCATCTGCAAGCAAAGGAGATGATTTACCGCTGAACTACTCCCCTTCTCCAAACCTGATTTTGACATCTGACATTTAAACCCACCATTGAATTCCAGAGCCCACCAATACAGTCATACATTGGTTTACAGACACTTCAGGTTTTTTCAGGTTACGGACCGCCGAAACCCGGAAGTACTGAAACGGGTTACTTCCAGGTTTCGGCAGTCGTGCATGCGCAGAAGGGCTAAATTGCGCTTTGTGCATGCGCAGAAGTGCCAAATCGCAACCCGCGCGTGCGCAGATGCGGGTTGCGAATGTGAGCCGTGCGGGATACACGTTCACAACCCACAGCATTCGCAACCCGCGTCTGCGCACGCGTGGGTTGCAAACGTGCATCTCACACAGATCACGTTCACAACCCAAGCGTCCACTGTATATGGGGGCAAATGGCCACTCTTCAAAGCAAAGGAAGAACAGGTCCCATCCCTTGCCAAGGGCATTTCTCTTTCTCCCTTGTATACAAGCTTCCATGCAATAACCTGTTTTCTCTCTGTCCTCCGCTTGCAGCCTGCAGAGTGCCATCACACATCAGTGTGAACCAGCAAGGGAGAGGAGCCCTTTGGCAAGCCACTGTGAGATTTCATGCGGCTTTCAACTCTTGCTCCCGCTGCAGTAAGGAGCCACTCTGGCCTGCAAGCTGCCTCTTTATGCTTTAAAGGGCAGACTGGGGGGAGCTACAGACCTCCGCTGTGACTTCACACAGCGCAGGTAAAAGGAGCAGTCAAAGTGTGCTTTGCTACGAAAAAGCAAAGAACAGGGAAAACAGCCTCCTCTTTCCCCAGGAGTGCAATTAGCGTTTTGGGGTTTGGAATAGCTGGATGGCTTGTCTGCACCATTTGCTTCTGGTGTTCTGCAGAGTGATTAGCCTAAGCAAAAGGGCTTGACTCTCAAGGAACTTGCCATTTAAGTTTGGACAGTGGCAGAAGTGGGACAGGGGCCTTTTGCTGAGTCAGACGATTGGTCTATCTAGATCAGTATCGTCTACACTGACTGGTAGCAACCCTTCAGCATTTCAGACAGGGGGTCTCTGTCTGAGCCCTGCCTGAAGATGCCATTAGGGACTGAACATGGGACCTTCTGCCTCACAGAACCAAATCCAAAGAACCGTGGGTTCTTGGGCACCCACAGTAATATAAATGGGGGGCCGGGCACCCACAAAGTCAACAAGAAAAGCCTGCAGGTGGCAGTGGCGCTGCCTCCAAGAGAGAAGCAGTTTAGCTCCACCCTCCCCAGCCAGCCAGTGAGGCACCCCCTTTTCCAGGGGGTGGGACCCAGACATGGAGGCAAAGTCTCTCTGCCTCTGAGTCTGAGCTACTCCCTGCAGAAAAGGGAGAGAAGAAGGAAGAGGAGCTGCCGCCACTGCAACCCAGACATGTGATGTCACACACACATGCCTGCACGTAGTAAGTGTGATGTGACACACACTACGTGCTGGCGTGTGCATCTGCTGTCACACGCCCACATTGTGGTGGCGGGCACTCACAATCCTGAGGGTGAGATGGCACTCCTGTTCTGCATGCTAGGTAGATGCTCTACCAATGAGCTATGAGCCTTCCCCAAGGAGGAGAGGAAGCAAAGGAAGGGTTGTGCCAGGGTGTTGAGGTGAAAGTGAGAAATTACACCTAGGCTTGCTGATCAGACGGTCAGCGGTTCGAATCCCCGTGACAGGCTGAGCTCCCGTTGCTCTGTCCCAGCTCCTGCCAACCTAGCAGATGAAAGCACATCAAAGTGCAAGTAGATAAATAGGTACCACTCCGGCGGGAAGGTAAACAGTGTTTCCATGCACTGCTCTGGTTTCGCCAGAAGCGGTTTAGTCATGCTGGCCACATGACCCGGAAAAACTGTCTGTGGACAAACATTAAAGCCAGATGAGCACCTCAACCCAGAGTCATTCACAACTGGACTTAACTGTCAGGGGTCCTTTACCTTTTTTTATGTTGATGCTTGTGGGGAGAAGATTATGAAGGGAAGTTACAGGTCAGCATTCTCCACTGTGGCGCCCATGGGCACCCATGTACCCACAGAGGTCTACCCTGGTGCCTGCAGGTTCCCTGGCCACAGGGCATGCTGGTTGGGGTTAATGAGGGTTGGAGCTCCACCACATTTGGAGGACCACGAGTTCCCCATCCCTGCTACTATAGGGTCTTCGTGTCCAGAGGAGGGCAACAAAATGGTCAAAGGCCTGGAAACGATGCCTTATGAGGAACGGCTAAGGGAGCTGGGCATGTTTAGCCTGGAGAAGAGGAGGTTAAGGGGTGATATGATAGTCATGTTCAAATATATAAAAGGATGTCACATAGAGGAGGGAGAAATGTTGTTTTCTGCTGCTCCAGAGAAGCGGACACGGAGCAATGGATCCAAACTACAAGAAAGAAGATTCCACCTAAACATTAGGAAGAACTTCCTGACAATAAGAGCTGTTCGGCAGTGGAATTTGCTGCCAAGGAGTGTGGTGGAGTCTCCTTCTTTGGAGGTCTTTAAGCAGAGGCTTGACAACCATATGTCAGGAGTGCTCTGATGGTGTTTCCTGCTTGGCAGGGGTTTGGACTTGATGGCCCTTGTGGTCTCTTCCAACTCTATGATTCTATGATTCTATGAATCTATGATTCTATGATTCTATGATTCTGCCCCTTTGGCCTATATGTGGCAGTGTGCAATTTGTGAGCAACCTGCACTACTGGTCTGACATGCGGCTCGTCCTTTTCCTGTCTCTGTGGGTCTAAGCAGTCAATGTTCTAATTCTTTGTGACTTCTTCCAGAAGCCTTTCATCACACCCCTGCTGGCTCTTTGTTCAGTGCCCACAGAGACACCTACTGGCCATCAAACATGCTGCAAGCAACAACAACAAAAAACTCGAAACCAACGTCAAGATCTGAAGCTGGATTCCCAAGATATCTTAGAATGGTTCAGAGCAAATGTTCTGGCTCACTGCAACACTGGTACTTTTAAAGGGGATGGGGGTGAGAAGAAACCTGTGCAGACTTTGCAGATGCAACTTGGCAGGCCTAGAGATTAAAACAACACCCAGCAGGGCCTTTTTATGCTACATCAATGCACTTCTGAAAAAGCTCCATAGCTGAAAGCTATTACAGCATGAAGTGGATCCTTCATCTACCTGCTCCCTCCAGATGAAAAGACCTGGCGGTTTCTAGATCCTTTGGAGAGAAGGAGAAAATAATACTGTACCTAAAAAAATAAAAAAATCCAAAACCAGATTAGCACTATAGTCATGCTGTTAATTATGGGTCATTTAGTTCCGTTAATCAATAGGCAGGCTTCTTTAACCAGCTAATTATGCTGAAGTGCTTCCACGCCAAACAGAGTGCACGGCTGATTATTAACTGAGAAAGGATAACACTTCTCTGTGTAATATAAGCCAAAGTCCCACTGCTTATGCAAATGCTACAGCCCAGGATCAGGGCATCTAGAGATGAGATAATTGCCCACACAACCAACCACATGGGCAGATTATGTCCTTATGAGCTGAAAGTTCCCAGCATTGCTCAGGAATTCGTAGAAATGGAAAGATACTGGTATTTATACATGGATATTGCAATTTGATACTTTCTAGGGCTCTGCATGCCCCCCCCCCGACATCCAGACAGAGACAAAAACCTCCTGCTCAATCTCAGGAGCCACTATGCCAAATTTGGTGACAATATCTTCAGAGGTGTCCAAATTAGCACAGTTTGGAACAGTTTGGTCCACCATCTTAATTTAAAAATGCATTAGACGTTTTCCAAGCATAGGGCAAAACCAAATCCTCCAGCTCGGCAGCCACCACTTTCCTTCCTTGGAGATTTTTAAGCAGAGGTTGGATGTCCATATGTCATGGATCCTTTAGCTGAGATTCCTGAATTGCAGGGGGTTGGACTACAGTAGATGATCCTCAAGATCCCTTCCGACTCTACAATTCTATTATTCTAAACTAGGCAACAATTAGGCATACTAATTGACACAGTTTGCAATGGTTTAATCCAGGCATAGGCAAACTTGGCCCTCAAGATGTTTTGGGACTACAACTCCCATCATTCCTAATTAACAGGACCAGTGGTCAGGGATGGTAGGAGTTGTAGTCCCAGAACATCTGGAGGGCCGAGTTTGCCCATGCCTGGTTTAATCCACCATCTTGGTCCAAGATGGCAACCAACAGTATCTGAACATAGACAAAAACTGGCTCCTCCATCTCAGGCACTTTTGTGCCAAGTTTGCCAATGATATCTCAAGAGGTATTGAAATGCATGCCCATGAGTTTTTATACCACAAATGCAAATGTAGATGTTTCAAAGTTTTCCATTGCTGGACTATTGAAATCCAAGCTGCAGCAAGCAAGCTTTGAAGTTATCAGTCCTCATATTCAGTGACAACAGTTGTGGGGAAGCCTGTACAGGTGATTTAATTGTTTTAGATATTTCTTGATATACCTGGGGTTTGCTAATAAAGCTATCAAAGGTAGTTACCATCAGCACATCCCCTGGCAGCAAATTCCATTCATTCATTCATTACTCACTGTGCACAAAACTAATTCATCTGGTCCAAGGTAAGCCAAAATGGTGTCTTTCGGATGTGGTTGCACTACAACTCCTATCATCCCTTACCAAGGCTGGCTGGTGCTGATGGTAGTTGTAGTCGAACAGCATCTTGAGGGTACCATCTTGGCTACCCCTGCTCTAGTCTGTCTGAAACAAGAGACATTATCAGATCTCAAGGACACATTTCAGCCAGGCAATGACACCTGAGTGGGGCCAATGAGGGGTGTGGCTTCCAGACAGCTTCAAGGGCCAGATAAAGGGTGGGGGCTGCACTGGGCCAGAGCTTCCCCTCTCCTGCCAGACCCTTTGTAGACTTAGACACAATTAGATACATTCCCACCTAAGGATCAGGCTCTGGGATGCTTGCACATCCCACAGATTTGGTACGGTCTACATTTCATCACCATCCTAACCTGTCATGATCACTTGCTTGCATCCCACTGTTAATCATCTAATCTTCTTTAAATGCCTCCAGTACCTGGAGTAAACAGGTGCTAGAAAAGATCCCCTCACAGCCCATTAACCAATTAATGCTAATTGTTGCCATTCCAGTTAAAGACTAACGAGGATGCAGCTTTCCTTTCTTTGTGGGGAGAGGAAGTCCCTGGCAAATGCACGCACACACATGCACACCCTATGCCTTGCTTTAAAAAAGTCACTGCCTGCAGAGGAGGCTGGGCCATTAGAGCAAATGGGGCACTGCCCCACCTGCCTGCCTCCTTACTTACAAAGACCTTACTTACAATGAATTTAGGGGTTGGCACTGCCTGCCAGCTTCCTCCTCCTTCGACTG
This sequence comes from Podarcis tiliguerta, assembly GCF_965153285.1. Classification (NCBI taxonomy): domain Eukaryota; kingdom Metazoa; phylum Chordata; class Lepidosauria; order Squamata; family Lacertidae; genus Podarcis; species Podarcis tiliguerta. Next base: position 33,493,063 of record NC_139549.1, on the reverse strand, counting down.
AGCATTGTCTCTTGTAGGAAGATGAGCACAAGATGAGTTGGCTCAGCTGTCCAGGACATAGAATTCCAGTGTTTTTGCCTGTCTGTCTGTCCTTGAACTCTGATAATGTCTCTTACTTGTCTGGAGGGAGGTAAATTATTGTGCAAAGGTAATGTTCACATGCATTGCTCCACCCTCTGGCCCTGCCCACCACTGACATGTGGCCCTTGGAAGACTTGCCAGAAAGCAATGTGGCCCTCAAGGTGAAAAATGTTCCCCACCACTGTGACCCAGGAAAATCTGCTGCTACAGCATTCTTGTTGTAAAAAGCGAAGAAGCAGGAAAGTGACACATTAAAAAAAAAAGAATGAGAAAACAATATCCCAATCTACTCTTGATCACTTTTTCGGCTATTCTTAAACTGCTTGCTATGCAATCCAACACCCGGTGGGGAGGTAGTGGGATTTCATTTCACCCAGGGCAGCAAAGCAAACAAACAAGCAACCTCAGACTGGCCTGGATAATCACACTTCTGTCAGTTATGATCTGCTTTCCATCATGTTCATCCAGTTCATGTGGCAGGCCTGTACAAATTTAGCTGCGAGCTACTAGCTTCTGTTACTCGTGCATTGAGGCCCTCCATGCTGAACATATTGCTTTTCCACAACAGGAGCAGAGAGATGCACTCAGGGAAATGGAGACGGCGGTTCCCATTTGCACAGACATTCCATCTGAGGACGCGATGAAAAAAGCACTTTCGTGTTTTATTTTGTTTGGGGAATCGATAACGTCGGATGCCCACCCAGGTTGGTTTGATTTCAGCTATCTTTTTTTCTGCAGAACCCAACAGGCCTAAGACGGTATGTAGTGAAAATTTCTGCAGTAATATCCCTGCCACGGTTTTCTAACACCATGAAGAGGATAAATCTCTCGTGCCTGTTGAAAGCAATTGACAGCACCTTTTATTACCTTGCCCTGCATCCAAACAACAGCTCTGTTTACATTCTGCCCTCCAGCAATGCTACTCATAGTTTAGGGGCTGTGGTTGTTGTGGGTTCATTCCTCCTCCTCCATTTTTTATTTTTTATTATTATTATTTTAAGGAGAGGGGAAGGCAGAACCGACGACGTGGATCTAAGCAGTACTTGACTTTATGAAGCTTTCTTTGCACTGCTGTGAACATGCACCATAATTCAACCAATGGTAAATGATGTTTTCCTCTCCAGTGACCACCCCTCCCAAAAGAAACAAAACAGGTTATACTTATGTTATGTACTGAGTTGAATAGGATCGAAACTGCAGCAGTCTGATTGGTCCTAGAACAATAGGATCCAAATCGCAGCAGTCTGATTGGTCCTAGAACAATAGGATTCAGAATGCATCAGTCTGATTGGTCCTAGAACAATGCAGCAGTCTGATTGGTTGGCAGGAACCACCCAATCATGCTCCAGATAGAAGTGAATCCACAACCTGATTGGCTTACAGTAGAATTCCAGAATTAGCCAATCATGTGCAGCCCATTGTGTAAATAATGTATATAAAGCAGATACTTTGAGGGGACTTCCATTCATTCCTCCTCACCACTATGAGCTGAATAAAGAGCATGAAATCACTTTGCGACTCTGAGTATATTTCACTGGCGACGAAGGTGGGATCCCGCTGAGCTGACTGCCACACACCGCACCGCCACCTGCCGCACCGCTGCCTCGCACAGTGTATCCAGGCTTCAGCTCCGGGACACAAGGAACTCAGAATGGCAACCAACAGCAGCTTCTCGCCGTTCAACCCAGCATCTGGAGACTGGGAAGCGTACGCCTCCCGTTTCACCTTCCTCCTAGAAGCCAAAGGGGTCACCGATGAAGAAGACGCCAAGAAGAGGGCAATATTCTTCAGCGTCTGTGGAGAGGAGACGTTTGAAATCGCCCGGGCTCTCCTTGCGCCTGAAGACGTTGCTACAGTTCCATACAAAACAATAATGGAACAGCTGAAGGGGCACTTTTCGCCACAGCCCTCAGTGGTGGCTCGTCGAAATGCCTTCTACGCAAAGCGGCAAGCCCCTGGGGAAACCATAACTGGGTTTGTGACCTCTCTCCGCCAAGCCGCCCGGTTCTGCAACTTCTCAGAGCTGGAGAACATGCTTCGTGACCGCCTCGTCGGTGGCCTGAAGGATGAGAAGCTGCAACGACGCCTCTACGCCAAGAAGGACCTAACGTTCCAGGTCGCTCTGGAGGAGGCCCTGGTGACGGAAGCTGCTGAGAGGTCGACGCAAGAGGCACGGCCGAGCCAGCCGTCCCAACCGAGGGTCCACCACGAAGACCTCACCGACGACTCAGGATCCAACAGGGAGGAGGTGTACCGTGTACAGCAGCGCACTCAAGCAGCCCACATACCACAGCTGCCTCGACGAGAAGGAGGGAACTGCGCAAGCTGTGGAGAAAGTCACGAGAGGAGGACCTGCCGTTTCCGCAACGCAGAGTGCAGGCAGTGCAGAAAATCGGGACACATCGCCCGGGTGTGTCGGGCTCGGCCTACCCGACGCCGGGCATCAGATGACCACTCCAAGAGCCCCAGGTCCCGGGGCCCAACGCACCAAGGCAACTCAACGGAGCTCACGGACATCCAGGTATACCAGTTGCCCTACCCCAACGTAGAGAAAATTTATGTAGAGGTACAGATAGAGGGGGCCCCATGCCGCATGGAGCTAGACACGGGTTCAAATCTATCCATAATCTCGGCAAAGACCTTAAGGAAACTGTGTCCTACTGGGGGTCCCAAACTCAGGCCGGCCCCATTCACCCTCCGGGACTTCCAGAAACGTAAGGTCCCCACAATGGGGGTGGGGACCTTCAGGGTGCAATACCGAGGGCGGACGCGGCAACTGGACTTGCTTGTGGTCAAGGGCCCCTACATTAGCTTACTGGGATTGGCATGGTTTGGACCACTGGGGCTAGCCGTCACCGGGGTGAACAACACTAGCTTACAAGTGGACGTGGACGCCATATGCAAGGAATTTCCGGGGGTTTTTGATGGGAAATTGGGACAGTATACGGGCCCCCCCATTGCTCTACAGCTTGACCCCGCAGTACGACCAGTCAGGCTCAAGGCCCGCCGGGTCCCGTTCGCCCTGAAACCCCGTATAGACGAGGAATTGGACCGGCTCGTGGAGCAAGGAGTGCTGGAGCCGGTGCCTAATGCCCCCTGGGAAACCCCAATCGTCACACCCGTCAAGCCTAATGGTTCGGTCCGCATCTGCGCAGACTACAAATGTACCATAAACAAGGCCCTCACGGCCCATGCATACCCAGTGCCAGTGGTCAGCCATGTCCTTGCCACCCTGGCTGGGTCGAAAATTTTTGGCAAGCTGGACTTGGCCCAAGCATATCAACAGCTACCAGTAGATGAGGCCACAGCAGAGGCACAGACGATTGTGACGCACAGAGGAGCGTTCAGGGTAAAGCGGCTGCAATTCGGCGTCAGCGTGGCACCAGGCATATTCCAGAACCTAATGGACTCTCTCCTTAAAGGAATTCCTGGCGTCACCCCCTTCTTCGATGATGTGTTGATTGCCGGGCCCACACCAGAGGAGTTTGAGGACCGCCTCCGCACTGTTCTGCACCGTTTCCAGACGGCGGGTCTCAAGGTAAAGCGGGAAAAATGTCTACTAGGAGTGCCTCAGGTGGACTTTCTGGGATTTATGGTGGACGCAGAAGGGGTCCACCCGACTGGGGACAAGGTACGGGCCATTTGTGATGCCCCAGCGCCCAAGAACAAGACTGAACTTCAGGCCTTCTTGGGACTATTGAACTTTTACCATTCCTTCCTTCCCCACAAAGCGGCGGTAGCAGAGCCCCTACACAGACTTCTGGACAAGCGGGCCCCTTGGGTGTGGGGCCAGCGCCAGAAGGCTGCATTCCAGGCAGTCAAGGACTTGCTTGTCTCAAACTCGGTCTTGGCACACTTCGACGAGAGGCTGCCGGTGGTGCTAGCATGCGACGCCTCACCCTATGGCATTGGCGCTGTCCTGGGACACCAACTCCCGGATGGAAGAGAGGTACCAGTAGCATACTTTTCCCAGACACTCAGCGCAACCGAACGGAACTACTCACAAATAGACAAGGAGGGGCTGGCAATTGTGAAGGGAGTAAAAAAATTCCATGATTTCTTATACGGGCGGCCCTTCACCGTGGTGACTGACCACAAGCCGTTGCTTGGCTTGTTTGCCCCCGAAAAGCAGACCCCCCAAGTGCTGTCTCCTCGCGTCCTCAGGTGGTCAATCTTCCTTGCCAGCTACCAGTATGCACTGATTCACCGACCTGGGAAGGCGATGGGCCATGCGGACGCCCTCAGCAGGCTACCACTACCGGAAACAGGCCCCGACCCAGCACCTGCACAAGAGGTTATGAGCCTGGAGCTGCTTCCCGACCGCCCCATTCAGGCACAAGAAGTTGCACACCATTCCAAGAAAGACAGGGTCATCTCCCGGGTCCTGGACTGGGTGTGGAGGGGATGGCCCAGCAACAGCCCTGGGCCAGAATTCGCTGGCTACACAACCCGCAAACATGAACTGTCGGCCCACAAGGGGTGCCTGTTATGGGGAAGCAGGGTCGTTGTTCCCCAGCCCCTCCGCAAAAGGGTCCTCACAGCCCTACACGAGACACACCCAGGGGTAGTAAGAATGAAGGCCCTGGCCAGGAGTTATGTGTGGTGGCCGGGGATCGACGGAGAGATAGAGGCCTGGGTCAAACACTGCCAGGCCTGCCAAGAATCCCGCCCAGATCCCCCAAGGGCCCCAGTCCAGTCCTGGGAGTCCGCCCGAGCACCATGGTCACGCCTGCATGTGGACTTCGCTGGGCCCTTTCAGGGGAAAACATTCTTCATAGTGGTGGACTCCTACACCAAATGGCTGGAAGTCGCACTGGTACCGTCCACTTCTACATCCGCAGCCATCCGGGCACTACGCAGGCTGTTTGCAACCCACGGGCTCCCTGACACTCTCGTCTCAGACAACGGGACTGCATTCACGTCAGGAGAATTCCAAACCTTCACAGCGCAGAACGCCATCCGCCACATCCGTTCGGCGCCATTCCACCCTGCCACCAATGGCCAAGCAGAACGCATGGTGCGGACCACCAAGGACACCCTTCGCCGCATGACGCAAGGGGATTGGGAGTACCGCCTTGCCACATTCCTCCTAGCACAGCACAGCACCCCCAGCTCAACGACTGGCCGGAGCCCCGCTGAACTACTAATGGGTCGGCGCCTTGCAATCAGATTGGACCGCCTTCACCCCGATAGAGCTCAGGATGAGGTAGTGGTGGGGGAAGGCAGGAACCCCCGGACCTTCGAGGCCCAGGACCCAGTGTACGCAAAGAATTTTGGGGCAGGCCCAGCATGGGTACCCGCCACAGTCACCAGGGTCACTGGCCCCGTGTCATACGAGGTGCTAACGGATGGGGGGCAATGTTGGCGCCGCCACTGCGACCAGATACGGCGACGATTCCCGGGAGAAAACCAGGAGGAGGAAAGGTCAGAGGAGTCCCAAGGGAACAGAGCGGCAGTGAGGCCCATAGAGCAGGAGGGGCCAGCAGGAGAGGCAGAATCAGTAAATACAGAGAGGACCCACGAGGCCGAAAGGACACTGGAACCAGAACCACGACTGAGCGAGCCGGTTGCGCCAGACCAAACAGGCCCATCACAGCCAGCATCCTTGGAACACGAGCCAGAACCTGAACCCCGGACCAGGGAACACCACAGGCCGCAACGTACACGTAGGCCGCCGGCGTACCTCGAGGACTATGAATGTGACCTCCCGGGCAGGACTGGAACTTAGAGGGGAGGGGTGTTATGTACTGAGTTGAATAGGATCGAAACTGCAGCAGTCTGATTGGTCCTAGAACAATAGGATCCAAATCGCAGCAGTCTGATTGGTCCTAGAACAATAGGATTCAGAATGCATCAGTCTGATTGGTCCTAGAACAATGCAGCAGTCTGATTGGTTGGCAGGAACCACCCAATCATGCTCCAGATAGAAGTGAATCCACAACCTGATTGGCTTACAGTAGAATTCCAGAATTAGCCAATCATGTGCAGCCCATTGTGTAAATAATGTATATAAAGCAGATACTTTGAGGGGACTTCCATTCATTCCTCCTCACCACTATGAGCTGAATAAAGAGCATGAAATCACTTTGCGACTCTGAGTATATTTCAACTTACATGGTTTTTTGCTAATGTTAGTCCAGAGGTAAATTCACACCAAACATGTGTGATTACTTTGCAGCAGGAAGCATGGCTATTAGCTGAAGTGGGTTGGGTTCTAGTTCCCATCAGTCCCAGCCAGCAGGCCAATGGTTGGGGATGACTGTAGTCCAACAACATCTGGAGTGCTCTCCATGAGCGACCCTTGGTCTCTAGAGTCTGGTAGGTTGGCCTTTTGGTTCTCTAAGCAGGGAAGCAGAATCTGTTTCCTGGAGATAACTGGTACACTAGTCCATCCCCTCAACTGTGTTGGACGCTTGGGTGCAACTCAGCTTGCAGAAGAGGGGTTTCACCTGGAAGTAAAACAGAGTCAGGGACTTCCAGGTTTCCTAAACTATCCTGTATCCTTACTGCCTACCAGCGTGCCTCTCTCTCTCTCTCTCTCTCTCTCTCTCTCTCTCTCTCTCTCTCTCTCTCTCTTTGTTAGACTGATATATCAGGTAGCACTTCACTTTACAACTTCCTGCTACCCCTCACACTTCTCCCTCAGACCTCAAGATGACAGCTGTCATCTGAGAGAACTAAAGAGCAAGCATGGTGGCCTTGTTCTACTAGAGACCAGTTAATTAGACAAGAACAAGGAAATTGTCTGCCCAGGCATAGATTTCCTTCAATAAACTGCTTGTGTCATTTTCTTACCTACAAGTATCTGTGGGTGTTATTGGAAAAGGTAAAAGTCTGCCCTCTAACCAATATTCACTCCCTTAATACAGCCATACCCTGTATACCAAAGGAGTTTCAGTAAGTAATTGGAACAACACAATAAGACACCTACAATATCCTCTGCTTTCAGCCACAAGCGAAGAAGAAGCATGAGTCACATTTTCCAGCCCTCTCTTAACCCTGAGCCACCAAATGTTAAGGAGCTTTGAACAGTCATTCTGACCCTGTTTAACCTCCTATAAAGGACCCCTGATGATTGAGTCTAGTCACAGATGACTCTGGGGTTGCTGTGCTCATCTCGCTTTACTGGCCAAGGGAGCTGGCATTTGTCTCAGACAGTTTTTCCGGGTCATGTGGCCAGCATGACTAAACCACTTATGGAACACTGAAACCAGAGCAGCGCACGGAGACGCCGTTTACCTTCCCACCGGAGTGGTACCTATTTATCTACTTGCACTTTTTGATGTGCTTTCGAACTGCTGGGTTGGCAGGAGCAGGGACCGAGCAACGGGAGCTCACCCCGTCACAGGGATTCAAACCGCAGACCTTCTGATTGGCAGAGGCTCAGTGGTTTAGACCACAGCACCACCCGCGTCCCCTGAAAAAGCTATTACAGAGCTGGAAAACATTCAGAAAAGGGCAACCAAAATGATTAAGAGGTGGAGCAACTTTCTAGTTGAGAAATCTAAAAACACTCAAGGTTTTTTAGTCTAGGGTCATTGGGCTAATCCAGCAGGGTCCTTGTGATGTTGTTATGACGGAGAGCGAAAGCGCAGGATGTCACAGTGACGCTCGCAGCCTGAATGGCAAAAAAAGAAAAGGGAAGGGAAGATGGTGCTTAGCAGTGTTTACCTGCTCCAATAGTTCTCCATCCCAGGACAGAACGCTGCAAATAAACTCCAGCCTTCATTAGACAGGGATGGAATTACGTGGGTTAACAAAGTAACGCTCCCACTTTCCTTTTGCATTTTAAAAGTGGCTGGAGACCTATAAAATCCCTCTGAATCTTATTAAAAAGTCTCCTGCAATCATTTTTCATTCTGCAGACCCAGTTGAGCTGAACTAATAAATTAACATGTTATCTGCATGGGTATCCATTATAGCTTCAAAAGGAATGTTATTAGAGGCAAGAAACTGGCAGTGCAAGTCTCGAGGGCCACGAGAGCAAACACAAGGCAGAGATTGCGGGTTTGGGAAGCTCAGCCTTGACAGGTTAATTTGGATGTGCTTCCATTAGTATGGGAAGTACTTAGGGCTAAGGTCTTCAGCATTATGCTTGTGGGAACCACAGCACACTCAGATGCACCCTTTGGGACCTGATGAGGCCCTCCGGCCTTCCCAATTTGTCATTATTATTTTTTAAAGCTTTTTTTAAAAAGGGGGTTGTTTAATGGGGTGCCTGTTTTGAGGAGAGTTTCCTGCTTCTTCCTCATTGTTTCGGAGTGTGTGTGTAAGTGTTTTGCCAGTTTTGAGGGGGATTCTGAGCATCACAAGTTTTTCTTCCATGAAATGCATATTTTGTGGCACCCACAAAAGTTTCTCAGCTTTCCTTTAATATATATATATATATATATATATATATATATATATATATATATATATATGAGAAAATGTGTATTTAAATCTACGTTTTCAAGATATCTTACAAAAGAGAACCATAAAACAAATATAAAACAGATCAAAAATATCAGAATTAAAAGCAATTATCATAGCTACAATAAAAAAATGCAAAAAGCAATAGATATAAAATCAATTAAAATCCTTGGAATTTTTTTTTTAAAAAAATGTCTAAAAAGTGGCTCTCTGGGCAGTTCAGGTGGCAGCATATAAATTATTATTATTATTATTATTATTATTATTATTATTATTATTACTACTACTACTACTACTACTACTACTAAGGAAGCCTACAGAGTGGTAGGGATAATTAGAAAAGGACCTCTGGTGCCAGACTTTTCCAAATGTGCTCCCCTGAGGCACCAAAACACCCAGATGGCATTGACTCATGACAGGGCCTGGCCAGTGGTGGTTCCCCACTTGTAGAATGCCCTCTTTGGTGAGCCATATATGACTTCCTCATTGTTGACTTTCAGGAAAAATTTAAAAACATTCCTGTTTACCCAGGCATTTTAATGTCTGATGGATACTGCCCGCGACAATTGTGATATCAATAAGCATGAGGATATGCTATTGCCTTTAAATGCATTTAGATGTTATAAATATTTCTGCACCCTTTTAGATGGTCTTAAATGGTTTATGATATGTTTAAATGAATATGTATTATATAGCCTTCCTTTAAATTGTACTATTTAAACATTTTTAAATTTTGTTTTTATTAGTTTTCACATTATTATGGAGCCACAAAGACAAGTAAACAATAACAAAAATTCAACAATATATCCAGTTAAAGTCAGGGCATAGAATATCTAAACATTAAATAATACACCCAGGGTAAAATTGGGACAGCCATATTTCTCTAGATGGCATGGGGGAAGATACCTGTAAATCTGAAACTAAACTATATGAAATAAAATTCCACCTTACTTTGTAGAAATGATCAGGATCTTCCTGTCCCTTAGACATTTGTAACTCAATTCTTTTTTCCTGCAATTGCAGATATCTTTATAAGGGCATACTCAGATTTTTAAAAATGATGTCCACTGATATGCTATAGAGATCCTGGCAGCTGCCAATGTCTATGTTTTAACATTTTGATGTTTGCCAAACTGGACTCCTTGGGGAGGACAGGTGGAATACAAATAGGCATTCTGTGGCACCCACAAGTGTTTCTTTATAAAATGGTTTTGGGGTTTTTTAAAATATATTTTTATTAGTTTTTTAACATATCATTTTCAACAATTATGAAACATACTTTTATATCTTATACAATTTTTTTAGACTTCTGTCAATCACATCAGAAAATTTTCCAATCTTTTCCACTTAATTTACATTTCTTACTTTCACTATTACTTTTAAGTATCATAACTAATGTCTCTCTTCTTTATCTTCTTTGCAATATTTCATATATTTCTCCTTACAAAACTTCTTGTAGCCCGACTAGCGTAATTTGTTGATTACAGTTGCTCTTCAAACAGTTTGTATATTTATTCCAGTCTTCTGTGAATCTCTGGTCCCGCAGGTTTCTAATCCTTCCTATCATCTTATCTAATTCTGCGTAGTCCATTAATTTCGTCTTTATAAAATAGTTTTTAATAATGTTTGGAATCCCTGACTTAGCAAGCTACGTATATAAACAAGCACTTGCCTAATTTGTCGTTGTGGTTGTGACAACAGATGAAGCTTGGAGCTCTTGCAGACTAGATTATTGGGCACCTTCTTTGGGAAATCAAGAACAGAAGTGTCTATAGTTCAATGGGAAACCCTAGTCCAACTCAGAGCACTTTCAGTTTCAAGGTTCAAAGAGGCCTGATTGGACATTTTCTGAGTTTCAAAACTGATGTCCTCTTATTCCAACCCACTTCCACTGGGGAAGCAGCAGCTACAGCTGCAAACAGGTCTGTAGGTTCATGGGAGTTTGGGAAATAATAGAACTAACACTCAACGGTGTGGGGAGCATTTTTTGCCTCTCATAATTGCTGGCCCTTTTCTGAAGCCTGGCGTTATTTGCCCATTGCTAGAAATGTCATGTGCATTTTGCCATTTGGAGTGTTCTTCTCCCCCTCTCCTTCGCAGTGGGAGAGAAGCCCAGTTCTGAGTCTTGGAAGTGTGCCTGGAAAGCCTATGGCATGACCTTGGCAAAGGCAGGAAACAGATAGTCTGGCAGCCTCCTCTAGTGCTGCCTCTGGATAAGCAAGGATGTGTTCTGCCTTCCCCTTCTGTTCATCCATTCATGCATGCCTGCATGCATTCATGCTAAAATGTGTGCCCTGCCTCCTGGCTTTCCTATAGGCTTGGTGCAGAAACATTGACAGGGGTCATACAGTGCCAAACCTCGTGATCTTCCATTGAGCGCATGACAATGAACTGCCAGCCCAGGACACAACAAGAATGGCCAAAGGTTGCCATTCCCAGTCAAACCAACAGACCATCTCATCAGCACTCTCAGCCAACTTTGCCCTGCCAAGATCATTTGAGCAGACAACTTGTGCAGGAGATCAGCTTGTGTTTGCAAGCTCATATCAACAAGAAAGGCAGAAAGTCTGAAGTTAACTTCAGGATTCATTTTGTAAGATAATCTGGAGAAGACAGAAGCATTGTTTTTCTGAGACAAGTACCTCTGCAGGCTCATTCCTACACTACCCACAAAGTTATAGTCTTTGCTGGCTCCACGCTCATGAGCTCCATCCATGCATTGTGTGGAACATCTGCAGGAGGAAGTCTGATCATGTATCAGCTCTTCCCTTCTGCTGAACGCATGCAGGGTGGAGCAAGCATTCATAGAAAGCTGCCTTATCCCAAGTCAGACCACTGTCCACCCAACTCAGTATTGTCTACTGTATAGTGACTGGCTGTAGCTCTGCAGGTTTTCAGAAAGGGGACATTCCCAGTCCTACCTGGAGATGCCAGGGATTGAATCTGGGACCTTCTGTGCGCAAGGCAGATTTTACTACTGAGCCATGTCTCTTCATGCATTTGTGAGTGTATACAGGGAGACTTCTGAATCGAACTAAAGCAGGGGTGTGGTGTGTACTGTGGTGTGTACAGTGGTACCTCTGGTTGCGAACGGGATCCATTCCGGAGGCCCGTTCGCAAAATGAAAAGAACGCAACCCGCAGCGATGCATCTGCACACGCACGGGTTGCAATTTACCGCTTCTGCGCATGCATATGATGTCATTTTGCGCATCTGCGCATGTGCGAGCAGCGAAACCCGGAAGTAACCCTTTCCAGTACTTCCGGGTCACCGCGGGACGTAACCTGAAAGAACGTACCATGAAGCGGACGTAACATGAGGTATGACTGTACTTAGTTGCAGCGTGCCTATGACACTTCCTCTTGTTTTCAAATGTACCCTTAAGCCTGAAAAAGGTTGGTGACCTGTGAGCTGGAGTGTTTTCTCTCGGAGATCAGGGAAAGAGAGTCTCTTCAAATCTAGATGGGGATAAGTTATTAGTGTGTGTTGGTGGTGTTCCTTTTAAGATCAAACTGCTTTCTGATAGTAATATATAGATATTTGTTGTTTCTTTCTATCATTTGTATCATTTCGGTTAATCACATTTGCTGTGCACTTTGCTTGTCTGTATCGACATGTTTTATCAATAAAGTTATTCTGCTTCATTTCATTATATTGCTATATATTTGACAGTGCCCCGAGAAAAAAAATTAATTAAAAACCATTGGGTAGAGTAAAGCATCTATTTGTAAGCCTACAGCTGCAGTGGGGAAGCTGTGGCCCGCCAGATGTTGCCAGACTCCAACTCCCATCACAGCTCTGGTGTTATGGAGTGGTTAGAGTGACAGACTAGGACCTGGAAGACCAGAGTTCAAATCCCCACTCAACCACAAAGCTCACTAGGTGACCTTAGGCCACTCAAACTCTCTTAGCCTGGGTGTCAGGCATAGACCAGCACAAAACAATAAGTCACTAGAGGCCAGGGAAATTAACTCTTTATTCAAGGAAACAATCTGCAGTTCCTGCCTAGCGGTCTCAGCAACTCTTTCTAGGTAGTCCTGCCCCGATGAAGCAGTTACAAAAACTGGACTTTCCCACCTTTCCAGTGCCCACTAGTCCTCCTCCCCTCCAGGGTCTTTCCCACACAGTCTCAGGCTGCATCTGCACACCACCCCACTCTGGGGTTTCATTTCTCTGTGTGTTCTAGGAGGCCAGAGGGATGGGGAGCTGGTCACATCAGGAGGGTTGGAGACCCTGCTTTCTTTAGCAGCCTGCTCTCTGTCTTCTGGTTCCTCTCCTCTCCAGCCTCCGCTTCCACCTCAAAGTCTGAACTGCCCTCTGCCACAGCCTCTTCCTGCTCACCAAACCCTGTTACCTCTTCTGCTTCTCACACCTCCTCCTCCCAGTCTGCTCCCTCTCCTCCTTCTTTCCACTTATCGTTGACCCTCCAACTCTCCTCTGGCTCTGAGCCTTCTTCTCCTTTGGGGTTCCTTTGGGGCTTTTTCAGCTGGTGCCTCCCACCACTCCTCTGTATCCAGCCAGTCCATGACACTAAGCTACATTATGGGCTTATTTTGAGGATAAAATGAGGAGTGGGGAGAACCATGCTTGCCCCTTGACCTCCTTGGATGGGAGGTGCGATATAAATGCGGAATATAAATTTAATAAATAAATTGAACCCCCACTTGCAAGGTGTCAAACCTTTATTTTTGTTTTACAATTTAGAATACTCATTTAAACATCCTTAAAATATCAATGACTTCCCTTTTTGTCTTTCTATGGTTCATTTTGCATATCATACATCCTTTCATATTTTACATAAACTAAACCATTCAGTATTCCATTACTACATCCATCAAAACTTATTCACACTGTTGAATTTATCTCAACGCTGCCAACATTTTCAAGTGTACACAATCCCCCCCCCATATATTCAATAAAAATTTTACAATCTTCTCTAAACGTGTGTTCTTCTTGCTATCTTATTCTATATGTTACGTCTGCAAGCTGCACATATTCCATCGGCTTAAGTTGCCATTCTTCTTTAGTTGGGACCTCGCTCGTTTTCCATTTAGGGGCTAACAAAACACGAGCCGCAGTAGTGGCATACATAAATAACCTTTTTTGACACCTGGGATTTTCGATTTGAATTATCCCCAACAAAAAGGACTATTGGGGGGAGGGTTTGGAAAAGTACGTTTAAACATTATTTTCAATTCATTATGGATTATTTCCCAATATTCTTTTACACTTTTACACGTCCACCACATATGAAAGAACATTCCCTCAAACTCTTTGCATCTCCAAGGTGTCAAACCTTTAGCGTGGAAGCACCTGTGCTGGCATCAGAACTCCCTGCTTATTGATGCTGGGCTGGCACCTTCACTATCCTGTTTTAGACACCTCCCAGCGAGGAGCCCCCTCCTTCAGGGGAGGCAACTGGAAATAAACTGGGTGCTAAGCCAGCACCAACACTGCCTCTTCCTCCAAGGGCACAGAGACACCAATGCCAAAGTGAGCAAGCTTCATAGACCCAACCCACTCAAGGCAGTGTCCATTCGCTTGCCCATTCAAAGGCTGGCAGCTAGCCATGCTAAGATCTGTGCCTGCCCCACTCTTTGAAAGGAAGGGGCAGGGGCACATTGTTAGATCAACATTTTAGCTCACGTCTATTCTGCTTATGGGACGCGGGTGGCTGTGGGTTAAACCACAGAGCCTAGGACTTGCCAATCAGAAGGTCGGCGGTTCGAATCCCCACGACGGGGTGAGCTCCCGTTGCTCGGTCCCTGCTCCTGCCAACCTAGCAGTTCGAAAGCACGTCAAAGTGCAAGTAGATAAATAGGTACTGCTCCAGCGGGAAGGTAAACGGCATTTCTGTGCGCTGCTATGGTTCGCCAGAAGTGGCTTAGTCATGCAGGCCACATGACCCAGAAGCTGTACGCCGGCTCCCTCGGCCAATAAAGTGAGATGAGCACTGCAACCCCAGAGTCGGTCACAACTGGACCTAATGATCAGGAGTCCCTTTACCTTTATACTGCTTATGTACCTGCTGCTCTTTAAAACCTCTGCCTTACCAATCTGATACACACGTTAAATCCTTGGGCACGAACAGAGCTGTGTTTTCGAGTTTTTCCTCTGGCAGCAAGGGCCAGGACAAAACCTGCCACTGTGTAATCTATAATAACAGGCCCAAATGTGTGGGGAGGGTACCTGTTCTTCTTCCTCAATTCCAGTTCATTTCAATACAGCCTGCGGAGGAGACATTCTCCACGGATGCCGCGCTAAGAGGCCAAATGTGGGCTTATTTGGTAAAAATTGATTAAATTTGTCAGGTGAATAAAACCCTTTATTGAATTTACCTCGTTGAGTACTGGCCTCGTGTGTTTCTGGGCTTTTTCATTAGGGCACCACTGCATTTGTCGGAAGTCATTAAGCATATCATAAGTGAAACATCAGGAACAATTCGGCCAAACCGCAGTGGAGACCCTCCCCTGAGAGCAAGCAAGCGTTGCCTGTGAAGCCAGGGCCAGCTCAGCCTACTTTGGCTGGCTTGGATGAAGATTAATTTGGCCTCTCCCTCTCCTGTCGTGCTGAATGCAAGGGGAGGGTAATTATGTCGCCCGAGGGCAAGTCCTCTTTTGCATTTGCAGGTTTGCAATCCGCTTTCTCTTTGCTGCACCTGCCTTTGCAAGGGATAGGAGAGGCATTTGATTAAGTTTGCCTTTAGAAACAAACCTACCCAATTCAAGCAATCCAAAAAAGTACATGCACCAAAACGCAACTAACCTTTCGAAAAATTGCACTTCTCTGAATTTTGCGATGCAGCTCTCTAGCCAAATTAATATGGACATAATCATGCATGTTGCTGCATGCCACCCCAATCTCTGAGTGGTGCAAGATTCCAGGAGTCCCAGGCACCTATCCAGGGTTCGCGTTTCATTGGGGAATGAGGGAATAGGATATATGGTTTATTTACACATGTATACAACCTGAGCCCACCATGGAGGGGTTCGCAGCATTAACACCCCAAGAGGGTCTTGTTTCTCCCGTAACCACAGCCTTAGATTTAAACCAAAATCATTCTCTCCCATTCCCCAGCTTTCTGCTGTGCTTCTAGCCCACATCGCTGCAACTCTAAACTCAGGCTTTGTCCTTCCAACTATCTATGAGTTGGGAGAAGGACTGCACCCATTTGCCATCTCACACTTTATTTATTTATTTATTTACTTACTTACTTACTTACTTATTTATTTTACTGCCCTAAAACCGCAGGTCTCAGGGTGGTTCACAAAACCCCTTTCCTTTGGTCTCCTAATGGCCCATCACTCAGGGAATCACCTCATCCGGAAACTAGCTTGGCTTATATTTAAACACTTGCTGGATCCAGGAGTTAGAAGGGTCTAGTCCATGGGTAGGCAAACTAAGGCTCAGGGGCCGGATCCGGCCCAATCGCCTTCTAAATCAGGCCCACAGACAGTCCAGGAATCAGCATGTTTTTACATGAGTAGAATGTGTGCCTTTAGTTAAAATGCATCTCTGGGTTATTTGTGGGGCATAGGAATTCATTCTTTTTTCCCAAAAAATATTGTCTGGCCCCCCACAAGATCTGAGGGACAGTGGACCGGCCCCGTGCTGAAAAAGTTTGCTGATCCCTGGTCTAGTCATACAGCCTGCTCCCCCAAACTCATAACAATATCTCTATGAAAGCAACATACAAAAATTCATTATTTTAAAGTAAATTGCTTTGCAAAAAATGTGTACCGTCAGGCAAAAGTGCATATAGACATGCATATGAGAAATTTGCATTAAAATGTTGACGAACTTTTATGAGAACTTAAAAAAAATACCCAACTACTAACAGATATGAATTTAAGACTGTAAAAAAGAGAAACTGTGAGAAACTGATCTTGACAGATATGCCCATTCCTCACCCAGGTCCACCCACTCTGAAGAGACAGCTGTACCCAGATTTTAGTTTGACGTGTAAGGAAGGGTCCTCAGTCCTGGTCCTCAAGATTCAGGACAGATAAAATAAAGTACTTCTTCATGCATCACATAGTTACAGAACTCACTCCCACAGGAGGCGTTGGAGTCACCAACCAAGATGGCTTTAAAAGAGGATTAGACAAATTCATGAGGAGAGGCCTATGGAAGGCACCATGCTCTGCCTTGGCCTGATCCAGCAAGCCCTTCTTCTATTTCTTCTTTTTCTCCCCCCCCCCCTTCTTTTTAATATTTATACCCCGTCCATCTGGCTGGGTTTCCACAGCCACTCTGGGCGGTTTCCAACAGAACACTGAAATACAATAACCTATTAAACATTAAAAGCTTCCCTAAACAGGGCTGCCTTCAAATGTCTTCTAAAAGTTTGGTAGTTGTTGTTCTCTTTGACATCTGGTGGGAGGGCGTTCCACAGGGCGGGTGCCACTACCGAGAAGCCCCTCTGCCTGGTTCCCGGTAGCTTTGCTTCTCGCAGCGAGGGAACAGGCAGAAGGCCCTCGGTGCTGGACCTCAGTGTCTGGGCAGAACGATGGGGGTGGAGACACTCCTTCAGGTATACAGGACCGAGGCCATTTAGGGCTTTAAAGGTCAGCACCAACACTTTGAATTGTGCTCAGAAATGTACTGGGAGCCAATGTTGGTCTTTCAAGACCAGTGTTATGTGGTCTCGGCGGCTGCTCCCAGTCACCAGTCTGGCTCCAACATTCTGGATTAGTTGTAGTTTCTGGGTCCCCTTCAAAGGTAGCCCCACATAGAGTGCATTGCAGTAGTCCAAGCAAGAGATAACTAGAGCATGCACCACTCTGGCAAGACAGTCTGCAGGCAGGTAGGATCTCAGCCTGCGGACCAGATGGAGCTGGTAAACAGCTGCCCTGGACTCAGAATTGACCTGCGCCTCTATGGACAGCTGTGAGTCCAGAATGACTCCCAGGCTGCACACCTGGTCCTTTGGGGGCACAGTTACCCCATTCAGGACCAGGGAGTCCTCCACACCCACCTGCCTCCTGTCCCTCCAAAACAGTACTTCTCTCTTGTCAGGATTCAACCTCAATCTGTTAGCATCAATCCATCCTCCAACCGCCTCTATCATTTGCTCCAGTATCTTGGACCCTATTGTCCTAAGGTTACCTGCCCTGGTGGCTGGGATAATATCCTTCTCTAGAGGAACTCCCAACTAGCCAAAAGCCCCAGAATTCTGCCGCTCTAGACAGCTACCTTTGTGGCTCTTTGGCTGGGCTGTTCATGTTCATGCACCTATCTGATTGAAGCGCCTTGAGATAGGAAAGGGAGGAGGAGAGAGAGAGAGGTGCCAAAGAGAAACTGGGCTGCAAAATAATAAGGAACGCAATAAAATAAAAATAAGGAGAAGGGCTGTGAGGGCGGACAACGGCATCAATATTTCAAGCGCAGTCGCGGAGTTGAGCAGCAAATATTTGCATCCGCAACATTTCTCATCATTGCATTCAAAGCAGCTCCCTCTCTAGATATATATTCAGATATAATTTCCCTCTTTTCTTCCATTCCCCTTCTCAGGGCTGAATGCAGCTGACATTTGGTGCTCGGGGAATTCATTTCAGCCGCCCCAGTCTGATTTCTAATTATGATGCAGGAGGCACAATTATGTCGCTCCTATGGGATGCTCATTATATAGCACATATGAATGTACCGCAATCAGGCACGTTTGTTGCTTGGGGCGGGGGCCAGAGCAAGCATGCACAGCCCTATTTGTGACATTTTCCGTGGCCTCCCAACACCAGCTTCTTCCATGCCTCAGCAAACCGAAGGCAGTGTGGCATTTCAACTGGCATGCAGTAGAATATAGGAGGACGCAGGTGGCGCTGTGGGTTAAACCACAGAGCCTAGGAACTTGCCAATCAGAAGGTTGGCGGTTCGAATCCCCACGAAGGGGTGAGCTCCCATTGCTCGGTCCCTACTCCTGCCAACCTAGCAGTTCGAAAGAACGTCAAAGTGCAAGTAGATAAATAGGTACTGCTCTGGCGGGAAGGTAAACAGCGTTTCCGTGTGCTGCTCTGGTTTGCCAGAAGTGGCTTAGTCATGCTGGCCACATGACCAGCCGGCTCCCTTGGCCAATAAAGTGAGATGAGCACCGCAACCCCAGAGTCGGCCATGACTGGACCTAACAGTCAGGGGTCCCTTTACCTTTACCTTTAGAATATAGGAAGCTATCTCAGAGCACTGATCCATCTAGCCCAGTTTTGTTTACACTGACTGGCAGGGGCTCTTCAGGCAAGACAATTCCCCAGCCCTACCTGGAGGTGTTGTGGATTGACCCTGTGGCCTTCTGCATGCAACGCAGGTGCTCTACCACTGAGCTACAGCCCCTTCCCCACAGAGGCAAAGGGGGGGGGGAGGAGACAAAGAAAAAAGAAGCTTTGTGGATCTTTTGGGTCATAGTGAAAACCAGTTTCCAGAGAAGGAGAGGGGCTGAGCAATTGCCTTGCCACTGAGGCCAAATGTGACGCAGACCCTCTCCTACCACCTTCCTCACAATGTACCTCTGCATCTGCTTGCATCCATCCTTTGTTGTCTTGGCCTCTTTTCCTTATCTACATTTAGGGTCAAGTGTGAACATTATCAGAGGTGCACAACGGCCATGGTCAGGAGCATCGTGTCTTGCTGGAATTCATGGGCTCTCATGAGGAGTGTTTCTGACACCTTAACAGGGAGGACAAGACATACTTATTTATTTTAAAGTATTTACTCATTTAGAGGGACGCGGGTGGCGCTGTGGGTTAAACCAGAGAGCCTAGTGCAAGTAGATAAATAGGTACCACTCTGGCGGGAAGGTAAACGGCGTTTCCATGCGCTGCTCTGGTTCGCCAGAAGCGGCTTAGTCATGCTGGCCACATGACCCGGAAGCTGTACGCCGGTTCCCTCGGCCAGTAAAGCGAGATGAGCGGCGCAACCCCAGAGTCATCTGCGACTGGACCTAATGGTCGGGGGGCCCTTTACCTTTACTATTTACTCATTTAAACAAATTATCTACTGCTTAACTTCAAAAGCCACTCAGCGGTTTACCAAGATAAAATACAAAAAAACCAACTATAACAGGCTTCCTCAAACTCGGCCCCCAGGTGTTTTTGGCCTACAACTCCCATGATCCCTAGCTAGCAGGACCAGTAGTCAGGGATGATGGGAATTGTAGTCTTAAAACATCTGGAGGAACGAGTTTGAGGAAGCCTGAACTAAAACATCAAACTTTGGTTTGAATGCCTGCTGGAATTATTATTATTATTATTTAAATGTAGGTACTGGAAGTTTAGTAGGGACGGAGGGGGCCTGTCCAACCTCAGCTAGAAGGAATTCCATAAAATTGGGTCTGCAATGCTAAATGCATAGCTCCTGGTGTATATAAGGCAAGCCATGGGGGGCCAAGGACAGTGTCTCCCCTGAAGGTCTCAGTGACCAGGCAGGGGAATGAGAAATCAGATGCTTCTTGGGGTAACCTAGACCCAAATTGTTAAGGTGACTTTGGGCTCCCCTTTTAGAAAGGATGCTCAAAGCCGTAAGCCTTGAAGAACACAGGAGAACCCCAAATATTTTCTGAGTGTCAAATGCAAAGCGCTTTTGCATACATGTTCTTGTGCCTGCTGCTGACTACAGGACTTGGCCCAGTGACAGCTGTGTTTGCTGTACCTTCCAGGAGCTTTGAGTCACTCAGGCCCATTGGTTCTTATCTCCTCACTGAAAACTCTGAAGGCAGACATAAATCTGAGTCCTCCTTGGGATGGTTGAGATGCTTTTAAATTGGTTTTGAATTCTGAATTCGTTGTGACTGACAACAGCAGTGTTATGGGAAAGAGATGGAGGGCTGCCTAGGCTGGAGTTCAGCTTTCCATAGAGTTTTATGGGGCCTTAAAGACAGGCAGACTGATCGTGGCCTGAGTCAATTTCAACAGATACAGGAGAGGAAGATGAGTGATAACTTGTGGGTGAGCAACTGTGCCTGGGGTTCATGTCTGCTCTGTGCCTTGACTCACCCAAGTGCGTGTACGTCTTGTCTGACAGGAAGCAGTAGCTGTTGTTACCTTGGGACAGGATTTTCCATCTTCAGAAGATGAGTCAGATGGGGAATTGCATCTGGGGCCACCCCCAGAAACATGGGGGAAGGGCCATAAATCAGTAGCACAGCATCTCTTTTACTTAAAACAATTTCATGCCTTCCATTTAGCAGTGTGTTGGATAAACTGATCTGGGAAGCCACGGAAGATGTCTTGAAAAAGACTTTGCATGCTTGCTGTGGTCCCAACCCAAGCAAGACGTAAGGCAGGGATGGGGAAGTTTTTTGGCCCAGTGGGTCAGATCTTTCGTCTCCCCAACCCCACCCCATAGGCCAACTTTGACACCCCATAGGTCAGTCACCTGGTGTCACTATTAGCTTGTAGGCTGGAGGTTCCCCACTCCTGTCACAAGGGGGCAGCAAGAGAGAATGGCAGTGATCCAAGCATGAGGGGGTAGCAAGGGAGAGTGGGTGGAGTCCTTCAAAAAAGAGCAGAAGACCGTTGAGCATATCTGGGCAATAGTTCATATTTCAATTATAAAGTCATTAACCCTTTTCCTCGTCTCATGGGTACCTTGTCAATCCTGTGTAAGCCTGCTGCTATTTTCTGGTTATTTCAATATAGTCTACATGCAAATGAATGCAAAAATCTGGTTCACTTATTCCAGAGAGTAGTGAAGAAATGCTAGCGAAAAGCGGGGGGGGGGGGGGGAGTATTAAAAATGAGAGCAACAATCTCCTTTTGTGTCAATTGCAACTTCTTGGCTTCGCTGCTATGGTTACCACTTTGTTAATTTTATCTCTATTTAAAAGAAAACAATAACAAAACACCTTTTGAAATGTTTGAAGTGCTGAAATGTCATCTCGCCCGAATATGAAAAGATGCCTGTCTTTCTCTGAAAATAAAGGACCCATCTAGGAAACCTGCAGCAGAATGGGGGGGGGATCTCTTTTCTGATGTGCTATTCTTCCCCTCTCTCCCGCCGCCCCAACCACTGCTCTCTACCATGAGATGATCCACAAAACAGGCACAATGTCAAAAACCGGGATGTGAAATCAAATGAGATGCCAATCAATAATGCCACCGTCCCCGCTCTCCGAGGATATATATGTGTGTTTTTCTCATTGGATTTTATGTTGTCTTTGCAGCCACGATATTGCTATTCTTCCTTAACATTGGTGGTATATAGTTTGCTGCAAATAAAATAAAGAAAGGCAGGGGAGAATCTGGGTTGCATCCAACTAAGTACAGTAGTACCTCTGGATGTGAACGGGATCTGTTCCGGAGCCCCATTCGCATCCTGAAGCATCTGTGTGTACCACTTCTGTGCATGCACGTGTCGTCATTTTGAGGGTCTGTGCATGCGCGAGCGGCGAAACCCAGAAGCAACACGCTCCGTTACTTCTGGGTCGCCGCGGAGTGCAACCCAAAAATATTCATCCCGAAGCTACTTCAACCCAAGGTATGACTGTATAGAACCGTTGAGATGAATGGACTTTGGTTAGACATGCCCATTCACTTCAGTGGGGCAACTCTACGTAGGACTGGCATTGGCAGGGCAGGGCAACCCATGAGGCAAGATGAAGTTGCTGCCTGGGCCAGCGGGATCCACAAGGACAGCAGATGCGTCACCTGCCACTGCCACCACAGAGCCAACAGCAGCTGCAACACACTCTTCCAAGGCCGGTTCTGCCGTTTCCTCAGCAGTCTCCTTACCCCACCCCAACAGCAGTCTCTGAGTGAATAGGAGACACTACTGGTGCCTTCCCAGCCCCTGTTTGCAAGGCTGATCTTTATTTCATCTTCCCCCCTCTTTCCTGAGGTAGTTCTTCACACCCCAGCCAGGGAGAGGCCATTTTGTGATTTGCCTCAGGTGCCGAAATGTCTTTGGCCAGCCCTGAGCACTGGATACAACCCACAATCACCAAGTGCAGTGTTGCCCCCAGTTCCCAGAAAGGAAGAGGTGGTGGTCAGACTCAGTTCTCACTTCTAAACCAAGCGTACTTTGGGGGTCCTGTTTCTTATTCTTTTACCATATTTTTGTGTGGTGGTAGCACTCCTGTTGCAACCCACCATGGATCAGGACTAGGCCTGGGCGATGTATCAATACATCACCCAGGACCGGTTTGAGGGCCAGAGAATAGTGACACATTCACCCAACAGTATATCACAGTGGTGGTTTTGCTTGCAATATACTGCCAAGTGAAGGCACCATCATGCTCTGGCCCTCAAACCAAGGGAGAAACGAGCAGCGAGGAACTGTGGTCAATGGAGCTCATTCCTCCCTTGGCCTGCCGCGTGCTGTCAGCAGAGGGAATCCCGCTGCCACCAGCGCCCATAGAACAAGCTCTATTGGCCCCCTTCCCCACAAGACTGCCACCACTCCCACCAAGGGGCTGGGCCCAATGCCGTTTGTTCCTCCCGCCATTTTTCAACATCATAATGTATCACTATATCACAGTGTTTGGCTGGTGATACAATGCAATTTGGAAAGGTTGATATCCCCCAGCTCTAATCAGGACATAACCCACCTGTGGGTTACGACCTACCAGTTGAAGACCAGTAAATTAGACAAATTCATGGAGGATCTGCTCTACCTTCACTGTTGGAGGCAGTATGGTTCTGAATACCAGTTGCTGAGAATCACAGATTGGGAGAGTACTGTTACACTTAGCTCCTCCTTGTGGACTTTCCTTCAGGATCTGTTTGGCCACTGTCAGAACATGATGTTGGACTAGATGGCCCGTTAGCCTGATCCAGTAGGGCCCTTCTTATGTACTTATTCCAACCAGGCACAGAACACTCAAGCAAGACTAGTGATGAGCGTGTTCTGGAAAGATGAGGTGCAGTTGAGGAGGGGGTTGCCCTGGGCCAAGTTCCAAGAGCCAGATAGAGTAAGTCTAGAGGGCCTTACTTGCTTCTCAATCTATAGATTCCATGCTCCTGGCTTTCACAATTGTGTGCCACACACACTCTCACCAACAGCTCACTCCCTAGGGAGCATGATCTGGTTAATTTTGTGATCACATGGTGGCAAATCCTCAGAAAAGCCTTGGGGTTCTCTATGAGTGACGAATTGAAGGTATCAGAACTCTCCAGGACCTTTGAGCTGCCACTGAGGGTGAGCCATTGGGATCCTGTCAGGATGAACGGGAGTTGTTTCTATACAGGACTATACCCTCCAACATTTCTCTAATGAAAATAGAGACGTCCTATTCAACAACAACAACAACAACAACAACAACAACAACACCCCACCCATCTGATTGGGTTGCCCCAGCCACTGTGTGTGGCTTCCAACATATATAAAAACATAATAAAACATTATACTTTAAAAAATAAATTTCTCTATACAGGGCTGCCTTCAGATGTCTTCTAAAGGATGAATAGACACTTATCTCCTTGACTCGGGGGGGTCACATAACTCCATACCCTCCAATATTTCTCTGATGAAAATAGGGACATCCTAGGGAAAAGCAGGACATCCCAGGATCAAGTCAGAAACCAGGACAGCTTCTGTAAATCTGGGGCTGTCCCTGGAAAATAGGGACACTTGGAGGGTCTACGGGACTGGGTTTTGAACCAAAAGGCAGGAAGAATTTGATCCACACAACAATGACCAAGGAGGGGGTCAGGATGGGAGAGCCATTTGTTCACAATTGTTATTCAAGGACACTATTGGCTTCCTCCTCCTCCTCTGTCTACTTTGCATGGAACAGGAGCCACACGTTAGGTCAGAGGCCTAGCAAGAGCCTGAGGCTAAACTAATTATTGTGATTTGCTCGTCTTCCGTAATTAATCGAGGGAAAGCTTAAGGCTGTTAGCAGCTTTAAAGAAAGTAAATCTGAAGGGCCAATTAATTAAAAGCAGCAGTGTTTAATGAGGACCTTTTGCTTCCCTCGTGTTGATTGTTATATTTGTCAAGAAAGTTACCATTTCCCACTGTCTGTCAAGATCTCGTCTGAGCTTGTAAAACAGATCTTCTTAATGCCTGGGCGCTTTAACCACTTGACACAGGGAACAAAAGCTTTCGATTACAAAGCAGTTTACAGAGATTATAATGGAATGAACTACGACCACACTTCTTTCCCCCTACCACATAGGCACACGGCACACTTTTTCAACAATCAATTGAAGGTAACAGTTGAGTTCAAATGGGAAGTGTTAAGATCAGAATGTCAGTCCTGCTGGCAGAGATAATGTCCTGCAGCAAATGACCCTGGAGATGGAGTTGCCAGAACTTCAGCACGTAGCTAAAATGACAGAAATGATTTCTTGGAAATAGGAGGCAATTTTCCTTCCTTCCCAAGTCTTACATACCATGAACACTCGATACAGGGAAAGAGATACACCCTGGAGTTATTTTGGCCCAGTTCATCTCAATCTTTTTAAACAAGAGCCATGGCCTTTTGGCAGAACCTAATACAGTGGTACCTCTGATTACGAACTTAATTTGTTCCAGAGGTCCATTATTAACCTGAAACCATTCTTAGCCTGAGGTACCACTTTAGCTAATGGGGCCTCCCACTGCCACCAGCGCGCAATTTCTGTTCTCATCCTGAGGTAATGTTCTTAACCTGAGGTACTACTTCTGTGTTAGCGGAGTCTGTAACCCGAAGTGTTTGTATCCCAAGGTACCACTGTACCTGCTGGGACCTACTGTTGAAGGACGGGTAATTTGTTGTTGTTTAGTCATTTAGTTGTGTCCGACTTTTCGTGACCCCCTGGACCAGAGCACGCCAGGCACTTCTGTCTTCCACTGCCTCCCACAGTTTGGTCAAACTCATACTGGTAGCTTCGAGAACACTATCCAACCATCTCGTCCTCTGTTGTCCCCTTCTCCTTGTGCCCTCCATCTTTCCCAACATCAGGGTCTTTTCCAGGGTGTCTTCTCTTCTCATAAAGTGGCCAAAGTATTGGAGCCTCAGCTTCAGGATCTGTCCTTCCAGTGAGCACTCAGGGCTGATTTCCTTCAGGCTGGAGAGGTTTGATCTTCTTGCAGTCCATGGGCCTCTCAAGAGTCTCCTCCAGACCATAATTCAAAAGCATCAATTCTTCGGCGATCAGCCTTCTTTATGGTCCAGCTCTCACTTCCATACATCACTACTGGGAAAACCATAGCTTTTACTATACGGACCTTTGTTGGCAAGTTGATGTCTCTACTTTTTAAGATGCTGTCTAGGTTTGTCATTGCTTTTCTCCCAAGAAGCAGGCGTCTTTTAATTTTGTGGCTGCTGTCACCATCTGCAGTGATCATGGAGCCCAAGAATGGGTAATAAATAAAAAAAGGATGGGTAATAAATGTAATAATATTGGCACCGTTGAGGTACCTGTCGCTGCCTCATTGAAAGGCGACACTGCAGGGGCCCTTGGACCAGCTCCTCCTCTTTGCTGTCACTTCCTGTTTACTTTCTTGGGTGGCTAGTTACACATCACCAAAAAGGGAGGGAATGCATCATCGTAAGACAGGGACACAAATTTATGGAGAAAATGCTTGTGCTAATGTGTGTTTGCATGTAAATTAAGAAATAACAGGCTGTATCCAGGCAGAGGGCCTTCTCGGTTGTGGCGCCCACCCTATGGAACGCCCTCCCATCAAAGAAATAAAAACTATCTGACTTTTAGAAGACATCTGAAGACAGCCCTGCTTGAGGAAGTTTTTAATGTTGTTGTTGTTGTTGTTGTTGTTGTTATTGGTCTGCTCGCATTAAAGCTCACCTGTCTGCTGGCACAAAGACTTTTATGCCAGCAGACAGGTGAGCTTTAATGTTGAATGCGCAGCAGAGGAATCCAACACAACTGTTGTGCTAGCGCAGGGGTCAGCAAACCTTTTCAGCAGGGGCCTGGTCCACTGTCCCTCAGACCTTGTGGGGGGCCAGACTATAAGCCATCCACCCCACCGACTCCCCCATCCCTTCTCCACAGCACCGGATGAGCCCCGGTGGCTGTGTCTTGCAAGCGACAGGGGCTGGCGGTGGCGGTGGCAGTGGCGGTGGCAGAGCTTGAGCACTGCTGCTGCTGGCACCAACAAAGCCCAGCCCCCTTCCTCCTCTAGGCAGGGCAGGGAGAAACCAGGAGGAGGGAGGGAGGAGGAGGAGGCGCTGTGTGAGGGAGAGGGAGGGAGAGGGAGGGAGAGGGAAAGAACGGGCACACTGGCGATCCACGCAGCGATTCCCAGACTGTCTGCGGGCTGGATCTAGAAGGCAATTGGGCCTGATCTGGCCCATGGTCCATAGCTTGCCAACCCATGTGCTAGCGGAATCTCACTGGTGCTGTTGATTGTGCAACAAAGTTACCAACAACCTGCCTATGCATTCTCTTGCACTGCTTAGCACAAAACATTTCACCAGCAAAACAACTATACCGCTGAGTGGCTTTGAATATGTGTGATATTGGATGCAACCCAATGATTGTGACTGAAGTCCATTGATTGTAATGGGTATACTCTGCATATGACATATCTGGAGACAACCCAACGATTTCAACACATAAGCAATGCATCTCACTACAGTGGGGGAGACTGTGGCCAGGTGCACCTGCTCAATGTGATGTCCAGGTGCTCACTGCTGCTGGACAAGCTCCCACCTGCTCTTTGTCTTTAAACCAAATTTTGACTGGGCAGCCCTGGGAAGGACTTCTTCCAAGAGAGGAGTGTGCTCTGCCAAGAAGGGTGCATGCTAAAGAAATATAGGTAAAGTTAAAGGGACCCCTGACCATTAGGTCCAGTCGTGGCCGACTCTGGGGTTGTGGCGCTCATCTCGCTTTACTGGCCAAGGGAGCCGGTGTACAGCTTCTGGGTCATGTGGCCAGCATGACTAAGCCGCTTCTGGCGAACCAGAGCAGTGCACAGAAACACTGTTTACCTTCCCACTGGAGCAGTACCTATTTATCTACTTGCACTTTGACGTGCTTTTGAACTGCTAGGTTGGCAGGAGCAGGGACTGAGCAACAGGATCTCACCCCGTCAAGGGGATTCGAACCGCCAACCTTCTGATCGGCAAGTCCTAGGCTCTGTAGTTTAACCCACAGCGCCACCCTAGTAACATGTCAAACAGCTTCCAAAGGCTGCATTCCAAGGGCACTTTCCCACATCATTTCCTTAGCTGTTATTTTGTGTGATCTTTCACACAACATAAAAGACATTTCTGAAAACGTGGAAGTTTAGTGCGCATTTCTGGGTTAACTGTTCCCAGAAAAAAATCAATTTGCAACATTATTAACTCAGGAATTCATGGGTGTTTCATGCTGTAACATCATGTCACAAAATTGGAGGCAGTTTTCCAGTATAAAGTTCTTTTCCACAGCTTCAAATTAGTGTGACTAGGTGGTCTATTGATCAAAACGCCATAACGCAACAGGTACTGCAGCGTCAAAGCAGTGTTAGAAAGCAGGAAGGAAGCACTGGCATTATAACCAGTAAAACTAACACAATAAAACCCACGTCTAAATGAAGCCCAAGTTTTAACAAAGTACCCATTGAGGACAAAAAAATAGGGACCGCCCCTTGTAAACAGGGATACGTTTCAGCTCTCCCTTCCAAACACTGGAATCTCAACAGCCTTGCAGCACAGATCACTTTGTGACATGACAGAATCAGCCAGGAATTGATGGGTTAGTTGACCTTATTTTAGCCTTCTGGTACTCCAAATTGCTTTAGAGTGCATTTTAATTATGGTGTGTTGTTAATTATGGTATATTTTAATAACAGCATGCAATTGATTTATTGATTTTTCAAAATGTTTTGTAAACTGCTTAGATGCTTATTTTTGCATTAAGCAGCATATAAATTTTATAAATGAAAGCAACAGCAATAACAACTCTGGACAATGGCAACGACTGAAAAGTTGATGCACCAAAGAAAATGACACTTGACATTGGTGATGATGATGATAGTAATAATAGCAACTTGCAGTTTAGCAGTGTAAAAATGAAACATAGCAGTGATACCCTGGCTGTTAATTAAGTTCAGAGATCATCTGTGCTATTGTACTGTTCAAAATAGGAAGATGCATTATGCTGAGTCAGACCGTTGGTCCATCAGCTTAATATTGCTGACACAAACTGTGATATATTTTCTTATATATATTTAGCAGGGTTTTAAAAAGCTTGGAAGCTGGAGCTACCCCACCCCCACCCATCGTCTGTCTCATTCTAGCACTAGCGTTTTATTTTGTTTTTTAAAGGTAAAACACGGTAAAAATGTTCCTTACTTACAGTTACTTCATATTCACAAGGTTGGCTTTGGGTTCTGATTCTACATCGTGGGAAGAGATTTCATAGCTGATTCATGCAGGAGGGGAGAGGGAGAGCAGGAGGAACAGGCAGAACTTAGTGGGCAACCACAAAGTGTATTTTCCATGACTAACTGTCTGTCTTAGCCCTGCCCTCTACTAACTAGAAGCATGCAAGGTTGCTTATACCCAACAGATGCTGGAGAATGAACCTAGGCCCATCTGTTTACAAAGCAGATGTTCTACCACTGAGCTATAGCCCTTCCCCCAAAATATTCCTTCTAACATTCAAAATGCATGTGGACCTTAGAAGATGGAGCAGCTGCAACCATGGCATGGCAGTTTTCCTTCTTCTCCAAGCCCCCTTGTAATATGCAGCCCATGTACTCTGAGACCAGCTTGCCCCTCATCTCTGAGCATCTCTTAATGGTCCCAGCATGTTCTCTTTCCACCTGCACTGTGCTGCTTTAACACAAGGCAATCGACATGTAAATCATAACCCTCCATCTGTTCCTAACTTGATCACATGTGGTGGGGGAATTATAATAAAATGGTGCTCCAGGGAGTTCAAGTGCCTGGCCCATGCTCTCTGGCGGAGAGTGGATCTTAATTGCATATCCAAATCCACTGTTTTCTTTGCCAAGGTCCTGTGATTCAGAAGGGATCAATCCAGCCCTCAGAGTCCAGCAGCAGCTTTCTAATCCAGATTATCTAAGGCCTGGCTGTCTGCTCCTCTCCAGTTTGGAAGCACAATCAATGATGCAATGTTATTCCTTCCTTCCAGGCAGCTACATAAAAAAAAACCACCCTCTGATGCAGAACAGATAAACAGAGCTTTCCACCCATCATTTTTAAATAATAAAGCAGGCAGACTAAGACTAAACAGTAAAGCAGACTGAATCTCTATACAGCAGAGCAAACCTGAATGTTGGCCTTGATTTTAACTTTAGTTTCAATATGTGATGGGTGGAGAAAATGTTTTTATTTTATTTTCCAGTGTGTTTAATCCATTATTCAAATACAAACTCACTCCAGTTGAGAGACGGGGAGAAGTTCAGGGCCTTCCTGAAACACTGAGCAAACCAAAATTGCATATACAATATGTCTGTTAGAAGAAATGTGTGCTCAACTGCTCAAATTTTGCAGAGACTGATTGGTTATTTAAGGGGTGAGGTGATCATCCAGGTATCCTGGTCCCAAGCTGTTTGGGCTTTAGACACCAGAACCAGCACCTTGAACTTACCCTGGTAGCTAATTGGCACCCAATGCAATTAGGTGCAAATATATGAGTTTTGAGATCCTGTTTAACTATTAAGGCAACAACTGCTGTCAACAGATCTCTTCTTCTCTATGACTTTGTCTAAGCTGCTTTTCAGCCATCTCAGCTAATGACTATCACTGCATCTTGTGGCAGAGAATTCCATAAATTAATTACTTCTGGGAAAAGCATGGAAGTCATGCTTTCAAATATCAGAGGTATCAGGGTAGGATGTGAATCCTAGGTTCAAGTGTGGGTTGGTTTTCTTAAGAAAGAGAGAGAAAGAAGAAAG
The DNA here is from genome assembly GCF_965153285.1 of Podarcis tiliguerta. Lineage (NCBI taxonomy): Eukaryota > Metazoa > Chordata > Lepidosauria > Squamata > Lacertidae > Podarcis > Podarcis tiliguerta. Next base: position 33,462,787 of record NC_139549.1, on the reverse strand, counting down.
AAAGAAAGAAAGAAAGAAAGAAAGAAAGAAAGAAAGAAAGAAAGAAAATGTCTCTGTTAGTGGTCCCCCATGGCTCAACACAGGCCTTATAAGTACAGTGATACTTCAGGTTACAGACGCTTCAGGTTACAGACTCCGCTAACCCAGAAATAGTACCTCAGGTTAAGAACTTTGCTTCAGGATGAGAACAAAAATTGTGTGGCGGTGGCGCAGCAGCGGCGGGAGGCCCCATTAGCTAAATTGGTGCCTCAGGTTAAGAACAGACCTCCAGAACGAATTAAGTTCTTAACCCGAAGTACCACTGTACTAGAAGATGTGCATTCAATGTCGTGGGTTCAAGATTCCATAACTCCCTCCCAAATGAGAATAGATACATGACCTTCCAGGTACATGACTTTATACTTTCTAGTTCCAGCAGACATGTCAAGATAGGTACTCCTCTGCGTGAAGGAATAGAGAGAATCAAGAGTCATGATTAAATCACAAGACATATTCCAGCCAGGCAAAAAGGAGAGTGAGTGGGATGTCTAGCAAGAGGTTGTGGCCCAGGGAGAATATCAAGGACCAGACAGAGAGGTTTGCGGGGCCACATGTGGCCCCTTGAGCTTGAGGTTCCCCACCTCATTGTAGGTCAAATGGCATAGGGCGCATCCCATTCTTAAGAAGAAACCATGCAACAAGTTAATACCTTTGTGGGTTTTATGAATTGCTTATCAAGAGTGAATGCATTGCATGCATGGAGAATTAGAGGCAGGCATCTCTGTCTCCGCTGCCATAAAACACACCCAGGAGATGCTCAGCAGCACATTTGCAACTGTGTCAACACCAAATTCTTCATTGCTCTGCACGTGAAGATAAGTGCCAGACTCGGGCATCATGTACTCTTTGCTGTACAATAGAGAATACTTTGAGAAGTACTCCCTGGGGCACTTCAGTCATCACCGTGCAATGAAGCACAATGAGACATGTGAAAAGCCTTGGCAGTTGTTTTATGTCTGATTGGTGCTTTCATGAATAGTGGCATCAGTAATTCTTCCTTTATGTTGATGGCTGAGAAAACTCCAGCGACTCTTAATATGCTCAAGAGGTTAACCCTTAATCTGCTCAGACATCTGGCAGTCTGCTCCAAGTCCCTGAAGAAATTAGGATAGAAGCTGGGCTGAATCCCCCTCCCCACAGATTTCTGCAAGGCTCTCTCCCACAGGACCCTCCGTCTGCTAAAAGATGGGTTTTGCCTCTGCTTGTGAGTTTGCCCTCTTGGTATTTTTAAGTGGGGCAAATCTTTGCAAATCCCCAGGAAGGGGAATTCTGAGAAGGGATGGGGAAGGGGGGGAGATAAAAGGGAAAATAAAGGGAGAAAGATGCAGAAAAGGAGAGTGGGGAGGGAAGGAATGTGGCTAATACACATAAGACACAAAGGTCCCACTATCCGAACACAATACATTCTCAGGAAATGGTTTGTTAGGAAAGTGTTCACATAATAAGCTGGCGATTTCCATTTGTTCCTATGGGGAAATTTCTAATACGTTCCCAACTCAGTGGAATTTTGACCACAAAATGGTGAAAAGATTGTGGAAAACCCAGGAAAACCCTCTGAAACCTTGCAAAAGGCAAACTAGGAGGGGGGGAGACATATTATTTCTGACCTCTCCCCCGTCTTCCATTCCTCTCTCCCACCATGGTTTCTGGCGAAACGGCTGCCACAGACCATCAAAGCACAAAAAAGTAAAGCTTATTTATGGCTGCTTATTTGTTTACAGTACTACACATAGGGCTTCAGATCTTCTTCAGATCTCTGACTCTGTGATTTGTATTGCAAGGTTTAGGGTACTAGTTTGGAGTACTAATGTTTGGATAAGTGAATTTTCGTATAATGAGCATTTGGATAGCGGGACCTGTGTGAACAAGAGCTCAGGGACATTCAATGAAACTAAAGGTTGGGAGATTCAAGATTCAGACCAGTGAAAGTATTTATTCACACAATGCATAGATATACTATGGGAATCGCCACCACGAGAAGCAGTGATGGCCAACAACTTGGATGGCTTTAATTAGACAAATTAATGGAGGAGAAAGCTATCCATTGCTACTTGCCATGATGGCCGTGCTCTGTCTCTAAGGTCAGAGACAGTTCCTGGAAACCACAGGAGAGGAGAGTGCTCCTGTGCTCAGGTTCTGCTTGTGGACATCCCACAGGTATCAGGAGCAAGCTTGTTTTCTTCTGCTCCAGAGGGTAGGACCTGAACCCCCAGATTCAGATTGCAACAAAGGAGATTCTGACTTTCTGTCAGTTAGAGCTGCTCCACACTGGAATGGGCTGCATTGGAAGATGGTGGACTCTCCATCATTGGGGGGTGCCAACTGTCAGGAATCCTTCAGTTGTGATTCCTGCATTGCAAGGGGTTGGACCCTTGGGATCCCATCCAACTCTTTGTTGTTGTTGTTTTGTTGTTCAGTTGTGTCCGACTCTTTGTGACCCCATGGACCAGAGCACACCAGGCACTCCTGTCTTCCACTGCCTCCCGCAGTTTGGTCAAACTCATGCTGGTAGCTTCGAGAACACTGTCCAACCATCTGGTCCTCTGTCGTCCCCTTCTCCTTGTGCCCTCCATTTTTCCCAACATCAGGGTCTTTTCCAGGGAGTCTTCTCTTCTCATGAGGTGGCCAAAGTATTGGAGCCTCAACTTCAGGATCTGTCCTTCCAGTGAGCACTCAGGGCTGATTTCCTTCAGAATGGATAGGTTTGTTCTTCTTGCAGTCCATGGGACTCTCAAGAGTCTCCTCTAGCACCATAATTCAAAAGCATCAATTCTTCAGCGATCAGCCTTCTTTATGGTCCAACTCTCACTTCCATACATCACTACTGGGGAAACCATAGCTTTAACTATACGGACCTTTGTCGGCAAGGTGACATCTCTGCTTTTTATGATGCTGTCTAGGTTTGTCATTGCTTTTCTCCCAAGAAGCAGGCATCTTTTAATTTCGTGACTGCTTGTCACCATCTGCAGGGATCATGGAGCCCACGAAAGTAAAATCTCTCTCCGCCTCCATTTCTTCCCCTTCTATTTGCCAGGAGGTGATGGGACCAGTGGCCATGATCTTCGGTTTTTTTGATGTTGAGCTTCAGACCATATTTTGCACTCTCCTCTTTGACCCTCTGCAATTCTATTCTTCTCCAAGGTTCTTCCTAACAGGCTCTGTTGCAGACCTTTCGTCCATGAGTGTGTGTGTGTGTGTGTGTGTGTGTGTGTTAAATCCAGCCCAGAACATTTTGAAATTATTACAGTCCACTTGCTCTGTAATTATAAAAACCTGAAATTACTTTGAAGCTTCAGCTATGCAAGAGGAATGCTGCAATTACTCCACCAAGCCATTTGCAACCTAATTATCTGCGGGTGTCATATGCTTATATTTGCGCATAAATGGGAGCCGTTTAAGGGCGAGCCATGACCAAAAGTATACCTCCAGGCTCCTCCGTTAATATGCTTGGCCTCTTGAAACGATCTCCAATAAACTAAGAAAACAATAATCATACGTTACACACTGCTTTAATGGTTGGCTCTGCGGCAGGGGTGCTTCCAGTTGAAGGAAACCCAAAGAGGGGGAGGAAAGGAGGTTAGTGAGTTATAGCTCAGCAACACTGAAGTTATTAGCACTTGCATTCTGGTTCAAAGAGAGAATAATATTCTGGCAAGTAGAACAGGCTCAGTGCTCTTGTATCTCCTGAGAGTTAACCTCTAATTATGACTAAGGGCATGTACTTGCAGAAAACTCACATCCAAAGGCAGGTCTTGGATGTGCTTATTTATGCCATCATATCCCTGACAACCCCAAAGGCCCCATGGAAAGATTACATGGATTCTTTGCCTAACCACAGAGCAGGTGTAAGTAACTAGCCATGCCAGAGAAGGGTTTTTGTTGGCATATAATATCCACAGAAACACTGGTTCACCTGTATGGGAAGGTTGCACTCAACCAATTCTAAATGGGCCTACATGCCCCTTAAAACAGAGGTGAGAAACCAGGGCTGGATCTACACTGATCTGTAAAAACACTATTAAAGGCTATATTAAAAAGTTATATAGCTCTCAGTGTAATTTCCCATTGCCGACAGATCGCTGCTCTGCAGTGCCCTCTGGCATCACATTTTTATAACACATTTTAATGTTATAACCAAGCAGTGTAGATTCGCCTCAAATCTCTCTACCTAGCTCTCAGAACTTCTTCCAGGCCACACCCTTCAGTCACCCTGCTTTGCACCCCAAATGCTTTTCCCTGGCCTGATCATGTGTCTTGCTTGCCTGGATGGAGGTCAGAATGTGTGTGTAGAAACTAGCCTAACCATACAAAGGCAAAATTTACATGGATTGCCTCACCTCTAGCCCTGCCCACCACTGACATGTAGCCTTTGGAAGGTTGCCTTGCAGGAAATGTGGTCTTCAGGATGAAAAAAGGTTCCTTATCCCAGATTTTGGGTATAATATACAGCTGAGTGATTGGGTGAAATTATGGAAGGAAGGTTTAAAATTTACTGCATGCAATGCCCTAAAAGAAAATGTGATGAAAATGATGTAAAGATGGTATATTACACCTGTTAAGTTAGCGAAAATGTATAAAGTTAGTAATAAATGTTGGAAATGTAAAGAAAAAGAGGGAACATTTTATCACATGTGGTGGGAATGTAAAAAGGTGAAATGCCTCTGGGAGATGATATATAATGAGTTGAAAAAAAATGTTGAAATATACATTTATAAAGAAACCAGAAGCATTTCTATTGGGCATTGTGGGGAGTGATATAAATAGAAAGGAATGTAAGCTCTTTTTATATGCAATAACAGCAGCAAGAATATTATTGGCCCAAAAATGGAAGCAAGAAGGGTTACCGTCTATTGAAGAATGATGACATTAATGGACTACGCAGAATTAGATAAACTAACAGGAAGGATTCAAAACCTGCGAGACCAGAAATTCACGGAAGACTGGAGTAAATTTACGGACTATTTGAAAAGTAATTGTGAAGAACAGACGACGTTTGTAGGGTTGCAAGAAGTTTTGTGAGGAGTATTATTAGAAGTATTGTAAAAATAGATAAGGGGGAGGATGATTTGTTAAGAGATGTAAAGGCAATATAAAGTTAAGAAATGCATAAGAAGTGGTGAAAACGGTGCATCATCAGAGGTGCTGATGGAAGTCCAAAAAGATTGTATAAGTGATAAGCTTTGTGGTACATTTTATAATTTATATGTTAAAATTAATAAAAAATATTATTTAAAAAAAAGAAAAGGAAAAAAGGTTCCTTATCCCTGTCTTTAAAGGATTGGGTTCATAGTTTGGGGGTGCACATTGCTCCAACTTTGTCCATTGAGGGACAGATGTCCTCTGAGGCAGAGTGTCTCCCACCAGTTGAGGCCAGTGCTCCAGCTGCAACCTTTCCTGAACAGAGATAGTCAAAGTTAAATGAGTCAAATGCATTTAGAACCAGGCACCATCCTCAACACCACACCACCCCTTCCTCAGCATTAAATCTAGGAGAAAGTGCAGACTTTCAAAAAGACGATCCTATCCATAGTTTTTATATTCTTGTACATAGAACTGGTGTTTTATGAGACAGCGGTGTACAAATACTTTTGTAAGGTAAATAAGCAAATAACATTTCTGCAAATTTGTTGTGCCATCCTTGAATCACAAAATGCTGACACCTCAAGGGCAACATGTTGGCTACTCCTGAGACAGAGCAAAAGCCGAGTCATTCGCTACAAAACAGCATCTTGGATGCCCACATAAGATCCCCAGAGAAAGTCTCTGCACCCTCAAGGTGCCTCCAATCAATTCTTATCTGCCCCTCCATAGCAAGGGTCATCAGTCACCTTTCCCAGCTTTGACAGGAATCTCGAAAGACAGAGAGGTCCCCACATATTTCCATTCAGTCCCATCAGCTGATTTTTCCTACTAGCTGATCATCAACAGGCAGGTTGCTGTTCTATCACCCAGCAATGTGATCAAAGAAAGGAGGGAGATATAGGAATTATTTGTCATTGTGGACACACTCACACGGACACACCATCAGTACCCTCCTATACTATGTATACAGCTTGGAACCAGATCATCTTTCCCGTATGTACCAAACTGAGCACCTAAGCTCTGTAGGTACCATTTTATCAGAAGGCCTGTTCTGCACAAAACAGGAATTGGGAACCTACCCTTCTCTCTGGTTAAATATTAGATTGGCACCTCATTTGTGGTCCTTTTGGCACTGACTTTCCTTTTCCAACAAGCCTTTCAAGTAGAGTTCTTTCCTAGTCTTCATCAGTATTGACATTTGTCTTTAGATGTTACTTGTTTTTATCATGTGTATGTCTGCTGCCCTTTGGAACATAGGGTGGAATTTCTATTATTATTATTATTATTATTATTATTATTATTATTATTATTATTATTATTTGACCCCCCCTTATGAAAGCTGATGGCAAACAGTCTTTGGCAATGCTGTTTTTCTATTACACTTGAATGCTTTGGTTTTCCCAAGGGACAGGAAGTGGGTGTGCTGTATTTCTTTAACAATATATGCCACTTGAGAAAGAATAAAAGTTAGTAATTATTCCCACGGTGATACTCTTCTTTTAAAACTTAATTAAAACCCTTTAGTCGGCTTGCCCACCCCTGCCTCCTTCGTCTCTCTCCTCCCATCTCTGCTCTGCTCTCCGTAAGAACATGTTCCTTTCAGAGTGGGAAGATTAAATACACTTTCATGTTATCCAGAACAAATTAAAAATTAAACAAAGTCATTTAGCTGCTTTTGAAATACGCCTTTTGTGTTTCCACACTTTCTGTTGCCTGTCATTTGAATTGGAAAGCAAACAGATGTCCCGGCGTGCTTGAAGGCACAATCGGGCGGAGATACTGTTAAAAATAGCTTCAAATAAATCCTCCAATCTAAACAATAATGTTACAGGTAGCAACAAGGAAGGGAAGAACAATCTGGCATCCGGCTTCCCTATCCCAACCCTGTGTGATATTGTTGCGCAAAACTAGAGATGAGAAAGAGGTTTGCACAACAGTTTATCTCAAGTTCATTTCAAAATCCTGTCATTTGCCTGTTGATGCAACTTTGAACCAGAGAGAGAGAGAGGGAGATAAAGATAAGAGTATCACAACTGACATAAACAGAACTGGGGAGGGTTTGGAGGAGTCCTTGGATAACGCGGCTGTGAAAGACAATGCAAACATGATAGTGTTACTCTTGTTACCTGGTAGAAATTCTCCCAGATTTGCCTGCTCTTTCAGTGCCCGGCAGCACAACCCTATCTATGTGTGTTTACTCAGAAATCGTTTCCAATCAAGTGGAACACCATACCAATTCAACATAAAGTTCCATATAATAAAGATCTAAGACCGTCATCACGCAGCCCACACTGGAGCATTTGCAGTGCTTTTTTCTGGGGGGTACTCAAGGGTATGCAATACTAGCACCTCCACACACACACACACACCCCAATGTTAAGTTGTTACTGTAACAACTTCATGGTGAGTACCAGCACCATTTCCCCCCTATTTTTTGTAATACCACATCACAATCCTGGATTGGCATGAGGTTTAGACGGGATAGGGGACCAAAGTGAAGACACGTTCCACAAGAGCAGTGGGCATGGCATGGGATCAAGAAGGGAGGGACACTGAGAGGGGGAAAGTGGCTGATTAAGACAACGGCAGAAGTTTGAGCAAAGTACCTTCGTTATTTACCGCACAAAGTGTGGTTAGGATTGCATTTGCAGAGTTGAGAAGCTGCCACAGACACAACTCAGAGAAACTGCAACCAAGTATGTACTGGATGCAGTGGAAAGCTTTTGTCAAGCCTGCTTTCAGCAGAGGACACCCTCTGGGCACCAGGGAAAGTTTCTATGGGTGCATGTGTGACCGTGGTCAGCACATTGGCAACCCCTGTTTCAGCGTCTGGGTCCGGACAGTTTGCTTCAGTCCAGACTCTACCTTTCACCCCGTTTCAAGGACCAGTCATGTAATAGAAGCAGAAACAATGGTACTCATTATTGGCCTAGGGAGAGAAGTCCAGGATTTTGGGAGAAGGGCCTTGGGCAAGGCACCAGAAACCAGAAGGAGCCAGTGTAGTGCCTATCAAATATTGTTTGATACCAACTCCCATCAGCTCTAGTCAGTTTGGCCAACGGTTGGGTTTATAGGAGTTTGAGGAGGACATTGAGTCCTTGGAGGATGAACCAGACACGGCACAGGTCATGAAACTTGAGGAGCAGGCATTGGTGTCCTGGAACCAATGACAAGGATCCCCTTGAGGGACCTTCCCACTGAGTGGAGGGAGAGTTTTGCTAAAGAACCCTTGGAGCTATCTGAGGAAGGAGTGGAGCCACTCCTCAGTCCAAAAGGTCCTGGCCAGAGAGAGATAGCATAACACACATCTATGGACCTAGAGTCATTGCACAGCTAATATGTACGGGGTCTACTTGTGAATAGGGGTGGCGCTGTGGCGTTAAACCACAAAGCCTAGGACTTGCCGATCAGAAGATCAGCAGTTTGAATCCCCACACTGGGGTGAGCTCCCGTTTCTTGGTCCCTGCTACTGCCAACCTAGCAGTTCGAAAGCACGTCAAAGTGCAAGTAGATAAATAGGTACCACTCTGGCAGGAAGGTAAACAGCGTTTCCGTGTGCTGCTCTGGTTCGCCAGAAGTGACTTAGTCATGCTGGCCACATGACCTCGAAGCTGTACGCCGGATTCCTCGGCCAATAAAGCGAGATGAGCACTGCAACTCCAGAGTCGGTCACGACTGGACCTAATGGTCAGGGGTCCCTTTACCTTTTACCTCCTTGTGAATAAACAATATCTAGAACTTCTTTGCTCTCCACCTCCTCTCACTTGGCAGAAATACAGGTTCAGGGCCTTCAAAGCGTATCTGAAGGTTCAAGGAGGCATATACAGGCATTCATCCAGGTAACCTACTTCCAAGGCGTTCAGCCCTGCCTCAAACTGAGCTTACACATGCGATGAGAAAAATGAAGCAGAGAAGGAGGGGGAATTAAATTAATCTCCTGGGTTTCTCCACCCTCCCTCTCAGCAGTTTCTCCTCATCCTGTCAGGGCCCCCCACAACCACCCCCTCCAGCATGCTCACCAGGAGCCCAAAATCCCAGCAGGAGAAATGGAGTCATTGGGCATTAGCTAGCAGCTCTAAACTCATCAAGGGTGGGCGGTAAATAGATTTGATTAATATTTATCATTTGTGTGTTATAAATAAATGATGCTGGTAATGTGAAGCACAGTTCACTCCCTTAAGCCTTGGATGCTCGGAGATTCAGTATGTTTAGAGGAGCTGAGGAAGAGAAAAAGAAAGAGAGAATTTTTTGTTGATTCTCTGGTGCCTTATTTGGCCGCTGCTCTGTTAGGTTGTTCATTATGCTGTTGGATTGTTGATTATGTTGTTGTGTATTTCACCACCAACACCCTGCCTGACCCCCTAACTTCTGCTAAGTAGCCACTTCAATCGTCTGGTGAAGTTCCCAGAAAAAAAAGACAAAATCATGTTCTGCTTCCAAGCTGCATTCGTAGAAAGAAAGATCCATGCCAGCAGCAATGTCCAGCCAGGGACATTATGGGTTTTTCAGGCAAGCGCAGGCACTCAAGAAGGCTGCAGAGTGCAGGCTACAGGTTGTATCTAAGTGATTCATTTAGCAGTGCATTTTTTGCATTGGTGGAAGACGTTTGCTCAATGGGAACCACAAGTACATTACCAAAGATGGTGTGGGATAACCAGCCTCATAATAACCAACATGCTTCAGTCCAACTAATACATGAAGGGGTTAAGATCACTGAGTAAACTGCCCTGCCAGGTTCACCTCGCCTTGGGAGGAATTAGGTAATCAGGCCTATTATTCCCTCCCAGTCTAACTGAGAAGCCCAGTGTGTGAGGAGGTCTGAACTGGCTGCTTCAAGCCCAGACCGCATGGCTATAACAAGCCACTCTTGAGTTCCTATACCAATTATTTAGGAGCTTTCAGTGCATTGCAACAAAGCCAAGTTCTACCGCCTGTGCAACTTTTATGACTGATGTATGGGAAAGCACACAAACCATTGAATAGTTTATAAGTAAACCACTTTTAGCTTACCAAGCATGTCATTTCCCCCATATACTCTGTAGGAGGGATGTTATTTTAAAGGTCTAACAGCCTACATTTCCATGTTTTACTTGGCATCCAGGAATTCTCCTTTATACAGCCCTTTTTTCCTTGCCACCAACAGACGGAAGTGCAATGTATTGCATATCAATAATCAGCTGTTGCAACTGGAAGCCCCTGGACCCCAGGCCAGGGAACAGACAAACCACCAGCAGCTCCTCACAAAACCACTGATGGCCTGAGATAACTATTGAGGCAACTTCTCCCCTACCTTCCCTGGGGCTGCTGGAGAACTGCATGCCTTTTGTTTCTCCAAACATCACTCTACAGTGTTGTGTAAATTTATCAGTCAAAGCCAAGTACCCTGTCATACCACTTGTGGGTAGTACATCCTTCTGCATCTTTCCAGTGTAACCCCAGCTCCATGTGTGCTGCCTCAAGGAGGGTGGTTTATCAGATTCTTGCAAGGGAGATCCTTGCTGTGCCTTCTAAATAAGGAGAGCAGAGCACTTTTGTCATGTGGAGTAGAGAAGCATCAGTAACTATTAAAAAAAATTGTGAAAATGCCATAGCTCACCATCGCCATCTAGTGCCACATTTGTATAATGCACTTCACAACATTCTTAAAATATTTTATTCGCAGCTGTATAGCTGAGTCCCGGGGATCCTCTTTAAACTTGGTTCAGTTTCTGGGTTTTATCTGTTGACTTGAGACCAACAGCCAAACTGTTGTCTGCGGGTCTTTAGCTAGCTAAATTTGCTTATCTTCTCTTTGCTGAAGTGCATGATATATTTGACTTTTTTCCCCCCCACTGCTGCCCTCTTCTTCTTATGAAGCCAAGATAATAGCATATTCCCACTGATTAAACTGACATGGATGTCAGGTATGAAAGAGCTGGTTCATCAGATAGCAGCCAGACAGGTGTTTCAAGGATTTCCTATATAAATAATTCAATAGAAGGATTAGTATAAATCCATAATAAGAACATCGCTTGGTGAACCGTAGTTATGGGGATGAGTGTATGAAAGAGAGAAAGGGGGGGAACCTTCTTTTCACTGATATAACTTTGGTTTCTAGTGATAATAAAAAGCTGCCCCTGGGTGGGTGCATTTGGGGCGCTCCATGGCTCAGTGGTGGGACATCTGCCTTGCATGCAGAAGGTCCCAGGTTCAATCACAGCCCAGGTGGGGCTGGGAGAGAACCCTGTCCAAAACCCCAGAAATCTGCCGCCAGTCAGTGTAGACAATACTGAGTGAATTGGTGTGAAGCAGCTTCGTTGAATTGCAGAGTTGGAAGGGACCCCAGGGGTCATCTAGTCCAAACCCCTGCAATACAGGAATCTCGACTGAAGCATCCATGACAGATGGCCACCCAACCTTTGGATAGAAACCTGAAGTGAGACCACAACCTCCTGAGGGAGGTTCCTGTGCTCCATCTTAGCACAGATACGCCATGCATCTTAATCCCTTCTTACACTACTCAGCCAAGGGCCAATGGATTCATATGGCTCAGATCCTCCACCAACAGTAGGTGGAGCCAGAGCCAGTAGAAGACATAGCCAGCCCCTGACTGGTTGCGAGGTTGGCTGAGGACAGACTGAGGTTGGTGGACCATTTCCCCAAACAGACCAGCCTTCACTGTATCTCCCCATGATAACGCTTTGCTTAACTGCTGGTTGTAGTCTGGTATACCACAATGGCAGCAGTGGGGCGAGGGAGAGATGGGGAGGAAGGAAGAACGGGCGACTTGCAAATGTTTGTCTCCCAACCCAATCGTTACTGCATATTGCCATAAACCTCGGCATAATTTATTTTTATTTGACCCATGAAAAGCTTTGGAGAATGCTTTCCTCATAAATGGCTCGTAAAGTCTGACAGGAACTAGGCCTCCCACGGCTTTTTGTGACCAATATATAAACATGAAACCAACTCATTCAAGCCTCCTTCCCCAACTCCTTTAATGCACGCTTTATGAAAGGAGGAAATGCCTGTGCCCCCCTGAGGAAGGAAGGCAGTTTCTGGGCCTAGCCCTGTGTGGACCTGTGTGTGTGTGTTGCTTTCTGATGAAAGCTTTCTCAATAAACCTCTCCTTTCATGACAAATCCCTTTCACGTAGCCTGGATTTGTCTCCTGGATTTGCCGCATCCACAACATACATTTAAAACACTATGATACCACTTTAAACAGTCATGGCTTACCTCAAAGGATCCTGGGAACTGTAGTTTGTTGAGGTGCTGAGAGTTGTTAAAAAGGTAAAGGACCCCTGACAGTTAAGTCCAGTCATGAACGACTCTGGGGTTGCGGTGCTCATCTCTCTTTACTGAACGAGGGAGCAGACGTTTGTCCACAGACAGTTTTTCCAGATCATGTGGCCAGCATGACTAAGCCGCTTCTGGTGAAACCAGAGCAGCACATGGAAACATCGTTTACCTTCCCGCTGGAGCAGTACCTATTTATCTACTTGCACATTGACGTGCTTTCAAGCTGCTAGGTTGGCAGGAGCTGGGACCGAGCAACGGGAGCTCACCCCATCGCGGGGATTCAAACCGCCGACCTTCCGATCAGCAAGCCCTAGGCTCAGTGGTTTAGACCACAGTGCCACCCGCGTCCCTGAGAGTTGTTAGGAGACCCCTATTCCCCTCAAAAATTGACAGTTATTTACTAGTGGCTTAACAGTCAATCCCTCTTCGCAGGGAACTCAGAGAACTGATAGGGGTCTCCTATCAACTCTCAACACCCCTCACAAGCTACAGTTTGCAGGATTCGGGGGTCTGCTAGTTTAAAGTGGTATAATACTACTTTGAATGTATAGTATAGTTTGAGCCCTAACAACAGGGGTGTAGCATGGGTTGCCAGTGCCCGGGGCTGCACAGAGGGGATGGGTGAGAGAAAGGGAAACATATGGAGTATACATGTACATTCAACAGCCTAAGGTGCCTGTGTCACCCAGGAGATCGCAACTGCAGAGATAAGAAAAGAGTTGTTCCGTTGTCTGGAGAGGTCACTTCCTCGTTCGCATGGAGAAGCCATTGAGCACGTACCTGTATTCAGGCAGCACCGGGTGTTGAAATTTTGTGTCTGTAACAAATTTTGCTTCGGGGCAACTTCCCCTGTGCTCCCCTCCATGATACGCCACTTCCTAATGCGCTGTTTCTTTACAATTCCACCTTTCTCAAAAAATGTGCTTCGCATGAAACAGACAGTTGCTTTGACATCCTTGAACAAAGGCAGAGTATGGAGTATGGAGAAGAAGAACTTTTGCATTCTCATATGCAAACAGACAAACATGGTTATTTTATCCAAGGGACAGCTCAGTTGGTAGAGCATGAGACAATCTCAGGGTCATGGGTTTGATTCCTGCATTAGGCAAAAGATTCCTGCATTGCAAGGGTTGGACTTGTGGTCCCTTCTGACTTTAGTAAGTTTCTAAGGATTGCTCATTGTCACACTGAGCGTCAATAGCTGCCGGAGCTGTCATCAGCTGCCCGGTGTGGTCAGCCACTGAACTACAAGTGACTCCTGCCCATATCTAAGCCCTGGCACTTGTCTCCTGCCTATATCCAAGCCCTGACAGCACAGGAGAAGCTTATAGTATGGTCAGCAAGTCTCAAACAACAGTATTAAGTTGGAGAACATGCTGGAGATTGGTGGCTCTGCTCAGCTGTGTCCCAAGCACAAGGGATCCTTCAGACTATAGTTCTGAGGGTGCCTGGCATACATTCTAAGGATTTGAGCACCCTGGGAAAATCTTGCTTCTCATGGTCCCCCATACAAGGAATGCTGCCGTTACCAGAGAGGGAGGGAGGTACAGCTTTCTGGAGAAATGCTGTTGCTTCATAATGCAGCCCAAGCATTGTAAGTAGGAAAAATGGTTTTTATTCCAGGCCCAATATTCAGAGAATTTCTGTGGTGTTACTAAACAGGTTTTGTGGAACATAGGGGTCTCACTGTTGCAGAGACGTACTTCCGATATTGCAACAGAAGTGAAGATAAAATAAAATGAAGGAAACAAATAAAATGATGGTGAAGAAGAAGAAAAAGAAGAAGAAGAAGAAGAAGAAGAAGAAGAAGAAGAAGAAGAAGAAGAAGAAGAAGAAGAAGAAGAAGCAGCCGCAGGTGGGGGACAGAGCCATAGACAAATATGGGTAGAGCAGTGAATGTAAATTTGTGGCAGTAGGCAACTTCCTGTGCATACTCACACACCCCTCTCTGCTCTCCATCCACAAAAGCAAGAGGCATGATCAGAATCCAGCGACATATTCCAGCCAGGCAGAATCACTCAAGAAGGGCAAGAGGTAGGACTGGAGTATGGTCTGAGCAAAGAGGATGTGACAGAGGATGGGGTGGCCTGGGAAGAGTCTAAGGGACCACAGAGAGAGCCCTGGGGGTCCATATTTGGCCCACAGGCCCGAGGTTCCTCACCTCTCATTTAAAGCATAGACGGCATGTGAGTTAACAGCAAAGTTTTGACAGGGAACGATTCTTGTTAGCAATGAGTAGTGCTGGTTTCTTTTTTTTAAAAAAAAAATGATGCTAGCAGGAGTGCCACTAGTTTTTAAATTTTCCAGTGTCGTTGGTTTTGGACAATGTGAGAATATGAGAGAGACGCAAATTTCTCCATCTGTCCCTTAAAAAATATATCCTGTAGAAAAATCCCATCTGAATTTGTTTTCCATTGTAGTGACATATCTCCCTACTATTCACCTGGAAAATGGCCAAGAAAAATTGGTGGGTGTATTTTTAGCTTTACTTTAATCTTGCCCAAGCACAGTGGCAGATTGCAACCCTTCTTAGTTTTCCCCAAACCCGGCTGTGAGTTACGCTACTAAGAAAAACATACATATATATAAGTCAATGGCTTTGGATTGATTGCCACCCCGGAATGATATGGAGATGCTCTTAACAGCTAACCCATTTCAGCTATAGGAAATTTGATCATATGCATTTCATTCTGGGTGTCGCGTGTAAATGGGAGATACATTTGTCACCGGGTAATACATTCAGAATTAACAATAAGTACTTGTCAAGTTTTGGCTGCAACCGCGAACGCAAAAAGCCTACAGCAAAATAAACTGTCAGATCAGAGTGTTGTTAAAAGGGATTAAACCTATTCGAAAAGGCGGAGCAGCAGCAAAGCTTTTAAGCTTTTTCCTTATACCTGAAAGATTTTAAAGGCAGATCGAGACAAAGGCTGACACCGCAAAACTTTTCTTTTTAAGCCGAGTGTTCCTACCTTGCTCATGGGATGGGCGAGCAACAGATCTGACAAAAAATTATAATAGCCTGGTTTCTTGAAATGCCGCAAGCTGAAAAACCTGTTTGCAATCACAGGTTAAGAGTTTGGGCATCCATCCAAGTTAACACACACTGGAGATGGAGGAGAAATACAAACTGAGTTTGCATTTAAAGCAAACCTACCTAATTTGTGCTTTTCTAAACAGTATGCAATCCAAAACATAGCCATCTTTCAACATTCACACTTCTCTGAAATCTGCAAGGGAATTCTCTCCAGCAAAGCAATGTGTACAAAAATGCATGTATTAGGATATAGTGTGCATTAAAATGCATTACGTTAGGGGGAAATTACATACCAAAATGTGTTAGATTAGCGGAAAGCGTTTTATGAAAATGTGTACATAGGCAAAATCATATGGGGGGAATGTATTTAGTAGGAAAAAATCACACCCCAATGCTGATGAATTTTCGCGAGGAATTTTTAAAAATAATAATAATCACAAACCAATGTGGAAATGTAGATAACTGAACTTAAGATCAGGAAAATGATCTTAAAGATCATTGCAGGGGATCTGACTAGATGATCCTTGTGGTTCCTTCCAACTCTAAAATTCTATGATTCTATGTGGTTTATTTGGCTGTTTTATAAAACCTGCAAAGCCAGTTCACTCCTGATTGGGCAAACTTCTCAGATTTAAAAATGGTTCAGCATCCCCCACCTCAAAAAAAGTAGACAATCTCGATATGTTTCGACATGCATAGTTTCTTCCCGTTGACACCAATGTAGAGATGGAGGAAAAATTTAGCTACAACCAGATTTTAAAGTGAGTTGACCTAAAATGCACTTTCCTAAAAAAATATATGCAAACTGATGCACAGCTGCCTTTGAAAGTGCACTTGTCTGGATTTTGTGATATAGTTCTGCAACCAAATAATGAGTTTATTAGGGAAAAGCAGGTACAGAAATGGATATATTAGAGGGAGGGACATTAAATGCAACATAAGAGGGGTAATAGATTGCAAAAAAATGTGCACATGGGCCACAACTGCGCACAAAGAGAGATGCATATAATAAGCAATTTGCACTAAAACGCTGACAAATTTCCATGGGGACTCGTCTCACAAACTGATGCAGAAATTCAGAGAACAGAACTTAAGAATGGGGGGGGGGGGATGGAGAGAAGCCAAAACTGAGAGGATATGTCCATCCCTAAATCAATGGAACTTCAGTGTTACTGTATAACGTTGCATTCCTATGTTAAAATAATCAAATAACATAAAGACCCTTCTTCCTAGAGGAGTCTAATAAATCAGTTACCAAGCAGGTGGCAGTATATCTGAAATCTCTTAGACCTGCCATGATTGTTTGCTCCTAACTTTTCACTTACGGTTTTTTATCAAATGCTAGTCCTACTCAGCGTAGACCCACTGAAGTTAATGGACATGGCCAGTGCTTTTTTTCTATAAAAAAAAAATGTTTAGGGGTACTCTCATTTTGACTCAAGAAAATCATCATTTTATAGTTCAAATCAGGAAAAATAAATACAGTAAATGGACAAAAGTACAAAGACTCACAAAATGTTTTTGGGTATGCGTACCCCTGCATCCCTCCAGAAAAAAAGCACTGGTCATGGCTAACTCAGCTCCAACTGATATAACTCTTTGGTCTACTGAGGCTGCAGTTTTGTGTGTTTGTGTTTGTGTGTGTGTGTGTGTGTGTGCACGCACGCACGCACGCATATAACTTGATTTACTGGACGGTTGATTAAATTTGGATAGCTAATCACACTGCTGTCCTTAAAGACCCATTTTTGCTGGGCGGCAAAAAATTAAAAATTAAAAAATGAAACAGGTGGGAGGGAGATGCATCATTGTGTTTGTGAAAAATAGAAGATGAAGCGAGCCCAGCGCCATCCTCGACTTTCACAATGATCCCGAGTTACATCAACAATGGCACAAGAACAAAGGGAGCCACTTCCCCCAGTTCCTGCTCCAATAAGGGATTTGAAGAAATGGAGATTGCACCTCTTTATCTCGTTCTTGTAACATAATCATTGTATTTTACATCTCACGAAAGAAAGGGGAGGGGGGAGAGAGAGAAAGAGGCCTGCCAAAGGACATTATCTGGCTCTGGGGCATACATCAGAGGTGATAACATCGTTATTCATGTCAAGAGGGATGATCAAGGCCTGCCTGTTTTATCAGCGATTAGCCAGGGAAGAAAAGCTGTAGCCAGGCTGCCATTGGCAAGTGGCCAGACCTTCTAGAAGTATTACCATCACAATCAAAAGGGGAAAGGCAGCGAATATTTCTCAGCTGGGTTAGAGAGCTTCACAGGTGCGCCTGAGGGACTCTTGCCTTTTGTTTTACCCAAGATCTGGAGATGGAAGACGGGAGCCCATTTTTTACGTGAGGAACACAATCCCTTTGGGAGAGCTGCTGGAGGATGGGGGGGGCAAGCTGGTAGAGGGTGGGGCCAGAGACAAAAGTGGACAGAGCAACACAAATCACTTTTTATCTTTGTACAGTAGGCTACTTTATGCTCACGCTCCGTCATCACCCACTCATGGAAAGCAAGAGGCTTTCTCAGAGTTCAAGGACACGTTCCAGCCAGGCAAAAACACTCAAGGGCTGGTGCAAAGCAGGGCCAGTTAGATGGTGGCCTGGGAATAATAATAATAATAATAATAATAATAATAATAATAATTTAGGTTGGCAGGAGCTGGGACCAAACAACACAGCTGGCATGTGAGCCTATTGGAGAGAACAATGTTAAGAGTTATTGGGTTTTTTAAGTGGCACAGACCGGAAATATACTTGATTCACAAAAAGTAAGTCGATTTTGTCTTGACTTCTATGGGTCGTTTGAATCACAAGATGGGAAACAGCTTCATAGGGTTAGACTTAGAGAAATCTGGTCCAATTTGCACTTCAAAGCAAACTTACCTATTTTGTACTTACTGAAACGATATGTAAACTGGAGAAAAACAGCCATCCTTCAAAAATCAATTCTGAATTTTGCAATGTAGTTTTCCAGTCAGGTAATGTGTACAAAGACTCATGTGCTAGGATAACATGGGTAAAATGCATGTATTTCTGAGAGCAATATACAAAAGTGTTATATTAGAGGAAATTGCTTTTCGACAATGTATTTATTAGGCAACGTTGCATATAAAGAGGTGTATATTAAGGGAAATGCCTGGCAAAGTGCTTATGAATTTCCATGAGGAGAGTTTGCAAGCTGATGTGGAAATGTAGATAACTGAAGATAAGAGGAGAAAAACCAAAAGCTGAGAGGAACCAAAATTGACAGACTCTCCCATCCCGAGTTCTGGGTACAAAAAGGTTTTGCTCCCATGAGAAAAGCAATGCGCTACATGACTCAGCAAGCAGTCAGGGAACTAAGCTCCCATCACTGCATTAGTAATTGAGACTACGGTGACAATCTGTGCGAAGGAGCTGAAGTGCACAGCATCATTACCCTTTGGAAGTCAGGAGCCTGTGAATCATCTGAAGGAGGTAGAATCAGAGAAGGAAGCTTCAGGCGGTTCATCGTCATCGACCAAAGATCTTTCTTTCTTTTCAAATGGCTACTTCAAAAAAGTGTGTTTCTGTTCTGATGCATCACCCAGGGCAATGGTGACTCACCAAGTAGCCTCCTGCAGGAATGATCACTTGCATCTAGTTTTGGTCAAAATCCAACCATTTCATTGGGGTGGATCAGAGGCCATCAACCTGTTGTGGACAGTGGACACATCTGGGATTTTGAGAAGGAGCCATGTTGCGTGTAGGGGTCGCATAACACAAAATGGCTGCCATGGAGTCAGTGCAAACAAGAACTAAGCAGGAAGATCAAACACTCTCATCATTGATTTTTGAGGGGATGTCTACTGAGAACTTTCATAGGTGTTATAGGAGCTACTGGTGGGTGCCACATTGCCGACCCCTGGGCTACATAATTGTCAGGGGTTCAGGTACAGAGTCACAGGAGAGGGAGGAAGTGGAGAGCGAGGGGGAGGAGTCCGAAGGAAATGTCAGCGAAGACAGCAGTCCGAGGTCTCTGAGTCTCTCCAGTGACTCGGAAGATTCACAGAAAGGGGCCCCCATAGTCAGGGCAAGGGGAGTGCCCAGGGGGGCACCTCGGGAAGAAGGGGCCAGAGGGGACTCAGAGAGTAGCAGCTGGAAATCCGGACCAGCGTCCCCCCCAGAGCGCAGTAGGGGGGAGGAGTCCCAGGCATCGGGATCAGGGGGCGCGCGGGCAGCGGGAGAACGTGAGGCAGGAGGGACCACACCCTCGTCAGGGAGCGAGGAAACGGTCATCAGGAAAGTTAAACGCGCGCGCGCGCCAAGTTCAAATGTACAGGAGGGCGGCAAGGTGGGCAGCCCGGGTAGGGAGCCAGGTCCTAAAGCCCGCCGAAGAGAGGGGGAGGAGTCAGAGGGGTCAACGTCTGCCTCAGAAGAGTCCCGGAGGGAGGAGACCCCGGGGGGTAGTAGGACCCAGAGGAAGAGAGAGAGAAGGAAGAGGTGGAGTAAGATTAGAGTCTTAAACTGGTGCGCAGGGGGCGGAGACTCAGACGGAGCTTCGCCGGTCTAGAGTCCAGATGTAGGGCTGGGACGCTGAGGCTTTGAAATGGAATCTATTCTTCAATAAAGACTTTGATACTTTTACTACCGGCTAGCGTTGGTCCTTGGTGAGCTGGGACCCGGAGCCAGCCCTGACAATAATGTTCCCCCCTCCCTCAAAATACACATACATATAATACAAGGAGTCATCTGGTTGGATATTGCTTCAATGACACTGTTTTTCTTTTCATGGGCTTCCTTCCATGACAAGTCCCACTAATGATCACATATGCACAACACACACTCGGGAAATGAGAACAATCTCCTACATCTCTCTTTCAGTAATTTTTGGCACTCCTGATTAATGTGTTTGCTTAGTTGTTTAAATGGTAACAATCTGACGCGTCCTTGTTCTCTCTTGCCCTCGTTTGCCCTCAATGATGCCACAAAACCAAATTGGATCAAGGCACATATCATTTCCACAGAATCTTGAAAAACCATTTGAGGGAACCTGGAAGCACATTTCGTGGGTGACAAGAATGGTGGTGTGACTGAAACACAGTAGAAAGGAGATGGATTCCATCCGTAGAAAAATTTTGTCCTCAAGTTCTCATGGAGTCAGTCTCTTGTTACAGAAACTGCATCGCCCCTTTCCAGGGCTACACACCTTTAATCGTGTGCCTGCCTAAGCTGATAAGCAGAAGGAGGAACATGGAGGGCTTCACTCCTCATAGTCCCGTCAAGGCATCTAAAATTGGGCAGTGTCCAGCAGTAAGCAGTAAGGTGGGCTGAGACTTCCTCAGCCTGGCTTAAGGGTGGGTTGAGGCCCAATTCAAACGAGCCCTCGTTAACTCATTTATGGAGGGGCTAATTTGAATTCGGCCTCATTGCCGCTGCATTGCCTCCCCAGCACCAGCCCACATCGTCAGCCCCACCACACCTTCCCAGGCTTACCTGCAAGGTAGGACTGTAGCAAGGTGAGTGATAAAACAGCAACCCTCAGCCTATGGTTTATGGCAGTGGTGGGGGAACATTCTCTGCCCTTCTTAGCAACCTTCCAGAGGCCATGTGCTAGTGGGGAATGTGGCCGGAGGAAACAGTGCACAGAACAATGAATGTCACCTCTAAGGGTTTTCTGGCGGTTCCCTCACTGCAAGAGGTGAAGTTACAGGGAACAAGGCAGAGGGCCTTCTTGGCAGTGGCACCCTCCCTGTGGAACGCCCTCCCATCAGATGCCAAGGAGATACAACTTTTAGAAGACATCTGAAGGCAGCCCTGTATAGGGAAGTTTATAATTTTTGACTTTTTAATGTTTTTATATCCCACAACTTGGACGCGGGTGGCGCTGTGGGTTAAAGCCTCAGTGCCTAGGGCTTGCCGATTGAAAGGTCAGCGGTTCAAATCCCCGCGGCGGGGTGCGCTCCCGCTGTTTGGTCCCAGCGCCTGCCAACCTAGCAGTTTGAAGGCACCTCCGGGTGCAAGTAGATAAATAGGGACCGCTTACTAGCGGGAAGGTAAACGGCGTTTCCGTGTGCGGCTCTGGCTCGCCAGAGCAGCGATGTCACGCTGGCCACGTGACCCGGAAGTGTCTTCAGACAGCGCTGGCCCCCGGCCTCTTTGAGTGAGATGGGCGCACAACCCTAGAGTCTGTCAAGACTGGCCCGTACGGGCAGGGGTACCTTTACCTTTACTTTATCCCACAACTTCTCTCAGCTCTTGAAAATTTCAAGCAGGACAGCAGCCCTACCTGCAAAATGGATGCTCTACCATCGAGCTATTATTCCTTTTATTAATCATTTCATAACATTTATACACTGCTTGATTGTGGGGGGACGGGACACTAAAAGCAGATTACAGAAAGGCAAAACAAGAAAATAGAGAGGGGAAATTGCAGCAATACCTTAAAATATGCAAAAGCTAAACTGTGAAAACAGATTAAGATTATCTCAGCTTTCTGAACACCTGGATGGGCTTGTCTAAATGAGAATGCATTTTGCAGGCACTGAAAAGAGTACAGCGACGGCGCCTGCTTGATATCAATAGGCAGGGAGTTCCGAAGTGTAGCTGCTGTCACACTAAAAGACTTACCAATGCAGAACAGGTATTATGTGGCACATGCAACAGTCCCAGTTCCACAGATTGAAGCAGTCGAGGGAGCATATATGGGAGAAGGCAATCTTGTGGGGAAACTTGTCCCAAATTGTTATGGGCCAAATATGCTACCTTGAACTTGGCCCAGTAGCAAATTGGCAGCCCATGCAGATCTCTGAGCCCAGGTGTTGTTTATTATGCCCTCTCCCTGCCCCCTCTCCCTGAAACCCAAATTTATCTTAGCAAGCAAGCCAGCAGGACACCATGCTAGCAGCCAGCATGGTACCAGCAAGCATAACACTCAAGAGTCCACAGAACAAACCCCAGGCAGCTATTATGCTGCAATGAGCCAGGCATAATAACTCTATGGCCCTTTATTTAAAAAGCATACCTAGCTGCCTAGATTAATAAAGACATCCTCCCCTCTTCTCAGTTAATATTATTGATTAGATCTGTGTAATGAGAACGGATAGGATTTCAATTTTGGCATGTTAACCTGATTGCTGGAATAATTCAATGCGGATAAGAAAACATCACCCAGAGTCAATTATGTTATGGCTTGTTAAGAAATGTTGACTTTGAAAATGCTTCAAGGGAATACGGAGCTTTGCATCAAGATGATTTCAAAGACATCCCTGACTTGCCATCAAATGAGGGTTTTTGTGTTTCTTTGTGTGTGTTTCTAATTTAAGCCGACTGGTTGATGCTGTGAAAATAAAATTAACCTCCAGCTTTGCAAATATAAAGGCTAGCATAATTCCCTTTACTTCTGCTCCCTGCTGAACAAGGCCCCCGGGTATTCCGATCTGAGCTGGGGTCAGATCTGAATAACTGCTAGATACTCCATTTTCAAAATGTGGGGAACGGGTGTTATTATTTCTTGTCGCTCCAGCCTTTGGTACATCCTGAAACCATACGGAAATATTCTGAAAGGATATTGACAAGCTGGAAGGTATGCAGAGGAGGGCAACCTAGTTGATGAAGGGTCTGGAAACCAAGTCTTTTGAGAAATGGTTGAGGGAGCTGTGTCTGTTTGGCCTGGAGAAGAGAAGACTGCTCCCTGCCTTACAGGCCTTTATCCACCTTGCCTGGGAGGGCAGGGCCTTGACTGAGTCATGACAAAAGCTGAGGCTGTTGAGGAGGCCAAAGACCATCTTGGCTGGAAGACCTGCCGGAAGACCTGCTCTCTGGCCTGGGAGGGCAGGGCCCAGACTGACTCCAGCTACAAAAGCAGAATCTGCTGAACAGACTCTAGGGTTGGCGTCCTGCTTTCCAGTTCGGGAAGGGGGTATTGCCTTATCAATATTGATTTTTGTAGCTTTACTATTTCTGCGGAAATTGTTCTGTTTGGTTGCTCACTTTTTAATGTTTTATTTATTACTTAGGACGACATTTGCTGTGTTTTGAATTGTGCGATTTTTCTTTCCCCGTGTTGGAAGCTGCCTTGAGCATGGTTTTAACTGTGGAAAGGCAGCATACAAATAAAATGATGCATGTATGTATGTATGCATGCATGCCATTTTCAACTACCTGAACAGCAGCCACAAGGAAGCTGGAGCAAGCTAGTTTTCTGCTGCTCCAGAGGGCAGGACGCTAATCAATGGATTCAAATTACAAGAAAGGAAATTCTAGCTAAACATTAGGAAGAACTTCCTGTGTTTTGGTTTGCATATTGTTCCAGAAACAGCATATCAGATAGCTTCACCTTTAAATGCAAACTGATCAAATTTATTACCCTAACCCTGAGCTGTATAGCTGGCTTACTGCAGTGTGAAGTGATGAATTTCAACATCTCAAGAGTAGGGGCAGCCTCTAAGAACATTAAGGCCTGAATTTAAAATGGCACTGTAACTACACTACTGGTTCCACTTAACATCTAGCTAATCATAATAATAACATTAAAGCATTCGGTGAACTCAGAATATTCCTCTCTGTCGTGTGATGTTTTAGCTGGTTGTGATGTTGGTCTTCCAGTATAGGAGGAGCCTTGGGGCAGGGGGGGCTTTGCCAGGGGTCCCCTCAAACACAGGGGTGAGGTCTTTCTTATCCAAAACTTCGCCATTTCCTCCTTTCTCCTTTTGCTAAAAGGACTGCCGGGAAACAAGAGAGCCTCTCACTTCCAAGAGAATTTGGCAAAAGATGGAGACGTAATTTCTTTTTAATAACCGTAGCAAACTTTAGCCAAAAAAGAAAAAAGAAACAGAGTGTGAACAGTCCTATTATGTCAGCAGTGAAGAATGAGGCCTCGTTTCAGTATGTTATTAAATTATTATTGTAGCTGAATCTTTTTACAAATGCCATAAAACCATTTATTCCAAGACCAGAATTGCTGTCTTATTGGGACTGGGCAATGTAGCGAATTCAATTATATATCTCAATGAGGGATTGAACAGACTTGCCTTTTGAAACTATACAGATTAGGAAGTCTTAAGCCAAATCTATGAAGGAAGAATGCAAAAGCTATAGCGGGAACTGACATTTACTAGGTATCACTATAGTGCTCCCAAATTAAATTAGCTACATTAAAAATTATGAATTTCTCAAAATGATGGTCATTGCTTTCTGTCTTGCCTTACCTCTTTGTTCATCCTTCTTCATATATATGTCCTTCTCTATCCTGACCCTTCTCCAGGAGTCCTCTGTAAAGTAAGATACTTGAACACGGTACCAATTCACGTATGTGAAAGCAAGTTCTTTGAAGCGGAAGAACTTCCTTGAGTCTTTTACCTTTTTTTAGGGTGGGTTGGCAAGGCGCGCACAGCAGAGGTGGCCTGGACAGCCGCTAAAACAGAGGAGCCTGAGGAAGAGGTGGCAACAGAGCCTGGGGGGGGTGGGCATGCAGAGCCCAGCAACAACACTCGAGCCCAAGGTGGTGGCTATGGCAACTGAGCAAAGCTGGGCGCCTTGTGTAAGCAGCGTGTATTGGGCGGGCCTCTCGATGGCCCTCCAATCCCAGGTGTGCAGGAGGGCGGAGCCAGCCAGCTGCCTCAGTGCATCGCTTGCCCACAGCAGAAAAGCTGTGGTGCTCCAGTGGGCTCTGCTCCTCTCGGCAGTGGCTGTCAGACTCCAGACTCCAAATCTCAGCCCCGGACTCGCAGACTCGTGCCCCTGAGAGCCCCTGAGAGCTCAGCACCCGGGTGCCCCACACCCCTAGCGCCTATGGGTAAGATGGCCCTGGGTTCCAGTTTGAATTAGTAGGGTTCATCCAAATCTTTTGGACCAGCAGCACCAGAGGAAAAGTTGCTGAAAACCAATCAGGGTCCGGCATCATGACTAGGCCTGAACCAGAGCCTGAGTACATTAGTTGGACAAGGGCAGTCCCTCAATGGTAGACCATCTGCTTTGCATGCAGAAGGTCCCGGTTTCAGTTCAGGTATGCCTGAGATAGCTTCCTATCTAAAATCCTGGAGAGCCACTGCTAGTCAGTGAAGGAAATCCTTTCGGGATAAGGCAGCTTCCTATATGCCTAAATTAGTGTTTCTCAGTCCAGGGATGCCTGAAGTGCAACCTTTGAAGTCCATAGCCTCAGAGCCTGTGCACCCCAAGGAACCAATTTTTTAATGCCAGGAGTCCACACCCCTATATTGGTCCATCAGCATTGGCAATGCTGCTGCAGGGTACCCACAGAGAGGAGCACTAGGCTCCAGGCCAGAGTTCTGTTCCTTTCAAGTCTTCTACTTCTCAAGGAAGGGATGTGTTCTGAGAGGAGGAGCCAGACTGTGACGGCTTCGGCCAAGTCTCACTTGGAGCTCCCCTTGGTGCTGAAACTCCTGGCCTACCTCACCATGGCCTTATTTCCCTAGGGCTCCATGTCAAGAACAGGACAAGACACTTACAGTTTGTAACAGATAGTCTCAATACTTGCAGAGTAAATAGATACAGCAGAACAGTGGCTAGAGACCAAACATGTGTGGTGGTTAGAGCATCAGACTAAGATTGGAGGGACCTGTGTTCAAACCCCACACAGCTATGAACCTCAATTGGTAGCCTCAGGCCACATTTTCTCTCTTATCCTAAACCAGAGGTGGGGAACTTGTTTCAGCCCGAGGCCAACATTCCCTCTGGGTAGCTTTCCAAGGGCCACGTGCCGGGGGGGGGAAGGGCCAGCGGCAAAAGCTAACAGAACAATGGATGTAAGTTTTACCTTTGTACTGTAGTCTACCCACTCACATACCTCTCTGTATCCTCCATCAAGGAAGAAAGAGGCATGATGGGAGTTAAAGAGTGCATTCTAGCCAGGCAAAACCACTCACAGAGGGTGTAAAGCAGGGCTAGTGCTGGGTGCAGACTGTCAGCTATGGAGACCTAGATGGCTGTGGCTCCCAGGCTAGAAGTAGACTAAACTACTTTGCAGGGTTGTTGTGAGAATGCAGTGCAGACATAAAAGCATGCTTACTGCTGCACTGGGCTCATTGGAGGTAGAAATGTAATAAATACATAAATGGTAGTCAAGGAAGGCCTCAGGTACAGCTCCTAGGCATGAGACTAGGGATGTAGCAAATGCACCTTTGTTTTCATCTGTGAAGCTATGGAGAGTAGGGAGGTATATCAAGTTATGTGATAACAACAGAGAAGATCTGACCCATCTTGTTTGCTGAATCCCCTTGAACAAAACATGCTGGCTTTGTATGATTGAAACACCTTTTTAATATTCTACCCCACCACAAACAGAGAGAAAAAGACGTTCTATATACTTTGTGAAATTCCTCCAAAAGTCACTGTTGTTGCCGTTGCTTGAGATTTAAATATATGACCTGTAAGGAG
This sequence comes from Podarcis tiliguerta, assembly GCF_965153285.1. Classification (NCBI taxonomy): domain Eukaryota; kingdom Metazoa; phylum Chordata; class Lepidosauria; order Squamata; family Lacertidae; genus Podarcis; species Podarcis tiliguerta. The sequence goes on along the minus strand of NC_139549.1, from coordinate 33,435,994 downwards.
AAGGAAATTTATTTGAAAAAAAGCATATGGCAGATCTGACAAGGTGTTTGTGATAGAGGGGACTATGATAAATGAGGTGCATTTTGCAGCGTGAAAAATTTCTTTAGCAATGTATTGTGAAAGTGGATCTTTAAATGCTACGTGGCTTAGAAACTTCACATTGGTTTTATTCAAGACTCCTTCAACACTGCTCATAGAGATGGCTTAAGAGCCATTGAGATCTCATGGCACGTCAGAACATGAGCTGATGCCTCGTACCAACAGAACATTTCTCCATCTAGCTCATGGGTAGGCAAACTAAGGCCTAGGGGCCAGATCCAGCCTAATCACCTTCTAAATCCAGCCCGCAGATGGTCCGGGAATCAGTGTGTTTTTACATGAGTAGAATGTGTCCTTTTATTTAAAATGCATCTCTGGGTTATTTGAGGGGCATAGAATTTCATTCATTTCTTATTTTCCAAAATATAGTCCAGCCCCCCACAAAGTCCAAGGGACAGTGGATCGGCCCTCTGCTGAAAAAGTTTACTGACCCCTGGACTAGCTCAACTTTACCTTATGCCTCTCTGCAAGCTCTGTGGCTGCCCTCAGGTTTGGTGGAGAAGACATTCACGCGGGTTGGTGTGTCCGTCAGTTCTAGTTTCTAATTATTCCAAAGTAAAGTCCTCCACGTCAGTTTGAAAAATAATATTATTATAGAGTCCTCATGAAAGCCCAGCAGTATTTCAATGTGCATTTCTCCTAATACACATCTTTTTGTATGGGATTTTGCCTAACAGACATGCTTTTGCAAGCATCTCCCCATATGCCATGCATTTGGGTATGTTGTAAGAACATAGGAAAGTAACAAGAACCTTCTGAATCAGGTTAGTGTCCCATCCAGTGGCGTAGCGTGGGTTGTCAGCACCCGGGGCAAGGCAAGTAATTTGCACCCCCTAACCCGGGGCAAGGCAAGTAATTTGCGGGGGGGCCCCCCGCTGCACTGTCCCTCCCCCAGATAGTCCCTCGCTCTCTCTCCGCACTGCACCGCACCGCACGCCTGGCACCCCCCCCCTCCACAGTGGGCGGCGACCCGGCGGCTCGGATCGGATTCGCACAGCCAGCACTGCAGTGAGAGAGAGTGAGTGAGCCAGGTAGGGGCAGAGAGCTGAGAGTGCGAGCGCCCCCCCCCCCAGATGTTGCGCCCAGTGCGGCCGCCCCCCCGCACCCCCACGCTATGCCACTGGTCCCATCTAGTCAAACATCATGTTAAAACAGTGGCCAACCCGAGGAGGGGTGACCATGGGGAGGAGCACAGAGCGGAGAAATGCCATGGAGCATCTGCAGCAGCACAACCGGATGTCTTCATGTGCCCCAACAAAGCATGGCTCTTCTGTAACCTTCCAACAGTTTGACTTCACCTCCGAAGGTGCACTCCTCCATTGTCTCCCAAGGCAGAGGGATGCCAACCAACCAGATCCCTGTGGGATGCCTGCAAGCACAACAGCACTTTTGCTTCTGGCGGTTTCCCTATCCTTCTCATCCCTGTCTTCAGCATCTCCTGCACATGCTAAACTGAACATAACAAAAAGCAAGGTGTTGTGGGGAGTGGGGGTTAAGGGAAAGGGAAACTGAGAGTGCTCATTGGCTGCAGAATGCTGGCTGACAGTTGAGGGATGAGAGTGGAAAATCTGGGGGGGGGGGGGTTGGAACGAAATGGAATGGGTGGAATTCTGAAAAGAAGTCGGCTGCACTGCAACTTGTAAATAGCAATCCTGTTTCCCCCAAGAAATAATTTATTAATACTTCCCACCAATGTGCTGTAAACCGAAGCCTTTCCATCATGCTGTGAAGTCTTAAGAGAAAAGGGACAGAAAAAATGTTTGTACATCTAAGGCAAGCTACCAACAGCACCCAGTCCCACCAGCACCATCAAATCATCAGCATTTTAGATTCGTCATGCTTTCCTAAATGCCAGCATTTTTCTGGATCCATTCCCATTATCATGCAGGGACACGCAACCAAAATCGGTGTAATCTCCAACACAGCATATTGTCTCCCAAACATCCTTCCTCTGCCATGCCAAGGGGTTGCAATGAAGGGTTTAAAAAAAACAAAAAACTGCCCAGAAGAGGAGGAGACTGAGTGAGCATCTGTAGCTTTTTGAGCTCTGAATACATAGATGCATTCGTGCTTACAGCTGCCTTCAAGTGATGTTCGGGCAGAGGTTGGCAGATATTTCTTTAAAACTCCTAAGAATGGTTTAAATACATCCCTGCAGAAGCAAGTGATAAATCTTTGTTCAGAATGCACTGCTTAAGGCTGCCTAGGGTGCTGCCAGAGGGAGTGGGGCTGAATGTCTAAATCCAGCATCTAGACATAAGCAGTTCCAGAGGAGAAGAAGCTGGGGAGGACTTTCTTCACCTGCCCACTCCCACTGGTGGACTCCTGTGGACGAAGGAAAGGCATTTTTCACCATTGAGTTTTAGCTGAACCATAAACTACAAATTTATGTAGGGACGCGGGTGGCGCTGTGATCTAAACCACTGAGCCTAGGGCTTGCCACTCAGAAGGTCAGCGGTTCGAAGCCCCGCAACGGGGTGAGCTCCCATTGCTCAGTCCCTGCTCCTGCCAACCTAGCAGTTCAAAAGCACGTCAAAGTGCAAGTAGATAAATAGGTGCCGCTCCAGCGGGAAAGTAAACGGCATTTCCGTGCGCTGCTCTGGTTTCACCAGAAGTGGCTTAGTCATGCTGGCCACATGACCTGGAAAAACTGCGGACAAACGTCGGCTCATTCGGCCAGTAAAGCAAGATGAGTGTCACAACCCCAGAGTCATTTGCAACTGGACTTAACTGTCAGGGGTCCTTTACCTTTACCTTAAAACTACAAATTAATTTAAGGAGGATAAGACAGCCCTTCCAAACAACCTGTTTACCGAGAATTCACCCTGATTTCTTTGCCCAAAGTTTGCAGTGAGTTTAGACAATGTTGGCCATTTCTTAATAATTAATTCTTATTTGTTTGCAGAGAGGTTAGATGATGTTGTGTCCATTGATGGCTTTCCCACATTTTCCAGTGGATTTCCCCACAAGTTTACTTATTGGAAATAATCTAATTTTGTGGGGAGGAGGAAAGCATGTTTGTTGCTCTCAGGTGGCTAGGAAGGCCTTTCTGATTCAATCAGTGGTGGCTGATGCCCATTTGACTGGTGGGGTGAGATGCCAACAGGAGGGGGAGCCAGAGCCAATCACAGGCAGAGCCAACAAACTCCAGGTTTCTTCCCTCCTCCTCGTTGCAGAGTCCCACAAGGGCAGCACTGAGGATGAAGCTGACAGCCAGGCGTGCCCTTGAACCGCTTGTAAGAAAGAACGTGGGAAAGTGAGGGCTAGCAGAAGGCAGACTGACCTTGGTGGGGCAGTGACACATTTGCCCCAAGGGACCAGCCTCCACTGGGGGGGTGAGAGAGATGCCCACTGAAGTCACCTTGCTGATCCCTGGAGCCGCCAGCCCTTGCCCAGTGCAAAAGTGACAAGGTTGTGCTTTTTGTTGACTTAAAAAGATCTCAGGAAGGAGAAGAAGAAGAAGAGTTTGGATTTGATATCCCGCTTTATCATTACCCTAAGGAGTCTCAAAGCGGCTAACCATCTCCTTTCCCTTCCTCCCCCACAACAAACACTCTTTGAGGTGAGTGGGGCTGAGAGACTTCAGAGAAGTCTGACTAGCCCAAGGTCACCCAGCAGCTGCATGTGAAGGAGCGGGGAATCGAACCCGGTTCACCAGATTACGAGTCTACCACTCTTAACCACTACACCACACTGGCTGTAAGATAAACGTGCAGGTGCTGGGCCTCCCTATCAGCCTTCCACGATATAAATGCAGATTTAGGAAAAAAAGAAAGAAAAAAGCAGGGCAGAGAAATTTTCTACATCAGAATATTGAAGTGACAGGCTCTCTGCCCCCCCCCCAAAAAAAGTCCTCCAGTGCAGAGGGCTGACAGCCACCCCCGCTGGTCAGCTCCAAGGACTTGCTTGGCTTTGCTCACTGCATCAGCTGTCACAGCAAATTTTTCACAGCGAACTTGCTCTTTGGGCAGTCCATTAATTTTGTTTTCTCGCTCTCTTTTTCCAGCTCGGACAAATGCGACGCAACACATCATTTCCCCGAACTCCCGAGCACAGATTTCTCTGTCCCCGCTTGAAATGTATCTCACATGCACCTCCCTCAAGGACCAGCCTATCGGACTACTAAATCTTGTAGAACAGCTTCTCTCACTCCACCCCCCCCCCCACTTTCCTTGCTGCAATATTGTTGTTGCAGATCTATGCTCCGAGAGCTGCCACCGCACTCTCCCTAGTGGGCAGCAATGAATAATGTATTCATTACTATTCAATACAAACTCAAAGCAACAGAGGAAGCAAGAGGGAGACCCCACGGGTCACGAAGAAATCATTTGCTTCACTGCCGCTAACCCTCAGGCCCTTTATTACATTTGAAAGCACAGTATTTCCCCCCTCTGAGCGTTAATTCCCTTTGCTCCTGCACAGCTTGCTTGCTTGCTTGGGTTGGTGCGTGTGTTTTTTTAACATTAAAATTGCCGGCACAATAGGCTAGGGAGCCAGTATGAATGGGGACAAGTCTTGTAATAGTGAGGGCGGGGGAGGGCATTGAATGGCAGAGGGTGAAAGGGAAATGCTGAAATGTAATTCATGGCAGCTGAGGATTTCAAGAAGGAAGGAGCTTCTGGTTTGAAGCAGGGTGTCCACTTAGGCACGGAGAAGAAGAAGAAGATCTGCATAGCATCTGCATATGTTAATTTATGTGCATAAGTCAGCAGTGAGGAACCCCTGGCCCATGGGCCAAATGTGGTCAACCATGCCTCTGCATCCATCTCTCAGACTTATAGCTGTGACAATGCCTCTTGCTTGCATAGGAACACAGGAAGTTGCCTCATACTGAGTCAGACCATTGATCCATCTAGCTCAATATTCCCCAGCAGCAACTCTGCAAGACTGCAGACAGGGTTTCCTCTCCCAGTCCATCCTGGAGATGCCAGGGGTTGAATGTGGGACCTTCTGCATGCAGAGCAGATGCTCAGCCATGGAGCTATGGCCCTTCCCACAACTCTGTTGCCTAGATAGTGCTGGAGAGCCTCTGGCTTCTGTGTGGCTGGAATATTGTCTACTGTGCAAATATGAGAGTCACAGCCATTGTCCCACCCACTTTTCCTTCTTGGGCTTGCAGATCAGAAGGTCGGTGGTTCAAATCCCCACGATGGAGTGAGCTCCTGTTGCTCTGGCCCTGTTCCTGCCAACCTAGCAATTCGAAAGCACACCAGTGCAAGTAGATAAATAGGTGCTGCAGCAGCAGGAAGGTAAATGGCATTCCCATGTGCTCTGATTTCCATCATGGTGTTCCACTGCGTCAGAAGTGGTTTAGTCATGCTGGCCACATGACCTGGAAAGCTGTCTGTGAACAAACGCCAGCTCCCTCGGCCTGAAAGCGAGATGAGAGCCACAACACCATATTCACCTTTGACTGGACTTAACTGTCTGGGGGTCCTTTACCTTTACCTACAGCCTGAGACTGTTAATCTCAGGGCTGAGGGTTTGAGCCCTATGTTGGGCAAAAGATTCCTGCATTGCTGGGGGTTGGACTAGATGACACTGATGATCCCTTCCAACTCATAGAATCATAGAATCATAGAGTTGGAAGAGACCACAAGGGCCATCGAGTCCAACCCCCTGCCAAGCAGGAAACACCATCAGAGCACTCCTGACATATGGTTGTCAAGCCTCTGCTTAAAGACCTCCAAAGAAGGAGACTCCACCACACTCCTTGGCAGCAAATTCCACTGTCAAACAGCTCTTACTGTCAGGAAGTTCTTCCTAATGTTTAGGTGGAATCTTCTTTCTTGTAGTTTGGATCCATTGCTCCGTGTCCGCTTCTCTGGAGCAGCAGAAAACAACCTTTCTCCCTCCTCTATGTGACATCCTTTTATATATTTGAACATGGCTATCATATCACCCCTTAACCTCCTCTCTCCAGGCTAAACATGCCCAGCTCCCTTAGCCGTTCCTCATAAGGCATCGTTTCCAGGCCTTTCTATGATTCTGTGGTTCTATGATGTCCAGGTAGGTCTGAAAAGGACCCTTGCCTGAAACACCGCAAAGCAGTTGCCACTCATTGTAGACAACAGCTTCCTGTGTTTCTATGTGTGTTCATGAAAAGGGCCCAAATTCTAGAATTACAAGTGTGGGAGAAAAATGCCTCCCTATCCGCATTCTCCACACCAGTTCCAGGGAACAAGGTCCAATGCCAGCAAACTTTCTGAGCTTAGTAATGTTGGGTTTGTGAACTCAGCTCCTCCAAGGTTTCCCTGTAAAAATCAAAAATGCTTCGTCAGGACTAGAGTGCCAAATGTCACACAATCAGGAAGTCAGAAACCAACGGTGGGTGGAGGGGGAAGGGGGAAATAAACTATTTAAAAATCCTGGAATTGTTGCTATCATGTAACTCTTCCCGTAGATTTAAATCACCCCAGCAGGGACCGCTTATGCTTTCTCCTTAATGAAATAGCTGCCATCTATTATGCCAAGGAACGAATTTGTCAATGCAACTTACCAAATTACAAGCCCATAATTCTAGAAACATTAAGCACCTAACAGAAGATGCAATAATTTAGCAGGGAAACTCTGGCTCAGAAGAAGTCAGTCGGAGCTTTGCCAGGAATTTCAATGGAGCAGTCCCTCTCTCTCTCTCTCTCTTTTAACTGTCTTGATTGCTCAAGCTCCTATTGCCAAGTGCAGGCATGCCAGCTCTTTAAATTTAGCACAATTCTCATCTTTGTCAAGGCGTTCCTTAAAGCCCTAGCTCCTGAAATCATAAAAGTTCATCTCACCTAACTACCCTGTTCAAGGCTGAATACATCAGCGCTCAGGGTTGGTTGGAGTCACCAAGGAAGAAAAACAAAATTAGAGGTAAGAAGTGGAAACTGCAGCAAACTATTGCAGAATGGAGTGCTCCTGTTCAGGATACTCCATTCCATTACACACACACACACACACACCACTCACACGTCAGCATTCCGTGAATGCTGAGCCTGAACCATCTTCATCAGCCTGTTTTGAGGGAGGTTACTACAGATTTAGGGACGCGGGTGGCGCTGTGGGTTAAAGCCTCAGCACCTAGGACTTGCCAATCGAAAGGTCAGTGGTTCGAATCCCCGTGGCGGGTTGCGCTCCCATCATTCGGTCCCAGCGCCTGCCAACCTAGCAGTTCGAAAGCACCCCTGGGTGCAAGTAGATAAATAGGGACCACTTACCAGTGGGAAGGTAAATGGCATTCCGTGTGCTGCGCTGGCTCACCAGATGCAGCTTGTCACACTGACCACGTGACCTGGAAGTGTCTTCGGACAGCGCTGGCTCCCGGCCTTTAGAGTGAGATGAGCGCACAACCCTAGAGTCTGGCAAGACTAGCCCGTACGGGCAGGGGTACCTTTACCTTTACTACAGATTTATTTTGTACCTCTGCAAACCTTGAGGTTTCCCCAGGTCTGCCAGTATGTCTTTCTTGGGCATGACTGGTGCAGTCTTGGCTACATCAGCAACAGCACTCACACCCAGAACATTGGATCAAAGTTCCTCTGAAGCATAAACTTTGTTACAGAGTGGCAAAAGATCCCTGGGTGCATTCCGAACTTACCGCTGTAGAGTTTTGTTTTCCCCACTGCAAGGTGAACTGGACTGGCTGTAAATAAGAAGGGAGGCGAGGGAGAGGAGGCTGAGGGCAGACAGTGGTTGGAGGAGCAGTTGCCCATTTGCCCCGACGGACCAGCCTCCTCTGCCACATCCTGAATACACAGGTAGATTAAACTAAGGAGCTGAATCATTCGTGCTGCCACAAAGAAAAAGTGCCTAATTCTTTCATGTCAAACACAGTTTTAAAGGCACATGAGTAGATTTGGGGGGCAGAGAGAGGGGGAAAACCATATTTATATACGGTGTATATATATATATAGTTTGGATTGTGTGACCCACTGGCTACAATCCAATTATATGAGATGGAGACAGACAGAAGAAGAGAAAGATGGAGATTCCAATAGGGCACAGCCTTATTATAGATCTCCCTGTCGCTACATCGGAGCCCAAGCCACGGTCCTTCGGTCAAACACATCGCCTCTTTCGAAGATGGCAGGAAGCTATTAAAGTTTAAAATGCAATCAAGTGCATAGTGGAGAGGTCATTTTTCCCTTCCCCAACTATGTGGGAGCTCGAAGGCAGGGGGGAAGAAACTATTCCGCAGACTGGGGCAAGATGACAAGAGGAGAAAATATCCAGCTAACCAAAGGAAAGGTAACCCAGCAAGACGCAGTTGGGTTTGGTCCAAATGTCCCCATTTCTCCAGGACGCAGTCAATTCACCAGTCTCTGGATTGATTAAGTCGCTTTTCCAAACCATTTTTGCCTTTTGGGAATGCCTTGTTAACCTGGTCCTAGCTGGAACAGGAATCTCCAACCTTTCAGGGTCTTAAATATACCACTAACGGGATTAAAGAAAAAAAAGGCAAAGGAACCCTGTCAGTTAAGTCCAGTCGCAGACGACTCTGGGGTTGCAGTGCTCATCTCGCTTTACAGGCCAAGGGAGCCAGCATTTGTCCGCAGACAGTTTTTCTGGGTCATGTGGCCAGCATAAGCCGCTTCTTGCAAAACCAGAGCACCACACGGAACTGCCATTTACCTTCCCACCGGAGCGGTATCTATTTATCCTCTTGCACTTTGACGTGCTTTTGAACTGCTAGGTTGGCAGGAGCAGGGACAGAGCAACTGGAGCTCACCCCGTCGTGGGGATTCGAACCGCCGAACTTCTGATCAGCAAGCGCAAGAGGCTCAGTGGTTTAGTTAGTGGTATCACTAACGGGATTCCTGGATTTAAATTGCTATTCAGCAATGAAGCTCATAGAGGGTACTTGAGCAGGTGACATCCTCTCCCCCCCCCCCTTTCTCCCCAAGCTCCTTCACATGGCTGTTGTGGGACCAAAATGAATAGTGGAGAATAACCATGTACATCCCCTGCCCCCAAGTTCCATGAAGGATAGGCTGGGTATTTTGTAATTTATATATATATCAGTTAGAGTTGGGATGAAAATGAATGAATAAAAAGAGGAAGGGGGGGACACGCTGCAAGAAAGAAAATGTTGTTTGAACGGTGTTCTTTCAGCCACTGATTGAATCACTGCGAACTTGGGCACCGTTCTTATTTTTCCTGAACTGCAGCCTGTCCGGCTCAGAAGTAAGGTAAACGCAGGATATTGTCGAAAGTTAAAGCTGTTTGTAGGAACAGTGTTTGTCTTGGCACCTTTGAGCCATGCTAGATCAAATTTGTCTGGCTGCAAGAAAGAAGTCTGGGAGAGGGAGAGAGAGAGAGAGAGAGAGAGAGAGAGAGAGAGAGAGAGAGAAGTGCAATTTGACATAAAGAGTCTCTTTACTGGAATTGTATTTGTCCTGTCCAAAAACTCTGGCAACCTGCCCTCCTTGAAAAGATGTCTCATAAACTAAAAGTACTTAAAGGGCAGAGCTCAAATGACTGTGCGGCATGATTTTATTTCTTATACAGTGGTTCCTCAGGTTAAGAACTTAATTTGTTCCGGAGGTCCGTTCTTAACCTGAAACTGTTCTTAACCTGAAGCACCACTTTAGCTAATGGGGCCTCCCGCCACTGCGTGATTTCTGTTCTCATCCTGAAGCAAAGTTCTTAACCCGAGGTACTCTTTCTGGGTTAGCAGAGTCTGTAACCTGAAGCGTCTGTAATCTGAAGCATCTGTAACCCAAGGTGCCACTGTCCCAGTGGTTTTCAACCTTTTTGAGTCCATGGCTCCCTTGACCAACCACATTTTTTCCACAGGTCCCCTGTGGAAGCCACTTACACTGGGGTTTCTATTACAGGCACTGGCGGACAAAGGTGGGGGCAGGGGGCGGTCCATCCTGGTTGCCATCCGGGGGTGACATCAGGGCCTCTGGGATGCTCGGCACTCGCCACACATCCCTGGGACTCTTGGCGCTTACCACACATGCCTGGGATGCTCACCACTCACTGTACACACCCCAGGACCTGCGCCACTTGCCACACGCCCCCTGACACACACCACACCACCTGGGACATGTGCCTCGCCCCCGGATGTAGGTCGCACCCAGTGCCGGAGCAGGTAGCTTCGACGCTGATTACAGGATCTGTGTAAGTATGGATTTGCCCCTGCCCCATTCTGCCCCACCTATATCTGGTGCCATTTTTGTCATGCGTGTAAGTTAGGGTTACCAGACATCCCCAGTTCCCGGGGACAGTCCCTGGATTTGCAAATCTGTTCCAGGAAACATGGCAGCAGCAGCCTTAGCAGCCCAGAGCCAGCCTGGTAGCGCAGTTGGCTCTGGCTGGCTTCAGGAGCTGCTCGCTGCCGTGGCACCCACCATTTTTCCTGCGCCATGGCAGCGAGGAGCGAGCAGCTCCTGAAGCCAGCCAGAGCCAACTGCACTACCAGGCTGGCCCCTCCTGGGCAACAGCCACCCACCCATGACTCCCTAGCCTCCCCTGATCTGTCAAAACAAAGGGGGAAGGGGGAAGGAGATCAGGGAAGGCTTGGGAGTCACAGGTGGGTACCGCGCCCTTGCCCAGTTTTTAAAAAAACTCTGTACATTTATGTTTCACAAGGTGCGAAAGAAGGGCTTTGCACCTTTATACAATATGCATGTGTGCTTGGGCCCAGGGTCTTTTGCCTTACCATCCCCTCTACTGACTCCCTGTTGCTACTCAGCTTCAAAAAAAAAAAAAGTGTCCCCGATTTCATTCAAAAAAATCTGGTAACCATAGAAGTGGGAATGCATGTGTCGATGGAAACCCCATCAACACCACTGCTCTGCAGGGCTGAGCTGATGCACTCCATATGGCAGTCCCAGCCTGCCTTTCCCAAAATGAGTGTGCAGAGTTGGTTTGCCAACAGGCCTAGTGCCTGAGGCCAGCTCCCTGTAGAGCCCGTCCTTGAGGATCCTGCCATCTTCCATTCTGTGGACATGACCAAGACAGCATAGAAGTCGCTGTAGAAAGTTCTGTACTTCCAGAGATGCATTTGTATGAACGCACAGGCTAGCAGCAGCTCCCTGGGGCTTTCCCAGCTCTGCTTGGGATTGAACCTGAGACCTTTGGTGAGTAACAGGGATACTCTACCACTACGTACACCTTGCATGCCCTAGCAGACACCTGAAGGGGGCTGTTCAGGCTTTGCCTTCCTTAGCAACTGCAAACGCTTTGAGGCAGAGAAGCAAGCTTCACCAGGGGCCAAGCTGGCGACCAGTTCAAACCCCGGCTCCTGCTTGATATTGAACAGATCTTTCTTTTTAAGGAGCCGGGCTGCCAAGCCAAGCTTAGCCAAGCCTTCTGCTTCCTTGCACAAAGCAGGAGCAGAGGCGAAATGAAGCGGAGTCGTTGAGCGCGCCGGTGTTCCATGCACCAAAGTGGGTCAATGCAAGTGGCACCTCGCCCTTTGAGGAGTATTAAGCCAATAAATTTCTGTAAGCAAGAGCACTTGTAGATAAAATGCTCATCCACCTTCCCTCTCTTGTGCAATAGAAAGCTTATTAGAACTGGGTCACCTTCCAAGTGTAGAAGGGAGCAGATTGCAAATTGGCAGGTAGTGGAATTCTTTCTAAAGGGCAGCTTCCGTGACCAGGCACCTTCTTTCAGAGAAATCCTTTCTCTCCCAGCCTTTCCTATGCATACCCCTGCTGTCCGCCTGGCTCAAGGGCAGGGAGCCTTTTTCAGCCAGAGAGCTGCATTTGCTGGAGGGTGATTTCCTGGGGGCCACATACCAGTGGTTGGTAGAGCCAGGGGCAAAAGTGTCTGGGGCAGGGGCAAGGATACAGTTTGCTTTTGTAGAGCAGGCTGGTTCCTAGACACACTCATCCTCAATCTTCCACCTGGGTAAGCAGGAAGCAATATCAGAGGTCAAGGGCAAATTCCACCATGGCAAAAACATTCAAAGAGGATGCAATGTAGACTAGTGAGATGTGTTGCCTGGGGAGGGGGGGGGTCCGAGACAGAGTTTGACGCCCTCCCATCAGATGTCAAGGAAATAAATAACTACCTGACTTTTAGAATACATCTGAAGGCAGCCCTGTTCAGGGAAGTTTTTAATGTTTGATGTTTTATTGTGTTTTTAATACTCTGTTGGGAGCCACCCAGAGTGGCTGGGGAAAAACCTGGGGGCAAATGAAAGAGAAGAAATGGAATGGAGTATTTTGGAAAGGGGACTGTCTGGCTAGTGGGAGCCCTGAAGAAGAGCACTCCGCTCCACAGCGTTTTGTTGCAGCTCCCCCTTCTTCTCCCACATTAATTGACAACCTTCCAGTGAACCTGTTGCAGTGTTTAGATTTTGTTTTATTTTTTGCCTTGGGGAGGGGACCTCTGACTTTCTAAAAAAGCAATGTTGGTGCCCAGCAGGGGTCCTGAAATACATTCTCTCTCCCTTATGCATACACAGACAGCCTTTCTTGAATGGGAGGAGGGAAAGCAAAAGGGAGAATGTGTGCTGGGTGGGTGAAAGGCTTGCTCCATAAACTGCTAACAGACTGGAACTGGCAGCTGGCAACGGGACACAGCGGGGAGCCCCACTGTCTAACGACATCAGAGGGAAGGTTGCCTGGCGGAGGCAGACAGAAGCCAGATTAGCTATGCAGCCCGGACAGCTAGCTCTCATTGTCTATGCAAGGGAAGCAAAGGAAGGCCGAGGGAAATGGCAGTTCAAAGGTGAAAGGCTTGGCGGTGAGTGGCAGGCCCAGAATAGCAACCTAGCAGGGGAGAAGGAGGGGTGGCGTTGCAAGGCTTTGCAATAAAGACAAGGCCCTCCACAGTTACAGGGGGTGAAAATTCAGCAGGTGGTGACACTTTTAGCTCTAATGCAGTCTTGGCAAAGGGATAAGCAGAACCGGTTGAACCTGCCTCCCTCTGAGGGCTGCCAGTGGGGGAAACATTTGATTCAGTTCGCATTTAAAGGCGAGTGTACTTGATTCAGGAAACACAGCAATCCTCTGAATTTTGCAATGCAGCTATCCAGCCAGGAAATATCTACAGGGAAAAAAGCACCTTCCAGGGTCAAGTGTGCATTAGAATATGCATAAATTTATGTAAAGAACATACCAAAAGGTGTGCTGCATTAAGGGAAATTGCTTTGCCGTCTTTGTTAGGGAAAGTTGCATATTAGACGAAATTTGCACCGAAATGGTGATGAATTTTTCAGGATGGCCTTCGGCAACGTTGTCTCAAGCAATTCTTCTCTCACATTATCCCGTGTCTTTTCCCTTTGCTTTCCTTATGACACCAAGTCCCTGTGGGGAGAGGATTTGTTGTGCAAGAGCACCAAATCCACTTCCATTGCACAACTTGAATCCTGGGGGAAAGGGGTCCCCAAGCAATTATCAGCATTCTTAGCAAACTACAGTTCTCAGAGGAAAATCTGCATCAATGGCGCAGGCGAGTTTTCAAAAAGACTTTAAGAAAAAAAGATTGGTGCAGAAATGTGAAGAGCTGAATTTAAGACTGAGAAACAGAGAGAACCAAAACTGACAGGTTTATCCATCTGTAGTCCCATGGCGTTGGGCTTTAAAATCAGCATCTTCAATTTAAGCCTGGAAATGCCCTAGCCTGTCCATCTATGAACCTCAGACCAAACATTCGCCCCTGCTACAATTAGATATTTTTAAATAAAAAAAATAACAATGATAGAGAAGAACTTATTAAACTCTTCATGAATTGTTGCTGAACAACTAGAAAGCCTTGCAATCCCTGCAGTCCTGACACTGCCAGGTAAGGAGGCATTGGGTTTTGGGAAGGAGGCATGAGGGCTCTAGGCCCCTGCCAGAGCCTTGCATCTCCTTCCCAAAGCCTGGCACCTCACTTAGCCAGCTTTGGGAAGTCAGCGCAAGAGCTGGTGCGTGTGTATCAAATTTGGGGCTCACTCACGCACACACTCAAGTGCATGCATGCACAATCCAGTATGCAGCCTGCAGGTTCCGTGTCGAAGTACTGCTGCAGCCCACTTGGTATGAAATGTTGGACCACCTTGGGTTAGACGATAACCAGTCTTTATTGAGCATTTGTTCTGAATCATTTTCAGGGTGGCTATATAACAACATGCATTCAACTTGATTCGCTTGCACGGGGGCATAGGCCTTCCCATTAACCATTTGTCCACTACACACTTTTCAATGCATTTCCCCATCACTTTCCTAGCAGCAAAAAGTCTGTTTTCTGCCTGTGTGTGTATCTCCGGTACCAGGAAGACAAAGCACTTTAGTCCACTTCAGTTGCACAAACCTAAATTCACATTATATGCTTGAATCCCTCCTGCAAAATAGTGACAGTATGTGGGGATCCTCCATCAGAAGTCAGTCTTCCAGTTTAATGCACCTGGAAAAAGCAAGTTAAACCGGCGAATGTGGGAGGTTATGACACCTATTTTCTTAGTAGTGGCTTGTTAAGAAATAGGGAGATAGCGGGAGTACCATGCTGTTGTTGAGATCTGAAGAAGCATTACTGAGCCTTTAATACAATCATGCTGGAGGTGGAAAGGGAGGGGCTTTTTGGCACTGAACACCACTGTGTCCCGCCAAACACTCTGTTAAAACTAAGTAAACGTCTTATGAAAACACCTGCCATTTGCATTATGTGTTAAGGAAGCTGCAGTAAAAGAACAAACACAATTACCAAAAATTCAGCACTCCCTCTCCTTCCCCTGCTCGCCCAAAAAAAGAGGGGGAATAGAGAAAATCCTTTCTTCTGTCAATCATCTCTTCCAGAATCACACATGCAACACAATCCACAAGCTAGACCCAAGTACACTGAAATTTCTGTGCTAAGCGGGAGTTGGGGCTGGATTGCCAGAGGATGGGTCGGTTTTATGAACTTGAGAACAGCTTTGGGAGGCATGTAGGGATGGAGGAGAAACTTCAGCTCACATTTACCAAATTCACACTTCCCGAAGCTCAGCCCTCCTTTGAAATTTGCACACCTCTGAATTTTGCATTGCAGTTCTCCAGCCAAGTGATATTTACAAGAAAGCCTATCCTAGTGTGCATTGAAATTCATATATATTGTATTAGGGGAAATTGCTTTGCAAATATGTGTGTGCTAGGCAAAACTGCATACATCAATGTGAATATTAGGAGAAATTTGCACCCAAATGCTGATGAATTTTCATGTGGGCTTTAAAAAGAAAAAAACCGACAAAGTGATGTGGAAATGTGGAGAAGTGAATTTAAGATTGGAAAAATGAGAAACCAAAATCATCAGATTTGCTCATCCTAACAGCATGTACAGTGGTACCTCAGGTTAAGAACTTAATTCGTTCCAGAGGTCTGTTCTTAACCTGAAACAGTTCTTAACCTGAAGCACCACTTTAGCTAATGGGGTCTCCCGCTGCAGCTGCGCCGCCGGAGCACAATTTCTGTTCTCATCCTGAAGCAAAGTTCTTAACCTGAGGTAATATTTCTGGGCTAGCGGAGTCTGTAACCTGAAGCGTATGTAACCTGAAGCATATGTAACCCGAGGTACCACCGTACATGCATAGCAATGGGGTCACTGAGTTTACTCTTGAGTCCCAACCAACATATTTCCTTTAACAGCCTCTCCTTGCCTTCCTTCATTATCCCCTCTAGCTTCAATGTTCAGACAGTGAGTGCCAATGCTAATTTACGCAAAATGGCACCAAAGAGACACACAAACATGGAGGACTCAGGTGGCTTGGGAGACCCGAAGATCTGCAAAGTGCCGCCCAAAAAAGTCTTTAAGGAGGATTAAGGAGGGGGTAATCCAAACCAGTCCAATTTGGGGTGCGCTCAGTAGCCACAGCATCCTTAATGACTGACGGATGGAGGTGAGCATGAAAAACCAGGTGGGAGGGGATGGGAGTGGCTGGAAGGTTCCACACAACAAAATTTTGTTGCAGATCCCAACAGGCCATGGCCCTCATCCAGCAGGACACCTCTTGTGCTCTTAGATTGGAACCCAATATATCCCACCCCTCTGTCTCCTAAACACCACACAGATCCTATAGGCTGTGGTTATTTTGACCATCTACTTGACAACACTGATGCATATCAGTATACTGATGCCATCTTCTCCAAGGCACAAGGTGTTTTCAGCAACCTATACTGACGTGGGGACGGTGGCAGGAGGAAAGCCGATTGTGTGAATTGGCAGGCGGCCAAGAAGATTTATGTCAAAAGGATCTAACCACAAGTGAATTGATAAGCCTGCCTGCGGTTGAATTGTCATCCTCTTTATCAAGGTGAGGGGGAAAGCTAATACTGTTCTACTCATCCTCTCCCACTCGCCCCCCATTCATCTTTTAATTTCCAGCTTGGCAACTGTATCTGCTAGATTGAACATAGCCAAAGGAATGGTTTCTCCATCTGAGGCCAGCCTGAAAGTGAGCTATTAAAGGCTTTGCCTGTGTCCATAGCACAGAAGCTCATTGCCCCATTCTCCTTGTGGAAAAAACATGCAAGCGTGAGTGAGCACTGCTGCTCTTTGCTATGCAAATGTTGGTGTTAATTGCACCAAAATGAGAAGCATATTACTTAAATCAGGGCACTCTCCTGAAGGGTATTGGTGTGTGTGTGTGTGTGTGTGTGTGTGTGTGTGTGTGATATTTTGCCAGATGTTGCTTTATGACTGTGGTTTAATACCTAGCCATCTGTTTGCTTCCTTACTCCATCTCAGCTTTTGAATTTTCACTGCATCTTATCCACCTCCTCTTCTTCTTTTTTAAATAATAATAATAATAATAATAATAATAATAATACACAGTCTTTTATCTCTTTTAGGCCTAAAGGATGAAGAGAAAAAGAAAAAGCAAGAACAGGGAAAACTTCCAGGAAGCAGAGAGTACTATTGTATTTTAATATTCTGTTGGAAGCTGCCCAGATTGGCTGGGGAAACCCAGACAGATGGGTGGGGTATAAATAATAAATTATTATTAGGTAAAAGTAAAGGGACCCCTGACCATTAGGTCCTGTCACAGATGACTCTGGGGCTGCAGCGCTCATCTCGCTTTATTGGCCGAGGGAGCTGGTGTACAGCTTCCGAGTCATGTGGCCAGCATGACTAAGCCACTTTTGGAAAACCAGAGCAGCGCACAGAAACGCTGTTTACCTTCCCGCCGGAGCGGTACCTATTTATCTACTTGCACTTTGACGTGCTTTCGAACTGCTAGGTTGGCAGGAGCAGGGACCAGCAACGGGAGCTCACCCCATCGCAGGGATTCAAACCACAGATCTTCTGATCCGCAAGTCCTAGGCTCTGTGGTTTAACTCAGCGCCACCAGTGTCCCTTTAAATTATTATTGTTGTTGTTGTTGTTGTTGTTGTTGTTGTTGTTGTTGTTGTTATATTTGCTGTGAGACAAAAAATGAAAACAGCAAAGAAAGAAAGAAAGAAAGAAAGAAAGAAAGAAAGAAAGAAAGAAAGAAAGAAAGAATTCATTTTCTCCCCCACCCCCTCTCTTTCCCACCCAGAGATGTAGGAGAATTCTGAGAAAGAGAAATGGGAGCAGAAATTTCCATTGCCTGGTTATTTGTCCCATGTCCTGAACAGAAATCAACCACCCCTGCAGAACCCCACCCTGAGTCATGTTTTCTTGGTCACACTAACCTGTGGCAGAATGTTAGAGTAGAAGAGCAGAATGTTTGGGAACTGGCATTTGGAGTAATGGGACCATCAGTGACATAGTACTTGGAACCAATTTCTGCTCTTCACTTGATTCCATTTAGGAATTCCTTGTTCGCAGGATGCAGCAGGGAGGGCAAGGGAGAGCAGTTGGCCAAGGTCACCCAGGGCATCTACCTTCCAGGCAAGACCTGAAGTAGATCTCTTGGGCCCAACACCCTGTTTCCCTCTATCAATCCCCCTCTGCTTCCTTGCCAGCATTAGAGCTGTCGGAACAAGAGCATCTGCTTCAGCTTAGTGTTAATTCACTTAGTTTGCTTGTTTAACTAAGTTGAACTGCTCCTTTGATTAGTTCCATTTTAAGCAAAGTTTAATCAAACATCTGAAAGTAAACAAAATCAAATTGAACTAATTGAAGTAAATGGGAGTCAAATTATGGCCTCGTTAAGCAAGTTAAAGCAAAAGTACGCAAAGCTGGGTTTTCCGCAAATGTCGAGTCGCGGCGCAGATTTAAAATTTGGGAACTAAAGAAACCAAAGCTAGAAGCCAAAGCTCAAAGAGAGATGGGTGCATTCATCCCAACCTCTGGCTGGCATATAGCACATAGCTGGAAATATCAGCCAAACTGAACATGGAAGCTTTGGGAAAGAATGGGTTGCTTCTAACTCATTTTTGCTCTGAGTAGACCCACTGAAATCAATGGACCTAAGTAATGTCTATTGTTTCAATGAATCTAACACTGGAAACAATTGTTTGAATGTAGGGTGATCATATGTACTATTTTACAGAGGACCATCCTCTGTTTGAAAGGATGCCAGAAGACTACCCTTTATATGAAAGCATCATATTTAATGAACGCATCATATTTGTCTAGTCCAAAACCAGCTTAAAATAAAGAAACCTTCTCCTGCAATTGCCCATCAACAGTTAACACCGGACTGAACAGGCATGGAGGTGACTTGACCACAGTCTTCACCAATACAGTGAAATATATAGTATTACAGTAATTATTTCTAAATGGGTCTAAATCAGGCACCCCCAAACTCGGCCCTCCAGATGTGTTGGGACTACAGCTCCCATCATCCCTAGCTAACAGGACCAGTGGTCAGGGATGAAGGGAATTGTAGTCCCAAAACATCTGGCGGGCCGAGTTTGGAGATGCCTGGTCTAAATGGTCTATGACCCTCCAGGTGCTGCTGGACTCCAACTCCCATCAACCCCAGCAATCATCATCAAGGTTGATGGGAGTTGGAGTCTACCAATTTCTAGAGGGTCACAGGTTCCTCATCCTTGCAAATCCTCTTTGGTCTTCTTTGTTTTGGTGATTCACAGCCAGCCACATTGCAACAGGCATCTTCAGGAGAAGAAAAGGCTAAGGAGTAAACCCTATACAAATCTGGAGTGGAGTCCCAAATACAGTTGAGTGATGCCTTGTATGCCTCCTTCCAGCAACTCCTGCAGCTGAGCTGGTGCCAAATGTATTGCTCTGTTTCCTTTGGACCACATCAGCAAGGTTCCCCAGCAGTTTGACTTCATCCCTGGAGGTGAACTCCACTGTGTCTCGAGATGGACGGATGCCAACATCCGCTGGGGGAAGTGAGAGAGATTTGTTAAAATGTTGCAAGTTTTTGTCATGCCTCTGATGCACATTGATCTGTTTCCATGCACATGGAAATTAAGGATGGTGCGTTGAATCTGTGGCCCTCCAAAAGGAAGGCAACACGCAGCCCCCAGTCTCTGATTTTGCACTGTTCACCTGCGGAGAGATGCTCTGAACGATAGCCTATCATACGGCAACTATTATTTAGTAAATCACTTTAACCAAAAGACCCAGCACCCTTTTTCATTTTGAATAACTGAACGATAAGGTTTTTGTAGAGTGGGTGAATGCAGCAGACACCAGCTCTAAGGGTTCTGCAACAATTGCTCTATTCAGTTATACAGCATTTGTGAATACGGAGAGCGCGTCATTCAAAGATTGCAAGCTCTGACACCAATCTGCGTGCGTTCGAACTCCTGAATGGAGGGAACGGAGTTCATTGCCTCTGCCTGTCGTTGGCCTCCTGCTTTAAACCCACCAGTTCCAATGGAAACCAGTCACCGCCCATTCCTACCTGTAGGCAGAGCGGAGGCTGAGCTACGCATTCTCCTGTGATAAGTTTTGGCTTGCAAATCAAAGGCAATGATTAGGGTTGGGTGAATCTGTCGATTTTAATTTATATCCATTTCTTACTTTTCCAGCCTTACCTTAAGTCTGCCCAATTCTGCATCAGTTTTGTGGGGTGAGAGTTTTTGATTCGTTTTTTAAGGTGAAAATTCATTTGCATTACTCTATGCATTTCTCCATGGGACGCGGGTGGCGCAGTGGGTTAAACCACAGAGCCTAGGACTTGCCAGTCAGAAGGTCGGTGGTTCGAATCCCCACGATGGGGTGAGCTCCTGTTGCTCGGTCGCTGCTCCTGCCAACCTAGCAGTTTGAAAGCACATCAAAGTGCAAGTAGATAAAAAGGTACCGCTCCGGCAGGAAAGTAAACAGCGTTCCCATGCACTGCTCTGGTTCGCCAGAAGCAGCTTAGTCATGCTAGCCACATGACCTGGAAGCTGTACGCCAGCTCCCTCAGCCAATAAAGCGAGATGAGCTCCGCAACCCCAGAGTCGGCCACGACTGGACCTAATGGTCACCCCCTTTACCTTTACCTTTTATGCATTTCTCCTAATATATTGAAAGCAATCTCCCCTGATATCATGCATTTGGGTAAATTTTCACCCCTGCGTATATATACTTTATTTTGGGGTACACTTTCCTCTGGTGTGCATAAAGATTTGTATTGCGAAATTCGGAGAAGTGTGGATTTCAAGGGGTTGTTTTGGTTCAAGCATCGGTTTAGGAAGTGCAAGTCAGGTATTAGGCATTAAAATGTCAACAGGAAAAAAATGATCTCCCCTCCCTTGTGAGGAGTGGATTGGACACCTTCCCCTGTACCCAAAGGCACGAGGCTAGCTTAGGAGGTACAGAGTGGGTTAGTTTAAGGGGGTTAAGGGGAAATGATGGTGGAACACAGAAAGTTGCCTTATGTGCCAATGGTCACTCTTACCTTAGTATTGTCTACACCAGCTGGCAGTGGCTTTCCATGATTTCTGGCAGGGGTTTCTCTCAAATCTACTTGGAGATGCTGGGGTTGAATTAGGGACCTTCTACATGCAAAGCAGATGCTCTACTGAGCCATGGCCCTTCCCAAAGGAGAAGCTGGCTTCTACAGAGTCAACCTGTTGTTCCATCTAGCTCAGTATTGCCTCCACTGGCTGGCAGAAGCACTCTTGGATTTCAGGCAGGGGACTCCCCCACCCCTACCTGGAGATTTCAGAGCTAGAACCTCGTACCTTCTACATGCACTTTCTACCACCTAGTGGCTCATATTGCCATCGCTTGATGCAGCTGCCTCACTCTGTTTTGTGGGTGAGCTGCTCCTGAGCAAACCCCACTGCATAGGCAGTGGATGAGCATTTCCAGGCTGCAAAGTGTGTAGGATTCCTAGTTAGGAGAAATAAATTAACTTTCCATCGATTAGGAACCGAAGGCCTGTCAAGGAATCTGCCCCAGCCGCCCCACGGAACGGACACTCAAATTCAATAGCAACAGCTCTCTGCAACCTTTTAAGTGCTGACAACAGCTTTTAACCCTGGCTCACCTATTCATTCCGTGTGTTAATTAAGGGCTCCGCAGCCAGGGAGGAGAGAGAAGTCAATTAATTAATTGCATCCACACTCACTGAAAGGCACACAGCAGAAATCGAAAGGAACTGGTACCATAAGAGGTGTGGTGGTGGAGTCTCGTCTAGATGACTTTCAGAGATATCACTATCAGGGCTATCTTTCACAGCACCCAAATCTTCCGAGGCAACTGGCCTCCTTTCACCAAATGCTGGGGGGGGGGAGCAAAAGAGGGTGGTTCTCTCTCAATCTGCTTCAGAGCTACAGGCCAGAATCTTAGAGCAGGAAGGGAGCTTGAATGGCTGCCCAATGTCTGCATTAATACCTTGTGCTAGGTGGACCAATGAGCTAGGTGGACCTTGAGCTAAGTGGACTAATGGTCCAATCTGATATAAGGCAGTTTCCTAAATCCCTCTCTGCTGCTCATGGTAGAGTAGCCTATAGTGCAATTGTTGTTGTTTAGTCGTTTAGTCGTGTCCAACTCTTTGTGACCCCATGGACCATTGCACGCCAGGCACTCCTGTCTTCCACTGCCTCCCAAACTCATGCTGGTTGCTTCGAGAAAACTATCCAGTCATCTCGTCCTCTGTCGTCCCCTTCTCCTTGTGCCCTCCATCTTTTCCAACATCAGGGTCTTTTCCAGGGAGTCTTCTCTTCTCATGAGGTGGCCAAAGTATTGGAGCCTCAGCTTCAGGATCTGTCCTTCCAGTGAGCACTCACAGCTGATTTCCTTAAGAATGGATAGGTTTGATCTTTTTGCAGTCCATGGGACTCTCAAGAGTCTTCTCCTGCACCATAATTCAAAAGCATCAATTCTTCGGCGATCAGCCTTCTTTATGGTCCAGCTCTCACTTCCATACATCACTATTGGGAAAACCATAGTTTTAACTATACGGAATCTTTGTTGGCAAGGTGATGTCTCTGCTTTTTAAGATGCTGTCTATACACGAGCCCAAAGTCCTATAACACCTGTGAACAGTCAAGGAAGCAGTCTGTAAAGGCATTACAGAGAATGGAGCCATCCTTTTGCTGGTTTATGTTAATTTTTTGTCCTCCCCCCTTTTTTCCCCCTCCTTTGGTGGTTTCACTTTATTTATTTATTTATTTTCTCCTGGAAGCTTAAGTAACCTGCTGAAGTGCATTAAAACGCTCTTGCCAAGCCCTCGTTTATTGTAAATATAACAGCAAATCCATTGTAAACAGCAGCAAGAGGCTTGTGGGAACACATTCATCAAAATAAACGGCTCTTGGAAAGGAGGGAGAGAGAGAGAAAAGTCCTCTGCTCTGCTTGTTTAACTAGCATTGCAGCTTCTCACCACGTAGCCGATTTCCAAATACACAATTTATTGCCATGCCCAGATTTGCTTAGGAGCTAGGATGACACTCCTCTGGGGCTACTTTGAACATCCAGTTAATCAAAGCACAATGCCAACCCCGATCATATTTACAATCTGGCAGGCAATTAGTCGATAATAAATAAATAAAAGCAGGGATCAGCGGGGTGAAGACAAATGGCATTGTTGTGCCTGTATCAATGGGCTTATAGATTCCAAAAAGATGTGTCAGTAAGCGCTACAGAGAATAAATATTTATCAATGGGAAGTGTCATTCATATAATATGATAAAGTATCTTTAGCCATGGCAGAAAGAAAAAATTAAAAAAACAAACCAACCCAACAGCACACTAGATTAACCACCTAATCATTCCCAGAGCTGGGTGGAGTTTGGAGGCAATTTTGTTAGCCCTGCCAAGCGACCGCAGGAACTTAAGGTGAAATAGGTCTCTGCATTTGGTACAGGAAATCGATAATAAAATGTTTCAGCAGCCCAAAATAAAGGCATGTGTTGTAATCTGGATCCACTCAAAACCAACAGGATTTTTTGTCGTAAGCTTCAGTGGGTGCAAAGTCACACCCCAGGATCTCTGTGGACCCATGGGCATTGTGACAACAGAATGTGGGACAAGATGGGCTAGGAGTCCTAGGATTGGTAGTGGGATGGTGGTGAATGGTAAGAGGGAGAAGATGGGGAGATATCAGAAGCTGAAGAGGTAACAGGGCTTAGTGAGCAGGGAGAGTCTGTGACAGAAGTCCAGAAGCAGAGGCATAAGCTAAATCAGGAGAGGATGGGGGCCAATAGGCAGAGATGAGTCTAGCTGGTGAAGAGACAGAGGTGTCTCCCTCTTCTGCTGCAACAAGCTCCCCTCCCCCGATCTCCCTAAACTAAGGAAAGCATGAAAAGGACAGAGGAGACATTAGTTTCACACAGGAGCAGTCTCAAATTGCTTGGGGAAAACCCTGGAGAAAAAGGAACTTGGGCACCTATGAGGAGGTAGGGACCTTCAGTCTCAGCAACTACTTCTTGGGGGTGAGACCTACCTACTGGAGATGTGTTACTGGGCTCATTTGGCCTGACACTCCTGTGCAGATCCTGTTTTTGCTAATAAAGGGTCAACGCCAACTTTCACAGTGTGATTTACTGCTGTCTTGCTCCTGTCGGGACCTCTTGATGAGATAGCATCTGCTGGATGCAATGTGCAGTGATCCATTGGTTATATAAGGAATGGGTGATCTTTTAGATAAGGTAAAGGTAAAGGGACCCCTGACCATTAGGTCCAGTCATGGTCGACTCTGGGGTTGCGGCACTCATCTCGCTTTATTGGCCGAGGGAGCCGGCGTACAGCTCATGTGGTCATGTGGCCAGCAGGACTAAGCTGCTTCTGGTGAACCAGAGCAGTACACGGAAATGCCATTTACCTTCCCGCTGGAGCGGTACCTATTTATCTACTTGCACTTTGATGTGCTTTCGAACTGCTAGGTTGGCAGGAGCAGGGACCGAGCAATGGGAGCTCACCCCGTCGCGGGGATTCGGACCGCCAACCTTCTGATCAGCAAGTCCTAGGCTCTGTGGTTTAACCCACAGCGCCACCCACATCCTGGTCCTAATCTGTATAGGACTTTGCACATCTGTGCTAGCAACTTAAAGCTTAACCTAGAAGCTACCTGGGAGCCAGTGCAATTCTTTCAGAAGCTGCAAAACATGGTGGCAATAATGTGAGCAGGGTTTTTATTATTATTAACATTTGTATTCCACCTTTCCTGCAAGCTCAAGGTAGCATACATGGCTCTCCTCCTCCCTATGTCATCCTCACAACAACCCTATGAGGTAGTTTAGGCTGAGAGTGAGTGACTAACACAGAATCACGGAGTGGGGTCCATGGCTGAGCAGGGATCTGAACCCTAGTCTCTCGGGTCCTAGTCTAACAGCCCAGGCACTGCACCACGCAAACACTCTGCGGTTGAATATTTTGCACTAGCTGAAGCATTCAGTCTTTAAATGCAAAGCAGATGCTCTACCACCGAACATCTTATAAGAACTCCAAAGCCCACGGTTACACCACGGGGTGGGGGGAGACCCTGGCACTAGCTGAAGGAGGCAGGCAGATGTTCTCATGTTTACAGCAGCAGGCAGACACAGCTCCTCATTGGACGGGAGCTTTCCTTCCCTTGGGGCCTGTGAGTGGGAAGATAGACAAGGAGTCTCCAAAAAGGGATCCTTCCTATGCTTGCACATCGCTACCCTGCTAGTGAGACCTGATGAAAATTTAAATGCTCCCTTGGTGTAGAAACCCGCCACTGTCCTCCCACTTGTTGTTACATGGGCGTTTGGCAACATCCTATGCATCTGCATGCAAATGTGTCGAAGTACCTGGGAGCAGACACTCCCAGCTGCCTTTCAAATTAAACCTCTGCAGGAAAGGTTGTGCCAATTCTTTGCAGTAGCTACGCAGCCAAGGCATTTGAAAAGAGAGAGAGAGAGAGAGCGCATATCTGAGCAGCAAACAGGAAGTCCTCAAATTTCGGTTTCCAGCACTTATTCCCATCACTGGGGCCATCAAGGCAGGACTTTTGGGCACAAGTCCAATGGATTGTGCAACATTGTGCCTTGCATGCAGATGGTCCCTGGTTCAGCCCAGGTAGCGCCAGGTGAGATTCCCTGTCTGAAACCTTGGAGAGCTGCTGCCAGTCAGTGTAGACAATACTGAGCCAGGTGGACCATTGATCTCGCTATTTGTTTTAATCTTTATTTGCACGACATTGCTGCATGCCTGGCGACTGCATCTATAAATATATAGATGGTGAACTAATAATACACATTGCCATCCTTTTTTTTTTTTAAAGCACTCTTTCCTGGCAAATCATTAAAACATTTGAAAGCATTCCTGTTTACCCAGACATTTGGTAGAATGTTTTTAACTGCAACGGTTTTAGTTGTTATTGCTTTTAAAATATTTTAATCAGCTTCAGAACGTTCTTGCTTTGTTTCTAAATTGGATGCCTGTTTGCCACCCTGGGCTCCTTGGGTAGGAAGTGTGAGATTTAAATAAAATAAACAAATAAATAATAAGCCTAGGATCTAAATTGCCTAAATGGCAACACCGATTTCCCCCTTCCACAGACCTGGAGCTGTATCTTGATAACTGGCTGGGCATTGCAAGTGCCGACACCTGCAGGCTTCATCCTGGCTCATCTGGAAAGTTAACCAGGGTCAGGATTGGCTGGTATCTATACCACAGACCACCCAAAAAGTGCAAGTGTTGCTGGTGGCAATTGCAAGTGATCACAGCAAACCAAGCAATGCAAGAATTACAATAGCAACTAGGGATGGAGAGAAAAATCTGGTTCATTTAAAGGTGAACAGACCTGCCGTATTTTTCACTCTATAGGACGCACTTTTTCCCCTCCAAAAACGAAGGGGAAATGTATGTGCGTCCTATGGAGCGAATGCAGGCTTCGGGTAGCTATCTGCACGCCTTGTGGATAGCAGCCTGCAGTCCGAAGCCCAGGGAGGGCAGCGCTGCGCTCCCCGGGCTTCGGGCAGCTATCCGCAGCACTTGCCGCCACTCCCGGACCTATTCTGGGGGCTGGGGTTGGGGGAAGCTCAGGCTTCCCCTGCCCCAGCCCCACGGCTAAAAGCAAAGCCGCGCGCAGCCTCTCCCGGCTGGAGAGGTTGTGCGTGGCTAAAGAGGAAGCCCCCCGCCCCAAAAAAAAAAAACCAATGAGGTGCGCCCTATGGTCCGGTGCACCCTATAGAGCGAAAAATACAGTAATTCACACTTTCTGAAACAAAAGCCGTCCTTCAATATTTGCACTTCTCCAGCCACATGCAGTTCTCTTGCCAAGGAACTTATACAAAAACGTATATGCTAGTGTGCGTTGAAATGCAGATATATAAAACTGAAGGGAAAATCACTTTGCAGAAACGTGTGTATTAAGCATAAATGCATACAAAAATGTGTAAATTCAGAGAAATTCATGCTAAGCAAACAGGAATGTCCTGTACTCTGTTAACTCGGAAGTTCAAACAGCAGTGGCACAAGACTGGCACCAATGCAGGTGAATTAAAAAAAAAGAAATGCACCAGTTTGAACATGCCCTTCAAAGTACATACGGAGGAGATTTTTAAAAAGCAGAAGAGATAACCTCTGCTGAGGGTGGCAGACAGAAGGCACATCAGCAAACAACTCCAGAGCACTCTGAAGCAGCCAGCCAGACACCTGCCTATCTAGTGTAAATATCAACGGCATATTGTGATGCATAACCCAGCTGTAAAAAGTCCCCATGTGGTCTGGGAAATCCTGACAAGGTGCAGGTAGAAGTCTCCTTTTGTGAAGTGGCTTTAAAAAACCACAACGAAATCAGAGTGTGCCAAGTATTCCCTGGCTTTAGATGCTAGAAATCTAGGCAGGAAAAACAGATGTCTAACTCCCCCACAAAAAAGTAAGATTTTGCAAGTATTCA
The DNA here is from genome assembly GCF_965153285.1 of Podarcis tiliguerta. NCBI lineage: Eukaryota > Metazoa > Chordata > Lepidosauria > Squamata > Lacertidae > Podarcis > Podarcis tiliguerta. Next base: position 33,408,798 of record NC_139549.1, on the reverse strand, counting down.
CTCCTTTGAAAATCCCACTAAGCATCATTTTTACTCTGGTTCTTGCAGCCGCAGTGAGCGCTACTCCCTCGCCGCCTGCCCCGCCCCCCCAAGCTGTTGCTGCTGCTTCCTTCTTGGATTAGTAACATAAGCCGATCCCACCCAATCGAGGATCACAGAGTGAATGGGGTAACCGTACGATGCTACATATTAGGGATGGAGGAGAGATTTCGTTTAGTTCACCTTTTAAAGAAAATGCGCCCAAAGCTCACTTCTTGGAACAGTACACAGCTATCCTTTCGATAGTCACACTTCTCCAAATTTTGTGATACAGTTTCCCAACCCAAAAAGCCACAATTCCTGCTCACCCCCTCCCAACAGGTGGGCGGAGTTTGTGACCCCGTGCGGGGCTTACCTGGCCGGGTGCCACCCACCTGGTAACCGGGTGTCTTTGGCCCGCCCCTGCCTGGCTGGCCAATGGGCTGCCGGCGGGGTTGTGGCCTGGGACAGGTGCAGGGGTTGATCCTTTGGCCAATGCTCGTTCTTCACCCACCGGACACCCACTAAATAATGAATTCGGCTTTCTTGTCACCTTTTCCTTCTTTTGCAGCCTAACCTTTGCGTTCCAGGTTAGCAGGCACTGCTATGGTCCTAAGATGGTTGCTGTATTCAGAACCGGGAAGGAATTTTCCCTGCATTGGCAGGTTTTGCCTTTCCCGTAGCAATTCATCACAACTTTGGCGGTTTTTTGGGCTTTGTTAGGTATCCTTTAGTCTATCTTTTGAGTTTGGGGAGGAGCATCTCCTTCACTCCAATGTGGCGGCATTCACACGGCCCATTAAAGGGTGATTGCAGGAGTCACTGGCCCTAGAGCGGCGGCAAGTAGGTCAAACGCCCAACTTAGGTGTAGTGCGTGGGCACGCTGTGTAAGTTCACGCTTTGCCGTTCCCTCACATGGCACCTGTCTGACCTGCACATCCTCAGGGGGGGCCACTAGGTGGCGCGTTGGAAGATGGCCGACAATAACATCTCTCTGACCCATACGAGGTATTAAAGGGCTGCTATGGGAAGTTGGCAGCCTTCCTGGCCCCCCCAAGGGTATGGGGGGGACTGCCCTGCCAGCGGTGTTCACAATGCACCCCCTGATCCGAGAGACGGGGGTGTGGAACACTTGGCACAGCCCTCGATGGAATCAGATCTTCCCGACGCCGATTCCAATTAGCGCGTGCTGGTTGCTTCAGCTTGGAATTATAATTGGAATTAATTGGAAATAACGGATCGGAAAGAAGGCTGAAGCACATATATCAAGTGAAGCTCGACGATAAAGACTGCTGATTAATGCATCTCTGTGATCGGGAGTGACGGATGGATAAGTAAATCTTTTGATGAATTACCACCATGAGAATGTAAGGCTGGAACGAAGGGGGGGGGTGGAGGAAAAAACTCTCTCTATTTCCTTTGTATGATATGACTATAATAATCCTCCACCCTAGAAAGAAATAAGATTGTCGCATTTTAATAACCATAAACAGAACTTTAAAACTGTGGGGGGGAAATGATTACAATACGAGAAGATCGAATGGCGAGAAGGAGGAAAATTCCTATGACGCAGTTAAAAAAATATGGCGTCTCGCCAAGACAGGCTGGCAGGAGAACAGAAGGAAGAGGGGGAGGAGATTCAGGACTACTTGAAAGAGAAGGAAGGTTGGAATGCAAGTTTGACCTGACAGAGCCCCCTGATTTTGTCTGATTTATTGGGCTAGCCTGAGGAAAAATAATGGACCGACCGAAGATTAACTTTGTTTATGGAAGTATTTAACAGAGGTCGTTCCTGAATAATATGAGCTTGGAAGAGCACAAAACCCACACAGAGACGCCAAATCTTCAATCTGTTTGTGAAAATCATCAGAGATCGCAAAGAAAGGAATAAATGATAACAACAAGAAGAGAAAGAAAGTAATAAAGATCTATCCGAATCGAACTGGATGGAACTGTTTAATAAAAGCAGCAAATAAGTGATATCTGGAGTCATCTGGAATTTTGGACTCGTGCGGAGCTTGATGTATGGGTACCCCCCAAAATTTTAAAATTTGGCTGTATAATCTGGAACTAATGTGATTTGAACAATGTGATGTGATTGGCCTGTTAATAAAAATTATTTCAAAAAAAAAAAAAAAAGACCTGCACATCCTCAGCCCCGGTGGGTTGAGAGGAATATCTTCCAAGGCCAAGGCCAAGTTTCCTACATCTGAGATTCAATAAAGTTGTGGCCTAATTTGAACCCATACCTTGGTGTCTAGTCTCTTTCTTGGGGTGGGGGGAGGCTCCAAGGACAGGGTTTAGTGCTTGGGCTCGCAAATTGTGTATTAGAGGAAAGTGTGCACAAAAATGTCCATATTAGCGAAGACACCTTCATCTGCCCCAGCTGCAAGAAAACATGTCTCTCCTGTATCAGTCTCTACAGCCACAGCAGGCGCTGCAACCTTCCAACTGTTTGACTTTAACCCCCACCCCAAGGCACACTCCTCCTTTGTCTCCCAAGACAGGTGGATGTGTCACCCAGGAGAATGCAGCTGCAGAGATAAGGAAAGGAGAGTCATTCCGTTGTCTGGAGAGGTAATTTCCTGATTCACGTGGAGAAGCCGTTTTCAATGAAGCCCAGCAACAGAAGCGCACAGCTGTGTTGAGGAAGCACCGGGTACTGAAATTTTGCACCTCCTAACAATTTTGTGCCCGGGGCAACCGCTCCTATGCCCCCCCCCCCATGCTACGCCACTGCATGGTGCACACTGTCCTGCCACCAGCTCCTTGCTGCTGCTACTTGCCTGCCCCCCCCCCCAGCACACACATCAGCTGCCTCTCTGCCTGGTGGTGGAGCTTGCCCTAGGCAGCACTGAGAAAACACAATGTAGCTTAAATTCAGAGGACTCTAAGTAGCCCGGCTCAAGCCTGAGTGCAACTAGACAGAAACACACACACAGAGAGAGAGAGAGAGAGAGAGAGAGAGAGAGAGAGAATCATACACAGTTGAAAAGCAAATGCTCTTATTGAGAAAGGTTATTAGGGTGTTCGGGAAACAGCTGCAGGCCCAGATGTAGAAATGATTGCTCAGTTAAAGATTTCTCAGCAGAAGATGGCTGTTGAATAAACCAGTGCGGAGCTTCAGAAGGGCATTTGAAGGAGCTGGATTCCTTAAGGCAGAACACTGCACAGCCAACGTTTCATTTCTAGTAGCGAAACAAAATTGCAAACAGCTGGTGGAAGATTTTTTAACATTTCTTTCAGATGGGATGATATTGCTTTTTATTTTTTAACAAACAAACAAAAACCAGGCAGTCATACAAAAGGCATTCTTTTTTCTCCCCCACCCCTATAAATAGCTAGCACTGATAAACTCACATCCATTATGTGAAAACAACAGTGATCTAGATGCCGTAGTTCTTATTCATGTCTTTAAATTGTACTCTCTCCATGTTCCACAGTATGCTCTAGGGCAGCAGTTCTCAACCTGTGGGTCCCCAGATGTTGTTGGACTACAACTCCCATCATCCCTGAGCCCTGGCCTTGCTAGCTAGGGGTGATGGGAGTTGTAGTTCAACATCTGGGGACCCACAGGTTGAGAAAGGCTGCTCTAGGGCTTAGGAACCTGTTGCCCACCAAATGTTGTTGGATTCCAACTCGCAACAGCCCCAGCCAGCATGGTCAATGGTCAGGGGGTGTCAGGAGTTGCAGTCCAACAATATACCGTATTTCACCGCGTAATGGTCACATTTTTAATGCTGATTTTTCTTTTCAGAAAGCTGAGGCGCAACCATTATGCAAGGAAGCAATTTTTATTAATGAACATAGTTATGTTTATGTTGCTCATGGCAGCTTTGCCCACCCACCCGCTCCCCTTGCACCTTCAGCTGGTACAGAGAATGCGCACTGCGAATGCCCTGAGTCTATTGTGTGGTGAATGTCTTGGGACTGATATTAGGGACCCAAAAAGGGGGGGGAGCGACTATTATGCTAGTATCGAGGGCCGCAAGTTGTGTGCCCCTGATCTAAATCCATGCAGCTCTCTGGGATTTCAGGCAGGGGTTTCTCCCAGCCCCAAATACAGATGCCAGGGATAGATCAAGGCATGCCTGCCCTCCCTAGCAGCTTGCAGAGGCTTCTCCGTTGATTTTACAGCGGGGATGGGACATAGCTCACTGGTAGGACACCTGCTTTGCATGCAGAAAGTCCCAGGTTCAATCCCTGGCATCTCTGAAATCCTGGAGTGATGCCTACAATTGATGTAAACAGTACTGTGCTCGATGGACCAGTAGTCTGTCTCTGTATAAAGCAGTTCCTATGTTCCTTTGGCAAACAGGGATAGGGTCAATGTCTACTCCAGGCTGAGGAGGATCCCAAGTCAAGACACTCTCCATGTCTTTCCTTCCTTCAGTGAGTACTCATTGCAACAGGTCCAGGGGGTTCTTGTAAGAGGACCTTTGTTTAGGGGTGGTGTGGCTCCTCAGCAGATGCCTGACATGTCAACTCCTGACCCTGGTCCTGGATGTGGTGGTCTAAGGATCTGGATCCAAATAAATGCTTTCCATTTATTCCATTTCCATGGGAGAGTATACTTTCAGGAAAGGCCTTCCTAGACATTTCCACATAATTTAAAACAACAACAAGAACAAAACGATCACAACTGCATTCTCCATTCATGGGTATTCCCTTCCACAGAAGGGAAGCTTCATCGTCCGATTAATTATTCATTGCAAATTAGGCACTCGGCTGTAGCAGTTTAAAAAAAATTTGCAACAGACATTTGTTTTACCGACTCGTAGCCTGGATGCAAAATCATTCGACACAGTGGTTGTATTTGGATGCATAAACACTTGGTAAAGAGGAGCGAAAGTGGAACTCTGTTGGCATCTTGCAGACCAGCGAGGGGGGGGAAAATCAATGAGTTGGTCTTTAAAAGCACCATTTGCAACCCACTCCAATTATAACAACCTACATTCTTCATATCACAAAGATGTAAACCAATGGAGTGTTTATACTATTGTTATAATATGTTCTTCTATAACAACTCCCTTTGGAATCCTCTGCTTCATTTCTGCAGAATATCTATTTGTTTTCAAATGGGGGTCATAAAGACCCCCTGCAAGTTGCTCCACCCACTTTTGCTTCTGGACTTGCCCATCACTGGGGTTGTGGTCCTTGGAAGGTTGCTCAGAAAGGAATGTGGCCCTCGGGGTGGAAAAAGTTCCCCATCCCTGCCTCATAAGAGCAAGTTGCTCAGTTGGAGCTCTCCGTGGTGCTGTAGCCTCTTACCTGCCTTTGCTCTGTGGGTTCCTCCATGGAACCTCAATAAGATTTTTTAAAAAAACACAACACCTTGTATTAAAATCATTCTTTAAAAAACAGCCTGGTGCACAATGAACTGGGTAACTTTTTAAATCTGTCAAATGGTGGTTTAATTGACAAGTGCAACCCAGGAGTAGACAATGCGGTGCTCCGCAGATGTTGCCAGACCTGGACTCCCATCTCCCCCCAATGTTCAGCTAAAGAATCCCCAACAGATGACCGACCAACCAACCTTTGTTTAAAAACTTCCAAAGAAGAAGAGTACACCAACCGTCCAAGGTAGTCTGTTCCACTATCAAGCAGCTCTTTCCCCCAGAAAGTTTCTCCTAACATTTCGTCGGAATCTCCTTTGTTGTGGTTTGAATCCATTGGTTCGAGTCCTACCCTCTGGAGCAGCAGAAAACAAGTTTGCTCCATCTTCCATGAAACAGCCCTTAAGAACTCTTGTTAGAAAGGCGAGGATTTACTGCAATGTATTGTTGTGCTTCTTGCCTGTATTTCCTAGAATGCTTGAAAGGAAGGGAGCCTTCGCTTCACCAGCAGCAATTGCATGCTGGAAGCCAAGCGAGACTGCCTTTTTAGAGGGACACTTCAGGCAGAAATGGAAACATATCATATGCTCTGATTGGACATGGTTTGCAGCTGTAATGCAGAAGTAGAGAGAAGCAAATATACCATTTCCTATCTCTCCCACCATTCGCTCCCACCTCAAGCCCCCCGCCCTGGGCAAACACACAGGGTTTTCTTGATCTTATCTTTACCTTTCACAAAGCCTTTAAAAGCCATCTGTAGGGATTTGTAAAGGCTGTTTCTTGTTTCAAATAAACTGCAAAAGTGATCTGTATGGAACAGATGGAAACAAATAAAAAAAGCTTATCAGGATGCCAGGCAGGGGAGGGTGTGTGTGTGGAGGTAACACTTTCTACATTTGGAAAATATCAGATATGAGTTAGCAGAAATGTTGCCTATGAGATGCACCAAGTTGGCGCTTGGCCAGCAATTTCCTCTCCTTCATAATAAGCCAGAGTGCTCCGCAGCCACTTGAGATGGATAAACCCATCAATTTTGGTTTCTCTCTTTCTCATTTCTGCACTCTTCATTTTTCTGCATCACTCGCCATTTCTTTTTAACATCCTCATTAAAACACATCTGCATTCCAGTGCAAACTTTCTCCCAATATATACATTTTTGCAAAGCACTTGCCCATAATGCAGTGGTACCTCGGGTTACAGACGCTTCAGGTTACAGACTCTGCTAACCCGGAAGTAGTACCTTGGGTTAAGAACATTGCTTCAGGATGAGAACAGAAATCACGCAGTGGTGGAGCGACAGCAGCGGGAGGCCCCATTAGCTAAAGTGGTACCTCAGGTTAAGAACAGTTTCAGGTTAAGAACGGACCTCCGGAACGAATTAAGTTCTTAACCAGAGGTACCACTGTATACTGCACGTTGCATATTATTTTTCACTAATATCTGTATTTTTATGGTGGCTTCACCGTACTGTAAGCATTTTTGCACACACTGTTTGCTTGGAGGACTGCATCTTATTATTGGGAGAAGTGCACATTTCCAAATATAACTTTTTTTAAAAAAATTGCAAATAGTTTCAGAGAGTGCAAATTAGGTAGGTCGTGATTATTGGAAGAGTGTGCCCTAATGTATCCAAAGTGTGCAGTATAAGGTTTGTAAATCTGGATACAGAGCAGACTTTACCTGTTGCAATCAGACTCAGAGAGATGCTTGTAGAGTGAGTGAAATAACAAATTCATTTATTGTATGAAGCACATAACTTGGACGGAAAAGTTTCCATTTCTAACCTACCTAACTAATCTAGAGAAGAACAAGGTAGCCGTTGCTTGCTCCTTTGTTCTCAGAGGATAGCTCCAGCTTGACCTGTCATCTTGAGAATGAAAGAGAGGAGGAGGAGGTTGTAAAGAGGATATATCAGTCTAAACAACAAAGAGATAGAGAGGTCAGCTCAAGAGCTTAAAGGTACATGTATATCCATAACCAAAATAACTTTATTGGCTTTTAAATTAGTTTCCAAAGACCAGAGCTGATGGGAATTGCAGCCTCCAACATCAGGCAGGCAACAGATTCCCCATACACATTGGGAGATGCCTTATACTGTGTCAGACAATTTGGGCTCCAACTAGCTCAGTATAGCCTGCACTGACTGGCAGCACCTCTCTGGGGGTTTCAAGCAGGGGAGATGTCCAGGATTGATCCTGGGATGTTTACGCAAAGCAGATGCTCTGCTGCTCAGCTGCAGCCCTTCTCACAGGGCAAAGGTAGTGGTGACCCATTAGCACAAGTTTACTCCCTAAAAATTAAGCTGAGCCATTTACCAGACTACTTTGGATTGCCTTCGAGAAGTTATTAGGGAGCTAATTAAAACAAAGAGACGTCTTTGGTATTCAGAACTCATAGTGCATTTATTCAGCAGCACTCAAGGCAAAAGCTGGAGAAAAGGCCATGGATGATAAAGCACCATTCTTCTTGGGATGGAGGAGGGATGTCCACTCTGCTCCTTGTTACGCAAAGGATTCTCCTCTGATCTAAATATACTGGTAAAGATGAAAAGGGGTTGTTCTCTTTCCTTGCCTTATAATGAATGGGAAAGAGAGGGAGGGGACTTGGGAACTGCTCGTAAACCAAGACAGCGGGGTGGAGGGGAAGTGTCCTGGGAAATGATAATATAAACTATGAAATCAAAAGAAGCATCCCCCACAAAACACAAAATCTCTTAGGATTTACATAACACAAAAGGAAAAGCACACATCCAGCAGAGTTTCAGGGGCTATGTGTTCTGCCTTTTTTTCTTTTGTTTAACTAGCCTGAGGCTGCATAAGCACTTTACATTTAAAGCACACACTCCAAGGATCCTGGGAACTGTAGTTCTCAAAGTGCTGCAAATCCCACTTTTCATGATTCTTTGAAAAGGAATATGTTTTGAATGTGTGTGCAGCCATAGCTTGAGTGTGTTGGGGAGTGTTATATACTGACTGTGCATCCCACCATAAGTCTACTGAATATTTCTAAATTACACCTATACATATTAACTGCATGCAGCTGAATGAAGCGGCAGAGCCAATGTGGTGTAGTGGTTAGAGTGCTGGGATAGGGTAGAAAGACCCAGATTCAAATCCTCTTTCACCCATGAAGCTCACTAGGCTACACAAAACCATCAGTCTAACCTACCACACAGGGTTATTGTGAGGATAAACTGAAGGGGGGTGAGAGTGAAGCATGTATGCCACCTTCAGCTCTTTGGATGAAAGGTTTGTTGTTTAGTCGTGTCCGACTCTTTGTGACCCCATGCACTCCTGTCTTCGACTGCCTCCCAAACTCATGCTGGTAGTTTCGAGAACACTGTCCAACCATCTCGTCCTCTGTCGTCCCCTTCTCCTTGTGCCCTCCATCTTTCCCAACATCAGGGCCTTCTCCAGGGAGTCTTCTATTCTCATGTGGTGGCCAAAGTATTGGAGCTTCAGCTTCAGGATCTGTCCTTCCAGTGAGCACTCAGGGCTGAGTTCCTTAAGAATGGATAGGTTTGATCTTCTTGCAGTCCATGGGGCTCTCAAGAGTCTCCTCCAGCACCATAATTCAAAAGCATCCATTCTTCGGCCATCAGCCTTCTTTATGGTCCAGCTCTCACTTCCATACATCACTATTGAGAAAACCATAGCTTTAACTATACAGACCTTTGTCGACAAGGTGATGTCTCTGCTTTTTTAGATGCTGTCTAGGTTTGCAATCACCTTTCTCCCAAGAAGCAGGCGTCTTTTAATTTCGTGACTGTGTCACCATCTGCAGTGATCATGGAGCCCAAGAAAGTAGATATAAATAAATGTTGGCCATCTCTCTCCTAACTTATTCAGAAATATGCAAGACTCCCCCACTCTTTCCAGTCTCAATTTCTCTTTATCCCCCAGACAAAACTCACCACCACCCAGTAGGCCAAGCAAATTTGGCCCAGAAGTATATCTGCTCTACATGTACATGAAAAATGGGGTTAGTTATGGAAACGAGGGTCGCAGCGTCCAGGTCCATTCATATGAGGAAAGGCGGTCTTTGAGGTATTCCAGCCTTAAGTCATTTAAGGCTTTCTAGGTTAAAACCTGCTCTTTGAATTGGGGCTGGAAACTAATTGGCAGTTGTGCCAGGATTGACATTATACCAGTGGCGTAGAGTGGGTTGTCAGCACCCGGGGCAAGGCAAGTAATTTGCGCCCCCCCCCCCGCTGCACTGTCCCTCCCCCAGATAGTCCCTCGCTCTCTCTCCGCACCGCACCGCACGCCTGGCACCCTGGCACCCTCCCCTCCACAGTGGGCGGCGACCCGGTGGCTCGGATCGGATTCGCACAGCCAGCACTGCAGTGAGAGAGAGCAAGTGAGCCAGGTAGGGGCAGAGAGCTGCGAGTGCAAGCGCCCCCCCCCCCAGATGTTGCGCCCGGTGCAGCCGGCCCCCCCTGCACCCCCCACGCTATGCCACTGCATTATACTCTTGCTGTCTTGTCCCTGTGAGCAACCTGGCCGCTGAATTCTGCACCAGCTGAAGTTTCCAAACCATTTTCAGAGGCAGCCCTACATTTAACATGTTGCAGTAATCTAGAGCAGGCTTCCTCAACCTCGACCCTCCAGATGTTTTTGGTCTACAACTCCCATGATCCCTAGCTAGCAGGACCAGAGGTCAGGGATGATGGGAATTGTAGTCTCAAAACATCTGGTTGAGGAAGCCTGATCTAGAGTTTACCAGAGCATAGATGGCCCTTAGTCTGATCCAGCAGGGTTCTTGGGTTTTTTAAAAATGTTCTTATGGACCTTATTTAAGGTCAGGGCTGTAGCTCAATGATAGAGCAACCGCTTTGCATGCAGAAGGTCCCATGTTGAACCCCCAATGGCATCTTCAGGTGGGCTGGGAAACAAGCCCTCTTTGAAGCCTTGAAGAGCTGCTACCAGTCAGTGTTGACTATGTTGGGCCAGATCAGCCAATGGTCTAGAGAAGCTTCCTATGTCCCCACGTTTTATGGAGCCCCTAGAGCTCCCCCTGGTGCCCCTGAACTCTCCTGCATCTTTGATCTGGGCAAGATAGAAAGGTCACAGATAAACATGTAGCAGCAGGCACATCCTTTACGTCCCAATCTTGTTTCTCCCGGAGGCCATCTCAGCCCCCAGCCCATTACTCCAGAGCAACCACCATCGCCCCAACGGCCTTCTTCTTGCCTCTCTACAGCGCACTGTTATTCTTGCATCCCTCAAGGTCATCCGGGTTTGTTTGCAAAAGGCTCCTGCATCGTAAAGTGGCATTTTAAGTACACACGCGGTCGCCTTGCAATCTCGCCAGCACCCAAGGTCACCGTGTGGAGCCTGTCAAGGGGTGAAGAGGGCAAAGTGCCTGATTCCTCTCTGAAATTGAAAACGCTGCCCTTCCCGTTCACTCCTTGAGGGCTGTCACGAGACATACAATTCAGCTGTTAGCCGAGAGGGAGGAAGAGGAGTGCGTCTCATATATGCACCGGCGGGTGGGTGGGTGTCTGGTGGAGGGAGGGAGGTTGTTTAAATAGCTGTGAAAAGCACGGGGTGTGTGTTTTACGCAGAGATATATTACACTTGATTAGGCGATGCGCTGGAGCGCAAATGGTACAACGGGAGACGGACGTGCTTAACTAGCAGTTCCAGCCTGCTCTCCGGTATCAGGAGGTCAAGGGAAAGATTAACTGTATCTGACTGCCATGTCAAAACGCTCAATTGGAGTGTTTATAAAAATATTAAAAAGCAGCAAACTAGTTGCCATGGACAAGAAGGGTAGATTGATATCCCACGATGCAGCTCTCTCCCCACTGAAAGCAACAACAAATCCGTGGCGATTACCAAGGCCTTGTTTGCAAGATGCTGCAGCCAAAAGGCCAGAGGAAACCCAGCTTCCCTTCGGGATTCTGCAGCAAATGGAACGGAGAGGGAGAAAAGCCATCTCCGCTTTCGGTCTCTAACCTGGACATGGTAGGAAAGAAGCAGGATACCTGTGGCCCTCCAGAGGGCAGGATTCAAATTGCCAATTAGAGTGGTACCTCGGGTTAAGAACTTAATTCGTTCTGGAGGTCCATTCTTAACCTGAAACTGTTCTTAACCAGAAGCACCACTTTAGCTAATGCTCCTGCTGCCTCCGTGCCACTGCTGCACGATTTCTGTTCTCATCCTGAAGCAAAGTTCTTAACCCGAGGTACTATTTCTGGGTTAGTGGAGTCTGTAACCTGAAGCGTATGTAACCTGAGGTACCACTGTACTGGGCCGAAGCCGTTTAGGGTTTTAAAGGTCAGCACCAACACTTTGAATTGTGCTCGGAAACATACTGGGAGCCAATGTAGGTCTTTCAAGACCGGTGTTATGTGGTCTCGGCGGCCGCTCCCAGTCACCAGTCTAGCTGCCGCGTTCTGGATTAGTTGTAGTTTCTGGGTCACCTTCATAGGTATCCCCATGTAGAGCGCATTGCTGGACTACAGCTCCTACCTGCTGCAGTCACCATGGCCAATAGCTAGAGATGATGGGAGTTGTTGTTCAACAAGATACAGAGGACCACATCCCTGCCATAGTGGCCAGGAGATTGACAGCACAATCCCATACACATTGATTCAGAAGTAAGCCCCAGTGGTGCATACTCCCAGGTATGCCACCATATGCTATAGACCGCATCCCTTGCCATTGGAGATGCTGGCTGGGAATTATGGGAGTTGGGGCCCAACAACATCTGGCAGGTCCCACATTGGGAATCCCTGGTTTAGGACTGTGATGCAATAGCACAGAGAGAGAGAGACCTGGATCCCAATTGCAGAGTCATCTGCCTCTGGAGCTAAGACAACCAGCTTTAGAAACAGCATACACATTAACTAGTTTTAGGGAGTTTTACCCAATACACAAGCATTGTTCCAATCACACAAAAATTGGAGAAATTAATTCCCCGCCTCCCCCCCCCCCAAAAAAAGCAAAGAATGTACAAAGAGAGACAGACTATAATTCTGGAATCGACAAGGCCTGACTCACCAGTATTAACTGGCCTATATAATTATGTCATGAGAGTGCTTTAGGGAACAGACAGTCTTAACACAGGAACCAGATCCTTTGAGTAGAACAATAAAAAGAAGGGGGGGAAACCTTGAGGGAGGTGACTTTCATTTTCTTTTTTTAAAAGAGAAAGAGAGAGAGAGGAAAGAAAAGAAGCCAGATTTAGTACTGTTCTAACTTGCAGGCTTCCCTTTCAAAAAGGTAATTGCAATGCATTAGTGTGCCAGAGAATGTTCCAAAGCATTTCGGTGAAATCTCTTTTGCTTTCACGGCCTCGGGACGCAGATGCCAAAACAACAAACAGCTGAAATCCAATTACAGTGGAATATTCTGAAGCCCATTTCCATCTGTAATTTGTTAGTCTGCTTAAACATGCAAAGTGATTTCGCTCTCATGCGTGGGGTGCCCGGCTTCATGCGTGCCGGAGCTCACACGGCAGACCACTTTAAATTTTAAATGGTGGCGCCCGCCACAGATCAGGATGATCCTCTGCGGTTCCTTTAATCAACTGTGAACTGTGTGCTCCAGTTTCAAGCATAAGTCCTGAGGGATAAAGCCAAAGGCCAATCATAGTCCAACATCCTGGTCTCTTGGCAGCCAACCAAGTACCTATAGGAAGCCCACAAACAAGACCTGAGCACAACAGCAACTTTCCCCACTTGCAATTTGCAGCAAGTGGTATTCAGAGAAATTTTGCCTCCAACAGAGGAGGGAGAACATACCCATCACAGCTACTGAGAGCCTTATCCTTCACGAACTTTTCTAATCCTCTTTTAAGGCCACCCAAGCTGGTGGCTATCACTACATCACAGAGCAAACCAAGAGGCAGGACAGTCACGACTTAAAGACAAAACCAGAATTACACCAGATCTCAGGTAGATGAAGGCAAGCCCAGGAAAGCTGGGGCCATTGCATGAGAACGTGAGAAGACTCCTGCTGGGTCAGGGCAAAGGCCTATCTAGTCCAACATCCTGTTCTCACAATGGTCAGCCAGATACTGACAGGAAGCTCACCAGCAGGATCCAAGCACAACAACAATTTCCCCATCAGGATCTCCAGGGCATTCAGAGGATTCACACTGTTTATGTCATGGTCGAACATAGTCATCATATGCCATCCCCTCCCATTCTGTCCTTTTTGTGGTAGACATTGATAACCTTATTGTTATTGTTGTTGTTTAGTCATTTAGTCATGTCCGACTCTTCATGACCCCCTGGACCAGAGCACGCCAGGCACTCCTGTCTTCCACTGCCTCCCGCAGTTTGGTCAGACTCATGTTAGTAGCTTCGAGAACATTGTCCAACCATCTCGTCCTCTGTCGTCCCCTTCTCCTTGTGCCCTCCATCTTTCCCAACATCAGGGTCTTTTCCAGGGAGTCTTCTCTTCTCACGAGGTGGCCAAAGTATTGGAGCCTCAGCTTCACGATCTGTCCTTCCAGTGAGCACCCAGGGCTGATTTCCTTCAGAATGGATAGGTTTGATCTTCTTGCAGTCCATGGGACTCTCAAGAGTCTCCTCCAGCACCATAATTCAAAAGCATCAATTCTTCAGCAATCAGCCTTCAGCTCTCACTTCCATACATCTACTGGGAAAACCATAGCTTTAACTATACGGACCTTTGTCAGCAAGGTGATGCTCTGCTTTTTAAGATGCTGTCTAGGTTTGTCATTGCTTTTCTCCCAAGAAGCAGGTGTCTTTTAATTTCGTGACTGCTGTCACCATCTGCAGAGATCCTTATCTCCCATCAGTTTGCCCAACCCCCTTAAGAACATAAGAAGAGCTGGCTGGATCATCTGCCCAAAGGCCTATCATAGTCCAGCATCCTGCTTCAAAGTGGACAACCAGATGTCCATGGGAGCCCATCATCAAGAACAGAGTACAAGAGCAACCCTCAAAGAAACCCCGAACCCTAAAAGGATTTTGTTTGTTTTTTGGTCTCCAACTACACAGTTAATATCGGCAAACAAGAATCAATCAATTGGGAAATTCCTTAGTTGCCACTCAAGGTTGTTGGTTTTTTAAAAAATTATTAGAGTTTATAAATAAAAATGCAAATATTATTGTCAAATACCATTATTTTTAAAAAACATTAGTCCAGAGGCAGAAAAAGAGAAAGAATATAAACAAGGAAGGAAGGAAGAAGAAGCAATCCACTCAAAGTTTTCATTGTGGGCCAAGCTGCCACTCGACATCAGCCACAAAGACATCAGAAGCCTAAAAGTGTTCTCTCTCGCTCTCACTCTCTATTTCGAAATCCTGGTTTATTGATTGAACAGAAACATAACAGAGATGTGTGCCTGCTTCCAGAGACAGGCAGCAATGTAATTCCTTCAGCTCCCTGTCATTCAAAATTGGTCAGACTGAAGGTCATAAGAGTGAGAGGAGCAAATCCTGTTCTCGTCGAGTGCTTTGTTGAAAGGCAAAGTGCTGATGCAGCATCGTGGTGAAGAGGCTGAACAGTGACTCAGGAAGCTGCCAGTTCAAATCCCACCTCAGCCAGTGTTCTTAGAAGAGCAGTTTTCTCTCTCTCTCTCTCTCTCTCTCTCAGCCTGCAATATGGAGGAGGGGAGAGATAATTGTACTGACTTACAGTACAATTGTACTGTAGTGACTTATCTTACAGAGTTGTTATAGGATTACAACAAGGCGGTAGCTTCTAAACATCTGAAACTCCCTAAACATATGTAGCATTATTTTGTTGCATGAATTAAAATAGGTGTGGTGAACATGGAGTCCTCAGTCTAATTTAATGGGGACAGAAGGAGGGGAAATTGGGGGAATCCCAAACAAAAGGAGCAATGGAAAGAGGAAAGTTCTCTTCAAGTGAATGTTTCAGACCTCTGGTGCCACAGACTGGCTAGACACAAAGGAATGATGGGAGGCACCAAAGGGATAAAGGCTCAGAGCT
The DNA here is from genome assembly GCF_965153285.1 of Podarcis tiliguerta. Lineage (NCBI taxonomy): Eukaryota > Metazoa > Chordata > Lepidosauria > Squamata > Lacertidae > Podarcis > Podarcis tiliguerta. The sequence continues at coordinate 33,393,509 of NC_139549.1, read as the reverse complement.
CGGGGAGTGGTGGTGGGACAACAACGCATGGTCAGAGGAAGAAGATGGGGAAAAGCGGGTGTCAGAATTTGAAGAGGTAGCAGGGCTTGGTAAGAAGGGAGTGTCTGTGGCAGAAGGAAGTGCTGAAGCGGAAGCAGGAGAGGAGGGAGGCCAAGAGGCAGAGATGAATCAGGCTGGTGAAGAAGCCAAGGTATCTCTCCCTCCTGCTGCAACAAGCTCCCCTTCCCACTGGTCTCCCAGGACCAGGAGAGATATGAAGTGGGAGGAGCAAAGACGCACTGCTATAGTCTCAGATTTCTTGAGAAGTACCCAGAAGAGGAAAAGACTTAGGCAGCTATGGGAAGGTGGAACCTTGCCTCATAGGAGCAAGACCTACCTAGAAGAGTTGCTGTGCTCATTGTGCCTGGTGCTCCTGTTCAGACCTTATTTCTTCCCATAAAGAGTTAACTTTGCATGCTTTGTTCAGTCGGTGTGATTTATTGCTAGCTGGCTCCCTGACATTTGGCAAGAGCGATCGGTGTCATGGCATTTGCTTCTGGGTCCTGGTGTTGGCCTTGAGAGGACTTGGATTCAGACGGGGCATCAGTCACACCACCCAAGGAGAAACCCTCAGCCAGTGATAGCTGATCTCCACTGGGACTGGTGGGGCAGAAAGCCGGGAGCCCAACAGAAAGTGGAGGCAGAGCCAATAATAGGCAGAGCCCAGGAATTGTTGTTTTGCCTTCCTCTTCCTCCTCCCTGCCAAGTTCACATTGAGACCAAGGAGGAGAAAGCTGACAGGCAGTGCCATCTGGACTGGGTTGGAAGGCAGGTAGGTGGGTGCTGGCCCAGGACGGGCAGAGTTTAGTGGGGCAGCACCCCAGTAGCCCTAACCCTCTGCTGCCCTCAACACACCCTTAAATGCTGCTCTGGTCTGGGGACATGGCTCTCCCACCATCCTCAGAGTCTAAGGAGGAATCTCTCACAGCCTGTCCTGCTTCCCAACCATGCAGCTTCATGCGACTACATCACTTTAAAGATCACAAATTTAACAGCAGGGCAAGAATTATTCAAATACATGTCCGTGTGTCTCAAAGAGACACTGCTGGAGTTTTTCAGCTTTACTGCATTCAGAGTTCAACTATATGTGAGATATGGAGGCTAATGATGGCTACCAGGCATTATTTATTTATTGCATCTGTTCCCCACCTTTATTCCAAAGAGCTCAAGTTGGAATACATAGTTCTCCTTCCCATTTTATCCTCACAGTAACCCTGGGATGTTGGGTTAGGCTGAGAGGCAGTGACTTGCCCAAGGACTTCATGGCCCAGTGGGGATTTGAACCCCCGGTCTCCCAAGCCCTATTCCGACACACAAACCGCTACACCACACTGGCTCTGTTCTGCTTCCACTGTTGGATGGAGGGTGTTTCTGAATACCAGTTCCTGGAAATCACAAGCAGGGCAGAACACCTTTGAACTTGGGTCCTGCTTTCAGGATCTGGTCAGCCACTGTGAGAACAGGATGCTGGACTAGATTGTTGTTGGCTTAATCCCGCAGGGCTCTTCTTATGTTTTGATATCCCTGGAGCTGGTGTGTCTGTGTGTGTGTGTGTGAGAGAGAGAGAGAGAGAGAGAGAGAGAGAGAGAGAGAGAGAGAGAATGCTCACCTTCCTTCTCCTCTCCCCGCCCCCTATCAGTGAGCAGGTAAACATTATCCATTTTATAACAAGGCAATTGGGTGCTGCAAGGGAAAGGAAAGACACCAGCATAGACTTCTCTCCAATAAAACCGACAGGGAGGGAGGGAGGGAGGGAGGGAGGGAGGGAGGGAAATTGCCATGGTTCACTTCCCAATGTAATCACTCAAGTTCAAACACACAGCTGCGATGAATGGCAAGCATCCAAACCTTAATGCAGCAGAAAGCGGAACCAGTGTTTGAAGAGGCTGTCCCCCGGAGGAAGAGGGTAACAGAGTGCGCGAGGGAGCGTAAACCATGAAGTCAGCAGTCTGAAGGCCCTGACTGGAATGGCTGCTAACTGGCAAGAAGAGAAAAAGAAAGAGAGAGGTCTGGGCAATAAAGATGCACAACTGTGACCTCCACATCTTTGGATGGGGGGAGTTTCCTGTCTCCCCACCAGGCTTGCAATTAAAGGAAGGAGCAATCCAGCATATGTTCCAAATATTTCACAGGTTCTCCTGCAAGCAAGCAAGGAGCATCTTCATTGCCCCTCTTCTATGTGTTCAACTTCTTGGAAGATATACTTGTCTCTTTGACTCTTTGTCCGTATGGTTTATCCCTGGCATACAAGACAATGCATCTGCATGTATGGCTCTGATCATAATCGTTCATGTGTTCACTTTTTGCACTGATGATGGAGATATTCCTACAGTTTTCTTGAACAAACAAACAGACATTCATACAAGAGGGGCTGCACTGTGTTGTGTTGCATTGCATTGCGTTGCATTGCGTTGCATTGCCAGCTTTACAAGTGAAGATGGACTGTTGTACTAGTTGGTTCAGCTACTGACTCAATAGTTGAGTAGATAATTCATGGCAGGTAAACCTTGAACCCAAGGACTTTCCTCAGGGAGAGGCTTAGATCATCTGCCCTTAAGGATGGAAAGATCTGTCTATTTTAGTTCTCTCAGCTTTTCATATTTCCCATCTTGAATTATGCCCTCCACATTTTACAGCAGTTTGTGAATTAAAAAGAAAAAAATCCTCAGGGAAATTCATCAGCGTTTTAGGGTGAATTTCTTCTAATAAACACACTTTTCTTTGTAGTTTTGACTAACGCATTTTTGCAAGCAACCTTCCTTAAGACAATGAGTTTCCCTCCACCCCTAGAACCATCAGGTTGAGTTTGGTGAAGGTATTTTGATAGGTAGCCACAAGCCTATGCCCCCAAAATGGGCAAATTCACATGGAAGTGATGTTTCAGCTCACCATCTTGATTCAAAACAGCATCTGATGTCCAAACAGCAACAAAATCCTCTACCGCCAACTCCTCAGGCCAAATTGGTGATGATATCTTGAGAGGTGTCTGTCCAATAGCGTACAAACAGACAAACGGGCAAACCATTTCACCAAACAACCAAACAGAAGGAAGGATTCCACTGTCACTGTCCCCAGCCACCCTGCATTGACCTCATGGAGGACTCATGAAGACTGCTTAATCTTAAAACAGCATGAAAACAGCTGAACATAACCAGCAGTTATGGTTAGAAGGCAGTCACACTGAGTCCAACACAACTTACTCCCAAGTATGCATGCCTAAGGGATCACAGCCTTCAGCGCCAGTTGTTCACAACATGGATCGGGAACCTAACATTTTTGACTGCTAAAAAAAGTCTCCACGCACATAAAATGTTTAGAGACTTCAGTATGTAGCTGCTGTTTTTCTGATAGCCTTGTAAAAACTGACTCCCTCCAGGCAAATCCTCGTTTTGACAGACAGGGGCGGGGGGGGGGATTACTCTCTTCTGTGCTGTTTGTGTTGCGGCAATATGTTGCTGTTTGGGTTTTTGTTTTTTTTATCTAGAGCTATCAGCTGGAGACAAGCCCCTTTTGTGTTGAACAGGGAGCAAACGTCAGCCCCAAACGCACAGAGATAAAAGGCAGGGGCTTCATACAATCAAAGACGCTTTGCAAAATCTGGCAGGCAGAAACCTGGCCAAGAGCCCTGGAAAGTCAGTCATGAACTGCTGACAGCCAGACCTAGATTAACTTCGATGCTGAGTGTCAGTGGAGACTGGTCCATTAGGACACATGGGGCACTGCCCCACCAACCTTGGTCTGCCCTCTTCCTGCCTGCCTTCCTACTTGCATCCAGTCCTGGGGGAGAGAGTGATTTGAGGCAACTTCCAGGTCCATAGCTCACTTGGCACGCAGACGGTTTCGGGTTTGGCTGCTGGCCTCTCCAGTTAGCAGGCAATGAACAAGCTGAGCTTGAGAGCCTAGAGGGCTGGTGGCAATTCTAGTAGACAGCCCTGGGGTAGATACACAGTGCTCCATTACGGCAGACAGGGCATTGCCCTCTCTAATTTCAGCCTGCCTCTTGGAGGGTATCTGGGACACGGGTGGCGCTGTGGGTTAAACCACAGAGCCTAGGACTTGCCGATCAGAAGGTTGGTGGTTCGAATCCCCGTTATGGGGTGAGCCCCCGTTGCTCGGTCCCTGTTCCTGCCAACCTAGCAGTTCAAAAGGACGTCAAAGTGCAAGGAGATAAATAGGCACCGCTCCGGCAGGAAGGTAAACGGCGTTTCCGTGCGCTGCTCTGGTTCGCCAGAAGCGGCTTAGTCGTGCTGGCCACATGACCCGGAAGCTGTACGCCAGCTCCCTTGGCCAATAAAGCGAGATGAGTGCCGCAACTCCAGAGTCGGCCACCACTGGACCTAATGGTCAGGGGTCCCTTTACCTTTTACCTTGGAGGGTATAGACAGCAGCGGAGCAAGTCGATCGGGCACCTGGGGTGGCATGCATGCCCTGTGCCCAGGGGCAGGGCCAGCCACCTGTTGGGCGGGGCAGGATGCTCCACGGGGCCTCTGAGGAGTCTGCCTGCCTCCTCCCACTCTACAGCTGAGGAGGAGAGAGTTGGCAGACCGTTTGGGGCAGCACGGAGCCTGTGTGCACCCAAGCCACCACGTCACTCGCAGGAGAGACGCATGGCTCAGGTGCGCTGCAGGCGCCATGGTGCGTACCGCCCGGCATTTTGTCACCCCTCTCACCTGGGGTGAGTGGTGTCACCTGGGGTGAGTGGTGTCACCTGGGGTGACCCCTCCCCACCGCACTTCCTTCTTCCACCCCTGGGTATAGAGTTATCCCACCCCTGAGCCACCTGAGGCAGCTCTGTATAGGGAAGCTGTGATTCCCAGCAACTGGTTAAAAAAAGAGAGATGCATTATTCAAAGGCACATTCCAGCCAGGCCAGTTGAGGCCAATGGTATGTGTGAACTGAGGAAAGTTCTGAGGGCCAGACAGAGATTTGGAGAGCCAGATGCTGGCATGAGGCCTGAGGTTCCCCACTCATGAGTTAGCAGAATATCTAACATCACATTCTTTTTTTTATAAATAATTTTTATTCAATTTCCAATAAATATTTTATCCAAATTTAACATTTGCTTTGTACATAAACATCTTTTGGACTTCCATCAGCCTATCTGACAATTCTCCATAATCTCACTACATCTCACATTTCTTAGATTTATATTGCACTTTACCACTCTTAATCTTAACCTTTCTTTCAAACAACATTTCAATCAAACTTTTTCACAAAGCTTCTTGAAAGCCAACAAGCGTTAGTTGCTCCTCACATACATTTTTGATATATTCTGTAAATTTGCTCCAGTCCTCGGAAAATCTCTGATCGCGTTGGTTCCTTATTTTCCCAGTCAATTTGTCCATCTCTGCATATTCCGTCAACTTCATTCTCCATTCTTCCTTGGTCGGCATTTCTTCCTGCTTCCATTTCTGGGCCATCAGAATTCTTGCTGCTATCTAACATCACATTCATCAGATTCAGATCTCTCAAATTCTCACATTCCGAAACAATATATGAATCGAAACACAATCATCTGAAAATGGAACAAATCACCCCTCAGTTGATGACCCAAAATGGCACTACTTTCAATATTTGCAGATAAAGCACAAGATTTTAGGGACGGAGACTAAATTATGCATCTTTTAACTGCAACACATCTTGCCGTTCCTAGGCACTGGAGGACATTAAATGCATAATTAAGTTTGGGACTTAATATTGGTGAGAAAAGTTGGCAGAAAAGTTATGATAAAGAAGACAGCATCAGAATCTACAAAACTTTTACAAAACATTGTCCACTTTTATTTCATTTGCAACAAAGAAAGAATATGCTAGTTGGTAAATCGTGAGACTCTTAATCTCCAGGTTGTGGGTTTGGACAAAAGACTCCTGCATTGCAGGGGGTTGGCTGGATGATCCTTGTGGTCCTTTCCAAATCTACAATCTATGATTCTGTGCCTAATAACAACCAAAGACACATGGGGACCTGTGGAACAACACTTTTAAAATCAGCGGTTATTGAATGAATGCTTTGTTTTATTATTACTAATGCAACTGGACCTAGTTCAGATTGTTATGGGAGGGAAACATCCTTCAAAATTTGCACTAATCTGAATTTGCAGCGCAGTTTTCCAGCTAATATGTAGGTATATGATGAGAAAGCATGCATAAAAACAAATATAAAACCAAAACCACCAGAATGCCTGCATTACGCAAATCCAATTGAAAAAAACACATAAATGTAATAGGCCGTATAGTAACAATTGCAAAGTTATTTACTAGAAACTACTTCTCAAAAATTAGATACAGCTTCTTCTAATGTCAAAATCATCTTTGTGACATAATATATTAAAAAGTAGCTTTTCAGTTGATCACCAGGTCCAGTATGTAGAAAAGAATGTACCACAGCACTGACAAAATAGGATTTGTATTTTGTACATACTGGACTTGGTGATCAACTGAAAAGCTACTTTAATATATTATGTCACGAAGTTGATTTTGACATTGTAAGAAGCTGTATCTAATTTTTGAGAAGTAAATAACTTTGCAGTTGTTATGGCCTATTACGTTTATGTGTGTGTTTTTGAAAAATGAATATACTCATGGAAATAGCACACAAAGTGCATTATATTAGGAGGAATGTACGTTAGTCAAAATGGCATGCCAAAAAAAGTGTTCGTTAGGAGTAATTTGCATTAAAATGCTTAAGAATTTTCCTGAGATCTTTTTTTATGATCATTTAAAAGAAATCGCAAATTGCTGCAAAATTCGGTAGAAAACCAAATTCAAGATGGTAAAAACGAGAAGCTGAGAGCACTGAAATGGACAGATCCTTCCATCCCAATTGACGGATGGGTTGCGCAACTGAGGCATCTTGCAGAGATCGTCCGCAGATCCCTACGGAGATTGTACTCCATAGCAACCGTGGATTTGCTGCCGTGCAATCTGCAGAATCACCCTGCGGGTTCTAAGGTATAAATTTAGGAACAAAAGCTATCCATGCATAAGTGCAGCGGAAACCAGATCTGTCCTGTAGAAGTTAGCCTGTTGGCATAGCTTACACTTGATATACCCTGGGTAGGTTACAGAGGATATGGACTTGAATTTCCCCTGCTCTGCTTCAGGATGCTGGGGGCCGGGGGGGGGGTTTCTAAGCCACCCAGGAAGGGTATTAAATTTCATCCAGCCCAGCCTCATTGTAAAAGCCCATTAAGAACAATTGATCAGCTGCTCAGCGCAACAAGCCCAGTGACAATAGAGAAACAGGGCCGCATTGTTAGGCTAATGGAATAAATAGGTTGGCGCTTCTCCCCTGCTCAGAGAGAGAGGGGGGGGCCGGGCGTGCCAAGGGAATAGATATAAAACTCCGAGCAGCATAGATCTATAATTGATGTTCGCTGCTATAATAAATACAATTTAATGGCTAAGCTTCAGATGGTTTTAGAATAACAGCGTGCTAAGCTAAATCCTGTCGAGAGGGCAAGGAGGAAGTACTTGATCTCGATACCGTAGGAGAGAAAAAGAAATGCATTCTCTTGTCATTAAGGGCTGGAAATATCTGATTAAAAGGGTTAGAGGGGAAACTCCCACTGGCATTGGAATACCCAACACAGCGCCCTGAAGTCACCCAGCTGTTTACCAAAAGGAATTTCATTGGCGGAATGGAGTCTTTCATTAACCACACACTATTAGTAGTAGTAGTAGTAGTAGTAGTTTTTTAACCTTAAGGTCCCATGGTGGGTTGGAGCAATTTAAAAACATGAGGAGGGGTTGTTGTGAGGAGGGGTTGTTGTGAGGAGGTGGTCTAAATTAAATTAATAATACAGTGGTACCTCGGGTTACAAACACTTCAGGTTACAAATCCTTCAGGTTACAGACTCCGCTAACCCGGAAGTAGTACCTTGGGTTAGGAACTTTACCTCAGGATGAGAACAGAAATCGTGCAACAGCGGCACAGCGGCACCAGCAGGCCCCATTAGCTAAAGTGGTGTCTCAGGTTAAGAACAGTTTCAGGTTAAGAATGGACCTCTGGAACGAATTAAGTTCTTAACCAGAGCGCTGTGGGTTAAATCACAGAGCCTAGGACTTGCCGATCAGAAGGTCGGCAGTTCAAATCCCCGCGATGGGGTGAGCTCCCATTGCTCCGTCCCTGCTCCTGCCCACCTAGCAGTTCGAAAGCACCTCAAAGTGCAAGTAGATAAATACGTACCACTCTGGCGGGAAGGTAAATGGCGTTTCCGTGCGCTGCTCTGGTTCTCCAGAAGCGGCTTAGTCATGCTGGCTACATTACCCGGAAGCTGTACGCCGACTCCCTCGGCCAGTAAAGCGAGATGAGCGCCACAACCCCAGAGTCGGCCACGACTGGACCTAATGGTCAGGAGTCCCTTTACCTTTACCTTGATAAGATGATGAGTGGATGACATAGCACTTTGTCCTCTAGGCAAAGTATTTATAGGGGGAACACAAGATCATGGGCCTTGCAAAAGACCCCTGGGACACCCCTGGGCTACTCCCTAGCAACCTCCTGCCCTAGAGGAAAAAAAAGGCTTTTTGTCTGTTTCACTTCCGGTGTGTGAACCAGCACGCCTTCCTTATTCTGGGCAGTCAGTTATTCTATAAATCTCCCTCTCTTGTTCATGTTGACGTTGCGTTGAAATCCAAGATTGGAAATTGAGGGATCGGGGAGTATTTCCATGCACACTGTGTCATTGTGGCTCTGTTGCATTTTGACACACTTTGCTAGTCTAGCATGGGGGTGTGAGTTTGTATGTGAGAGAGACGGCCTGGGGAGGAACAGGAGGAGGACGAAGCGCTGATTGCATCATGCAGAATTACATCATAGCCTTATAGATTGTCCTCTGAGACAGGCTGTAAATCCCATCACAAAAGGGAGAGGACAAGAAAAAGAGAGAGGGTCTCTTCAGCACATGAAATAAAGGCTTTCATGTTCAATGAAAGTACAACCTTGTGGGTTTTCTCCAGCTGCGTTCACCAACAGCAAAGCCAATCAGGGAGCACACAAAAAGCTCCTTGTTTGAATCAAGATGAAAAGACGGGTGGCCCTCTGAGCCCGCTGAGGATTTGCAGGACTTAACTTATTTTTTCATGTTTTATAAATAAAAAACACTTGAGGACTGGCTCAGCATCCTTTTCTTCCCCCTTCCCTCCCCCAGAAATAAAATAAGCATACGGCGCTGCCGTACACCGAGTCAGATCATTGGTCCATCTTACATTGGTCCAAGTTACAGGGAACCAGGCAGAGGGCCTTCTCAGTAGTGGCACCAGTGGCAGAGCTTCATGCTCCGGCACCGGGGGCAGAGAGCAGGCAGGGGCGGGGCTGGCGCGTGCCCAGTGGGCAGGATGCGCGGCCAGCAGGGGCATGGCACATGTCCTGGGGGTGGGGCGTGCCACCTGCGAGGACGGGGCGCCCAGCACGGGCGGGGGGGGCAGCTGCGATGGCACCCTGGGGATCGCGGTGCACTCCCCCTGCACTCCTCTTCGTCCGCCAGTGAGTGGCACCTGCCCTGTGGAACGCCAGATGTCAAAGAGAAAAACAGCTACCAGACTTTTAGAAGACATCTGAAGGCAGCCCTGTTTAGTGAAGCTTTTAATGTTTGATGGACAATTGTATTTTAATATTTTGTTGGAAGCCGCCCAGAGTGGGCAGAGCATAAATAAATATTGTTGTTGTTATTATTATTACTCAAGATAGTCCACAAAAAATAAGCAAAATAACTAAACAGGCACTAGAATTAGCCCTATTGAACATTTTGTTTAATAGGTTATTGTTGTTTAATAGGTTATTGTATTTTAGTGTTTTGTTGGAAGCCGCCCAGAGTGGCTGGGGAAACCCAGCCAGATGGGCGGGGTATAAATAATAAATAATATATTATTATTATTATTATTATTATTATCCAAGATAATAATGCCCACTCACATTATAAAGAGCTTATAACCCATCTACTCTCAGCAGCCAGAAGCATCATAGCCAGACACTGGAGAGACCTGTCAGGAGTAAACATGGACCACTGGTACCAAATTGTACGGGAAACAGCCTTACCAGAAAAGCTAACCAATAGACTAAGACTGACACAGGGACAAATAAAATAGGACGCCTTCATCCCGGTATGGTTCCCCTTTATTACATACACACCCCAATAAGAGAACAACAAGAACCCAATGACAGCAAACGAATCAATATGGCTAACTTGACCCAACAATCTCCCCAAAAACACAAACAAATCTCACTGCAGCCAACTAAAGACAACCAACCACACCCTGCCCCCCCCCAACCTCTCTCACTACCAAAGAAATATAATAAATGCAGTGCTTTTTTTTTCTTTTAAAAATGTTAAGGGGTACTCTCATTTTCCTAAAGGTAAAGGTAAAGGGACCCCTGACCATTAGGTCCAGTCGCGGACGACTCTGGGGTTGCGGCACCCATCTCGCTTTATTGGCTGAGGGAGCCGGCGTACAGCTTCCGGGTCATGTGGCCAGCAGGACTAAGCCGCTTCTGGCAAACCAGAGCAGCGCACAGAAACACCATTTACCTTCCCGCCAGAGCGGTACCTATTTATCTACTTGCACTTTGACGTGCTTTCGAACTGCTAGGTTGGCAGGAGCAGGGACCGAGCAACGGGAGCTCACCCCGTCGCGGGGATTCGAACCGCAAACCTTCTGATCGGCAAACCCTAGGCTCTGTGGTTTAACCCACAGCGCCACCCGCGTCCCCTCTCAATTTCCTACTCATCAATGAGGCCAAACTTAGATTCACAAAATGTTTAGGGGTATGCATACCCCTGTGCCCCCCCCCCCCAGAAAAAAAGCACTGAATAAATGAAGAGAAAAAGAACCTACCCAAGTGATGCTGGCATAAAACCCCCACATATACACTAAGTATTACCACCCCTCCTCTCCCTCCTCTCCTTCCTCCTTCTTTCCCAGCCTTATTCTGTATACAACACTATTGTCTCACATCAAATGTAAAAAGACTCTACAACCTGAAAAAGGAGCAATGCACATACTTTTGTAAACCAAGAAAATATTTTTTAAAAATTATTAAAAAAAAAAAAAAAAAAGACTGACAGCAGCTCTCTAGAGTTTCAGGCAGGATTTCAAGCTCCTGGAGATGCCAAGGATTGAACCGGGGACTTTCTGCACGCAAAGAAGATGCTCTACCCTTCCCTATAAAAGACCTGTAGCCAGTGAATTGTCTGTCTATGTCAGCTCAATACGGGAATGGCAGTTGCCCTCATCTTTTTCAAAAGAGCAGTCCTACAGGATCAGGCCAGACACCCATTTAGTCCAGGATCCTGTTTCCCACAGTACCTAACCATATAATTATGGGAAGCCCACAAGCAGGACACAGGGGTAATAGCCCTCTCTCTACAAGTCGATGGCTACCTTAAGAACTTCTTTGGAGGACCTGTTCCAGGTACCCTCACCAAATGAAGCGAAGCAGGCAACCACCAGGGAGAGGGCCTTTTCAGGGATGGCCCCCCACTTATGGAAAAGCCTTTCCAAAGAGTCTCCCCCAGCACCCTTTTTGCGTGTGTGTTTTCCAGCACCAGGTGAAGACATTTATCTTCACCTCAGGCTTGGAGGCACATCTAATATTGACATTCCGCCAACTCCACTTGCGGAGCTTCCACCCACAGCAGGGGACTTGGTTTCAATGCCACCTAGGGTCGCGCCACAGCCTCAGCAAGAATTGGGTGGCCCCCCAGACTTGGGTACCGGTCCCTGGCGGTCTGCCAGAGTTTCCAAGCGCCCAACTTATTTAAAGGGCTATGTTGTTGGGCATGTAACACCATTGGTCTAATGGAAGTATGTGAAATGTAACCAATATGCTTTTGTGCCTAATTGAACCATTACATGTAGTGCTGTATATAAGGAAATCATTACGATTGTAACTAACACCTTATCTCGGTGGGGAGGGGTGTTATGTACTGAAGTTATCACCCTAGGCCAGCAGGGGGATACTGTAGATAGTTATGCAAATAAGGGATCGAAAGTGACGTTCAGTGATTGGATAGTTTTAGAAAATTGTTACAGTTACATTGTACTGGAGCTCTATATAAGCAGGCTGACTGAACCCCTCAGTTCAGTTCTGTCCTGGCCTGTGAATAAACAAGAGCTGTTTGAAGAATTGCTATGTCGTCTGATATGTTCACCCACAACTTAACAAATACGGCTCTCCATGACTCTCTCCAGGCCACACCTCTTCCCCAAGTCATACCCCACACCAGTCGTGATTGCTGAATGTCTTTGTTTGGCTAGAACGTGTCTTTAAAGTGGATGGATACCTCCTGTTTGCTTGGATGTGTGGGATGTTGGGAGGGTAGAAACTTTGGCCTAGCTGAAATGCAGTCTACTGTACAGAGGTAGGAGTCACACCCATTGCCCCGCCCACTATTGCATCTGGCCCTGCCCACCGCTCTCACGTGGCTACGGGAAGGTGCCCACCATGCCTTGTGGCCCTTGGTCTGCAAAAAGTTTCCCAACCCTGCTATAATATATAGGATTCCAGCAAACAATTGCCAAGAAAGAAGGGGGAGGGGAGGGGCCAGTTCTGTGGTCTTGCTGAACCTCGGGAAATGTTTTATTAGCAGACAAAAATGGACGCATTCCCAAGGAAGACTTCTGCGCCACTTGGAGCCGGAACGCACTGAAGTCTCTGGCTCGAGCATCTTGTCATCAGCTCTAATGAGCTAGCTGAGAGGCAATATTTCCCCCCCCTGAACTGAAAATGCACTGTGACAAATTCTGGATCAAGGACACTGACCATGTGACAGCGATTATCATCAGCCTGCAGAGTTGATTAGGCATGAAAGCCAGCATGCTTTGTGCATGGAAACATCAGGCTACGTCTACACCATAGAAAAAGAAGGGGAGGGGGGCCCATTAGCGGGGCTGATTTCCGTATCACGAGGTGGAGAGGTTCTCCGCACTCCATCATGAATGGGCCAGGGGGAGCGGGGCGGGTGGGGGGGTGTATTCTGGATGACCCAGTAATTACAAAGCAGAGTATCAAAGCTATTCACTGAGAAAGACTGAAGAGTCATTCACAAGATCATAGCCTTTTTATCTGAGATTAATTCATCTGCTTTTTCAGCTCACCAGCACAGAAGAGGATCTTGCCACTCCAACTCTTAAAGAGGCATTCTCAAGTTCACTTACAAAAGGCTGAATTCATATGAATAAAGACGGTGTCAGGTACTTCCAGTTATTCAGAAGGCATTGCCTATAGCTACAGAGGAGCACAGCTACAAGTAGAGATGAGGGAGGTATTTGGGTGGCGCTGTGGGTAAAAGCCTCAGTGCCTAGGACTTGCCGATCGAAAGGTCGGCGGTTCGAATCCCCGTGGCGGGGTGCGCTCCCGTTGCTCGGTCCCAGCGCCTGCCAACCTAGCAGTTCGAAAGAACCCCCGGGTGCAAGTAGATAAATAGGGACAGCTTACTGGCGGGAAGGTAAACGGCGTTTCCGTGCGCTGCGCTGGCTCACCAGATGCAGCTTTGTCACACTGGCCACGTGACCCGGAAGTGTCTCCGGACAGCGCTGGCCCCCGGCCTCTTAAGTGAGATGGGCGGACAACCCTAGAGTCGGACACGACTGGCCCGTATGGGCAGGGGTACCTTTACCTTTATGTTCTGAAACAATGTGTGAAGCAATAGGCAGCCATCCTTCAAAATCCACACTTCTCTGAATATTGTTACCATTATTATTGTTGTTGTTGTTGTTGTTGTTATGTACTGAAGTTCTCACCCTGGGCCAGCAGGGGGATACTGTAGATAGTTATGCAAATAAGGAATCGAAAGTGACGTTCAGTGATTGGATAGTTTTAGAAAATTGTTACAGTTACATTGTACTGGAGCTCTATATAAGCAGGCTGACTGAACCCTTCAGTTCAGTTCAGTTCAGTTCTGTTCTGGCCTGTGAATAAACAAGAGCTGTTTGAAGAATCGCTGTGTCGTCTGATATGTTCACCCACAACTTAACAATTATTATTAACCACCCTTCACAGTGGAGGTTGAAAAATTGGAGTCTGCGCCCACCTGCTGAGAATCCTTGGTAAGAAGGTAGATGGTTCAGGGATGCAGACTCAACTCAAAACAGAGAGTGCCCTCTCCACTGCTCTAACTTGCCCAGAGTTGTGAAATAGCTTCAAGGCATCCCTGCCTTGTCTGGTGTGGAATGCATCACTCACTAGGAAGTCTTGAGGTGCTCAATTATCAGAACCACACCTTGTGCCATCATCTGACAGACAGACATTCATCCTTCCTTCAGCACCTAATTTAATTTAGTCAAGGTGAATCCTGCTCTGCTGCTGAACTCTCTCCTGGGCTAATCTATTAACAATGTGTTACAGTCTGTGCAAATCTGTCTGGCATGTCTCTCAGCACACTTTTTCCTCCTTTTATTCCTTCCCTTCCGTTACCTCCTAATCACCCCTGGAAGGCAAACCAGCTCTCCAGCTATCCCCATAATAAATACCTATTAGGAGGATGTCAGCTCCAACCCACCCACCACCAGCGTCCCCTGGGAGTTCTCTTGCCTTTTGACATGGCAGATATATAGCAAGTGGAGAGATTGGAGAGATAGAAAACGCGATGCCCTCCAGCTCCAGACATTGCTAGACTCCAACAAACTTACAGGTGTGTGGACTGCAAAGTGCATGCCCAAGATCTGCTTTCCCAAATACGGGGCCCTCCTTTCGGGTTTAAGTATGGAGGCTCACACCAAATTCCCAGTCGGACAGGCTTTATTCAATAATACATTACAGGACAGAAGCCCAGAGAGTCTGCAAAAGCTTTCCATTAGGACAACAAGCTATATTGGTAAAATATACATCATCTTGGTTGTTTCTTGCTCTCTCCAGTCACCTCCTGCCATCCATCTCTCACCCAACCACATTCCTTGGAAACACTCAACTCAATTTTTTTAAAATTTTATTTATTTATACTTTTCAAATTTATACATTTCACTAATTTTATACATTTCACTGATTTTACAATCATTTTGGCATTTCAAAACTTGACTTCCTTCCCCTTCTTTTTGCAGTTCCTTAAATTTATTTTTTATATCTTCTGCATATCCAAATTAACTTAATTTGCTCATTTATTCAACTTCTTTAAATATATATTCTGATAAAACTGCAGCTTATTACAATAATCCTGGCAATGTTTTTATCTGTTTATAATGTATCTGTAAATATTCAATAAACCATTTCTATTCCTTTATTTTAAAAAAAATTCTTGATTTCTTATTATTCCAGTAAGTTTCGCCATTTCTGCATATTCCATAAGTTTTTGTATCCATTCTTCCTTTGCTGGGACTTCTGCTTCTTTCCATTTTGGGGCAACTCAACTCATTTTTTTTTACTGTATGTGCAAAGCCCTCCTAGGACCTTATCTGGAGCTGGTTTTTCACTATAACATTCAGCTATTTGGTCACCCCTTAACTGATTCCTACCAGTTTTGTAGTCAATTCATATTCTTTCCTATGTGACACTGGCCTCACCGATAACAGAAAATCCACCACAGTTTTGCTGGACTAGATCTTCCATCAGCCCCGGTCAACATAGCTAATGGTTAGGGATGATGAAAGCTGTAGTCTAGCAACATCTGGGGGGGATACAGGATATTCTGCCCTAAAGAATTTTTGAAAAGAGCCAGGTGAGTTTCCTTTTGGATGAAAATTCTCAGGGTGCAAGCGCACAGAATCTCCGCTCTCTGGTTGCTACCCATCTAACTCAGTCAGCAAGGACACCCAGAGAAGGACTTCTAAAGAAAGTTTCACCCACTAGCTGGGTTCCTTCAAAAGCAAGCACATGATATCTGTGCCTTTAACAAAAGCAACTTGGTCCCAGGAAATAGGGAGCGTTGCTAAGCTGTGTTTAAAGGAAGAGTTGAAGCTTGGCTTGATATTTACAGTCCAGCATTTCTGGTGAAACAATTAAAAGTGGTGTGCAGTAAAATACTTCAGGACAAAAATAAAGCAAGCAAGAAGTCACGAAATGAACAGCAATAAAACAGCAGCTGTTGAAATATTCGGCAGATCAGACTGGCGGTGAGCTGTTCAATCATGGAAGAGGCTGCCTCAAAGGCTTGTGGACTCTCCTTCCTTGGGGGTTCTTAAGCAGATATCGGGTGGCCATCTGTCAGGCATTCTTTAGCTCTGATTCCTGCATTGCAGGGGGTTGGACTAGATGACCCTTTTGGTGCCCTCCAACTCTCCAGTTCTGTATGATTCTGTCTTCTTAGGCAGCATGCTGTGGTTTTGTCCACACACACACACACACACACACGCCGCCGCTGCTGCCTCAGATCAGCTGACCACAAATACAGCTTCTACATTACCAAAAGAATTCCACTGAGCTCTGGAACTAGCCCCTTGAACCAGACATTGAAATCCCCCACTAAGGCTACTGGGATACATACAGCCGGGTTTTAATTCTACTGGATCCACAGCAAAGCTCCACAAGCTAAGCTTTCCTTGGAAAACTGAAAGAAATAAGTGCAGGTGGGGAGAAAAAAAAGCCCAGGCTTGTGATTTCAAAAGGCAGGAGCTGAAAACACACGCCATCCTGCCAATCCTACCTTTTATCCTCGCTTGATACAAGTTAAACATACTTAAGCCTTCTCCACTTTCCTGCAGTCAAGCTCCCAGCGCAAAGTTCAATTACTCGAGCAGCATAGACCAGCCGGCAGCTAGAGGAAGAGAGGAACAGGAAAGGAGAGAGAGAGAGAGAGAGAGCACTAAGCCCAATTGCTCTCAAATAAGCATTTCACCCTTTGCCGACATCCTGCTTCCCCACGGTGCCAAATTAAAATGTAGAAAGCATCCATAAATTGCAAATGTAATTCACCCCTGTCAGAGACGCGGGTTTCCATTCACTCATCTGAGCTATCTTCCGCCAGAAAAAAAATTAATGCAGTTAACTTTTGCTGGGTATTTCAGTTCATATAAAATGAGGTCAAAGCAACAGGCCCCACCCCGGCTAAACCCAGCTCTGGCAGCAAGCATGGCACAAAATAACCCTTAACTGGGGTCCAGCCAATGTTTCAGGGCTCATCCTGACTTCCCCTTGTCCCACTGCTTCCTCCCTACCTGGGGGAAACCGCTCTTTAGCACTCAGTCGGAGCAAACAGCAATTAGGATTTTCTCCAGATGGACGTTTGCTCTGATTTAGCACTAAAGAGTGGGTTTTCCCTGGGAAAGGAGTAGGGCAAAGAGGAAACTGTTTCAGACCCATGTTTTCTAGGCACAGGGCAAGCCGGTGGATGAGGTAGTGTTGTTAGTGGATCTCAGAGAAGACCCACTAACGGGCCCAAGTTAGTCATGGTTTTTTTTGTTTCAGTGGGCCTACTCTGACTCACACCTGGATACAACCCTTACATGCAGAGCCAACCCAAGGCATTTCTCTGCCAGAGGTGAAAAACAAGATGGCATCTCCTTCTATTCCATGCACAGAACCTGACTAGACTGACAGGGAAAACTTTGACACCTCACTGCACCTGAGGGCAACATGGGTTGCCAGTCAAATACCTAAAATACTACCTTCCATAATATCAACCATCTTGGGTCCTAAAATCAGGCGGGAAAGCTGGGTTTGTGGTGCTATAGCTAGTTGGGTGCTGTCCAGTGGTGCTGATTCATGACAGGGCCTTATCGGGGGTGGGACCCCGCTTGTGGAATGCCCTTCCCAGAAAAGTGTGCCTGTCTCCCTCCTTATTTAACATCCAGGAGAATTTCAAAACATTACTGTTCACCCAGACATTTGATGGCTCAATGATACTGTTCCTAGCCCCGGTGAAATATTTGCTGTGAGGGTATTGTTTTCTTCAATTGTATTGCTTTGCTGCTCTATAGTGTGCTGCCAAGGTTTCCCTTGGGAGGAAAGGCAGGCTAAAAATATATATTATTACAGTGGTACCTCTGGTTACATACTTAATTCATTCCAGAGGTCTGTTCTTAACCTGAAACTGTTCTTAACCTGAAGCACCACTTTAGCTAATGGGGCCTCCTGCTGCTGCAGCGCCGCCGGAGCACGATTTCTGTTCTCATCCTGAAGCAAAATTCTTAACCTGAGGTAATATTTCTGGGTTAGCGGAGTCTGTAACCTGAAGCGTATGTAAGCTGAAGCGTCTGTAACCCGAGGTACCACTGTATTATTATTATTATTATTAATAATAATAATAATACAGGGGTCAGCAAACTTTTTCAGCAGTGGGCCAGTCCACTGTCCCTCAGACCTTGGGGGGGCAGACTATATTTTGGGGGGGGGGGGAATGAATTCCTATGCCCCACAAATAACCCAGAGATGCATTTTAAATAAAAGGACATATTCTACTCATGTAAAAACACACTGATTCCCGGACCACTCATGGGCCGGATTTAGAAGGCAATTGAGCCACATCCGGCCCCTGGGCCATAGCTGTCAACTTTCCCCTTTTCTTGCGAGGAATCCTATTTGGAATAAGGAATTTCCCTTTTAAAAAGGGAAACGTGGGCCTTAGTTTGCCTGCCCATGGATAAGGGGGTGCAGAACAGGCTCTGTGGCACATATTTCTGCCTCCCATCATCCTTGCTGCTGTTTCTTGCCACCACCAGCATCTGCTGCCAGAGGCAACCACCTCACTCTGCCTAATGGTAGGATCAGTCCTACTTAAGAAGAGAACCAGTGAACACAAGGGGATTCCCCCCTTCCCCGGTGGTTTTAATCCCAAATCCCACCACAAATGTGCCCCCATTTGGGGAGAAAACATCTTCCATTCGTAGTGGAGAACTGATGGGTGCAGAAAGCATCATAGGTGCCAACTCCCTGGGTGACCAAGCACCCACAAAATTCCCCATGAAGGGGCCAGGCACACACAAATTTCAGGGCTGTGAACGCTGCACGGCACCCACGGCCCCAGGCACCCACGGTGGTGGGGCCAAGTTGGCACTCCCGGAAAGGGTTAAACATCCCAACCTTCGCTGCCCCACATGTTCCCATTTTATGGGGGTAGACAGGATAGGGATCATGATTTTGCTGGTTGTGAGGTCTAAATCTACTCTCAGGCAGCCGTAGGTTCAAGTCTGGTGTTTTGTTTTTTTACAAAGAAAAAAGAAAAAGAAAGAAATTTAAACTACCACCTTTTGGGGAATGGATAGGATTTATTACTTTTTAACAAGTGCTGTAGAAAATCCATTTCATGAATTTATAAGGGAGATGGGGAAGGGGAGAGGTGGCGGTGGAAGGGGGGGGGTGGAGTTGTCAGTTCAATAAATTCTCCCCGACTGCTCCTTTGAAGCGAGTGGATTTGGGCCTCTGGATGTCATCGCACAGGCTTTTATCCAAACGAGCTATGTGTTTTCAATGGAATGACTTAAAAACACCTCAAGGCAAAAGAAGGGGGGGTGAGAGAGAGAGAGATGGATGGGAGAAGCAGAGCCTGACAAAAAGACAGGCGATCACGTTGACACTTTTTTTTTAACTCCTCAGTTGAAGGGGTTTAAAATAAATAATTATTTTTCCATTTTTAAAAATTACATTCCCTCAAAAGCAGGCCCACGATTTTAGTATGCAGCATTTGCTAATTAAGACAACACTGATGGCAGACCAAATTATATATGTATATTAAAATTGGCTAATGTATCACTTCATCTTGGTTCCTCCTAGGGATGAATGGATCGCCATATTCCCATCCTATAATGCTTTCATTTTTATTGCTGTTATTCATTCATTCATTCATTCATTCATTCTTTCATTAGCTGCTTACTACAAAAAGTGACACAGTTTTAAAAGCATGCATAAGTTTTAAAATACCTCAACCTAACTGCATTATTATTATTATTATTATTATTATGCTTACATGGATAAAGGATAAGAGGTTTATCCTTTAGCCAAAAAAAGGCTCTCATAGTGGCTGACAAAAATGAGTTCTAATGCGACCCCTGTTCTCAGGCTCACATAAGAAGCCGTGGCACACCAGGAAAAAACAATAGTTGGGAAGAAGGGAAAGCAAGTTCAAGCACATGTTCTTAAATATATAGTTCTACAAGCCACAGCCTGTGTCAGTGGTGGTTCTAGCCATCTTGCCTTTGATAAAGAGAAGTCCCTTCCCTAAAGCCCTCTTCCTCCTCCAGATCAGATTCAAGAGCAGAGTTGGGGACAACGTCCAGGCTAGGAAAAACCAAGGAAGTTCTTGCCATACATTACTTCCCTCAGGCAGCAAACAGCAGGGACTGCCCTGCTTAAAGTGGAGTCTGGCCCCTGAGACACACTGCCCAATGGTAGGGCCAGCACTAATTGCAAAGGATGCAATAAACACCCAAGCAAGCGCCACCATCTTTTCTTTTCTTTTTTGCTGCACGGACCATACGTATCAACTAAACAAAACAGGCATCCATGACAATACCTGAGGAAATTATACCGATCTTGCCTTTCTCTCTTTCTCAACTTCCTTTACTATTTTGTCAGGAGAACAGCCTCCAAAAGCATCCCTCTCAATCACAACACAAATTTCGGAGCAATCAAAATATCAATCAATCACACACTGCATCTTTATCGCAGCTGTTAAAGCGAACAATTGGAGAGCAGACTTGAGCAGACAGAGCGCTGGAGGAAATGATTGGAAAAGGAGAGCCTGTTATGTATTCAGTGGTCTGTGTTTGCCTGAGCTTGAGTCTAGATCAAGGATTCTGACCCCTTGTGTTCTGATTCAATACATGATATCCAACCAGAGAACATTTCAGGATTTGGGCCACTGCCATTGGCCCTTAAACTCTGATTCATGATTCGCAGCTTGGAAGTTTAGACAGTCAATCACGTTGGGAGTGGGAGTGGCCCAGGCCTTCAGAAATATACAGTGGTACCTTGGTTTGCATACGTCTTGGTTTGCATACTTTTGGATTACAAACACATCAAACCCGGAAGTGTGTGTCCCGGTTTGCAAACTTTTTTGGGATTACAACCCTTTTTTTTTTTTTTTTTTTTTGATTACGAACAAATTTTTTTGGGGAGGCCCCATTGGCGAAAGTGCACCTTGGGTTACAACCTGTTTTGGTTTACAAATGGACCTCTGGAACAGATTATGGTTGTAAAGGGACCCCTGACCGTTAAGTCCAGTCGTGGCCGACTCTGGGGTTGCGGCGCTCATCTCGCTTTATTGGCCGAGGGAGCCGGCGTACAGCTTCTGGGTCATGTGGCCAGCATGACTAAGCCACTTCTGGCGAACCAGAGCAGCGCATGGAAACACCGTTTACCTTCCCGCAGGAGCGGTACGTATTTATCTACTTGCACTTTGACGTGCTTTCAAACTGCTAGGTTGGCAGGAACAGGGACCGAGCAATGGGAGCTCACCCTGTCGTGGGGATTCGAACCGCCAACCTTCTGATCGGCAAGTTCTAGGCTCTGTAGTTTAACCCACAGCGCCACCCGCGTCCCTTGTAAACCAAGGTACCACTGTATATAAGCAGTTGCTTTGCCCCTGCTGTCCAGTTCTGTTAGTTCAATAAAGGTTCTTGCTGTTATCTCTGTGTCTTGCCTCCTGGGAACCCACCTACATGTCAGCGCCCATCTCTGAGATTGTATCTTCCATCTAGTCCAGCATCCTGTCCTCACAGTGGCCGGCCAGATGACTATGGGAAGCCTGCCAAAAGGACCTTGCAACACACTTGGGGTTCCTAGCAACTGGTATTTGGAGACATACTGCCTCCAAGAGTGGAGGAAGAACAAAACCACCATGACCAGTAGCCACTGATAGCCAATGTCTGGATATAACCTGCAGGCTTTCACTACTGCTGGATCCTTTTCACTGGAGTAAACCAAGGACCTTCTGCAGGGTATGCACATGCCCTGCAATTGAACTATGACTCCTTCCCAAGCAAACAGCTGAATCCCAAGGCTTGCTGGGGCTCCATGCCAGAGGAGCAGATTTAGCCCTTCCCTGCCCTTGCCAAACAGCTGATTGGAACAACTGCTGGTTGGGTGACAGGGTGACACAGATGCACGTCTGGATTGGGGCCAGCAGCTATAGCAAGTGGCAGATGGGGCTGAGTCTCCCATGTGCTTTACATCACTTGCAGATGGATACTCTGCATGGTTACTTGGAAGTAGGGGTGGACAGGTCAATGTTGGTCCTCTCTGTTTATTATTATTATTTATTGAATTTATATACCGCCCTATGCCCGGGGGTCTCAGGGCGGTTCACAGAATAAAATCAAGATATAAAACCACAAAATACATAATGAAAATAAATACTACAACCCACTAATCCCGCCCCACACACACACACAAAAACACATTTTAAAAGCGCATAGGATGTAAATCAGATCAACCCAAGGCCTGGTTAAAAAGGAACGTTTTTGCCTGGCATCTAAAGGTATATAATGAAGGCGCCAGGTGAACATTCCTGAGGAGCCACTGCAGAGAAGGCCCATTCTTGTGTTGCCACAAAAGAAAGTTTATTGCTTTCTTTCTCCAGTCTTAAATTCAGCCCTCCACATTTCTGCAGCGAATTGCTAATATGTTTATTATTTAAATCCTCATGAAAATTTGTCCCAAGCCTTATGAGGAACAATTGGAGAGCATGATTAGCCTACGAGAAGACTGGAACGTGTTATGACAGTCACCTTCAAAGACCTGGAGTTCTGGCACAGGGAAGATGGGGCAAGCTTGTTTTCTGCTGTTCCAGAGGGCAGGACCCAAACCAATGGCATCAGACGACAAGAAAGGAGATTCCAACTAAACATTGGACAGAACTTTCTGACAGTAAGAGCTGTTCGACAGTGAGATAAATGACCACAGAAAGCAGTGGCCTCTCCTTCACTGGAGGCTATAAACAGGGCTGGATGGCCATCTGTCAGAAATTCTTTAGCTGTGATTCCTTCATTGGGGTCCCTTCCAATTCTACAGTTCTTACAGAAATGGGGAATATTTTTGGTCAGAGGGCAACATGCCCTTCTGAGCAACCTTTTGGAGACCATATGCCAGTAGTGGGTTGGGCCAAAGGCAACAGCAGGTGGATCAATAGATATAAATTTTACATTTGTACCCGTAGGCTTGTTTCCACACACACTCTTTCTGTCCCCCACCAAAGCACGAAAAAGGCAGAGCAGGTGAAGGAGCATGTCCTATGGAGAGTCCCAAGGTTCAGACAGAGAAGTCTAGAGGGCCAAATTTGGCTTCTGCTTCTCCACCCCTACACGGACAAACAGTTGAACTGGCTTAAAGGCAGTTTTCCAATGTCCTTGCATGCCCAGTCCCATTTTTTTCTACATGCACATTTTGCCTGAGCTGGATTGAGGAGGAGAAGAAAAAGAAGAGGAGGAGGAGTTTGGATTTGATATCCCGCTTTATCACTACCCTAAGGAGTCTCGAAGCGGCTAACAATCTCCTTTCCCTTCCTCCCTCACAACAAACACTCTGTGAGGTGAGCGAGGCTGAGAGACTTCAGAGAGGTGTGACCAGCCCAGGGTCACCAGCAGCTGCATGTGGAGGAGCGGGGACGCGAACCCGGTTCACCAGATTACGAGTCCACCACTCTTAACCACTACACCACACTGGTGAGGAGGTCCCTGAACTAGTTGGCCCTTTGCAGATCTGCTCCTGCTTTCTCAGGCTATTAAAGCTGATGTTTTCCCCAACTTCCCATCCTCTGCTACATGGTGAGAAACTCATCTTTGCAAATCCAACTTTCATCTGCAGAACCAGTTCCGTCAATGGAAATGTGGCTATGTGGCTGCTATTTTGTTTTGTTTTGTTTTTACAAAGTAAGCCTGCTGCTAGCTACTTCCCAGCTCCCCCCCCCCCCCCCCGCACGCCGCCATCCCTCCACCTCCCCACCTCTATTTCCAAGTTTTAACTATCAGGTTGTTTCCATAATTAAATATTTATCTTGGCTTTTGCTACAGTGTCATGGAAACATTGGCTAACAATCAGCAGGAAAGGCAGAACACCCTAGATTTAACCCTCCCCCTTTCCCTTTTTCTCCTTCTTCTTTTTGTTTTGCTTTAAAAGACTTCTCGGGCACGAGGAGGAAGAGGGTCTCACCGACGTGGAACTCGCAGCCTTTCCTGGATTTATGGGGCTCTCTTTGGTATTTAATAAAGGTTTGTGTTTTCTGACAATAAAGAGAAGCAGCTGTCACGCTGTTCACACTTGGCGAGGTGGCAAGACAACTTATCTTTGTTTCCTCCAACGGCTTTCATCTGCTCCCGTCTCTCAGCCTCTATCCTTCAGCCAGGGAACGGAGAAACCAGCACTTTGCAATTGGGGGAGGAAAGAAAGCAGAACTCCACAGCCTGTTTCGATTAGTGCAAATTAAGCTGGTTTTGAAGCACGCTCCAATGCTTATGGGGATTTTTGTAAGCCCTAGTGAGTCTAGTCCCAGGTGGGCATAGGATTGCAGCATTATTTAAAGGCAAGGGCATTAAGATTAATATTTTTGTTTGATCCACTACACGCACATCATATTGGTAATTATGGTGGAATTGTCTCTTCCAGTTATGTACACGTATTTGCTAAACCTCAGCAATATTCTCCTGCAATCATGTTTCATGTCTCTGTTGCTTCCCTTCTGGTATTCCTCTCCCTCTCCTCTCTTTCTTGTTTGCCTTCTGTAAAGAAAAAAACAATTTTCTTCTAATTTTAAAACTTCTGTAAAAATGTATATGAAAAAATAAGGATTGCAACATTAGATTTTCTTGCTTCCTCTGAAACAGCGGTGAAGAGCCTTTAACCAAAGGCATTCCTCCTGACTTCTGTATCACAGAGAGAGAGAAAGAAAGATTTTCACTATACATTTAAGGCACTCTTATATCACTTTGGCATTTCCGTGTGCTGCGCTGGTGCCGGCTCGCCAGAGCAGCTTCGTCACGCTGACCACATGACCCGGAAGTGTCTCCGGACAGCGCTGGCCCTCGGCCTCTTAAGTGAGATGGGCGCACAACCCTAGAGTCGGACACGACTGGCCCGTACGGGCAGGGGTACCTTTACCTTTACCTTATATCACTTCAACAGTCAACACTACCCTCAAAGAATCTTAGGAACTGTCATTTTTTAAAAGGCCCCTCCCAGACTTGGGACAATGCAGGTAATTTGACTAGATAGCTACCTCTCAGAGTCTATAAAATCCATTCTAAGGCAGGAGGTGTGACAGATTTGGAAGACAGGGTTTTGCACAGCACCTGTGAGATGCAGGATTGTGTTCTTTGACTTGCCAGAAGAGCAGTTTTGGACCTGTGCTGTTTTCTTCCACAGTCAGCTGGCGGAGCTGGCTTCTTGCTCTCCAGCTGGCACTCGGGACACTTGCCCGGCCACATTCCTGACAGCGCTGCAAATCATAATGCAAATAGAATTTAAGTGTACGAGAAGAGCCGTACGGGATCAGATTCAAGCATCCCATTGCCCCCCGGTGGCCCCTTGGTGATGCCCATAAGCAGGGCATAAGGGCAATAGTCCCCACGGGAACATAGAAAGGGTACAACCAAGTCAGACTGCAGGTCCATCTAGCTCAGCTGGCAGCATCTCTCCAGGGTTTCAGACATGGAGCCTTTTCCAGACCTATTTAGAGATGTTGGGGGTTGATCCTGGCACCTCCTGCATGAGAATCATGTGCTCTTTCACTGAGGAAGGAACATAGGTAGCCCTTTTTGTACTGAGTCAGGACTTGGTCCATCATACTGAGGTCTGTCTGCACCAGAGGTAGGCAACCTAAGGCCCGGGGGCCAGATGCGGCCCAATTACCTTCTCAATCTGGCCCACAGATGGTCCAGGAATCAGCGTGTTTTTACATGAGCAGAATGTGTGCTTTTATTTAAAATGCATCTCTGGGTTATTTGTGGGGCCTGCCTGGTGTTTTTACATGGGTAGAATGTGTCTTTTTATTTAAAATGCATCTCTGGGTTATTTGCGGGGCCTGCCTGGTGTTTTTACATGAGTAGAATGTGTCTTTTTATTTAAAATGCATCTCTGGGTTATTTGCGGGGCCTGCCTGGTGTTTTTACATGAGCAGAATGTTTCCTTTGATTTAAAATGCATCTCTGGGTTATAGGAATTCGTTCTTCTTTTTTCAAAGTATAGTCCGGGCCCCCACATGGTCTGAGGGATGGTGGACCAGCCCACGGTGAAAAAGGTTGCTGACCCCTGGTCTACACTGACGTGGCAGCAGCTGTCCTGTGATTCAGGTGG
Organism: Podarcis tiliguerta; assembly: GCF_965153285.1. NCBI lineage: Eukaryota > Metazoa > Chordata > Lepidosauria > Squamata > Lacertidae > Podarcis > Podarcis tiliguerta. The sequence continues at coordinate 33,367,314 of NC_139549.1, read as the reverse complement.
GGTCTCTGCCTGGAGATGCCAGGGACTGGGTTTGCGACCTTCTGCATGCAGTGTGGGTGCTGTGGCCCTTCCCCCATTGTTAACCCCCCGCAACCACTGCCCTGGGCGTTTCTGACACCTGAGGCGGCAGCTTCACTCCAACTTATGAGTGAGCGGCTGGTATTCAGTGATATATTCTCCCGTCACATGGAGGTTCCACAGAGCCTCTTGCCAGCTTGTGCTGCATCAACGACGCCAAGCCAAGACTGCTTCCTCGAGGGGAGAAATGAGCAACACGCACTTGTTGTGCTATGAAGCGATCCTGCAGGAAAGCCACAGGAGACTCAGGGGTCTCCCAAGGGATCTGGAACATTTATATACAACCTGCTGCCTAGTAACATCCTCACCTTAGGGGACACAAATCACCTTGCCAACCACCAAGCACCAATATCAGTCAGCCTAGTTAGAACATAAAGCACCTCTCGCTCCTGTTTGCACCTCTGTGTTACTCTCTCACACACACAAAATCCCCAGTGATAGTCTGTAGGCGCATTGTGGAAGTTCAAGTGCGTCTGGGTTTTAATCACTACCTGGAATCAGGGATTTGCCTAGGAATCCCATGTATACCTACTTAAGCTCTGTAGAAGAATGGTGAGGTATAGGGGGAATAAATACATAAACCGCTAATTTGTTTGTGGGTGGGAAAACCTCTTTTTTACAATCAAGGGCTGCATTCCCTTTGAGTTAATCTGCCAGAGGGCATAAATGCAATGGGCTGAAGGCAACGATAGGCAGGGCCTCCCCTTTTCTCTCTCCGCTACCCCTCTCACCCCACACACATAAGTTCCTTTTGGAAATGCTATCTCTCCCCTTCCTTCCCAGTGGGCTGTTGGTAAAAGGTAAAGGGACCCCTGACCATTAGGTCCAGATGTGGCCGACTCTGGGGTTGCGGCACTCATCTTGCTTTATTGGCCGAGGGAGCCGACGTACAGCTTCCGGGGCATGACTAAGCCGCTTCTGGTGAACCAGAGCAGCGCACGGAAACGCCGTTTACCTTCCCGCCGGAACGGTACCTATTTATCTACTTGCACTTTGACGTGCTTTCAAACTGCTAGGTTGGCAGGAGCAGGGACCGAACAACGGGTGCTCAGCCCGTCGCAGGGATTCAAACCGCCAACCTTCTGATCAGCAAGTCCTAGGCTCTGTGGTTTAACCCACAGTGCCACCCACTTCCCTTTTCCCAGTGGGCTGTTGGAGGAGGGACAAATTGCTCTTGTCTGAGGTCTGAACTGAATGATTGCAGAGGATCCACCCCCTATCCTCCTCCTCCTCCTCCTCCTCCTCCTTCCATTGTCAAGTCCATTACAGCTTCCCCACCCCATCCGTCCCCCGCCCCACCCCATCTTCCCTCCTCTCCGGTTTGAAAGCTGCACGTTGCCAACCCAAGCTTTAGAGGATCCTACAAGGCAGCCCCGTAAAAGCCGCAGATTTCCTTCCATGGCGATGGCAATCATTCCTTTGTGACCAGGCCAAAGTCAGCAATCAATCTTATAGCTAGACTCTGCAAAACTGGCTTATTAAGCAAATACAAGGGGAGCTGTTGGAGCAAATAATTGAAGGATAATATGATAAAAAGCCTCAGTATTAGTGATCAGAGGCTCTACAAATTGGCCCTGTGTAAGAGATTTGGTCGGTGCATGAATCACCTGCTCCATTCTCACATGGCTTTGGGATGATTTTGGTGATCATCTGTATCATGGGCGGGCAGACCTCAGACATCTCAGATCATTTTTTAGTAGACTTCTTCCCTCATGCTAAGAGGACAACAGGGGCAAGGCTTATATACATTTCTGAAGGCCTGAGCCACTGCCACTCCCAATGTGATTGGCTATCTAAACTTTCAAGCTGCGAATCATAACTCAGAGTTTAAGGGCCAATGGCAGAGGCCCAGATCCTGAAATGTTCTGTAATTGTATATCATGTATTGAATCAGAACACAGGGGCTCAGAATCCTTAGCCTAGGCCCAAGCTCAGGAAAACACGGATCACAGAATATATAACAGAGACAACCCCCTCTCTAAAATCCCAGAGAGCTGGTCAGTAGGCAGTATTGAGCAAGAAGGACCAATTCATTCTTCTCTGTTCTGGGAGACCAGGGAGGAGGGGAGTGGCTCATAGCAGGAGGGGGAGATTCCCCGGCTTCTTCAGCAGCCCCTCTGAATCTGGACTGCTCTCTGCCACAGCCTCTCCCTGCTCACTAAACCCTGTGGCCTCTTCTGCTTCTGACACCTCCTCCTCCCAGTCTGATCCCTCTTCTCCCTCTGACCACTCCTTGTTGTCCCACCACCAATCCCCAGGCTCTGAGCCTTCATCCCAGGGGGTTCCCTTGGGGGGTTCCCTTGGGGGGTTCCCCAGCTGGTACCTCCCACCACTCCTCAGCACCCAGCCAGTCCATGACACCCACCACCTAATGTTGTTAATATGGTTAAAGTGGAAATACCTCACTCGTGTAGTAAGCATGGCATAACCCAGGCATAGGCAAACTAGGCCCTCCAGATGTTTTGAGACTACAATTCCCATCATCCCTGACCACTGGTCCTGTTAGCTATGGATGGTGGGAGTTGTAGTCCCAAAACATCTGGAGGGCCGAGTTTGCCTATGCCTGGCATAACCTACGCCATGGGATTGTTGTGAGGATTAAGATAAAGGGGGTCTGCAGTTGCCACCTTGAGCTAATAAGACTGCAGTCCTATATAAGCTTACCTGGGAGCAAGCCCCATTGAATTTCATGGTGCTATGTACTGAGCAGTCTGTGCTTCAGATTGCACTCTAAATGAATACATAGGATACGTTCCTCTCGCTGCTCAGAAACACACGGCCAGAGTTATTGTTAATTCTGACATCTGGCTTTTCAGGAAGATGCATCTCTCACTGAGAAAACGCATGCTGACAAACCAAGGTTCCTCTGTGTATTTTGGTAAATTGCAATCCATTATGAAATATATATCCTCCAATAATGAAATGCTACTCTCTATCCCCCCCCTCCACCCTCTTTTTTATTATTATTAAGAGTCATGACAGTTGCTGTCCAAGCACCAGGGGAAATGTTTTCCAACTGCATTATTTTTCTGTAGATTACACAGCTACCTTGTTTATGTATTCCTAATGCTATCCTCTGAAGAATGAACACTTTATGAATGTAGACCTAACTCGTATTACTGTGTGCACTCAATCGTATGGATAACTAAAATAAAATAAACATAGTTGAATAAACCAGGCTGCATAACCCCTGCAGGCAAAAAAGCTGAATACTTAAACCTGCATAATATATTTTATTATTTTTATTATTACTGCAATTATTATTATTTTCCATTTCCCCGCCCCCACTGCAGCCTTGTAAATAACTACCCACTATGGTCAGTAGATTTCCAAACCTCTGGAGAGGAACGGGGGGGGGGGCGGCCAAGGGAGGGGGATGTTACGAGGGAGATTTTTTGAGGCTAGAATTTGTTCATAAAGCAAATCGTAAAATAGGCCCTGCTAGGTCAGGTCAAAGGCCCATCTAGTCCAGCATCCTGTTCTCACCAGTGGCCAACCTGATGCCTATAGGAAGCTCACAAGCAGGACCACTATGGTGGTGATAGTCAGCAACTGATATTCATACTGCCTCCGAGGGATAACATAGAGATTGTGGCCAGAGCCACTTGATAGCTTTATTCTGCTCCATCAATTTGCCTAATCCTCTTTTGAAGCCATCCATGTTGGTAGCCACCACTCCCTCAAGTGGAAATGAGTTCCATAGTTTAACTATGTGCTGTGTGAAGGAACCCTTCCTTTTGTCTGTCCCGAATCCGTCCAAAATGCAGCTTCACATGATGTCTGTGTGTTCCAGGTAAAGGTAAAGCGACCCCTGACCGTTAGGTCCAGTCGTGGCTGACTCTGGGGTTGCAGCACTCATCTCGCTTTATTGGCTGAGGGAGCCGGCGTACAGCTTCCGGGTCATGTGGCCAGCATGACTAAGCCACTTCTGGCAAACCAGAGCAGCGCATGGAAATGCCGTTTACCTTTCCACCAGAGCGCTACCTATTTATCTACTTGCACTTTGACGTGCTTTCGAACTGCTAGGTTGGCAGGAGCAGGGACCGAGCAACAGGAGCTCACCCCGTCTCGGGGATTCGAACCGCCGACCTTCTGATCGGCAAATCCTTGGCTCTGTGGTTTAACCCACAGCACCACCAGAGAGAGGGATAAAAACTTCTTACAGCAATGTACATCCATATTCTCTTATACAATATGCACGTATTATTACATTAAACACCAGTGAGGCATTTTTATTATTATCATTCCATCTTTTCCCAATAAAAGAGTAGGGTACCATGAGAAACCAGGAGAAATATCATTCATAGTGCTTGAGAATGTTCAGCATCTATTGCATACATGATCTCAGTATTATATAGCTGCAAGAATAATTATACAATTTAAGCGCATTAGAATACATTCGCTTATTCTGCATAATGAATGGCAATTCTCCAAGTCAAGAAGAGGGGCAAATAGTGGGGCAGGGTGCTGACACCCTTTCCCCTGCTCTTCTTTCCTAGCTCACTTAGATCCTGTGTCGCCAGCAGCCAGCATGGCTGAGCATCTGCCGGGGTCCATGTACCAACAGGGGGCCATGCACTGAGGCCCCGCAGACCAACTGTTGGTGCAGGTCTAGCCAGGCAGAGGCAGCGAAGGGCAGCACTCCAGCAATGCAAATCTTGTGCCTGCAGGCTGCCTGCAGTCTCTTCGAGGCAACCTGCTGGGTGCCACAAGCTGGCAGTGGGCAGAGCCGAAGGCACATGTGGGCAGAGCAATACATCTCAGTTTTCCACAGTAGGCTAATTTTCACACACATTCAAACACACACACAGCCCATCCTCCACCCAGACAAGCACAAGGCATTGTCCAGCTCAAGCACACATTCCAGCCGGGCAAAAACACCTAAGAGTATAAAGCAGGGCTGGGGAACGGTGTGGCTTGGGGAAAGTCTCGAGGGCCAGGTAGAGGGCCACATTTGGCTCCCAGGTCTGAGGTTCTGCACCCCTGCTGTACCCGGGCACAAGAGGGATGGGATGGCATTGCTTTGAAGCCTCCTCTCTCCATCTGGGCTCTGTCCTTCACAACAGAGGGGGGCAACCACACATTGTGTGGGCTCAGGCTCAATTCCTGGCATCTCCAGGCAAAAAGGGGGGCACATAGGTAAGAGGTACACCAGAAGACCTGTGCTGAGAGAGTGAATGCCGCAGGACTCAATAGACCATGGGTAGGCAAACTAAAGCCTGGGGGGGCCGTATCTGGCCCAATCGCCTTCTGAATCTGGCCCGCGGACGGTCTGGGAATCAGCATGTTTTACATGAGTAAAAAAAGGTAAAGGGAATCCTGACTGTTAAGTCCAGTCGTGGCCGACTCTGGGGTTGCGGCACTCATCTCGCTTTATTGGCCGAGGGAGCCAGCGTACAGCTTCCAGGTCATGTGGCCAGCATGACTAAGCCGCTTCTGGCAAACCAGAGCAGCGCACAGAAAGGGAGTTTACCTTCCCGCCGGAGCGGTACGTATTTATCTATTTGCACTTTGACGTGCTTTCGAACTGCTAGGTTGGCAGGAGCAGGGACCAAGCAATGGGAGCTCACCCCGTTGCGGGGATTCGAACCGCCGACCTTCTGATCAGCAAGTCCTAGGCTCTGTGGTTTAACCCACAGCGAATGTGTCTTTTTATTTAAAATGCATCTCTGGGTTATTTGTGGGGCCTGCCTGGTGTTTTTACATGAGTAGAATGTGTGCTTTTATTTAAAATGCATCTCTGGGTTATTTGTGGGGCATAGAAATTCATTCATATATTTTTTTTCAAAATATAATCAGGCCCCCCACAAGGTCTGAGGGACAGTGAAAAAGTTTGCTGACCCCTGCACGAGACTGGGTACAAGAAAGTGGTCTGTGTTCCTCTGCCTCCTTGCAGCTGGGCAGCTAATGGCAGAAGTGGCAAGAAAAAGGCATGGAAGAATTGGAAGCTGCCTCACATGTGGTCAAACTGGACATCCATCTAGCCCGGTGGTTCTCAATTTCCTTTCCTCTTGGCCACACTTTCAAAACAAAAATTTGCTTGCACCTCACCCAAAACATGTATAGATAGGAAAAATAAGAGGAAACAAAAAGAAACAACTCCTAGCAGTGCTTGATTTATAACATAGAAGACTACTACTTTATAATATGATCACGGGACATCCTGAAAGTACTGTATAAGCCAATGCAGCTGCGTAAGAACATAAATCATTCCCAAAATGTAATGATCAATGAGCCTCTTTCATATGTACCTTATGTATATAAACAAACTCAGTGATAGGTGAGAGCTTGCATTCTCACATGCTCTCATTTTGAAAAACTATCCAAATTCTGCAAATAATAATAATAAAAATTTGATACTATACTATACTACACTGAAATGTTTAAATGCTTATTTGGTTGTCCTTTGCTTTACCTTTGTGCACTGTGCTAGTTTCCATATAGCCCACACACCCTTCTTCAGCCTTCATGCCAGCTAGGAAAGGCCTTACCAGAGTCCAGTACAGTGGTACCCCGCAAGACGAATGCCTCGCAAGAAGGAAAACCCGCTAGACGAAAGGGTTTTCCGTTTTTCGATGCGCTTCGCAGGACGAATTTCCCTATGGGCTTGCTTCGCAAGACGAAAATGTCTTGCAAGTCTTGAGATTTTTTTTCGCTCCCCACCCCCTTTTTCTAAGCCGCTAAACCGCTAATAGCCTTTTAGCAGCTAATCCGCTAAGCCGCTAATAGCTGCTAATAGCCGCTAAACCGCTAATAGCGCTAATCTGCTAAGCCGCTAATAAGGTTGCTTTGCAAGATGAAAAAACCGCTAGACGAAGAGACTCGCAGAACGAATTAATTTCGTCTTGCGAGGCACCACTGTAATTCGTTCCAACCTGCAGAGGATGGGGGGGGGGGGAATACTCAGTGAAGGTGTGAAGCCAGGCATGTGAGGGGTGGGGCCTGAGGAGAGTGTCAAGGCCTGAATGGAGAGGCTCAGAGACCTCAGGTTCCCCAACACACACACCAAACCCACCCCATTAGAGCCTGCATTGAGAGGCAGCCCAGCTCTGTAACTTTGAGGACTAGCCACTTGCTCACATTTTTTACAAGTAGAAAGATAAAATGCTCAGGATGCAGCGCTCTACCCCCAAGAACAGAAGAAAAAGTCCCTGACTTTTCCTGACCAAATGCTATGGGTTAGGAAAGTGAGGGGGTGTCCCACACCCCTCTCCCTTTATAGTTAAAGACACCCCCCCCACACACACACACACACACACTGCTTAATATATGACCTGGACAGGTAGGGAAAACCTAGCCAACAGCATCGTATCTAGTTGGGCCTCTAGATGACAACTGCTGTTCAGGCTGCAACGTGATAGCAATCTGCCCTCTTGAGAGACTCTTCAGGAGAGGACAGTCCTTGAGGAAGGCAAGAGTCCTTGAGTTCCTTCTCCGCTCTCGCCATGCTCACCTTTCAACAGCATCTCTTTCCAGTGAAGCATGCCACTCCTGCATGCTTCAGTTTCCTTTCCCATGTCCCGCTGGCCTAGCTGAAGAGCTGTTGATGGCAACAGATTAGCAGGGAATTCTGCAAGGGGGATCTGGTGTCAGGCAGGTCAGGGCTCCTGCGGAAAATGCTGCTCAACCACTCTGCCCAACAACAGCATCCAAGTGCAATGGTCCTTTAGTGAAGTTGGCTGGCTGGATAGGGCCACAGGATGGAAGACAACTGGTAAGCAGAAGAGGGCACCCCGACTCCTCCCTGTGGCTGGCATGCATGGGAATCCACTTAGGTAATGCGAGCCTACAAGGACACCCATTGGAACATAGGAAGCTGCTTCATACTGAGTCATCTAACTCAGTATTGCCTACACTGACTGGCAGCAGCTCACCAGGGTTTCAGAGAGCGGTCTCCCCCAGCCCTATCTGGAGATGTCCAGGGCTGAACCAGAAGACTTCTACATGCAAAGCAAATGTACTACCTCTGAGCTAAAGCTCTTCCCTGATTTAAGAGGGACACAGAAAGCTAAGAGTCAGGACTTTGGTCCATCAGTGTTGTCTACACTGGCTGGCAGCTCCTCCAGGATTTCAGGCTAGGGTTCGAATATGGCACCTGCTCTACCACTGACATGTTCCCCATTTGAGTCAGCCTTGGAGTAGTGCAAAGAAGAAGTGTGAGGTTGTTGATACCATCCTCACTACCGTGGTTACATACGCTTCAGGTTACATACGCTTCAGGTTACATACGCTTCAGGTTACACACTCCACTAAGCCAGAAATAGTGCTTCAGGTTAAGAACTTTGCTTCAGGATAAGAACAGAAATCGCACTCCAGCAGCGGAGCAGCAGCCCGAGGCCCCATTAGCTAAAGTGGTGCTTCAGGTTAAGAACAGTTTCAGGTTAAGAACAGACCTCCGGAACGAATTAAGTACTTAACCCGAGGTTCCACTGTATTTGTATTGGTACCACACAGTACCTGGGGATGGGAAAGAAATGTGCTCAGCTCACATTTTAATGTGAACCTACCTAAGTCACATTCCCTGAACCAACGAAACTCACGCCTTGAATTTTGTGATACAGTTTTCCAACCAGAAAGCATACACATGCAAAATGTGTGTCTTGTTGACAAAAACCACATTAAGGTAAATTGCTTGCCCCCTGCTGAAAAGGCACATGCATTTGCATTCAGACTTTTTAAAAGAAAAGCGTTTGCAAAGCGATGCAGGAATGAGGCATCTATAGAACTTTAGGGTGGAAAAACGAGAAACTGAAACGGACAGATTTGCCATTCCCTGACTGTACCCACCGAGAACCGTTATAGGCTGCCAAGTCTTTCCACCTCCCTCTGCAGGAAATAGACAGAACATTCTCCTACGCACAGGCTCTCACATTGAAAGGCATGGCTCGCCCCTGCCCTAGAACCAGCATGAACGGAGGAGGAGGAGGAGGGGGAGCACATGACTGAAGAGCCCACATGCTTTTCCTGTCCATGGCAAACTGTGCTGAGGCCTACTGCGTAACACTGCCAAAGCACAAAGGAAATGGTTGGCTGTGAGGGTATCTAACAAACTTCTTCGGAGAGGGTTAGGCAGACGCATAAATTCGTGAAAGTGCAAGTGGGAACTGCAAAAGAATTTCGCAATGTTGAGTTGTTGTTCAGAGTTCTAGCCAGCCAGCCAGCCTTGCCTTACCTGTCAGAGGCACCTTCCCTATGAAGAATGGTTGCAACATTTGGAGCCTTTCAGCTTAGAGGGGAAGCAGGTAGGAGGTGGCATGGTTGAAGTCTCTAAAACGATGCATGTCATAGAGAAAGCGGCTAGAGGAAAACGTTGCTCCCGCTCTCGTGATGCTAAAACTCAGGGACACCCAGTGAAAATTCAGGACAGGTAAAAGAACATACTTCTTCATGCAGTGCACTGTTTAACTGCGGAACTCACTTCCACAAGAGGCGGTGATGGCTGCCAATCTGGGTGGCTTTCAAAGAGGATTTGACAAATTTGTGGAGGAGAGGACTGTCAATGGCTGCTAACCCTGATGGCTAAGTTCTACCTCCACAGTAAGAGACAGTATTGTTACAAAAGTGGGGTGCTGCCCCCCACTCTCTGCAAGATCCCAGGGGATTCCAGGCACTCACACAGGGTCTGTGTTCCTTTGGAGAATTGAGACACATAGCGGAGACTGCTGTAGCTTTAAGAAATACAATTTATTCATCTATTTCACCTTCAGTCTGTGTGGTGGGGGCTTCAGATCTTACAGCAGTGTCATTTCAAGAGGAGCTTGTACCCCACAGCAGTGCAGCCATGGAGACGAAGACATCTCTCCCAGCCAGCCTTCAGCCAACCTGCCCAAGATGGACCCCAGTCTTTCTTCCTCCTTCTTCTTCCCAGAACACCCTGCTAAAAACTTTCCTTTCCTGTCACCTCACACCCAGTTATCCTGGCAACCTTTCAAACCCCCAGTCACTGTTCACAGGGCAAGGGCAGAGAGCAGCTCTCTTGCATTGCCAATGCGTCTCAATGGCCCTGTATTGATGGCCCAGGATTTTAATTGATTTTATATCTACTACTTTTTGTGTTTTTACTGTTGCTACTATAATTGCTTTTATTTCTAATGTTTTTGATCTGTTTTATATTTGTTTTATGGTTCTCTTTTGTAAGCTATCTTGAAAATCTAGATTTAAAAACACATTTTCGTGTGTGTGTGTGTGTGTGTGTGTATGAATGAAATGTCTCAACAACAGTAGTTTTAAATTACTTTCCCTTTGCCCCAAGTGCTCAGAAAAAAATCTGTCAAAATCTTCAGTCATTTGAAGACTAGCACTAGCCCCCTAGGATTTCAGACTGGGGTCTCTCCCCGATGCCTCATGATATGAAGAATTTAACCTAAAAACGTCTGCATGCACATTGTGAACTTCCATAAAATGGACAACAACAAAAGAATTAAGAGGAGAACTTGCTTTTGACAAAATGCACCCCCCCAGCTGCCAGGGTCTGCGGCAAAACCCATGGCCTTTGAATAATCCTTGGACAATTTATTTCAAGCAGAAAACCCATTGCCTGTTTTGTTTTTTGTTCTTGAGGGGTGCGGGGGGAGCTTGAAATCACTTTCAAAAACAAGCTTTTGTAACCTCAAGTGCCTTCTTGTGTATTCTTCAGCGTTTCACACTTTTGACGACACTTAAACCTGATGTTTAATCAGAAGCCAAGCGAAGAAAATGGGAAAGCTCAGGAAAGGAAGCTCGGTTTCCATTCCCACGGGAGTATGAATTATATTTTTCTCCTGTCCTCACTCCAAGGAGCTCAGAGCTTTGTAAATGGAGACTCTCTGACCACCCACCTTTTTATTGTCAAAGCAACCCTCGCTGGGGGGTTAGGCTGAGAGGCAGTGGCTGGCCTTGGGAGGGACGACGCGGTCAATTTCAGCTTCACTCTGTTTCTCCTTTTCCCCTGACTTCATTTTGCTTTTCCACATTTCTGCACCAGTTTGTGTGGGTTTTTTTTTTCCAATTAGAAAAACACACACATGAAAACTCATCAGCATCATAGGACATGTTTCTCATAATAAATGCATTTCTGTATGCAGTTTTGCCTAATATGCGCATTTTTGCAAGCAATTTCTTATCACCTAATGCATGTTTAAATAGTATCCCTAGTAATACGTGCATTGTATTATGCTTTCCATTATCGTGTAAATTTTACCTTCCATACAGTAGGCTAGTTTCACCAGCTGGGGGACCCCCAAAGGAAGAAGTCTGAGACCCAAGGCATTGGTGGTGGGACAATGATGAGTGGTCAGAAGGAGAAGAAGGAGCAGACTGGGAGGAGGAGGTGTCAGAAGCTGAAGAAATAACAGGGCTTAGTGAGCAGGGAGAGTCTGTGGCAGAGAGAAGTCCAGAAGCAGAAGCTGAAGCTGAAGCTGGAGAGGATGGAAACTAAGAGGCAATGAGAAGTACAGCTGGTGAAGAAGCACAGGTTTCTCCCCCTCTTGCTGTGACCAGCTCTCCTCCCTGTTGGTCTCCCAGAACCAGAAGAGGTATGAAGTGGGTAGGGCAAAGACAGACAAGATGAAGGAGTCTCTGATTGCTGGTGTGTTGGCCTGGGAATCGGAATCAGAGGCTGAACTTGAGGAATCCCAGCCTGCACAGGAGTCCCTGCCTCCTGGACCAGCTGAGCCGGGGCTGGGGCTTGAACCTGAAGGGCCCTCACCTGTGCCGGATCCTCAGGAGCAGACACCAGCTGAATCTGCTCCGGCTCCGGAGGTGATTGAGGACCCATTGCCTGCAGGTGCTCCACTCTCAGCCCCATCAGGGGAAGGTGAGGTTGCCTCTGGGTCCAGTAACCCTCCAGCCTCTCCTGAGCTGAAGAGGCTCAGGGCAGAGAGGTGGAGGGAACTAAGTTCTTGCAGGAGGAGTGCTCGCCTCCAGGCCAGGAGAGGCGAGTCACCTGTGGACCGGGACCGCCCTGTGCCTTCAGGCAGGTAAAAGCTAGCCAGCCCAGTCGCAGGTTGTGGGAGCAACATTGTTGGTAACCTGTTCCTGCCGGCACCTTGTCCTGCTCTTCTGCCAGAGTTCCTGACCACACTCGACTCCTTGCCTTGGACCCCGCTTCAGCCTTGATGGACAGCCTCCTTACCACACAATTGACCTCGGACTGGACGTGGGCCACGCTGCACAGTAACCCCCCGGGACCAGCACAGCTTGGGAAGGAAGAAGAAGAGGAGGAGGAGGAGGAGTTTGGATTTGATATCCCACTTTATCACTACCTGAAGGAGTCTCAAAGCGGCTAACAATCTCCTTTCCCTTCCTCCCCTGCAACAAACGCTCTGTGAGGTGAGTGAGGCTGAGAGACTTCAGAGAAGTGTGACTAGCCCAAGGTCACCCAGCAGCTGCATGTGGAGGAGCGGGGAAGCGAACCCAGTTCACCAGATTACGAGTCTACCGCTCTTAACCACTGCACCACACTGGCTCCTCAGCAGGGGAGGAGGAGACTTAGAGGGCTGTGGGAAGGAGGGCACCTCCAGTCCTCGCAACTGCATCATTGGGACAATAACTACTGAGAAGAGTTGCGGTGCTCACTAGGCCTGAGCTGCTTTGCTTCTTTGAATAAAGAGTTAACTTCACTGATGCCTTGTTGGGAATTGCTGACCTGTTTGATACCCACCCTGACTATGAAGGTGCCAGGGTGGGGTGTGGCTGACCATGAGTGGTGCAATCTTGGAGAGAAGACCCAGACCTGGAAAGCTACATTTTAATTTTCCACCGCTGCTGGAGAACCACCCAGCTCTGTGGCACTGACCCTAAACTCGTTCCGTTTAGATAGGTCTGTTCCTGCACATGCCACTAGATACGAGGATGCAAGACTTTCATTTGTTCACAAGAGGAGATGGCTTTGCCAAGACTAGTGTTCAATATTTGAAATATGTGCTCGAGAGAGAGAAATAATCTGTGTAAATGAAAAGTAACTCCATCAATGATTCACGTGCTCGCAATCTATGCAAGCCCCAAATCTATTTATGACTACTCTGGGGAAACGTTCTCTTTCTTTCTGGGTGGCTTTTCGTCCTGATCAGCCCCCGTGGCACCCTCAGTCCAGATTAGTTTCTCGTTCCGCCTTCCAGCATGTCTTATCATGTTGCCTGTAAATATCCTGGCCACCCCTGTCTGCAATAATTTCCCTGCTATCAAGAAAACATTGGCCACAGACGGATGTTTTCATAATGTTTTGAAATACTGATGAGGGTTCAACGTTAAGATTCACAGTAGCAAGCCCTGGCCTTTTTCAGATCTACAGAGACAGTGTGGTATTTTCTGGAGGGGAAAACTGGGGGGTGGAACGGGGGAGGGGGAGCATCAATGGGGATATAAATAGCCACAGAGGAGTCTTTTAATCGCTGGGAGGGCAGTGTGGATTTTTAAAAGATAAAAGAATCAAAAACTCTGAACCATCTTTGCTGCCTCAAGACTTAAAATCCATTCATTTGCTGCGGTCTAATTGCAGCACTTTGAGCCTGGATAGCTCAGTTGGTTAGACCATGGTGCTGATAACGCAAAGGTTGCAGGTTCGATCCCAGCTGCATATTCCTGCATTGCAGGGGGTTGGACTAGATGATCCTCAGGGTCCCTTCCAACTCTACAGTGCTATGATTCTCCATATTTTAGTGTGTCAGCTGAACCAGGCTGGCCTAAGATACTCTGCACACCAGGGTAAAGGAGAGGGACACAAACACACATTTGCAGAATCCAACCAGATTGGCAGCTGAATCTTCAACATTATTTTCAATTATTTATTTACAGCATTTATATCCCAGTCTTGAGCCAAAAAAGGCTGTCAGAGCAGCTTGCAAAACAAACAAACAAACAAACAAGCCAGTATTAAGTCCTTCAGGCTTGTGTTTTTAAAAGACATGGCAGGCAAGGAAAAAGGAATAGGAGGGAAGAGGGACGAAGTGAGCTCAAGTTCTTAAGTTGTAGTTCTTATAGCGTAGGTAACAGTAGCAGCTTCTTGCTGGTGTCAGTGGCAGTTCTGATGCTTTCTTCTTAATGAAGAGCACTGTCCCCACCCCAAAGCAGCCTGTCTGTCCCACCCTAGATCAGAACCTGGAGCACAGGAGACAATAGTGTCCAGGGCTAGGAAGGCAGGGCAGTTCCTACTGCACATTCTGAGCCTTGAAGGCAGCATCCTCCCAGGTGGGGGCCTGGTGGAGCACTGCCTCTTCCCTTGCCAATGTCAGTGGTGAGTCTCACTGTTTTATTCTCTCCAGATGCACTTTTCAGATCCAATGGCAGAGGCGGTGACAACACCCAGGTCAGGAGGACCAGGCAGCTTCTACCACATGGGGAGGGACAATGGAGGCTGGTGACCTTTGGGACCAGTGGGCAAGGAGCTCAACAGTAGGTGAAGCCCGAGCCAATGACAGGCAGAGCTAACTCATTCTAGTTTTATCCCTATCCTTCTTTCCTGTTGAATTCTACAAGCTCCATGCTGAAACCGGGAAGGTGGCCAGGTGGTATCACTCTTTGGACAGCTTGTAAGTAAGGTGACAGCAGACGCAAAATGGTGGGGCAGTGCCAGTGTTAGAAACTTAAGTATATCAGCTAGGTGCAAAATGACACCCTAAATCTAAACGGAATGTCACCAGGGGGCTGGAATAGATGTCACCAGGGGGCTCTTCCAATGCTACAATTCTATAAACCTATGATCTCAGCTACAAAGGTCCGTATAGTAAAAGCTATGGTTTTCCCAGTAGTGATGTATGGAAGTGAGAGCTGGACCATAAAGAAGTCTGATGGCTGAAGAATTGATGCTTTTGAATTATGGTGCTGGAGGAGACTCTTGAGAGTCCCATGGACTGCAAGAAGAACAAACCTATCCATTCTTAAGGAAATCAGCCCTGAGTGCTCACTGGAAGGACAGATCCTAAAGCTGAGGCTCCAATACTTTGCCCACCTCATGAGAAGAGAAGACTCCCTGGAAAAGACCCTGATGTTGGGAAAGATGGAGGGCACAAGGAGAAGGGGACAACAAAGGACGAGATGGTTGGATAGTTTTCTCAAAGCTACCAGCATGAGTTTGACCAAACTGCGGGAAGCAGTGGAAGACAGGAGTGCCTGGCGTGGTCTGGTCCATGGGGTCACAAAGAGTCGGACACGACTAAACGACTAAACAACAACAACATGATCTCAGCTACATGGCTTGATCACAGCTTGCTCTTACAGCAATTCACTCGTTCCAGTATGCAAGGAGGAGAAACACACACAGTGGAAATAGAAATGGTATTGACTATGGTGGAAGGCAGAGGCTTTTAATTTGTGGTCTGTGAGTTCCATTTGGGTGGCCTGTGGATTGGCTGCAGCACAGTCAAATATCTCTGTCATCAACCCTGCACTTACTTTCCTTGATGTGATGATGGAGGACTAAGTTGCCCAGCAAGGGATCCATGATTTGTGCAGCAGCACAAGACACATGTCTTTT
This sequence comes from Podarcis tiliguerta, assembly GCF_965153285.1. Classification (NCBI taxonomy): domain Eukaryota; kingdom Metazoa; phylum Chordata; class Lepidosauria; order Squamata; family Lacertidae; genus Podarcis; species Podarcis tiliguerta. The sequence goes on along the minus strand of NC_139549.1, from coordinate 33,351,785 downwards.
TGCTGTGCATGAATCAGCTGACCTGACAGAGATGTCAAGCGCCAACCTGATGCCCAGAAATCTCGACGTTGCCACAATTGGACCCGCACCTAACCCTCTGCATTTCTTGTCAAGCTGGCACACTTACACAGCTAGCGATGTCACCTTGGGCTGCTGGAGGAAAAGGACTAAGGATGATGGAAGCTGTTTCTTTTTAAAATAAAAAAACCAAAAAAATCTTAAGGTCAGTATCATCCATCCACTTTGCAAACAGGCGATCTGACCTTTCAAATTGGTAATGTTTGTCAGTGTCCCCATTGAGAGTTTGACCCAGGTGGTTGTTTAAATGTCACTTATGGCAAAAACTAGGGGGCTGGAAGCTGTATAATTTATAATTCTGTGGGGGGAAACCTGCACTTTTTATTTGACAGGATAATGCACCATTCAGAACTGCTAATGAGACTTTTGGACGCCTTGTTAGAAATGTAAAAACCTATCCGGTACATATCGTATCCGGTCCCCTCATATCGCAGCCCCAGTAGATAATTGTGCAGCAGGAGTCTTTGCGGTATTTAATTCATTTATTTATAAGAAATAACAGGAAGGCCATGTTGGTCTCCTAGGCTAAAGGGAAATGTGTCTCGCGGCACCCTGTGGTGAACCTTTAATAAGCTGTTTATTACAAAGTGGTGTGAGCGATTGTGGGCGACAACCTACCGTATTTTTCACTCTATAAGAAGAAGAAGAAGAGTTTGGATTTGATATCCCGCCTTTCACTCCCTTTAAGGAGTCTCAGAGCGGCTAACATTCTCCTTTCCCTTCCTCTCCCACAACAAACACTCTGTGGGGTGAGTGGGGCTGAGAGACTTCAAAGAAGTGTGACTGGCCCAAGGTCACCCAGCAGCTGCATGTGGAGGAGCGGAGACGCGAACCCGGTTCCCCAGATTAGGAGTCCACCGCTCTTAACCATTACACCACACTGGCTTATGCACCCGACCATAAGACACACCTAGTTTTTAGGGGAGGAAAACAAGAAATAAGAAGCCTCCTGAGCGATGAGGGAGTGCTCCTCCCTCTTCCCTCAGGAGGCTTTGCGGGGCTATCCCTGAAGCCAGGAGAGCAAGCCTCCTGGCTTTCCCCCGACCTCCCGCAAGAGGCACGTGCTCTTTAAAGGGAGGACGGCTCTTGGGGGCTTTTCTGGGAGGTGGGGGAAGGGACAGAGCCACGTGCTCTATCCCTTCCCCCACCTCCCGCAAAAGCCAGGGATAGCTGAGCGAAGCCTCTGCAGGACAGCGGGATCAAGGCTCCCCGCTGCCCTGCGGAGGCTTCGCGCGGCTAAGCCAGAAGCTAGAACAGCAAGAGGGAGCGCTGCGCAGTGCTTCCTCTCACTGTTCTGGCTTCTGGGATAGCCCGCGAAGCCTGCATTCGCTCCATAAGACGCACACACGTTTCCCCTTACTTTTTAGGAGGGGGGAAGTGTGTCTTATAGAGCGAAAAATACAGTACTTCTTTAAATGCTGAGTTGGCATCAAGGAAACCAAGATGGAAAAGCTGATCAAGAGGGAGATATCCCACCTCCCCCGTTTTCCTTCTCTGTTTTGCCCCCACCCCTTGCTTCACCGCAGTTAATAAGTGCAGTCAGACCTGCACCAGCAGCTGCTACTTGCAGAAGGCTGGGGAAGAAAACTGACCACCATTTCCCTCCCCAACATTTGCCTTCTGCTGCTGCCAGCCTCCTGTGGAGCAAGAATATGGGAGCCAGCTGCATGTCATCTAGCCTGGCAAGAGGACTCCTTCTCTCTGAACTGTATTTAAGCCAGGCTCCTTGGAGTACAGGAAGACCTATACTGGAAACTTTATTGTCAGTTAACTCTTGTTGTACTTAAACCTAGATTTTCTTCCCTTTTTTGTAATATCAGATTTATATTGTGTTTGTTAAATTGTTGGTTTTTGTCATTTTGGAAATTACTGGCATGCTCTGCAACTTGCATATTTGTACAGTATTTAGGTGTTTTGGATGTTTCTGTATGATGCTCTGGACACAGCTCATTGTGGAGCCAGTGTGGTGTAGTGGTTAAGAGCGGTAGACTCGTAATCTGGGGAACCGGGTTCGCTTCCCCGCTCCTCCACATGCAGCTGCTGGGTGACCTTGGGCCAGTCACACTTCTCTGAAGTCTCTCAGCCTCACTCACCTCACAGAGTGTTTGTTGTGGGGGAGGAAGGGAAAGGAGAATGTTAGCCGCTTTGAGACTCCTTAGGAGAGTGATAAAGCGGGATATCAAATCCAAACTCTTCTTCTTCTTCTTCTTCTTCTTCTTCTTCTTCTTCTTCTTCTTCTTTTTTCTATAGAAGTCAGCTCAATTGATCACAGCATTTCTCCTCCCCGTTTCTTCATTTCTGCACCTCTGTCGAACCACTAACCCACAGAGTCACACTCAAGTATATCAGGGAGAAGGAGATTCTGGTGAAACACCAAGAAGGACATTCTAGCCGTAAGAGCTGTTCGACAGCAAAACAGTCTCCCTCAGGAAGTTATGGTCTCTCCTTCCTTGGAGGGTTTTAAGCAGAGGTTCGATCGCCATCTGTCATGGATGCTTTAGTTGAGGTTCCTGCATTGTGGGAAGTTGGACTAGATGACCCTCGGGTCTCCCCCTTCCTAGGACTTGCTGAACAGAAGGTCGGCGGTTTGAATCCCTGCAACGGGGTGAGCTCCTGTTGCTCAGTCCCTGCTCTCACCGACCTAGCAGTTCGAAAGCACGAAGTGCAAGTAGATAAATAGGTACTGCTCTGGCGGGAAGGTAAACGGCGTTTCCATGCACTGCTCTGGTTCGCCAGAAGCGGTTTTGTCATGCTGGCCACATGATCCGGAAGCTGTACGCCGGCTCCCTCGGCCAATAAAGCGAGATGAGCGCTGCAACCCCAGAGTCGGTCATGACTGAACCTAATGGATTGGGGTCCCTTTACCTTTTTATGATACCATGTTGCATGTACAGCTGCCTTGAGACAGGCAGGCTCCCATCGTTGCAAGAGAGCAATGTGAGTCTCCAGGCAGTAAGCCGTGGTGTAAAGGCAACAGAGCAATCAGCTGGCAGAATGGAAAGAGAGGAAAAGAGCGCAAGATGAGCACTCTGCTGCCGCCACCACAGCACCTTCTCTCCATCCAAAGATACATTTCAGTCAGTTAAAAAAACCTCAAAAGGGGTGCAAAGAGGGGGGTGGCCTGAGCCCCAACAGAGGGACCCGGAGAGCTGCATTTGGTGCCTGAGCCTGTCTGTGCTCTTCTCTATCTGTGCTCTAACCCAGCACCCTTAACAACGAACAATTCCCAGGGGATGCGTTTTCCCCCCTGGTCGGCCTCAGGCAGCAAAATGTATTGGGCCAGCCCCAGCATCAAGCTTCCGGGCTCCACAGAAATCTTCAAGCACAGTTCATCCTTCCTTGCAAGTGATGTTGCAGTCACTTTAAGTAGTCTGCATGCTGGAATGAAATGAGAGAAGGCTGGGGGGAAGGAGGGAAGAGTAACCAATCTCCCCAAAGAATGAATGCTAAAAGCAAGAAAGCCATATACGCTGGGACGGGAGAATTATGGAGCCTCTTTGCCTCCTCCTCAGAGGATCCAGAGAGCTCAGTTTCAAGCCCAATGTAGCAATCAAGGAGAGGAGAGGGAGCCATTATCGTAATGCACAATAGTATTTGAGAGAGCTTTTGAAGTTTTCGACTGAGATGCTATAATTAAGGGGAAACAATCAAGGCTCGCCAGTTGCCATCTGAAGCAGAGAAAGGAAGACATCACTAGCTAAGCTTTCCTGGGAGATAATGAAGAGAGAGAGAGAGAGAGAGAGAGGCAGACAAAGCACAAGAACCTGGCTACAGCGTTCTTTATTTTTTTCCTTCCTTGCAAAAAAGTAAAAGAGAATGCCCAGGTTCCACAGAAGTGCAGAAACCTCTGCTACGTATCCACAGGAGGTTTTCGCATTTGCATTTCCATGCTCTCAAGGCAAATATTTTTTAAATGTAGTATAAGCACTGATAACTGGGAAACACTGGCCTGCAAGTGCATCAATTGGAGAATAGCCTTTACCAATGGTGTCATGGACTTTGAAGACGTTCAAACTCAGGAGGAAAGGGAGAAACGACCTAAGAGGAAGGCATGCTTGGCAAATCATCACCATGATCAACTCCTGCCCGGAAACCTATGTCCCTACTGTGGAAGGACGTGTTGATCCAGAATTGGCCTCCACAGTCACTTACGGACTCACTGTTAAGACCATGTTCTTGGAAGACAATATTACTCAGCTATGGGTGATTGCCAAAAAAGAAGAAGAATGCCACGCAAGAAACAGAGAACTGTATTCTCTATTCACTAACACAAGGGATTTTGCAGGAGGCGACGGGTGGGTTTTAATGTTGGGCAACAGTGGAATTGAATGCAACAGTTGCACTATCGGAAAGCTCATCACACCACAAAGTTATGAGCAACCTGCTTGTGCATTCTCTTGTGCAGGGGTCAGCAACCTTTTTCAGCTGTGGGCCGGTCCACCGTCCCTCAGACCATGTGGTGGGCCAGACTATATTTTGAAAAAAAATAAATGAACAAATTCCTATGCCCTACAAATAACCCAGAGATGCATTTTAAATAAAAGCACACATTCTACTCATGTAAAAACACGCTGATTCCCGGACCGTCTGCAGGCCAGATTGAGAAGGTGATTGGGCTGCATCTGGCCCCCGGGCCTTAGGTTGCTTACTCCTGGTGTAGACAGTCCCCAGTAAGATGGACCAAGACCTGATTTAGTATAAAAAGGGACGCGGGCGGCGCTGTGGGTAAAAGCCTCAGCGCCTAGGGCTTGCCGATTGAAAGGTCGGCGGTTCGAATCCCCACAGCAGGGTGCGCTCCTGTTGTTCGGTCCCAGCGCCTGCCAACCTAGCAGTTCAAAAGCATTCCCGGGTGCAAGTAGATAAATAGGGACCGCTTATTAGCGGGAAGGTAAACGGCGTTCCGTGTGCGGCTCTGGCTTGCCAGAGCAGCGATGTCACGCTGGCCACGTGACCCGGAAGTGTCTCCGGACAGCGCTGGCCCCCGGCCTCTTGAGTGAGATGGGCGCACAACCCTAGAGTCTGTCAAGACTAGCCCGTACGGACAGGGGTACCTTTACTTTTTTATGTTCCTTCCTCAGGAAATGAGCCCCCAGGCCTTAGGCTCTTGTGCAACAATGTCCCCCTGGCTCAAAACATTTCGCTAGTGGAATGAGTATACCATAGGCTTGCTATACATCAGGAAAATTCCCAACATGTCCTCGTTTTCAGCTGTAAAAATGGCATCAGGAGGGAATTTTGCTGAATTAGCAAAATTAAGGGAAAACCTGGATGTATGGCAACGTGATGGGAAAAGCAGCAGAAATAGCTACAAAAGCTTAAAAACACTATTTTGGGGGGAGGCTTCCTAAAACGAAGCTCAACAATTTTGGGGCCTTCCTAAAAACTTTGCAGGTGTCAGGAATTTTACTTTTTGAAATATGACAAGCCTAGTATACAGCTATATTATTCACACACACACTGCAAAGTGACTTTAACTCAGTGCCACACTGGATACAACCCATATTTTTGAATTATGCTGTTGTTTTTGGTCATTTGAACAAAAAAAGTGGGTCTGCTGTTCAAATCTGGGAGAGCTAGTGAATTGCATGGAGAAGACAGCAATGTCTGGCACCCAAAGCTCTGTCCTGTCCCCCCAAAACCTTGCCCCTACCTCTCTACCCGCCCCCATCAACCTCACTCTGCCCCATGGTAAGTCTGGCCCTGTAAACAGATGCCTCTGCAAAGAAGAGTTCCTTGCATTCATAGATGGGACAGAGAGTCCAGTGAGGATCCTACCAGATTCTAGAGGCTTTATTTATAACCCCCTCCATTCTCCCTATGCTGGGATGGTCTCCTGCTTGCACTCTTGGAGAACTTCAAAAACTGTTCATTTCTTTGTGCACAACCGCTGCTCAGCTCTTGCAAAAAGATTTTACCTAGCACCTCTCCTCTTGAAAAGCTGCTCCCAGTTCTCTCAACAGCCAATAATCCTGCTCAGGTGACCTCTGTAAAAGCAAGACAAACTGATTGTTGTTGTTGTTGTTTAGTCGTTTAGTCGTGTCCGACTCTTTGTGACCCCATGGACCAGAGCACGCCAGGCACTCCTGTCTTCCACTGCCTCCCGCAGTTTGGTCAGACTCATGTTTGTAGCTTCGAGAACACTGTCCAACCATCTCGTCCTCTGCCGTCCCCTTCTCCTTGTGCCCTCCATCTTTCCCAACATCAGGGTCTTTTCCAGGGAATCTTCTCTTCTCATGAGGTGGCCAAAGTATTGGAGTCTCAGCTTCAGGATCTGTCCTTCCAGTGAGCACTCAGGGCTGATTTCCTTCAGAATGGATAGGTTTGATCTTCTTGCAGTCCATGGGACCCTCAAGAGTCTCCTCCAGCACCATAATTCAAAAGCATCAATTCTTCGGCGATCAGCCTTCTTTATGGTCCAGCTCTCACTTCCATACATCACTGCTGGGGAAACCATGGCTTTAACTATACGGACCTTTGTTGGTAAAGGACAAACTGATAGGCATTGAAATTAAGCTGTTTTCTCTGCAGGGCACATTGCTAACACACTGCTATATGTTTTATGCTGACAGTCGCTGCCTCTGCACCAAGGGATTCTGGGACAGCATGACATTCCCAACAGGCCGACAGAAGTATCGCCCCCACAAACACTTTGTGTGCTTATTTTAAAACACTCAAAGGCTATAGCTCCCCTCTGCACCGAGAAGCCTTGCCCTGGGCCCTTTGTACTGAACTTTTGACCCTAGGCTAAATAAATCTTCATTACAAAGAAACATGCATCACTTTGCTTGGCTCTAGCTAGGAAATTCCTTGATGCTACTGTTTGGTCAACACAGAAACCACAGGGCAAGAGGGCAGGGACACATCTCTTCATTTATTTAATTTACTGCCATATATTTATGAGTTGCCATACGTCCAGAATTTCCCAGACATGACCAGGAATTCAATGGCAAAATTAGTGTCTGGGGGAATTTCGAAAAATCAGAATTTTGGGGCGATTTCCCCCCAAAAAACTCAACAACTTTTGTGTCCGGATTTTTACTTCTTGAAATATGGCAACCCTATAGCGCTAGCTCAGTGCCCCACCTGGAATATTGTGTCTAGTTCTGGGCTCCACAGTCTGAGAGGAACATTGACTGGCTGGAATGTGTGCAGATGAGGGCGACCAAGATGAGCAAGGGTCTGGGAACCAAGCCTTATGAGGAACAGTTGATGGGGCTGGGTATGTTCAACCTGGAGAAGAGACCACTGAGAGGTGATCTGATAGCTATCTTCAAAGGGCTGTCACGTGGAAGATGGAGCAAGCTTCTTTTCTGTTGCTCCAGAGGGTAGGGCCCAAACCAATGGCTTCAGACAACAAGAAATGATATTCCAGCTAAACATTGGTAAGAACATAGAACATAGAATCACAGCATTGGAAGGATCATCTAGTCCAGCGGTTCTCAACCTGTGGTCCCCAGATGTTGTTGGACTACAACTCCCATAATCCCTGAGCTCTGGCCTTGCTAGCTAGGGGTGATGGGAGTTGTAGTTCAACAACACCTGGGGACCCACAGGTTGAGAAAGGTTGATCTAGTCCAAGCCCCTGCGATGCTGAAATATGCGGTTGTCCCTTACAGAAATCAAACCTGTAACCTTGGCGTCATCAGCACCATGCTGTAACCAACAGAGCTATCCAAACAGCAAGAGCTGTTTGACAGTGCAGTGGATTTCATTGGAAAGTGGTGGACTCTCCTTCACTGAAGGTTGGGTACCCATCTATCAGGGGTTGTTAACTGCAGTGCCTGCATGGCAGGACGGTTGGACTTGGGGTCCTTTTCAATTCTACAATTCTTTTATCATCAGAATGGCTAACTAATCAAGTAAATTTAAGTAGCAAAGGATGCCTGTTGAATCTCTGCTGGTAGATTGATATTCCACAGCATGGGGAGCCAGTGACACTAAATGCCCAACTTTAGGCTGAAGCCTCTAGAAAAGCTGTGTGGTCATGCTGCAACTGAAGCAACAGATAATTAACCCAGAAGTCTGGCAGCAAGCTGTGGCAAACCACAAGTCACTGGCATCACTTACATCAGTACAAATTGTTGACAGGCAGGCATGGATTGTGAGAAACAGCTGCGTGGGCCGTTAGGAGTGACCAGGAGGTGGGACTAATTCAGCCCATAGGTGAGAGTTCCCCCCATTGCTTTATTCAGCTCTTATGGCAAAATGGATCAAACATTGATCTTGAACAGAGATGTTGGGTCCTCCTGCCTGTTGGCTGCCTCTGCACAGCTGCATTTCAGAAGAGAAAATTGGGTAAGGTGCGACTTCTTCCTGGGCACTATTGGGGCAGGATCCCATTTAGCAGAACGAGCGGGGGGGGGGCTCAAAATGCTGCAGAGATGGTTTCACCATGTTGGCCAACATAGTTAACCAAAGTAATGTGGTGCCTGTCAGATGGTGTCAGACTACAAATCCCCCCAACCCTAGACAGCACGGCCAACAGACAGGGATGGATGGGAGTTGTAGTCAAACAGCATGGGGCAGGCGCCACATTCCTTTCGTTAAGTAACAAACTATGTTGGCCATATTCCTGCCTTGCAGGGGGGTGGATTAAATTATCCTCAGGGTTCCTTCCAACTCTATGATTCTATGAATTTAAGATTTGGGAAATGACAAACCAAGAAGCACTGATGCAGACGGATCTGCACATCCTTAGAAGTGTTAAATTCGACATCCGTTGCCTGTCCGGTCCGCCCCTCTATGTGGGATGCAAGGAGTGGCGCCATCTTGCCCTTTGCCTCAGGTAGTAAAATGACTTTGGCTGCCCAGAATAGGCTCTCAGGTTCTGCTGGGATTTTAACACTTCATGAGGGTCACGTGCAGCACACTTCATCCCAGCTCTTTCACTTTCAGAGGAAACAGTCAACGCCTTCTGCGGGTCAGAGGGATAACATCAATTATATCCTCGCGAAACTGAGTTGTCTGTCTGTGTGAAGCAATCTGACAGTTACCACCATTAACACAAAGCACACTTTCCCTGTAATGCCAGACACCTTGTAACTGACAAAAGACATCATTTTCAGTTTAAGTGCAACAGAGAGTGGGAGAGGGAGAGGGAAAGGGAATTAGACCTGGGCAGCTAGCACAGAAGAGAGATTTAGACCACATATAACAGATCACACACTTTAGCGGCTAGTAACTAGTGAAGGGATGTGGCCCTCCATGCCTGTCTGCCTGGCCCTGGAGACCCTTCCTGGACCAGATCTTTTCCCAGAGGCCTCACCCTGCAGTACCTCTGCTTTGGACCTTCCAAAGTCCCATCGAGTCCAACACTCTCTTTCCACAGCGGCCAATCAGAAGCCCATGGGAATCCTTGCAAGCAGAAATCATTTGCCCTGAATTCATTCTCTAGTGGGGTGTTTTATACATCTTCTTGATACACTTTCAGTCATATCACATTTTTGAATGCATTTCCCCATCGGTTTTCTGATCTGGAAAAATAGAGTCGATTTATTATTGTTATTATCTTGAGCGGATTTGTTGCACTAGGGCAAGAGAGCACTTCAATCCAGTTTAAATTTGAGTACGTTGTTGTCAGCAATCTGCTGATGACACACAGCTCCACTTCTTTGCATCTGCAGGTGTGCTGGACCGTCATCTTGCCTCAGTAATGGACTGGATGAGAGCCAATAAACGGGGGCTCTTCAGCCCTGTGGAGCCTTCAATGTGGGGTTCCTCAGGGTTCAATTTTATCCCCTTTGCTGTTTAACATCTACAGTTCTACTTCTCTTTTTCTTGTCTCTGTAGTGGGCTGGATGAGAGCCAACACACTGAAGCTCAATCCAGATATGACTGCGCACTGTTAGTGGGAGGCTCCCTAGACCGGATAGATGGGAGGTTGCCTGCTCTTGATGTCACCCAAGACGGTAAGGTCAAAAGGGAAGGAGCTAGACAAAGAATGATCCAAGAAGTCCTCAACGGCAGAACAGGCGGATGTCATGAACCAGCACATGGCCGGTGGATACAGATTCAGTCATTCTGACTCAAGGAACGAGGCAGTTGAGCAGCTCAGCAGCTGTATCCATGATGGAACAGCCTTTTTTAGGATCCACTCTGCTCACCCCGAAAAGGGGAAGGGGCTAGAAAAGGTTCCCTAAACATAGTCTGCCTCCCTTTTCCCCTAACTTGATTATCATGCCCAGTGGGGTCACCACCTAGCGGTCGTAAACTTTGGAACATGGAATGTACGGACTTTGTCAGATAACACAGACAGCGAGCGTCCTGAACGCAGACACTGGCCTGTGAGAGCTCCAGTTGGAGAACAGCCTTTACCAAAGGTGTCATGGGCTTTGAAGACACTCGAACTCAGGACGCAAGGGAGAAATGTGCTAAGAGGAAGGCATGCTTGGCAAACCCTCACCGTGATCAACTCCCACCCAGAAACCAATGTCCCCACTGTGGAAGCAAGTGTGGATCCAGAATTGGCCTCCACAGTCACTTACGGACTCATTGTTAAAACCGTGTTTATGGAAGACAATCTTACTCAGCTACGAGTGATCACCAAAGAAGAAGAACACTCCCTCTGAAGAAGTGGGTACACAGCTTGGGGGTCACTTGAGCCTCAGGTCGCTTCAGTGGTGCAGAGTGCCTTTCATCAGCTTTGAACATATAACACCAATCCAGAAGGTAGCAAGGTGAGAACTAGCCTTTTCTGTGGTCGCTCCCTGTTTATGGAATTCTCTCCCCAGGGAGGCTCGCCTGGCACCTTTGTTACATATCTTTAGGTCCCAGGCAAAAAAATCATCGTCTCCCAGGCTTTTGGCTAATGAAGCAATTTGTGGCCTTATAAAACTGGGGGGGATATTGTTTTTGTTCGTTACTATGTTTTGTATTTTTGTTACAGGTAACTAGCCATGTTGGTCTGCCATAGTCGAAACAAAATTAAAAAATTCCGTCCAGTAGCACCTTAAAGGTAAAGGTAAAGGTACCCCTGCCCGTACGGACCAGTCTTGACAGACTCTAGGGTTGTGCGCCCATCTCACTCAAGAGGCCGGGGGCCAGCGCTATCCGGAGACACTTCTGGGTCATGTGGCCAGCGTGACATCGCTGCTCTGGCAAGCCAGAGCCGCACACGGAAACGCCGTTTACCTTCCCGCTAGTAAGCGGTCCCTATTTATCTGTTTGCACCCGGGGGTGCTTTCGAACTGCTAGGTTGGCAGGCGCTGGGACCGAACAACGGGAGCGCACCCCGCCACGGGGATTCGAACCGCTGACCTTTCGATCGGCAAGCCCTAGGCACTGAGGCTTTAACCCACAGCACCACCCGCGTCCACCTTAGAGACCAACTAAGTTTATTATTGGTATGCACACTTCTTCTGATACACTGAAACAAAAGTCACCAGACCCTTATATACAGTGAGAGGGTGGGAAGGGGTATTACGCAGAAGGGTGGTGGGAATGGGTGATCGGCTGATAGGTGTGGTAAACCTGTAGACGTCTGTTAACAACTGCAATAGGTCTTGCAGGAAAAAGCAACGCGTGAGATAAGCTAAAAACAGCTTTCTCGTGTATAATGAGATACGAATCCAATGTCTCTATTCAGACCAGGTCTCTCCATGGTTTTAAGTTTGGTAATAAGTTGCAATGCAGTGTATTTTTGTGTTTTTATACTGAAATCCCTGTGATCCTCGGATGAAAGGGTGCTGTATTATTATCTTTTTAATAATAATTGTGTAACCTTCTATTTATTGTACCCACTTGATTCCCTCCAACAAAACAGTGGCAGTCTGGAAGCAACTTGAAAAAGTGGGGTGAATGAATGAATAACAGGAAGGTGAATAAGCACCCTGCAAGCAAATTGGGATGAATGCTCAATAAACAGGCCACCTAGAGAAGCCCACCGTCCCTGGACAACACATTCACACACCATGGAGGCATGCCCAGTGTTTAAGCCTGCGGATCCTACGACGTTTTAGCTTTATCCACAATGGTTTTAGAGCTGCCTTGGATTTTATCCCAGATTTGCGAACTACAAAAAGCAGTGCCTTGCGGCAAAAGCTGTACTGGTCTCTATACAGTACAACGGTTTTGTTTTGACTGGCAGCTGCGGAGGATGACATCACACTATCATTCTGAACTCTGGCTAGCTGGGGAGCAGAGAGAGGGAGGGAAGGAAGGAAAAAACAGGTTTGTTAAATTGCCCAGGGAAAAGTGGAATGAGGAGGGGGAGGACTGCTATGTTCAGCAGCTAAAAATCAATGCTAACTACAGTTGATTCTCTTTCAAGTATTCCTCAATAGCTTATTTATTCAATGGAGAGAGCTTTTTACAATAAAAAAAAAAAATCGCTTAACAACATGGTCTGAACTATGTCTACTCAGAAGAATGTCCTACTGAATTCAGTAGGAGCTTACTCTTAGGTAAGTGTGATTAGGACTGCAGCCTAACTAAAAAGAAATTAATGCACTGGAGCTCTTTGCAGTAGGACCCCCTCCCATAGCTGTCAACTTTTCCCTTTTCTTGCGAGGAATCCTATTTGGAATAAGGGAATTTCCTCCTTAAAAAAGGGAAAATGTTGACAGCTATGCCCCCTCCCCTTTTGATCTCTCTGAAAAAGCAAGCCACATAAATTCCAGAGCAAACCACAAAAGTGGTGCAAACCTGTAGCATGATATAAGCTTGTCAGATGTTTGGACTACAACTCCCATCATCCATTACTACTAGCCATGCTGGCTGGGGCTGATGGGTGCTGGAGTCCAACAACTTCCAGAAGGCACCAGGTTACAGGGAGGCTGCTGTGTACAGTACTGCTGGTGGTTGCTTTTACCAGAGCACAAATACATCTCCTCCAGGTTTTATAATGTAATGTTCTCAGTTAGCATGTTACAGCTGTGTAGACTAGGGGGCCACATTTACACCCTACATTTAAAGCACTATTGTACCACTTTAAACAGTCATAGAATCCCCCGATAGAATGGAAGGCATGGCAGAAACTGTTGTGGCTTTTAAGAAATATGGTTTATTGACCTACACCTTCAGTCTTCATGGAGGGAGTCCAAATCTTACTGCATGTTCATTTCAAGAGGCAGCAGCACAGGCTGCCTGCAGCCAACCTGCCCAAGATGGATCTCAGCTCTTCTTCCTGCTTCTCCTTCCCAGCAACCCTTGCTGAAAAACTCCCTTTCCCTGTCCCCTCAAACACACATTCCATCTCCTTGGTAACATCTCACTCCCCAACTTTTCTTGGAAGGCCCATCAACCCATTTTGTCATGTTAAGAGATATGCTCTTTGCGAGGCCAGTCAGTTGGGTTTGCTTAAGCGAGCCCAGGGATTCCCCATCTGGAACAGCTTTGGAACTTGTACTTTAATCCATATCCCAATTAATCAAAATCCTAGTCTTTATTCATTGCTAGGGGTGGGGGGGGTGCCTCCCCCTAAATCTATAACACCTACAGTTGAAAATTTTAAGTAGAGGCTGGGTAGGCACCTATCAGAGGTGCTGTAGCAGTGGATTTCCTGCATTGGCAAGGCGTTAGACTAGATGGTATTTGAGTCACCCTACGTAGGTGGCGCTATGGTTTAAACCGCTGCGCCGCTTGGACTTGCCGATAGGAAGGTTGGCGGTTCGAATTCCCATGACAGGGTGAGTTCCTGTTGCTCTGTACCAGCTCCTGCCAACCTAGCAGTTCAAAAGCATGTAGTTCAAGTAGATAAATAGGTACCACTCCAGTGGGAAGGTAAATGGTGTTTCTGTGCGCTGCTCTGGTTTCACCAGAAGCGGCTTATTCATGCTGGCCAATGACCTGGAAAAACTGTCTGCGGAAGCGGACAAATGCCGACTCCCTCGGCCTGTAAAGCAAGATGAGCGCCGCAACCCCAGAGTCGTTCGCAACTGGACTTAACTGTCAGGGGTACCTTTACCTTTACAACCTTTTGTGATTCCAAATGACTTTGCAGGGGTATCTGGCTGGCCACCACTGAACTAAGCAGAGCCGTGGTCTCATACAGCCTAAGCAGTCCTTAACCACGATTCCCCTGTCTATTAATCCCGTTATGTCCCAGCAAGTTGACAGTTATGCCACAGAGTAAGCTGCAGTTATCTAGTCAAATGATCATTTAATGGTCTTTATTTCACAATTTCTTTTTCTGCCTAAAGAAAATTGATTCCTTGGTTTTCATGTTCAGGGTATTTCATCGGGCTGTGATTATGAAGCAAACGGGATGCCGTTGCATTGATTCACTAGGCTGCACGGTTTATAATCTTTCCAGCGTATAAGAAGCCCTAAAAAAATATTGGTGCAGAAGAAGAAGAAGAAGAAGAAGAAGAAGAAGAAGAAGAAGAAGAAGAAGAAGAAAGATGTATGCTTATTTGTTTTCTAAAGCACATTCCACAACACGATCTCTTGCTTGCACAAACTGAGCCTGCATCCAATCAGCTTCGTTATGACTAGAGGAGATGGTTCAGCGTGTAGAAAATGATCTTCTCCAGCCCATTAAACTTTATTATTTGCAGATATTCAATGTTTTAATCCGAGGAAAGCTCTTCAAACCTGGTTTTGTGGAAATGATGTTCCTGTCTCAGTCCTGTCTGAACATTTCCAGCTCGTTAAACCCGGGGATTTGAATCCCAAATGCTCAGCATTTTGGTAACTCCTAGTGCCAATTCGGGGTTGGGGGTTGGGGAACCCTTGGAAAATGTACTCTCAGTGGAGATGGCCCACCTTTATTACCCATCCCCATTAGTTTTCTCCTCTCTTTGGACTCAATCACCTTCAACAGAGATACAGGAGGATGCTATTAGGCATGGACCTGAGCTGGACCATGGACCCATGAGGCTGAGTGAAGCAGTCACCTCAGGTGGCAAACTGGGAGGGGCAGCAGATTCAAGAGGCCCAGGAGCACACTGCCCATTGTCTCCTGCATTTGCTGCCCATCAAAGCTCCTCGCCAGCCTCCTTTTTCTACCCCCACTGCCTTCAGTATGCCAGGCTCCCCCAGGCCAACTCCAGCATACCTGCCAAGTGCCCTGGAAAAAAAGTGCAATTTTTTTTTTTACTGCTGCACGAGATCTGCAAAAGTGCTGGGGGGGGGTGAAAGGGAGGTGTGGAGTACATCCCTGAATTTAACACTGGAAAAATGAGGAATTGAAAGAAACCGAATGAACAGATTTTCCCATGTCTACATTGTGCTACTGAATTTATTGGTGAAAGGACTACTATTTTTGCAACTTGAATATTTATATATTTTTGTCATTCAGTGGCGTGTGAGATGCTAAGCATCTGCACGCTTGACCAAAGTTTTGCTGATTCAGTTTGAGATATTCACTGTGCATCCTACGCAGGTTTACTCAGAAGCAAGCCTGGTGCTTACTCCCAGGGATGGGTGGGGCGAGGGCTTGGCAGCAACAGGCCCATGATCCAAATGTGCATAGTATTTTCCTATGCTGTTTTATATGTATAGAGGGCAAAGTAAGATGCTGAGTGGCTGTGATCTTACCAGTACAGAGCCAAGTCAGGTGAATAGCTCAGTGACAGAGCACCTGCTTTTCATGCAGAAGGTACCAGGTTCCATCTTTAGCATCTCCAAGCAGGGGTGTCGCAAGGGGGGGGGGTGTGCAGAGGATGCAGTCCTCCCCAGGTGTCATGCCTAGGGGGGGTGACAAAATCCCCCCAGGCAGATTGGCATGGCGGCACTCGCACCCCCGGCAGCTGGGTTTTCGCAATTGGCACGATCGTGGTTGTCAAAATCCGCCCGCTTATCATGCAAATACACCTGGCGATCAGCCTGGCACACACACATACCCCCGGCGGGCAGCGTTCGCATCCCCAGTGGGCAGTTTTATGAGATCATAAGTCAGATTTTTGCGATTGTCGGGCAGTGCTGGCACCCCTGATGGGCAGTGCGATCAGCAGGTGGATTTTCACAACGACACGATTAGCGGGCCGATTTTCATGGCAATTGCAAAAATCTACCCGCCGGGCAAGCGCCACCTGCCAGGGGGTGCAAAAAAGCTCAGTAACCCTGGGGAACCTTCCCTAAAAAAGAACTCAACAACTTTGGGCAACGTTCTCAAAAATTGCAATGGGGGGGTGACCAAAAAAATTCCACACCGGGTACCACCTGACCTTGCTATGCCTCTGTCTCCAAGGAAGGCCGAGAGATGCTCCTGTCTGAAATTCTGGAGAGCCACTGCCACTCAGTATAGTACTGAGCTAGGTGGACCAATGGTCTGACAAGGTACCTTCTTATTAAGGGAAGCAATCTGTACTCCTAATAATTTTGAAAAGAGGAAGAGAAAAGAAGAAGAGGAGAGCTAAGGCTCATCACAAAGGACCCAGGAGTCCCCACAAATGTCCCTGCACCCAGAAAATTGCACAGAAAGGATTGCAACCTTATTGTCTGTTTGGAAGCTAAAAAGAATCATATTTCTTCCACCAATGATGTCTTATATTTGCTTACTTGTGTGATTTATTTATTTTTTTCATTTTACAAAATGGTACTATTTTTATATCAGTCAGCCAGTCTTACTGCAATGCAAAAAAAACCCCCAGCCAGTACACACCAAATCACAATTGGAAAGCGACAGTCAGCGCTGCTCCTTATGTTTTGTACAAAGTGTTGCAAATAAAATAAGTGGCGCTGCCTTTCCATGCTGATCGCATGAGGAAGCCACGGGGCATCGCCAGGATCAACACATTTATCAAGGCCCATAAACATTTGCGGACCAGAGTTCGTGTCGTGAGATGCATGAAATGTTATCCTCAGTTGCAGGTGTGCACCTGAGGGGTGGCAGCGGTGGGACTGTAATCAGAGGGATACAGAATGTGAAAAGGTACAGGCGGTATCAATTCAATTAGAGCTACACTGTATGCAAGATTAGCACAGTGACCCTTTGCAACAGCAATGATAGGTGATAAAACAATCAGCTTGGTAATGCCGAGTTAATTAACATCTGTCAGAGGCTAGGAATACATTTCCAAATTGATGCGTCCGCTGACGAAACCCTGCATGTCACAGAGGCTTCTGGGTAGTGGTTGCTTTCCAAAATAGTATTGTAATTTATATGGTAGTTTCTCTTCAAATTAAGTATTAACAAAAGGGGATAGGAAGTCAAACCTCCCCCCCCCCCTTATTTTTAAAGTTAAACAGTGAATATGTAACAATGCACCTCTTAAATTTTGGAAAGTTGTGAAACATGATCCAGCAATTAGTATCAAACCTTTCTATCGTTTACCTCAATAGAAATAGTAGAATACACAGAAATCACAACAATTTACGATTCAAAGCCCAGGAAAGAATTCCAGTGTGATATCTCAGCCCCATGTTGTTGACAACAACATGGCTTTTTTCTGTCAAATCTTTCTGATTTTCTTCTTGTTACACATGTGTTTGTGTGTATCTGCGTTTGTGACAGTAGTCTGTATGTTCCTTAGATTTCATTCTTTTTCTTGGCAAGCTTTGGATGGCGAAAAGGTATGTTTTATGGGCTGGATAACTAGACACAGGCAAGTGTCTTGCTGTGCTATGCCTTCCCATCTGGGAATAGAACTTGTTGCATCAGACTTACTTTCTTGTCTGTGCAGTGGGAGAATATTAGCCAGGGCTGTGTGCACCCTTGGCTTAAAAATCTGAACTCGGGACACGAAGGTAACCTGAATTCTCTGACCTGCACAGTTTTGCAAATTAAGCAAATATATATTTGTTTTGCATCGTTTATTATTCTGCAGCTTGTCATCAGGGGAGGCACAAAGTTCTCTGCAGATTCTCCTTCTGAGAATTTCCCTGGGCATTGCTTACTCTCCAGGCAATCTTCCCTCCCTAGAAACGTGGTTTTTTTCTCTCTTCTTTCTTCACTGTAGATACAGTTACTAGTGGATGCTGAAAGGGACCAAATATGCAAGAAAATCAAAAAGAGGGAACTGAAAAGCATTGGGTATAATCCATGTTAAGGTGATCACAAGAACAAATCTGTGCCAAATCTTCACCAGAGAAGGAAGCATTATGTCAGGGGTGGGCAACCTAAGGCCCAATCACCTAATTCCAGCCCACAGACGGCCCTGGAATCAGCGAGTAGAATGTGTGCTTTTATTTAAAATGCATCTCTGGGTTATTTGGGGGGGGGCATAGGAATTCATTCATTTCCCCCCAAAAAATATAGTCCAGCCCACCACATGGTCTGAGGGACGGTGAACCAGCCCACGGCTGAAAAAGGTTGCTGGCCCCTGCATTATGTGCTTCTTTTAAACTTAATTCTCCCTCTCATGTCTACAACAATGTTTTACAGTGCAATCCTGTACATGTTTAATTGTTCTTAATGGTTGCTTTTTTATATGTGTTCAGCTGTTTCTGTTTTCGTTGTAAGTCGTCCAAGAAAAAGGCAGGAAATGACAACAACAGCAGCAACAATGGCAACAACAACAACTTCTATGACAGAGGGTGGTGGGTTAGACTTCTATGACAACTTTGCGGGTGGTGGGTTAGACTGGCCTGCTTCTGTCATGCCTGGTCTCAAGCTTTTACCCCAGCCCAAGTTTAAATGTTGGTGCAAAATTGTTTGAAGATACAGTGGTGCCCCGCAAGACGAATGCCTCAGAAGACGAAAAACTCGCAAGACGAAAGAGTTTTCCATTTTCTGAGTTGCTTCGCAAGATGGATTTCCCTATGGGCTTGCTTCACAAGACGAAACGTCTTGTGCCTTTCTTTTTTAAACCGCCAATGCATTCCTATGGGAAACCGTCAATACACATTGGTGCTTCGCAAGATGAAAAAACTCGCAGAACGAATTAATTTCGTCTTGCGGAGCACCACTGTATTCAGTGGGAAGTGATCTACAAATAAACAGCAGTAATAGCACTAGTAATGGTAAAATATAGGTGTGGATATGGTTACATCATTTTCATATGTGCAATTGTTTTTTATTTTATGTACAGATTTTTATTGTATAGTTTTTATTTACTGTATAGTGTTTAATGCTGGTGCTTTTTCTATGAAGTCATTCCGATATATTTGAAGGGAAGCAATTCATGAATCAGATAAACAATTAGCACTAGTAAATGTATGAATGACCAATCAATGATTGCAATTGTAATAATCATAACTGTAGTTGTTATGAGCAGCATTTGCAATATTATATAGTCAACTGTAATTATACTAGATACGGATATTACAAAAAAAAAATAGCAGTCAGCCATGGTGCTGCCATAAACAGGTCTCTTCACCCTGCTCTTTTGCAGAACAGGCTCCATCCCCAAGATTTTCACATGGGGTAGATTTCCACATCTACCCCAACAAAGGACACCCCTTTCCCTTGCGACAGCAGGTGTGGGAACAGGTGGCAGAAAATCTCCTTCTTTGACCAGGCACTGTGCTTCCTTTTCCTCCCATCTTTCATCCCTTCTGTGTGTCAAAGCAAGCACTCCTGCCAAACCTGCTGGCAGCCAAGGAATCTTCTGGAGACGCTCGCCCGCAGCCAATCGAGTGCCAGGAAACTCTCTGGAACCTATTGCCAGGGGACTGGTTCACGGCTGACCTCAGCTTGAGTATTCGCAAAGCACACTCTTGCTCCATTTAGAGATGATGAAGTGCAATTTCACCTTGATTAACATGTACATAATGTAGTGAGAAATGCGATAACAGAGCACATTTCTATTTTTTTTAAAAAAAATAATGGATTGGTTGTTAGGGCTCCAGTGCTTCAAACTACAAAAGGAGAGAGATCTAAATCCACCTGGCAGATTCTGCTACTCAACAGGCTTGGTGGGAAGACATAAGAGGAAGCTGCCGCACTGAAACAGGCCGTTCCTCTGTCCAGCTTAGTACTGTCTGCACTGATTGGCAGCAGTTCTGCAGGACTTCAGGCATGTTCCTACCCAGAGATGCCAAGCAGTAAACTACAGTAGTACCTTGGGCTACATACGCTTCAGGTTACAGACTCCGCTAACCCACAAATATTACCTTGGGTTAAGAACTTTGCTTCAGGATGAGAACAGAAATCGTGCAGTGGTGGCCCGGCGGCACCAGCAGGCCCCATTAGCTAAAGTGGTGCTTCAGGTTAAGAGCAGTTTCAGGTTAAGAACGGACCTCCAGAACGAATTAAGTTATTAACCCGAGGTACCACTGTAGTGGCCTTTTGCATGCTTTACCACTGAGTTATGAGTAGGGCTGGATGAGTCTGGCAATTTTAGCTGCAAGGAAGCTCTGAACAGAGAGAACTAGCACAGACTGGCAGGACACATCTCAGGGGTTTTAAGAGTGTGCTAAGTTCAATTTCAGATTAAATTGAGTTTTACCATATTGCATCAAAGGTTTTATATAATCATTGTATTTCATGCATTCATTATTCATTGTTCATTTCTACTTTACTGCCAATATATCTGGATTTTTTTGGGGGGGGCAGTGTATTTGAAAGTTGTCAAGGCTAGTACAATAAATTTGCTGGTGTTTATAATGACTAACAGACACCTTTCCCCAAAGTAATTTCCCCTAATGTAGTATATTTCATACATTGGTTTCACTAATACGTATTTTGATGTATATGTTTCCCTAATGCTTGCATTTTGTTCACATTGGTTGAAGAACTGCACCACAGAAATTGGAAGAATGCAAACTTCAAAGGATAGTTATGTTTTGATTCATGTATTGGTTTTGAGAAGTGCAAATTAGGTAGTCTCTCACTAAAAGGCAAACATAGAGTAGAATTCAACATATGCATGCAGGGAACCAGGTCCTCATCAAAATTCATCAGCTTATTAGCATGAATTTCTCGTAATACACACATTTTTGCATGTCATTTTACCTAATATCCACAGTTTTGCAGAGCAATTTCCCCCCAATATAATGCACTTATGTTATTCACACTTTAATGCACACTTACCCTAGTATATGCATTTCTGTAGACATCAATTGGCAGGAGAACTGCATTGCAAAATTCAGGAAACTGCAAATTCTGGCTGCAAATTATTTGGGTAACTGGGTATGTCTGCCTTTAAATGTGAACTGAAACAAATTGTCCCCTTGAAGCATCTCTGAGGGAGCAGTGCTTTATGAACAGTAAACTAGCACTACAAGTTGCAAACGCAATCCTTCAGTCTAGAAACTGTTGGAAGTTTGGGTGCAACACAGCTTGCTAAAATGGGTTTGCACGGGTCATGAGAGATGAAGCAGCAGATTCCCAATCTCTTCCTGTAACTTCATCTCCATGCTGACATCTCACTATCTCTTGGATGTTTAGACTGATGAATCTTGGGTTGCATCCCGTTTGACAACTTCCTGCTTCCAGTCAAAACTCTTTCTCTGGACTTCACGGCCAAGCATGTCATCTTTGTTTCTCCAAATAGTACTAGATAGTACTATTGAACTATAGAATATGACTATAGAACTATTTCCTATCAAGAATATACCTCCTTTAATAAGCATACGCTTTCTTATCTTATACCTAGTCTCGGTCTAATTAACTTTCAACTAAAGGTGTGCTATGAGTAAAGATTAATTTAATTCAAGTTTACCTCTACTGCTGCAAATAGACTCTGTATCAGGCTTCCTCAAACCTGGCCCTCCAGATGTTTTGAGACTACAATTCCCATCATCCCTGGCCACTGGTCCTGCTAGCTGGGGATCATGGGAGTTGTAGGCCAAAAGCATCTGAAGGTCCAAGTCTGAGGAAGCCTGCTCTATATGCTAGCACAGACCACCAGTGGCAAGCTAAGATTGTTGCTCATGAAGTCCAGTTTCACACATGGCGGTGGTTGTTTTTTTCATCTGCCAGCTGCCAGAGAGGGGGGGGGTCCTCATTCAGTAATTGAGAACATCTAGCAACCACAGCCGTTCAAAGAAATAAAAATTGTGGTGAATACGGTACAAATGCCTTAGCACTTTTTATCATAAGAAGCTTGACCACTTATGAAATTATTTTCACACTCCATGGTCAAGTTCTCTGGAAAACTGTCTGGGGGGGAAAAATGCCTGCTACTAGAATTGCCTACTCTAAATTAATTTTCTTTTTTACTCGCTCTCCTCTTTTTCCTTTTAAAGCAACATCCACTAATAGAGTGGAAAAAGTTAATGTACAGCAAATACATCATTTTACAGTATATGCTTTCTAGGTCTCTAGAGGCTTGGGTTCTTTTTAAACACACAAGTACTACATAGACACACTATTTCAAGCATCCAAGTTTAGCAGAGGAAAGAATATGAAGGTACTTATTTATAGCAGCAAGAATTTGGGGAAAGATTATGGCTGATCATTCAGCACTTAAGGTGAGCTCCTGCTCCCTTTTCTGAAGCCTGCTGAGTGGCTTTGCTCTTTTTAACCTTCTCATGCATTGAAGTGACGCAGTGTTGCCATTAAAGATATCTCCGAACCCTTCTCTGGATGAAGGGTTTTGCAAGCAGAAATTCACAGCTGGATACAACCCAATTATTATTAACCACAAGATCAAAACTTTACAGTTACAAGGCTGTTCTTCCTCAGAGATGTCTGTAATGTCAACAGTTATGCTTGGGCTTACATGGATTGGGTGCAATATTGGCTTCAAATCCCCATTCAGCCATGAAGCTCACTGGATAACCCTTGGACAGTTTCTCTCTCTCAGCATTACCTACTTTGCAGGGTTGATGTGGGGACAAAATGGAGGAAGAACCATGGATACCACTCCCAGCTCCTGGGAAGGGCATGGGTTATAAATACATACTGTACACAATCAAGCTAGGATAGGTCAGTATGGGACAGCTGCAAATTCCTCCATTGCAGGAGGTTGCTGATGTGGTCCAAAGGGAAGCAGAGCAAGACATTTGGAGCAAGCTTGGCTGCAGGAGTTGCTGGAAGAAGGCATAAAAGGTGCCATCCAACCGCCTTAGGGACTCCCTCTAGATTTGTGCAGGGTTTACCCCTTAGCCGTTTCTTCTCCTGAAGATACCCTGCAAGGCAGCAGAGGTTTAGGAACAGAGTTTTCCTTCTCCTGGATGAGCTACCTTCCAAGGTTGATGAGCCCCATCTGCTCCCCACTTCTCTCTACGGTGTCATGGTCCAGTTCACGGGCAAAGTCCCAGCAGGGGACGTCAGGACCAGGGGCAAGATGGCGGGGTGGGAGCTGAAACAGGGGTCCAGAAGTCAGGAGTCAGGAAGCCAAGAGTCTGAGGGTCAGAGAGCCGGGAGTCAAGAAGCCAAGGGTGCGAGGGGCAAGGAGCAAGGAGTCACGAAATCAGGGGTCCGAGAATCAAGAAGCAGGGAGCCAAGAAGCCGAGGTTCAAGGATCAGGAAGCAATAAGCCAAAGGCAAGAAGCTTGTTGCTGTGTCAAAGAGCTGAAGGGAAATGCTGACCTTATATCCCTTCCCAGCTCTTGCCACCAGGTGCTGTGAGTTACCAATCGGCCTCACCTATGTGGCCGCGCCTTGCCTCTTCAGAACAAACTTAGGAAGGCCCCAGTCCTGCAAAGTCCTATTGGTCACAGGGCTTGGCTCCTGCATGCACACCTGACATACAGCATGTGCAGAAATTGCCTTTTTGACTGCTGGTCTTGTCTGTTCAATCTGCCAGAGCCTGTCTTTGCATGCAGCGGAAGTCCCTAACTCCCCAAGGGTTTGAGACCTATCTGCTACCCTCCCCTTGCTTAGCTGGCCAGTTGAAGCCATTCCCAGGGGGTGGCTGTTGTTGGATGCAGACAGCTTCTATGAGCCACAGGTGAGAGCTGGGTGCAGAGTGGGGACCAAAGGTGGACAAACTACCTCAGGAGGAGCACAACATGTCCCCCACCAGAGGTACTACCCCTCCACCTCCCCTACTCTCCATGAAGAGTACTCTCCCCCACCTTAATATCTCCTGTACACTGAAAGGTGCTTTATAATCCTTAATACCCTTGAATGGTGTTCAACTATGCAGGAGTGCTCGGCATTTGCTTGCTTCCTCTTCCTCCTTAATCTGGTTTGCTTTCCTCATTATCTTTGATGGTAAGTTTTTTGACAGGGAATTAAACTTAAGCTGCTTGTCGGATACCTTGCAAACATCAGCCTTGGCAATAACGTAACAGTAACAAATGAATTGTGCTTTGTTACTGTTGTTTAAGGTGGGGCATGGGTGGCGCTGTAGTCTAAACCACTGAGCCTCTTGGGCTTGCTGATCAGAAGGTCGGCAGTTCGAATCCCCGCAACGGGGTGAGCTCCTGTTGCTCGGTCCCAGCTCCTGCCAACCTAGCAGTTCGAAAGCACGCCCCAAAGCGCAAGTAGATAAATAGGTATCGCTCTGGCAGGAAGGTAAATGGCATTTCCGTGCGCTGCTCTGGTTTCGGTCTTCAGTTGCACCAGAAGTGGTTTAGTCATGCTGGCCACATGACCTGGAAAAAACTGTCTGCAGACAAACGCTGGCTCCCTCGCTGGCCTGTAAAGCGAGATGAGCACCACAACCCCAGAGTCGTCTGCAACTGGACTTAACTGTCAGGGGTCCTTTACCTGTACCTTTTTACTCTTGTTTAAATATTAAGCATTAAGGACTAACAAAAAGCAATAACTCCGCACACAGTTAATTAATAGCAGGTTCTCCTCCAATCCAATCAATTTTTACTCTTTTGGTAGAAGACAAGGATTCTCTCTCCACCAAGCCTTTGTCCATCCATCAAATTGAGTTTACACAGTGATATCCATCATATTGTAATTCCAGGTGAATGGAAACAGATCAGAGGGAGTGGAAATGGACAAGGGTTTAAAACAGACAATCACTGCCACAAACCTGTCACTCTTGGCTACTGCAAAGGCTGGTCATTCAGTTTCATAATGGCTACATTGTTGTTGTTGTTTAGTCGTTTAGTCGTGTCCGACTCTTCGTGACCCCATGGACCAGAGCACGCCAGGCACTTCTGTCTTCCATTGCCTCCCGCAGTTTGGTCAGACTCATCTTTGTGGCTTCGAGAACACTGTCCAACCATCTCATCCTCTGTTGTCCCCTTCTCTTTCTCAACATCAGGGTCTTTTCCAGGGACTCTTCTCTTCTCATGAGGTGGCCAAAGTACTGGAGCCTCAGCTTCACGATCTGTCCTTCCAGTGAACACTCAGGGCTGATTTCCTTCAGAATGGAGAGGTTTGATCTTCTTGCAGTCCATGGGACTCTCAATAGTCTCCTCCAGCACCATAATTCAAAAGCATCAATTATTCGGCGATCAGCCTTCTTGATGGTCCAGCTCTCACTTCCATACATCACTACTGGGAAAACCATGGCTTTAACTATATGGACCTTTGTTGGCAAGGTGATGTCTCTGCTTTTTAAGATGTTGTCTAGGTTTGCCATCGCCTTTCTCCCAAGGAGCAGGCGTCTTTTAATTTCGTGACTGCTGTTACCATCTGCAGTGATCATGGAGCCCAAGTAAGTAAAATCTCTCACTGCCTCCATTTCTTCCCCTTCTATTTGCCAGGAGGTGATGGGACCAGTGGCCATGATCTTCGTTTTTTTGATGTTGAGCTTCAGACCATATTTTGCGCTCTCCTCTTTCACCCTCATTAAAAGGTTCTTTAATTCCTCCTCACTTTCTGCCATCAAGGTTGTGTCATCTGCATATCTGAGGTTGTTGATATTTCTTCCGGCGATCTTAATTCCGGCTTGGGATTCATCCAGCCCAGCCTTTCGCATGATGTATTCTGCATATAAGTTAAATAAGTAGGGAGACAATATACAGCCTTGCCGTACTCCTTTCCCAATTTTGAACCAATCAGTTGTTCCATATCCAGTTCTGACTGTAGCTTCTTGTCCCACATAGAGATCTCAGGAGACAGATGAGGTGATCAGGCACTCCCATTTCTTTAAGAACTTGCCATAGTTTGCTGTGGTTGACACAGTCAAAGGCTTTTGCATAGTCAGTGGAGCAGAAGTAGATGTCTTTCTGGAACTCTCTAGCTTTCTCCATAATCCAGCGCATGTTTGCAATTTGGTCTCTGGTTCCTCTGCCTCTTCTAAATCCAGCTTGCACTTCTGGGAGTTCTCGGTCCACATACTGCTTGAGCCTTCCTTGTAGAATTTTAAGCATAACCTTGCTAGCGTGTGAAATGAGTGCAATTGTGCGGTAGTTGGAACATTCTTTGGCACTGCCCTTCTTTGGGATTGGGATGTAGACTGATCTTCTCCAATCCTCTGGCCACTGCTGAGTTTTCCAAACTTGCTGGCATATTGAGTGTAGCACCTTAACAGCATCATATTTTAAAATGTTAAATAGTTCAGCTGGAATACCATCACTTCCACTGGGCTTGCTATTTGCAGTGCTTTCTAAGGCCCATTTGACTTCACTTTCCAGGATGTCTGGCTCAAGGTCAGCAACCACACTCCCTGAGGTGTACGAGACATCCATTTCTTTCTGGTATAGTTCCTTTGTGTCCTCTTGCCACCTCTTCTCGATGTCTTCTTCTGTTAGGTCCTTTCCACTTTTGTCTTTTATTATGGTAATCTTTGTACGAAATGTCCCTTTCATATCTCCAATTTTCTTGAACAGATCTCTGGTTTTTCCCATTCTATTGTTTTCCTCTATTTCTTTGCATTGCTCGTTTAAGAAGGCCTTCTTGTGTCTCCTTGCTATTTTTTTGGAAATCGGCATTCAATTTCCTGTATCTTTCACTATCTCCCTCGCATTTTTCTTGCCTTCTCTCCCCCGCTATTTGTAAGGCCTCGTTGGACAGCCACTTTGCTTTCTTGCATTTCCTTTTCGTTGGGATGGTTTTAATTGCTGCCTCCTGTATAATGTTTCGAGCCTACATCCATAGTTCTTCAGGCACTCTGTCCACCAAATCTAAATCCTTAAACCTGTTCCTCACTTCCACTGTGTATTCATAAGGGATTTGACTTAGATTGTATCTTACTGGCCCAGTGGTTTTTCCTTCTTTCTTCAGTTTAAGCTTGAATTTTGCTATAAGAAGCTGATGATCTGAGCCACAGTCAGCTCCAGGCCTTGTTTTTGCTGACTATATAGAGCTTCTCCATCTTTGGCTGCAGAGAATATAATCAATCTGATTTCTATGCTGCCCATCTGGTGATGTCCATGTGTAGAGTCGTCTCTTGTGTTGTTGGAAAAGAGTGTTTGTGATGACCAGCTTGTTCTCTTGGCAGAACTCTATTAGCCTTTGCCCTGCTTCGTTTTCAACTCCAAGGCCAAACTTGCCAGTTGTTCCTTTTATCTCTTGACTCCCTACTTTAGCATTCTAATCCCCTATAATGAGAAGAACATCCTTCTTTGGTGTCATTTCTATAAGGTGTTGAACGTCTTCATAGAATTGGTCAATTTCAGATTCTTCAGCACCAGTGGTTGGTGCATAAACTTGGATTACTGTGATGTTAAAAGGCCTGCCTTGGATTCGTATCGAGATCATTCTATCATTTTTGAGATTGCATCCCAGTACAGCTTTTGCCACTCTTTTGTTGACTATGAGGGCCACACCATTTCTTTTACGGGATTCTTGCCCACAGTAGTAGATATGATGGTCATCCGAACTGAATTTGCCCATTCCCATCCATTTTAGTTCACTGATGCCCAGGATGTCAATATTTCTTCTTGCCATCTCATTTTTGACCACATCCAACTTACCAAGGTTCATGGTTCTTACATTCCAGGTTCCTATGCAATATTTTTCTTTACTTTCCTTGGACTTTCCTTTCGCTTCCAGGCATATCCGCAACCGAGCGTCCTTTCAGCTTTGGCCCAGCCGCTTCATCAGCTCTGAATCTACTTGTACTTGTCCTCCGCTCTTCCTCAGTAGCATGTTGGACGCCTTCTGACCCGAGGGGCTCATCTTCCAGTGTCATATCTTTTATATGCCTGTTGTCTTTGTCCATGGAGTTTTCTTGGCAGGGATACTGGAGTGGCTTGCCAGTTCCTGCTCCAGGTGGATCACGTTTGGTCAAAACTCTCCACTATGACCTGTTCATCTTGGGTGCGCTGCTCGGCATAGTTCATAGCTTCTCTGAGTTATTCAAGTCCCTTCGCCATGGCAAGGCAGTGATCCATGAAGAGGAATGGCTACATACATTTTGGTAAAAAAATAAATATATACATCTGAAATTTCACAAAATAAGGAAGCTTTTTAGCCTACAGCTTTTCAAAACTTAGCAGCAGTCTTCTTGAGCAGTGACAATGAATGGGAAGTCTCTCTTTTTGAGACTGAAAAAGGCTGAAAGATGAGGAGTTCAGCGATGCAAGATAGATAATAATTGCAACTGCAATTTGGCTGGGTCAAAGTCTCCAGGCCTTGCTTACGCCGTGGAGATTTGCAGTCATTCCTGTCAGTTCTCTAGCACATCTCACTTTCCGTCCAAAGAAAATGTGTAGATTTCTTACAGCAAATGGCCTGGAATATATCCAGGCACGGGTGTGAAGCTGTGGGATTCGGGTCAGGTTGATTCTTTTTGCCGTCTGCTTCCGTGGGCCTTGGCACCTATCCTAAATGAGGAGCTTGATTTAGGGTCAACAGATAAACTGTGCCCCCAGAATGGAAGGGCAGGGGCATAGGAGGAGGAGAGACTGACCCCTGGGGGACTCCAGCCATTCAAAACTTGAGTTCATCCAGTGAAGCTGAATGATGGAAGATTATGCACAGACAAAAGAAAGGACTTCACGCAGTGCATAGATTAACTATGGAATTTGCCCCCACTGGAGGTAGTGATCGCTACCAACTTGGATGGCTTTAAAAGAGGATTAGACAAATTCATGGAGGACAAGGCGGTGAATGACTACTAACCATGATGACTATCCCTCCACTCTGGGATTCAGAAGTGGGGAGTGCCCTCTTGCACTCAGGGACAGCTTATCGACTTCCCATTGGGGCACCACTGCTGTGAGCAGTGCCAGATTTACATATAAGCTAAGCAAGCTATAGCTTAGGGCCCCACTCTCTTGGGGGCCCCCAAAAAAATTAAAGGAAAAAAAAAGATGTACATTTCCAAGATATAAGATAAAAAACAAATAAAATAAAAATTTTGTTATTGCCCAATGCCAATGTGTTTGCATTATTAAGTTTGTTATGAAAACATAATAATTTTAAGTTAGAGCTTAATAATTATTTCACTATTAATACACTACTTCTTAATTGTATTTCACTTTTTTGTTATGCGCAAATGGCTTTAGATACCTATTAGGTCCATAAATTACCATATAGCAAAAAAACAGTGACAATTTGTTGTTGACAAAGGACAGCTGGACATATAAAGGGCCCCATGACCTTCAGTAGCTTAGGGCCTCATCAAACCTAAATCTGGACCTGGCTGAGAATAGGATGCCGGACTTGATGGCCTTTGACCTGATAAACATACCTGTCAGGGATTGGACTCAAAAGGGCAATATGGAGGAGGAATGGTGGAGATCTCACACACACACATACCCCTTCTCCTGACACGGCAGAAGAGGGATGCAGCATAGATTTACAACAGGGATGTCCTAAGGAAAAGCACGAAATTCCAGGATCAAATCAGAAACCAGATTCTGTAAATCTGAGAGTGTCCCTGGAAAACAGGGACACTCGGAGGGTCTGGATACAGGAGGTTTCTCCTTGTGAAGTTGTGGACGACGTGATGCAACGGTATTGTAAATGTACGGTGCAAGTGTGACTTTAGATGTGACACAAGGAAATGGCTCACTGTTAAAAGCTAAGTGAAGGGGCCTCCCCAAATTCTCCACACCATTTATGGGCAGTAACAATGGGAGAGAGCATTTCCTTGAATATGAGAAGTGGGGTGACAATCTTCCAAAGTTTTCATCAGAAATCTTTATTCTGAAGCATTTTGTCTCACATGGGCTACGTACTCACCCTACATTTAAAGCACACTACTTCCTGTAAAGAACCCAGGAAACTGTAGTTTGTTACTGGGTGCTGGGAATTATAGCACGGTAAATGACCGTGAGAGAGCCACATTCTTGGGCCTGAGGTTTCCAATCCATTTTAACTGGAACCTTCTGCATGCCAAGACCCCGTAATACAGTGGTACCTCGCAAGATGAATGCCTCGCAAGACGAAAGAGTTTTTCGTTTTCTGAGTTGCTTCGCAAGACGGATTTCCCTATGGGCTTGCTTCGCAAGATGAAAACATCTTGTGCCTTTTTTTTTTACCCGCCAATGCATTCCTATGGGAAACTGTCAATACACAGTGGTGCTTCGCTAGATGAAAAAATTCACAAGACGAAAAAACTCACAGAACGAATTACTTTCGTCTTGCGAGGCACCACTGTACTCATTTGAGGCCCTTCCTCGTGTGCCCCTTCCATGAGAGGCCCAGAGGGTGGCAACACGAGAATGGGCCTTTTCTGCAGTGGATCTCCAATTGTGGAATTCTCTCCCAAGGAAGGCTCGCCTGGCACCTTCACTTCAAATATTTACGTACCAGACAAAAACTTTCCTCTATAACTAGGCCTGTGGCCGTTAACGAACTATGGACCTTTAGAAATGGGTGGGATGTTTTTAATATATTTTAATGTTTTTAATGTATTTCCTCCCTTGGTTTTAATGTATCGTGTGTGGGGGGGTGTTTATTGTTTTGTCGCCATGGGTTGCCTTCTGCAAGATAAAGTGGCTAACAGATTTAATTCATAATAATGATTTAATTCATAATAGTGATATTAATTAAAAGGCCCCAGACTGCTCCATCAGCCTTCCACTACAACACAAATTAAACAACTCTGTAAATCTGTGATTTATCTCCCTGTATTTCTTGGGCAGGGCATTCTACTACAACACAACAGGAGAGACTCTGATCTCACTGTGATGGAGCCCCTCAAATCAGAGGACGGCAATGCTGCCCCTCAAGATCTGCACATTGTGGGGTGTGCATGCCATTGTCTAAACAGCTGGTACTTTGCTACCATGGAGACACTGCTTAATTTCTGAACAAGGAAGCAAAACCAGGCCATTAGACATGCCAGAGGATATGGAACAGGGGCCAAATGCAGTCCCCTCCATCTGGCCCTTGGGGCTCTCCCCCAGGCCACACCCCCTCCTAAACCACACCCCTCACCAGCTCTGCTTTGCAGCCTCCTCAAATGTCTTTGCCTGGCTGGAATCTGTCCTTGACATTGGCTGCATTCACCTGGCAGTTTGTTCCGTTTTCACGACACTAGTCACTCATTTCCACATTGCATTTGAGCTTTCACGCAAAGTAAAAGCCACTTCTGGAACTGTGAGTGGAATATGGCACACATTCCGCCCTCATTTCCGTTTTATTTACTGACTGATGGGTGTTGGAAGTCCAGCAGCAACCGAGGGCCACAAGTTCCATGCTCCGTGGCCTGTGCTTGCAAATATGCCTTGCGTTGCTAACACGTTAAATGCAACACGTTTTAAGTGTGTGTCTAAAAATGGGATGTGTGACATGATCCTCATTGGCAAAGGAGAGGTGGAGTGCGTGCCCAGGCTCTTTGCTCTTATTATTTCTCACACCCTCAGGTCTTTGGATGTCAAACAAAATGCACAGCAGCTGGCAATGTGGGAACCAAGGTGAACTGCCAAAATTACTGCAGCAGGAGAGCAGAGCACAGTTTGCGAGGAGAAACAGGCAGGAGAAACACCCTCCCCTATTGGTTCCCCCCTGCCAACTGTATCTTGGTCACTGCTGATGTCCCTAGACATTATCTGCAAGGGAGAAACAGTACTTAACTCTGGCTTTCTTAGTAGAAATCACTCTGGTGGAGGGTGTAATTTGCAGAGGGGAAAGGTAGCAGCAAGAGGTGAAGGTTTCTCAGTTCCTAACTGCATCCACCTCACTGTTTTGCAATTCAGACAACCTGTTTATTCAGCACTCACCCCAGTAATAATGATAATAGTTTTATTATTTATACCCTGCCCATCTGACCGGGTTACCCCAGACACACTTCCAGCACATAATAAAACGTCAAACATTAAAAGCTTCACGATACAGGGCTGCCATCAGATGTCTTCTAAAGTTGAGTAGTTCTTTATCTCCTTGACATTTGATGGTAGGGCGTTCCAAAGGAAGGGTGTCACTACCGAAAAGGTCCTCTACCGGGTTCCCTGTAACTTCACTTCTTATAGTGAGGGAACTGCCAGAAGGTCCTCAGAGTAGGACCTTGGTGTTCAGGCTGAATGATGGGTGTAGAGGCGCTCTTTCAGGTATACTGGGCCAAGTCCATTTAGGGCTTTAAAGGTCAGAATTAACACTTTTGACTTGTGCTTAGAAAAGTACTGGGAGCCAGCGTAGATGCTTTAGGGCTGGTGGTGTTATATGGTCTCGGCGGCCACTTCCAGTCACCAGTCTAGCCGCCACATTCTGCAGTAGTTGTAGTTTCTGAGTCACCTTCAAAGGTAGCCCCACGTAGAGCACATTGCCGTAGTCCAAGTTGGAGATAAGCAGAGCATGTGCCACTCTGGCAAGACAGTGTGCAGGCAGGTAGGGTCTCAGCCGGCGTACCAGATGGAGCTGGTAGATAGCTGTCCTGGACACAGAATTGACCTGCGCTTCTCAAATGACTCATAGACTACACACCTGGTCATTTGGGGACCAGAGAGTCCCCCACACCCAACCCCCCACCCCTGTTCCCCCAGAACAGTACTTCTGTCTTGTCAGGATGTAATCTCAATCCATTAACCGCCATCCATCCTCCAATTGCCTCCGGACGCTCACACAAAATTTGCTTGCACAAAATTCACGTGCTAGTTAGAATATGTCTTCATTGAACGGTTGTTATGATTGGTTTGCAGTCCTGACTTACCTGCAGGTTGTTTACGCGTCTTCCTGTTAATCATTTCTTCATTCTACACTTTGTGCAGTGCTGGAGAAAGGCATTGGAAAATGAATCTGAAAGAAGTCCCCCTTTTAACGACGACAGCAAAAGTGGGTTTGTTGTGACGGAACAACAGAGCAGCTTTAATCCACTTTGAAGGTGGAAACCTAAAGTTCTTGTGTTGCTCTCCTGCAAAATACGTACCGAGTCAGGGGGCATCCTTATACAAACTGTATTATGCTCTGGCAATAATGAATGAAGCTTATTTTATGTCTTAAGTGCATGTAAAGATTCCCTACACTTTGGCTTCAAGGTCTAGTTCCTTCACCCTTTTGATGACCCTTCATAGCCTTTGCAGGTCAAGCATTGCAAACCTCACGGACTTTCCCTTAAAAAAAAAAAAGCCTTCTGAGCCAAAACACTTCAAAGACACAGGCAGAAATGGTGACCGAGGAGGGAAGGGGGAGGAGGAAATCCCATCTCATCTGAGAGTCCAGCCAAGCCCACGAGCAGATAAATGGCCAGTTCCTGCTAGCCTGCAATTACCAAAGGAAGTGGTTAGAGAGTGAGTTGTCTTTCTTGCTTAATTGAGCCTGAAATGATTATAGGATTTGTTGCAGGACAGATGACATTGGAGGGCATGTGTGATTTTTGGCTAAGCTGCACACAAAACGCTGATATGCCCCCTAACAGAGTGAGGAGCACAACTTCTGCCTCCACTTTCAAATTAACACACTCAACGACACATGCTTGTCGAGTGGCAAATACAATGAGCCAGGTGCGTTTCTCTAAGAAGGGCCTAGCGTTCAACACTTCAGAATTCCTAGCTTTTTTTAAAAAAAATTAATAAATCTTGAAGCATAGGGGTGAGAAAACCTTAAGGGGAGGGAGGGGGCAATACAGCCTGTCAAGCCTTTCTATGTAGCCCCTGGGGCTCCCGCCAAACCAGCTCCCCAGGCTACATCCTCTACTAGCTCTGCTTGTAACTGGACAATTTAGTCTGGGGAAAATTATTTCCCAGCAGTCTCACATATGTGGTCAGAAGCAGCACAGAGAAGTGAGATTTCCCCCCAGGCGCTGGTTTGGAAAGCAAAACAGCAGTAATATTCTGAGCTTGCAAGTTTTGGTAATTCCAAGTGTATTTGGCCAGCGTAGCCTAATTGCTATAGGACCAATCAGCGAGTCAGTTGCTCCCAACTTTAGAAATGTACCTCTGCCTTTCTTTCTTTCTTTCTTTGTCTCACCAAGCGGAGGGAGGGTGCCTTAAAGCAAACTACTGACCCATAGCACACCTACTGCAGTGGGGGGGGGGGGTAACAACACGGTGTCCTACCTTGCAAAGCTGTTTGGATTCCGAGACACCGCAAGACACTTTGAACACCCTGACATGTTGCACAAAGCTAAGTGCTACTATTTTTAAATATCAGTCAATCTATCAATCAATCAATCAAAGAGTGTTACTAATTGCCTAAGGCACCGTTAGCAGAAGTGAAATCTGTAAGGGTTTTTGAAACAAAACAAAACAAAACAAAACAGGAGCTCTTTTGTGTTTTTGAATAAAAATATTTAAGCGCCTTGCATTCAAGTGGAGAGGGGAAAGGGAACCAACAAGAGATATTAGATTGCTATCCCTTCGGTATGTTTTTCCAGATATCATCTTCACCTGTTCCATTTCTTTACTATAGATCTGGTTCTAGACATCCTCGCCAACCTTATCTAGATTATAGGAGTTACTACTACATCATAGAAAGTCTCAAACCAAAACAGGGGCTATGTGACTGCTCCGGACGACAAATACTGGTGATGGCAGAGCTCTTCAAACATTTCCTGGGGTTAAGATGTACCAAATGCTTACACTCCAAATGAGTTAATGCAAAATAATTACAGCCCCGGGTCTAAACCCAACTGCCTGCATAAATTAGAATTCTAATTCTAATAAACATGTACCAACATGTACCAACCAGGTATGGGGGGGGGGGTAATATTCACCCTTATTTTAGCTACTTTTGTTATTTGCATGCTGTTTACAAGCAACTTGCCTAACAAGGACTTGAGAACAGCAGCAAAAACCAGCCTACGAACCTTGTGTCTTGAGTAAGGAAAGCCATTTTTAGTTCAAACACAACCATTGATCAAGTTCTCAATGAGCAAGACTTTGACCTCTAAATAAACAGAAGCTACACACCTCAACTCAATCCAATTATAAGGAGAAATAGGTACACCTGTTGAACAGCTTGCCTTTATGCTTCAAGCCCAGCCCTTTTTACCCAACATTCCTTATGGCTGCTACCCCACCACCCTTTAAGCTATATAAAGGAGGAAGAAGAGTGCTTACATCTATAGCCGATGATTTGCTCCTTGCTTACTGGTTTGGAAGAGGAAGATTAATATAGGATGCTACCTTATACCAAGTCAGAACGGCGAGGTCCATTTAAATGAGCCTTTTCTATACCAACTAGCAGCAGGGCACAGAATTGCAGGTGGATTCTCTCCCAATCCTGGCTGGAGAGCCCACAGATTGAACTCAAGACCAAGTGTATGGAAAGCAGTTTCTAGACAATAGAGCCACATTCCTTCCTTGGACTGGTAAGTCGTTACAACTGTATAGGACTCTGAAGTTGATCACAATCTAGGGGTGGAGCGTTTTTGCAAGTCAGCTATCTGCTATGCAGAAAGCTGCTTCTCTTCCATAATAGCCCCAAGCTTACTTTTTTAAGTCCCTGGGGTTTCAGCGGGGTTTATTTCCAAGGAAATGTGTATAACTCCCATCCACACCAAACATTTAAAGCACTATGATGCCCACTTTTAAGCAGTCGTGGCTTCCCCCAAGAATCCTAAAAAGTGTAGTTTGAGTGCTGAGAGTTCTTAGGAGGCCCCTATTTTCCTTCACAAGGGATGTGGGTGGTGCTGTGGATTAAACCACAGAGCCTAGGACTTGCCAATCAGAAGGTTGGCAGTTCGAATCCCTGCAACGGGGTGAGCTCCCGTTGCTCGGTCCCTCTCCTGCCCACCTAGCAGTTCAAAAGCACATCAAAGTGCAAGTAGATAAATAGGTACTGCTCAAGCAGGAAGATAAACAGCGTTTCCGTGCACTGCTCTGGTTCACCAGAAGCGGCATAGTCATGACCCGGAAGCTGTACGCTGGCTCCCTCGCCAATAAAGTGAGATGAGCACCGCAACCCCAGAATCGGTCACGACTGGACCTAATGGTCAGGGGTCCCTTTACCTTTACCTATTTTCCTTCACAGAGCTGCAGTTCCCAGTTTTCTCTTGGAACTGTAGCTCTGTAAAGAGAGCAGGGGTTTCCAAACCACTATCAGCACCCTTAACAAACTACAGCTCCCATGATGCTTTGGGGAAAACCCACAACCACTTAAAGTGGTACCCTAATGCTTTCAATGCAAAGTGTGGGTGTGGTCTTGGGCTTTTATGGGTGCTGGCTAGAGGGGGAGTGGCATTTGCTTCTCCCTAGAAGACGGGCTATAGGACCCAAGGGAGAAGGGCTCCACTCCACAGAAGGGTCTTACAAAGGAGAAGTTCTGCTGAGTGCATGAAGTCCCCCAAAACGTAAAGGGGTCCTAAGGATAGAAGCAACCATACAAGGGCCCCAGAACCTTAACTCAAACCGCAAAGACAAGTCTCTCCAGCGGTGCCTGATGCCCATTAGGACTGGTAGAGTGGACAACAGGGAGCCCAACAAGTATAGCCAATGACAGGTACAGCCAACTAGTTGTATCCCCATTCTCCCTGAATTCTGTAAGGGCAACACTATTTTAGACTGGGTGGAAGCTTTTATGTAAACAAAATGAAACAAAACTACCACTCAGTGAAGGAATGAGCAAATTGCAAGGTAGTGGTTACCTCCCCATATGAATAAAGGTAAAGGTACCCCTGCCCGTACAAGCCAGTCTTGACAGACTCTAGGGTTGTGCGCTCATCTCACTCTATAGGCCGGGAGCCAGCGCTGTCCGCAGACACTTCCGTGGCCAGCGTGACAAGCTGCATCTGACGAGCCAGCGCACCACACGGAACACCGTTTACCTTCCCGCTGGTAAGCGGTCCCTATTTATCTACTTGCACCAGGGGTGCTTTTGAACTGCTAGGTTGGCAGGCGCTGGGACCGAACGACGGGAGCGCACCCCGCTGCGGGGATTCAAACCGCCGACCATGCGATCGGCAAGTCCTAGGCGCTGAGGTTTTACCCACAGCACCACCCGCGTCCCCTAACACCATATGAATACTGACCTTAAATGCTCCTGTTCTTCCCCATGGAGTATTATTAATGACTACAGCTGAGCATTAGGTGTGTTTTTTTACCCCTCACCTGACTGGAGACATCTCCCTTACAAGAAAAATTCCGGAGTCTCCTATGCCCCCCTTCCTTGTTGAGGTGGCTGTCAATGGCATATAAAAAAGATTTGCAGTGTGTCAGGGTTTGTGTAGTATTATCTGTCCTCCCCAAATGCTTGCTTGCTTTTATTGTACTGTAGTTTGTTTTCCCCACCCCAGTCCCCCATTTAGGATCTGCAATGGTTAGCTCGACGTCTTCTGAAACAAATGTGCCACTCAATACAGTTGGCAAGGCAAGGAGGTTGTCCCTTCTCTTCCCCCCACCTCAACATTTTAAATGTCTCCTTTATTGCTGAGGAGGGTGGGTGTAATCTTGACAACTCTCCCCATGAGGAAGGGAAGGGAAAGGGTAGTTTTTCTCTCCCAGTTTCAGACACCTTTGTTATAGCAAAAATTGCAGTGGGTAGCTTGGTGTGAGTATCATCACCTCCACAGGATTTATTTTTTTTTGCAAAGAATTTATTCTTCTAAATACCTAGTTATCACCAATATTGTGGGCTGGGGGGTGTTTTGCTTTTACTCTTCTTCCCCTGCTCCCTTTTGTATTTTCTCAAATTGCAGCTAAATAAAAGAGGCAGGCTTCTTCTCATTCTGCAATTCTGTAAGATCTACTTGGCTCCCGCAGCAATAAAACTGGTAGCACATTTGCAAAGCTAAGCAGTGTCAGTTATGGTTTCAAATTGGATGGGGAACGAGTTGAGATTCCTGCATTGGAGGGGGTTGGACTTGATGACCCCTGGGAACTCTTCCAGCTCTACAATTCTGATTCCACTGTCAGTGGTGTCCTCAGGGTGGGGCAGAAATCCAAGCCCGCCCCCCCAGCAGAGTAAATAGGAGGGCCTCTCAATGGCCACACACCTATTGAAGCCAACGAAAAGTCCAGGGTCCGCCTCCCCTGTAAAGACCCTCACAAGTGCAAAAGTCTAAAATGACTTAACTGTCCCTCTGTCCTCTGAGTTCAGTGGGATTAAGACTCTCCGGTTAAGTGATGGCAGCCTGGGATCTTTCCAAGAATTGCAAGATGAAGGAAAATGATTGCCATGAGGAAGCTACAGAGATTGCAAAGGGGGTTCAAAGTGTGTGTGTGCGCGCGTGTGCAGCTTGACACTTTCCTTAATTCTTTCCCCTCTCCTAACGTGTTTTTTTTGGGGGGGGGGTTTCAATTTCCAGGAATTGCACGATTTTGCTTGCCTTCCCCTTTTGGATACAGAAACGCTTGCAACCAGGGAGGATGCAGAAATGCTAAAGGCAAGAGGGGTGTTGTGTTTTGTGTGTGTGCGCGCGCTTGCCCTCCCCTCTTTTCACCCTCTTTCCCCAACCGGGGGGGGACACACACACACACCAATTACCATTTCTCTTTTACCTCGCCTCCCCCCTCCGCCTTTTGACGCGGGTCCTCTTAACCTTTCCTCCCCTCCCCTCCTTGGGGAGTTGGTAAGGTCAGCGAGAGAGCGAGAGCCCGGGAGGTTTGTTGGAGGGGAGTTGGATTGGGGGGGGCGGCGGGTTGGAGAGAGAGGGAGTGCGTGCGTGCGAGTAGGAAGCGAGCGCGCGCGTGAGAGACACACAGAGAGAGAGAGCGAGCGAGGAGAGAGAAGCCGCCGGCTCGGGGCCTGCGCCGGGGAATGACGCGCAGCTGGCAGCCCTGCTCATGCGCGGCCGGCCGGGCGGTGCTTAAAGCCTGAGCCTGCTCGGGAGGTGGGGTGGGGTGGGTGGGGGGAGAAGAAGAGGAGGAAAAAAAAAAAAAAAGAGGAGCGAGAGGGAGAATGAGAATGGGGCGGAATGCGAGCAGGAGAAGCTTGAGGCAGAGCAGCAGCAGCAGCAGCCGGCGCCGCGGCGCAGCAGCCTGAGAGAGAAAGAGAAGCGGGCGCGCGAGGGAAGGAGGAGGAGGAGGCGGCGGCGGAGAGGCAGGCGCAGCTTCTCCGGGTGACAAGGCAGGCAGGCAGGCGGGCAGGGCGGCTGCTGCTGCTGCTGGTGGCGGCGGCGGAGGGAGGAGGAGGAGGAGGGTGGCCGGCTTAGGGAGGCGGGCAGGGCGGAGAGGCTCGCCGGCCGCGGGTGGGAAAGTTGGGGAAGGAGGGGAGCAGCCGGGCCCGGCTGTAGGAGGAGGAGGGGGCGGCGAGCTGAAGGGGGGCGGCGGCGGCAGGAGGAGGATCAGCAGCAGCAGCCGCCGAAGAGGAGGAGGAGGAGGAGGCGGAGGCTGCGCCAGGGAATTTCTCTTCGCCTTCCTCGCAACAAAGTTGCGGCGCGCGCGCGAGCGCGGGATCCGGAACCCTCTTGTTGCCATTTTCGTCTCTCGGCAGGATTCGAACCCGGGGCGGGGCGCTGCTTGCCCCGGGGCGGGAGGGAGTTAAAAAAAAAAGAGGGGGGAGGAGAAGGGGGGAGGGTTCGTCGCGGAGGAGCAGCCGCCGCCGCCGCCGCCACTACCACCACCACCACCGCTGCTTCTGTTTCTTCACATCGGCTCTGCTGGTGCCCTGGATTTATTATTTTCCTTTTCCCAAGCCTGGATTCGACCTCCTGGATTTGTCTCTTGTGTTTCAGTTTTTTGGGGGGTGATTTTTTTAAAAATATTTTTTTTTATTTTTTGGACGGGGTGTGTGTGAGTGTGGGGGTAAGCTTGGCTCTTTCTCTCTCCCACCACCAGATCCGAACTGGAGATCAATTGCACTGTTTGGCTGCGTGGCTTACCTCTCTTTAATTTTTAATTTTATTTTTGCAAGGGAGGGGGAAAAGATTTGTCAAGGTCACTTCGTCTGGATTTACATTTTTCTTTTCTTCTGGATCTCTTTTAATTCCCCCCACCCACCCCCTTCTTCCTCCTCTGCCCTCCATCGGATCACCCTTTCCTTTCCACAGAGGTCTGCTGGATTACATTTCTCTCTTCTATTCCCCCCCCCCCGCCCCACCTCCCGCCCCCTTCCTTTGGATTTTATAAGCCTGAAGGAGAAGAGAAAAGAGAGAGAGAGAGAGAGACAGGCTGGATTATATTAGGGTGGTATTTTAGAGAGAAAAGACCCACCACACTTCGATCTGAAATAAATTTTTGAGGTGGTTTTTTGTGTGTTTGTTTTTGCTTCTTCGAAATGGATGGGAAAATCAGACAGAGCAGGAAATCTCGGTCCCAAAGGGACCGCGTGAGGCGAAGGGATCCAAATGGCAGGGACCGCCCGAATCAGAGCCCTTCCTCGGCATCCGAGAGAGAGCACAGCCCGGGCAAGGAGAATACCAGCCAAAATTGCCCGAATCCTAAGAGCCAGGCTTCTGCAGCCCGGAACGCCAGACCTCCGAGGCGGAGGAGGCGAGAATCCAGCTCTCAGGAAGAGGATTTAATTGATGGATTTGCGATCGCCAGCTTCAGCACTATGGAAGCCTTGGAGGTAAGGATCAAAACGGGTTGCTCTCTTTTCATGGGCTTATGTTATAGGGATTTGGGGGTGGGGTGGGGTGGGGGAGAGAGTGAGGGAAGAGCTTGGGGTGTATCTGTTGGGTTTGGCTGGATCCAGCCATCCACCCCCTCCCCTTTTTGCTTCCTTGTCAATATCAATTAACTTCTGGCACATGAGCGATGAGTATTCAAGCCCGGAGGAATAAAAGGCAAGAGGCCTTGTTGGGTGTGGAAGCCTGTGCCTTGTTTGGGGTGTGCAGATGTGGTCCTAAGGTGCAGAGCCTCTGGCTGTATCCTGGGTGTACTTGTTGGGGCCGCTTCTCCTGAGTTGATGTGTAGGCCGAGGCATGTGGTCTTGTGCTTTACTTTCCATTTGAGCTGATAAACCAACTTGAGTTTGCTCAGAGCTGGTTTTCAATGTTTGTTTGGAATTCTAATTGGCTGGTGAGAAGTACAAAAAGTTCTCGGTTTGTTTGGGTGGTCTTCTCCCTTTTGCATGTTGGAGGCAGGGTGTCACCAGGCGTGTTTCCAATTGCTTTAAATGTGTGTTCACTGCTGCCCAAGTAATTTTCTTTTTTGGAAATCGAAATCTCCCATCTTTTTGGTTTGCTGTTGTCATTTCCCCCAGATGTGTCTCTGGAGAATGTAAGAACCGAATGGTTAATGTTTTTGATTTTGTGTGGATGGGGAACAGTGGTGGAAGGGGAGATGGTCTACGAGACAATATAGATTGGTTTCTGATTTCAAAAAAATGTTTTAAAGACTTGCAGATATCAAATAGATTTCTAATCGCTGGTGTACTATATTTTCTTGGTGTTAATCAGTTGGCAAAAAAAGTACATAATTGCATGTCTGACTTATTGTGAAAAACGTTTGCTGTGCCAGTACTGCTTGTTTTGTCTGAGTGAAGTTAGAGAGCAGAGAAAATTTTAATGTGTTCAACGAGACTGTGACAAGCTTGGGGATTTTGGGTGTTTCTTGGTGTTTTTTTGTGTGTCCTCTTGATGTGATGGGAAAGTCTGAGGTGATAAGAGACTTTCTGGTAAGTGTGTTGTTACCCTGTTAAAGTTAGTCATTTTGTCCACTCTTAATATGCTTTTCTAAAAAATTAAAAGTTGGCTGGTATGTTTACTCACGTTGGGTACCTGACTGATTCACTGGAGTGAAGAGTTGGTTTGGATGTCGGCAGGTTTACTGTTCATCAGTGAATATAACATGTTGGCTCCAAACTTTTTCAGCGATGCACTGTGAATATGTGTAGGAGTCCATGGGTTGCACCTTCCATCAGAGTCTTCTGGCTACTGTCTCTTGTTCTCTGGAACACGAGTTTCATTTATTGTAGCAAGTTTTACTTGTGAGGTGTCTCAAAGAAAATGCATATCCTAACTGCTATGGCTTCAGACTCATTTAAGTGTTTCAATTTTTTTTTGTTTTTAAATCCTTGGCTTTTTTGTTTGTTTGAAATCTGAAATTATTGGAGATTTAATGAATGCAGGAAAAGGCTATACAGTATTGTGAAGTTCATGCATGAGATTATTTGGCAAAAGATTATTCTTTGAAGAAGCAAGTTTCATTGTGCATCATGTGGTCAAGACCTGGAGCCAAGACTTTTTTTGGAGAGCGATTCAGTTGCCTTTCCTTCTTAGTGGTGGCCCCAGACCTCATACCTACCTTTGTCACATTTGCTTCCATTTGCTATACCTGTTTTCTGCTAATGTCTCTCACTTTTTCCTGGGCATTGACATGAAACTTGTCAGGCTCTGAAGTTCAAAGCCAGCTGAGCCAATGAGCCTTCAGAATTGTCGTTGACGAATAGACAAATCTGTTACCTCTTTGGGGGATGAAGTATGTCTTGATGGTTGCTTCACTAAAACCTTCTCTCCCCCCCCCCCCACTATGTTGCAGTGATGGTCAATATGCCTCTGCTTGCTCCAGAGGAGAAACATACAAATGCAGAAGGAAGCCATGGAAAATAGTTTCCATCTGTCAATCATGAATAGCTGGAATACTGGTGGCCTTGCTTGTGGGGGTGGGGGACACAAAACCAGCTGGGGAAAAGATTCCCTCCAATGATTCTCTGTGAAGTACAAGGAGAAAAGCCATAAAACAGGCTTCCAAAACTGCTTCTCCATATGGTCATCTGTAGATGCAAGGTAGCTCTTTCAGGTGACTGGTCGTGGAAGCTCTGGTGGTGGTTGAAAACTGAGAGTTGGTTTTTCTTTCAAAATGGCTAATGCGTGTAGATGAACTAGTACCATTTAGGCCATTCTAGCAAGACTGTCATAAGGTAGTAACCTAGATAAAACACCCCATTGTAAAGACAAGCAACTTCATTATTCCTTTTTTAGCTAGTGTGATGGAGGGGCTCTGGATTGGGGAGGACAAATTTTGGTGTCTGCACAAGCCACCCTTGTCTCTTGGGTGTTTAATCTTTGAATCCTTTCAGTCCACGCCTGTTCTCTCTGCTCCTTCATCAGCCTTCCTTTAACCTGGAGCAAGAGTGAACATCTTCATTTTGGTTGAAGTCTTATTTCATTTTAGACATTCCTTCCCTGGTGGACTGTATTGAGGGCTACTAATTGGTGTCTCATCTGGACCAGATCTGTTCAGTTTAAAGCAAGGCTGCCACACTTTCAGACTTGTTCTGGGACCAAAGTAATGTATGGGGAGGTTCTGTAGCACCGCACAAAGTATGCTAACTATTCATCTTGTGACTTTTGACTAGAGAGTGATGCTCTTGCAATTGGCAAGTAAGAAAAAAAAAGTTCCTGCCAACACAGAATCATTTTGCCCAATGACATAATCCCTTGGTGGCAGTTTCTCTATGTCAGGGGTCAGCAACCTTCTTCAGCGTGGGCCGGTCCGCTGTCCCTCAGACCATGTGGTGGGCTAGACTATAGTTTGGGGGAAAAATGAACAAATTCCTATGCCCCACAAATAACCCAGAGATGCATTTTAAATAAAAGGACACATTCTATTCATGTAAAAACACGCTGATTCCTGGTCCGTCCACAGGCCAGATTGAGAAGGCGATTGGGCCGCATCCGGCCCACGGGCCTTAGGTTGCCTACCCCTGCTCTATGTAGATGCTGCTTCTGTTTAGTGTTTCAACGTTAGGATAGTTATTATTCCCATTTTAAAGATGAAAGCATCGACTCTTACAGAGCAGTTTGCATAAAGATGTCCCCCTGAGTTCAAAGGTCGAAGTTGTGTTAGTGATTCAGCTAATGTTATTGTGTGCTAGCACACCTAGTCTGCTTCACTTGCATGCAGACACACACCTCTGGTGTGGTTATGGGTTCCAACTGGGGCTGGGTGGATGTAGGTTCCAATCTCCCCATGGCCATTTGTTTATGTATTTAACTCACTCACTTCCTGCCATGGAATTCAAGTTGATATATGTCAGTGTTGCCAGATAGGTGCCCTTCCAAGCACAGCCCAGACCTAGACCTCATTCTGTTCCCTGGAGCCACAGGGGGACCTTGGACCCAGTGACTTTTTCTCAGCCTACCCTACCTTGCAAGGTTGTGAAGATAAAATGGGGCATGGCCTTGTGTGGTTCCCTGACAACTTTGGCAGAATAGTGGGATAAAAATGCAAGCAGTATAACCTCTTTGCCTTAAAGTCTGCCTCACAATGTATGAACCAACCCAGGCACCTCCTTTGTGTGTTCTCTACAAAAGGAGCTGTGGAGGGTGTCAACCCAGTCAGTTGGGCAGGATACAAATAATAAAGTTGTTGTTGTTGTTGTTAACACGAGAGTGGGCTTCTTCAGTGGTGGCTCCCCATTTGCAATCTCCATCTCTGGTTAGGGATCAGGCCAGGAACATTCCCATTTTCCCTGGCTCATTGGTTTTTAATTGGGAGGGGATCTCGATATGTCGGCAGCCCTTAATTGTGCTCAACCTTTGGGTTGCATGGGCTCTTGTCCCTTTTAGTTTTTTAGTTGTTGTTTGCTGCTTTTTTAAAAAATCTGATTTTAATGCCTTGGTTTCGTTTTTACTGTGCAAGCAGTCTTAGGCACGCTTGAATGCAAAAACGTGACTGATGGATATCATTAAGAATAATAAATAAGCAATATTTGCTAGGTATGATAAGCGTGGACACATTTCCCTGCACCGTGGCAGAGTGGTTCATGGGTTGTGCAGAAACTGGGAAATTTGTGTGGGCAAGTAGCGTGGTGCGGAAGTGACCCTCTTAATCCACACGACAGTGGCTTTGTGAGCACTGTGTGCTTGCAGCTCACCTCTATCAACATTCAAGAGAGCACATTCACTTGCAGCATCTTGGGTTTTTAATTGGCTCATCAGAATAAATAGGATAAGCAGAA
The DNA here is from genome assembly GCF_965153285.1 of Podarcis tiliguerta. Classification (NCBI taxonomy): domain Eukaryota; kingdom Metazoa; phylum Chordata; class Lepidosauria; order Squamata; family Lacertidae; genus Podarcis; species Podarcis tiliguerta. Next base: position 33,306,973 of record NC_139549.1, on the reverse strand, counting down.
TTCGCTTGTTTCCTTTCATGTGTTGAGCGGGGGAAGAGTGTCTGCCGTACTCAAGGTGCTTTCAGAAGCCAAAGTGGCAATCTGTGTTTGTGTAAGATGTGCGTAGGTTTTCTTCGTCTTTTTTAAATTCCAGTAACAAAGCAAAGCAAAAATCACCAGGGACACACCAGTGGGTTTTTCCTTACCAAGGAGTGATTGGTGCTTCTGAGTGTGGGAATTGTCAGCCAGGCTTCTGATGTTAACATTAGTAAAGGGGATTACCAAGACCAAAATCTCTTAAGCTAACATATGCCCAATTTACGTCATAGTCCACAATTTTGTTTCTTAAAAAAAGAGAGACTTGGTGGGGCTCATATTGACAATGTAGAGATGTTTTCCTGCTATCCCTCTTAGCAAAAAAAGTTAGCCACGTTTCTCAGCAAGAAGCAAGCCTTGTTCCACCTTAGAGACTAGTAAATTTATTGCATTCGCATTATGGGCCTGCGGTCCATTTTATATAGGATGCATGATTTATTTTGGTGTGCAGGTCAAAAGCAAATACGTACGTACACAAAAGTTTAGACTCCAAAGAAAGTTGAGAAATGGACCAATGTGTTTGTGTGTGGGGAGGTCCCCATTCCAATCCTGGGCATCTCCAGCTAAAGTGTTTCCAATCTGCTGGTGATTGAAAAGGCCTCTCACTCCCTGCCTGGGACCCATGGAGAGCTGCTGCTGGCCAGAGTAGACAACACTAGCCTAAGTGGATAAAGACCCTCCTTTGGTATAATAAGGCAACTTCCTAAACTCTTGATAATGAATACTTGTAGACAGAGCAGAAAAGCTGAAGTCTCCAGCGCTCCTTTTTAAGTGGGTCTTCCCCATGTTCATGAGTTCGTGTCATAATTTTCTTTGGCAGCTGAGCTTGAAAGGCTGTGCACATGGCAGTCTTTCGTGCTGTGTTCTAATCTTGTTTCTGTGCACCACTTTTTAAAAGTTTGCTTCTAAGAACCAGTGATTAGGAAAACAGAGGAGCTATATGGCTTGGGTTTCCCCTCTGTAAGTTCTAAATTGCTCTGTATGTGTGTGTTGAGATGGGTATTTGTGGTGTTGTAAGGATGGAAGGTACGTTCTATTTTATCTCGTACAGTATTGGGAATTTCCCTTGTCTCTGCAAAGTTACCACAGTAACCTTTAATGTTCTTGAAAGTACAGTGTTGTGTGCATTCCCTTTCACACAGCTAATTTTCTCAGGCTTCCTTGGGTGTAGGCTTCCTTGGGAGTTTACAGTATTTATCCTTCCCTCCCAGTGCTTTCAACCAACAGAGGTGACTAGACAATTAGGAACCAGAATCAAAGTGTAATCTTAAGTCTTGGTTCACTACATTGCGACACAGTTCATCCCACTCAAAGACTGCAGCCTTTAATTTGTGTAAGGTCCTGGCAGTTTGGCCGTGCATGTGTGAATGCTTAGACAACTGCTCAGCATACAAGTAATTGGGGAGAGGGGGTCATTCTAGAGACATGGACATGCATATCACATACACACCTGCAAAGAAGGAGTTTTGAGTGAATGGAGTTTCATGCAGCTAACTTTAACTGGCTTCTGCACACCTGTGTGTGCCTACCTGACATTCATCAGTGATCATCTCTTCTACAAGATGGGAATGGCAAGACCTGAACTTGTTCATTCTAAATATATGTTCCTCACACCATGAAAGTAATTATCCTCCCAAATAACAGTGATCATGTCAGAGCTGGTTGGACAAAATGCAGTTTTATAGTGTTTGGTGCCTTGGGAAAAAGCTGTCCTCTGGGATTTCCACTTTGCAGGGAAGATTCTAGGCACTGGGACTAAGAAACTTGTCAAAAACCGAGAGAGAGAGAGCTTGCTTGCAGAGTCTGTGGGAAAGGAATTAAATTATAGAGGGGAAACTTGCAGAAAAGAACAGTTAACGGCAGTGGGAGGAGTGAACACTGAGGATTTGCTCCAGGGACTTGCTTTTAAATGAAGAAGTAGCCTCCTGGGGTATGTGTAAACTTAAGTAGCCATTTTGAATTGCTGCATTTGAATGACTAGCAATAGGGTTGTGTGCACCTTAACTAGATCGTATGCCAGTTTGCCTTGGGGGCAACATCTTCAACATCTGTATCAGAGATTACCGAGTGAGTGTTGGTATGTAAAATTTAAGAGCTACAAAAAAACGATTCAGGCAGTACATTTTTGGTACTGCTTTTGGTGATAAGCGGGTGGCGCTGTGGGTTAAAGCCTCAGCACCTAGGGCTTGCCGATCGAAAGGTCAGCGGTTCGAATCCCCGCGGCGGGGTGCGCTCCCGCTGTTCGGTCCCAGCGTCTGCCAACCTAGCAGTTCGAATGCACTCTCGGGTGCAAGTAGATAAATAGGGACCACTTACGAGTGGGAAGGTAAACGGTGTTCTGTGTGCTGCGCTGGCTCGCCAGAGCAGCGATGTCATGCTGGCCACGTGACCCGGAAGTGTCTTCGGACAGCGCTGGCCCTTGGCCTCTTTGAGTGAGATGGGCGCACAACCCTAGAGTCTGTCAAGACTGGCCCGTACGGGCAGGGGTACCTTTACCTTTAGCTTTACAGCAGAACCCATCAGGCTACATGGCCTAAGCTTAGCAGGAATACAAAGTTTTCCGCCACGCCAACAAGGCGGACCTCTTTCTGAATTATTGCAACCGGCCTCACAGCCATTCTCATAACTTAGACTAGGTGCAATCATGGCGGTTCTGCCTCTCCCCTCCAAAAGTGTAAAAATAGCACTAAAAAAAGGAAGCTTGTCAGAATAATTAATTGGATGTTGGAAGGGAAAGCAGTAAGAGAGCTGTGGAACTGGTATAGCTTTGTACGGTGGTCTCTTGCAGTCAACTCAGCACATTTTAACAAAGCTCCGGATTGTTTTTGTTACAATTAAGTCGGGGAGAGGGTTTGTGTGTGTGCGTGCCTTGTGGTTTGACCACAGGCCCTTGTGCAAACAGCTTTCTCCTTCTGACCGAGTGTTTCCCGCCTCCTCTGCTTTGGGTGATGAGGTTGTCTGTGGGATCCGCGCAGTGGTGTCTTCATACAGCCAGGGTGTTTGGCAGAAATGACCACCACATAAATTAAAAATAAAAATGGAACAGGTTACCAGGGTGCCTGCAATGCTGTGGCCTATGATCATAGAATCATAGAGTTGGAAGAGACCACAAGGGCCATCGAGTCCAACCCCCTGCCAAGCAGGAAACACCATCAGAGCACTCCTGACATATGGTTGTCAAGCCTCTGCTTAAAGACCTCCAAAGAAGGAGACTCCACCACACTCCTTGGCAGCAAATTCCACTGTCAAACAGCTCTTACTGTCAGGAAGTTCTTCCTAATGTTTAGGTGGAATCTTCTTTCTTGTAGTTTGGATCCATTGCTCCGTGTCCGCTTCTCTGGAGCAGCAGAAAACAACCTTTCTCCCTCTTCTATGTGATATCCTTTTATATATTTGAACATGGCTATCATATCACCCCTTAACCTCCTCTTCTCCAGGCTAAACATGCCCAGCTCCCTTAGCCGTTCCTCATAAGGCATCGTTTCCAGGCCTTTGACCATTTTTGTTGCCCTCTGGACACGTTCCAGTTTGTCAGTGTCCTTCTTGAACTGTGGTGCCCAGATTTGAGGCAGGGCTGGCCAGCTGTCTCAAGCAGCAGTGGTTTCCAGTGAGAGATCACAGGAGTCCTGGGAGATGTTGCCAGCGCTGCTTCGCCATGCAGCCCAGGTAAGGGAGACATTGGTAGCAGGGCAGGGCGGTCGTTTCTCATTTAGTCTCGGGTGGCAAAACGAGACCCACCGCCCCTGATTTGGGGAAGCTGTGTGTCAGAGTGGAGGAGAGCCCCAAGAGTCAGAAATACTGTACTTTTCTCTCCCAGCTTGTAGCTAAGGTTCCAAGATACAGACTTGGGAAATAGAATAGGAAAGAAAAATAGCCTTGGAAGAAGCATTGTCCATTGGAGATAGGTCTAGAATAGTGGTGCTTCCCATTCCCAGTTTTATCTTCTCAAACCCCCCGCAAAATTTAGCAGAGAGAAGGAGCAAGCATCATGAAGGTTATATGATCACGGAGCTTTTCAGTCTTCATTCAACGCTTTAATCCAGGGTTGGCTAACCCATGAGCCATATCTCCTTGCAAGAAATTTAGTTTGGGCCACAAGACACCCTAATATTTGTGTTTGTGTGTGTGTGACACTGAACGGTCACCCCCAGGAGTTGAACTTGAGTCAATGCAGCCCTCAGTCCAGAAGAGATTAGCTACCTCAGCTCTGATGCCACTCACGGCTACTGAATTCGATTTGGAGGGAAGTCTTACAATCGTAATGAACATTTTCAAGGTGAATTTGCTGCTCCTTCAGTAGCACATGTTGCTGCTGGCTAAACAGGTGTTTGTTGAGCCTCAGTAAAGTGCCTAAACTACAAACGGGATGCCTATTTTATTTTCCTAACCTCTGTGAGTCACTGGGCAGGCATACTCCATGACTGGAAGATGCACGGAATGAACATTAACTCGCTCAGAGATGCAGTGGGTGTCCTCCTCGCCGCATGGGGATGCTGGTTTCAATATGGCATTTATTCATGGCTTGTGGCCTGCTAGCAGTCATCTCATGGTACACAACCTGGTTGCTATGACTAGCAGCGTTATCCGCATTGTGGCTTCCCCCAGAGATTTATGGGAGCTGTAGTTTGTTAAGGGTGCTCAGAGTTGTTGGAAGACCCCTATTCCTCCCAGAAAACTTTCTGAGTTCTACGGTATTCAGAGTGCTTTGATAGACAGCCCCTCTCTCTGCCCAGGGACATCTGGGAGTCTTAGCTGTTTGTGAAGGGAACTGGTGTCTTCTGACAGCTCTGAGTTCCTTCCGCAAACTACAGTTCCCATAATTTTGTGGAGAAGGCCACATTTGCTTAAAGTGGTACAATATTGCTGTGAATGCAGAGTGCAGATGGGGCCTGAGGGTGCTTGGGATGCGATTCAGCGCTAGTGCTAAGTATCACACTGCAGTGGTACCTCGGGTTAAGTACCTAATTCATTCCGGAGGTCCGTTCTTAACCTGAAACTGTTCTTAACCTGAAGCACCACTTTAGCTAATGGGCCCTCCCGCTGCCACCGCACCACTGGAGCACGATTTCTGTTCTCATCCTGAAGCAAAGTTCTTAACCCGAGGTACTATTCCTGGGTTAGCGGAGTCTGTAACCTGAAACATATGTAACCAGAAGCATATGTAACCTGAGGTATCACTGTACTTAATCTAGAGCCTGTCCTGTTTCTTTATGGCAGCCGGGAAAGATCAGGACAGGGAAACATGCAGTGAACCTGCATGAGCCCAGTTCTAAGGCCCTTTTGTTTATTTCTTCAACTTAGAGTTCGATTATCTTGTGCTTCACTTCCCAAAGAAGAGAAGCTTGTTGGGAAGAGGAAAAAATAATAGAAACTTGCTCTTGAAGAGCAGAATTTCACCCAGGTTTAATGGCAAATCCATTGGGTAGGGCAGCATAGGCCTGTAGGTTTTTAAAAACATGTATCCTTCACTCAAGGTGACCTCCAAAGCAGCATGTGCTTTCTTTGTTCTCTTGGAATGTTTGCAGAACCCGTGATCTGTTGAAGCTGCTTCATACCAAGTCCATTTAGCTCAGTATTGACTAAATTTGACTGGCAGTGGCTGCTGTAATCCAGCATCATCTGGAGGGCAGTTGGTTGGCCAGTCCTGGCATCTGTGCCCTTCCCAGCGCTCTCTGCTGATGCCAGGAATTGCCCCTGGTATCTTCTGCATGCAAAACACATGTTCTAGTCCTTGGGGCCAGTGGTAACATGGCAACCTGGGAAGCTTTGTGTCACTGGGTTTCAGTTTTCACCGAAATATTTCTGTGCACGTTTCATGCATTCTTCTGTGGCTCTGCTCCTATCTGCTAAGCCAGCTGATCTAGTATTGCCACCCACAATACACTCACCACTCCAGCGCTGCAGCCATTGAGTTAACTCTGTCCCTCATGATTGCTGCTGTTTGCCGTCTCCTGTCAGCCCCGGTGGGCATAAGAAGTTGGAGCAGAGCCTGACCGCAGACCTTTGCAGCAAGCAGCTTCTAAAGGTGGCACAGTGTTTTAAATTAGCCAGGCACCAGGTGCATTTTGCAGCTGGCTATCCACTACTTGTGACCAAGTGAAGATGCCCGGACGCCAGGAAGGTTCCTGACATCTCTACCATCTGGAGGTGCATGCCTCGAAATCACTGGATCTGGGCTGTTTTCGCACACGAACAACCCATCCTGTAGAATTCTATCGGTTGTATTTTATCTGTGCAATCAGAATGAATGTCAGGAACCAAAATGCTTTTCCTGTGCAGCAGGAGCAGTGAACAACCAATTGTAGCTTGCCTTCATTTACCCTGCCTCACTGCCCTATTCACAGTTGTGAAGAATATTCATGCATTATGGATGGTCCATGTCACCATTAAGAAAAAGAGGTCGAAATAGGCCAATATAAATGTGGACTGTCCCTGGATCAAGTGACTTTTCTACTTTAAGTTCTCAAAGCTCTTAACCTAGCTCAAGGTTGTCATCTGATCTAGCCAGATGTTTAACTGAGAATCAGTCACAGCCAATCCATCCATTTGAAAACTCAGACCTTAGAGCAGTCTTGCCCCAAAATGGCAACTACATATTCTGTTTTGGTGACTGTAACCTTGGTTTAAGGAGGCATTTGGTGCACCGAATGTGGGCAACCCCTTGCTAATGCAAGGCTTCAGCTTAGTGGTAGAACATCTGGTTCACATGCTTGACAGTGCGAGATTCAATCCTTGCCTTCTCCAGCTAGGGCTGGGGAAAAGACTGCATTGCCTGAAACCCTAGAGAGTCTCTTGTCAGTCAAGGTAGGTGGACCCCATGACTTTGTTGAAGACAACTTCCTGAGGTGACTCTGTCAGGACTAGCTGCTGGACCACTGTAAGTCCCAGTGGTGGAAAATGGGCTTAGTGCAAATCTAATTATGCAGGGAGTTAGTAATGAGTAAGGATCAAGGTCGGCTGCCCGTATTGGGAATCTATATCTCATCAGCAAGACCTCCTCTTATGGCCTGGACACAGCAAATATCAATGGACATTGTTACATGAGAGTGAGCCATTGAACAGGAGTCTTTTTTTTAACGCTGTAATGAAGTGTAACTCTTCCATAGCGAAGAGCCTCTGCGTTACACAGATAGTGCTAGTTGCAGGGCACTGTCAAGATGTATGTTAATTGCTACTTACCCTATAGCTAGAAGAGGAGGTTGCCCAGTGATGTGAGCACTTCCTTTATTCCATTCCTTGAAAACTCCTGATGCTGTCACACATTCCTTTCTAGCTTCTCATCATGGCAAGCAAGAAGCATTGTTGGAGTTCAGTGACACATTCCAGCCATGCAAAAACAGTTGTGGGGGTGTTGCAAAGAAAGTCGAGTAAGAGTCCACAGACCCAAAAAGGCCTAGAGGGACACATTTGGCCCCTGGGATTGAAGTTTCCTATCCCAGCTCAAGAAAGGATGCTTTCTCCCATCTCTGAGTGCCTTCAGGATTTTAAAAATTTAACCACCCGAAGCAATTGTGTGTGAAAGACAGGTCAGTTTAGTGATGCTTATTGGAAGATACCACACTGAAGTCTTCATCTAAAGAGTCAGCTTCCAGTACCCCATCATACTCATAACATGATCAAGGAATGGAGCCCATGTTGGAGCTATGCAGGTGACGAGGGCAAGGCTTTTTAAATGGGGAGCTGTGAGGTCCTAGTGAGGTTTACATGTGCACCTCTTCCCTTCGTGCCTTGATGTGGGAGATTAAGAACTTGAACATGGCCTTGTGGGCACTGTTGAAAGTGCAGGTGAACATGGCCCCATCTTACCAGCGACACTCAGTGGCTTGGTCCTTACTGACAGGTAATCCGTAGGTGCTATGTGTGCAATGAAAGGGTGCAAGAGCCCTGGTGCATCTGATGGAAGACTTCTCCAGTCGAGCATCCTGTCTCCCATGGTGGCCAATCAGATGCCTATGGGAAGTCTGTCGGCAGGGCACAACAGCAATAAGCCTTGTGTTGTTCCCTAGCAACTAATTTTCAGAAGTCTCTGATACTGGAGGTAGGGTACAGTCCTATAGCAACTGATAGCTTTGTCATTCCCCATGAATTCCTTTAATCTCCTCTGTAAGGACAACTAGGATGGTGACCCTCACATCTTGTGGCTCCAGATTCCATAGTTTGGTAACCGTGTGCTTTGTCTGCAAGAATACGTAAATGTGCGCACCCTGTTCTTCAAAATGACGAGCATTTTTGCTAGTTAATTTTTATAAGCCCTCCTTGTTTGTTCTACTGACTGGCTGCTGAAAACTTGATGAGTCTTCCTGGTGTACTACTAAAGAGATATAATTGCGATAATGGCCCCTGCTGAATACTGCAGTATATTGTGGCTTGTTCAGAGAAGCCTACGGAAAAAAAAGGATAAAGTTGGCTCAGTTTTAAATTCAGTCACTTCAACTATTCGTAATTAGGATGGTGAAGAATCTGCTTCTGAGTTTCGCTTAGTATTCTTGGCTTTGCTTGCCTAGTTGTGTGCACTCTGGAAAGAAACAATTCCATTGGCAACTGGACTGGAAGCAAGTAACAATTGCTTCCTAGTGAGAGGCTTGCCAAGTCTTCTTTGGAGATTGCACCAATATGTAGATTCATGGAGTAGTGTGGAGAACATAGCATAGGAACATAGCAAGCTGCCATTGGTCTATCTAGCTCAGTATTGTCCACCTTGACTGGCAGTGTGGTTCTCCTGTTCTCCTCTTCTTTTTTCAATGTACCAGTGTTTAAGCCAGTGTTTAGTTCTCCAGCTATTTTTGAACTACAATTCCCACCATCTATGTCCACTGGTCCTGCTACCTAGGGGAGTTGTAGTCCAGAAGCAGCTGGAGACCCAAGTTTGGGGAACACTGGTTTAGGCTGTCTGGGACTGCTTCATGACTTTATAAGAGTTAAAAATGCAGCTTTCAGGACTTTCTGGTTTAGGCAAAAGGAGAGTGAGAGGTGATGTGAGACATGTTCCTAAAATTATACATGGCATGGAGAAAGGTGTATGGAAGTTTTTTTCACTCCCAACATGAGAACTTGGCAGACATCCAATGAATCTGCAGGTTGGAAGATTTGGGGCAGATAAAAGAAAGGACTTCTTTGCATAGTTAAAACTATGGAACTTGCTCACACAGAAAGCAGCGGTGGCCACCAACTTGGATGTCTCCAAAAGAGGATCAAACCATTTCATGGAGGAGAATGCTGTCTGTGGCTGTGAGCCAATGGTTCCTGCAGGGATCTGGTTGTCTGGCACTGCACTGCATAGGCCATTTGCCTGATCCAACATGCTGCTCTTAATGTTCTTATGTATTGTCCTATGCACTTCATTTAAGTGACAAGTCACAGCATCCTGTAAGCAGCGTTCAAAATTCACCAGGTGCCAGACACATTTTGCACATGGGTACCAGCCAATTGCAACCAAGTGAAGATGCCCAGGTGCCAGGATGGTGCCTGACGTCTCTACCATCTGGAGGTGCATGCTTAGGGATCCTAGGATCTTGACTGTTTTCACACACTAACAACACATCCTGTAGAATTCTGTCTGTTATATTTTATCTGCACAGTCAAAATGAATTTCAGGAACCAAAAAGTTGTGTTGAAAAATAAGACTTTAGAGCCGTCTGGTCCTCAAATGGCAGCCAAGTATTCTGCTTTGGCGATTGTAACCCTGGTTTAAGGAGCCATTTGGCACCTAGCTTATATATCTGAGTTTCTAACACTGCCTGTAAGTGTACGTTTGTTACATATTGTATGGTTTTGGGTTTTTTAAGGGCTAAAGTAGCAGGTGCTGGGAAAAGATTTTGGACCACTTTTGTGATGCCCCTATACTATCAGTTGCTAACAATTCACTCTAATCTCCTGTGTTCCTTCATTAACAAACCTGTCCAAGGCAGCCTTCCCTTCTGTCATTCCCTGAAGGGAACCTCTTTAGAGTACTGGCCCTCAGTTGCAAGCAAGCATGATTGCATACGTCTCTTGAATTCCTGCTGTCAGTCCACCCTGTTCCTATTTTGTACTGTGTCCCAATTGTAATAGTGCCAGACTTGGACACAAATCTTAAGTCACTATAAATTACATTTGAATGCCAATGGCAAAAAAAACCCATTGCTGTTTCTCAGTTGTTGATTATCCTTTACCATGATCTTTAAGCAGCGTGCTTCCCTGTTTAATCTTCCAAAGGGTCATGTTCATGATTTGCTACATTGCTTGTGCTGTATAAATGTGTTGGTATATGTACATTGCTGGTGAGCAATGAAGTCTTATTTTTAAAATTCCTTAACACAATAGGCACAGCCCATGCCTCAGTGTTCTGTGGTCACTAACACCTGTTCCCCCTTGTAATTGCATGTTAATGTTCCTAGTTTATCATAGTCTAATGTACAAATGAGTTTTTTTTATCTAGGTGAAATGATTCTTGTAGTGGAACTGTTTTTCTTTTTCTTTTTCTTTTAGTAGCAGAACATGAGAACATTTTTAGCAGTGCCTCCTTGCACAGAATGAGCCAGAACACTGGTTGACTGGGAACACTCTATCTCTTGGGAGAACACCAGATCATTGTCTTAAACACAAACAAAAAAAATATTCAGTGAGCAGACTTGCAATCCACACTTACAGTTCATTTTCTCTCTCTGTCTCTCTGGCAAAGTTATTCTAGGCTATTGTTAAAATCAGACTTCTCTCCTGGATGTTTATAAAAGACCTAGATGCTATTTTTGCAACTGTGACCCAGCTTGCATGTAATGCTAAGCCATGGTTTCTCAAGCAAGTGTTTGGAGAGAAGGTCATGGCCATTGTACTTGTTCCATTGTCCTGCTGCTGCCACTCTGCCCAGGGCTAAACTGTGGTTTGGCTTGTGTTGCTTCAAACTCTGACTCATGGTTTGCCTTGGTCCAGACAAACTATGACCTGTGAATCAAAGTGTGTTTTTGGCTCACCAGTCTCTATTTATAGCAGGGATGAGAAATGTGTGGCTTTGCCAATTTTGTTGGACTCAAGTTCCTATCAACTATAACCAGCATGTCCACTGGGCAGGGATGATTGGAATGGCACAACACTACATTTTAAAGCTTCAAAACACAATTTCAGCATCACTGCTTTTGTTGGGGGGGGGGGGAGGTGTTTTGTGGAGAGGAAGGAAACATGCAAATTGCAGTGTATTTAAGCAGAGCTTTTTGAACAGTGTGGTTTACCAGGACTTGGTTTGAGACAATCAAATGCAAACGGGCTTGGCTAGAGTAAAAGTTGCATCAGTGAGGTTGCAACTTTAGAACAGGGGTCAGCAAACCTTTTCAGCAGGGGGCCGGTCCACTGTCCCTCAGACCCTGTGGGGGGCCGGACTATATTTTGAAAAAAAATATGAACGAATTCCTATGCCCCACAAATAACCCAGAAATGCATTTTAAATAAAAGCACACATTCTACTCATGTAAAAACACGCTGATTCCCCAACTGTCCACGGGCCAGATTTAGAAGGCAATTGGGCTGGATCCGGCCCCCGGGCCTTAGTTTGCCTACCCGTGTGTTATGGTGGGGATCGCATTGATTTCCAGAGATGCTGGCTGCGAAACAGGAATTTACCGTAAAGCTCGGGGATTTGCTTTACATGCAGAATGTCTCAGTTCAATTTCCAGCATCCCAAGGTGGAGCTAGGAGGGATTCCCTGCCTGAAATCCTGGAGAGCTGTGGCCAGATGAGCTAGATGGACCAATGGTCTGACTATGCGTAAGTCAGCTTGTTATATTCCTACATGTAATGGTAGGGAGTTTCAAAGGGTAGCTACCATCACACTAACGGTCCGCTTCTGACTTTGTGCACAGTGGTCTTTTTATTGGAAGTTGGCCCCTGCATGTTACCCTCATAGAATCATAGAGTTGGAAGAGACCACAAGGGCCATCGAGTCCAACCCCCTGCCAAGCAGGAAACACCATCAGAGCACTCCTGACATATGGTTGTCAAGCCTCTGCTTAAAGACCTCCAAAGAAGGAGACTCCACCACACTCCCTGGCAGCAAATTCCACTGTCGAACAGCTCTTACTGTCAGGAAGTTCTTCCTAATGTTTAGGTGGAATCTTCTTTCTTGTAGTTTGGATCCATTGCTCCGTGTCCGCTTCTCTGGAGCAGCAGAAAACAACCTTTCTCCCTCCTCTATGTGACATCCTTTTATGTATTTGAACATGGCTATCATATCACCCCTTAACCTCCTCTTCTCCAGGCTAAACATGCCCAGCTCCCTTAGCCGTTCCTCATAAGGCATCGTTTCCAGGCCTTTGACCATTTGGGTTGCCCTCCTCTGGACACGTTCGAGTTTGTCAGTGTCCTTCTTGAACTGTGGTGCCCAGAACTGGACACAGTACTCCAGGTGAGGTCTGACCAGAGCAGAATACAGTCTCCTGCAGAACAGTGACTGGCTAGGTATATAAAGGATGAGACTATTTTTTCAGGAATATTCCCACTTTGCACTGTGTGTGTGTCTATGTATGTACATATGCATGGGAACAGAGTATTGCAGCCCTGCTTGCACAATAACTGCACATTTGAGTTGTGAACATTGATCCCAATGGGCTCATGCCCAGTGTTTTGTCCCAAAGCTGGAAGTCTCAAGAGCTTAGCTTTACTTAAAAAGAAATATAGACAGCCCAGTGCTATCCTTATGCCTATAATCCAGTGTTGGCTCCTGAAAATGGAATTGTTAAGGCCACTTCTACTGGGCCGTTTCTGATATGGAGACACGGTGGTCTCCCTTCTCCTGATTTGTTAGAGGACATAGAAGTTCCATTCTCACCCAGCTATTTCTTAAAGCTTGAGTAGTTCTATCTTTGCCCTCTCCCCCCACCCCCGTTCTTATAAAAATGATGAGCTAAAATAAGACCCTTTACTTTCTTCAGCTGTTGGTGCCTTTGAAGGCAGACAGCTAAGCCTTGGCTAATGTGGTGTCTTTGACTTGGGAATCGACTGTGGCTTTAGTCTGAATGCCTAATAGGGGAAGGCAAACGCCCTTTAAATAGCCACCCCCTCCCCAGCCTTGTCCAAAGCACATGCCCACCACCACGGTAATTGAAGGGGAAGATTGAAAGATGCTACAGAGTCAAAGAGATGGCTTATGGAATCAGTCAGACTTGGTATGAAATAATTATGGTGTTTTGACAGCCTGTTAATAACTCACAGCCATTGGAAGAAATATAATTGCAGCGTTGTGAGTTTCCTGGCGTTTTCTGTCAGATTTGTAAAATTAAATAAAGGCTGTTGAAATCCATTAAAAATAGTTGGGACATTGTGTCTTGGAGATGATGGGCCACTTAATTTCCCCCCCTTTTTAACCTTCCCATTCCGATTCAGGTTCACGGCATTTCGTTCTGGGGCTGTTTTGAACATTTGTTAAAAGCCGTTGGGTCTTTCAGTTCAATCTTTGGAAATCTGTAGCTTCCAGGGGGGTTGCCCGGAGGTGGCCGAGAAGCTTGTCTAAGGGAATGCAGTGGACGTTAATCCTCTCGCACGTAATGTAAGAGAAGAACCTTGTCACCTGTAATGATTAAAATCCCCTGAAGTGTTGCCAGCATGTACTTTAGGAATTGTATAATTATATGATTATTGAAAGAGACATAAAAGGAAATCATGGCGCAGAGAGGGAGGGGGGACCCAAAGGGGGGGAAAGTTCAAATGTATAAAGAGGAGCTCAGGATTTTGCCTCCGCTTTCCAATTACTTTGTGCAGTGTCTAATAACAAAGAGGAATAAAAGGAGGTTAGTCCAATAATTGCTTTGTATCAACATCCATTTAATAAAAATTGTGGAGGCAGTGGGGGGGCGGGGGGGGAGGAAATGGTGAGCTGATAACACAAGAGTTCCAGTGGTGACGACTTCTCATCGAACTGAGTGCAGGGTGATGCCTTTCTGGGGCAAAAGTGAGTGGAGGAAAGAGTGTGAATTTTGCATAGTAGGCTAGTTTCTACACATGCTCAAACATTCCCTTCTCTGTCCTTTGTGTGGGCAGGCAGGAGACATTCTCAGAGTTTAAGAACCCATTTGATCCAGGAGGAAACACTTGGGGTGCAAAGCAGGGATGCTGGATGTATGTGGCTTGGGGAGACTGCCAAAGGCCTTTGGACCTGCCCACCTCCCCCTTCACAGAAGCAAACTTCCTATAAATGCAAGTCACAGTGGTGGCAGAGAAATAGTTGCAAATGGAATAGTATGGTTTCTGATTCTTTTTGAAACCCTCAGGATGCCAGCTGTCAGTGTAGAAAGGTGTTTTAATAACTACTTGGCCATCCTTCTGATGCTCATTTTTTGGCTAATGGGTGGTGCCAGGGTGGTGCTCCTTTGTTTTGTGGTTAGTGGCAGAACATCCTTCCACTCCCTTGGGCAATGTCGGGGCAAGATGTACGTGAATGGGATAGCAAAAACTTGAGCTGTAGCTTTTTCCGGTCCAAATTGCCCACATCTGCCTTGAGAAAAGGAGAACAGAAAGTTAATTAACACTTTTCTCTTTTGATTCTCTTGTCTGCTTTTCTGCCGTAACCTTGAGCAAGGATTTTTAATTTGCTGTTTGCTTTTATCTAGCTGTGAATAGCATGCCACAATGCATACAGACGTGACAGAATGAGAGCATTGCCCCCCTCCTCTTTACGGAGCAAAAATTTGGTTAGTTGTGAGCAGAAACTGACTTCCTGTTCATCCACATGTGTGTGGTGTTGATTAGAGCACATGGTCACTGGTTTTTTGTGGTTAGTTCTGCCCAGTTACGATTTAAACATTCAGGGTGCACTAGGACATTAGGAATATCATTTCAGTTTTCCTGATTTTAATGTTAGCTCTTCTGTCCTGTTTTCTAATTCCCCTTTCACTCTGCAGCACCTGTTACATTGTGGAACTGTGGCTTTTTGTCTAATGTGCCAGCATGTCACGCTATATTTCATTCACACCAGTGGCTGTGGCGTGACACAGCAGTGAACATCATTGGGCAATATTGCTGCTCCCCCACCATTTCTGCACATGTGTGTTTCTGTTCCCCCATGAAAACTGCAGGAAGGAATTCTACCCAAACCTCATCTCTTAACCCCTGAGATTTTCTGGGTTATAAGGGGGCTGCAAGCAATTTTTTTCCTGGAATCAAGTAACACGGACACGAACCATATTCCACCTGTTTTCCAGAAGTGGCTTCTACATCAGGTGAAAGATAAAATGCAATGCGGGTTTTAATCGACAGGGAAATGGAATGTGGTGTGAATGCAGCCTGGATGGGTCCAACAAATGGCAACTGGAAGTGGCTCATTGGGTAGGCAGTGTTTGTAATTAGCCAAGCGTGTTTTGTGACTGACATAGGTCCAGTTGTGGCCACGTGGAGATCCTCCCACTTTTGCCTCTGGTGCCACCCAACATTGGAATGTGGTCAACAGGAGGTTGCCCAGAATGGAGTGTGAAAAAGGCTCCCTACCTCTGCTCTACACTGACTGGCAGCTTTCCAAGTTTTCAGACATTCTCCCTTCCCAACACTATGTGGCAGCGCATGGAGTGCAAAGCAAGTGTAGCTCCGCTACTGAGCTTATGGCATCTATGACTTCCCCAAAATGGGAAGTCTGGAAACGGCCAGGAGAAGCTGGCTGCATGTTCTGTTTGTCATTGTGTCCTCGGCTAATGTAATTAGGCACCTGCAATTGGATTATTGGGCTTGTTTAATGGCTTGCGCAGGTATCCCTCAACGGTGCGCGCTCATCGTCTGCTCTTTACCTTGATGTACCCACTGGTGTGTTTACTGTTGCCAATTAGCATAGTTATTTTTAGAGAGTGTTGAGGCAGCTTTTGCAACTGGAATCAGCTAGGGACTGAACGCAACAGTTTTTGTTTTTTCTTATAATTATTTAGGAGTGCGGAGAAGAGTTTGGTGTTGTTGTTTTTAAAATCGCATGATTGCTGTTGAAGCCTTGAACTTGGAGAAGAGTAATTTTGGTTTGAAGAGCTTCCACTTGTCAGCAGTAGGACATACAAGTAAGCCTTTCTAGTTTGTGTTCTTTGGGAGGTCTTGTCCATCTCCTTCCCGGCTGCCCTTGTTATAACATTGGTGGTATATTGTGAGGTCATACCATGACTCTGGTGAACTGGGTGGGGAAGAGAGACTTCAGCACATCCTGCTACCGTTTGAGGTCCACCAGCCCCAGGGCACAAGTGGTTTTTCTCCATTGCTGCACCAAGCCTGTAGAACTTGCTGGCGCAGCAGATATGTTCGGCCACATCTCCACTGCTTCTCAGATATTTGGGTCTCAAGCTGTTTGGGGCTTTAAAGCTCTCATGAGCATCTTGAATTGGGCCAGGATATGAACTGCACCCTAGGCATCTGCCTAGTTGTCCCAGTGATAGCACTGGCCCTCATCCCACCCCCAAAATAGCAACTGTTTGGAAGCACACTGAATGAACTTGTATTTGCAATAGAAGACAACTCCCCCCTCTATTTAACTAGAACTGTTAAAGGACCTTTATCTCTTGGAGAAGAGACTGAAATCAGAGAGACTTTTTTAATGTAAAAATCGTATAGGGCTAGAGTTTTTTTTTTGGGTTATGGTGGTGGGGAGAAACACTGTTAAGGACAAGTAAAAATATCTATCTAGTTGCAGAACCAAACACATCCCTTGCCCGTACTTGCACAGCCTCAATTTAGCATGCTCAAGACTCTCGTGACCCAGCCAGATCTGTAAATAGTCCTTAAGAAATGTAGTTTGAGCCCCAACTGCAGTGTTTTATGATAGGCATCCCGCTGCCAAGAAAAAGATTTGGCCGAGTATTATTAACAATGAAGGTATTTAAACCATCGGCAATTCTGATCCTGATGCTCATTACAAATACAAATTTCAAAAATTTCTAATGGAAACTGGCTGTGGTAGGTATTAACCTTGATGCAGACACCAAGGCTGATGCTGAAAACGATTTGGGGTTGGCACCTGAGAGCTGTAGCCTTCCAGTTGCAGTCCTGCCGCTGTTGCAAGTTTCTCCTGAGAAAGATATTTGAGCCAACAGCTTCAGGAATGAGGAGCCTGGAGGATATGAAATTTGTGCTGTGAGATTTCATTCATGCTGCTGTCGCAACAGGCTCACAGCAACCTGGCTGGAAGCTTTCAAGACTGTGGAGCAGAATTTTAACTGCTCTGAAAGCTATCTGTGCATCTCCAGTGCGTTTTTCAGAGTTCTTGTCTGGCGGGCTTGCAGCACCTTGATGCCTCGTGTTCTCCAGTTCTCTTGTGTTCAGCCACTGAGACAAGCTGGGAAGCCTCAACAGCAGAAGGAAGGAGGGGAGTGCATTGAGAGCCAACCGATAGTGTCTGCTAGTGCTTAAAAACCGTGTGATCTGTCACCATTGCTGGGTAATTCCCAAAGTTCTCATGAACAGAGGTGCGTTGACAGTCAGGAGCAAGCTGCTTTTAATACAAGAGTAGGTATATATTTGGATCCATTACTGCTCATGCTGGGGGTGTCTGTCTCTGGTAGCAGGTCCTGTCTTGGGGGACACTCCACAGGGGCAGGCTTTGCACCCCGAGTGAGGACAAAATTTAGTGTCCTCAAAATGAGTAAGGTAAAGGTAAAGGGACCCCTGACTACTAGGTCCAGTCATGGCTGACTCTGGGGTTGCAGCGCTCATCTCGCTTTATTGGCTGAGGGAGCCGGTGTACAGCTTCCGTGTCATGTGGCCAGCATGACTAAGCTGCTTCTGGCGAACCAGAGCAGCACACGGAAACACAGTTTGCCTTCCTGCCGGAGCAGTACCTGTTTATCTACTTGCACTTTGACGTGCTTTTGAACTGCTAAGTTGGCAGAAGCTGGGACTGAGCAAGGCGAGCTCACCCCGTCGCCAGGGATTTGAACTGCTGACCTTCTGATCGGCAAGTCCTAGGCTCTGTGGTTTAACCCACAGTGCCACCCGGGTCCCTCAAAATGAGTAGGTACCCATATAAATATAGGATTATTGCTATTTTGTGCTCCCTCGGCTTGGTGTCCTGCGCACCACCCTTCAAATCTGGTGTTCCATTGTGTGTTTTTGACAACATAACTTGTGCATTTGCAGTGGATTTATTCTGCTTTCTCAGTTGTCCTGCGCCATTTCCCAGTTCTGCCAAATTATTTCTCAGGAAGTGGAAGGGAAAGGGAAAACAACACCCACACCAGAATATTGGTGGTATGAAAAGTTACAGGAAGGATGTGAATTGGTCAGAAATGAAGCTGAGTGACCTTCCCAAAATGCCTGCATGGCACAAAGAGTATTGGGAGCAGTAGGGGGTGGCCCAAGGAAAAAGGAGTGTGGGAAGAGCTACATCAGGGGGAACGGGGGCAAAGGAAGATCGGGATCTGCTGCCCCAGTGGATCCTGCCGCCCGAGACAATTGCCTCACCTGGCCTGGAAACCAAGATTGCATATGACTGGCCCAATAGTATCAGGAGTACGAGTAATAAATACACAAAAAAGGATGTATGGAAGAGCCCTTGATGTGCCAAGAAGAGCAGAATTCACCTCCTGCAATTCTTCACGAGAGTTGTAGTAAATTTCTTGGAAAGAGAAAAGTAAAGGACGAATGCAACGGGGAAGGAGACCATTAAAGCAACGGATTTTGAAAGTGGTGGTGGTGGTTTTATTACAGCTTTGAGGGAAGGAGATTTCTTGGCCACCTTTGAGCCTAAGCCCCCCCCCCCTTCCATTTTAACAAGCTTGCTGATGGAATCACTGCAAATTAAAAACAGTGATGTTGGTTTTTCCCTGTACACTTGGCTGCCTGTGGTTGTTTTGAGATTTTTCCAGCCTCCATTTGACAGTATTAGTTGTTTTTGCTCTTGCAGATCACTTGAAGGGGAAGAGTTTCTCCCCCTCCCTCACGCCACATATTCAGTGTGGAATTTCTGCAAGGTTTGGGGGGCAGGTTTGCTGCTTTTGTACTCCATGAGATTCAGGGTCCATTTCTGTAGAATGAAACGGTTAGGTGAGCGCAAGACAAGTTGACTGTCCAGTTTACCAGGGTGTGTTGGGGCCTCCAAGCGGAACACATCCTGAACTGAGATGGGTTGCACTGGTAGAATCCCCAGTGCTTTGAGAGCTAGGGTGTAGGCTTCCAAACTTTTTTCGAAGAGGGCCAGATTTGATGAAATGAAGGGCTGTGAGGGCTGCCCAAAGGGCCAACCAAGGTTGTTGACCATTTTTTAGGATTGAAGTTTGAAGTTGTCAAGGTTTTTTGAAGTGTGTTTTTTTTGGGGGGGGGATTTTACCCCAGGAAATAAATGGCCGCAGGGGCCGGATTAAACCCACCAGCGGTCTGGATTAGGCCCCCGAAACGGACTTTGGACATGCCTGGTGTAGTGGATAGGAGGTGGGATCATGACTAGGGAGATCTAGGTTCAAATTCCTCCTCAGGCTTAAGACGAGGGGACTTTGGCCCAGTCACAGTCTCTTAGCCTAACCCAGAAGTTTTCAACGTTTTTGAGCCCATGACATCCTTTCTGTGGCATCCCTCTGGGGCTCAGGAGCCCAGTTACGTCACCCCTTGCCTGCAGAGCCAGCAGCCCCTCACCCCTTTTCGAACACCTCCCTTGTGGCGTGTTCCCTCAGCCTCCTCTCCTCTCCCCTCTCCTTGGGAGTCCTCTGGCAGCCACAGCCGCTGCCCCTGGTCTCTGAGCTGCCTTCCCTGCCCCAAAGAGAGGTGCTTCGTCACAACTGCCCCACAGGGGCCTGGGAAGCACCAATTGGCCAGTTCCAAAGACACCATTCACCCAGGGGAGCTTGTAGCCAGGGCTGCTGCAACAAACAGCTATGCAAGCTTTTGGGAGGCAGAGACGTGAGAGGGCATCAGAGGAGGGAGGGAATGGCGGCCATCATTCAAGGCACCCCAGGGTGCCACGGCACACTGGTTGAAAACAAATGGCCTAACCTATGTCACAGGGTTGTTGTGAGGATAAACTGCACCAAACCTCCATTATGCCCTTCCCTCTCTTGTCTTTTGCCTAACCTAAACAGACCCAAAGTTGTAACCTCCTCCCACTTTTCTTAAGAACTTGAGGAAAGCATGCAGACCTCCAAACAACTGTAATTAAACAACTGTAATTAAATGCATGCTTGAGATCACTGTTGCAAGCTTTTGTTCCCAATACCTGCCTTGCTCTTGATCTTCACACGCAGGGCGAGAGTGTGAATTGGTACCGCCCACAGACACCTCGGATGCTGACCTTGTCAGCATTTGCTTCTGGGTGTTGTGTGCGCAGTAAAGAGGGCTGCCACAAGAGATTACCACATCTGGGCAGAATGCATTTTTAATCCAAGCGTGTCTGTGCCAAATCCCAGCTCTGGCAACGCAGCTGCATTCATCGGGTGACACAGAAAGGGAAACAGAACAGCTGGAGGCTCGCCAAGGTCTCGGGGAGGGGGGAAAACAAGTAGGAGGCTTGAGCTTTGATGATGCGAGGCAGGGTTTAACCCCAGAGCCTGCTGACTTATTTCCGAGCAAGCTCGCTGAAGATTTACGGTACTCTCCCCAATGCAAGGCCCGCTCCAGATTCAGAGATTCAGCACCGCTGGCAGTCTTTGCAGTCCCGGTGCTCAGACTTTGCTAGATGTCAGATGCAGTAGTGCTCTTGAATGCGCGCACCGTGTTTTCCCTGAGCTGTGTTAGCCAGACCTTAATAGGTGGTTGAGCATGGATAACCAGGCATTTCCCCGTAATTGAGGCCTCTGAGAACTTTTACAAAACAGCTTATCATGGGCACAGGGAACCCCAGGAGTCCTAATTCCTAGAAGCTGTTTCTGGAGGATTCCCCCTCCGAGTGGCTGATGGAGAAAAGGGAAGCTCTTCCTTTTCACCTCATTTAAAACCCTTTTTTGAACCTGCATTTTTTATGTTCTTATTTTGCGCACCTACAGACTCTTGCTGCCTCGTCTGTGCTAATACACTCATGGTAGGGGGAATTAAGGATCTTGGGAAGCTGCCTTTGTACCAAACCATACCTGTCAACTTACAGATTTGAAAATAAGGGACCAGCAGCCTCGAAAATAAGGGACCAGCAGCCAAAATAAGGGATTTTCAGAGCACAGGTGTGTTCAACTTCTGAGCCCCTCTGAGCCAAAGGCAGAAAGCACAGACAGCAGCCAAACGAAGCCTCAAGCAGTGGTTCCCACACGCAGCAACCCGGCAAAGGGGATGCAGCAAGGAAAACCACCGTCACCTCTCTGCTGGGAAGCGCTGAGCAAAGGTGTGTCCCCAGGCAATGCGGCCAGTTTGATCGGCACAAGGCATGCAGGCTCCACCCCTCAGTCGTTCTTAGACTCCTTATTGGGTGAGCAACGCAGCCAAGCAACACAGTTGGAGCCTCTCTCCTCCCTGGCCAGCAGGGAGGGAGGGAGGGAGAGGAGCTGCTTCCTTTGAAACCCGGGAAATTTAAGGGACATCCTCAATAAGGGACAGCAGCGGGACACGGCACTGGGATAAGGGACTTTCCCGCCAAATAAGGGACAGTTGACACCTATGTACCAAACCAGACCATTGGTCCATCTAGCTGAGCATTGCCTGCTCTGACTGGCAGAAGCTCTTTAGCAATTGATGGGATCTCTCCCAGAGCTACCTGGATATGCCAGAAATTGGACTTGCAGGTAAAGAAGATGCTCTACCACTGAGCTACAGCCCCTTCCTGTTAATAAGGATCCCTGAGCTTCAGAGAGCTTCACGAGTGTAAGCAGCTCCTGTCCGGTTGGCTCCTTTAAAGCAACCATGTCCCTCTCTCCTCCCCACTCAGCTCGCTAAATAGCAGCGAGGTTTTTCAGATCTTCAGATCGCTAAGTGCTAAGCCGGGGAGGTGGGAGAGAAGCAGAGCCTGCTTGCTTCAAAGGAGCAAAGCGGGAGAGGAGAGGAGCCTTCTCTTATACCCCTCGCCTGCATTATTAGCAGCATCCTTCTCCACACACCTCACGCCTGCTCCTTGTCCCTTGAGTGCTTTTCCTTCCCTCCCCACCTACACCTAAAACGTGGTTACAAAGCACGGATCCACATGGATCCTCAGGATTTTTGCACTGGGTCACCCCAAATTCACCATCAGATCACATAGCATGTCCATGGCTACAGCTTGCACCAAAAAAAAGCACGCACCCACTGTTGCCTGGGGCCGCAGTGGTGCAAAAATGTGGTTACAAAGCATGGATCCACATGGATCGTCAGGATTTTTGCATTCGGCTACCCCAAACTCACCGTCAGATCACATGTCTGTGGCCACAGCATGAACCACAAAAATCATACATCAACTGTTTCATTTAGAATTTTTCCCCCTTGTTTTCCTCCTCTAAAAACTATGTGTGTGTTATGGTCGGATGCGTGTTACAGAGCGAAAAATACAGTAATTTTACTCAAGTTGTGTGTATGGGCTGAGATTTGGCTGGCTTTGATTTGTAAGAAATTGTGGTTCAGATGGTCTTAATGAGTATTGGGGGTTAGCTGGTGTAATCTTCATAATTTAAACAAGTTGAAAATGCAATAACATAAAAAATTGCGTTTTATTGGAACCCATGGCCATGAGTGCCAGAAGTATAAAGAACTAGAAACTAAATATAACTGAGAGAAGGAAACACACTAAGCTAAAGGAAATTCAGAATGTTATGGTAACTAAGCTAAACTAATGTAAGAGATGATTAAATCTGTAGTGAGGTAACAGGGAAAACTGCTTAAATGTCCAGCCACTCCAGAGGAGAATGTAGATGTTATGGACAAAGGCTGTTAAAAGTTGACATTAAATTAAAAGCTAGTAGGCTGGTTTCAGTAAAGATGGGCAAATTAAACAAGGAGTTTACTATCAGATTTTGAGTGTGAAGAGGTATAGTGGTACCTTGGTTCCCAAATGGCTTAGTTGTCGAACAAATCAGTTCCCAAACACCACAAACCTGGAAGTAAGTGTTGCAGTTTGCGAACATTTTTCGGAAGCCAAACGTCCAATGCGGCTTCCAATTGAGTTCAGGAAGTTCCTGCAGCCAATCAGAAGCTGTGCCTTGGTTTTTGGACGGTTCTGGGAGTCGAATGGATTCCCGGAACGGATCAAGTTTGAGAACCAAGGTACCACTGTGGTTGAGAAAAATCAGTGACAGTTTAGAAGACACATACAATATGAAGAGGAAAAACAACACCAAATTGCAGCCCAATGTGTCATTGTCAAAAGCCTTTTTGGCAATGGCTAGCAAAATTGGGAATGGTGAGTATTTGATGTTCAAATCCAGAGTAAACAGGACCCGTTTTTGATGCCCACGAGAGCAGCTATTCTGAGATCCTATTGTTCCTTCCAGAGACTGAACGTAAAGGTAAAGCTAAAGGTACCCCTGCCCGTACGGGCCAGTCTTGACAGACTCTAGGGTTGTGCGCCCATCTCACTCAAAGAGGCCAAGGGCCAGCGCTGTCCGAAGACACTTCCGGAAACGCCGTTTACCTTCCCGCTAGCAAGCAGTCCCTATTTATGTACTTGCACCCAGGGGTGCTTTCGAACTGCTAGGTTGGCAGGCGCTGGGACCGAACAGCGGGAGCGCACCCCGCCGCGGGGATTCGAACCACCGACCTTTTGATCGGCAAGCCCTAGGCACTGAGGCTTTAACCCACAGCGCCACCCGCGTCCCTCTTCCAGAGACTGAACTTACCTTTGGTTTAATTCTTCTTTGCTCCATTGCCATTGCCTGTGATTAATGAATGTTTGAGTGACGGTGTCATAATCAAGCTGTATAGATACGCCATCATAAATGGTCCTTTGTTTGACTTATTCTACCAAACGCAATCTTTAAAAGTTTCCCTTGAGTGGCACTAAGTTCTATGCACTATTGGCAGGAAGAATGTGGAATAGGAATGGGTTGGTGGAGCGGTTTGAAGTTGGAATAATGTTTTCTTTTTACTCATGAAGGAAGCTATAGTTGGACGAATTTTCTGAAGGGTTCTGTTTTTCAGTAGTGTTAAGTATATGCTGGGAAACATTTTAAGACCTGCATATGGTACGTATTGATATGTCACAAAAAGAGTAACAGATGCTCTTAAAAGAAATGCAAAGCTTAGAAAAACAGGATAAGCAAACAAGATAGAAATAAGGAGGGGGACATAGAGCCCTAGTATAGATAAGCTGAAGATTAGCAGATGCTATGAAAACACATTTTATTGAAATAAAGCTGGGTAGTGGATTGACAGAAGCAAAATATACCCCAGTACCCCCCAAATTAAGGGAGAATATGTCATCACTCCAGATGATGAGACATCAGAATTTTGTAATTGTACTAGACTTGATGAGAAATCAAATGCTAGTAGACAAAACAAGATGCAAACTAGATGTTCCTGTCCTTTCAGAAGGATTTAAGAAAGTTGTGTCCTATTCAATGAAGTTTGTAGAAAAAACAAGGCATCAAGTCCAGATAAAAGTAAAAAAAAAATTAAAGAATTTAAAGATTGGTATTTTTATTGTTTAAATAGCAAAAAATGGGAAGTGTGGAATAGAGGTTGATAACAATAATAATATTGCTCATCCGCCCGTCACCCTAAGGTGGGTTATGGCAAATTAAAAATACAAAACGTATCAAGGATGCATCCTGTCCTCCTTTTGAACCTTGAACATTGCAATAAATGTAATAGATATAGCAAATCATGTGAAGTATTAGGTGATCTGTGACATAGCTTACTAACATCCCTCTTTACCCCAGGCCTTTGTCTGATAAATAATCTATAGCCTGTTAAAAGCAGAAGGAAGGGGGGACTGTTATTATGTTTATTTTTTGGTTTGCTATCTATTAATATGCTTTTATTATTATGGTCCTTAATAGGCTTGTCAAGGAAATTCCTTACATGTCCTGGTTATGGAGGAATTTGGCTGAATTGGCAAAATGTCACGGGAAACCCGGATGTATGGAAGCATGATGGGAAAAGGCAGTGGAAACAGCTCAGAAAGCTTAACAACTTTACGGGTGTCAGGAATTTAATTCTAGACTCTGTAACATGTGTTCTAAATGTACATCACCCTGGAATCTTCTGATATAGGGTGCTATATAAATCATAATAATAATGAGGTAATAGTAAAGGTAAAGAGACCCCTGACTGTTAGGTCCAGTCGTGACCGACTCTGGGGTTGCGGCGCTCATCTCGCTTTACTGGCCGAGGGAGCCGGCGTACAGCTTCCGGGTCATGTGGCCAGCATGACTAAGCCACTTCTGGCGAACCAGAGCAGCGCACGGAAACGCCGTTTACCTTCCCGCCAGAGTGGTACCTATTTATCTACTTGCACTTTGGCGTGCTTTCGAACTGCTAGGTTGGCAGGAGCAGGGACCGAACAACAGGAGCTCACTCCGTCGCGGTGATTCGAACTGCCCACCTTCTGATTGGCAAGCCCTAGGCTCTGTGGTTTAGACCACAGCGCCACCCACGTCCCTATATTAAGATGATAAATAATTGCAAAAAAAAATAAAAAAATCTGTATATGTTTGCACTACTCTGTGGAAGACTAGAAACTGTTAAATTCAGGCATGCATATTTTAGCAGAAAGCAGCTAGAAGGGACTTCAAAGATTGTATGGTTATGAAAAATAATACCATTGGATGGAGAATAAAGCTCCCCCCCCCCCTTCTAAGACATATCCAAGAATGCTAACAGCAACATTAATGGAATTTGATTTTGTATCCAGCAATTACCCCAGTCAATTCAAATCAGATTATAGGTTTGGGTATAGTTGAGAAAATGAAAGATGTAATTAAGAGGATATTTGTGGCACTGTAGAAGGACAAGGATATAAGACACCTCGGGGCAGAATTATTAAATGATGCCGGTGGGTTTATTAAAGGCAGCATGGATCATTTAGTGGAACAAGGCAGAAATGGATGGTCAATACTCAATTCCTCAAGTTTGGAAAGAATTTTCATGGCAAAAATTGAAGAGACTCGGGTATTAGTGTTAAGAAAAGAACCGGGGGGGCGGGGGGGGCGGAGTCTATTCTTCCTTAAACCATTTCATGTGGAATAAAAGGCAGCCATAATCAATGCATTACTCGAAGGTATGTTAGCTGCTCTCAATTATTGGGACTCCCACCAGAACATTGTGGTTTGTCTTCTCTTCCTAACAGGAGTGCTTTAGTTTGGGGTGCCAGACAGCAGTGCCCCCCTCCCTGCTCCAGGATACTCGGTTACGTATCTCTTGCACATCAGATTTACCGTATTTTTTGCTCTATAAGACTCACTTTTTCCGTCCCAAAAAGTAAAGGGAAATGTGTGTGCGTCTTGTGGAGCAAATGCTGGCTGCGCAGCTATCCCAGAAGCCAGAACAGCAAGAGGGATTGCTGCTTTCACTGTGCAGTGATCCCTCTTGCTGTTCTGGCTTCTGAGATTCAGAATATTTTTTTTCTTGTTTTCCTCCTCCAAAAACTAGGTGCGTCTTGTCTGGTGCGTCTTATAGAGCGAAAAATATGGTACTTTATTTTCCTTCCCCAATGGCGCTTGCCATTTCTTAGAGCAAAATTTCTGTACCGCTGGATTGTAATTAGAAACCTCGTAAGTGGTTTACAAAAAAAACAAACATTAAAACTTATCATTTAAAAATGATGTTAAAAATAAATATATATATTTTTAAAAAACCCAGAGTATATTTAAAACCAACGGTTAAGCTTTTAAAAAACAACAACACATGCCAACTTTTACACGGCTTGTCTGAACAAGAATTTTAGCAGGTGCCTAAAACCGCCTGATGTCAATAGGCAGGGATTTCCAAAGTGGGGGCCCTGCCATGCTAAAAGTTTTAATTTTGTACAATTGTGAAATGAATATTTTGTGGCATCTGTAACAGTTTCACAGATCGTAATGGCAGAGTATGCAAATATATGCCGCCATCACTGGTGCTGATTAGGGTACAGTGGTACCTTGGGTTACATACGCTTCAGGTTGCCTACGCTTCAGGTTACAGACTCCGCTAACCCAGAAATAGTGCTTCAGGTTAAGAACTTTGCTTCAGGATGGGAACAGAAATCATTCTCCGGTGGCACGGCAGCAGCAGGAGGCCCCAGTAGCTAAAGTGGTCTTCAGGTTAAGAACAGTTTCAGGTTAAGAACAGACCTCCGGAACGAATTAAGTACTTAACCCGAGGTACCACTGTATTTTGCCCCAAACATGTGCAAACATCAGAGGTTCCCCTTGGTACTAAAGCACATCTAGAGCACTGTAGTACCACTTTACCAATTCCCCTCTCAGAGCTACAATTCCCAGGTATTGCTGGGGGAAAGGGTTGGTTGTTAAACCACTCTGGAATTTTAGATCTGGAATATAGAGCAGGATATTCCTCGAATAATTTGATTCAGGACCATGAAGGTTTGTAAATCCTCCAATTTAAGAATGCGGGATATAAATGCAAAAGCGATCTGGCAGCAGCACAGCTTCTGGCTTCTTTAATATACTACATAGATTTCTCTCTCTCTTTTTTAGTTGCCAGAGAGAAGTAAGTAATTTACCGACAGGGAAAAAGGCCAATTTAACAAGTTATTGATTTACATATTGTGAGCAGATTTATGACACATTCTGATGTGAGGAACAAAATGCAATGCCTGTATGCTTTCTTCCTTCAATACTAGCAGACGAGAAATGTGATGCCCACAGGGATTGTGACACACTGAGAGCGATGGAGTTTGAAGTCCGGTTTGCTAAACTTTTAAATCTTGCAGAGGTCTCTATTTAAAGAGAGAGACAGAAGCTTGACTGATGTTCTGAAATGATAAATACAAGTAAGATGAGAGATTGCAAAAGTATTGTGTTGGTTGATTTATGGAAATACATGTGTAGGAGAGGTACCAGCTGTGTGGAAATAAAAACTTTAATAAAATAGTAAAAGGTAAAGGTACTCCTGCCCGTACGGGCCAGTCTTGAGAGACTCTAGGGTTGTGCGCTCATCTCACTCTAGAGGCTGGGAGCCAGCGCTGTCCGCAGACACTTCCGGGTCACGTGGCCAGCGTGACGAAGCTGCTCTGGCAAACCAGCACCAGAGCAGCACACGGAAACGCCGTTTACCTTCTCGCTATAAAGCGGTACCTATTTATCTACTTGCACTTAAGGGTGCTTTCGAACTGCTAGGTGGGCAGGAGCTGGGACCGAACGACGGGAGCTCACTCCGCCGCGGGGATTCGAACCGCCGACCATGAGATCGGCAAGTCCTAGGCGCTGAGGTTTTACCCACAGCACCACCCGCGTCCCTTAATAAAATAGTATTCAAAGGCAAAAAGGGGGGAAAAGAAAAAAGTAATGCCAGAAGGGCTTATTGGAGATGCCAAACAAAAGATACGGATTTTAACACTTGCTGGCGTTGTCAAAACTATAAGAGGGTATTGGATGGAGATATTAAAAGATTTATGGGAATAGGATGCGGCAGGGCAGTAGTCTAGTACTTAACCCACAGCTAAGGGGATTCATAGAATCATAGAGTTGGAATAGACCACAAGGGCCATTGAGTCCAACCCCCTGCCAAGCAGGAAACACCATCAGAGCACTCCTGACATATGGTTGTCAAGCCTCTGTTGATTATTTATTATCTATCCTGCACAACAGTTTAAAATGCCACATTATATAGGGGAAATATCATGTGTTATGTTCAGTGTATTGCTAAAGTTAAAGGCACATATCATAGCAGTATACTTGTCTGCTGACAAGATGTTTTGTTCAAATACAGCCGCAACACATGGCTAATAAATATGGTAAATGTATTATTAGTAGTAGTTAGAATATAATCCAAAATTTACAAATCATAAACATCATTATATAATGTTTGTATAAGTCCATAAACAAGAAAGTCAGCGTAATGAATTGCTGTCAGGGAACACCACGACGCAGGCAGAATGCTTTTTAGTAGATAATGTCCCACATTATTGTATTTGTATTGCAACACAGGGGTTTTGTTTTTGTCACACGATAAGATGTTTTGCAGCAGCAGATCATGGTTGCACAAGAAAATGCACAAGCCGATTGTTGGGTGACTCCATTGCATGGGTTTCTGCTAGTGCGGCTGCTAGACTGGATTCCTCTGAACAGATTCCTATGAATCTTTAAAATAAACAATTAAAAATAAAAGTAAGAAATGTGGTTATTGGGGGGCACACACGTTAGCAGTAGTCAAAATGGTTAAATGAAGCAGGAAAGAAGCCACCCATAGAATATGTTCAAACTTTTGTTTTGCCTTGTTCATGGTTGAAGGACCAGATCCTTGAACTTCTTTGAAAGGAAGCTGGTAGCCATTTATTTCCTGTGCAAAAGGAAACAATTCCAAGGAGGAAATATGGGCTCAGTTGTTATGAACAATGCTTCATACTAGGGGTAGGAGTTTCTCTTGTGATCAGACCATCAATCATGCTGGTTGGGGCTGATGGGAGCCTGGAGTAAACGTCCGCCTGGGATGCTACAGTTTCCTTGGCCCTAGATGGGTAGATCGCCATGAATTCACACACTTGACGTCTTTGAAAGGGTGGATAGGAAGAAGCAATTGCTTGCTTACATCAGCTGAAAACAACTTTTCTTGCGAATTAATGTACAGTATATGTAGTTGTTGGAGAGCCTGGAGTAAATCTGACCCATTGAATCTGGCCAGGATCTAACATCTACAAGAGATGCAATGAAGCTTGACTCTGTCGACAGTGGACCAGTGTTCTAAATGAGCCAGGAATCAGGTGTGACTTGTGACTGGCATGGGTCTTGTTGTTACTACATGGAGATGCCAGGTCGGTGACTGGGGGAAACAAAATGTCACATAGGATGGGATCTGAAATATTTTCATCGAAGCTTGAATTTGTTGTATTCTGGGTTTTATATGATGTTTTAATGTGTTGTAAACTGCTTTGAAATTTGTTCTTTAAAATATAAAGCGAAATGGAAACAACAACAACAGTAATAATAATAATAATAATAATAATAATAATAATAATAATAATAATAATAAATAATATCCCATCCAGGGGGGCCAGGACTGCACATAAAAACTCCATTGTGGTGACTGCAGCCTAGGTTTAAGGTGCCATTTGGCGATTAGATTATATATCTGAGTTTCTAACACTCTGTTGAACCTAGTGGATTAGTACTGTTATCTGATAAAAGTCAAAATCTGCACATAAGGATGTTGATGGTGATGATTATTGTTTGTTTGTTTGTTTATTTATTACTCTCCCTTCACTCTAAGGTCCCAGGGTGGGTTACATCAGTAAAACACAATATAAGAAACAGTTTAGGACAAATTAACAATCATAAAAAATAAGGGTGGTGGTTGTTAAAAACATACACCTCATGTGTCAAAAGCCAATGTAAAGAGGGCAAATCTTAAGCATTCTTTGGAAGCTGTACAGTGAAGATGCTGGGCACATCTCTCTGGGGAGTTCTGCTACTCAGGGGCTGCCACAGAGAAGGCCATGCCCCTTGGGTGGAGGAACTGCCAAGGAAACCTTTGCTGTTCTTAGTACTTGAAAAGGTCTGTAGGGAAGGAGGCCAGCTTTCAGATGTTGGGGGCCTGGGTTATTTAGAACTTTAAACGCTTAACGTGAGCACCTAGAATTGGGGCAGCTGTTTTGAAACAGTAGCTATATGAGACCTAAACGGATTCGAAGCCTGAAATCTGGCTGCTGCATTTTGGACTGACTGAATTTTGCAGCCCCACATAAAGCGCATTGCAGTAATCCAATATGAAAGTTAACAGAGCATGGAGTATGTGGCCGAGTTGTCTCTGTCCAGTTATTGCACCCATAGGTTAGAAGCTCTCAGGCTGAAGCGCTCTCTTTCTCTCTCCTCCTTTCTGTGTGGCCTTTTTATTGAAATATATGCAGCCTATACAAATAAATGCCAGCACTCTAAGCTTTGTCCTGAGCGTTCTCCGGAAGCTAATTTGCTGCCCTTCAGCCAGTGCTTGGCTGTGCCTCTCTCTGGCTCCTAGCTGCCAGCTCCGAGTACTGCAGTGGGCAGCCAAACAAGCCGCCTCATTGACACAGTGAGGCCACTTGTGTACATAGTATACAGATTTGGAAGTGGATCTGGTGGGAAGATATGGGGCTGCAACCGCAGTCTAGCTTGTTGATGGACTTGGGGTCACAGGGAGCTTACTGCCGCACCTGCGCTGGCTATTGAGGACAATTCATGGTGTTTGGTTTTGCTCAAAAAAGTCCTGGAAAAAGGATGGGGAGCCCGTGGTCAGAGAAGATGGGAGCTTTAGTCCATGAACTTCAGGAAGGGCTGTAATTTCCCCTTCCCTAAAGGGGAACATAAGATGATAAAAATCCCTGCAGAATCAGACCCCAAAGGTCCATCTAAACTAGAATCCTGCTTCCCAGGGCAAACTTTATCAAATTTGCCTTGATCAGCCTTTAACAAAACCTTTGGGGAGTAGCAGATTGGCTAAGGCTGGTCTTTAATTATCCCCCTTTTAAAGTGTGGTGTCGAGAACGAGACGGAAGTCAATCTTCCATGGCCCACCTGCAAGAACCTAATATAATCCTGCCATTTTTCTGTGATCTGTGCCTTAGCAGGTAAAATGTAAAGCATTTTTCACGCTCTTAGTAGAGTCCTCATTTTCACCTGGGCATATCCTCCTTATCATGCTGCGAATCTTCACAGCAGTCTGAGATGCTAACCTTCCAAGCAGGAGGTGCTGAGGCTTAAAATATTCCATGCTAGCCGGCTGGTCTGCCTTTTTAACTTTACACATTCCGCCCCCCCCCCCCCGTTAATTGGAAGCCGCATAAATGTATTTCATGGCAATAAAGCAACTATGCAAAGAGATTCTTCGCATATGGTGTTGGTTTGAGTAACTCTGGAGGTAGTCTGTCTGTGGCATGGAAAAACAGCTGAGTGACTTCCTTTATAACATTGCATCAATTGAATATATCAGCAACCAGCGTTTCCTTTTGTTGTAGTGCTCAGTTTAAGCAATACAGTGGTACCTCGGGTTAAGTACTTAATTCATTCCGGAGGTCCGTTCTTAACCTGAAACTGTTCTTAACCTGAAGCACCACTTTAGCTAATGGGGCCTCCTGCTGCTGCCAGCACGATTTCTGTTCTCATCTTGAAGCAAAGTTCTTAACCTGAAGCACTATTTCTGGGTTAGCGGAGTCTGTAACCTGAAGCGTATGTAACCTGAAGTGTATGTAACCCGAGGTACCACTGTAGATACTGCAGTTCACTCATACAGAAGGTTCAGAAGTGCATTATTATTGTTATTTTAAAAAAGCTTGGGTGGCCCTGAATTCCTTTTAGTAAGAATATTCTGACTTTCCTCATTAAGAGCTTCTCCAGGTAGCAACCAGCAACAGAGCAGATAGATGGCTAAATTGCTGCATAGTGCAAATGGTATTTTTTGACTCAAAGACAGGGGGTAGGGAACTTGTGGCTCTCCCAGATGTCATTTGACTCCATTTCATTCATTGTTCTGGGAGTTCTAGTCCAGTAATACCTGGAGGAGCACAGTTTATCCATCACTACTCACGGAGAAGAAGCATATCATAAGTAGAGTGGTACCTCGGTTTACAAACTTAATCCTTTCCTGAAGCCCGTTCTTAAACCAAATCCATTCTTAAACTGGGGTGTGCTTTCCCTAATGAGGCCTCTCACCATCGGTGCCCTTCCACCGTTCAGCTTCCATTCGTAGACTGAAGTAAAGTTTGCAAACTACTTCCGGTTTTGCAGAGTTCGTAAACCGAGTAGTTCGTGAACAGGACTGTTCTTAAACCGAGGTACCACTGTAGTTGAATATGGTAGCTAGATGGCTCCAGTTTGCTATGCAGCCAGTGTGGCATAGTGGGTAGAGTGCCAGACCAGGACCTGGGAGACTACAGTTCAAATCCCCACTTAGCCATGAAGCTCACCTTGGGCCGGTCATTGTCTCATACACTGACCTTCTTTAAATAGGAAGTAGAGCTGTATACACCTTGAGCTCTTTGGAATAATAGGTAAAGGTAAAGGCACCCCTGACCGTTAGGTCCAGTCGCGAACGACTCTGGGGTTGCAGCGCTCATCTCGCTTTTTTGGCCGAGGGAGCCAGTGTACAGCTTCCAGGTCATGTGGTCAGCATGACTAAGCCGCTTCTGGTGAACCAGAGCAGCTCACGGAAACGCCTTTTACCTTCCCGCCGGAGCGGTACCTATTTATCTGCTTGCATTTTTGGCGTGCTTTTGAACTGCTAGGTTGGCAGGAGCAGGGATCAAGCAACGGGAGCTCACCCCGTCGCAGGGACTCGAACCGCCGACCTTCTGATTGGCAAGCCCCAGGCTCTGTGGTTTAGACCACAGCGCCACCCGTGCCTACCCCTTTGGAATAATGGTGGGATATAAATGTAATAAATAACTAGGTAGTGTATTGTTTTGCATATCCTGCTCCTGGAGAAAGAGCAGCACACTGGAGCAGCCAGCAACACCCAGAAATACAGCATTAGGAGCAAGAGTGAAACCATAATCTAATTTTTTTTAAATTGAGTAATTGAGAAGATGGGAAAAGGTAGCACAAACAGTGACCAGTACGCATGGGGCAGTATAAATGCCAGACATATAGAGTTGATTACAATGGCAGACTTGCAGAGTTAGCAACAACCTTCTTTAAACCTCGGAGAGAGAGATACCTAGTTGAGGAAAGTCTGTAATATTGAGATAACGTACCTGTCAGGGCAGGTGTCAGGAGCAGATCGGCACTAACTCGCCCAGTGCCCAGTGAAGTTAGCTCTCTTTATTCAGAGAAACAAAATAGCTCAGGAGGCCAAGCCTAGTGAGCAGAGCAGCTCTTCCTGGTAGATCTATGCCCCGGTGAGGCCGCCGTGAGGGCTGAATGTTGCGTTAGTCTGTTTAAATAATAAAATTATTATTATTTATTAAAAGCGCAACTTTTCAAGCCCTGTCGTACCAGTTTTGCATAGCTAACAATCACTATAAACGAGAGCTAGATATAAAAACTCTGTTATCATGAAATCCATATGGAAGTATAAACCTTAAGGCGCTGAGCCTTCTACTGTCCTCTTGCAAAGTTAATCAAAGTTCCACTACTCTCTAGCAAAAGTGTCCTTGTGTTCTGTCCATCTTGCCTGCTAACAACTTGCGCATTAGCTTTCCAGTGAGGACTATATGCCACGCTCTTCCATGCAAAGATTTTTTTCTAATAGTATTTTTATTAGTTTACACACACACACACACACACACACACTACATTAAAGAAAAAGAAAAAGAAACATAACATGAAACATAACAACTGTATATGCTATCAATATTGAATCCACATTGTGGGATTGCTTCCTTCGACTCCTTCCCTTGGTTCCTTTGTATTGTCTTCATTCGGGCATGTCAATAAAATCCATGCAAAGATTTTAAAGTTGCCCCTTTTAAGACCTTCCCAGAAGTTAGCAATGGCCCGAAGTGTTGGGGGGAAGAGTGGCAAATCGACTTTAGTTGCAGAACCTGAACTGGCTGCTTGTGCTGTTGCATCCCATCCGAAAACGATGGCACCCTGGAAACCCTTCTGCTGCAGAGGGCTGGATAAGTTATGCGTTCGGCACATTCACGGGATAAGCAAGTTTCCATTTGCGTGAACAAAAGAGGATGCAAATGCCACCCAAGGAAAGTGGCTGGTGAGTCACCAGCACTTCCTGCAAGCTACCCCTTTCATTTATATTTCATGTTAATGAGGTAATTCATTACCTTTATATATAAAGGTTTGTGGCTACAATTGCTGCTTAAGTAGCTCTTCTCTCCAGGTGTTCAGTTGCAAGTGCCAAAGAGGCTCCGCTGATCAATGCTCTCTTGTTTTCCTCCCGAAGCCTCTCTTTCCGTGCCTTCTGTGATCTGCTGTCATGCACCAGAATGATTAAAAAACAACAGCAACCCTTCCCTCATTAATTCATCAAGAGGAAAGTGGAGACAGCGGCAGAACAAAGCCAGTGTTTTGCCTTTGACAGGGGCTTGATGTTCTTGTGACAACTTTCTCCCCTTTTGTGTGTATGAAAGCACACTTCATATCACATTCCTTCTCCCTGCAATGAAACTTCCACTCGCTTGTGCGTTCAGAATTCGGAAGAGAAATCGGAGACTTGCACATCACGCAGCTTAACTACCCAAAGCGGTGATTTCTCTTCCTCCTCCTTGGGTTCTGGGTTTTGTTTTTTTTAATAATATTTTTATTAAGATTTTCACATAAAAAAGAAGAAAAATACAAAAACAATACAAAAATAAAGAACAAATAAAAGCAATTCCATTTTCATAATATTTATTACATTTGCTTGTTTCCGAGACTTCCCCACACCTCCCTTCTCTCTATTCCAACTCAAATATTTAGTCAGCAAATCCCTTCCCTCTATCTTATCCTTAACTTTATCTTAATATATTGTGCCTTTAATTTTCCATCTTTTTTCCATTTTTCCATACTCCTTCACCACATTATTACTAATAACCCTATAGCTTCAATCCAACATCATTCTAACATTCATTGATTTTATAATATTTATGTAGAACTCCTTGGGTTCTACAGAACTCCTTGGGTTCTGAATCGTGAAGAAGCACCACAGTGATGCGCCTTTTCATAGCTTGGGATTTACAGGCCTTTTGCCTTTTAAATCTATGATCTTTTAAACTGAGGGGGGCGGTAGTATTGTTTTTGTTTTTTTTACCGTGCTATGTATTTTTGTTTTTTTCTATACCGACCTTCATCCAAAGATCACAGGGTGGTTTACAGTATAAATTAGTTAATTAAATAAAATACGCATAAAGCTTTTTTCAAAACATTCCCAAGCAAAGAGGGGGGAGATGGGAAGCAGGCCCATTTCATCTGTTCTGTGGAAAGACTAGCATCATCTGTCACCGAATTGTTTCCATTCCAGCTGGTCATTAGCTACTATTGAATTTTAAGGATTGATACCGGAATTTGTTTTCCCCCTCCTCATCCATTCTTCCTTTCGTGTCATGTCTTCTAGATCAGCATTTCCCAACCTTGGGCCTCCAGCTGTTTTTGGACTACAACTCCCATAATCCTCAGCTAGCAAGACCAGTGGTCAGGGATGATGGGAACTGTAGTTCGAAAACAGCTGGAGGCCCGAGGTTGGGAAACACTGTTCTAGATTATAATCCTGTTGCCATGAATTTGCCTTGGTTTTTATTTACCATGTGTAGGGAACATTGTGCCCTTCAGTAATACTAGGCAGATCTCTGTCTTGGTTTCCTCAGCTTTAGCTAATATAGGTGTCTTGACTAAATAACCTGTTGCCCAGAACTATGTTTTAAAGGCCTGACCCTGATATAGAGGAATGCTTATCTATGATTTGATGAGTTCCACCTGAGAAGAGAATTCGTACTGTGATTCAAGATGATGCCATGCATGTGTTTAGAAGGCACGTTTTGCAAAATGATGTGTATTTTCTGTCTTTGCTGTTGTGGAGATCTGTTCACTTTCCTTATCTGTTAGGCTGCCAATTTGTCAAATGGAGAAGTTACGTTCTGGAGATCATTAACAAAAAGTAGGTGCTATTCCACCTCGCAACTCTAAATAGGCGGTGTTAGTTTATTTCATTTGAAAAAAGTCTGTGCTACCAATATTCAGGAAAAAGAAACTTATATGGTGTTAACAGCATAAAATCAACCATAAACTTAGATCTATAAAACCAAGTTGCAAGGCATTCCTGGAGGTAACCTAAAAGATCATCTCACTCCTTAAATATCCAATGGATCACTACACTTTGCAGGAGAGAGCTTAATGCAGGTACCATCCTATCAGGAGGTCTGTTCCATATTATGTCAGAACTGAGTCTTTAGTGTACAAAATCCCTTTGGAATTTCGTGCTGTTACATATCAAGCACCCATTGTGGTTGTGTTTTTGGTGCTTGTTGGAAAGTTTCCACTGTCCTAGTTGGTTATCAGCATCGTATTAGTTTGTTTCTGTGTGTAATTTTTAAAACTGTTTTATGCATGCTAGTGTTTTATATGCATGCCTATTGTATTGAGAAATTGCCTTGAGAAACATTGTAGGAAAGGATTCATACATGCTATAAATAACAACCACCTGGTTCCCAAGCTGTTCAGGGCTTTGTATGTAATACCTAATAGCAAATACCTTAAACTTGGCTTGGTAGCAAAACCTAGAGTTGCTTCATTTTCAATGACGTTGACAAGAGTTTCAAGCTGAAGCTGTTGAGCGCCACATAATTGATTTTAATGTATAAAAGGTTTGATAGGGTTTTTGCATTTTGGATGCGGTGTTACGGCTTGAAGCAACAATAGCTCTGCAAAACAAGCTAACGCGTAAGAAATGAAGCGTAAAACATTCAAGTGACACGTCATGGGCGCCTTGTGCGATGCTTCCTGTGTGCCACTCTGCCGTTGAGTTGATTTGCAGAAAGAATCTTGTTTCGGAATCCCAATGAGCATTATGGATTAGCTGGTTAGTTACACTCAGCTGAAGCTGAATGTTGGAAGATTTGGGGACAGCCAAAAGAGACTTCGTGCAGCGCAGAGTGGAACTTGGAGGTTCGCTCCCACAAGATGTAGCAATGGCCATCAACATCGATGGCTTTAGACAAATGGATCAAGGATAAGTCTATTAACAGCTACTTGACGCAATGGCTATTTTCCTTCTCCTCCATTGGAGACTGTCTCAGAATACCATTTGCTGGGAATCGCAGATGTTGTGCTCAGGTCATGCTTTTGGGCTTCCTCCAAACATCTGGGTGGCCACGGTAAGACCGGGATGCTGGACTAGATTAATTCGGCCAATTAGAACATCTATGGCCTTATTTTTGTTTCTTACTATTTTATGGGCTTTTAAAAAATTGTAAACCCCTCC
The DNA here is from genome assembly GCF_965153285.1 of Podarcis tiliguerta. Lineage (NCBI taxonomy): Eukaryota > Metazoa > Chordata > Lepidosauria > Squamata > Lacertidae > Podarcis > Podarcis tiliguerta. The sequence goes on along the minus strand of NC_139549.1, from coordinate 33,269,113 downwards.
GTGATCCTCAGAGGAAGGGTGGTATAGAAATTGAATGATTGAATGGGACCTTGGCCTTATCCAGCAGGGCTCTTATGTTTTCCTAGTTCCACCAGGGCTATCGCAACAGTAGAACAAATCAGAGCATCCCAGTAAGAGCATCAGCCACTTCTAAAAGAAATAGCAAAACTAGTCAATCATCTCATGTTGTACCTAAGTTTTATTCATTTACACATACATAATGCTGACATGCTTTGGGTTGTTTGTAATGTGCAGGATCAGGTCCCTACTTTCGCTTTTGTTGTTTTTAGTATTTGTAGTCTCTCGGTTATCAAGTCCAGACCGGTTGCACCCCTGTACATGATGGTCTAGAAGGAGGGCAACGCTATGGTCGGTCTCTTTAGTACTGAGTGGGCTGTTTTTGGCTGCCAGGAGCACCAACTCCTGATACTACCCTTGCTGGTGCCTTTCCCGGGAAAATCAGAGGCTCACTATGTCAGGTTCCTACTGGAAGACCGGATAAAAGCTAGAACGTTGGCAGTGGCAAAGTTTTTACCGGTGGTTGCAAGAACAAACGAGCCCTATATTCCAAACAAAGTGCTTGATTAACCTGGAGGTAGGCTGTATGAACTCTGTATTAATTTGTAATAATAATTTGTTTTGTTGGGTCTCTGGACCGTAATAAAGATTGATTGATTGATATGTGTGTTAACTGCTTTGGGCTTCTTTATTTTTACATGGAACGGTGGGATAGAAATGTTTTCAATAAATAAGCGCAATGCCTTTTGAAAACACATATTTCGCCCCTTCAAGGCACGTCTGAATAAATGCACTTCTTGCCTCAAGGGCATCCCTGAATCAAGCTGGAAAAAAGCACCATAAAAGGGGGGTGGGTGTGGGCTTTCTAGGACAGGCACCATCTTAACACTTAATTGGTGTTATGTACTGAAGTTCTCACCCTGGGCCAGCAGGGGGATACTGTAGATAGTTATGCAAATGAAGGATCGAAAAGTGACGTTCAGTGATTGGATAGTTTTAGAAAATGGCAACAGTTACATTGTTCTGGAGCTCTATATAAGCAGGCTGACTGAGCTCCTCAGTTTAGTTCTGTTCCAGCTTACAAAATAAAGAGCTGCTTCGGAGAGATCACTGTGTCGTCTGCTATGTCAACCCACAACTTAACAATTGGTATATGTTGTGCGGGATGTCATGGCTCCTACCTTGGCTTGCCCCCTGATAATTCCCTCCTCCCTCCGGCTCCCGCCCCTTTCCTTCAAAAGTAATTCTCCATATCGCTCTGCTCATCACGCGGCGTCACAGCACAAGGGAAACTCACAAGCTGCCTTTTCTTGTCACATGAGATTTGAGCCGAAATGACAGCCAGATAGAAGCAGTTCTGACAGCGGGGAGGGGAAGGTGGTGGAATTCTCTTCCCGGCGCTGTAAGGCTTTTTGAGCATCATGATAACACACAAGTACCTCCTAGTTGCGATCTATAACAGCAATGCTTTCAAAGTACAGATTTATCCCTCGCGTCAAGCAAGCTCTGGAAAGGGGGAGAATGAGGCAAGGCAAATTGCAAGCTGCTTTTTAACAGAGAGGGAAGGAGGAGGAATTGATTCTGGCTTTGTTTCTGCTACTGCTTGGGCAAGGAGGGCCAAAGACCCCACGTTTTCTATCCTCTCCCTTTAATTTCTTCGAAGTGGCATGTGGTCAGTCTCTCCCTGCAAGCTGGCTTAATTTACCCAGTGCTGCCTCCTTATCAGCCATCTCCAGCTAGATGTTGCTAGACTGCAGCTGTGGGTTCTCCTGCTTGCATGAACCCGGGGACTACTATATATATATATATATATATATATATATACCATGTTCTTGTACAGTAAGCCCGCAACTTGCACACATTTAACTTGAGTGCATTCAGCTTTACGTGTTTGGCAAATTTTAAAAAGGGGGGGGGGATTAAAAGTGGTCTGGGTTCTGGAAAAAAATTACTGGCAATCACACCCACCGTGTGTTTTGACTATACATTATTTTGGCCTTATGTGCAGCCCCTAGAACGTAACCTCCACGTAAGTTGAGGCTGACTGTGCTAAGGAAGGTAGAGAGTGGCTTGACTGGTTTTTAATTGTGCTGGTTTTTGTAGGTGAGACAGTGAGTTATATAGTGATTAGAGCAGGGGTCCCCAAACTAAGGCCCGTGGGCCGGATAAAGCCCAAGGGACTCGCTTATCTGGTCTGCGGCGACCCCTGCTGCCGCCTGCTCTTACCAGCACTGCACTGCGTGGCTGCCCACTTCTGGGTCGGAGGAGCACCGGAAACAGCTTGTGCGCTTGTGCAAGTGTTATTTCCGGTGCACATCTGGGTTGGAGGAGGCCTGTGCACATGCGCACAAGCTATTTTTGGTGCTCCTCCGACCCAGAAGTGCGCCAGAAATAGCATGGGCGCATGCATATGGGCACATGCTCCCCCGCACGATCGGCGCTGGAGGCATCGGCCCGAGGCGTGGTAAGTTTGCTGACCCCTGGATTAGAGTGTTAGACCTTGGATACAACAGCTCAAATCCACACTTGGCCATGAAGCTCACTGAGTGTCCTTGGGCCAGCCACTGTCTCTCAGTCCTCTTAGGAAGGATGAAACTCAGAGGGGTGGGAGGCAACCATGTATATGCTGTCTTGAGCCCCTTGGAGGAAACGCGTAATATAAATAAATAAAAATGTGCTATAATGATCTCTGATAGAGACTCAAGACGTGTTGGGAGCTTTACAGCAAACTCATTTCAGTGCTTTGCTTCGGGTGCATGAATAATAAAGCTCTGGCGTGCTGACCAAGTAGCGAGCTTTGCACTATCTGCTGCTCAAGCGGGGTAACACTATACCGGCCAAGACTTCTGCGCCAGCCGATCTCCCAACAGGACGTGCTCTGTGCTGAAGCTTACTTGGAACAAGCTGAGAGAATGGAGGGCATTGTTCTTCCATCCACAAGACTTGCACAGTGTAATGTCAGGCGGAGCCTTTCTGCAAGAGGGTTTGCTCCGTACATAAACCCTCTGCCCACCCACTCCCTCCAGAGTGCCTGGAACAAAAACTGAAATAGCTGTTCTCCACTAACGTATTTTCTTAGTTCTCTAGATGGAGAAGCTTGATAGCAGTGCACCTTCATAAATTTCATCTCTCTATTATTATTTTTTTAATTAACTTTTAAATTAAGTGGAAGTTGTTCAATCCAAGCTCAATCCCCAGCGTCTTCAGGTAGGGCTGGGAGATACCCCTGTCTAGAACCCTGGTGAGCACCTGACCCAATATAAAGCAGCTTCCAATGTTCCTGCCTTGAATAGGTAGATCCGTGATTGACAAATGCTAAGCGTGGCTAGAGGCTCCGAAGAGATCGCTCAGGAAGGTGCCGTGAGCTTGAGTTCCACAAAATCTAGATGTCAGCTACAGACGACACCTAGGCAGCATAGAAACGAAAGGCACCCGTGGGTGCAGCTGCTTGTTTAAATTAAGGTACTGAGAATTAAAGTTATTCTTCTCCGTGCAAGTGGTTGGGAAACATGGGCTTGAAAGGCCAGATGCAGCCATCAGGACCTGTCTATTTAATCCTCAGAACCCACTTACTGTCTTGCTTCACCCTTGGGATGTGTCCTGAACTCTACCAATGCTGCTTGCTCTGCCAAGCGAGCCTGTTTTCTCCTGCTCCCGGAGGGTAGGACTCGAACCAATGGCTTAAAGTTACAGGAGATTCCGACTAAACGTCAGGAAGAACATTCCAACACTAAGAGCTGTTTGACAGTGAAAACAGTCTCCCTTGGGATTGTGGACTCTCCTCCCTTGGAGGTTTTTAAGCAGAGGTTGGAGGGCCATCTGTCATGGATGCTATAGCTGAGATTCCTGCATTGCAGGGGGTTGGACTAGATGACCATTGGGTCCCTTCCGACTCTACTATTCTATCATTCTTGGTTGCCTGCATGGAGGATAAAAAGGTAAAGGGACACCTGACCATTAGGTCCAGTCGTGGCCGACTCTGGGGTTGCGGTGCTCATTTCGCTTTATTGGCCGAGGGAGCTGGTGTACAGCTTCTGGGTCATGTGGCCAGCATGACTAAGCTGCTTCTGGCAAACCAGGGCAGCGCACGGAAACGCCATTTACCTTCCTGCCAGAGCGGTACCTATTTATCTACTTGCACTTTGATGTGCTTTCGAACTGCTAGGTTGGCAGGAGCAGGGGCCGAGCAATGGGAGCTCACCCTGTCACGGGGATTCGAACCGCCGACCTTCTGATCAGCAAGTCTTAGGCGCTGTAGTTTAACCCACAGCGCCACCCGTGTCCCAGCGGTGTTTATGTGGAAACTAACCCTACTATAGTGAAATTGACATTCATTGCTCGGCACACCACTTCCATGCGGCCCCATGGACATTCGCCGAGATGGGAAGGTGGCCCTCAGATTGAAAAAGGTTCCTCAGCCCTGCTTTCTGAGACTTGTGGTTAGTCACGTTTTTTCCCCCAGAATGTTCCAGCTTTTCTAGGAACTACTTGCAGAGTAAAAACCTAAAAAGATAAAAATACTGCCTGTTTTGCAAGCCCTCCTCTTACAGAACCTTCCGTGCTCATTTTTAGATTCCTGCTTTAGTACAGTGGATATCTAATCACTTAACCCGCAATGTCAACACCCTGTTATAAAAAGGGCAAGTTTTATCTCCAGTGAATGGTTATAACAGCTAATAAACTGGTCTACAGGGCTATAAGGAAGTGGAAAGGTTGTCTGTGTGGTAATGTTCATTCAAAGTTTCTTTAAGGTTTTGAAAATGCACATTCATGTGCCCGCAAGGTTGGCATCCGTCTGTCTTGGGAGGCAATGGAGGAGTTCTGCTTTGCGAGTGAAGTTCAAGCTGTTGGAAGGCTGCATCACTTGCTGTGTCTGTAGAGACCGATATGGGAGAGACACATTTTGTTGCAGCTGGGGCAGATGAAGGCAGATGCACCATGGCGTTTTTTTCCTCTCTGTGCTCCTCCCAGCGGTCATTCCTCCTCTGGTCACTACTGTGGATACACGACCTGACCGATTGTCTCCAGTTGCTGTGGTCATCTGCAAGGGATACCCACGCGGTGGGGTTGACGTAGCCAGCCATTATGTCATGTTTGCAGACATTTTTGTAGCACAGAGTTGGCCTGAAACAGGCCTGGGGCCTGTAACTAGCTCCTCACATGCAAACAGATAAGGAAAAAACCCCTACTCAAGGTTGCTCAAGGGTTATCCAGGACTGTGTCCTCTGGATATTGTTGGACTGTGACTGCTATCACTCCAGTCTGTTGACCTTGGCAGCTGGGGCTTATAGGAGCTGGAATCCAACCACGTTTGGAGGGTGCCATATGGCTACCCCTTCTTTAGGGTGATCCCCGGACTTGATGAACCTCACCTGCAGCATACCCCCCCCCCCCGAGCATCCCAAGGGACAGATAAGAGAGGCCTTTTGGGCCACAGATTCCTCCACTCATGCTCTAAGCCATCTTCAGCAGACTGTTGTTCATTCATTTGGTCATCTCAGATATAAGTTTAATCAATCAACTTGAATGACAATCAAATAGGCTAACTGCAACCTTTTGCAGTACACACATGCTCAAAATCCCATCATCCTTGGCCACTGGTCCTGCTAGCTAGAGATTATGGGAGTTGTAGTCCAACAACAGCTGGAGACCCTAGTTTGAGAAACACTGCCCCAGATGCTCATCTGGCCTTTCGGCCAAGTCTCAGGAAGACAGGAGGAGGTGCATAGTAAAATCTCTTGACTGAGATTTAGTTTCATTCCATTCTGACCAAGGGAATGAAGCGCTTGTCTGAATGAGTTGGTAGGGCCAATACGTCTTGAACCTTCCTGCAGTGCAAAATGTACCCAGCCTTCCACAAACTGAATAAGCAGATAAAGGGGGGGGGGGTTAAGTTTTGATACCCAGCAGATGAAGATAATTTTTCTTGCAGAGCTTGGAAATGGGGCAGCAGGGCATTTTGTGCGACTGACCTAGTTGCTCAAAACAGGAGCGGCGGCTTTTGCAGTCTGTGAGTTAAAGAACACCCACAGAATCAGCCTGAACATCTGTCTCCGCTTTCATGGCGTAGTTTTTTTTTCATTCCTTTCCTTTCCTTTCCTCTCCTCCGCTCTCAGCATCATAAGAAGCCTTAGTGCAAGGAGGGTAATTTAGAGTGCTGGAGGGGAGGAGGCATGGTGAAAAAGCCTATCTAACCACATGCCCCTACTGCCGGGTGTAGCAGGGTGGAAGAAGAATCCATTAGAGTCATCGTTTCCTTGAGCTAGCTAGTCAGAGCCTCCGTTTCCTCCTTTTTATATGAAAAAAGAAGCAGCGAGTGCAGGTTCGGCTAATATTTATGTCATCTGGGAGGACGAGACAGAAAGCACTATGAATCTGCAGAACGCTTAACTGTAATGCCTGGAGGGGCAGTAAGGAAACTCAAGCACTAAATCAAAATCCTGCTGCAGCCGTAACCCAATAATGAAAATTTCATAACCACTGTTATGCAGTCTCCCAACTAGGCCGGCTCTGGGACCTCTCCTAGGCAGCCCGTGGTTTCGTTGTTGTTGTTGTTGACAGTCTGTTATATTGTATGCTAGTAGTTTGCCACTCACGTTAGCTTCCTGCCAGAAGTGTTTACGTGTCGACTATTCTGTTAACTTGTAGAGCACCATCTGGGTACGTGGAGCATTGGCCGTGGGCCACAAGTGCCGTAGGAAGTGCGGTGAGGCTCCTAGCCTTTTGGCCAGAGCATGCCGTTATTGGGAATTGTTACCAAAGACAGCATCTTATGCCAGCACTGGTATTGTGCACATGTGCATTATTGTTTTTAGCAGGAAGCCACTGCTTCACCCATGGGGCGGGAAAGCTTTTGCAGACCAAGGGTCACATGCCCATCTGGGCAAACATTCCAAGACTTGCATGCCAGCTCAAGGAGAAGACCCTGGCATCCGCAATTAAAAGGATTGGGTGATGAGACAGACCTCTGCCTGGTTCCCCAGAGAGTAGATAACTCTCTGGACAACAGGAGAAGGCGTACAAACAGTCTCACCAGGTATAAGGCCATTTCCGTTGGGTTGTCTCTAGCTAAGTTATACTCAGAGCAGACCCACTGAAATTAATGAGTCTGTGTTGGTTATTTCAATGGGTCTGCTCTGAGTAGGGCTAACATGGAGGCAGGGATGTGGTTGGTGCTGTGGTCTAAACCACTGAGCCCTTTGGGCTTGCCGATCAGAAGGTTGTTGGTTCGAATCCCCACGACGGGGTGAGCTCTCATTGCTCTGTCCCAGTTCCTGCCAACCTAGCAGTTGAAAAGCACACCGGTGCAAGTAGATAAATAGGTACCGCTGCTGCGGGAAGGTAAATGGCGTTTCCGTGCGCTCTGGTTTCCTTCATGGTGTTCCATTGTGCCAGAAGCAGTTTAGTCATGCTGGCCATGTGACCCTGTGGACAAACACCAGCTCCCTCGGCCTGAAAGCGAAATGAGTGCCACAACCCCATAGTCTCCTTTGACTGGACTTTAACTATCCAAGGATCCTTTTCCTTTTCCTTTACCTGACACGGAGTACAACCCAAGAAGAGTACAATTTGCAATAGAACAGCTGTAAATCTGTGGCATGCTTAAACGCACACGTACACGCCACCTCAAGCTGCACACCCTTGCACTTTCACGAGCAGACAGATTTATGTGCCTAGTAAAAGCTCAGTCTAGGGGTAGGATATAAAGCGACCCATTATGGGAGTGTTTTTCCTACGTGCACCCTGATGTGAACTCTTCCAAGAAGCCAACCTGTCCGTGCCAAACGGTGCATCTAAACTGGCCCTTGGGGAGTGCTACAGTGGGAGTGCTACAGAAGTTCCATCCATTTTTAAATCTTTCTCCCCTCCCCACCCCTTTAGCCTTGAAAGAATTCCTGTTGCGGATACCTGGTGCTCCATTGGCTGCCCCCAGTGAAAAATTCATATTGGGAATTTAATGGCTGTGAAACTAAGCTGTAGAGACCCTTGTACTCTAAAGACCACCCCCACCACCCCGCCCCCCCAAGCTCAGGCCTCTTTTGCTTAGCTTTCCTTCATCTACTGAAAATAATAATCCAGTCGAGGTTGATTTCTCTTCCTCAACTCAAACAGCAACCACTTTGCACAGGGTATATGATTACCCCTAACTATTTTTTCGCCGACAGAATAAGATGGTGATGAATAGTGATAAGGAGGAGGAAAGAGTGTAATCGTAAGAAAATAATTATCAGAAAATAAAAATAAAATATGAAATAGCAATTACTGGCATTTGTATGGAGCTTAATCTTCGTGTTGCATGTATTATATGTGCCATCCTTACTGACTGATTTTATTTTGTTTTGCTTGCTATTGCTCAAAGTGGCTTACAACAGACATCCACCCACTACCAAATACAAATAATTTTTTTAAAAAATGAGCAGGGGTCGGGGGAGAGAAAGCAGTTTACAAAACACATCGAGGAATTCCAAGAACAATTTTAGCGTTTTAGCGAAGACAGAGTAACTTCAGCATTGCAAAAGAAATGATATGGACTTGAATACGTAAGCACACAGCAGAAAGAAAGTTAATAGACAGTAACGTTCTAGCTGTCTCACGGTACAGGAGACCCAACAGTCAAGAAGGTGGTTTCTGCATCTGCATCAAATAAAAACATCTTGAAGGTCCCAGGCCACAGAGAGGTTAGGCTGGCCTCAACTAGAGCCAGGGCTTTTTCGGCTGTGGCTCTGATCTGGTGGAACACTCTGTCACAAGAGACTAGGGCCCTGCGGGACTTGACATCTTTCCGCAGGGCCTGCAAGACAGAGCTCTTCCACCAGGCCTTTGGCCAGGGCGCAGCCTGACTCCCTCCCTCGGCAATCTTCGCGGAGCTCTGGCCCAATGGTTGCCAGTGGCTTGATTTGAATTAATTTTATAATGAATGATTTTAGAGTGTTGTTTGTGTTGTACTTTTGTACTGTTTAATTGTTGTTAGCCGCCCTGAGCCCAGCTTCGGCTGGGGAGGGCAGGATATAAATAAAATTTATTATTATTATTATTATTATTATTATTATTATTATTATTATGCCGTAGGCAGGCGTGAGGGGCAGATGGGGCTTATTAACCTGGGAAGGTAGCCCAACTAGGGGAAGGAAAACTCTGATCCTAAACCTCTGCTGCCTTGCGGAATATCTTCAGGAGAAGAAAAGGCTGAGGAGTAAACCCTACACAAATCCAGAACAGAGTCTGGCAACTCCTAAAGCCAAGCTCCCCCTTTTCTTGGTCCCCTAATAAATAAATAAATAAATAAAAACGAATAAGCAAGGTCTCAAGCTTCTGCCTCTAAGACATTAACAGGGGGCAGTCAAGGTAGGGGGCTCCAAAATTTGGGTGCATCTACCACAAAAGGCCCTGTTGCATGTAGCATATCAGATGGGAAGGAGGAACTCTTTGGCTCACATGGGAGAAAGGGGTGCTTCAGAGATCCTGCTGGCAGGACATTTCAAGCAACCTAAAGTCCTCCAGGTGGTGTTGGGCTCACAGCTTCCATTAGCCCCAACTAACATGGGTATTATATAACATGGCTATTGAGGGGACACGAGTGGCGCTGTGGGTAAAAGCCTCAGCGCCTAGGGCTTGCCGATTGAAAGGTCAGCGGTTCGAATCCCCGCGGCGGGGTGCGCTCCCGTTGCTCGGTCCCAACGCCTGCCAACCTAGCAGTTCAAAAGCACCTCCGGGTGCAAGTAGATAAATAGGGACCGCTTACCAGCGGGAAGGTAAACGGCGTTCCGTGTGCTGCGCTGGCTCGCCAGACGCGGCTTTGTCACGCTGGCCACGTGACCCGGAAGTGTCTCCGGACAGCATTGGCCCCCGGCCTCTTAAGTGAGATGGGCGCACAACCCTAGAGTCTGTCAAGACTGGCCCGTACGGGCAGGGGTACCTTTACCTTTACCTTAACATGGCTATTGATCAGGGACTATGGGAGTTGCAGTCCAATAAACATTTACAGGAATTCCCTGTCCCTGGGCTAGCAGCTCCCCAGTTTTAAAACCCTCTAAAGTGAATGGATGTAATAAGTGGCTAACTCATTCAGTGGGTTTGTGCACAAAGTTTCTGGACACGCAGAATGCCTCTAGTATATATTTTTTTCCCTGGCTGAATGTGCACAATTTGCTTTGTTCTTAATCCCCTAGGATTCTTGGTTACATTTTTATTATTATTTGCATTCTTGTTTCAGAACATTTCTTCCCCCTTTCTCTCCTCTCTCCTCCACTCCACTCCACCCACCCCAACTTGATATGCTAGTTCTGATGCTACTTAACATGCACTGTTTATTTTTAGAGCGAACGGCGTCAGGCAGATTTGTACTCATTGTCTGCAAAGGCACGTTTTGGCTCCTCCAGCACAGTCAGGGAGAAGACAATATTGGGTGATTGTGCCTGTGCAAACCTAAAAATGATTTTAATTAAACCATCGCAGCAGCTTTTGCAATGCCAGAGTTGTGTTCTGAGTGGCATGCTTCATGCACAAGCATTGTATTTTGTGTGTGTGTGTGTGTGTGTGTGTGTGTTTTGAAGCAACCCCCCCAATATTCAAATAACAGTCAATCAAGCCACACACACCCTTTGGGGATTGCAGGTGTTCTGCAAGAAATTGAATCTGATGTTGTTTTGCCGCCTTTATTTATGGCCCCTGAAACAAATGAAAAAATGAGACTGAGAACAAAACTCTTGCTACCTTCATTAAAGTGATTAGAGTGAAACCTTGTGTCTCCAGCTTCACCCTTTGCTCAGTCTCAATTTGTGTGTCAGGATTCCTGTCTCTCCCTTCCTTCCGCCAGACCTCCTTCTCTTCCCTTGTTTGTTTAGGTTTTTGTGTTTTTTAATTTGTTCTGCTTGGTTAATCTGGTTTGTTTGTTGGTGGCACAAGGAGCTGCTTTTTTAAATTTATTTATCCCTGGGGGGGTCGAGGCTTCTGTTCGCTCTGGAACGCTTAGAAACAACTGGAATGCGGGTGGACGGATTTAGCATGAATATTGCAGAGCCTCACTGGTGACAGTCAAACGGGGTATGCCTGTCGTTTTGCATGACTGGTGCAGGTGTATCAGGCTCTGGCTAGGGAAATCTTGCCTCTTCTGTGAATTTAGTAGGTGGATTTTGCTGAAGCTGCCCTCTCACAGTCTTGACCCACTGCTCTGGGTTGCATTCACTTGCCTGATGTCAGGGAACTGCCATCGGAGCTGGAGGCAGAGAGGAGGCTCCAGAGGGATGGTGGAGAGGGTCCCAGTAGGGAGAGAGGTAGCCCATCCGCTGGGGAAGGAAATCAACGTAACACCAGTGGAGAAGGGGGGCAGATGGGGGAATCGGAGGGGTGGCTCCAGGACTCTTCGCCGGAGACCAGCGGAGAGGGTACGAGTACTCCGCTGCCCACACCCATGCGCAGAAAACTTCTGCACAGGCAAAGGGGGAGGAGACTGGGCGTCAAACAGCTTCTATGCTGGAAGAGGTTTAAGAAACGCCCACTGACGGATTCTGCCAGCGACTGAGGCAGCCACGGAACTTGAGGCTGTTCAGACAGAAAGGATTCAACCAGGCAACTTAGCCAGGAGTAACTGCAACTTACGCACGAGCAACCCCTAGAACCATTACACCTGAGAGGGTGGGGGTTAGGTTTCCAGAAAGACGATCAATACAAAGTGCTATACAAATGCAAAATGTGGGGTGCATGTGCAAATGCGTCATGCATTTGTTTAATTTATGAATCACTTCCCTTGAGGCCCCCCGAAGCCATTTACACTACAACAACATATGCAAAACACATACATATGTAAGACAGTCAAAACAATTGCATATATAAAAGTGATGGTTAAATAAAACCCCAATTCTATATATAAAAACAGGTTAGAACAGCAGCAGGATATGCATAAAATCATTTCAAATCCAAGACAGATGCCAACTGGGAATAAAGATTTTAGACAGCTTATTGATAGCGGAACGCCTTGAGCAGGTGCTGAGAAAACCTGTCTGAAGTGCAGTGGCAGCGAGTTCCAAAGGCCCTAATCCAACACTGTGTGGAACAGTCCTTCTGATAGGATGGTATCTGCAGGATGCTCTCCTTGCAGAATGTAGTGATTGGTTGGCTACGGAGGGGATATGGCAATCGTTTGGGTGTCCTGGTCCCGAGCTGAATAGGGTTTCGTCCACCAGTGACGGCACCTTCAACCATGCAGCATAGAGGCTTTACACCCAGGGTGACTTATTTTTTTTTGGGGGGGGGGGCAAGGGCCACATTCACACTTGACTAACCCTCTGAGTTTTGCATGCCAGCAGTGGCTGTCCCCCACCCACCCCACTCAGGGCACACGCGGTTCAGGTGATCTATCTTCTGCCGTTTGACATCTCCGTCACGATTTTCTCTAAACTGAAAAGTCCTAAACACAGCAACCGTTCCTCCATCAGGGATTCACTCCATCTTCTTGATCCTTTCAGTGTTGCCCTTTTCTGAACCTTAATATTAGAAGATTAAGGCTGCAATCCTACCTACGATTGCGTAGGCGCAAGCTCTGTTGAACTTAGTGGGATGTTTGAGCAAGCATACCCACGACGGGGCACAGTATCTTTGGGAACATAGAAAGCGGCCTTATGCCCGCTTCATATTCTTCGTTCATCTAAGCCCAGTATCATCTGTTCTTAGAGGCAGCAGTTCACCATGGTAAAAACTCATCCTGCCCACTAATTGCTTCCTGATCCCTCTAACCATTTATGGTGCCACTTACTGACTTATCCTAGGGCTTTTCCCATGCAAAACTCCACCACTGAGATACAACCCTTTCCCCAGGATGGGGCACAATACATTGTTTGCTGGTAGGACACTATCCAGTTTATTCTTCAATAATCTGTCTTGATGGTTCAAAGTCCAGGCATGGCCAAACTTGGCCCTCCAGCTGTTTGGGGACTACAACTCCCATCATCCCTAGCTAACAGGACCAGTGGTCAGGGATGATGGGAATTGTAGTCCCGAAACAGCTGGAGGGCCAAGTTTGGCCATGCCTGGTTCAAACGTTCGAGTCTCCTCCTTGCCCAGGTGGGGATTCTTCCATGCCTTAGGCGAGTAGTTGTCTATACTGCTCTCTCCACTGTTTAAGTCAGAAATAGCGCTTGTAAGTAATGCATCTGACCTCAGGGACTTTCCTTTCCTCATCCACCCTGTTCGTTGCAATCATGTTTGAACGATGAAATATTAATAAGAATTCATTTTCCTCCCCCTGTTCACTTCCTTGGCCTTTCTCGAAATCTCTGGATAACTTCGCTAAAACCTTGACACAGAGCCCTTGAGCTGCCGAGTTTGAAGGAGTTTCCGTTTGTGGCAAAAATGCGAATAGCAGAACAAGGGAGCCTGGCTGCTGAGGTTTCCCAGGTCTGGGCTTCTCCAAAGTTGAGAGAGATTTGCTGCAAGTCAAAGGGAGAAGTGCCTGCCCGCAGCTTTGACTTCTGAAATCCGGTACCTATTAATGTCCCTGTTACCTTCAACAAAAAATGCCCAGGTGTTGTTGTTTTTTTAACTCAGACGTGCAAGTGCTGATTTGAGCACGGACATTGTAAGATGCTACCTTTAACCAGGTTAGGGTATTGTTCATCTAGTCCAGGTTACTGAATCCCCTCCCCCATTCATATAACTCCTATTTAACTGATTAGTATGGAAGGCAGGTTTGAATGTTTTCCTCTTGCCTCACACCGTGTATTCAGGATTGTCCCACACCAGTACAGTGGTACCTCAGGTTACATACGCTTCAGGTTACAGACTCTGCTAACCCAGAAATAGTACCTTGGGTTAAGAACTTTGCTTCAGGATAAGAACAGAAATTGTGCCCGGCGGCAGCAGGAGGCCCCATTAGCTAAAGTGGTGCTTCAGGTTAAGAACAGTTTCAGGTAATAATGGACCTCCGGAACGAATTAAGTACTTAACCCGAGGTACCACTGTACTCAGAACTGAACTCTTGGTGTCTTGGGGCGTCTTTTGTCTGTCTTCGACTCTGCCTGGGTCCAAATGTCTAGAACATTTCAGCCTGAGGACCACATTATGCAAATTTTACCTTTTTGCAGTGCGCTGGTTTCTATGCGCGCGCGCACACACTCCTCCATAAAGACAAGAGTTTAAAGCACACATTCCATCTGGGCAAAAACCCTTCTTGGGCTGTGAAACAGGACCAGTGAGGGGCTTGGCCTGGGGAGACTTCCGAGGGCCACATAGAGAGACCTAGAGGGCTGCATTCAAAACCCCAAGCCTGAGGATCCGAACTCCTGTTCTGCACCTTATTTCCTGAACATTACTGCTTTGCTTCAGCCTTCTCCCAGCCCTCTGCATCAGTACTGAAGATGAGGGCTTAAGGTATAAAGAAGTGTTGCTGCTTTAAAAATATATATAAATCTGAAGATGCCCACTCTCTCCCCCTTCCCTTTTTCTGCTTTTCAGATATAACCTTTCAAGCCGACAGGATGTTATTCAAATATAAGCTTCTCCTTTAAACTGTTTGCAAAACTCCACGGGGTCTGCAGGCTATTTGTTTAGCAACAATACATGGGAAAGCATGTTTCTTTCATATGTTTTTTTTTTTTAAGCTGCTGGGTGAAATTCTCAGGTCATATTACAATAGCTGTTCTGATGTTTGTTTTCTGTCTTACCCTCTTTGCTAGCTAGGTAGAATGCCCTTTACTTGGGGGAATCTGACAGGGCTGTTTGGGCAATGCAGCTGGACTCTGAATTCCAGTAAGGAATGAATGAAAGTGTTTGCTCCTTCTTAGGACATTGGTGGACTCCAGTTCCCATCAGTCCCAGCTAGACTCGCCAGTGGTCAGAGATGATTATCCAGCGCCTGGAGGTCACCACATTGGCCAACCCTGCTTTAGCATACATTGCCAACTCTGTGCACAGAAGATCAGAAGGCTTATGTTCAATGTCACAGTGTCAATTCCTACTACCCAATCTGCATTGTCCTTGCTTTTGGGTCTTCCCCCCCTAAAAGAAAAGAGGCATGCAGGGAGACCAGACCATCTTTTTGAATAATGGCCAAGCACTGCTTGGCAACTGAAGTAAAGCTCTCTCTTTTAATCACATGGATTTCCTGCGATGAAACCAGCGAGATGGAGATAAGGGAGGAGATGTGTGGGGCTAAGGAGCTTGATGCAGGCAGGGACCAGCAGGCTTTAAAAGAAGCACAAGGGAAGGAAACCCATTAGCATGGGAAGAGGGGAAGAGAGCCCAGCAAACCACCAGAGATGCAGGCCCTGTTTGTGTTTTGGCAGGAGCAGCTGAATGGAAGCTGTTCCGAGTTAATGTTCTCAACAGCAAGACGCAGCCGAGGTCATGTTACAGTTGAGTCAATCACTGGGTGTAAAGAGCAGCTTTTGCTTTTTCCTCTGCCTCTTCTCCCGCCTGCCTCCTCCCCCCCCCCCCCGCTTCTTCTTCTTCTTCTTCTGTGCTAGACCTTTGGCAGACTTCTGTTTTGCTCAGTGCCCAAACTTGGGAGGCAGACTCCAGAGATGTGATAGGATTACTAACCATTTTAAAAGGGACTTGGGAGATGCAAAATCTTCGTGTGCCGGTAATATTGCAAGACCTTGGTGAGTACCCGCTAAGATTGGCCTGGGAGCTATCAAACTATCTAAACAGTGGTATTTTTTGGTCAGCAGCATCCTATGTCCTAACTCTTAAGCAATGCTGGACAATGTGCCACCATGAGATTGACATGCGCATTTGTCTTGCGCGCATCTGCAGAATCTTTTATCGAACTGGACATATATCTTGAAGGGTAGTGTACAAATTTAATTGATGAGGAGGATGAGGATTCTAATAATTTAAATATGTATAAGACAGTGAGGAGCATGGATGTGACTCTTAACCTTTGTTAAGCTATATCCCAGCCATGCAAACACCAGCGGTTTCACACATCCAGGTGAAGCAAGAAGCATTGCTGGACAGTTCTAGGACGCATTCCAGCTTGTAAAAGGGACCCAAGGAGGGAAGCGAGTGTGTTTGGTGCCAGGGGACGTGGCCTGGAAAAACGTAGTTGTCGCGTTGGGAGAGCTCAGAGGGCTCAAACTTGGAAGAGCCGGGCAGGGGGCTGCATTTGGCCCCTCTGGGCTTGACGCTCCCCATGGCCGAAAAAATGCAAACCAACAAACTGGGAGGCTGTGAGATTGCTCTGCAGGCAAGGTTTGCGCTCTTAATAGCTGTGTCACAGCAGCTTGATCAATGTCTGCACTTAGCTGTTTTCTTCCAGTCTTCCGATCACATGGATCCTGCAACACTGATGGCAGCCTGACTGTTGGGTGGGGCTAATTGCCAGGGGGAAGGGTGTAAACTGCTGGCTAGAGGGGAGGGGAATGCAGCTTGCTTCAGCAGGACCATGTGCCCGATTTTCATTTTTAATTGAATGGGGGATGCTCCTATCTGGGAGAGGTTTGGGGAAAGAATTCATTAGCCAGCATCGATAAGAAAAGCCCAGACCAAAAGCTTACCTTCAGCCCAAGAGCCACAGTTGCTTTTGGGCAACCTAATGCCCACAACAGTGGATGAAGATTTTACCTTTGCACAGGAGGCTAGTTTGTGCTCTCACGCAGACCCTTCTCTATCATTCATGTAAGTGAGCAAGAGGCATTGTCGCAGCTTCAAGACACATTCCTGCCAGGCAAAAACACTCAAGGGGTGTGTGTGTGTGTCAGTGCAGGGTCTGGTCCAGGAAGGAGGGCTTGGTCTGAGGAGATTCCGAAGGACCAGATAAGGTGTTTTGAAGAGCTGCTTTTGGGCCCTGAGCCCAAGGTGTCCTACACCATCTCCCCAGCTTTTATCCGATCTAGGATCTTGTTTATGGTCAACCAGATAACGAGAAGCCAACAAGCAAGACATGAGTACGATAGCTCAGTTGGTTGGAGCGTGGTGCTGATAACACCAAGGCTGCAGGGTCGATCTTCATATGGGGCAGTAGCATAGTCCTGCATTGCAAGGGGTTAGATTTGATGGTCCTCAGGGTTCCTTCCAACTGTGCAGATCTATGATTTTATGAATAGCCTCCCATTGCTGTTGTGATTGGCATTCACAGGCATTTAGTCTCTGATCCTGGAAGTAGCACATGGGGATAACCGTTTATTAGCCCCATGCTCTGTAAATTGTCAAATCCTTCTTTAAAGCCATCCAAACTGGTGCCCAGTGTCACATCTTGGGGCAGCAAATTCCACAGTTTATTAATATTGCCTGTTGATTTAGACAGGAAGGTAGTTGGGGATGGTGAATTCCAATGGGTTGTCATATAATAGGGGTTGAGGAACCTGTTACTGAACTACAACTCCCACCATCCCTTGCAGTTGGCCACATGCTCCTCACTCCTGATCTGGAAGGCAAAGTTTGGAGTGTGTGGGAGGGAATGGGTAGACATCATACGCAGGTTGTCATAAGTCTGTGGGAGCCATTTTTCAAAAGCCACCCTCCAGCAGCAGCTATTTCCTGCCTCCATAAAATGGA
Source organism: Podarcis tiliguerta (assembly GCF_965153285.1). Classification (NCBI taxonomy): domain Eukaryota; kingdom Metazoa; phylum Chordata; class Lepidosauria; order Squamata; family Lacertidae; genus Podarcis; species Podarcis tiliguerta. The sequence continues at coordinate 33,251,602 of NC_139549.1, read as the reverse complement.
TGTCGAAGTGTAACTTTTCGCATGTTTTTATGATAGTGTATATTAACATACCTTAATATAGTAATGCCAATAATGGTCAAAATAAGCAGAAGTTAACAAGGAGCTGGGGTTGTGCAGCCCAAAATAATATTTGAGAAACCACAGAAAATATAGCCACAACCCCAGTTGACTGTCCCCTAAAAGACAGCGTTGAATTGCATCTGGCCCAATGCTTTATTTGGGCACCGGACACGGTGTATGATGGCTCCTCCGTGCCAGTACACACACAGCAGCAAAGGCCAAGTTTCAAACTCAACAGACGAACTCTGTGTGTGTGTTTCTGCATGTGCTGATCTGGCCCTACGTCTGTTCTGCGTGCCAGTTCTCTCTCTGTCAACCTAGACTACAAAAACACACTCTGTTCCCATAGGAGATTTTGTAAGTGCAAACTGTGGAACAGGGGCAGACAACATGTTTGGCACTAACTGCCATGTGGGAAATCAATCATGAGCTCAAGGACAGCAGTTAATTGCACCTGTAATTCATGTCACTCTAATTTGCATTTCATTCCCTTTAACCTAGGGAATGCCAAACTAAGGTGGATGAAGTTCTGCACTCTATGCTTTGAAATAGTTGCCCCTTTTATGAATAGAACATTTTAAAAAGAAAATCGTCAGTGTCCTTGGAGATGGTCGGAGTTGGTGGTGGAGGGTGGAATATTTTGGGTTATTGTTTGCACTTGAGTGGGGGTGGGGAGGGGTCCTTTAGACTTTTCCGTTCATTGTTTACTTGCAGTTTTCTGACCTCGTCCCATATGTGACAATGCATTTAGGTTTAATGACATGAACACACAATTCCCTGAAATACAGTGGTGCCCCGCAAGACGAATGCCTCGCAAGACGGAAAACCCGCAAGACGAAAGGGTTTTCTGTCTGCAGAGGCGCTTCGCAAGACGAATTTCCCTATGGGCTTGCTTCGCAAGACGAAAAATGATGAAAAATTTTGAATTTTTTTTTCGCTCCAAAACCCCTTTTCCTGAATCGCTAAGCTGCTAAAAGCATTTTAGCAGCAAAACCGCTAATCCCCCACCCCTTAAAAAGCCGTTTTTAGCCCTTAAAATGTCAATAGCGCTAATAGCGCTACTCCGTCAATGGGCTTGCTTCGCAAGACGAAAAAACCGCAAGACGAAAAGACCCGCGGAACGGATTCTTTTTGTCTTGCGAGGCACCACTGTATTATATACAGTGGATGCTTGGGTTGCGAACGTGATCCGTGTGGGACACACGTTCGCAACCTGTGCATGCGCGGGTTGGAATTCGGCACTTCTGCACATGCGAGACCGCCGAAACCTGGAAGTAACCCGTTCCGGTACTTCTGGGTTTCCGCGGTCCGCAACCCAAAAAAACGCAACCTGAAGCGGCTGTAACGCGAGGTATGACTGTACATTGGTATGTTAATGTATCTCAGTTAGCGTAGATGCAGCCATTAAATGTCGTTGCAGACAAGAAAGTCTTTAACTGCACTCTCACAAAATGTTTTGTTATCAGAAATTGTTAATACATGTTTAATTTGGTGTTTACAATGAAAAATATTGGTGCCATACTCTAGTTTTCAAAACCAAAGCCAAACTTCAAAACCAAAGACTTAAACCAAAGCCAAACTTCAAAAAAGCAAAATTAAAAACATACATAGGTAAACAGCAATGACTGATAATTTAAAGAATAGAAAACATTTACCAGCTCTTTAATTATTATTATTATTATTAATAGCCCATTGTGTTGATATTGGGATTTTTTTTCCTCCAGAGGGCAGATTAAGGACAAACAAGCCACCTATACCTGTGATGTCCTGTTAATTACTGCTTAATTACTTTTTATGCTGCTCATGCTCTCAAAGTCTTGTAAGGAGATTATTGGAATTGACGTCCTGTTGGTTGTGCATCCTTTGCCTGGTTAAAGGTTTCCATGGTGATTGGCATAGTGGTGCTTCCAAATGTTACAGAAACAGGCCTGATAATTTAGGCAGGAGCAGGGGGGTTGGTTGCACAGGGGAGAGAACAAGATTAAAAGCTCAATTAAGGAATCCGATTCCAATATTTTGTGCTGATTTTCTTTTGGGGGGGTGTGCTTGTTGTTGTTGTTGTTGTTTTTAAAAAAGGAAGCTCACCTGAGCATGCATCCTATTAACAGACAATGGGGAGGGTTTCTTTAAAAGCAGGCCCACAGATCCATAAAAGTATAGGTTTGAATAGAGCTGAGAGCATTTGGATGGAGTTTCTCTTGTGTTTGATCTTCATATCTGCGTTCAGGGTTGGAGTGACATGAAAGAAAACATAACCACTGCCACCTCCTGCCAAATCCTTTCATTATGTGTCTCAGAGAGCAGGGTTTTTGGCTTGCACTGAGGTGCATTTGATTTTCAAAAGGTTTTAGTCAAAGGGGTCCAGGAGTTGGGTGAATGTGTAAGTTGTCGCTGTGTATAGAGCACATGGGTATTGCACTCATCCCTCCTTGTGGTATGGAGGTCCTCGACACACACACACACACACACACACACACACACACCACACTTTCTGTCACAGTAATAGCTAACTTGCTATCATGCATCTATATGAGTGTGTTTTTAAAAAATGTTGAAATGCAGGTGCAGAAATAGTATGAAAATTCAAGATGATTAAGTACATCATTGAGAGAGAGAGAGAAAGATGCAAGGTTGTACCTTATCTTGGAAAGTACTGCTTCAGAACATTTTTTGCACAAAGTCGTCATTTGATTTGTGTAATGGCTCCTGGGGGGGGGGAAGATTTAGTTAATAACTTGGCATCCCAGGTGTTTCTGATCCATTTGAAGTTGATGGTACAGCAGATTTCTCCCAGTACTAAGTGGTGATGCACATTCTGTCAGCTGCTAATGAATTCGATGCCAAGTCAAAACTGTCCATCTGAATATCATCCTTTAGAAATTCCTATGATGTTTTTTGGAGGATCGTGCAAGATAGGATAAATGGTCTCCTCATAAAAATCTTGAATTGATATCTCTCCAAATGATTGAATCAAAGGGCACAACCAGATCATCTATTAGAAAGCTGCAATGTGTGATAGCTTACATGCATATATTGTATGAGTTTGATACAAGATAAAATGGTAATTCATGCATAATCCATGCTTGGCTCTGCGTGCAGGAGGTTCTAGGTTCAGTTGTCTCCAAGTATGCCTGAACAATATTGCTCCATGAAATGCTGGAGATGCTTGAATGTAAGCCATTGTAGAGACTACTGAGCTACATGAAAGATGGTTCTCACTCGGTGTAAGGCAGGTTCCTATGTTCCTATCAGATGCATTGTCTTGTAGTTCATTGGTAGAACATTTGGTTTGAATGTAGATGATCCCCAGTCCAATCTCTAGCACAGGGGTCAGCAAACTTTTTCACCAGGGGGCCTGTCCACTGTCCCTCAGACCTTGTGGGGGGCCGCTCCATCAGCTCGTCCCCACGAGGTCCCAGGCGGCGTGCTGTGGCCCGTCATCAGAGGCCAGTTTGGCGGGAAGGCTGCTCATGTGGAGTGCCAGGCAGGTTGCGCACAGATTGCCCTCCAGCTGCTCCAGCGTGGCCGCCAAGCACACCACCATCAGCAGCGCTAAGCTGGGTGCCAGGCGTGGGGCCAGCAGGCGCGCCTGTCACAATGCCCATGGTGCAGTCCAGACCCGCTGCCCGCCCGCTTCTCCGTCCATGGCTGTGCTGGGTTTACTTCCTGCAGCCAATCCGAAGGCATGCTGAAGGCGTGCCAGCGTTGCCAGCATTGTGGAAGTCAGTCCCCATGCAGCAAGGCGTCCACGGCTTCTTTTCAAGGAAACGCTGCACCGGTTTAGCTCAGCACAGGGACCGACTGAGTGTGTGGCAGGGTCCGCAGGCTGGATTTACGAGCCTGGTGGGCTGCATCCGGGCCCCCGGCCGTAGTTTGTCAACCTCTGTTCTAGCATCTCAAGGTAGGGCTGGGAAAGGCTATTTGAAATGCTGGAGAGTTGACTTGCATGGACCAGTGACCTGATCCTGTATGAGACAGGTTCCTTTGTAGTTCACTGTGCCCTCCTTGCCAAGAAGCCACCGATTGCATCAAAAAGCAGGCATGCAAACATTCAGAGCTCATATGAAGCTCTAGTACCAGGACTCTCATATGAGAGTGTCCAACTTTTTATATTATTAAATGGATTTTCTGTCCCGCTTTTTAGGGTATATATCAGCTGGGGTTTCTTTTCTTCTCCCTCCCTTTTATTCCAACGCTGCTGCATCCGTAAGACCAAGCGCTCACTGCTTAAAAGTTGCAGGCAAAGGGAAGTTATTTGTATGGGTGCTTGTCAAGGAATGTCTGAGCATATTTCATTTTTCTTCTTTCCCCGCAATACAACTTGTTCTTTTTTTTTATGATCCTTTTGCCGGAAGCTGCCTGAGAGCTGTAGTATGAAATATAACAACATTTGCATTGCTTCATGAAAGCACCAAATTGAGATGCATTGACGCTTTTGCCAGAAAGCCTGGTAACATTTTTCACATTCCTACTTAGTGAGAGGCAAAAGCGCAGGAGAGAGACAGAAACAGAGGAAATGAGAAAGCGAGAGAGACAGAGACAAAGACAGAAAGTGTAGATGTAGCCTGTTGTAAACATCTCAAATATTCACTAGAAATACCAATGGCCTAATCCAAAGCAAATGATTGGAGACGAAAGAGGATTTTTTTTAAATACAAAGGTTGCAAATCTTGTTAAGAAATTACTAAATTTTGGTAGGGGTTGGTATAGCGATGGAGAATTAATTCAGAAAACTATGGGGTGCCTGTTTGCTATAGGATTGGCATCTGCCAGAGCCATGGGCCAAGGGACACGTTGTTGTATTAATGCATAGATGTTATACTTCCAGCTTTTGGGGAAATTTAATATTTGACCGTGAAGATGGTAGTGTTGCTGCTAAGATTTGCATGGCACTTGTGAAAGTGTAAACTAGGTTGGCATCCTTCTGTCTCAGAAGATAATGGAGGATGAACTGTTGGGAATGGATTAGTCTTCATCATATTATGAATGTTAGTAGCATGAGAAGGCAAGTATTTATTATCCGCAGGCTTCCTTGAGCTGGGGTTATTGTTATTATTATTAATCTGGGATCAACAGTAGCACTTGACATTTGTGAGTTTACATGGTGAGTGCAGTGTTGAGATGTCCTCTACTTCTCCTGAGCCAGCAGAAGAGCAGGAACTCTCCCCATCAGTGTGCTGAGCCTTGGAGACCTTTGGAAAGTACCAAGAGCTCCTGCTGCTTCCTGAGCATCTCTGAGGTTTAGCACAGGAGGGGTGAGTCTTCACCTTTCCCAGCAGTCCCCCTCTCCACTCCTGTCTCCTTAGGCCTGGAGCACAGTATGACATTAAAGAAGCCCCTGACCTTCCTATGCAAGGGATGTGGAGGCTGGGTTGTGTTGAGCAAACATCTTGGCTGGTTACCAAGGCCAGCCAAAGTTTGTGGACCTCCTGTTCATTAATAATAATAATAGAACATGCACAGCTTGTCAAGACACTGCTAATGAAACTTCCTCCTCCCCCAATCTGAGGATTGTATGGTGTAGTGAAAGGGGGAATCACATGTGTGTACAAGTCTGTCCCAGTTTTTCAAACTCGTGTCCCTGCTTGCTGCTGCAAATACCCTATCTGCCTGCCAGCCCAAGGCTTATTCAGAATCCCCATAGCTATAGTGTAACTTAACAGAATGTTGCTTTGTGGCTGGTGTTAAGAGGCAGAACACACCCCACAAAAATTCAAGGATGTGTGTACATGCATGAATGTCCCCTTTCCAGATCTCTCTCTCTCTCTCTCTCTCTCTCTCCCCCCCCCCCCCACAAACCTACCCACCCAGCCATGTTGGTCAACTTGTGTGAGCCAATTTTCAGCTATAAAACCACATTGAAACTCACAACAACAAAGAGCACCAGCTATTACAGACATTGATTGTTACCTTAATCGCCTGCATAAGCCTGGCAGCAAAAGCATTCATTAGCTGGTATGCTAATAAAGTTAGGCACAAAACATACTTTTACTCCCTGATTTGCATCTTCAAAGGAACATAGGAAGATGCCTTCTTCCAAGTCAGGCTGTTGGTCCATCTAGCTCACTATTGTGTCTTTCAACTGGAAGCAGCTCTCCAGAGTTTCAGGCAAGGGTCGTTCCCTGCCTAGGTTGGAAGGGTCCAACGCCTTGCAATTCAGGGATCTTTCACCCAACTTGGGACTTTAACCCACAACCCTGAGATTAAGAGGCTCATGCTGTACTGACTGAGCTATGCTTGGGGTTGAACCTTGGATCTCCTGCCTACAAGGCATGTTCTCTACTACTGAGCAATGGCCCTTCCTCCCCTGGCAGCAGTAGTAGTCAGCCGGATGCTGTTGGTTGTTGGACTCCAGTTCCCATCACTCCCATCCAGCATGACCAGTGGTCAGGGATGATGGGAGTTGTAGTCCAACAACAACTGGGGACCCACAGGTTGAGAACCGCTGATCTAGAGGGTGCCACCTTTGCTACCCATTGATCAGGACAGTGATATTTCTGGCCCAGGCAACATGATTTTGGCTGGTCAGCAATCCTAGTGAGAGAATCCTCCAATTTATCTGCTCTGCTTTTCCAGAGAGGAAGTAAGTTGTCGTCTTCGTAGGCGGAGACCTCCTGTGATTTGCTGGAAGTGACCTTTTTCCTGGCAGTGTTAAAAGATCCTGGAGCATGCAGCACAAGGCTAAGATTCAAACCACCACACACCCACCCAGTCCATCTCCTTTTATAAAAGTACCTCCTTTATTCTCTTTCACTTTTCTTGATAACGGGTATTCAATTGCATTGGGAGTTGTTAAGCTCCAATAATAACAAGCTCATATGAATGTGGTTTTAGGACACACTGTTCCTTAAAGAATCTCGACGGGTCTTGAAAGCTTATAAAGTGTGTTAAACTTCTGTTTGGCCCACTGAAAGGAAGATCAGTTCGGCCTGTCCAGGCGAGATAATACATTCCAAAGTGTGCCTAAATTCTGAAAGTGGCATTTTTAATTGTTCCAAAGTGAGTTGGAGCTGGGAAGTGGTGTGCTGATTCTTAAACTCTTTCCTGCTCACTGTTTTTCTCCCCCAAGCTGCTGTTTCAGGTTTTCTGACAGTTTGAATCTACACAGCACCCCAGAAAATAATGCTGAGAACTATAGCTTACACTTGCAGAGCTACAGTTCCCGGTACCCTTAACAAATGACACTTCTCAGAATTCTTTGCTTGTGTGTGGGGTGTGTGTGTGTGTGTGGAGGGGCTGGAGAGAAATGCTGATTTAAATGTTTGGTCTCTGCTCTACATCTCTACTCTAAAACATAACCTGGAGAGAGTCCTGCTGGATGAGAGCACAGAAGCAACAGCCCATCCTCATCTCCTGGCTGTTCACCTAGTGTTCAGAGGTACATAGCCGTTTAGCGGTTCCTTTTCCAGGCCCCATCCACTTTGTCCAATCCGCTTTTTACAGCTGCTTAAGCTGGTGCTCATCTCCATACTCTGAGACAGTGGAGCCCCTACATAGAATCATAGAACTGTAGGGTTGGGAGGGACCACGAGAGCCATCTAGTCCAACCCCCTGCAAGGCATGAATCTTTTGCCCAACATGGGGCTCAAACCTTCAAACCTGAGATTACCGACTGGGCTATCCCAGGTATGTTATGCATTATGTCAGGGAGTGGGGAACTTCAGCCCTAGGGGACAAATGTGGCCCTCAAAGCCCAGCTTTCTAGCCCTTGGGGCTATTGCTACTCCACACTCCTCAGAGGCCCTGCTTTTCACCCTCCTTGAGTTTTTCTACCTGGGTGGAATGTGTTGATGTGTTGTTGAACTCTGATAATGCCTTTTGCTTGCCCATATGGGGGATGCAGAACACGTTCTTTCTTTCTTTCTTTCTTTCTTTCTTTCTTTCTTTCTTTCTTTCTTTCTTTCTCTCTCGCTCTCTCTCGCTCTCTCTCGCTCTCTCTCGCTCTCTAGTGTGCTAGAGCTAGTGTGGTGTAGTGGTTAAGAGCGGTAGTCTCGTAATCTGGTGAACCGGGTTCGCTTCCCTGCTCCTCCACATGCAGCTGCTGGGTGGCCTTGGGCCAGTCACACTTCTTTGAAGTCTCTCAGCCCCACTCACCTCACAGAGTGCTTGTTGTGGGGGAGGAAGGGAAAGGAGAATGTTAGCCGCTTTGAGACTCCTTAAAGGGAGTGAAAGGCGGGATATCAAATCCAAACTCCTCCTCCTCCTCCTCCTCCTCCTCCTCCTCCTCTTCTTCTTCTTCTCTCTCTCTCTCTCTCTCTCTCTGTGTGTGTGTGTGTGTGTGTGTAGAAACTGTACAAAGGAGAAGCTGTGCATTGCTGCTGTGTCCATGTTTGCCTTTGGCACCACCCACCACTGGAAGTGTGGCCCCCAGAAGGGAATACGGCCCTTTCTTATGAATGCAGCTGTTGTTGACGTTTCAGTGTTCGTGTTTGCAGGCCCCTTTGTTAGTAGGAAACAGAGACAGCTTTGCAGGAGTCCTTCAAAAGCCAGCAGTGTCAGCTGCCTTCTTATTCACAAAAGTTCTGAAGTGATTCCTCGCTTCGCGTTCTTGTTAATCTGTCAGAGTGCGGCTCTTGCTTCGAGGCTGCTAATGTAAACCATGTTAATAAGACAAAACAAGGAGTTGTGCTGTGCCGTAGGCAGCGGGGAGGGCTGGTCCTTGTGTTTCCTAGCAACGCCTAGTGTGGAGATCTGTCGTTTCTCCTTTCCGGGGGGTGGGGGGGACGGGACACACGCCATGCCTTGCCTAGGCCTCCCTCTCTCTTTTCTGTCGGGCAATTTCTGTGCAAATGGCGTTGGGAGAACTAGTAATTTGCATGGTGTGACCGCCACGAATCAAAAGCATTTGCAATATGTATCAGCAAAATCTACCGTATTTTTCGCCCTATTGGACGCACCGGCCCATAGGACGCACCTAGTTTTCAGGGGGGGAAATCAAGGGGAAAAAAATGATTTCCCCCCCGCAGCTCTGGGAGCAGCGGACAGGCTGCACGCAGCCTGTGCGCTACTCCAAGACCTTCTCCCTGCTTTTGCGGGAGGTGGAGGAATTCCCCCACCTCCCCCAAAAGCCCACAGGAGCCGTGCGCGACTCCTGTGGGCTTTTCGACCAGGAGGGAAAAGGGACTGAAATGGCCAGTCAGTCCCTTCTCCCTCCTCGGGAAAAGCCCCCAAGAGCGGCGCGCTCTTCAAAGGGTTCGTGGCTCCTGCTGGCTTTTGCGGGAGATGGGGGAATTCCCCCACCTCCTAGAAAAGGCAGCAGAAGCCAGGGAACCCCTTTAAAGAGTGTGCGGCTTTTGCCTCCTTTTGCGGGAGGTGGGGGAATTCCCCCATCTCCCGCAAAAGCCCACAGGAGGGAGAAGGGACGGACTCAGCCAGTCAGTCCCTTCTCCCTCCTCGGGGAAAAGCCCCCAAGAGCGGCGTGCTCTTCAAAGGGTTCGTGGCTCCTGCTGGCCTTCCCGCCGGAGCCTTTAAAGAGTGTGCGGCTTTTGCCTCCTTTTGCGGGAGGTGAGGGAATTCCCCAATCTCCCGCAAAAGCCCACAGGAGGGAGAAGGGACGGACTCCAGTCAGTCCCTTCTCCCTCCTTGGGGAAAAGCCCCCAAGAGGGGCGCGCTCTTCAAAGCTGCCCCCCATCCTCTGGGGCTGGCGAGGGGGGAAGCGCTGCTTTCCCCCCCGCCAGCCTCAATGCCGGGATGGAGAGTAGCGGGAAGGCGTTGCACGCCTTCCTGCTGCCCCCCATCCTTTGGGGCTGGCGAGGGGGGAAGCGCTGCTCCCCCCCCCCCCCGCCAGCCTCAATGCCGGGATGGAGAGTTCCACATCTCCCGTTTGGCCAGGTGAACCCCTTTCTTCTTCCAGCAGAATTTCAAATAAACTTGGAACCAAAGGTGTCCTAATGGGCTGAGCTCTCTTCCTTTTCCCATCCCACCAACCATCTTCAAATATTTCAGCAGCTGTGCTTGGAACTAAACAGTACCTTAGCTTCCCAAGGAATTCAAGCACAGCCTTCCTGCTGCCCCCCATCCTTTGGGGCTGGCGAGGGGGGAAGCGCTGCTTTCCCCCCCGCCAGCCTCAATGCCGGGATGGAGAGTAGCAGGAAGGCGTTGCGCGCCTTCCTGCTGCCCCCCATCCTTTGGGGCTGGCGAGGGGGGAAGCGCTGCTTTCCCCCCCGCCAGCCTCAATGCCGGGATGGAGAGTAGCAGGAAGGCGTTGCGCGCCTTCCTGCTGCCCCCCATCCTTTGGGGCTGGCGAGGGGGGAAGCGCTGCTTTCCCCCCCGCCAGCCTCAATGCCGGGATGGAGAGTAGCAGGAAGGCGTTGCGCGCCTTCCTGCTGCCCCCCATCCTTTGGGGCTGGCGAGGGGGGAAGCGCTGCTTCCCCCCCCGCCAGCCTCCAACCCGGGTTGGAGAGTAGCAGGAAGGCGTCGCGCGCCTTCCCGCTGCCCCCCATCCTCTGGGGCTGGCGATGGAGGAGGCGCTGCTTTCCCCCACCGCCAGCCTCAAAGAGCAGACTCTCCTGGCTTCAGCGGAAGCAACGCAAAGCCTCCGGAGCGCAGGCTTCGGAGGCTTCGCGTTGCTATCGCTGAAGCCAAGGAGCCTGCATTCGCCCCATAAGACGCACATACATTTCCCCTTCATTTTTGGAGGGGGAAATGTGCGTCTTATAGGGCGAAAAATACGGTAAATGCTGGCATGTTTATATTGCGTAAAATGCAAGTCTTTCAGCATGGTAGGGGACTCAGCAACTGGTATTTCAGAACCATACTGTCTCTGTCTGCAGGTCAAACATACCTTTCTGGTTAGTAGCCATTAATAGCCCCATTTGCCATGCATTTTGCCTAATCCCCATTTAAAGCCAAGCCAACTGGTGGGCGTTGCTAGCCCTTGGGGAATGAATGAAGTTTCACAGTTTAGCTACCTGAAGAAGTTGCTTCTGTTGTCCGTCGTCAACCTTCCAACGTTCAGCTTCATTGGAAGTCCACAATTTCTAGTGGTTTGAGACAGGGTGAAAAATTTATGGTTTTTATCCATCGCTTCTGTCAGCGTATAAATGCTTTCCTTCTCCTCTCCATCTCTGTTCACAATAGCCCTCTCGTACGCTAGGGCTAGAGAGGGTGACCTTATGGCGATTGATCCAAGGTCACCCTGTAAGCTTTGTGGCTGAGTAGGCATTTGAAACCACGATCATCTTCCATGACTACACTGGACATTCTGATAATAATAATATATAATAATTTATTATTTATACCCCGCCCATCCGGCTGAGTTTCCACAGCCTCTCTGGGCAGCTCCCAATCGAGTGTTAAAAAATTCCTAGAGGATGTTGGACTCCCAGCTCCCATCAGTCCCAAGAAACATGGCCAGTGGTCTGGGATGATGGGAGTTGTAGTCCAGCAACGTCGTGGGGAAGCAAGCTGGGATGATGGGAATTGTGGTCTACCAAGTTGGTTCAAAGACACATTCAAGCCAGGCAAAAACACTCAAGTAAGGTGTGGAACCAGACTGCAGAGGGTCAAGGCTTGGGGAGAGGTGACAGGGCATGTCAATTTTCCCAAGACCAAACGAAGAGGTCTCAAGTCATGCATTTAGCCCCTGGATGTGAAATTCAGTACTTCTGAATTAGAGGGTGGATTCTTTTACAACACACACACACACACAGACGTGTGTCTAGCATTTTTACATAGTGCTTTTGAGTGTCCATGGGATGCGGGTGGCGCTGTGGGTAAAAGCCTCAGTGCCTAGGGCTTGCCGATCGAAAGGTCGGCGGTTCGAATCCCCGCGGCGGGGTGCGCTCCCGTTGCTCGGTCCCAGCGCCTGCCAACCTAGCAGTTTGAAAGCACCCTCGGGTGCAAGTAGATAAATAGGGACCGCTTACTGGCGGGGAAGGTAAACAGCGTTTCCGTGTGCTGCGCTGGCTCGCCAGACGCGGCTTTGTCACGCTGGCCACGTGACCCGGACGTGTCTCCGGACAGCGCTGGCCCCCGGCCTCTTGAGTGAGATGGGCGCACAACCCTAGAGTCTGTCAAGACTGGACCGTATGGGCAGGGGTACCTTTACCTTTACCTTTTTTTGAGTGTCCAGCACACTTTCTTGATCCTTACAACAGCCCTGAAAGGCAGGCAGGGGGTAGCTGAGAGCAGACTGAGGTTAGTGGGGCAATACCCAAGTTGTCCTAATGGACCAACTCCCAGTGCAAGCCCAAGGCACACTGGTATTGTCACCATATTCCAGATATATCTGCTTGTCTAAGACTTCTTCTACAGAGATGCAAATTGAACTGAGGACTTAACTGCCTTTACACCCTTGGTCACTACAATATCCCAGCCAGCATATCCTGGATTGATATGTCCTTTGTGTTTTGCACCATATGTGTTCAGAAGAGTAGGAATATCTCAATTTGCACTAGGTTCTGTATCTTTGCTTCCTTTGTGCATGTTTCTTTACGTCATCGCTCCACATCTCCCGTTTGGCCAGGTGAACCCCTTTCTTCTTCCAACAGAATTTCAAATACACTTGGAACCAAAGGTGTCCTAATGGGCTGAGCTCTCTTCCTTTTCCCATCCCACCAACCATCTTCAAATATTTCAGCAGCTGTGCTTGGAACTAAACAGTACCTTAGCTTCCCAAGGAATTCAAGATGGATCCCACAGGCTGAAATATTGCTTTGTCCAAGCACTCTGCTGTGTACTACTGGTTTGAAACAGAGTACAGGGAGCTATTTTTCAAATGCTGTGGTTAAAAAAGAGCTTTTATAGTAGCTCAGACCTGCCAATAATTTATCTTTCCCTACCAGCAGTTTCTCAGGAGTATAATCATTAGAGTTTGTATGTGGTACTATCTGGATCCATATATAATATTTCCAACTTCTGTTCCTACCCTGATAAACTCCATGCTTATGATGTGAACCCTCAGTATCAATCTGACGAGGCACCACTTGAGTTATAGCATGCGTTGCAGCTTTTTCACTGTCTATGGCAGGCTTCCTCAACCTCAGCCCTCCATATGTTTTTGGCCTACAACTCCCATGATCCCTAGCTAGCAGGACCAGTGGTCAGGGATGATGGGAACTGTAGTCTCAAAACATCTGGAGGGCCAAGGTTGAGGAAGTCTGGTCTATGGCTAGAATGGGTTATTGTTTTTGGAAGTACAACAGTGGGGATCATTCAGTTTGTAAGTGAAAGGTTAATAGAGGAAGCTGACCTTCTGGTTGCTTGAGGACCAACCCTACCATTAGGCAGAGGGAGGGAGGGGACAGGCATGGTAGCTGGGTGATGGTGAATGTGTCACACGGTCTCTCCATAATCTTGTAAACTAGCCTGTCCTTCGGTGCCGTGAAGGACACTGTCTTGTCACCAGTGTTGGAAGTAAGATCCGACTTTAGGTTGTGTACCACCTTGCAATATTTTACATACAAATATAGTCTATGAATATGTTCATAAACCACCTGTTTCACTTGCTTCAAGCAGCAAAATGACCCAGGTTGGCCCTGCAAAACTTCCATCTCCCCAAAGACCCAAACCCATGCAACAGGCATGGGTAAACCCTTTACAGCCTAAGGGCCACATTCCCTTCATGACAACCTTTTGAGGGCCACATGCTAGCAGTGGGCGGACACAGTGGCAAAAGTGGGGGGTGCAGCAATTTTTAATTCAACCTTCTTGCGCAATAGGTGAATTTCTACACCCAACCTTCCACACCCCTCACTGTCTTCTATTCAGGCAAGCTAGAAATGTTATCAGAGTTCAGGATCACATGCCAACAGGAAAGAAACACTCAAGCACAGTCAGAAATGGGCATTGCCTGGGAAGAAGGGCGGTCTAATGGTAGGGTGCTGTAGCATTTTCTTACGTCAGTCTTGGGACCTTACTGCATATTGTAAACTTAGCTTCTCAATGAGAGAGCCTTAAGGCCCAATTTGTGAGAGCTTTGACCCTTTTTGTGCCTCATAACAGTGCCATTTTGAAAATCTGTAATAGTAGTAGTAGTAATATGATTTCTTAAGAGCGGTGGCCTGGCCTATGAAACATGCATTGATGGCTGTGCTTTCAGAAATGGCACACTTGCTTCTTGGTAAGGCTGTTGAGCTCCAAGCGCTTTCAATTAAATCCCTGTTCTGAAGGTTCCTGAACTCATTCCAAAGCTCATTTCCTACTTCATCAGGAAATTGTTTTGCTGCCTTATTGCCTGAGCTGCAAAATAATCCAGAGCTGGGGGAAAAGCTGGGGGAAGCACTTCTCTGGGGTGTCCTGAGCAGTCGGCACTGAAGGTGGGCCTGTAAGATTTGAAGAGATGCTTCTTCTTGTTGCGTAGATACCCCTGTTTCTTGTTTCCAGTGAAAGAGTGAATTATGGATTAGAAATACTGCTATCCAAAGCAGATTTAAGTGCCTGTAGATGCACTCCTTAGAAAGCTTCCTGAGATTAAGTGATCAAATAAAACCATTGAAGCAGGAGAAATGCAATACCCATAAGATAAAATCTACTTCACCCCCCTCCCCGGGCAACTCATGGCTGGTTGAATTCCATTTCAGAAGTCTTGAACAAAACATACAGTGCCTAAAGTTCTCCTAAGTCCAAGCACACTGCTGCCGGATGAGTAGCAAATAGTTTTGCAGAGGAGTAAATTCTTCAGATTTCAAGTGCAATCACTGGGGAGCAGGGATGGAGGATAAATTCTCATTTAAATATGAACCTATGAAATTTGCATTTTATAAAAGAGTGCATGAACCGAAATTCAGACACCCTTTGAAATTCAAACGTCTCTGAATTTTGCAACGCAGTGCAAAAAATCATAAACTATGGTATGGTGTACATAGAAAAATACATATTTCTAAAAAAACAGAATACAAAAATGCATTATCTTCAGGGAAATTGCTGTGCAAAAATGTGTATATCAGGTAAAAGTACATTCAAACGTGTGTTTGGATAAATTAGCAGTAAAACACTGATGAATTTGCATGAGGCCTATGTTTTGGAGCCTGAGTGGTATACTTCTTGGGGTGTTGCACTAGAACCAGGGAAGACTAGGCTCAAAGCCACACTCAGCCACACTGATTGTCCTTAGGCCAGCTGCACACTCTTACCCTAGGATACCCCACAAGGCTGCTTCAATAATAATAAAATAAATGCAGTGGGGAGAAAATGTATGCTCTCTGGGGGCCCCATATCTTTGGAGAAAGGTGCAATAAATGGCATAACTAGCTTTGCAGACTGAAGAAAATAGCAGCCAATCCCCAGAGGTGCTAATAGGTGGAACTGGAAAATTACTGGAAAATAGTTGGAAAACTACTACTATTTACTTTCTGGGACCCCACATTTAAATTCTTCCCTGGTCTCCTTGCTGACCCTAGTAGGACCAACTTGGCCAGTTAGCCCTGGTGATCATTTGATGTCTACTGACTGGGGTCCCCCCCCAAAAAAATGACCCCTGAATTTTTGAATTTTATTGATATTGATGCTGCATTTTATGTTGTATTTTATGCTGTTTTTTGCTGTTTTTAAGTCACATTTTAATCAATGCTTTATATTTGCTGTTATCTGCCCTGAGCCCGGTTTTTAAACTGGGAAGGGCGGGGTATAAATAAATTATTTTATTAAATTAAATTAATAAATTAAATTATTACTTCTTACAAATGCCAAAATGGGCTTCTAAGCATTTTACAACATATGAAAACGAGCTACAGAAACATTAAAATATGACCCTCCATAAATGGACAATAAAACAATCCTATTAAAACACAATCACTTGACTTTGCTGGTCTGAGGAGTTTACTCTACCTAACCTGAAATACCTGCAGCATCTCCCAGGGGTGCCCCAGGTATGGACCCCTCACTTTTACCTCCTTGTTTTAGCCTTCTAGCACTTGACTTATGGACACTTCCACAGCTGGGTAGGAAGTTTATGAATTGTACGTTCCACGTCTGGAACTGGGCCCTAAGAATATGACTGCTGCTGAATATTCAGAGGGGGTGTGGCTTAGTGGTAGAGCATGTGCTTTGCATGCACAAAGTTCCATGTTCCACTTCCCGGTATATCCAAGAAGAGCTGGGAGAGATACTTGCCTGAAACCCTGGACGGCCACTGCTGGTCATTATGCACAATACTAGATGAATCAGTAGCCTGACTCAGAATTAGGCAGCTTCCCTATGTCCCTGAATTACTTACGCAAAAGGCTCATGCCAGTCAAGCACTTTGCTTTCCACAGTGGGCATCCACGAAGCTCGCAAATAGTGCAGGAAGGCAATAAACCTCTCCTGTGGCTGTTCATTGGCTGCCCCCTTGACAGGACTGAAGGGGGGTGGAAATGGGGAAGAAAGACACATATTTTGCAAGCCATCCTTTGCTAGCTATTGCGTATGCTGTAATTGGACTCTTTCGAGCCAGGCTGTCTAGGCTTGGCTGCATCCGCTGCGAGCAGACAAGTGTCAGCCCTTAATTCTATTCTGTCTGTGTCACTGAGCTACGACATCTCATCTCATCCTGTTATATGGAGACTTAAGAAAAGATAGAGGCATCAGAAAGCTGCCAGGAAGCCACAAGGGCCTGAAACCACTTTGCTACTGATAACCTTCATTTTGGCTTCTTTGAGCAGGATGTGGAGATTTTTCTCTTCTGCATCCAGATAGAAGGAGGGTGTGTGTGTGTGTGTGTGTGTGTGTGTAAACTAGCCTACTGTGCAAATGTGGAATTTACATTCATTGCTGCACCCACTTTTGCTTCTAGCCCTGCCCCCTACTGGAATGTGCCCCCCAGAAGGGAATGTGGCCCTTTGGCTGGGAAAAATTCCCCAGCCCTGATTTAGGAACAGAGGTCATATTAGCCCATCCAGTTCAGTATATTACAGGCATAGGCAAACTCGGCCTCCCAGATGTTTTGGAGCTACAATTCCCATCATCCCTGACCACTGGTCCTGTTAGCTAGGGATCATGGGAGTTGTAGTCCCCAAACATCTGGAGGGCAGAGTAAGTGTAAGTGCAAAACACACACTGAAGGGATCAGGACTGTTTTGCAGGTAGATAAATGAAAGGCTGCATGAGATCAGGTGCACAAATTGGATGTTCTTGTCTCTTGTTGAATCAAACAGCAGGTCCATTCAATCCAGCATCAAGCAGCATCTCTCTCATGCTGCTACACCCAGCAACTTATACTTGTCTGCACACTGCCTCTGAACGTGTGGATGGAATTGGGGCCATGGCTCAATGCTAGAGCATCTGCTTTGCCTGCAGCAGGTCCAGGGTTCAATCCCTGGCATCTCCAGACAGGACTGGGAGAGCAGTCCTGATCCGCCTCGATCCAGTTGTCTACGGAGATCATCTGTTAGGGCAACCAGAGCCATCTCGGTCCCAAAACCAGGACGGAAACCGGACTGAAATGGATCTAATGCCGATGTTTCCTCCAGAAACCTACCAAGCTGTTCAGCAACTGCTCTCTCAGTTACCTTACCCAGGTATGGAAGATTTGAAACTGGGCGGTAATTGGATAGGTCTAAGGGATCTAATGAAGTTTTCTTTAAGAGTGGACACACCACTTTTAGAAGACATCTGAAGGCAGCCCTGTTTAGGGAAGCTTTTAATGTTTAATAGGTTATTGTATTTTGGTGTTCTGTTGGAAGCCGCCCAGAGTGGCTGCGGAAACCCAGCCAGATGGTCGGGGTATAAATAAATTATTATTATTATTATTATTATTATTATTATTGAGAACCGCTGGTCTAGATTGTCACTCCTTTGTAGGAGGGATCCAAGTACATATTGTAAACTCAGATTAAAAGTGGTTGCACAATTAAAAGTGGATTGTTGCCCTACAACAGGGTTATCCAATGTAGTGCCCTCCAGATGTTTCTGGACTCCCAACTCCCATCAGCTCCAGACAGCATGTCCAGTGGTTAGAGATGATCTTCATCGGAGTCCCAACAACATCTGGAGGGCAACCCAGTTTGGCTTTTATTCCTGCAACCACACTCCCCCTGTGCTTGGAAGACTGCCAGGACATAGGTTTTTAGCCTGGTAGCCTAAGTTTAATCACAGAGACTCATTCCGAATCTGTGCCTCTTCCAAAAAGTTCACTTAGACTTCAGAGGATGGGAAGGAGGGGATGGTTTTGGCAGCCTATCTAGGTGGTTTTTTCCTTCACTCATTTGTAGAGAAATTGCAGAGAAGACTCCTGGTTTTAAATATCGACTTTGTTTTTAAATAGAACCCCGAGACCCACCAAACAGGGCCAGACGTGAAGTGGTGGCTCAGGAGATGGAGCCCCTTAGCTCCTGTATGTTTTGAGCCAAGTACTGAGATGACCTACTTAATCCAATACAAATCTACATTTGACTTCTTTTTTTTAACAGATCGGAGATTCTAATATTCAGACTAGAGTTGAGTTACTGCAGATCAGAGATTCCAGGTCTCTAATTCAGAAGGGAGATAGCCTCTTTTGTTGCTATTTTTAAAACTCTTGCTGAACTACTGCAAATCATGCAGAGATCTTCCTTGAGATCCTAATCTATCTTTTCCCTACCCCCAGTCTGAAAAGATCAGGTGAGAGCTTTAAAGGGCAAAGGATTCATGATTAAAGATTAAAAGGGTGTGAACCCATAGTTTTGGCTTCCCTGTGGCTCGAAACATACTGTATAGCAGTGCTAAATACACTTGCCTGCCAGCAAGTCCCATTAGACTTTGTTGGTGTTAAATCTGAGTAGACCTGCCTAGCATTGTGCTACAAGAGTTTCCCCAAGTACTACCATGAAGGCGATAAACTCTGTCGTCCAGCAATTGTAAGAAAAGCCTCATGCTGATCTCTTAAAATACAAGCAGTACCTCTCTCTAGCATGACCCCCATCCCTTTCCTACGAATGTTGGCATGCATTTTAAAGAATAACAACCAAATTATTGGAAGACCAGTGTGAAACCCGGTGGTTTTGTTTCCCTGCTTCCTACCAGCATTGATAAGTGGTGGGGAGCTCTGTCTAAACTTCATTCTGAAGGCTTAGATCAATACACCGTGGGCTTCTACAGGCATCGGCAGGAAGGAAAGGATACTTAACTTTAATCAGCCAACCAGGCATTTTGCTCTGGCTGCTCCCAGTTTCAGTTTTCTCAAAGTAAACACCAGCTAAATTTCTGGGCAAGTAACCACAGAGGCTGGGAGCTCCTAGCAGTGGTCTAATCTAATCTATATTAGGCCCTCTCTGTTTTCATTGTGGTTGGAGTAACTCTTCACATTTGGCACAATGCGCTTCCTTGCTAACACTTGAAAAATTATCCTGTTCTTTCCCCCCTGCAAACTCCATCACTTTACAAGAGACACAGTAACTGATCTGGAAGAATATTCGTTCTTGCAAAAAAAGAAAAAAGAAAAAGGTTTTGCGTGAACCCCCACCCACCCAAAAAGAGAGCAAATACAGCTATGTAACTGAAATATTCCCTAAGCCATTTTTTATCCCTTAGCGTGTCACAAACAATTCATACAGGGAAGGCAGGCAACTTACATGCATGTCAACCCTCATTCACTTTTCTGCTGCGAAAAGCCTCGTCTGTGTTTCATAAACATTTCACCGAAAAGGCTTTTGATTTCCTTATCCCAAAGGAACTGTCACTCCACAAGTTGACTCCACTAGAGGTTGCCATCCAGTATACTGCCTGTAAGTGGTGGTATTTAATCAGAACTCCCCAGTGGCATCCTACACAATTTAAAATAAATACTCTGTTGGCCAACTCATGCATTTAGCTTCTGCCTCTCCCCGAAGTCTTTCAGAGGGGTAGAAATATTTAAGGATTCCAAAAGCATTTTAATTTATCAGAGTCAAATCCAAAAATTCATTTTGGATTTTGTGTAAGATGCCCTTTGTACTTTTATAGAAAGGTGGAGTCATAAATTCAATTGCCGTGCTACTAATAATGGCAATTAAAAATCCCAAAGATTGTGTATAGTGATGCTCACCAGAAAGCACCAAGTAAAGAAGTTACACTTACTCGTGAGACACTTCTCCAGGGTTCAAAGTAGGGAACAAAAGATGAAACGACAAGGCGTTAGCAACAGAAATGAAGCAAAATCATTCAGATGTTTGCCACGAAAACCACTGCAGTTTCTTGTAAACGGCAGCAAGAGATTTTTGTGTCTCTTGAGTGAGGCCATTAGTCTGCCTGGTTCAGTGTTCTCTGGACGGACTGGCAGCAGCTCTCCAGCATTTCAGATCGTGTGCATTCCCTGGAGAATGCCAGGGATGGAACACAGGTGCTCTACTGCTGAGCTATGTCCTTTTAAGCTGGTGGTTTCCTCTGCTGGGGTCCTCAGCGAAGTTTCCCCCACTTAGAAGTGGGCCTTTTGTTCTTGGGAGCAGAACCTTGTGGCACAGTTGCTTCCCCCGATGTGGGAGGTTGTCCGTATGCCAAGTGGCGCTGCTGCTTTGCTTTATCGTTTTCCCCCTTCCTTGGGAAAACGATCTGGTAGAGGGTCTGAGAAAAGCAACCAGGCAAAAAGCCATGAAGTGCAGCTGGTGTCAATTTGCAATAGCATTTTGGGGAGGGGGGCAGGAAGGGGAGAGCGAGGAAGTTAAGAAAGCACTTGGAGTGGTACGTACATATATGTAGTTTGTGCTGCATGCGCTTTTGCACCCAAAGAACACAGGACCATCCTGTACCCAGCAAGAACTATGCGGTCTCACTTGTCATTCATTCCTTGGGGGGGAAAAACATTTTCTAGCAACTGAGCTTTTCTCTTTAACAAAGAAACACCAGCAACTAGGATCCGTGTTGCACAAGACGGTAATAATTGAGAAGGGACGCACTGATACAGGCCTTGCATTGATATAATACAGCCATACCTCTGGTTAACGATGCTTCAGGTTTTTTCAGGTTACGGATGCTCCGAAACCTGGAAGTACCGGAACGGGTTACTTCCAGGTTTCGGAGGTCGCGCATGCGCAGACGCGACGCTGCGGGTTGTGAACGTGCATCCCGCACGGATCACGTTCGCAACCCGAGCGTCCGCTGTAATCTGAACAAACACAAACCCCTGTGTTGCAAAATGTAACAACCTACAAAAATACAAATGCAACACGCTGGCTAATAACCGTTTGTGAATATATAATTGGTTATGATGTCATTCAAAATATACGAATAAGCCACTTCAATATGATGCATATATCATACAACACATCTCACAAAATATACAAGTAACTACAAGTAGTTATATATATCAGAGTCAAACAAAGAACCAAACAAATCAATGAATAGCGAGGAACAACAAGCCGTCTCTCAAAGGAAGACATCTCACAAAAGTCTCAAAGAAGCCTCAAAAGGACAGTATACACTCTGCATATACTCTAATCTATATACAGTGGTACCTCGGGTTAAGAACTTAATTCGTTCTGGAGGTCCGTTCTTAACCTGAATCTGTTCTTAACCTGAGGTACCACTTTAGCTAATGGGGCCTTCCACTTCTGCTCTGCCGCCGCCGTGCGATTTCTGTTCTCATCCTGAAGCAAAGTTCTTAACCTGAGGTACTATTTCTGGGTTAGCGGAGTCTGTAACCTGAAGTGTCTGCAACGTGAAGCGTCTGTAACCTGAGGTACCACTGTAACTACTCTATATAACTACTTGTAGTTACTTGTATATTTTGTGAGATGTGTTGTATGATATATACATCGTTATATATTCACCAACAGTTATTAGCCAGCGTGTTGTATTTGCATTTTTGTAGATTCTTGCATTGATATAGGCTAGGGATGCCCTACATGGTGCTCTGCAGAGCTTGCTAGACTACAGGTCCCATCATCTCTGATCATTGTCCCTGCTGTTAATGGGCACCATGTTGGCTACCCTTGATAAAGGCAATCCACTGTTTATTCAGGGTGCTGGCATCTCTCAAACCAGCTTTTTTCAGATGGAGATGGTAACAAGTAAGGCTGCTTGTCCTTGAGCTCTGCGGTCTGTCCTTGTTTTAATTTATTTTATCTTGAATGGTTTTAAAGCCAGTTGGACCAGCAGCTAATGATAATTGCCACATGCAAGCAAGGAACATATCTGTTTTTATCTGTATTACTTCTGCGTGGGCTTAAAAAACCACATATTTTAAATGGAGGACAGGCGATAGGGGAGCAGCTGTTTTGGCTCAGCTGCTGATGAGAAATGTTTAGACGTCCATCTTGACTGAAGGGTACTCCACAGTTTTCACATGGTTATTACATAAGCACAGGCCTACAGTACTTCAGATAAAGCGCCCAGAACTCCTTTGCCAGATTTAGTCCAGAAATCTGTGTTGGACTATTGTGACTCGTCAAGGAAGACGTAGGTATTGGCAAAGCAGTTGTGGGAAGATAAAGTTAATAATGTCTTACATGGACAGCCCTGGAGATGCCTTATCCCAAGTAAGAGGTTTTGCTACATGCTCCTTTAATGAAAGCTTAGCTAACTGGTCAGTTGATCTGGACTTGCTAGGAAGTGATCTACCGTATTTTTTGCTCTTTAAGACTCACTTTTCCCCTCCTAAAAAGTAAGGGGAAATGTGTGTGCGTCTTTGGAGCAAATGCAGCCTGCGCAGCTATCCCAGAAGCCAGAACAGCAAGAGGGATCGCTGCTTTCGCTGCGCAGTGATCCCTCTTGTTGTTCTGGCTTCTGAGATTCAGAATATTTTTTTTTTCTTGTTTTCCTCCTCCAAAAACTAGATGCGTCTTATAGAGCGAAAAATATGGTGTGTGCTCCCAGGCAACCCCAGCTTAATCCATATAACAAAGTGTCATCCATGTACATTGAGCATCTTGACATAAAAGACTTGGCTATAGCAGAGACTGAAAGTTCCTCACTATGGGAACTTTTACATGACCAGTGTCTCCTGTTTAAACAAACAGCAGAGGGTATGTTTAGAAGAATTGACACATTAGAAAAGGAGGTTTTGGCTTTGAATGCCATAATTGGTACACTGGTTTGGTTAATGGAGACAGGAATTCTAACTGTAGCCCGTAGGTTGAGACCCTCCCATGCAGAAACTGAGTTTATTGATGGTTTGAAGGTACATCAGAGATGGAGATAGGTCTGAGTTCACCAAGTCCCTATCAAATTCAGCAACCAAACAATTAAATTACACCCATCAAGATTGGAACTTGAACTCAGAAACCTTCTTTTACGCCAGTATGAATGTTCATGAGATGGACTTGGAGGAGTCCTTTTCCAATCATCTCTTTACTCCTTCAGATACAAGGCTACTGATAGGGGATGAGTATGCTAATAATCCACTTGCTACATTCCAAGGAAATGATCTGGGTCTGTCACCTAATCTAATTTGTACAAGCTGGCGTCTTTCGATGGAACTCTGAAGGCTTCAGGGCAGCTCTCCACATTTCCTGCCCTTTAGCACAGATGGGAGGAAAAGGCAGCGAATGATGGCTTAATAAACATACTTTGAAAGCTTGTGAATGAGGGGGGTGGTCATTCATAACTGACCAGTGAAAAAACCCAGCAGAATAATTAAAACAGAATCTGAACTGCAAGCAGTTTGTAGGGGTTTCCCTGGGTTTAGGAAATGGTTTACATTGTAAATACCTGTCTAATTTTGGCTAGAGATCAGGATCCTGATGTATGGGATAAATTTTGGTCTCTAATTCATATGCTCGCTGACAGAGAGCTGTTTTTCAAATTAGAAGGTGGTCCAAATAACCTGTACTTACTAGAGAAAAGGAATTACAGTCAGGAAAGGAGCAGAAAGTTCTTCAGCTATAAGACTCCTGCCTTTGTCACCTATCCAAATAATATCCAGATACATTCCAATAGACAAGAAAGGAATATCAATTATATTGGCCTGAATGCAGGTATTGGAAGAGACATCTCCAGGTTAGAGGCCTCAAACTCCTACCCTGCTAGCAATCTACTTTCCAGAGATCAAAGGGATTATCTGTTCACAAATGCTCAAGATAAGCCCAAGGACTCTAGGTAATTATAGAAAAGCAAATTATGATACCTTCCGCTCCCCTCTAAGGTACAGTAAATGACTAGAAAACATCTAGAAAGGTCTTAACATTCTTTCTTGGAACCCAGCAGGTTGGGATAATAAGGAGGCAGATAAGAATTTTATTAGGAATCTTTCTTTTCTATGTGATCATCTCTCAAACCTTCCCTTTTGGGGTAAGGTCATCATTATTATTTAAACAGTGATTTAGAATACAACTTTAAAACCAGGTTAAAACAATCTATGGTCGAAGTGGTAGATGAACCAGTCAGTGTCTCTTTCATGTGTGTGGTGTTATAGACTCTCTCTCTCTCTCTCTCTCTCTCTCTCTCTCTCTCTCTCTCATGAATACATTCCATCGCTTGGATTTTTTTTTAATGGTTATTTTTAAACCACACATGAAAATTAGCATGCTTTAAGATTTCCATATACAGTGGTACCTCGGGTTAAGTACTTAATTCGTTCTGGAGGTCCGTTCTTAAACTGAAACTGTTCTTAACGTGAAGCACCACTTTAGCTAATGGGGCCTCCTGCTGCTGCTGTGCCGCTGAAGCACAATTTCTGTTCTCATCCTGAAGCAAAGTTCTTAACCTGAAGCAGTATTTCTGGGTTAGCGGAGTCTGTAACCTGAAGCGTATGTAACCTGAAGCGTCTGTAACCCGAGTTACCACTGTAGTATGAACATATAAACAGCAAAAAAAGCACATCTATTAGCTACATAAATTAGATAGGATACTTATGTACAATTTTTGTTGCCCAACCAGCAAAGCTCTCTTAGGTCAGGATAACCAGTGCTGGGGGCTGAAAATCTTACAAAATCCCATTTCTGCCTACTTGTGAGCCAAACTGAGATACCTAAAATTAGGAAGTTTTGGTCACCAGGGTTTGGCAGAGGATGACGGGCGTGCCGTGTGTGATTAACAGAACTTCGTTTGGCTAATGATATACCGTATTTTTCGCCCTATAGGACGCACCGTCCCATAAGGCGCACCTAGTTTTTTGGGGGGGAAATAAAGGAAAAAAATTATTTCCCCCCCAGGCGCGGGGTTGGGGAAGCCCGAGCTTCCCCCGACCCCAGCCCCCAAACAGGCAGCTCTCTGCAAGCCGTGGGAGCCCAGTGCTGGCTCCCGCTGCTAGCGGAGAGGTCCGCGAAGACTGGACACGCTGAGCTCAGCGCGCGCAGGCTTCAGCATGCAGGCACCCCTCCGCCAGCAGCGGGAGCGCTCCTGCTGCTGGCGGAGAGGTCCGCGAAGCCTGGACGCGCTGAGCTCAGCGCGCGCAGGCTTCAGCATGCAGGCACCCCTCCGCCAGCAGCGGGAGCGCTCCCACTGCTGGCGGAGAGGTCCGCGAAGCCTGGACTCGCTGAGCTCAGCGCGCGCAGGCTTCAGCATGCAGGCACCCCTCCGCCAGCAGCGGGAGCACTCCCGCTGCTGGCGGAGAGGTCCGCGAAGCCTGGACGCGCTGAGCTCAGCGCGCGCAGGCTTCAGCATGCAGGCACCTCTCCGCAAGCAGCGGGAGCGCTCCTGCTGTTTGCGGAGAGGTCCGCGATGCCTGCATTCGCCCCATAGGACGCACCCAGATTTCCCCTTCATTTTTGGAGGGGAAAAAGTGCGTCCTATAGGGCGAAAAATACGGTATTTAACAGAATGATTCACATCAGGGTTGCTAGCATCTGTTTGCAGAAAGTAGAGGGCCCCCATTTCCTAACCATTTTACAAAAAAATAAATAAAAAAAGATCTCCTGCTATTAATGCCTTGGTTTTGATAACTTTTAAAAGCATAACTATTAAAACTAATTGGCTGATCACCACTTTGGATGCTGCTGCTAATAGTTTTCTCTTTTTTATTCTGCTGGAATGCCTGATGGCTGCTACGAAAGGAACGTGCACAGCTTGTAAAAAGCCCAAGTTACACACGCTGCATTAAAACACACACACATAGACACACACACACAAAAGGGGTAGCCATGTTGCTCTATTAAGAAAACAACCAGCAACAGCTCTAAATTTCACAGCTGGGCAATCTAATACAGTCGTACCTTGGGTTACAAACACCTCGGGTTACCACCTGCTAACCCAGAAGTAGTACAGTGGTACCTTGGGTTAAGAACTTAATTTGTTCTGGAGGTCCGTTCTTAACCTGAAACTGTTCTTAACCTGAGGTACCACTTTAGCTAATGGGGCCTCCCTCTGCTGCCACACTGCCGCCGTTCAATTTCTGTTCTCATCCTGAAGCAAAGTTCTTAACCCGAGGTACTATTTCTGGGTTAGCGGAGTCTGTAACCTGAAGCTTATGTAACCCAAGGTACCGCTGTACCTCGGGTTAAGAACTTTGCGCCAGGATGAGAACAGAAATCGTGTGCTGGCAACCCGGTGGCAGCTAGAGGCCCCATTAGCTAAAGTAGTTCCTCAGGTTAAGAACGGACCTTCGGAACGAATTAAGTTTGTAACCAGAGGTACAACTGTATATACTTTGGGAAGTTGTTGATTTGTCTGTTCTCTAAGCATTTGGACGTCTTATAATGAATTGTGCATGATAGCTCCTGATGTCTCCTGAATCAATATGGCGGACAGCACATTTCAAAATGGCGCCATTTTGAACCACCAATTTCAAAAAACTTTTTTATTTATTAGCATTGCCAAGCAGTGTTTGGTACAGTACCTTTACCAGGGAAAACAAAAACATCACAAAATAGTGGCAGGGTCTTGAGTTTATTAAGCAAAGAAGAGAGGGGGGGAAATGGCGCCCTGGGAAAAATTGAAAAAGGCGATCGCACCAATCCAAGTGGCAATTGCAGAACTATTCACAGGCCGGATGCAGAGGGCAATTGGGCCGAATCCGGCCCGCGGACCGTAGTTTGCCAACCCCTGCCTTAGCATGAATTTGCAGACTCTGGAACAGGAGATTGTGCTCCTCCCATGCTGCGCTGCACTGAGCTAAGCCATGTCATGCCTTGTTATCCAAACCTGAGCTCGTGGTTTAGCTCTCTGTGGGCGAACTACAAACTGCAACCAGAGTTTCTCCTACAGGAGAGCTAAGACACAAGCTCAGTTTTGGATGATGTGCCAAACACCATGACTTGGCCTAGTTTAGCAGAGCAGCAGAACAGCTGAGATGGAGCAAAGAGGCCAGAATCTCTTTTCCAAGAGCCCACATACACATAGCATGCACCTGCTAAACCATGGTTTGGCTTAATGCAAACCAGGCCTACGTATTTGCAGAGCCAGAGATTATTTGGGGTTGCGTACTAAATTACAAAAAGTTGATTCAGTGTGATTTTGTGTGTGTGGCTGATGCAGTTTTATTGGCTAGCCAACACCTGTCTAAGAAGGAAAGGGAAGCGAGCAGCAGGGAGCTTGTAGGACTGAGGCTCCTTTGACTGGAAAGTTTTATTTGCCCATAATTGTAAGAATACGATTCTGAGTTACTTGTGCAAATTTTCCAATTAGGTGTCTGTTTTAAGGAGATTAGACAAAACCTATGTGGATAGGTGTATCAGTGACTATTAGCAAGTGGCCCAGCTGGGTCCTTTTAAACCCTAGACATAATGCTTACGCAGAAACACACTCTTTTGGAGTATGTATTGCTCAGCTGAGAAGCACACAGAACATTTCTCTTCCCCCTGCTATGCCTGGCTCTAAAACTGTGTCTGCATCTCTCATGTTAAAGCAAAAACGACAACAACAATCGTTTGCCAAGCCTGTTTTAAAAACAATAATTACTAGTAATAATAATGTGTGTGTGCAGCTTTCTCTCAAGTCATAGAAGCATCATGAAAGCAAGAATAATGTTGGGTTTGCTTCTGCCACCCTGATGCTAAACACATTGCCTTGGAAAGAAGCACCATTTTGTTGTAGAGAATGATTATTGATTTGTTGCGTCTGTGACCATGTACATGCCTGATCAGGCACCCACTGCCTACAAAATGAATTCAAGAAAGAAAGGATGTTCTGGTGACTAGGACTTTGCTCCTCATGCCCATTTCTGACCAGACGCTTGATGAAGGGACTGTTAGCTGCAGCCCCAAATCTGCTCTTCTCTGGGTGGTGGGTTCTGGATTCCTGAACCAGAGTCCAGCCTACTCCACCTACTATTAGTAATTGTGACTGTGGAGGGGCCACACAACAGTGGTACAACATCTGCTTTGCATGCAGAAGGCCGCAGGTTCAATCCCTGGCATCTCCAGGTGGGGCTGGGAGAGACCCTAGCCCCCAATCTGAAAACCTGGAGCACTTCTGAGCCAGATAGGCCCAAGAGTTTGACTTGTTACAAGGCATCTTCCTATGTTTCCATGATGTCTCCATGTGTTTTAACAATATAGCTGTCAGACTGATGTAGAGATGGTGCACAACTGCATTCCTACCTGCTAAAGGCCCAGTTTCAGTCTCTCCCCCCATACATTGCATTCCACGCACCGCCTTCAAATACAAATTAAAGGGAGTCCCTCTTTCTTTTTCCTCATTCACGCTCGTTCGTTTGATCGCTAGATTTGGGAGAGATGAGCAGAAATCTCAAAGCTATTTAAAAGGATTAGAGCTGGCCTGTGGGGGTTTTAGCAGAAGAATTAGCCAGCGGAAATCATCTTTTAGTGCATGGGTCGAAAAGCAAATGGGTGGTATTTTAGCCTACATTTTGTAGGAAGCCCAAGACACTGTTTCCTTTGTCAGCGAGTCTGATTTGATGAGGCTCTGCCGCTCTTGAGTTCTGACCTGCTCTCGGGTATGATTGCTGCCAGCTTAGCAGCCTTCGTGTTTGGTAGAAAATGGAGAGAGACACAATATTCTTGGGAGGAGGGTAGATGGAGACTAGGAGGCATAGCAAGGAAAGGGGCCGTTGTGCTCAAACTCCCTGTGGTGGGAAGCTCACTGCCTGGAGGCCAGTTTTAACATGCCCCAACCCAAGATGGCACAGCCATCCCTGGGACAATAGCAGTTCACAAACCAGTGTGTGTTGAATGAAAGAACCCATATCAAAAACTACACACCTTGTGCTGCAAAGGGTCTTTACACACCCACCCACCCCTGGGAGCATATTCTGAAAGGGCATCTGTTTGCTGTGTAAACGGCAACAACTGAGGCATGGCCTTAACTTAATGGCGTTTCCATACAACTTTTGGAGTTCATGTGTGTGTTTGTCTGATCCTCCTGAAATTATTTTTTGGTTTGCAGCCAATCTCATATGCTGGCCTCAGACAAGGCAAAGGGGGGGGGGGAGACACAAAAGCCCGGCCCATCCCCTGCTCAGGAACGTGGGTGGGGTGAGGGTGTCACCCATGCACATCTCAGCAGTTGCAGTTATAGCAAGGAACTTGGTTTAAGAGAAAGAAAGCAAAACGAACAACAGGATACCTGGAAACGAGACCATGGACACTGTGTGTTTGTGTGTGTGTGTGTGTGTGTGAGAGAGAGAGAGAGAGAGAGAGAGAGAGAGAGAGAGAGAGAATACCCATATCCCTGCTTTTGTCTTTCCTGACAAGTGCATAGGCAGAAGATGTGCCATATGGAGCTAAATCATTCATCATTCATCATGACTGGGAGCATTAGTATTCTTAACACAAAGGACCACATCCTCTGCCACGAGACTGTCCTTTCTGTGTATGTATATTATATACTGTTGTGGTGGAATGCAGGCAGTTCCAGGAGGGGAAGAGCCTGTTTGCATCTGGTCCCAGCCAAGTCCCTGGAAGAGTCCTCGCCTTTTGCTCATGGGAAGTGAGGTAGCTTTTAGCAGCCCATGCCAGGGATTCCATTGCAGTAGCAAACAGCTGAAGAGTGAAAGAGAGACCACCCTTTTGGCCACAGAAATACGATACTGAGAATGCAGAGTTTGTTGCTACATGGGAAACTTTATAAACCGCTTGGTCGAAAAGCTCTCTGAGCGATGTACAAATAACATTAGATGCAAGACACTGCTAAAATGCACTGTCCAAGTAAAAACAAACGAGCTTAAACCATGCGTAAAAGCAAATAGATGTAGAACCATTGTGACAATATTTAAAAAGAGAAAATCATTAGTACAGCCAAGGTAGAAGGGTGCTGTCCGTGGAAGCTAATCCCACACAGCATTTATTAGCCTTGAGGTATGCTTTACTTTGGGCATGGCAGGTATAGCCTCACCTGTTGTCTACCTCCAAAGCTGGTTTTAGTTACCCTTCTGACATGGAAACTGCAGTCCCGTTATATGACAGTGTACCTGGCGTTTTCTTCCCACCTCTTAATTTCTTTTTTCTTTTTCTTTTTTAGAAACCTGACATGTATAACCATCATGTCAGGACTTCACAGCACAGTAAATGCTTTTTCACATTGCCTAGGAACTTCCTGTGTGTTTGACTATGCGGTTCACGTTGCGGCTGCAATGGGATCGCCTTACTGTGATGCAGCGGTGTCTGCTGAAGCGGACAAAAGGAGCACGTTGCCTTTCTAAAAATAAAACGCTTTTCCCTGACTACTTCAATTTGGGGGGGAGAGAGTGAGAGAGAGAGAGAGAGGAGAGGAAAAAAACTGGCACACTGGCATATTAAGAGACTGCTTTTTACCAGAATCAGAAACTCTTGCCTTAAAAAAAAAAAGAGCCAAGGTTTTATTCTCACCTTCTGCCTTGCAAACTACTACTTCTTTTTGGTATAACAGCAGTTGCATTTCTTGGTTCTTGTCAAGCTGTAACTTCCACTTGCCTGCTCCCAGCTGCCTCTTGTCTCCAGGTACTTAAGGGGGGGGGGGTCGGGGAGCTGAGAAGTGCTGAGCAATCTGTGGTGATGGAGGCAAAAGAAAAACCCTTGAGAAGCGGAGGAGACAAAGCCTTGAAATTAGCAGTTGTTGGGAAAGGCATTTAAGCCTCACACCAGTCAGTTCTGTTTTATTCTAGGTAGGATTGGCACCTGCCACTCATCTGTCTGGCTGCTCCTTTTTCCCCCCAGCTTGCAAATATATCTCAGGGAGCCATCATAGTAAGAGTCATATCTAATGTTTGATGGGGCTGTATCTCATGGTGTAGAGCATCTGCCTTTGCATTGCAGAAGGCTTCAGGTTCAGTCCCTCACTCTAGGGGCAATCTATCTGGAAGACAATTGTATTTCGAGGAGTTTAGCAATCTGACATGGTCATTTCTTCCTGCCAGGGACGCGGTTGGCACTGTGGTTCTAAACCACTGAGCCTCTTGGGCTTGCTGATTGGAAGGTCGGTGGTTCAAATCCTGGTTATGGAATGAGCTCCCGTTGCTCTATTCCAGCTCCTGCCAACCTAGCAGTTCAAAAGCACACCAGTGCAAGTAGATAAATAGGTACCGCTGCAGTGGGAAGGTAAACGGCATTTCTGTGTGCTCTGGTTTCCGTCACAGTGTCCTGTTGCTCCAGAAGCGGTTTAGCCATGCTGCCACATGACCCGGAAAGCTGTCTGTGAACAAACGCCGGCTCCCTCGGCCTGAAATCTGAGCTCCACAACCCCATAATTGCCTTTGACTGGACTTAACCATCCTGCCTCTGTTTACTTCCCCTCTATCTCTTGTTCTGCTCTTTGATGGCTGAGAGCAGCCTTTAATGTATAATCTGGTGGACGGAATAAGTCATGATTGCAGGGTACCTTCTGACCTTTTGTGTTAGACATTGTTTGGAAGAATGTGGGGTATTGGAAGAGGGGGCTAGCTAATTAATAATCTGCACTAGCTAGTGGCGCTGTGGGTTAAACCACAGAGCCTAAGACTTGCTGATCAGAAGGTCGGCGGTTCGAATCCCCACAACAGGGTGAGCTCCCGTTGCTCTGTTCCTGCTCCTGCCAACCTAACAGTTCGAAAGCACGTCAAAGTGCAAGCAGATAAATAGGTACCTCTCTGGCAGGAAGGTAAATGGCGTTTCCGTGCGCTGCTCTGGTTCGCCAGAAGCGGCTTAGTCATGCTGGCCACATGACCCAGAAGCTGTACGCCGGCTCCCTCGGCCGATAAAGCGAGATGAGTGCCGCAACCCCAGAGTCAGCCATGACTGGACCTAATGGTCAGGGGTTCCTTTACCTTTACCTTTACTAGCTAGTCAGGCAAGACACGTAGGCTAACAGACTTAGTTAACTATAAATCAGATGGTGTTGGGCAGGACTTCTGTGAAACTCATGTACAAACTCATGGCCGGAGGGTCCTGCAACCTGAGGCTGCCTGGTGGTGTCCCTTTGCCACTTCTTGACGTCTTCCCAGTGGCAGATCAAAGTCCTTGCTTGGTAATGTATATAATTCTTGCTGTTTAGAATAAAATCTTCAATCTTCTTGTGTTTGTATTGCTTCTGAATCTCATTAAAAAGAACCACCTTGCACCTCCAGGTAGGGGTGGGAGGGCTCCCTGCCTGAAACCCCAGAGAGCTGCTGCCAGTCAGTGTAGACTGTACTGACCTAGATGGACCGATGTGCTGCCACTCGGTACAAGGTAGCATTTGGGACTATTTAAGGAAAACGCGAATAAGAGGTGATATGCTAGAAATTTATAAAACTATGCATTGCATGGAGAAAGTGGGGGGAGAGAGAGAGAGAAATATTATAATCAGTTAAAATAAGTATTATTATTTTTAAAAATCAAAACAAATTAAAATCAGCAGAGAGCTAAAAACAAAAATTACTTGCAGTGCACTGCAGTTTGTGAGGGCTCCTGTTCTCCCCCCCCCCCCCCGCCGCCGCCAAACTAGATGCTGAATAGCATTATCTCTTGTTTTTGTATGACATGTTTTCCCTGTGAAAACAACACTTCAACACAAGGAGAGTGTGCCAAGTGCATTACTTTGAACCTCTCATTATACTTGAACTTGTGGCCGTCCAACGAAGCCGAATGTTGGAAGTTGCAGGTTCTGACATACACCTGGGCACCCAAAACCGGCTCTGCTTCTTCTTCTTCCCCTTGTCACGGAGGTGACTTTCAGCCAGAGAGGTAACATAGATGATAATTTGTATTCTCTTCCTGCTCGCTTCCCACCTCATCTGGCTAATGGAAATTGTATGGAAGGGAAGAACAGAAAGGGTGTTTTAAAAAGAGGAGGCTTAAAGCTGCGAAGGTAACATGCATTAGCTTGAAAGCACAGGTCACTGCCCAGGCTCATGCAAAAGCAGTAAAACGTTGCAGAGAAATGGAAGTTGACTTAGTGGGGTTAGAACATTTTAACGCAGCAGTGTTAATTTCCATGTTTAAACCTAAGGGAGCCCTTTTGATCTGAGCAGCTTTTTGACAAGCCCTCTGCCCCTCCCTCCACAATCATATCATACTGCTGTAAATGGATGAATGTGTAATTATCGGAGGTGGCATTTCCTAGTTACTGCAATAAAGTACTTGCCCTCTTGTGTTAAAACACCTGCATTTTTGCTCTCTGTTCGCAGAATTGCATGCTTTGGCACAGGGTCCTCATTTGAGACTCTCGGGTGACGAGGCGACGGCTTTGCGGTATCTTTGTTTTATTGTACTCTTAGCTGAGGGATTAAAAGGAAAAAAATCTCACACTGGCCTGTTTCACACATTACTGTAAGCCATGGTTAGGAGTATGAGCAGAGCCTGGGGGCTTAGCTGTAGTTCACCCCAAAGCTGAAGAGCTGCAAAAAATGCAAAACCACTCTCAAGGCTCATCTGTTGTTCCTGGAGCTTTTAACTATTTGGTAAATTAATAAACCAAAGTTTAAGCAGTTCTCTGCCAGACATTTCAGTGTTAACTATGGTTTGTGTTAACCATGGTTAAGCATTGCGTATGAACCACACCACTATATCCAACATGACCCCCTGAGCCTTTCCCCCTTAGGGGCCTAAGATGAAGTTTGTTTTATATTCTTAAGAATATAAAAGAACTCTCCCCTGGCACTTCTCAGTGTGCAAAAAGAGAAAGGAACATGATATTGGTGAAGGGAAGCATTATTTCACTTCTTGGTCTTAAGGGAGGGGGTGTCCCTTTTTCACATCAAATGAACATTTTAACGATTAATAGCAAAGTCTTCTTTGGAGCTCTTGACCTGAGGCCAGAGAAAATGAGAGGCTAGAATCTAATCTCTCTCTCCTTTCCCACTCATCCACTCACCCCATCTGCTTCAAAAGAGGCGAAACTCAAAGCATTAAGGATTTGCTTCAACACCTGTTCGGTTACTCAAGAAAAAAACACACCACAGAGCCTTTTCTCGTCCTCCTCCTCTTCCTCCACCTCCACTCCTCCCGATGATTAAGAAGAAACATATGGCAATCCCAGGGAATGGAAACCGATGCCCATTTTGCCTGTCTAATCAATCAGACTTGTTAATAATCAGTGCCGTCGCCTGTGTGCTTGATAAATAATAGTGCCCATCGAGTTTGTGTGTGTGTGTTTAATGTAATAAGGTGCTCTTGGTTAATTAATGTGTGTGCATTGGCTAGGGTTGACTTTGAGAGCCAGGTGGTGCCGCATGGTTAGTGTGTCCAGCCAGGGTGTGGCAGACCAGGGTTCAAAAACCCCACCAGGCCATGAAGCTCACTGGGTCACCTTGATATCTCTCAGGTTCTCCGACCGGACAAGGTTGCTGTGGGGCATGACAGCAAGCCACACTTAAACCCCTGAGCTAGGTTTTATCACTCCACTGCTTCTCAAAGCTATCCCAGCCTAACACGCCTGAAAAGGACTGGTGTCAGGACAAAATTTGGGAAAGAAGTGGTCTGGACCTTTTGCCTGCCAGAAAGCAGTACAGTGGTACCTCAGGTTAAGTACTTAATTCGTTCTGGAGGTCTGTTCTTAACCTGAAACTATTCTTAACCTGAAGCACCAATTTAGCTAATGGGGTCTCCTTCTGCCGCTGCGCCGGCGGAGCACGATTTCTGTTCTCATCCTGAAGCAAAGTTCTTAACCCAAGGTACTATTTCTGGGTTAGCAGAGTCTGTAACCTGAAGCAGCTGTAACCTGAAGCGTATGTAACCCAAGGTACCACTGTACCAATGTGGGGAATCTGAAGTATGTTCTCTGCTTTACTAGTAGTCTGCTGTTAAGAGAAGGGTGAAAAAAATACAAGTACCTTAAGTCTGAATTCAGCGTTCATACCCTGCCAACACAACACTGCTTATCAGCTAAAACATATGTTAAGCTTGGCATTAGGTGTATCACCTGGCCACTCATTTAATTAAAAGTGTTGTCCCTTTGAGGGAGGTGCTGGTGACCTGCTGTATATACATGCAGGTGTGGACGCATAGGCAACACAGAACTTCAGTTTGAATAAAACAGCTTCGTGGAGCGAATGAGGCAGCTCATAAGCCTGTGTCGCCATCGTTCTTGGGACTGTGGGCGCATTTGCAAACTGGATAAACTCTCGTTGTCACAACCTGCACTGCAGCTAAATGCACCCTGCAAGCTGTTCTACTGGCTGCAATAAAATTCTTCTTCCGAGCCTAATTTCAGAAAGGGGAGAAGATCTTGTAGGTGCTCCAAGAAGGCCTCTACAGTCCCACGTGCAGCTGTGCAATCTAAAGGGAAGGGGAAAATGCTGGGCAGCTGAGATGGAAAGCAAAGAGGAAGCTTCTTCTGTCTCTTGTGGAATTCTCTCAAGCTTTGGGCAGGGGTACAAGGGGAAGGAAGGAAGGAGGGGGATGCCGTGATAGTGGGTTTTCTGCAGTGGCAAAGGACTGGGCTAGATTGTGAGATACCTTGAAACTCTTAAATGCATGAATGGAGACTCGGTCAGACATGGGACAAATGCAAGATCAGAGACCCATCTGTAGGGAGCCTTCTTGTACTGAGCTCAGACCATTGGTTTCTCTAGCTCAGTATTATCTACAAGGGCATGAAGCAGTTCTCCAAGATTTCAGACAGAGTCTCTCCCAGCCCTAGCTGGAGATGCCAGGGATTGAACCTGGGACCTTCAGCATGCAAAGCAGATGCTCTGCCACTGAGCTACTGCCCTTCCCTAATCCACAGTGTACAGGCATCCTGGATGAGGTTCAGCTGCACAATTCTCTGTCGATACTGCTTTTTGCTCCAGTTACAAATGCCTGCTCCCTATTTATTGCCTTTATATTCCCCATACCCAACAGGGCTTAGAACCAAGAACTCGGTCTTGCTCAGGTATGGCCAAACTCGGCCCTCCAGCTGTTTTGGGACTACAGCTCCCATCATCCCTGATCACTCGTCCTGTTAGCTAGGGATGATGGGTGTTGTAGTCCCAAAACAGCTGGAGGGTCCTGTTTGGCCATGCCTGGCTCTAGCCGGTTGACTCAGTTAAAAAATGCAACACAGTTTTGAGCACAGCCTCTGAAGTCCTGTAGTTGAACACTCCCAGGGCTCAGTCCCTCTTGTCCCCACAAAAAAGACAGCTGAGAAGGATTTCAGTTTGAAGATGCATTGTGTTTGGACTCATGCACCAAGTCACAGAGAAAGCTCCCATTATATGGAGGCCATGGCCACATGCAAAACAGCTCTCTTCAAAGCTCTGTTCTTAGGGCACATGACACATTGCTGCAATTTCAGAGTTTCTCTTAGTGGTAGGCATCTCTTATTGATGTGGCCACTTCTTCGCAAGCTTTTCCATAAGTAGCTGGTCAAGTGCTTTGACCAAAGCTTGAGAAACAGCCTTGTAGGCTTGTGGAGATTAATTCTCCTCCTTGAAACTAGATTGTCAGGTTATCCCAACAGCACTCAAGCCACTCGTGATTCCCAGCAACTGATAATTAAAAAGCCCAGTGCTTTTTTCAGGGGGTACTCAATGGCGTGCAGTACCGGCACCTCATTTTGCTGTTGTTAAAAAGTATGGCACTTACTGTAACAACTTAATGGTGAGTACTGAAACCTCTTTTTCTAGAAAAAAAAGCACTGCTCTTGCCTGTGACAGCATAAGTAGAAAATAGCCATTGTGCCCAGGATGCACATCTAATCTTTGCTTAAGTGACTTTTAATGAAACCGGTTTTTCTTTTCTTTTTTTTTAATAATAATTTTTATTAATTTACAACAAAACAAAACAAAACATACAATATTTTCACATTCAAATATTCAAAGTCTTTCTTTTTTTGGACTTCCTTCAACTTTTCCATAAATCTTTCGTAGTCTTTATTAGTTTACGCATTTCTTATCCTTTATATTGTCATTGTTTGAATCTTTACCCTTCGTTTCCTTTAGACAATATCTCTCATATTTTCACAGTGCTCTTTTAAAACCTTCTAGCGTTATTTCGCCTTCACTTATATTTTCCAGATAATCAACAAATTTTCCCCAGTTTTCTGTAAACTTTTGGTATCTTAGGTATCTAATCTTTCCTGTCATCTTGTCCAATTCAGCGTAGTCTAACAACTTTGATCTCCAATCTTCCACTGTCGGTATTTCTTGTTGTTTCCATTTCTGTGCCAGTAACACCCTTGCCGCCGTCACTGCATACTGTGCAGATGTAACATCTAATCTTTGCTTAAGTGACTTTTAATGAAACCGGTTTTTCTTTACAAAAGTGACCTTTCTAAAGGTTCTGCCATAGCCCTTGCTGAAAAGGCAAGCCTTCATTTTGTACTGTAAATCGGCTTGCTTCTTAAGCAGTACTAGCAACTGCGCCAAAAATACCAAGAAACCTCTTGTTCTTCCCCATGCATGTAAGTTGGATGCTCAAGGCTATTGCAACCACGTGTTTCCAGGATAGCAAGAGATTAGTTCCCTCTCCAACATAGGAATGTCAAATGCAAAAGTCTGGATAGACAAGGAAGGACCGGGTCAGTGGTAATGCTAAACCAGTTTTAATGGAGGGGCCATATTTACAAGCCATGTAGATGAAAGGATAGTCAAAACGGAATGGATGGTGATAATTTGGTGCTCCCTATGGGCGGTGTGAGAACTAGTTGAGCTTTAGCAATGGGCGCCCTCATTTAGCAACCCCAGTTAAAGAGGATTCCTGTTTGCCAAGTTATAATTACTTTTATCTCTCCATCCCCTGTTTACTGCAGCACAATTAGTCATTTTATTGGTACCGCATAGTGACAATGTTTAGTGAGGAGTATAAAAATTCTGCAATGCTAGGCGCCTTTCTTTATTCACAACATTCTGAAGAGCTGGGGGGGTGGTATGCTAGGAAAATGTTTAGATTGAGCTGCATTGAAGTGTTTTGGCTGGGTTCTTTAAAATGCATCTTTCTAGGCAGGCTGTATTAGGAGCAAAGTATCCTCCACCCTCCCCTCCCTTGCCATCACTCACTTGCATACAGCTAAGGATTTGCAGGGAGCAAATGCTAGTATAATGGCAGCCTTGCGTTGACAGTTCCAGAAGCCTCTTCATTTCTCTGAAGAGGAGATTAGTATTAGGCTATACTGGAATAATCCCAGGTACCAACAGTTGCAATGCTGGTACCTAACACAGGCCT